>NC_090818.1:30848569-32094114 GCF_000390325.3 Nicotiana tomentosiformis
AGATGTTACTATTGGGGATGATGGGGTATTGAGTATGCATGGTCAGATTTGTGTGCCTAATGTAGATGGGCTACGTGAGTTGATACTTGAAGAGGCCCACAATTCGCGGTATTCCATTCATCTAGGTGCCGCGAAGATGTACCAGGACTTGAGGCAGCATTATTGGTAAAGAAGAATGAAGAAGGATATAATGGGATTTGTAGCTCGGTGCCTCAACTGTCAGCAGGTGAAGTATGAGCATCAAAGACTGGGTGGATTGCTTCAGAGGTTAGAGATTCCAGAGTGGAAATGGGAGCGGATCACAATGGATTTTGTAGTTGGGCTCCCATGGACTTGGAGGAAGTTCGATGCTATTTGGGTGATTGTGGATTGGTCTGACCAAGTCCGCGCACTTCATTCCAGTTGGAACTACTTATACTTCAGAGCGGTTGGCTGAGCTTTACATCCGAGAGATTGTCCGCCTCCACAGTGTGCCAATGTCCATCATTTCAGATCTGGGCACGCAGTTTACATCACAGTTTTCAAGAGCCGTGCAGTGAGAGTTGGGTACCCAGGTTGAGTTGAGCACATCGTTTCACCCTCAGACGGATGGATAGTCCGAGCGCACTATTCAGATATTGGAGGACATGCTACGCGTTTGTGTCATTGATTTTGGGGGTTCATGGGATCAGTTTCTGCCGTTCGCGGAGTTTGCCTACAATAACAACTACCAGTCCATGGAACTGTGCAGTTGAATACTTTATTGTTATATGTAGTTTCTCCATGTATTAAAGAAATTGAACAATAAATCATGTTAGAAATCATGTTTAGACTATGTGATGGCACTTTAGGGACCCACAAAGGTCGTGTACATGTTGAATTATATGCTAAATTGCTATTTTGCACTCAGTCACAGTTTTACTTGAATATTACATCTCAGTCTCTATTGTTTATTGTTGATGCATTATATTATTACTGTTTGGGCTGCTTATCATGATTTTTGAGAGCCCGAGAGACTGGATAGGTTGATGACTGAGTGAGGCCGAGGGCCTGATTGTGAGGATATTTATGGGATCGGGCTGCACTCCGCAGCATGTTTCACTGATATATGCCATGATTGGCTTGTTATAGCACTTGGGCTGAAGGAGACCCTCAGGTACCTACTGAGTGCGAGTGTCGAGTGCCAAGTGCTGAGTGAATGAGAGGAATAAGTGACTTTGAGGAAAGAGTGATTGTAAGGTTAGAGTGAATGTGAGGACTGAGTGACTATTGTTCTGCGAGGATGCATTTGACTTCATTATTTTTGCATTTAGGCTGTCATATATCACTGTCTCGAAATCTCTGAGAGCTATTACCTTCTGTATCAGTTGAACTTGACATGAATTAACTGTTTTGGACTTAATTGTCGAACTTGCAAGCATGCCTACTTTCCTATGTTGAAATCACTGTAATTCAATTTTAACTGTGAAGCTCGTCACTACTTTCCACTCTTTATTTAGTCTTGTTACTTACTGAGTTGGTTGTACTCACGCTACATCCTGCACTTCGTGTGCAGATCCAGGTGTTTTCGGACACGGTGGGTGTTGATTTTAGCGCACAGTTAATCTTCTAGAGATTCCAAGGTAGTTGCCGGCGTTTCGCAGACCTTGCCTCTTCTTTCATATCTTTCCATTTATTGTATTTAGTTCAGACTATCACAGACAGTATTTTCCATACTTGTGATGTATAGATGCTCATATACTCTGTGACACCCCGATAGTTGGGAACTTCTGCTTTGTGTTTTGGGTTTCTATCCTGTTTATGAGAACTTTCATTATTTTAACTGCTTTAATTTGTTTTATGTTAAAAGTGTTGAGAGTATTTCGAAATGTCGGCTTTCCTAGTACCACGATAGGCGCCATCATGACAGGTTAGGATTTTGGGTTGTGACAGTGGGAGGCTGAATACTTCACGTCTTACCCTTACTTAACAACTAATAATGTCACTGTGCGGTAAGTTTCAGACTCACCCTCTTACTATATTAGTGCATTAAGTTTTATACGAAAGTCTCAGTTTCTCTCACAAGCCGAAATTAACCCACAGACTCTCACTATGAACAAATTTTGTTTCACGTAGTGCCACTATCATGCTTATAATCAATGCATTGAATTAGTACACTCACGCCACGATCACACTCAGAACATCACCATCTCGATATTATTAATAATAACTAGTCACTTCAAGAAGCTATCAAGCTAGAAACCATATAAGCTCTTTTCAAAATATCTTATCACCACCAAACCCAACAATATAAACATGACTAAACTATTGTATTTTTGTAACGACCCGGTTGGTTATTTTGAGTGTTGTAGCCCTATTCCCCTATTTACGACTTATCTATACTCAATTATTGATATGTGACTTGCCGGGGTAGTTTGTTTGATTCCGGGGATGTTTCAGAATGAGTTGAGACACATAGTCTCAAGGTTGGAAGCTTAAGTTGAAAAGGTTGACCAGATGTTGACTTATATATAAACGACTCCATAATGGAGTTTTGATAGTTCCGATAGCTCCATAGGGTTATTTTGGACTTAGGAGTGTGTCCGGATAGTGATTTGGAGGTCCGTAGTTGATTTTAACTTGAAATGACGAAAGTTGGAAAATTAGAAGTTTTGGAAATTGAGAAGTTTGACCGAGAATTGACTTTGTTGTTACCAAGATCGAATTTTGGTTCCGGAAGTTGGAATAGGTCTGTTGTGTCATTGATGACTTGTGTTAAAAATTTCAGGTCAATCGGACTTGATTTGATAGGTTTCAGTATCGAATGTATAAGTTAGGAGTTCATAAGTTCATTAGGCTTGAATTGGGGTGCAATTCGTGTTTTTGATGTTGTTTGATGTGATTTGAGGCCTCGACTAAGTTCGTATGATATTTTAGGACTTATTGGTATGTTTGGTTGAGGTCCCGGGGGCCTCGGGTGGATTTCAGATGGCTAACGGATTAGAATTTGGACTTAGGTGATAGTTGATGTTGCAAATCTGGTTTCCTTATATGCGATCGCGTGAGAAGGTCCGCGATCGCGTAAGCTTATTTTGGGAGACTGAGGTTTTGTTCTATGCGATCACATCTTTTGGTCTATGATCGCATAGGCTGGAGGAGCCAGTGAATTGTGAACGCATGGGCTAAGCCGCATTCGCGAAGAGGAAATGAGGCAGGAGTTGGTCAAGCGCGTTGTTCTATGCGAACACATAGTTCTCTCCGTGATCGCGTAGGTCTAGGAAGCCTATGAATTGCGTTCGCATTGGTGTTTATGCGATCGCGTAAAGTAAGTTCTGAGGCAGTTGATTTTGTGCTTCGCGATCGCGAAGAAGGGACATCTGGGAAGAATTTAAAATCTAAAAAATGAGGGTTTGCGTTTATTTCACAATTTGATTTTGGGAGCTCGGATTGAGGCGACTCTTGGAAAGATTTTCAAGAGAGTGATTGGGGTAAGTGATTCTTACTTGGTTTTGGTTAAATTACATGAATATATCCTTGATTTCATCATTTAATTAGTGATTTGGGTTAAAAAGTTGGGGAAAAATGGAGAAACCTTCTTAGGCCGACTTTTGGGGATTTGAGCGAGATTTTGCTATCGGATTTGAATAATTTTGGTATGGGTGGACTCGTGGTTGAATGGGTGTTTGGATTTTGTAACTTTTATCAAATTCCTAGACGTGGTCCCAGGGGTTGACTTTTGAGTTGACTTTTTGACTTTTGATTAAGAACTTAGCAATTTTTTATGGAATTGATTCCTATAGCTTGAGTTAATTGTATCGAATTGTTTGTGGCTAGATTCGAGGCATTCGGAGGCCGATTCGCAAAGCAAGGGCTTGCTGGAGTAGAGACTTGCACGGTTTGAGGTAAGTAACACTTCCAAACTTGGTTCTGAGGGTATGAAACCTTGAATTATGTGTTGTGTGATTGTTGTTGAGGTGACGCACATGCTAGGTGATGGGCATGTGGGCGTGCACCATAGGAATTCTAACTCGATCGAATCCGTGGAACTGTGTAGTCATATAACTTGTTATCTTCAACGTATTTCCCATGTGTTAAAGAAAACGTAACTGTGATTCATGTTAGAAATCATGCTTAGGCTATATGCTGGTACTATTGGGACCCACAGAGGTCGTGTTACATGTTGAATTATTTGCTTAGTTTGCGATTTGTACTCAGTCACAACTATTTTCATATCATATCTCAGTCTCTGTTGTCATTTATTGATACATCATATCATCATTGTTTGGGCTGATTATCATGATACTTCTAAGCCTGAGAGACTGGAGAGACTGATGACTGAGTGAGACCGAAGGCCTGATTGTGAGGATATTTATCGGATCGGGCTGCACACCGATGCATGCTTTATTGATTCATGCCATGATTGGCTTACTATAGAATTTGGCAGGATCCGCCCCTTCGAAGTCTAACTCACGAGCAGTGAGCGCAGGTACCTACTGAGTACGAGTGCGATTGCCGAGCGATTGGGAGGATTGACTCCAAAGTCAGCAACCATCGTACTCGGAAGTACCTGGATCTGCACATGAAGTGCAGGGTGTAGCGTGAGTACAACCAACTCAGGTCATAAGTTAACTTAACGCACGAATAAGGATTGAAAGAAGGAAAAACATCCTAAATGTTCAGTAGCCTCAAGGTCATAAGTATGGACGTCTACATACTCATGAACAAGACTCTACCAAACACTGCTCCATGACCCGGGACATAAAGCCTAGGTTCTGATACTAACTTTTTCACATCCCAAACTACCCCCTAGACGTGACTGATACCCAGCTAACACCACCCCACAGTCGAATGATACTTTCAAACCTTATCCATTAATTTGCAAAATTTGATTAATTAAATGAGTATCCAAATAATCTGATAATTAATTACGAACAATTAATATCTCAAAATATTAAATTAAAACTCTAGCCCAAATCCCACACTAAACCATGGAACATCTAAGAGAATTACAAAAGACATCATATGAATAAAGGATAAGCACTCTGTTGGCAGCCTCCAGGAACAATGCGGCGGCTTAGCTCAATAACTGAATCAACTCTAGCGAACTCGTCAGCTACTAGCTCCGCCTCCACCAATAGTATCTGCATAGGCATGCAGGTAAGGAGTGAGTTATACATAAATATAACCAGTAAGATCCTCGACCCGCCACTCTGAATACCTCTGGAACAAGTGTTAGAAAATACAAACACACAACGAGTATAGAAATAATATGCACAGAAATTCTTTCACCATATATTTACTCTATAAGGTCCAAACAATTATTCAAAAACAACACTATATATCTCAGCACAATCTACACTACAGGCTTGTCATAAACGGCAATGCAGAAAATTAATCAAACACCCCAACAAGTCCACGACAGCATACACAATGCCCCAAATCTATCACGGCAGCATACATAATGCCCCAAATATATTACGGCAACGAATAAATAATTTCTAACACCCCAACACCATAGCATGATGCTATGCCACTTCATACCACACCATAAATTACTTATTAAATAATTTCAGTTTTTTTCTATAAAATAATATTTATTTGCGGTTGGTCTAAAATTACCTGTTCTGCCAAGCACACGCTCGTCCCAACATATAGACCAGATAGACAAAACATACTTTTAAAATGAGTTTTGGAAAAGCAAGCATCAAAGTTTAAAGTCTCACTTACCTCAAGTTCACAAACCGACTATCCTTTCCAATAAATCAAAACTATGTTCTCAGGTCTCTGGACCACTTCAAACTACACACAATCGAGTTTAGAATGGTCAAAAACCCTTAGGTGAACGTTCTCTAAATTTTTAGAGCAAGTCAAACTCGCGGTTAAAGGTTGAACTAAAAAGTCATGTCTGGTCAACGGCTGAAAATTCCCGGACCATGACCTCCAACGGATTCTCCTTGGTGAGAGGATTCCGGAATACCAATCAAAATTAAATTGTGATAATGTTTGTCCTTTCAAATTGATGAATTAGGTTAAAGAACCCTAATTCTAGACTTTCTTAATTTCTAAAATAGTTTTCCATGTTTCTACAATAAAAATATTCTCATAATCACGAAATAAACTCAAATAAAAGTTCAGGATCACTACCTTGATGATTTGGGTCGAAAGTACCTATTCTTCTCCTCTCTTTTTTTCTCCTTTCTTTTCTTGTCCCTTTCTGTTGCGTGTTTTTTTTGCTTCTGCTTTGTTCCACCAGCGATGTTGGTTTCTTTTATTTTCAAGGGGTTCACCCTTTTTTTTAAAAATCCTTATTTCCCTTTATTCCTTTTTTATTATTTTCTCCCCTTTATCTTTTATTAAACACAAAATAATTCTTTATTAAAAAAAATATGGGTTATTATAGAGTATGGCACCCAAAACCTCCAAATCCCGAATCCGTGCCTGGTTTGGGGAGGATAATATGTATGCAGGCCTTACCCTTACTCGGTGAAGGTAGAGAGGTTATTTTTGATAGACCCTTGGCTCAAGAAAAGGTAAAAAAGAAGAAGAAGAGAAAGTAAGAAGAAGAAGAGAGTGCTACTAATACTACTAGTAAGGAAAGAGGAAACTCTCGACTACCTGCTTATCTTCTACACTAATTCTCGACCTCCATCCTCTTCTATTAGGGTCTTGTCCTTAGTAAGCTTGCTTTTTTTTTTGAAATAAACAAAACGAAAAGAATACCATATATAATAAAATATATGTAGTACTCCAATAGAGAAAGTATATATTAGATATGACGTTGTTGGACAACAATATGTTTTAGTCATGAAATAAATGTGTCGACATTACGTTCAGAAATATTAAATAGCAGTTCCACATTTTGTGATAGGTATATACTGTTTACCCATAAAATGGTACAGTTGAATGTATACGTGGTTTATAAATAAGTGAATCGCTTTGACCCTAAAATGATAAATGAATTAAATAATAATATAAGACTTAGCCTTGAAATCGAGATAAAACATCAAGAATCTTGGTTCCGGGAGTAGGGATTTTGGAGGCAGTAAGAAAAATCTTAATGAGCAAGAAAATAAAATAATATTAAGCTTTTTAGCAGAGTATAGTATTAGTTTGTTAGAAAATTCGTGTCCTCTATAATGACTGTAGAGTTCACTATTTATAGTTGCACCTAGGGAACACGGTCCTAGGATCAAGCCCCTCTTAAATGACAATTATGAGGGCCATTGAAGAATGTGTAATGGTAGGCAGTGAATGACATATTCTTTGTAACGGACCGTGCACTTAATGCTGTAGAAAATTCTCTATTAAATGCTACCGGATGGAAGGTATTCAATTCGCCTTTATGAATGCCATTCTCTTCAAGATCGTTGCCTTCGGACCTGATTGCCTTCTATCTTCGGCTCCACGTGTATCTTTCTCATACAAACATTTAATATGAACATACTTTACCCTATACAGATAGTCCCCCTGCTTTCCAGTAGCATAACCTTATATCACCAGAAAGTTGGTAAAGATATCGTTTTTGGCGGGAAATTCTCTGACCCCTTCTGAAAAGTTTCTGATGATTGACTAGACGCATGTCTCTCCGCATTTAATGTACGAACACGCTTCATCCCATGATTCAACAATACTTTTGCCGGTTATCGAGGTAATTATGGCCACGATTGTATTCGTGTATTCCTTTACTTTTACACATCAAACTTCTCCATTTACACTTCATAACTTTCCAAACTTTCTCGAACACTCTTTACTCAACTCATACTTGTCTTCAACTTTCTCTATTCTTCTTCTTCTTCTTCATAAAAAACCCTTTTCTCCTTTTCGATAACAATGTCCTCTTCTTCTATAAATCCCAGTTCCTCAAAGAGCAAAGGTATTGCTGATGATGCTTCTCCTCTTACGCTAAGCACTATTATTACAAGAAAACTCATCATAACTAAGGACTTCGAAGAGAAGTATCCTGCCGCTAACCCTCGCACATGGGCTGTTAGCGTGTATCCTTCTTCCATCCATCCTTCCAGCATTCCTGCTGTGAAGGAAGATTGACGTTTCCATGATTTGAAATCATCTCTCCTGACCTGGCGGAGCGGATAACCTTACCCAAGAAGGATTTCACGTATTTTTACACGTATCCCTTCAATTTGGGACCGTTTTCCTTGAGCGGGGAGCTTGACTCCGTTATAGTGGAGTTCTGCATCCGTTACCAGGTATACCTAGCACAGGTAAGTCCTTCTGTGTAGAGGACAGTTGCTTGTCTTCGGCGTCTATGCTAGGAGATGGGAGAAGAGCTATCCCTAGCTGGATTAATGAATCTTTATTCCTCCAAAGTTTTCCACGGCGGAATGATAAATTTCAGCAAATTTGGCCACCATGCTTTGCTAACCACCATGGATGATGACAACGACCGTGGGTGGATGTAACGATTCGTTGCAGTTGCCACCAGGGATATTATTCCAGCCACGACTCCATCCTTTCCAAAATTATGGAACCGTACTCGTAAGTTCACCGTTTACCTTTTCTTCTAGTTAAACATCGCCCCATACTATTACTGATTCTTCTTCTTTCACTTATTTCAGCAACTCGGTGGACACCACCTATGGTTGAAGGCTTGGACCAGTGGGTCCAGAAGATTTTGGACGTCATTCCGCCCGAGGCCCGCACGTGAAAAGAACTAGCCCTTAAATATGGGTTGAAGGCCAAAAATCATGATAGATCGAACTCATCTTATTTTCACCTTTTGTATAAAAAGAAATTGATTAACCTTTCTCTCCTACTGAATTCAGGTCTACCCTAGGGATCAGTTGTCGTCCTCGCGGAGAATGTGTTGGCTGATCCAGCTAACGCGGCGAGGCTGCTGTAGGAGGCCATCACTCGAACAGGCTTCTCTTGGCCCGCTTCTGGTGCAAGTGCTTCTTCTTGGAGTCCTGATGTGCCGTAGAATTTCAGCACTTTTGATAATAATTGCATAGACTTTAGCTCGTCTTTTAAAGTTTTTTTAGTTATTTCTTATTATGTTTTGGTGTTTTGTAGTGTATCAGACTTGAAGAGCAAGAACAAGGAAAAGAAGACAAAAACCCATAAAAGGGCATAAATGCGGCAGGTCTGCGACTGCAGAAGAGATGTGCGAGCCGCAAAGCAACCACAGACTGAAGCAGGTGCTCCAACTCTTGAAGAGAGAAATATGCGGTCTATTATGCAGTCATATAACGCTTCTTCGGACTGCATAAGTGCAAAAGGAGATTCTGCGAGAGCACTTTTGTGATGCAGTTTGCGGTCGCATAATCAATATGCGGACCGCATAATGGATCTGCGATGTGGAACTGGGCAACTGGGCGTGCAATTATGCGGCGACTTTGTATTTCTGCGGACCGCATACATGATCTGCGACCCATTCTGCGGTCGCAGATGTGTTCTGCAGGGGCATTTTGGTCTAAATTTGACCACGACCTTTGGCCCATTATAAATAGATTTACTAGGGTTTTTGTGGGACATCTGGTCTGAAAAAGAGGCTACTTTTAGAGTATTGAATAATCCATTATTTTGGAAGCTTTTGAATAAAGAATCTTGTATCTTTGTAAGGTTTAGATCTTCATTTATTGCTTTGTTCTTGGATTCTAGTATGAGTAGGTAGTTTTAAATACTAAGATTGTGGGCCCTAAATGGGTGTAATATTAATGGGTGTTTACCATTGAATATATATATAATGGTTGGTTGGTATTTATTCATTTCTCATGCTTCATTTAATGTTGGTGGTTGCAAATATTGACTAATGCCGTTTCATTCTATCTTTACTTGGAAAAGTGGGTTAGGGTTTGGTAGAATTGAATAGCAAAAACTCAAGGCTTTAAACCTTGTTTAATAGAATCGCTTAGGAATAAGTGGGTTCTATTTTGCATAAATTAGTTGTTCTTAATTGTAACTCTTTTATATTTGGAAAAATCATAAAGAGAAAATACTACCTAACTATTGGGAAATATTGGGTAGTCATTTAGAAGCCATTATCATATCAAAGGACCTTCCATTAGGAATATATCATATTAACACCGATAGCTTTACATTCCATTGATGGGGACACAACCTTGGTTTCCTTAATCAAATTAATTACATTCTCATAACAAAATAGTTTTCTCGATAACTCATAATTATAACACTCTCTTTTAAGCTAATGGAGTAGGATTACGACATAAGTCAAGTTTCACATTATTCAAGCAACCTTTTCTCACCTATTCCCTATGGGATTCGACCCCAACCTAGTTGGGTTATTATATTTGATATCGACCGCCTTACACCATTTATTTAGGTGTAATTTGAGCATATCAAATTTTGGCGCCGTTGCCGGGGAATACGGTTTTGAAATTACTATTTAGTGTGTGCTTTACTTTACGTCTTCTTCTACTCCATCACACTTTGCTTGGTGTTATTAGGTAAACATGACCGAGTTAGAAGAAGAAAACCCTTTTGCGGATATAGATGAGTATATTGAGAATACAAATGCCATTGTCCCTCCAAGAGTTGATGCTGCCACCTTCAAGGTGGAACACCGTCTAATCCTAATGCTCAAAGCAGAGGGGTTTTTCAGAAATTCCACCGATGATGATCCGATACAACATCTCAGAAACTTCTTGGGTGTGTGTGCGATGCACAAGCAGAATCACGTTTCAGATGATGCCCTAAGAATGAGGGTGTTCAAGTACTAACTAACTGGAGAGGCAAGGAAATGGATCAAAATCTACCACCTAATTGCATTCATACTTCGCCCAAACTCGTTCGAGCTTTCCTAGCTAAATGGTTCCCGCAAAGCAAGAAGTCAGAGCTCCGGGATAAAATTTAGTCAGAGCTCCGGGATAAAATTTTCTTTTTCAAGCAACTACCGGGAGAGCATATACATGAGGCATGGGATCGTTTCAAGTTTTATTAAGTGAGGTCGCCGAATCATGGTTTTCCGGAAAACATCTTGTTGGAGAAGTTTTACATGGGCTTGGATCCTTTGAATCAATCCATATCCAAAAATGCAGCTGATGGATCCTTTATGGATAAAATATTTGCAAGGGTCACACAAATTCTTGACAAGATGGCATAACATAACCAACCTTGGCACTCTGAAGACACTACGGGTGGAATTGCATATGGTACTCCTTCCTTGACCAACATGATTAAGGAGAACCAAGAAAGAGATCAAGTAATTGCCGGGCTTGCTACCAACATCAATGTGTTGACCAAGATGTTTACTGAAAGCCAAACAAAAAAAGTGAATACTGTGAAAGATGTGCAACCCTTGTCAAACGAGGATTACGAGGAAGAAAATTATGTCAACAATGCTCAAGGTGGTTACCAAAGACAACCCTACCAAGGTCATGGGCAACAAAATCAATGGAGGTCTAACCCGCACAGGCAAGGCCATCAACAGTGGCAAAATGATCAAGGTAGTTCAAATCAAGGTAATTGGAGTAACAACAACAACAACTATTCAAATCGGAGTTCAAACCCCTATGTTCCACCAAAGGGGCTATACTCTAACTCTTCGCATTGGAAGGAAAGTTCTTCAAATGAGTCCAAATTGGAGAACATTCTTGAAAGAGTGTTGCAAAATCAAGAAAGATCCGACACTTCAATGAAGAACATGACTGAGCTTGTGGGTTCTCACATCACATCCATATAAAAGTTAGAAATGCAAATGAGAGATCTATCATGAGATCAAAATCCGAAGCAAAAGGGCATACTCCCAAGTGACACAATAGAAAATCCAAAAGGTAATGGGAATGATCTGACTTCTCATTGTATGGCAATCACAACTCGAAGTGGAAAAATACTTCAAGGAGATAATGAACAAGTAGCCGAAGTAGAAGATCCGGAATAAGAGGTTGAGGCACAAGTTGAGGTGCCAATTGTTGTTGAAGCTGAAAGACTCCCAAAGGAGGTGAAAATTCAAGAAGTGAACCGTGAAGAGGTTAAGGAAAAGGTAAAGGAGGAACCAAAAGCTCTAGTACCAATTCCTAGACCTCCCCCTCCTTTCCCTCAAAGACTTGCTATGAGGGTTGATGATAGCAAACTCGAGAAATTCTATGACATTCTCAAGTAATTATCGGTGAACATTCCATTTATGGAAGAATTTCAAGAGATGTCGGGTTTTGCTAAGTACTTGATGGAATTAATCACCAAGAATAAAACCACCAAGAATGAAGTGGTGAATGTGACTCACCGGGTTAGCTTCATCATTGCAACAACCACCGTTCAAAAGAAAGAAGACCCGGGAGCTTTTACCATTCCATGCACTATCGGGTTGCGCGATTTTGCACGAGCTGTTTGTGATAATGGGGCTAGCATCACCTTAATGAATCTTGCTATTCACAAGAAAGCGGGGTTAGTTATGCCGAGGCCTACAAGTATGAGGTTGCAAATGGCCGATCGTTCAATAAAGAGACCGGTGGGGATTGTTGATGATGTTCTTGTGAAAGTGGTAAAGTTCCTCCTCCCTGCCAACTTCGTGATCCTTGATTGTGCTGTTGATAAAGAAATCCCCATCATCTTTGGGAGACCATTCCTTGCTACCGGAAGAGCAGTCATGGATTCGGAACGAAATGAGATCAAGTTCCGAGTTAATGACGAAGAGGTTACCTTTCAAGCGAGTAAGGGTATGAAATTGCCACATGCATATGAAAGCATCTCAGTCATTGATATTGTTGATGAGTTATAGGACACAATCGAGACAAACATGGAAGAAGAATGTCTTGGTGAAGCATTGGCGGCTATTTTGGTGAATTTTGATGGTGAAGACATGGTAGGATACATGGAATCGGTAAATGCATTAGAAGGGCTTGGGTCCTACACTTATGCACCAAAGAAACTTTCTCTTGACTTAGAGAATAGAGTCACTCCTCCCGCTAAGCCTTCAATTATTGAGCCGCCACAACTTGAGCTCAAGCCACTTCCACCGCACTTAAAGTATAAATTTCTTGGCTCTAATGAAACTCTACCTGTAATAGTTTCTTCTTTGTTGAATGATGTGCAGGTTGAACACTTGTTGAATATCCTGAGGGAGCACAGACAGGACATTAGGTGGACAATAGCGGACATCCAAGGGATTCCCGCCGAAATTTGTGAGCATAAGATACAACTGGAGCAAGAGAGCAAACCTAGCATGGAGCATCAAAGAAGGTTGAAACCTTCCATGCAAGAGGTGGTGAAGAAAGAAATCATAAAATGGTTAGATGCCGGGGTAGTCTACCCCATTGCCGATAGCCCTTGGGTGAGTCCGGTGCAATGTGTGCCAAAGAAAGGAGGCATAACCGTGATTCAAAATGACAAAAATGAGCTCATCCCAACAAGGACGCTCACCGGGTGGAGAGTTTGCATGGACTACCGGAAGCTCAACAGTGCTACTTGCAAGGACCATTTCCCTATGCCTTTTATTGATCAAATGCTTGATCGGCTAGCGGGAAGGTCATTCTATTACTTCTTGGATGGTTATTCTGGCTATAACTAAATCAACATCGCCTTAGAAGATCAAGAAAAGACAACATTCATATGCCCGTATGGAACCTTTGCCTTTAGCCGTATGCCATTTGGGCTATGCAATGCCCCGACTACCTTTCAATGGTGCATGATGTCAATCTTCTCGGACATGGTGGAAGATTTCTTAGAGGTGTTTATGGATGACTTCTCTGTAGTTGGTGACTCCTTTGAGCATTGCCTCGACAACCTTAGACAAGTGCTCAAAAGATGTGAGGTAACCAACCTTGTGCTAAATTAGGAAAAGTGCCATTTCATGGTGGACGAGGGCATTGTTCTGGGCCACAAAATTTCCAGACAAGGCATAGAGGTTGATCGGGAAAAGATCGAAATCATTTCCAAGCTACCTCCTCCACTTCGATAAAAGGTGTCCGGAGTTTCTTGGGGCATGCCAGTTTTTATAGGCGTTTTATCAAGGACTTCTCAAAAATTGCAATTCCTATGTGCAAGCTCCTTGAAAAAGATGCAAAATTTGAATTTGATGAGAAGTGTCTCAAAGCTTTTGAGGAATTGAAAGTCAAGCTCACCACGACACCTATTATTGTCACACCTGATTGGTCCCTTCCATTTAAACTCATGTGTGACGCCAGTGGTATAGCTTTTGGGGCGGTACTTGGTCAACGGCATAACAAGGTCATTAATCCTGTCTACTATGTAAGCAAGACACTCAATGGCGCACAAATGAATTACACTGTGACTGAGCAAGAACTGCTTGCCATTTTATATGCCTTTGAAAAATTCCGGATCTATTTGTTGGGGTCCAAAGTGATAGTTTACACTGTTCATGCTGTTCTTCGCTATCTTATGGCGAAGAAGGATGCTAAACCAAGATTGATTAGGTGGGTCCTTTTGTTACAAGAGTTTGACTTTGAAGTCAAGGATTGGAAAGGGACAGTGAATCAAGTTGCAGATCACCTATCTAGACTTGAAGAGGCAGGGAGACCAAAAGAAGATCTTGAAATTAATGATGCCTTTATAGATGAGCACATATGTGCATTGTCTAGCACCTTCGCCCCTTGGTATGCCGACATCGCTAACTTCTTGGTTAGTGACCTTATTCCTGACGGATTGGAAGATTATCAAAAGAAGAAGTTCTTGCTAGAGTGTAGGCAATACTATTGGGAGGAACCCTTTCTGTTCCGTATTTGTGCCGACAACATCATTCGACGTTATGTTCCGGAAGATGAGGTAATGCAAATTCTCAAAGCATGTCATGACTCCCCAATTGGGGGCCATCCTGGTGGAAACCGTACCGCGTCAAAAGTGCTTGAATATGGCTACTATTGGTCATCGATCTACCAAGATGCAAATCAAATGGTCAAGGCATGTGATCAATGTCAAAGACAAGGGTCAATTTCTAGAAGACATGAGATGACTATGAACTTTGTAATGGAGGTCGAGATCTTTGATGTGTGGGGGGATAGACTTCATGGGTCCCTTCGTGAGCTCTTATGGTATGAAATATATCTTGATGGCAGTGGACTATGTCTCCAAATGGGTCGAGGCAATCGCCTTGCCCAACAATGAGGCAAAGAGTGTGACCGCTTTCTTAAAGAAGAATATATTTACGCGGTTTGGCACCCCCCAGGGCCATCTTTAGTGATGGTGGTTCTCACATTTGCGACAAGGCCTTCACCGGGCTGCTCGAAAAGTATGGAGTCAAGCACAAGGTGGCCACCCCTTATCATCCTCAGTCGAGTGGCCAAGTTGAAGTTTCCAACAGGGAGATCAAAAACATCCTAGCAAAAACTGTTAATGCAAACAGGACTGACTGGTCAAGGAAGCTAGATGATGCATTGTGGGCATATCGCACGGCATTTAAGACTCTCATTGGCACCTGACCATACCGGTTGGTTTTTGGTAAGGCGTGTCACTTGCCAGTGGAGCTTGAACACAAAGTCATGTGGGCATTGAAAAAGTTAAATCTTGCCTAGGCCGAAGCTGCTAACCTAAGAATGACACAACTCAACGAGATGGAAGAATTCCGTCTTCATGCCTATGAGAGTGCAGCCATGTATAAGGAAAGAGTGAAGTTTGTTCTTGACAAGAAGATTTTGAAGCGGGAATTCAAATCCAGTGACTTGGTCTTACTCTTCAACTCAAGACTCAAGTTATTTCTGGGCAAACTCAAATCCAAATGGTCTGGCCCGTTCAAAGTTGTGAATGTGTCCCCCTATGGCGCTATTGAATTGGAGTCGGAGGACGGGACTCGAACTTTCAAAGTAAATGGCCAACAGGTCAAGCATTACCTCGGAACCACAGGAGAAAGGTACTTGGTAGAACAATTCGCACTTAAGGATAGTCCTACACCAGCCCCCACCACTGATTAGCCCAAATGGGGTCAACATCGTCATGCCACAACGTTAAATCAAGCGCTTCTTGGGAGGCAACCCATGTGTGATAACATTCTTTTGTTAGATTTTAATTTTTGTAGGTTTAGTTGCTAGTGTTGAGCAGTTTGTCGTGTGCGTTAGAATGCAGGTTGCCCAAAATACAATGAAACAGGGTGCAAGGACTGAGAAGAATGAAGGAAAGCAGGACCTATGGTCTGCGGCAACTATGCGGTCGCATCATGGCTTTGCAGACCGTATAGTGGCCGCAGACACTTATAAGACAATGCAATTTTGGCCCTCAAAAATGCGGTGAGATTTCTATTTCTGCGGCCCGCATAATGATTATGTGACCGCAGAATGCATCGCGAATTGGATTTAACCAAAGCAGTTACTAACTCATTGCATAACATATATGCGACCGCATAATATGTTATGCGATCTACTTTTCCACCGTGGAACTCCCAGGTATTAAACCCTAACCCCTTCCGCATTTCAATCGCACATTCTCACTCACACACACACAAGCACCGCACAACGCAAAAGAGATCAATAAAAAAAGAATAATAAGAAAAAGACCAAAAACATCGAGTTACCAACACAAAATCACAAAAAACAAAATAACAAGGAATTGCGAAGAAAGAGCTCACCTGGTTCGTATCTATGGACGAGTGCTTTAACTGCTCAGATATCTGGTATGTAAATTTTCTCCCTCTCTTGCTTAATCACGTCTCTCTTCATTGTGATCACCTCCCGCTCGAGGAAACAAATGGGCTGCTGCCCTGAGCCAACAAGCACAACAATCCAAACACCCAAGGCCTGAAACAACCAGAAGCACATCTGAGCACTCCTCCTAGTCTGAAGAGGAGGAGGCACAGACTGATCTTATGCCATCCGTTGATCTCCATGCTAAAACACATCGGAAAAGTGGTGAAGATCTCCGGTTTGGGGTTCCCGGCTCTTGGAACTTGTATAAAGATGGCTTAGCAAAGAGACAAATCATTGAAGAAAAGAAGCTAGGCCTAAACGATTTAAAATAACATTACCCTCATGTGCTTGAAAATATTTAAAAGAGGCAATGAGAGTTCTACACTCAAGTCCCAGGGGAGTATGACGAGATGCTCGTTAGGGAATTCTATGCTGCTTATGCTGCCTCCAGGAATGCTGAGCAGAAGCAGAACTGTGTATTCTTACAGTCTGTCCAAGTTCGAGGGGTCTAATTACTCTATGATGCCGTGTCAATCAACGACATATATTTTGAGGATTGTTCGTCAGGCACAGTTGAATATGATGCAAAACTTGCCAATAAGGAATCCTAGCGTGCTTGGGTTGCTTCCGTCATAGCCAAAGGAACTCCCTCCTGGATAGCTTCATGCCAAAAGATTCACAAGAGGGATCTCACTCAGGAAGGCCGGTATTGGCTCAGTTTTGTCTGCTCTCGTCTAATGTCTACTAGAAATGAAACCGACATAAGCATCGAGAAGGCAATCCTCATTGCATGCATCATGACGTGCATCAAAGTTAATGTGGGAGAAATTATATTTCGGGAAATTGGAATCAGATCGAATCAAAAAGAAACATTACTCCCCTTCCCATGTTTGATCAGTGCTTTGTGCAAAGCTAGGGAAGTGCCTCTTATCCCCAAACATGACCGCATCGAAAAGACTATTCAAGATATTGACATCACCCGAATCAGTGATGCTACAGAAAAGGTAATAGACAACTCACCAGAGAATTCACTCACTCCTCCATCAGACTCAGCAGCACATGCTGCTCCCTCAATGCCTGATACTCCTTCTGCACCAGCCACCTCCACATCCATTCCCAGACCTACCACTACACAGCCACCTGCTTCCCTGCCTGCTCTCTCGAAGCTTGGTCTACTGGTACAACATGCCAATGCCAAAGTAGATAGACTGACCAAAGAACTTCCAGCTCTTATCCGATAAGCACTGGCCCCTATCCAAACCTCAGTGAGCGTTCTTCAAAAACAGCATCAATCCTATAAAGATCGACTCAAGCACTTTGAAGTGCATCTAGAGAGGGTCGAGCGAGGCAAAGTTGGGGATATACCTCAACTCCAAAAGGATGTTGCTGAGTTAAAATCAGATTTGCATAAGATGCAAAATTTGGAGTTTGATTTGACCTCCCTTCTCCCGGAGGAAGGGGAGCAGGGCACTGGTACCTCCCACATTCCGAGCCTGGACCTTGATTTCATGAACCTCATGACAGCTCCGAAGGCCCATGGTGCTGAAGTTTCAAAAGCTCCGAATTTCGTTGTGCACATTGACACTCATTCAGAAGAGGAATCTGGAGGGTCTGAGGGGGAGACTGATGAGGGAGACACTGAGCAGGAGGAGACTGGTGAGAAGGCATTTCTTGAGGAGAATGAAGAACAACGGGACAACAGAGGCACATTCCATTGTAGATATGGTCGCCAAGGTCACGCAGCCATCACTGGGTGAGGCTAGTAGCTCCCAGGCCCCAGATCCAGCTTCACAGCAGGTGGAGCTTCCTATTCTGGCCTCAGACATGACCACACAGTCCGAGGTTCCACCTGTTGTTTCCACAGTGCCAACATCTGACCCCACAACTGCCCTGGATGTTCCTGCCCCTCCTAGCGCCTAGTGCGCCCCAGGAAGCCCCTAAACTTTGCTCTTACTTTCTCAATGCATTTGGGACAATGCATGCTTTTTGGTTGGGGGTGGGGTAGTCAAATTTTTGTGTGAAACTTGTATATAAACTCTTTACTTTAATAGTGTAGATTTGTAGATAGCAATGAATTCCCCTTGGTTTTTCTTCGTCGGGTTCTTTTCCAAAGGTGTAATAGTAGAACCATGGCGGTAGCACAAAATGTTTTGACTTGTTTGGTGTTGTTGTTCTATCTTCAAGCATGTGATAAGTTTTTGTTGAATAAATTACACCCTTCTAATTTGGTAAATAAACGGTTAGTCATTCATGTGATCTCGAGGCTCGCTCTTTGACTTTATGCTTACTCAGAATCTCAAATATCATGTGATGAAGCTTTGAGTTACCTTGCATTCACTTGAGGGCTGAAATTATGCTGAGTCTAACAGTTCATGTGTTGTGAGTGAGTGAAGATTTGTATAAATAACGCATATGCTTAACTTGTGATGTCTAAAACTTGCCCGGTTGGTTTCTTAATGCAACTCTTAGGTTAATGATTGGGTGCTAAAATGATCTTAGGCTCTCTTTGTGATTGCTAGCTAATTTTGACCAAATTGAACCCCCTGGTACATCAATTACCCTAGTTATCCCTGTTGAGCCTTTAACCTTTTATTTGGCCACCACATTACAAACTTTTACCCTTTTGTGAAATAATTCCCTCTTTTGAACCCATCCTTCCTTGAACGATTCAGAATGAGGCTAAAAGCCTAAGTTGGGGATGCCGGCGTTAAGTGGAAATTGGTAAGGTTGCCTATTGTGTGTAGAAGAAAAGCACAAAAAGCCTCAAAGTTGTATATATAACGATACTCAAGCTCCAAAGAAAAAACAAAAGAAAAACATTTGTATATATATATATATATATATATATATATATATATAAAAGAGAGAGAAATGGAGTGGAGTCTTGTGAAAACTGAAGAAATACTTTGAGGTGGTTCTATGTCGGTAACTCGAGGTCAATAAGTGCTATGTGGTAAAGAATCAAAGTGTATGTAGAGTTCAAGGAGGGTATAGCCACTACATTCCCAAATGTTCGTCCAACCCGTCTCGAAGCCTACACTACAACCCGTGAAAAGTCCTTGGTGATCTACAACCAATTATTCTTGAGATAACAGCGAGTTAAAATAAGGGCAAGCATATGGACTGATACTTGTAGCATTTAGCTTTCTTTCTTAGTGCAAGAGTGTTCGATTATATCCCCTGTACATATTTGTGAGTTTGGGATTTTCTTTGTTGTGAGCACGCATGAATTGCAAGATCTAGCAGAAATTAGGTTCTTGAAGTAGGATATAAGTGCACACTTAGTTGTGGGTAGCATTCTGTCATTTTGCTTGAGGCTCGAAGTTTACAACTTGATTGGTCGAATTGCTAACTGATCATTGTCTTCCACGAAGGGTGAATAAAATAAGTTACATGCTTGTTAGCTGACAGTCAGCACCATCTACAGTCACTGTTGTTTTGTGATCTGTCGGAAATAGAGTAGTGTATGATAGGATAATTTTGTTTTAGTTGCTTGAGGACAAGCAAAAGTCTAAGTTGGGGGTGTTGATTTGCCGTAGAATTTCAGCACTTTTGATACTAATTGCATAGACTTTAGCTCGTCTTTTAAAGTATTTTTAGTTATTTGTTATGAACTTTTGGTGTTTTGTAGTGTACCAGACTTGAAGAACCAAGAACACGAAAAAGAAGACAAAAACCCATAGAAGGGCAGAAATGCGGCAGTTCTGCGATCGCAGAAGTGATGTGCAAGTCACAAACATACCGCAGACTGAAGCAGGTGGTCCAGCTCATGAACAGAGAAATATGCGATCTATTATGCGGTCGCATAATGCTTCTGCGGACCGCATAAGTGAAAAAGGAGATTCTACGAGAGCACTTTTGCGATGCAGTATGCGGTCGCATAATCATTATACGGACCGCATAATGGATCTGCGATGTGGAACTGGGCAACTGGGCGTGCAATTATGCGGCGACTTTGTATTTCTGCGGACCGCATACATGATCTGCAACCCATTCTACGGTCGCAGATGTGTTCTGCAGGGGCATTTTGGTCTAAATTTGACCCCGACCTTTGGCCCATTATAAATAGATTTACTAGGGTTTTTGTGGGACATCTGGTCTGAAAAAGTGGCTACTTTTAGAGAATTGAATAAGCCATTATTTTGGAAGCTTTTGAATAAAGAATCTTGTATCTTTGTAAGCTTTATGACTTCATTTATTGCTTTGTTCTTGGATTCTAGTATGAGTAACTAGTTTTAAATACTAAGGTTGTGGGCCTTAAATGGGTGTAATGTTAATGGGTGTTTACTATTGAATATATATATAATGGTTGGTTGATATTTATTCATTTCTCATGCTTCATTTAATGTTGGTGTTTGCAAACATTGACTAATGTCATTTTATTCTATCTTTACTTGGAAAAGTGGGTTAGGGTTTGGTAGAATTGAATAGCAAAAAACTCAAGGCTTTAAACCTTGTTTAATAGAATCGCTTAGGAATAAATGGGTTCTATTTGGCATAAATTGGTTGTTCTTAATTGTAACTCTTTTATATTTGGTAAAATCATAAATAGAAAATACTACCTAACTATTGGAAAATATTGGGTAGTCATTTAGAAACCATTTGCATATCAAAGGACCTTCCATTAGGAATATATCATATTAACACCGATAGCATTATATTCCATTGATGGGGACACAACCTTGGTTTCCTTAATCAAATTAAATACATTCTCATAACAAAGTAGTTTTCTCGACAACTCATAATTATAACACTCTCTTTTAAGCTAACAGAGTAGGATTACGACTTAAGTCAAGTTTCACACTTTTAGAGTAACCTTTTCTCACATATTCCCCGTGGGATTCGACCCCAACCTAGTTGGGTTATTATAATTTGAGTGTATCAAGTCCCCGGCCGGAGAACAAGCAACGAAAAAGGCGACGTTCCTCCGCGGCTGGGGAAAAAAATTAAAAGGCGAAGGGTGCCATGCCCGAATCATCCACGGATGCTGTAGTGACGAGCACTACGTCCGAGCTGGCTATAGACACCGTGGTGATTGACCATGATGGACAAACCGGTAATGACGGGGCTTCTCTACATAAAAGACGATGACCTTCCTTAGCTCAATAGAATGCTCAATCTGTTGAGCTAGTGTAAAGACTCGATAGGTCAATTTTGGTTTTAGCCTTCATTTATGTGTTTCGAGACCTCAAATAGCTCCATTTATCCTTTCTCTATTTTCGTGCGCAGTTTGTGTCTTTTTTCGGAAAGTTTTTATGTGAAAAGTTGATGAAAATTTTACCTTAAAACTCATTTGAGTTGATAACGGTCAACATTTTGTGTAAACAGACTCAGATTAGTGTTTTGGTGGTCCTGATGGGTCCGTATAGTGATTTAGGACTTGGTCATATGCCCGGAATCAAATTTGGAAGTCCCTAACGTGATTTAACGTAATTTGTTGATAACTAGTAATTTGAAGGCTAAAAGAATTCCTAAGTTTGACCGTAGGTTGACTTTGTTACTACCGGGTTTAGATTTCAGTTCCGAAACTTAGTATAGGTTTGTTTCAGTATTTATAACTTATCTGCAAATTTTGGTGCAAAACGAAGTTGATTTGACGTGATTCCGACGTCTGGTTGTAAAGTTGCATGTTCTTGAGTTTCTTTGAAAATATCATTCATTTTGAAGTCCGATTCGTAGTTCTATGTGTTATTTTGGAGTTTTGACCATGCGAACAAGTTTTGGATAGGCTACAGAGTGATTTTTGAAATTAGAAGAATGCCGATGCATCAAGTCTGCAGATCTTGTATTTGCGAGAACCTATTCGCAAATGCGAGGTTAGGCTTGTATATGTGATTTTCGTGGGGGTTGGGTCAGCTTCGCTTTTGTGAAATTAAGTTCCCAGATGCGATGGTGGGCAAGTTCATATTTGCAAAATTTTGTGTTGCATTTGCGACTAAAGGAAAATTGGGGCAGACTCGCATTTGCGAGTTGATTGTTCGCATTTGCGGACAACCCTTATTCGCATTTGCGATAAAAGCAGGCTCAGTGACTTTTTCGCTTTTGCGAAGAGTTGATCGCTTTTGCGATCATCGCAATTACGAACTATGTTTCGCAATTGCGATAACTGCAATTGGGTAAAAGAGGGAAAAACGGGATTTAGTTCATTTCTCACAAACTGTCAAACCCTAAACACCCTAGAGGCAATTTTCTAAGAGATTTTCTTCCCAAAAATATTGGCAAGCAACTTCAATCTATTTCTTTTCAATTACCCATTACTTTCCAAATATTTTCAACATTAAATCTAGGATTTTCATGGTAGAAATTAGGGATTTAGGTAGAATTGGAGGTTTTTGTAAAATTGAGATATAGACCTGAAATTGAGGTCGAATTTCAAAATTAATTACATAATTGGGCTCGGGGGTGAATGGTTAATCGGGTTTTTGGCAGAATCTCGAGGTCTGACCAAGTGGGCTTGGGGTTGACTTTTGTTGACTTTTTGGGAAAAGATTAAGGATCTTAACTTTATGTATTGTAATTGATTTCCCTAGCATTGTTTGTTGATATTAAGTCGATTTTAGTTAGATTCGATTGGTTTGGAGGCGAATTTTAGAGGAAAGGCCCCGGTTGAGCTTTGATTTGATTGCGGAGCGAGGTAAATGTTGGGTCTAACCTTGATTTGAGGGAATTAGGAACCCTTGAACTATATGTTATGTGAATTAGATGTGTAATGGCGTATATGTGAGGTGACAAGTGTATATACTCCATCAAAGTAATTGTTTCTGTGATTTCTTGTATTTCATTAATTATCTTATTCCATATCTTAACTGTTACATGCTTTAATTGCTTTTTATGTTGTAACTTGTTACTTATCATCTATTTACTCTTGTATTGAAATGTTTGTTTCTTCCATGATTCCATGATTAATTGCTACTTGCCTTAATTTTCTTAATTGTATACTTTAACTCATATATTTGGATTGTCTTGTTACTTTGTGTTAATTGTAGCATTCCTTGATTTGGTACGGGGTTCCTTATTGCTTTGCTTTCATATTGTTTTATCATAGAGATTCTCGTGAATTGAGTTGTTGAATTGATTACATTTATTGATTTACTTTATGGATCGGGTTGCACACCGCAATATGTGGAATAAGGGAGGATTGATATTGATATGGTAAAATCGGGTTGCACGCCACAACAGATTTTATATGTGATTTTGATATGGTGAAATAAGGGAGGATTATGGTATTGATTCTTATTATATCGTGGGATCAGGTTGCACACCGCAACGTATTTTATATGTTGTTCTTGCTATTGATATGGTGAAATAAGGGAGGATTGTATTTGTACGGTGGGATCGGGTTGCGCGCCGCAATAGATTGTGTGTGTTGTATTCATTATTGTATTGTGTTAGCTTCCACTACTTTCATATGATATACTAAGGGATGATATTTCTCGATTCACTGATTTCGAGGATTGAGTTGTTTTCATTAGTTTATTGCTTCGCCGTTATTTCCTGTTTTCCTTTCCTATAATTATTATACTACGTATAGGTTATTATAAGTGACCCTCTTTAGCCTCGTTACTACTTCATTGAGGTTAGGCTCGGCACCTGCAGAGTACATGGGGTCGGTTGTACTCATACTACACTCTGCACATTTTGTGCAGATTTTGGAGTCGGTGCTAGCGGCGGTCATTAGATTGTTCGGATTGATTCCTTGGCGGAGACTATAGGTAAAACAGCACGGCGTCTGCAGCCTTGAAGTCCCCTTTCATATCACTCTAGCTATTTGCTATATTTCAAACAGTTATGCTTTCATTCAAACTTTTTTTTGCAATACTCTAGTCGTTCATGTACTTGTGATACCAGTTCTGGGAATGTGTGAAATGAGCAAGAATCACGATTTAAAACATTTCTACCCAGGCGTTGCCTTTTGTGATCGCGGTCTGAAGCCTCGCGATCACGAAACAATACCACCTATGCCGCCAAAAATGCCCTATGCGATCGCGTCTGAAGACTCGATATCACGAAGCACGACCAGTCCAACAATCGTGAATGCGGGACAACTTCGCGTTCGTGAAGACCAATTCCATCAGGCCCCTGCTTCAACACTACGCGAATGCGTAACTTTGTTCGCGAACATGATGGTCCAGCCTAGGACATGGCATTACTGTTATGCAAACGTGGAAAATCCATCACGTTCGCAATGAAATAAAAACATCTGCCACCAAAATACTCTACGTGTTCGTGACATATCCCTTGCGAACGCGATTCACAACAGCTCCACCTTACGCGATCGCGTAAGCCACTTCGCGAACGCGAAGGTATACTCCCCTGTCCCAGCTTCTCATCTCTGCCCTATGCGAACGCAGTCATAAGGGCATGAATGCGATGAAGGGAAAAGGCCAGCTCCTCTGATACACTACGCGATCGTGTCCCAATCTTCGCGATCGTGGAGAAGGTTTGAAACACTAGCATACAGCAACTACCAACAGTGCCAAAATGAAGGAAAATGATCTGAATACCATTCGAAACACGCTCGAGCCCCTCGGGACCCCATCCAAACATTCCAACATTTCCCATATCATAACATAGACTTAATCGAGGCCCCAAATCACGCATAAAAACATCAAAACGACGAATCGCACCTCGAATCGAACTTAATGAACTTGAACTTTTCAACTTCCAAAACTCACGCCGAAACATATCAAATCAACTCAAAATGAACTCAAATTTTTCACACAAGTCCCAAATAACATAACTAAGCTATTCCAATTCCCGAAACCATAATCTGAATCCGATATCCACAAAGTCAACTCCCGATCAAAATTATGAACTTTCAAAACCTTTAAATTTCCAACTTTTGCCAATTAGCGCTGAATTCTTCTAGAAATATCCAAAATGCAAATCCGGGCATACGCCCAAGTCCAAAATCATCATCCGGGCCTAACGGATCCCTCAAAGCTTCATTCCGAAGTCAAATTCACAAAAGTCAAACTTTGTCAACTCTTCCACCTTAAATCTTAAATCATGAAATTCATTCTTCCAAATCGATTACGAATAACCTGAAAACCAAAACCAACGATTCACATAAGTCATAATATATCATACGGAACTACTCATGTCCTCAAACTACCGAGCGAAGTACAAATGCTAAAAATGACCGGTCGGATCGTTACAAACATGTAGAGCAAGTAATTAAATATACATAGGTAAATTATTCATCTTAAAAATATATAAATCGATAAAGACTAATTATGAAAGTATTCAAAAAACACCAAGAAGTAAATGTGAGATTTCCCTGGGTGAGCTTGAAAGAACTCTTATCTTGTTTGTCCAACTTTTCAAACTTCTCAAAATTTAATTATGGAGCCACTCTTATTCAAGATGTGTCAATTGAGACCATTTGTAGAAAATTTACGTCACGTAAATAAGTAAATTTTTTGTAGATATATTATATGTTAAATTTCTTCACATATCTTAATATATTCCTTTTTTTATAGTTTGACTCCTCTTAGTGGAAATTCTAAACTCTTAAGCATTGCACAAAGTCCATTAATACTAACGTTGAGCTCCTTAAAACTTACACTAAACTCTTCATATTCAGAAGTAAGCCTTTTACTATGACCATACTTGTTCGTTTGTCAATCACACAATGTTAGCACCCAATATTTTGAGTAACAATAAGCCAAACATCGCTCCTTATATCTTAAACACTAAAGCATCACTCAGAAGATGAATTTCATGAAAGTTAGAATAAAGGGGCATCCAATAATAACATAAGACTTGTCGCGCCCCTTTTTCTCGCGAAATCGGGCTTCGACGTGTGACAACTCTTTTGGATGGGAGATAGAGTGTTAAAAGAAGAAGAGTCGCCACCTAATGATTTTTAAGGTGCGTTAGGGCACCTATTATGCAGATAACTCTGTTTGACTAATCAACGCCACCAAAGATCGGGTAAGGGCTCAAATTACCTTAAAGAGAAGGTGTTAGGCACTCTTCTAGGTCCACAACTGTGGGTCCCAGCCGAACTTAAGACTATGTGGATAATAATTAGGTAAGATGATTAAATAAACAAAGAGAATAAAAGGTCAAAGAGTTTCATTATAACACAATGAGAATTGGTACAAATCTTAAGGACTACAAAGATACAACTATAACGGTCTATATTAGATGACTAAGTGTATAAAGAGAAAAAAAGGGGAGTCCTAAGTTTTTTAGCCTAGAGGATCACCCTGTGCAACATAAATAATACTTCGCAACTCCTTTTAGATAGGAGTTGCTCATATTATTCAGCGGGCACAGACTATCATCTCTTGCTACCCGATTACTATGTTGAAGTTGTTTACTTAGAGCATTCTAATTCAATTCCAGGCCGCGTCCTATGCGTGCACTACCCGTCTCATGCCTATGGTCCAGGAGGCGTTGGACCTCTATTTGGGTGGTTCTAGACTTTACTTAGGCTGCTCAAAATGATAAAACTAAGCGACATTCAAAACAAATAGGACTTCACTTAAGGACATTCAAAGGCTCAAGTTAGCCTCCATACTTAGACAACAAATGCACGCAGACAGATTTCTACGTTAGGCACTAGACAGTTTCAGAATTGAGGCAAATGGAAGTCATTAAGCTCTATAGACATGGTCTCTAAGTGGTTTACTCAATAGGGGGAATGATAACCATTGGGAATACTCAGAATTACTCGTGTTCGATCCTATTGGTATGCTTTCTAAGCAAGTACCAGTATTTTATAGCTAGGTTCTAATAGTTGGCAGTTGAAAACTGATTTTGTAATACTTCATTCCTATAGGCATGTTTTCTAGGCGAGCGATAGATATAACAGTAGCTGATGAATCAGTTAAGAACCTATGGACATGATAGTAAACAAGTTGTGTGAGTGTGTGATTTCCCTAATGGCATGATTTTTACTAGTGTACATGGAAATTCAAATAGCATATGTGGCAGGTTGGATAAAATAACAAACGAATCATATAGGCATGTTTTCTACCCTTTCATGCAAGCATTAGAATATACTATTTCCCCAATTTCACTAACACCCCAATTGTTTATTACAAAATTATTACATACCAGATGAGGAATATAAGTACAAATATTACACAAGAAATTATAGTAGGCCTACAGCAGGCCCAAAGGAGATACTCAGTATTGCCTGGGCCTTCAACAAACTCCTTCTTCGCAAATAGCATGCCCAGATCCAAACAGGGGACTATGCCCATCAGCACAACCCAAAAGTCATAGAGGAACTCAAGCCAAACCAAACAGTCACAAATTGACCATATGACCTAAATATTGAATTACATAGAAATCACTTACACAACCTAGTTTGCAGATCATACAAATAATGTAAGGAAGAAAATCTAAATGCCAGAGACAGCTCAAGTTCCAGCAGCAAAGAGAGTGATCAAAGAACCCCAAATCCTAGTGTGTCAGAGTTCACAAGGGTCTCAAATGGACCTCGAGCAGTGCTCACGCTAAGGAGGTCAATAGGGAGAGTTTTGGTGGCCTTGGCTTTCAGCCGACCAAGAGTGTGAGATTCAGAATAATGTAGGTAACAAATGAGAGTGAGAGAACAGTGATCAAGTGATAGAATTTGAAGGAGTGCACTTATATTTTAGAAGCAGACATAGCATGGGTGATTAAACAAAGAACACACAAGCAAAGAGAATCAATAAAAACTTAAAAGACAGGTTGATATCACAAGTTCAAACACTTAGCATATTGGGCACAAAACATTTTAGTAAGAAGCAGGGGAATCAGGTTATCTGAGACTACAAGAATAACATACAAAGGTGCACAATGCCAAACGAGTCTAAAGTAGAGCACTAACTTAAAGGATTTAAAGCTTAGGGGTCCAAATTATGTTGAATATCCATCACAACACCAGAAAGCAGAGATGCTAACTTATATCTCTAAGACAAAACAGCCTCAAACATTATAAGGAAAAACACATTAAGATGGCTACTCTAAAGGTCCCAACTAATCACAAGGGAATACAGGATTAGGCAAACCGAAGACATAATGAGTGACAAAATAGCATGGGAGCAGGTCATAGCTAGAGTGAAGGTCTTAACATAGATTAGGACACATTATAGATGCGAGTCAGTCATTACAGGAACCCAGAACAAAGCAGGAAAGCAAACTCATGCCAAGCAGCAAATGTAAATATTCAGGTACCAACACATTAGGCTAAACGAACTTAAGAGAGTCCAAATTATTCAAGTTAAGCATAAAGATATCTCAGAACTGGCAATTTTGGGTAAAATCAAATGCTAAAGAAGTTCAGATCACAAAACGAGTTCAATGCTAACAAGGTTGCACTTAGAGATGGTCTAGAAACACATTAGGTCATGAAATTTCAAAGGTATGAATATGCAAATCATGAACACTGGAGAATAAAATTGCAAAAAGCTAAGGAACTTACCAGTTATCACTTGACAAATAGACAAACAAGAAAGAACAAACTCCACAATATTCTGAACATCAACAAAGAGCAATAGAACCCAGAATCTTAGTGCGTCAGAGTTCCCAAAGGCTTCAAACGAACCCCGGGCAGTGCTCGCACCAAGAAAAGTTTAAAAAAATGAATTCCGGTGGCTTTGGCTTTCAGCCGGCCAAGAGCCAAAGTATATAACAAGAGAATGAGAGAATAATAGAGTGACAGTCTTTAGTTTTTTTTTTTTAGTGAATCTCATGAAAACAAAGTCTGTTTCAAAGGTGAATGGGGAGGGGTTTATATAGTAGTAGAAATCGAGCAAACAAACAAGGAAACACTGTAAAATCAAACATAAATAAGGAAATAATAACATGCAGAATCAATTTAATCGGATTAGGAAAAAAATTAGGTAAACCCTAGTTTATGATGGAGAACCAAAAATAGTCAAAAATCTCTCTGAATCAGACCCGTATGACCTTGCCATGATGTATATATACGATATATCATCCAAATATCGAAGGGTGAAGCTGATCTCCCTTGATTCAGAGACTTGTATTTGTCAAAAATGGAGGAAAATACTAAGTAACACCACGATCTTGTAAGTAATACTGAGGTAACAGCTAAAAGGTAAGAAAATCACAGGAGGAATCCACGATTGGACCGGATTCAGAGAGATTGAGAAGGGCGGCTAGGGTTTCTGAAAGAGGGAGAGGTTTGAGAGCGTATAGAGGCAGCGAACGGGTAAAATGGATTAGGGTGTTTTGGGTGTGGGGATATAAAGAGATGGGTAGGTTTATTATGGATCGTTGATCATTTGAGATCAACAGCCAAGATCAAAAGGGGGAGCGAGGCGGGTTATTTAAAAGGGTACCACCAGGTTAGGGAATTAGGGAGGATCTAGTTTGGGTTGGGGACCTCGGTCAGGTGTTTGGGCCTTGATTTTGGTCCAAAATAACTCAAAATTGGGCTATAAATTAAAATACACGAAAATTGTTAATAAATAATTTATAAAACTATTTAATATATAATAAAATATTACTTGTACAATAAAATGGTTGAAAATAATAACTTAACATTATAAAAATATAAAAATGCTATTTTAGCACAAATAATGTAATAAAATGTAATTCTGCATGAATATAGGCTATTACTGTAAAAAGTTACATAAATAACTAAAAATACAGATATAATTATATGAAATGATATAAAATATTTTAAAACATGTGTGTGGTGTAAAAATAATAATTTAGGATGATTGAGTTATTGCAAATAATTTAAGGGAATAATTAGCAAATATTCAAGTAATTTTAATGTAAGAAAAAGCTCTGAAAATTATAAAACATTATGGAAAATGCTTGTATAATTCTTGTAAATTAAGTAATGATGCACAAAATAATATTCTGAAAGTATATATACTTATTTGAAAAATATGAGGGCAAAATTGGGTATCAACAGCTGCCCCTCTTTACCCGGGAATGATGGAAGAGTTGTCGGGTAAAGAAAATAATGACCAATTTTGGCCGAATTGAGTGGGAATGATATGATTTGAAAAAAAATGGGGCCGAACCCTGGTTCATGAGTTGCCTACATATCCCTGGTATTACGGGAATTAGGCCGTGTGTAGTTCTGGATCCAACGGTGAACGAAACCGATGGAGTTGTTATAGGAATGTTTACATGTTCCAGAGAAGGTTCTTTTGGGTATGATAGTATTGGATGAATTTATGCGGAGTCGTGAATGTTAATTTGAAATGTTACGGATGTGTCACAAGGCAGAAATCTAAACTGTCACAGAGTAAAAGGTAGGCAATTACTGGTAGTTGGTTATGTTTGAAACAATTGAAGGATGTGAATGTTATGAACGGAAACCAGAGTGAAGATTGCTCCCGTTTGTAGAACGGTTACCTCCTGGATTAACTGCAAAACTTAAAACACAGTGCGTGCAAATATATATATGGGTTATTGCGAAAGTTTAAACGTGATGCAAATTCCCATTGGACCATGAAGGTTGTCTTTGGACGGTGAGGATGATGTCCTTAGACCATGATGTCCTGGGCCATGAAGCGTATGATAAGGGATTCGCAGGCCATGAAATGGTGTCCTTGGGCCATGAGGATGGTGCCTCTGGACTATGACGCCTTTGAATAATGATGTGCAATTTTGAGAGATCCTCAGGCCATGGAATGGTGTCTCCCGGCTATGAGGATGATGCTTTCGGACTATGACGCCTTTGGACAAAATGGCGATGTTTCAACCCATGAAATGCAAAGATATGATGCATGGTCATTTGCGAGGACGAGACAAGACAAGGCTTAGTCTTGTGTGAGATGAGGGCGGCGCTTAGCCCTAGGTGACCAAAGAGATTGTGCTAGATCTTAGGTAGCATAGTGGAGATAGTATTTAGTCTCACGCAAGGAAAGGCAATGCTTAGCCTTATGCAATTAGGGAGGCAGTGCTTAGCCTCATGCAAGAGAAGGAGACAACGCCTAGTCTCATGCAGGGAAAGGCAGTGCTTAGCCTTATATAATTAGGGAGGCAGTACTTAGCCTCATGGAAGAAGAGGAGACAATGCTTAGTCTCATGCAGGGAAAGGCAGTGCCTAGCCTTATGCAGGGAAAGGCAGTGCTTAACCTCATGTAAGAAATGAAGACAATGCTTAGTCTCATTCAAAGAAAGGCAGTTCTTAGCCTTATGCAATTATGGAGGCAATGCTTAGTCTCATGCAAGAAATGAAGACAATGCTTAGTCTCATGCAGAGAAAGGTAGTGCTTAGCTTTATGCAATTACGGAGGCAATTCTTAGCCTCATGCAAGAAATGGAGACAATGCTTAGTCTCATGCAGAGAAAGGCAATGCTTAGCATTACGCAAGAAAAGCAATGAACAGCTGCAAGAGAGTAAAGTATTTGATGTGTTTGCGTTTAGCAACTTGTCGTCATGGAGGTAGTGATTTTGCTGTGCGTATGTATTTGCGAATATTACTGTTGTGTCTATCGTACCTACATTCAAAGGAAAATTGTGAGTTTTGCGGGGGGACAGTTGGTTCGTGCTCTTGATTACTTGCTTTGCCTTTACTCCTGTCTCGAGATCCTGTTTGAGTTACCCTGGGTAACATCTGGCTATCATAGAAACAAAGTTTTCAAAAAGATATGCGTGCATTTGACAAATTATTTGTGAAAATATAATTATTTGAAATGTAGTATATGATATCAAATAATTTAGATGAACCGGTGACTTTAACACATTTCAGAGACATTGCAACCTCTTTGCCTTAGAATTTTGAGGGCTCCCCTCAAAATTTGCCCCAGTTTAAATGCAATACTTTTAGCTATTCCACATATGACGGAGTTGACTGAACTTACAATCTTGCCCCTAGTTTCTGACCATGGGAAAAATGAAGATTTTATTAAGATGTGACTGACCCACAGGGATGCCTACGTATCCTCTCTTAAACGTGAATCAGGTCAAGCGTAGTTCATTTACATCAAGTGAAGAAATGTAAACAATCCAAAACATAGTATCTCTTGACTGCGTCTGAGTTGATAGGTTTTGGCCAAATCTCTCTGTCCATTTCTGCAAGTATGAGTGCTCCTCCTATTAATACTCCATGAACCATGTAGGGACCTTGCTAGTTGGATGAGAACTTCCCCTTGGCTTCATCCTGATATGGGAAGATCCGCTTTAGCACCAACTGCCCCGGTGTGAATTGCCTTGGTCTAATCTTTTTGTTGAAAGCTCTTGCCATTCTGTTCTGGTAGAGTTGACCGTGACATACTGCATTCACTCTCTTTCCATCAATGAGAGCCAATTATTCATAGCGTCTCTGTACCCATTCTGCATCGCTGAGCTCGGCTTCTTGTATAATTCTCAAAGAAGGGATTTCTACTTCGGCAGGAATAACTGCTTCAGTGCCATAAACCAATAGGTAAGGAGTTGCCCTAGTTGATGTGCGAACCATGGTACGATACCCGAGCAGAGCATATGGCAACTTCTCGTGCCATTGCTTGTAATTATCTACCATTTTCCTTAGTGCTTCTTGATGTTCTTGTTGGTGTCCTCTACAGCTCCATTCATTTGCGGCCTGTATGCCGTGGAATTATTATGCTTGATCTTGAAAGTTTCACACATGGCCTTCATTAGGACATTGTTGAGATTGGCGGCATTGTTGGTGAAGATTGACTCTGGCATTTCGAACCGACAAACAATGTGATCCCGAACAAAATCTGTGACGACCTTCTTAGTTACAACTTTGTAAGATGCGGCTTCGACCCATTTTGTGAAATAATCTATGGCCACTAGAATAAACCTATGCCCATTTGAAGTAGCGGGTTAGATTGGACCGATGACATCCACGCCCCAAGCGGAGAAAGGCAAGGGTGCACTTGTTGCATTGAGTTCATTGGGCGAAACTCGTACCATATCAGCATGTATCTGGCATCGGTGACATTTCTAAGCATACTTGATGCAGTCTGTTTCCATAGTCATCAAGAAATACCCTACTCTTAGTATTTTCTTGGCTAAGACAAAACCATTCATGTGCGTTCTGCAAGTTCCGGCATGTATTTCCTCGAGCAATCTGGATGCTTCCTAAGCATCGACGCACCGTAGTAACCCCAAGTCAGGAGTTCTTCTATACAGAATTCCTCTGCTTTGAAAAAAATGGTTGGCTAATCTTTGAAGCATGCGCTTCTGAGTATGGGTATAGTGCTCTGGATATTCTCCTTTTGCCAAATATTCCTTAATGTTGTGGAACCACGGATTTCCATCGCTCTCTTCTTCAACATGAGCACAATAAGCTGGTTGTTTATGAATTCCTATTAGGACATGATCGATGAAGTTCTTGTCTGGGTGTTTTATCATGGAAGATAGAGCGGCCAATGCATCTGCGAACTCATTTTGAACTCTTGGAACATGTTTGAATTCTATCTTTGTGAACCTTTTGATCAGCTTTTGTATACAATGCAAATATGGCAATATTTTGGTGTTCTTTATGGCCCATTCTCCTAGAACCTGGTACACCAAAAGGTCTGAATCTCTGATTACCAGCAGCTCCTGAACGTTAATGTCAATGGCCGACCGTAGTCCCAAAATGCAGGCCTCATACTCCGCCATATTGTTGGTGCATGGAAACCTGAGTTTTGCGGATACCGGATAGTGTTGGCCGGTCTCTGATACCAAGAAAGCTCCAATACCTACTCCTTTGAAGTTTGCTGCTCCGTCGAAAAATATTCTACAACCATCATATGCTTCAGTTATGTCTTGTCCCAAGAACGACACCTCCTCATCAGGAAAATACGTTTTCAATGGTTCGTATTCTCCGTCTACGGGATTTTTTGCTAGATGATCTGTCAATGCTTGTCCGTTGACCGCCTTCTAAGTTAAATAGACGATGTCAAACTCGCTCAAAAATATTTGCCACTTTACTAACTTACCTGTAGGCATGGGCTTCTGAAAGATATATTTTAGTAGATCCATCCTCGATATGAGATATGTAGTGTATGCACAGAAATAATGCCTCAACTTCTGAGCTATCCATGTCAAAGCACAGCAGGTGCATTCCAGCAAAGAGTACCGGGCTTCGTGGGGTATGAATTTCTTGCTCATATAGTATATTGCCTTCTCCTTTCTTCCAGTTTCATCATGTTGTCCCAAAATGCAACCGAAAGCTCCATCTAGTACAGACAAATAAAGCAGCAGTGGTCTTCCTGGCTCTGGTGGGACCAGAATGGGTGGTTTGGATAAATACTCCTTGATTTTGTCGAAGGCTTTCTTTCATTCTTCAGTCCAACTTGTTGCAGCATCTTTCCTCAACATTTTGAAGATCGACTCACATATCACTGTTGATTGTTCTATGAAGCAACTGATGTAATTGAGACGCCCAAAAAAGCTCATCACAAATTTCTTACTCTTCGACGGTGGCAAGTCCTGGATAGCTTTGACCTTTGACGGGTCTAACTCAATCCCTCGGTGGCTGACGATGAACCCTAATAATTTTCCAGCAGGGACTCCGAAGGCACACTTTGCGGGATTCAGTTTCAGATTGTACCTTTGAAGCCGATCAAAGAATTTCTTTAAATCTGCTATATGATTTGTACTCCTTTTGGATTTGATGATGATATCATCCACGTACACCTCTATTTTCTTGTGTATCAAGTCGTGGAAGATAGTTGTCATGGCTCTCATGTAGGTGGCTCCGGCATTCTTCCGACCAAACGACATTATTTTATAACAATATATTTCCCATGGCGTGATGAAGGCGGTCTTTTCAGCATCCTCCTCATCCATCCAGATCTGATAGTACCCCGCGAAGCAATCCACAAAGGATTAGAGTTCATGTTTGGCACAGTTGTCGATCAATATGTGTATATTAGGCAACGTGAAATCATCTTTGGGACTTGCTCTGTTTAGATATCGATAGTCAACACATACTCTAACTTTCCCATCTTTCTTCGGAACTGGCACAATGTTGGCCAACCAAGTCGGGTACTCGACCACTCTAAGAACCTTGGCTTTGATCTGCTTGGTGACCTCTTTTTTTATCTTCAAACTCATATCCAGCTTGAATTTTCTGAGCTTCTGTTTTATCGGTGGACATATAGGATTAGTGGGTAACTTGTGAGCTACTATGGATGTGCTCAAACCCGTCATATCGTCGTAGGACCATGCAAAGATATCTTCATATTCTTTTAGAAATCTGATGTACTCTTCTTTCTTAGACGGTGATAGATTAATGCTTATGCGTGTTTCCTTGACCAGTTTGGAGTCCCCTAAGTTAACTGCTTCAGTTTCGTCCAAATTGGACTTTGGCTTGCTTTCAAAATTTTCTGCTTCTCTGACAATTTCCTAAGGTATCGTATCATCTTCCAGGTCTTCTGAATCACTGTCCTTATGTTGCGTTATCTCATTACATATCACAGTCACAGGTTCATCGGGATAGGTAATAATAATGCTATAAAAAGAGAAAATGTAGAGAATAATAGTAAATACGAAAAGTAGCAATGCATTAATTGAAATCTTTAAAATGTTAACAAATGCAGCTCGATGACTCGAGCAATTATTTCAAAGAAAAATACTGAAAATGTCTCAAATGCTTAAAAATAATTGATGCTAATCTGCCAAGCTACCCAGGAACTCGACGAGCCCGGGATGGTGCAATAGTTCATTTTTTGAGAATAACTCATTTCCCCACGGTCTGAATGGTAAGGTCTTCCTCCTCCTCCTCCTCAACTATCACACTGTAATCCATATTTTCTTCATCTAGAAATAGTTTCCTCATGCCAACTAAGACTTCATTTTCCTCAAATCCCCACATTATGCTAGCTTGATGAAATGTCTGGTGCAGAGGTGGTACTGGTTGTTCCAGTGGATAATAAGGACCACGCCATGGCGGCGACCAATCCTGGTACTCTTTCCAAGTATATTCATATCCGAGCCTAAAAGTTGTGCCATGACGCTGCGGTTGTACGGGTTTGGTGATCCCTTGGAGGTTTTTGCCGATACCCTTGCCAGGTTCATATCCTGTACATATTAATATGCTTTCTATCTTGTTACTCCAACATCGATCCTTTTCAATGGCGTTGACTCGCTCAATGCGATGGTATGTTTCTCCACCCAGCTTCCTCCTATTCTCGATGACTGGAATGGTCTGATTGGTGTAGATGGGGTTGCTTCCATCCCTATGGATAATCACTTATTGATGATTCCATTCAAACTTCACAGCCTGATGCAGAGTAGAAGCCACTGCCCCAGCGGCGTGTATCCAGGGTCGTCCCAACAATAGATTATAGGTAGCAGATATATCCAGCACTTGGAACTCAACATCAAACCAGGCCGGGCCCACTTTTAGGTTGAGGTTGATTTCTCCGATTGTGGCTCTTTTGGATCCATCAAACGCCTTTATATTTATACTTCCCATCCATATCTCGTGCAGGACTTTACCCAACCTCTTTAGAGTAGTCAGTGGGCATATATTGAGACTTGAACCCCCATCTATCAAGACCCTGGCGATGAACGTTTCCTCAAATTGCACTGTGATGTGTAGTGCCCTGTTATGACTTAGTCCTTCTGGTGGTAATTCATCCTCATGAAAGGTGATTTTGTGGCTTTTCGGTACCTGCCCGACCATGTTTTCCATCTCCCCACTAGTGATGTCGGTGGGTACATAAGCTTTACTCATCACTTTCATCAAGGCATTCCTATGTGTCTCGAAGTCTTGCAGCAGTGACAAGATGGATATCTGAGCGGGAGTTTTGTTCAGATGATCGACGACAGAGTATTCCCTTGCTTGTACTTTTCTCCAAAGGTCATCAGGGCCAGTCTCAACAACAAGCGGCTTAGATGCAGCTTCCTTGCTTAGTCCTCCCAAGTTCTGAGGTGTATAAACTCTGCCAGTTCTAGTCATGCCTTGTGCCGCACCTGTTTCCTCCATTTTTGTTTTTCTTTTCCTCCTTGCTTCTGCAACATAATCCCATGGGATAGCATCAGACTTGTAAGATGGCGTGGGAGCTACCATCACAGTGAAGGGTGTGGTTACCTCGACTTCAAACAGTGCTGGTGTAGTTACCTCGACTTCAAACGGTGCTTGGGTTTGTACCACAATGAGTGTGAGGGTGACCTGAGATGTTTTAGGATCATCTCCCTCTCGAATGAGTCCAATTGGCCCTTCCGGATCCCATTCCTCATCAGTCTCTATCACGTTCACTCCCTCACCTCTGTGATCTCGAAGAGGATTGTTACAAACATTTGGTGCAGCTTCCTTTGCCTGTATGACTTTAGTGTCGATTAATGTCTGAATCTTGTCCTTCAGTGTGCGGCACTCATTAATGGTATGACCCTTCATGCCTGAATGATAAGCACATGTTTTGTTGTGGTTAACCCACAGAGAAGAATTCTCCATGGCAATGGCAGGAATGAGAGTGACATAACCAGCATCCTTCAGTCTCTTGTATAGTTGGTCTATAGTTTCAGCAATTGGGGTATATTGTCTAGGCGGTCTGCGGTCAAAGTTTGGTCTTGGTTTTTGGTAATTTTGGCAGGCGGGTGGTGGTGAGTAATAATATGCGGGTTGAGTGTTATAGGAGTGGTAGGTGGTAGCAGGTTGTTGATATCTAGGGGTGAAGGCTGGTATGTGGGTGGAGGCGTTCGGTATGTAGGTTGAGGTGTTTGGTATGTGAGGGGAGACTTAGGACCCTGGGCCACCATTACAACACCCACTTCTTTCTTCTTCGAGATACCTCTCGATTGCAAGGCTTTATTTGTGGCCTGTAGTGCTTCAAAATTCGTCACCATCCCGCTTTTAATCCCTTCTTCTATTCTTTCTCCTAGCTTGATGATGTCGGAGAATTTATGGTTCTCAATAACCATCAACCTTTCATAGTACTGCGGGTCTTGAGCTCTAATGAAGAACTTATTCATTTGTTCTTCTTCGAGTGCTGGTCTTACTTTTGCAGCCTCAGACCTCCACCGAGTAGCATATTCACGGAAGGTCTCTGTTGGTTTCTTTTTGAGGTTTTGAATGTAGAAAAAGTCTGGTGCGTTCTCGGTGTTGAACCTGAACCTGTCCATAAAGTCTAACGCCATACTTACCTAGCTTACCCACTTCTTCTTATTCTCGCTGATATACCAAGACAATGCATCTCCTGTGAGGCTTCGCATGAATAGTTTCATGCGGATTTGTTCGCTTTTGCCCATTCCTACAAGCTTGTCACAATATGTCCTCAGATACACTTTTGGATCACCAGTTCCATTGAACATTTCAAATTTGGGAGGTTTGTACCCCTCCGACAGATCTACATCTGGCTGAATGCACAAGTCTTCATAATTAAAACCTTCAATGCCTTTACCACCTTTAACATTCTGAACTCTGCCAGAGAGCTTCTAGAGTTCTTCTGCCATGTTCTTAATGAGCAAGTCTTTCTTGGTTGATTCAGGTATGTATAGGGTTTGTTGCGGGGTGTGGGGTAAGGTTTCCGCGTATATGGGATTACTTTGATGGACTCCAGGGATCTGGGCATAAGGGTGATCATTTGTTGAGTTTTGGAGGTTAGGAGTGGGTTGTGGTATATTCTGGGGAGTATGATAAGTGGTAGTCTGCGGGTATCAGGTTGGGTGGTGATGATATTGTTGCGGAGTTGGTATTGGAGGAGGATTAGGGTTTTGGGGAGGTATAGGGTACTAGTGTGGTGCATGAGGGTTTGGTGGCGGGTTTTAGTTTTGTGGGTTTTGTGGTGCTTGGTTCTGGGTATTTGGATTTTGTTGGTCAATATCAGGGACATTTAGAGTGAGAGAGAGGCTTGCCAAGTTTTGGACTTGCTCAAGTTCTCATTGTAGCTCCAAAATCTTTTGTTCCAGACGTAAGACCAGTTCGTTTTGTGCCGGGGTGCTCCGACCATCTGAAGTTTTGACGTTCTCAGCTATAGTAGCATTGTTCTTCCTGATACCACTCAAATCGTCCATTTTACCTTTCTCTTTACTTTTGCCTTTAGGATCACTTGGTGGAGGAGGAGGTGGAGGACCTCTGGATCTAGTGTGATATGCTGGCGATGCCAGTATGCACGAACCAACCTTGGGGAATGGGAATAATCAAAAAGAAGAAAAGGCAAAAGGTAACCAAGTTAGTAAGGGGTATTGAAAGAATGCTTGCAATATTAAACATGTTTTGCAAAATCATGTAATAATTCGCTTCCTAATTTGGGGACTTCGTTGTGCTTGAGGTAGGCCTAAGCGACACATAGACTTGGAAAAAATTGATGCCAATAATTGCGTCATTTCATTAATGTGAAAATGAGCCAAACTTTCACTAAATCGACAATAATAATAAAGTTACTAATGGCATTTAGCCTTATTACAATTGAAATCTAAAAAGGACATTATTTGCTAGTCTACTTGGTCCCTGAAGGATCTTCTCCGTGCTTGGCTCTTTTGACTCCATCAATCAAGTTCCCTAAGTCGCGCATATCCAATAAGAAATAAGCCTTTGCTAGATGTCCTCCTTCACTGCCATCCGTGTTTTGACAATCCGCAAGCCTCTTTCTCATCTTTCCCTCAAGCTCCATCAATCCTTGTTCTAGATATTCCAATCTCTCGGTGGACTTAGTGGCGATTTTCTTCCATTCATTAATTGCCTCCATATCCACTTTATGTTGTTCCAGATGTCTAGCTTCAGACTCAAAAAACCCTTTGCGAAGCCTTCTATACTTGACTTGTGCCTCAGCAGCATCATCAATGATCCTATTTTCCAAATTGACCCCTGGCTTGACGTCTCCCGCTATATCATCTACCAACCATGATGGATAGAAATACACATGACTAGCATGATACCTGTCTGGATTGATAGTCTCTCTTTCCACAATGACCTTCTGGTTCCACATATATTGCGCCTCGAACTTGAAAGGAATGATGTCCCCTTTGAAATTTGCCTTGAACTGGACCCTGTTGGAAACCCGAGGTATGACCTGTTTTTTTCCTGCTTGTCTCATTACTCTTATAGGAGCATAAGGATAAATTCCTCACAACCCGATCAATACCAAATGAGTAGTATCCCTCGACCCGATGATGAACTCACTGCTAGGAAACCACTCAAACATCCAATGTACCTTCTCGTCTGTCAGATTGCTGAAGAAACGTACCCAACTTATAGCACTTTCGGGTTGTGTGAACCTATATGGGATGAATGTCATTTTCTTTGGCTGGTGATAAGCTATATAGTCATTCAATGGCCGTCGCAAAAGCTCTGGGCGATAGTTTCCCCTCTGAAAGTGTTCCAATAGTCAGACTTGCAGTAATAGATTACAACCTTCAAAATATCCGAACCCCTGCTTGCAACGGTCTAGAGCGCGGTACAGTTCAGGTAGGATCATAGGGATTATGGTGTAGGTTTGCCCCTCGATGCCTTCCATTAAAGTTCTTGCAACCATAGCTAAACGAATGTGAATCCTTCCCCCTTTCATTGGAAAGATCAACAAACCCAAGAAGCAAATGATGAATACATAAACTCGGCGGTGTGTCCAACCTAAGGAGGTAATGGCAAGTTCCTCATGATGAAGACGGTACAACTTACTATGCCCATAACGCTCATAAAGAAACCCAAAAGGGATATAGGCTTTCTTTAAGCAAAGCAATTCTTCATTTTTCTTAAAGCCCAACATCTTTAGAAAACTGCGAGGGGTGCGATTATCTGGTACTAGTAACCCCGGACTATCCCATGGAAGCTTAGCAAAACCTCCTATTTCTTCTAAGAGAGAAGTCATTTTTATGTCACCAAATCGGAAGACCGCTCTTTTCTCATCCCAGAACATGGTAGCAGCCTCAATCAAAGCTCTATTTGGTTGGATATTAAGTAAAGACGTCAAGTCACCAAGTACTCTTCTCACATGATTCTTGTCACAAGGCGCAAGGTCTTTCCACCAGTCAAGTAGCAGAGGTGGGATGTTTTTGACCATGCCGAACCTGGGGATTTCGTGTTTCATTTTCTTTAAACAAATAAAGTTAGCCCTTTCCCTCTCCAGATATGACCACTTACACAATAATGATCAACATATTGTTACATTTTCTCCAAGTAATGCACATAACATGGTAGTGTCCATTGGGATTGCAAAAATCTCCTCGGACTTTGGACAATGCTTATCTTAGCGGGCTATTACGTTAACAACGTTCTAACCCGTAATAGGTTTAACATGATGCATGTACATTTGATATTGGAGTAAGGTTTCTAAAATGGCCTAGACTGGTACTCCCAAGTGGACAACTTGAGAGGGAATGGCACGGGACCCTCGATTGCACCGCTGATCGACTAGTCTATCGCAAATAAGCCTTTCCGATTTGAAAAAGGTAATTTTGGAAGAGCGCGGATACTCATCAAGCGCCGCTATGTTGATAATTGGCACGAGTGGAATATGATGTGGAGCATGAGTTTATGCATAGATAATAACACGTTGTCAAGTATTTGCACGATAAATATGTAAAAGCAGTAAATACAGTAGTAAGGTAAAATGTGAAAAACATAGAAAAGAAAGACAAAGGGAAGAAGTTAGTTCGTTGAGTATATGCGAGAATGTAATAAAGCAAGTATGGGAGTAGGGATGGGAGAGGCATGATATGGCAGTCTTAGGCAAAATAAAGAGCAATGAAGAATAGTCATATCAAATAGAGGTAAACGGGGAAGGGATGTGCATGTCATAACAGATTAAAATGAATAAAAGGCGAATAGGGAAATGGATGTGCATGTAATAGCAAATTTAAACAAATAAAGGTGGAGAAGGGAAGGGATGTGCATGTCATAGCATGTAACAAAGAAAATAATCCACATAAACGAAGTTCATTATGGTAAGAGCCTAAGAGTAAATCCCCAGCAGAGTCGCCATGCTGTCGTGCCCCTTTTTCTAGTGAAATCGGTCTTCGACGTGTGACAACTCTTTTGGATGGGAGATAGAGTGTTAAAAAGAAGAAGAGTCACCACCTAACAATTTTTAAGGTGCGTTAGGGCACCTATTATGCAGATAACACTGTTTGACTAGTCAACGCCACCAAATATCAGGTAAGGGCTCAAATTACCTCAAAGAGAAGATGTTAGGCACTCTTCGAGGTCCATAATTGTGGGCCCCGGTCGAACTTAAGACTATGTGGATTATAATTAGGCAAGATGATAAAATAAACAAAGAGAATAAAAGGTCAAAGAGTTTTATTATAATACAATAAGAATTGGTACAAATCTTAAGGACTACAAGGATACAACTATAACGGTCTATATTAGATGACTAAGTGTATAAAGAGAAAAGCAAATTGGGGGGGGGGGGGGTTCCAAAGTTTTTTAGCCTAAAGGATCACCCCGTGCAACATAAATAGTATTTTTCAACTCCTTTTAGATAGGAGTTGCTCATATTATTCAGCGGGCACGGACTATCATCTCCTGCTACCCGATTACTATGTTGAAGTTGTTTACTTAGAGCGTTCTAATTCAATTCCAGGTCACGTCCTATGCGTGCACTACTCGTCCCATGCCTATGGTCCAGGAGGCGTTAGACCTCTATTTGGGTGGTTCTAGACTTTACTTAGGCTGCTCAAAATGATAAAACTAAGTGACATTCAAAACAAATAGGACTTCACTTAAGGACAATTAAAGGCTCAAGTTAGCCTCCACACTTACACAACAAATGCACGCAAACAGATTTCTACGTTAGGCACTAGAAAGTTTCAGAATTGAGGCAAATTGAAATCATTAAGCTCTATAGACATGGTCTCTAAGTGATTTATTCAATAGGGGGAATAAAAACCACTGGGAATACTCAGAATTACTCGTGTTCGATCCTATTGGTATGCTTTCTAAGCAAGTACCAGTATTTTGTAGCTAGGTTCTAATAGTTGGCAGTTGAAAACTGATTCTGTAACACTTCATCCCTATAGGCATGTTTTCTAGGCGAGCGATAGATATAACAGTAGCTGATGAATCAATTAAGAACCTATGGACATGATATCTAGATGAGGACCAGCATAGCATAAGCTAGTATAATCCTATAGGCATGGCATCTAATGAACATGCTGCCGTTATACAAATTGAATGATGGTTATTGGCATTTGTTTCCTATAGGCATGTTGTCTAGTGACACATAGCAGTGGACATGGGAATAAATAGAGTATTTAAGCTCATGCTTTGATAGTAAACAAGTTGTGTGATTCCCCTAATGGCATAATTTCTACTAGTGTACATGGAAATTCAAATAGCATATGTGGCAGGTTGGATAAAATAACAAGTAAATCATACGAGTCCTATAGGCATATTTTCTACCCTTTCATGCAAGCATTAGAATATACTATTTCCCCAATTTCACTAACACCTCAATTGTTTATTACAAAATTATTACAGACCAGATGAGGAATATAAGTACAAATATTACACAAGAAATTATAGTAGTCCTACAGCAGGCCCAAAGGAGTTACCCAGTATTTCCTGGGCCTTCAACAAACTCCTTCTTCGCAAATAGCATGCCCAGATCCAAACAGGGGACTATGCCCATCAGCACGGCCCAAAAGTCATAGAGGAACTCAAGCCAAACCAAACAGTCACAAATTGACCATATGACCCAAATATTGAATTACACATAAATCACTTACACAACCTAGTTTGCAGATTATACAAATAATGTAAGGAAGAAAAGCTAAATGCCAGAGACAGTTCAAGTTCCAGCAGCAAAGAGAGTGATCAAAGAACCCCAAATCCTAGTGTGTCAGAATTCACAAGGGTCTCAAATGGACCCCGAGCATTGCTCATATTAGGGAGGTCAATAGAGAGAGCTTTGGTAGCCTTGGCTTTCAGCCGGCCGAGAGTGATAGATTCAGAATAGTGTAGGTAAGAAATTAGAGTGAGAGAACAATGATCAAGTGATAGAATTTGAAGAAGTGCACTTATATTTTAGAAGCAGACATAGTAGGGGTTATTAAACAAAGAACATACAAGCAAAGAGAATCAACAAAAACTCAAAAGATAGGTTGATATCACAAGTTCAAACACTTAGCATATTGGGCAGAAAACATTTTTGTAAGAAGCAAGCGAATAAGGTTTTCTGAAACTAAAAGATTAATATACAAAGGTGCACAATGCCAAACGAGTCTAAAGTAGAGCACTAACTTAAAGGATTTAAAGCTTAGGGGTCCAAATTATGTTGAATATCCATCACAACACCAGAAAGCAGAGATACCAACTTATATCACTAAGCCAAAACAACATCAAAAATTATAAGAAAACACACGTTAAGATGGCTACTCTAAAGGTCCTAACTAATCACCAGGGGATACAGGATTAGGCAAACCGGAGACATAATGAGTGACAAAATAGCATGGGAGCAAATCATAGCTAGAGTGAAGGTCTTAATATAGATTAGGACACATTATAGATATGAACTTAAGAGAGTCCAAGCAACAAATGTAAACATTCATGTACTAACACATTAGGTTAAACGAACTTAAGAGAGTCCAAATTATTCAAGTTAAGCATAAACATATCTCAGAACTTGCAGTTTTAGGTAAAATCAAATGCTAAAGAAGTTCAGATCACAAAACGAGTTCAATGCCAACAAGGTTGCACATAGAGATGGTCTAGAAACACATTAGGTCATGAAATTTCAAAGGTATGAATATGCAAATCATGAACACGGGAGAATAAAATTGCAAAAAGCTAAGGAACTTACCAGTTATCACTTGACAAATAGACAAACAAGAAAGAACAAACTCCACAATATTTTGAACATCAGCAAAGAGCAATAACACCCAGAATCTTAGTGCGTCAGAGTTCCCAAAGGCTTCAAACGAACCCCGAGCAGTGCTCGCACCAAGAAAAATTGAAAAAATCGAATTTCGGTGGCTTTGGTTTTCAGTCGGCCAAAAGCCAAAGTATAGAACAAGAGAATGAGAGAATAATAGAGTGATAACCTTTAGTTTTTTTTTTTAGTGAATCTCGTGAAAAAAAGTCTGTTTCAAAGGGGAGGGGGGGTTTATATAGTAGTAGAAATCGAGCAAACAAAGAAGGGAGCACTGTAAAATCAAACATAAATAAGAAAATAATAACATGCAGATTCAATTTAATCGGATTAGGAGAAAAATTAGGTAAATCCTGGTTCATGATGGAGAACCACAAATAGTCAAAAATCTCTCTGAATCAGACCCGTATGACCTTGCCATGATGCATATAGATGATATATCATCCAAATATCGAAGGGTGAAGCTGATCTCCCTTGATTCAGAGACTGATATTTGCCAAAAATGGGGCAAATACTAAGTAACACCACAATCTTGTAAGTAATACCGAGGTAACACGTAAAAGGTAAGAAAATCACACGAGGAATCCATGATTAGACCGTATTCGGAGAAGATTGAGAAGGGCGGCTAGGGTTTCTGAAGGAGGGAGGGGTTTGAGAGCGTATAGAGCGGCGGACGGGTAAAATGGGTTAGGGTTTTTTGGGTGAGGGGATATAAAGAGATGGGTAGGTTTATTATGGACTGTTGATCATTTGAGATCAACGACCAAGATCAAAAGGGGGAGCGGGGCGGGTTATTTAAAAGGGTACTGACCGGGTTAGGGAATTATGGGGGATCTGGTTTGGGCTGGGGACCTGGGTCAGGTGTTTGGGCCTTGATTTTGGTCCAAATTAACTCAAATTTGGGCTATAAATTAAAATACACGAAAATTATTAATAAATAATTTATAAAATTATTTAATATATAATAAAATATTACTTGTGCAATAAAATGGTTAAAAATAATAACTTAACATTATAAAAATATAAAAATTCTAATTTAGCACAAATAATATAATAAAATATAATTATGCATGAATATAGGCTATTACTGTAAAAGGTTACATAAATAACTAAAAATACAGATATAATTATATGAAGTGATATAAAAATATTTTAAAATATGTGTGTGGTGTAAATATTATAAATTAGGATGATTGAGTTATTGCAAATAATTTAAGGAAATAATTAGCAAATATTCAAGTAATTTTAATGCAAGAAAAAGCTCTGAAAATTATGAAACATTATAGAAAATACTTGTATAAATCTTGTAAATTAAGTAATGATACAAAAAATGATATTCTGAAAGCATATATATTTATTTAAAAAATATGAGAGCAAAATTGAGTATCAACCACGTGTTAATTCCTAGAATTGTAGGAAAGGGCAAAATCAATTTGAGAAGTTTACAATTTCCATATGTCTCTTCATCCACAAATATTTTTCATTTATTAAATTATAGAAAAAACGACGGAAGCATGAATAAGATTCATAATACTAATCGTACTGTTATGATAAAAGACAAAATAAAAATAACATAACTTATAAGTAATTCAATTAATCGTTCATAAAGAATTGTCAAAATAATTGATAGATCCTTGATCTTCAATTGCTTTATTCGAAATCCCAAAATTTTTAATTGAACGAATTTGTGTAGAAAACACACACCATAGTTGTGGAAAAAGCAGACAATTGCTTTGTTCAACTACCGACTATTTTGAGAAATGGAAAACAACTATTAAAAGAATCCTAAACCTAAAGTGATATTAATATTGTTGAATCCTAAACGTAACTTTAACCTAAAGTGAATCCTAAACCTAAAAGACATATTGCAAAAGAATCCTAAAGTTAAAGTGAGTCCTAAACCTAATTAAAAGAAGCCATATCCAACGAAAAAGGACAATAAATGACAGGTTTTGGTTTTTGTCCCTATTTTGTTTACTAGTGTTTACAATTACAATTTGTCTAAAGTAGAATGAAATTATGAAGGATAAAAAAATCGATCAATATTTTGATAGGGCTTTTAATATAATACAGACAGATAAATTCCATCTATTACGAGTAGTTACTACTTTTTTTCTTCTAATTAAATTGGGGTTAGGGGAAGAGGAAATGGGGGAAGGCATTACAAGATGGGGAATCGAAACCTCACCAACAAGGGAAAAATTCACATAGCAAACCAATTGAGCTACTAAAATTTCTCCGAACAGTTACTACGTATAAGAGCTGCTGCAAATATTTTTGGGTTTTGTTGGGCGTTTTTCTTTTCCATACCAGCAGTATTAGTGTTGGTCTTGTATTCTATTATTCTTAGAATTCTATTACTACATATTATTTTTTCGCTTCATTTTCTTATTATCTTGTTGTTGTTACTGCTTTACTACAACTTTCTTTTCATCTCTTTGAACCGAGGGTCTATCGGAAATAATCTCTTTATCTTCTCGAGGTAGGGGTAAGGTATGCGTACATATTACCCTTTCAAAATTCCACTTGTGGGATTGTATTGGGTTTGTTATTATTATTGTTTTTGTAATATTTTTGAGTTAAAAAGAAATCTCAAGTGTCTGCATAACTTAATACTTATCGAAATGACCACATAAATGGAACCCAAGAAAAGTATATGAAGAGCAAATTCTAATCCTTTCTATTCAAGACAATTATTTAAGTGCCGACACGTTGTTTTGCATACTGCATTAATTTCTTTGTATTTTGGGCATTCATAATTCCTGAAACTGATGTTCGTATCATGTGTTTGAGCAGGTGGCCTGTCCCCTTATTTGCTCGGAATGTTTGTCCAATTGATTCTAGTTGGTGGGGCCTTCTAATAATGATGAAGCATGGGCTGTTCATCGATTGCATTAGGAGCAACTTCAGAGTTATAGTATGTTCATTAACTATTTACTTTCATCATTTTTAACTTATATGGTACTTTCTTCATTTTAAGACGTCCAAAAATATTTGACTCTGGATCATATTTTCAATTCGGTGTACAGTCTACTGTCGTATGTAACATGAATCACAGAGAGTATCTTGTCGGTCAAAATATAAGATTGGTTACATTCGCTAGTCAAAAAGTATATTAAATATATGTATATATCACACATATACAAAAAAAAAATTTATCGGCTATTAATTTTGAGAGCTCTCTCTGGTCTACTTCAGCGGGGAAAAGGCCCAATTTTGAAGGCCCAAAATACCAAACTGCTGCACTTTCTCATTGGGCGTAAGCATGGGAAGGGAAAAATAGAACTATTCAACTTCACTGTTTTCTATCAGCTGGCTCGGATGAATAAATCAACAGGTCAAAGGGGAAGGCTTCCATTTCAGTTTCTCTTCAACAAGAGAGTCAGAACAGACTAGACACTGATAAATATGCCAAGTGCAAACTGCAGTGGAAAATATCGCAGTCAAACTCCTAAAATTCTTTAATAATATGCAAAAGAATCACATTAGGAAAAAAAAACATACCAATGATTATAGCACAGTTCCAGAGTAGTAGCTTGATGAGGACTCCAATCATGATATATGCTCTTGAGTTCCTTTGAACCATCTAATTGAACTTTTCCTGGATTGCCTATAAATTCTAACATATATACCTAATAGTTTCCCGATCGACCTTATGGACCACCTGGTTTTATGTTTGTAAAAGGAATTCTGGACCATCAAATGTCAAGCAGTTACCTTTCTGTTTGATGTTCCAAACACTGGACCATCTCTATGGATTATGGTACCATCGAATTATTTATTTCTGACCAATTAGAGAGGAGTATATATGTATAGGGTAAAGTATGTTCATATTAATTGTTCATATGAGAAAGCGACATGTGGAGCCGAACAATCTCGAAGAGAACGACATTCAAAAAGGCGAATTGAATATTTGCCACCCGATAGCATTTAGTGAAAAATATTCTATAGCATTAAATGTACGGTCTGTTACAGAGAATATGTCATTCACTACCTACCGTTACACATTCTTTAATGGCCCTCATAATTGTCATTTAAGAGGGGCTTGATTCTAGGACCTTGTTCTCTAAGTGCAACTATAAATAGTGAGCTCCACAGTTATTGTAGAGGACACGAATTTTCTGACAAACTAATACTATACTCTGCTCAAAAGCTTAATATTATTTTAATTTCTTGCTCATTAAGATTGTTCTTATTGCCTTCGGAAGCCCTACTCCCGGAACCAAGATTCCTGTTGTTTTATCTCGATTTCAAGGCTAAGTCTTATATTCTTGTTTAATTCATTTATCATTTTAGGGTCAAATCGATTTACTTGTCTATAAATCACGTTTAAATTCAAATGTACCGTTTTACGGGTAAATAGTTTGGCGCCCACCGTGGGACTTAGACAGTTGTGTAATTGAGTTGATCCTTGCATCTATTATATTTGAGTATAGTTGTGTGATACTAATGGTTAGGGGGATGGTAGTAACCCAACTGCAAGCACATAAACTCGCTATACCAATAGTTCTTTGCCCGCAACTCCAGCTCCTACTTCGAATGATAGAACGATTCGAAAGGGGCATACGTACGGCTTTGACTAAATGACTAACTAAGACTAACAGAATAACAAAATTGGAAGCAGACTTAATCGAAAGAAAGCTTGGGCCGAATGGAAGGGGCTTGCAATGATGGAAGGCTTATGGGATAGAGGCATACTCATATAAAATAATTTCTTAACTAAACCAATTGGGGTGATAGACACGCGAAGCAAAAGTATTTTTCCTAGCATTGAACCTTACTTCAAAGACTGGAAAGCTTACAACACAAGTAATAGAGCGAAGCCTTAGGCTGAAACATTGATTGAAGGCAGACCAAGAGCATTACCTGCAAGGATTTATTAGGATGGCTCAAAGACTGATTCAGTCTTTTCCTCAAAGGCGGATACGATTGAATTAGCTTTGGACTACGAGAGAGCTAGACAATGGGGATGAAAGGTTTGCGAGGAAGAATCAATAGCCAATGGTTCTAAAACTGCAACAACACTTACGGAAAAGACTATTCTACGGCCAACCGGCTACTTAATTACACTTCCGGCATTAAAAAATTTCCTTCTTCTGCTAATATGAGATAAACCGACAGCCGGTACGGGACTAAGGGACTATGGGAATAGCGAATGACTGGATTCAAAGATATAGGCCAATCAAAAGGAAGATGGTGAAAGATCACCATAAAGAGGCCCTCGCTCACACCTTAGTCTTATTCGAAAACAAAAGCGGATGGTCCTTCCTCAAGAAAAAAGCCAATCTGATTTCGGGGGGCATGTAGGCGGAGAAAGGCTGGGAAACTATAAGGTCTCGTAGGATAAAGACAAAACATAGGTAGGCTTCCATGCGGAGTGAAGGTAACTAGCCAATTTCCCAAGGTCTTGTAAACTAAGGTGGTAGTGCAGACAAGGTTAATTCACTCTGGGATTGGTAGTCATGTCTGCTCTGACGTCGGAAAAATCATTATAATATGATGATAGCACCTTATTAGCAAGAAATTCCATGCTCTCTTCTTAGCAATGATCTGTCTAGGGTTACTTTCAAAACTGCGGATTCTGTAATGAGACCCTATTCATGGGCATTCTCTGAGTTAGAATCGAATAGGCATACCCGACTTTCAGCTAGTTGTTAAATAAATCTATCCGTACTTTAATTCCTAGCTTGAAAGCATTATTTCAAGCAAAAATTTTGGTAAATCAAGCCTACGTAGAATACTTGACTTTTTTATGTACAAGACCACAAAAGGTATTCGCCAGTATTTGGAATAAAGAGCCTTCTATAATGAACAGTAGGATGTGAGGGAAGTCTAGTCGATTAAGAGAAGAGAACGAGGAATGTATCTACCAATCCAATAAGAAGATAGAGTGGAAGAGAAGTGAACATTATTCTTATTCAAAGTCTATTCAATATACCCCCATAGTCTAGTGGTTAGGACACCTCTCTTTCAAGGAGGGGGGGGGAGCGGGGATTCGAAATCCCCTGGGGGTATGCGTACTACGAAAGGAAGTTGATCATGGAGAGAAGGGCCTTTGTCTAGTTCAGTTTCACTCTAAAGAATGTCCTTTTGTCTTCCTATTCCATTCTTCCTATCCTACAAGAAAGAAAGCTCTTAGCGCACAAAGCGAAGGTAGGCCTTCTTTTTTTTCAATACTTGCTAGTAGTGAAGCCTGTTCTTGCTCACCTTTCTGTGATAGTTTCCATTATCATCCTTAGTTAGCCGACACCTCTCTCTTATCATTTCTTTACAGAAGCGGATTCAAAAGAGCAAACAAAGCAGCAAGAAGAAAGCCTAAAGGCACAATCAAGGGAAGGCTCGGACAGCTACCAAAGGGCTTCCCTTAGGGGACCTATTATACCACGTCCCGGAATAGAAGACAAGAAGGAGGTTTGACATCACTCGTGACACAAGAAGGTCAACTCACCAAATGGGGGAAGAAAGGTCATCACTTGAGAGGCTTGCTTCGCTCAACGGTGGGAAAGAAAGTCAGCACTTGAGAGGCTTGCTTCGGTATGAGTCAAAAAGAAAAGGCTCAAGAAGGAATTGCACTCGATGAATGGAAAGTCAGGCTGCAAAGGCTCTAATACGATTGTTCTCGAAGCAAAGGCCCATACAATTTCCTTTTCCTTGTATAAATAATAAATAATAATAAATATGCCCTTTGATAGCTACAAGTATGTAGCCACGTAAACGAAAAGAAGGCAAGTTATCTGATGAATTTGCTGAAAATGCCAATGCCGCATCACCACCTTTCTCAACACCTGACCTCTTGACTCAAAGTCTTGAGCCACGTAAATCAACCCCAAAGCTAAAAGAGTCCTTTTAGGATGAGGTTGATGCTTTTATATGCCTTGATTGGAACTGGTCTGGGATCGAGAATTTTCCCTCTAATATAACAATTACGAGTAGAAGGGCTCATCCCAAAAGTTTTTCCTAGAGGTAAAAGGGGAAGGGGCATTGGTACTTATGCAGGGTCGGGTTAAATGAGTTCTGCGGGTAAGCAATTCGGTGCAAGCTCCAGCTGATGCCATTGATGTAAAAAAAGACATCTAGAATAGATCGAGCTAAATGTTGAATCATAAGTAAGAGGGATAGCGCTTCCTGTTCTCTTTATAGGTCTACTTCTTTCACTACCTATGCCTTATAGCGATAAAAATAAGCTTCTTCCAGGACCGGAACATGGAGACCAAAAAGTTTTGACTTACCGCTACACCTTGATTTTCCTTTATTACTATTACGTTCTGCCCTTACATCGTAAAAGTCAGGGTTAAGCTATAGAACTAGATACGTAAGAGAAAGAGAGGAGAGCAGAACTTTACTTCTCTACTAAGGCATAAGAAAAATTCAAACAACCTCTAACTAAGTAGTTTAAGTGGTCCGCTGTCTAACATCTTTCGTATCTTGTTTGTGTTCGGTGACCTTCGCTGAGATTTTTGAAATACCTCCGAAACCTAAATCTATCTTTTTAAATGGCTAAGGCCTAGATTAGGTCTTACAAAAAATGTTGTCCATAGAAAGAATTAACTCCAAGTTGGCATGGCTTTGAGGTTCACTCAAGATCCGGATTCTCTCAGGGATTATTAATTACGTATACATAAGGAATATTTAACAAAGCAGGCCAGCACTTTTTATTCATTAATAGTCGTTATATGGGAATACATCAAATAGGAAGCTTACACACACAGAGACCAGCCACACAACTAAACACAAAATTACAAAGTTAACAACAGAAGCATTGAAGACTACTAGTTATACATGCAAACACACCCAAAAAAAGCAATCTACTTAGGATAGGAGTAGATCTCCACCAAACAAAGAAAAAGAAGAAACATAGTACTTTGCGTCTACAGACACTTATTTAAACCTTATAAAACTTAAAAAGTTGACGGGCTCTTCTATTCCAGTCTCCCTGGCAACCACAGATGACATCACCAACAATTAGGTCTTCTTGTTCTTAGAGGAGGGCCTGTTTCCTGTCTTCCAGGATGCTAATGTGGTCCCGGATCCGCTGCATGGCTGCAGCCACAAGTGCAGGATCGATGGGAGGCAGATGCTCCCTAAAGACAGCCATGGTTTTCTGCCTTTGTTCTTTTTTCATTTTCAACAGCTTGAATTGATTCTTGAATTGTTGCAAGTCTTCCGACGATATCCATTTCAGTGTTGTTGGAATAAGTGTTACTGAAAGTATTTCTTTTTGACTTCTACATTTCTCTTTGAAAATATAGACTGAAAGAAGCTTCTATTTATAGGCCTTGGAGGCGCTTAACTCTTTCTTATTATTAAAAACAATTGTTGTCTTAGTTTCATAACATGTTTCAACCCCAGCTTTTTATGGATATGGAACCCCATCCACTAGATTTTAGTGTGCTGAATAATTATCTTCGTACGAAAGGCCCCCTTTCTTTTGGCAGGTATCGCCACGTGGCTTAATCCCAGATCACTCCTTAAGGAATAGGACACAATAATATAGCACACATCAGAGAAGAGAGTACCCCCTTTATTATAAGACAGGCCCTCCGCGTCCTTTCTTAAGAGATAGAGCAATCGTCACACGACAACTCAAAGCTGACCGGTACAACCCGCGTGCTTGCCTACTCGTCCTGGCCTATTTGTACCAAGCTACAATCTCTTTCCTTATAAAAGATAAAAGTGCCCCTCGGCCAATCGTCACTCGACAACTCGAAAGCGGATCAGTACAAAACCATTTGTTTACGTAATGCCCCTTAGGCATAGAGCTTAGTCGTACCCTGCTTACTCATGTTTCACTTTCACTAGCTTCTACTTGTCTTTTTTTATTGGCTTATTTATAAAATGGTATCAGCATTTGAGACGACTCTCCCCGCCAATCCTCAATCATCCGTCTTTGCTTAGAACCACTATCTCTTGATTGATCTATTTTTTTCTACCTTTACAGCTCACTCTATAAGTTCACTAGCAATACGCTAATACAACACTAGCTATAGCAGTAACTAGTACAATGAGTCAGGGGTTAGGTGAATTCAATAATAGACGCATGTTGGTATTGCAGCCTTCCTTCTCCTTTCAGGGAGAGCAGATGCAGGTATTTTGGTTTGTAGGAAATAAAACTTACTATTTCGCTATGAGGGAAAGGAGTGAAAAGTTATGTGAAGTAAAAGAGGAGTTAAGAAAAAGTTTTGTTTATTAATATTTAATAATAATGAAAGTACTTATTTTATTATTTTTTAATTCACATTTGATTTTAATTCAAATTACAATTATATCCTGTCTCTGTAAGGTAATAGTGGAATTTCTCCTTTATTTTGTCCTTTCCATTCACTCGGATTTCTTCCATTTCATCGATTTTGTTCGGATCCCACCTTTCTTCAGTGGATACCTCTTGTTCGTGTTTAGTCCCCTTCATTTCGGAAGCTCTTTCTATTTCTATATCTCTTTCTTCCTCACTTTCCACCCTTTCTTCTGTTTTTAGGCTTCTCTCAGTTTCTTAGTAAGAATGGGTGAGGGTATTCTGCCTAAATAGAAGACACCTGTAATAAATAAGAGAATACTAAAGATCCGAGCCATAGAATTCCTCCATTCTAACAAAAGGTACTTATTAGATCGAATGTACTTCTTAGATCTAATAGATTGATTTTGCCGTATCCAGACAAATACCAATGCAAGCCATTTCATGAATAAAATGTGACAAATTAACCAATCAAGAAAATTACTTGTTACAAATAAGATCTTGTTGTTGCATCGAAAGAGATAAATGTTTGATTAATTATCTATGTGACCATTAAATTGTTTGGTTATATGTTCTTAGCAAAAATCATAGAAAATGGCAGATAACAGAGTCAACATCACACAAAACGTTGAGTCCAAAGGAAATCAGCCTCAGCACGAAGACTCAATCAGTGATACCCGCAATGAGGGGGATGAGGCCATGCCGGTCCACGACGGGCAATATCCGCGACATGTTTGAGAGGCAACTCCTGATGATGTTGAAGACGAGCACGTCGTTAATATTGTAAGGATCCTGAGGGAGCAACAAAAGGCCATTATGGGCCATCTCTCACGACAGGATTGGGTCATGATGGAATTGAGGCAGGCATAATCGGGTACTTCCAACAACGCGAATGGACGAGGTCCAGTTCCTCCCGGTGTTCCCGCAAATCAAACAACGTAGAGATTCGACAATAACACCTCGGGGTATGAAGTCGGCTTTGATAGGGCTAGGGGTGAATGGTAGCGGGTCTAGTAACAACAATGAGGATGATCCTTTCACCACCTACACAATGATGGTGAAGGGGAATAATCTAGCTCCGCAAGAGATTGAGTCAATCTTCTTAAAGAAATTCAGGGAGACCCTCACAAAGAGGGCCTTAACATGGTATTCACTCTTTCCTGAACACTCCATATATTACATCGAGATGCTCGCGGATTCATTCATCAAGGCCCATGCCTGGACCAGAAAGGTACAAGCCCAAAATACCGACATATTCAGGATTGACCAAGGAGAGTCCGAGTTACTGCGGGAGTTCGTGACCCGATTCGAGAAAGAAAGGATGCTGCTCCCAGCCGTATCGGACGAATGGGTAGCAGAAACATTTACTAAAGGGCTGAATCCGAGAAGTTTCGATGCTTCTCAGAAATTGAAAGAAAGTTTGCTCGAGTTCCAAGCAACAACATGGGCAGATATTCACAAGTGGTATGAGTCAAAGATAAGAATTGCGGATGTTCAACTAGGTTTCCCGGCGTCGGCCAAGGGTCGAGACCAGGAAAGGAATAAATAGAAATCAAAAGATGATTTTGACACATAGCGACAGTCTTCAAGGGATTGGTTTTTTCCCTATGTACAGGCCGAAGGATGCGGCAGAGGGTTTCGGTTGGTAAATAGATTCTCGACCGATAGGAGAGCTGATCGCGGCCGAAATAACAGGTCATTGCAGGACAAGGAGATATCGGGTTCTCGAGATTCTTCCTACCCCAGGCTTTCTGAATACAACTTCAATGTCAGCATAGTGGAGCTGGTGTCGGCTATGAGGAACATTAAAGAAGCATGGTTCTCGAAGCCAATGAGATCCTATCCCAACCAAAGAGATCCTAATTTGTGGTGCAAATACTATGGGACCAACCCCCACCGGACAGGGAAATGCCGATATCTGCGCGAGGAGGTGGCGACATTGCTGAAAAATGGCCATCTCAGATAATTTTGAAGGGACCGGGCTAAAAACAAATATGACCGCAATTGTGATAATGCAGAACCTTCAAAAGCAGGAGCAGATCCCTTACACTTGGCAATCAACATGATTTTCAGGGGAACAAGATTAATGACGTGACATTCTCGGCGGTGAAAAAGATGAAGGTGTCAGTGACCCACAGTAAGAAACTACGAAAAGTCGCTGAGGATGATATTACCTTTACGGAGGAAAACACAGATGGACTACTGCTGCCGCACAACGATGCATTGGTAATCTCTCTAAATGTCTTAGATTTTAAAATAAAATGTGTTTTGGTGGACCCAAGAAGTTCGGTCAATATTATACAATGGGGAGTGCTGGAGCAAACCAAACTAACTGGAAGCATCATTTCGGCCACAAAACTCCTCGCTGGGTTCAATCTGGCAAGTGTAATAACCCGAGGAGAGATCCTACTGCCCACAAATGCCGAGGGGGTGATGAAGACAATCTTTACAAGATAGTAGACGGTCATATGGGCTACAATATCATACTGGGGAGACCATGGTTACAGGAGATGAAGGCCGTACCGTCAACATATCATCAATTGCTGAAGTTCCCAGCTCCCGAGGGAATTAAAAAAATAAGAGGAGACCAACCGGTGGTAAGGGAAATGAATGCCATCTCAGTTTCCAACAACAAAGGGAAGGAGTATGTAGCATAGCAATTACAGGAACCGGCACCTCCTCCCGAGCCGAGCGAATCCTATCAGGTACCAAGATATTTCCAGGTACCAGAAGAAACGGATACAATAAAATCCACGGCGGAAGAACTTGAAAAAGTTGCATTGTTTGAAAAGTTCTTAGAGAGAAAGTTCCACTTGGGGCCAGGACTAAACCCCGAGCTCAGGTCTGGATTTATCGAATTTCTTAAATTTAATATTGACTATTTTTCATGGTCGTATGCGGATATGATAGGTATCCTGCCAGAAGTGGCCGTACACAAACTAAGCCTGGATCCCAACATCCCTCCGGAAAGACAGAAAAAATGTCTTGTTACCGTGGTCATAAATAGATTCGTCAAAGAAGAGGTAACTCAATTACTAGATATCGATTCAATCCGAGAGGTAAGGTATTCTAACTGGTTAGCTAACGTAGTAGTAGTTCCAAAGAAAAATAATAAATTTCGCATGTGTGTAGATTATAAGGATTTAAATAAGGCGTGCCCAAAGGACTCGTTTCCATTGCAAAATATTGATCAAATGATTGATGCAACGACTGGGCACGAGTTAATGAGTTTCCTCGATACTTACTACGGGTACAACCAAATCAAGATGAACCCAGAGGATCAGGAAAAAACTTCGTTCATAATGAACTTCGGCACATATTGTTATAATGTGATACCTTTCGAGCTAAAGAACCTCGTAAGCAGAATTTTTGAGAAACAAATAGGGAAAACTATGGAGGTTTATATAGATTTTATGTTAGTTAAGTCATTGAATGCATGTGATCATCTTAAACACCTGCATGAAGCCTTTGATATCTTAAGGAAGCACAACATGAAGCTTAACCCTGAAAAGTGTGCCTTCGGGGTCAGCTCCGATAAGTTCCTGGAATTCCTGGTGTCGCAAAGGGGGATCGAGGTTAACCCCGATAAAATTAAAGCCATCAAAGACATCCTGGACCAATTATCAAGCGTAAAAGAGGTTTAGAGGCTGATAGTGAGATTGGCCGCTTTGAGCAGATTCATTTCCCGACCTTCGGAAAAATGCCATAATTTCTTTGCACTCCTCAAAAAGAAGAACAACTTCAAATGGACTGTGGAATGTCAACAGGTTTTGAAGGATTTAAAAAGGTATTTGTCAAGTCCTCCATTACTTTTAAAACCGGAGGAAGGCGAACAACCATTGATCTACTTAGTGGTCTCGGAGGTAGCAGTAAGTATCGTTCTAGTCCTTGAGGATGAAGGTACACAATCTCCTATCCATTATGTTAGTAAAATTTTGACGGGAGCAAAAACTCGCTACCCACATCTGGAAAGACTGGCCTTAGACCTCGTAGTCACCGCTCGAAAACTAAGGCCTTATTTGCAATGTCACTCGTTAGCTGTGGTGACCACTTTTTCCCTGCATAATATTCTTCACAAACTTGAACTTTCAAGTAGGCTGGCCAAATGAGTGAATTTGATATAGAATATAAACCTAGCATTGCGATTAAGTCCCAAGTTTTGGTCGACTTTGTGGCTAACTTCAATGCGAGATTGTTACCTTTAGCTACCAAAGAAGCAGTGATGGTGTCGAAATCGGCATCAGGTATTTGGACCTTGTTCACGGATGGAGCTTCCAATGTGAAGGGGTCCGGGCTCGGCATAGTACTAACCACGCCCTCAGGAGAAACCCTAAGGCAGGCCATAAGAACCGTTCCTCTGGCTAACAATAAAGTAGAGTACGAAGATTTGATTGTAGGACTCGAGCTGGCCCAGGGACTAGACTCCAAGGTCATAGAAATCAAATGCGACTTCCGTTGGTAGTAAATCAGGTCTACGAGATCTTCGAAGCCAAATAGGAACGCATGCAAAAATATGTAGTGAAAGTCCAGGATCTGCTCGCTCGGTTCATGGAATGGTCAATTACGCACATCCCTAGGGAGGAAAATGCGGAAGCAGATGCACTAGCCAATCTTGGATCGTCCACAAAAATGAAGGATTTGGACTCTGGTACGATCGTACAGTTTATGCATTCGATATTAGACGCAGATAGTTATTACAAGGTAAATGCATCCAATTTGGTCTGGGACTGGAGAAATGAAATAATTGATTATCTCAAGCACGAAAAATTGCCCGAAGATCCTAAGGCATCTCGGGCGCTAGGCACTAAAGCAACTTGATAGAGCTTCAAGGGAGGACAATTGTACAGAAGATCTTTCCAAGGCCTGTTTGCCCGATATTTGGGAGCTTCCGAAGCAAACTATGTTATGCGAGAAGTCCAAGAAGGGATCTGCAGAAATCACTCAGGTGCGGATTCCTTAGTGTTAAAATTAATTAGGGAAGTATAAACCTGGCCCCGGATGGAATAAGATGCCAAGGCTTATGTTCAAAAATGTGACAAATGTCAACGCCACGCACCGTTGGTACATCAATCGGCAGATCTACTACACTCAATTTTGTCACCATGGCCATTTATGAAGTGGGGGATGGATATAGTCGGTCCGCTGCCATTGGCCCCAGTAAGGTAAGATTTCTTTTGATTTTAACTGACTATTTTTCTAAATGGGTTGAAACAAGTTCCTATCAGATCGGCGAACGCGAAGTGGTTGACTTTTTGTGGGAGAATATAATTTGCAGATTCGGGATACCAAAAGAGATAGCCTGCGACAATGGGCAAAAATTTATAGGTGCAAAGGTCACAAAAATGATTTTAAAATCATAAGGATCACATCGTCACCCAATCACCCGAGCGCAAACAGTCAAGTAGAATCAACGAACAAGGTGAATATACAAAATCTCAAAAAGAGATTGGAAGCAGCCAAAGGCAAATGGCCCGAAGAGCTACCAGGAGTACTATGGGCGTATCGAACAACGTCCAAATCAAGCACGAGGGAGACTCATTTTTCTCTTGTATACGGAGAAGAAGCCCTGATCCCGGTGGAAGTAGGGGAACCTACCCTGTGATATTTTCGGGAGAATGAAGAAATAAACAATGAAATTATGTTGGTCAAATTGGAGCTGCTTTACGAATGCAGGGAATGGCAGCCCAGAAGCAGAGAATGGAAATATATTATAATCGAAGAGCCAACCTCCGTTATTTCAAAGTAGGAGACTTGGTTTTGAGGAAAGTATCTCAGAACACACGGGAGCTCAACGCATGAAAACTAGGTCCAACATGGGAAGGCCCCTACCAAGTTTCAGCTGTCACAAGAAAAGGGTCATACAAATTGGAAAATCAAGACAGAGTAAAGTTGCCGAACAATTGGAACGTGGCACACCTCAAAAGATACTATTGCTGATGAGCCTCGCCTATATTGAAAGTATGTGCTGCACTCTTTTTCCCTTCGTCCAGTTTTTGTCCCAATTGGATTTTTCTAGCAAGGTTTTTAATGAGGTAGCAACGGAAAGCATACTACGAAGGAAGCTTTGTCTGCAGAAGTAAGACCTTAAAATAACAAGGCACACAAGCAACGAGCCACTATGGAGCGGTTAGATAGTGTTTTGCTCGATAGCAAATTTCTTACCGGGAAGTTGAGTTTTCTATCGCGCAAAGATTACCCGACCATTCACAAGTGCAAGCCATTGGCAGATTGTTAGATAATATTTGGCTCGATAGCATAAGTTCCTAAGGGAAAGTAAAGTTTGCTATCGAACTGAAGATTATCTAACCACTCACTAGTGGAATCCTCAAAGGCGAAAAACTTGCGAGAATACATCAACAAAAAAAATGCGAAAAAAAACTTGCGCAATACTTAAACAGAAAGTACGCAAAGAGAAAAACTTGCATGATACTTAAACGAAAAGACGTTTCTATTCACATTTATTGCCAAATGGCACAAGTAGAAAGATATGAAAAAGAAAAGAAAGCAAAAAGCTAAAATACTGCACCCCCAAAATCTGGAGGAAGAGAAGCATCGGCACCCCCCGGGAGAAGTAGCAAGTACACCACCGACTCAATATCTTGGCCTTCGCCATCTTGGCCTTCGGCATCATCACTTTCTGGTTCTTCTTCAATTCCTGAAAACTCAGAACCGGAACCAGAAGAGTCAGTACTGGACTGGAAGACCCCTTCGAGCAGTTGACTCCAGCTCACGGGCCTTAGCAATTTTGGCATCAGAGTCAATGATGCCCACTTTGGCCTATTCTAAGGTTTTTCTCCTCATGCTATACATAGAATATATTTTTTCAACAATGAGGGAAGCCGCTTGACGCTGGAGTTCTTCTTTAAGATGGTCAACCTCAGTTGAAAGGCTATCCCGCTCGGATCTAGTGGCCCGGAGGCTGACATCGAGGTCACAGACAGTGGAATTGAAAACCTTATTGTGCTCTATGACTCTCTTTTACCTCTCTTCCAATAGGGCATACTTCTCCTCGGCAACAGTAACTTCATTATCGGATGCAGCAAGAATGACATTGTGGACCTCGACCCACTTTGCTAACAATTTTGAACTCAAGCACGGAGTCATCCAGAGAATTCAGAACAACTACATATTCAGAGACAAACCCAATGAAGATCCCAACAACTATCCGATGGACTTCGATGAAATCATGAAAACATTCTGCTATAATAGAGCATAACATGATGCCATCTACCAAGAGCATTTCCTTTCTCACTTAAGGATGATGCAAAGCAGTGGTTAAGGAGTTTACCCACATGGTCAATTTGTACGTAGGAGGAGAAGACTGCCAAGTTCTTAGAAAAATATTTCTCTGCTACTAAGATTGCAAGGATGAGGAAGGAGATTCACAATTTCAGCCAAGGAGAAGGGGAGATAGTGTTCGAGGCATGGGAAAGATTTAAGGAGATGTTGCAAAGGTGCCCTGATAATGAAATAGAGCAATGGATGCAACTCCAAGATTTCTGGGACGGGTAAACCCTTCATCAAGGAGATTGCTGAATAGTGCGGTTGCAGGCCCTCTGATGAAGAAAACTCTAGAAGAGATTGTCACACTCTTGAATGAACTATCTGAAGACGCAAACCGACCAAGGTGATCGAAGAAGATCAGCAGGGGTGCACCAAGTAGAATCTTCTGTAGCAATGTTGGACCAGATTGTAGTTATGGCTAAGTACATCAAGCAACTGATAATAGCCCAGGTGCAAAATCAACCACAGTTGGGATGTGACATCTGTAGAATGGGACACCCGACTCATGAGTGTCAGACTTCCACTGCAGCAGAAGAAGTTAAGGTTTTTAGTAATTTTAACAGAGATAACTACCAAGGAGGTAGTAATTTCAATTCTATGGGACAGAGACATCCGGGGTTCTCATGGAGTTCTTCAAATGGTGGCTTGATCTCATGGCAGCAGCAAAATCCTAGAGCACCCGTGCAAGGACCTCCTAGCTTCCAAAACCAACAAAGGCAACAGTACCATCCTCCACAGCCCAACAACTCAAGTTTAGAAGATCTAATGAAGGCATCAATTAACAAATCAGACGAGAAGATTGAGACTCAAAGAACAGCTATCCGGGAACAAGGCACAGCCATCCGAAATCTAGAAAGACAAATAGGGCAGATCGCATCATTATTATCAGAAAGGGCTCTAGGGACACTGCCATCCGACACTGAGAAGAATCCTAAAGAGACGATCAAGGCCGTTCTCTTAGGAGTGGAAAAACATTAGCATATACTATTGCAAAACCAAGGGTTGAAAAGGTGATCAACTCAGCCAAGACAGCAAAAGAGCAAAAAAACTGGTGAGTCTTTGGCTACAGAGAACATCAGTAGCAAGGAGGTTGATAAGCAGAAGTCAAACAGTGCAGTTGAAGAAAGCAAGCACATGCCGGTGTTACCTTTTCCACAAAAGATGAAGCGGGAGAAATTAGGTAAATGCTTTGGGAAATTTTTGGAGATGCTGAAATAGCTGTATGTGAACATCCCATTCACTGAGGTGCTCATCCAGATGCCTTATTATGCCAAATTCCTGAAGGAAATCATGTCAAGTAAAAGAAAGCTCGAGGAAATGAAAGTGGTCAAATGCAATGCACATTGTAGTGCCATCCTACAGAATAAAATTCCTCTAAAATGTGGGGACCTAGCAGCTTCACTATACCCTACTCGTCGGGGAGTGAAAATTTTGACAAGGCATTGTGTGACACAGATGCATCCATTAACTTGATACCATTATCAATGTTCAAGAATTTGGAAGGGACTATGAGTGATCAAATATGTGTTGGTATCTTTGCAACTGGCTGAACAGACCACTATCATACTAGAGGGCATAATCGAGGACATTCTGGTGAGGGTGGACAAGTTTATATTCCCGGTAGACTTCATCATAGTAGACATGGAAGTGAATAAGGAGGTACCTCTAATCTTGGGGAGGCCATTCATTTGTGCTGGCCGAGCGATTCTTAACATATACGAGGGTCAACTCATGCTACGAGTAGGAAACAAAAAAGTGGTGTTTCAAATGAAGAGAATGATGAAATACCCATATGATGAGGCATCTTCCTATGCTTGTTTCAAACTGGATATGGTAGGAGAGTTAGATGAACAACACAAGCTAGACAAGTCGGTAAGGGATTCTTTGGAAAGATACATTAGTCAGTCGAGTACATCAGAGGATGAAGACCCCGAAATCAAGAAAGAAGCTGAGGCACTGGAAGACCAAAACCAAGTGGTAGACGAAGAGGAATTTGAGAAAGAAAAGATCAAGCCAAAGTTGGAATTGAAAGTACTCCCAACACATTTAAAATATTCTTTTTTGGAGACTTAACAATTTTCCTATGATTGTTTCTGTTTATTTGACAGGTGAATAGGAACACATGCTAGTGGATTTACTGTGGAAGCATACAAAAGCAATCGGTTGGAGCATAACATATATTCAGGGAATCAGCCCCGTAATTTACATGCACAAGATCTTGTTGGACTGGTAGTGTAGCCCCAACGCAAATTGAATAAAAACCTTGAGGAGGTGGTACAGAAAGAGATACTCAAACTGCTGGATACAAGTCTAATATTTTCCATCTCCGACAGCTAATGGATCAGACCCGTACAGGTTGTGCCGAAAAAGGGGGCATGATGTTGGTGAAAAATGTGGACAACTAGCTAATTCTTAGCCAGAACAGTCACTGGTTGGAGGATGTACATAGACTACCGAAGACTGAATGATGCAACGAGGAAGGATCACTTCCCTCTTCCCTTCATTGATCAGATGTTGTAGAAGGTGGCAGGGCGTGGATGTTACTGCCTTTTAGATGGATATTCAGGGTACAATCAAATACCCATTGCTCCTAAAGAAGTTGAGAAAACCACATTTACCTGCCCTTACGGAATCTTTGCATACCGGAGAATGCATTTTGGACTTTGCAATGCACCATCTACTTTTCAGAGGTGCATGATGTCAATCTTTTCAGATTTGAATGGGAAGTGTCTGGAGGTGTTCATGGATGACTTTAATATCTTTGGATATGACTTCAAGGATTGTTTGAGGAATCTTAAACTTGTACTGAAACGATGTGAAGACACTCACCTAGTACTCAACTAGGAAAAATGTCACTTTATGGTTAAGGATGGGATAGTCTTGGGCCATAAAGTCACAGCTGAAGGTATCGAGGTCGATATAGCTAAGGTAGATATGATTGCTAAGTTCCCCCCATCAACTTCAGTGAAGAGCATCAGAAGCTTTTTGGGGCATGCAGGGTTTTATAGAAGGTTCATCAAAAATTTCTCCAGCATCACCAAGCCCTTAACAACATTACTTGGCAAGGATGTGAAGTTTGTGTTTGATGTAGAGTGCCTCAGATTATTCAAGCTGATCAAGGAAAAGCTAGTGAGTGCTCCCATAATGGTGGCTCCAAACTGTAGCAAACCCTTTGAGATCATGTGCGATGCCAGTGATGTGGTAGTGGAAGCAGTGCTGGGGCAGATGAGAGATAAAATATTCATACCCATTTACTATACAAGCCGAACTTTGAATGATCCTCAGGTACATTATGCTACCACAGAGAAGGAGTTTTTTCAGTGATCTTCGCTTTTGACAAGTTAAGATCCTATCTAGTGGGAAGCAAGGTGATTGTGCATACTGATCACTCAGCACTGAAATATTTACTGTGCAAGAAAGAGTCAAAACAACATCTAATGCGGTGGATATAGTTGCTACAAGAGTTTGATCTTGAAATCAAAGACAGGAAAGGGACAAAAAATCAAGTGGCTGACCACCTGTCATGATTAGAGAAACCACATGTTGAAGTAGTAGACATTCGGGAAGAGTTCCGTGATTAGCAGAGTTTTTCCATTGCAGCGGTCTCTGATAGACCGCCATGGTATGCTGACATAGCCAACGTTTTGGCTAGTGGATAGTTTCCACATGACTTGACCTCCTTCCAGAAGAGTAAGTTGCAAAGCGAGGTAAAAAGCTAATTCTGGAATGACCCTTTTTTGTTTAAATTGTGTGTAGATGGCATGATTCGGAGATGTGATGGTAGGCTATAATCTCATATTTTAGTCTCTTATTGCACTCTAATTTACTGCACTTTAATTGTGTTTGAGCTTTAATCGCTAATGTTTTGTACTTATTGTGTGTTTTATGCCTTGTAGGGTGATTTCGAGCTATGTAGACGTTATGTAATTCGAGCTATTGGAGCGTTGAAGTCTGAGTAAAAGTCCAAGGGATTAAGTCAGGATCGCGTTCGGGGGTCAAAAACCACATCTGGATGTCAAAATGCACGAAAATTTCTGTACTCTAAGAAAACCCCACTGTCGTGGAACGTGGGGCACCGCGCGTGTACAATTTCCTGCTGCCTGGCAGAAACAACTCTCTGGATTTCACCACTAATGCCCCGCATGGTGCGTCTCCCCATATGGCATGCCTGTGCAATATTTACAAAGTTATTTTCCTATTTCGGTTAGGAGAAGGTGATTTCGCCTGGGCCTGACCCTACTTGGTATAAATACATGGAAAAACGTTATTTTTGGGGACTTTTTACATATTGGAGACCTAAGGATGCTAATGAGGAGTTAGAGAAGCAAAAGCACAAGGAGTTCATCATTCAATCCTTACTCAAGACCCGAGTTTGGATCGTTTTATGTTTTCCTTTACTTTAAACATATTTGCGATGAATTACTCCATATCCATGGAGTAGTTCCCTTTAGGGTTTGATGGATTTGGTGTATTGATATTTGTTTGTGGATTATAACTCTAGTTTTATGTATTAAAGCATTATTGTATGATTTAATTGTTGCATCTATATTCACTAGTTCATGTAATCGAGAGAGGCATAACTTGTTATATCTTTGCATTATATTGTTGGTTGAGTTGGTTAATTCTTCTTAGTAATCGAAAGAGACTCACTTGAACATTAGGAGTGAATTATCTAGAGTAATACCCCAAACAATTATCTTGCACCTATCCTATCAGAACCATATTTTCTCCCACTGATAACTTCCTTGCTTACCTTTGTTGCGATAGTCATTAGTCAATCGCTTCAGATTCTTAGTTAATTTTGGTTATTAATCATATAAATCTCAACTATTGATTCTCCTGGATAGCAATCAAGCTAGAAAGTAAGAAAATACTGTTTAACTCCAATCCCTGTGGATACGATATTATACAATACTATCTTTGACTAGCGAGTATATTTTAAGTGTGTGTTTCGAGCTCATCAAATTTTGGTGCCGTTGTCGGGGATTGGTAGTTAATAGTGTTTGAAATAGTTTGTAGTGCTAATTCAAGAATTTTTCTTCTATTTTAATTTTATTTTTCTCTTTTTACGTTTGGTGTTCTTTGACTGAGCGCAGGTTACACGTTCAGAGTGGTGCATGACTAAAACTTCTGCGAAGGAAGTGCTACCATACTGGTAGGACGTCGTGATGGCACCTAGTCTTTAAGACTAGCTAAGCCTAACAATTTGCGGAATCAATGAATAATAAACTGAACTCCAAAATTCAACACATGATATATAAATATAAAACTGCTATTCAATAATTACAACTCCCAAAACCCGGTAGAAATAAGTCACAAGCTTCTAAGATTAAATACTAGGTGTCTCTATCCATCGGAGTCTAAAGAAAATAAGGAAAAACAACATAGTAAGGATAGAGGGGGACTCCACGGTCTACGGACGCTGGCAGATGTACCTTGAAGTCACCACGTGCGATCCAACTCACTGGTATCTGGTCTGGTGGGAAGAACCTGGATCTGCACAAAAAGATGTGCAGAAGTGTAGTATGAGTACACCACAACGGTACCCAGTAAGTGCCAAGCCTAACTTGGGTAGAGTAGTAACGAGGTCAGGTCAGGGCTCTACTGGTTTAAAAGAAAAGTAAGGCAGAAGATATAATAATAATATTTTGAAATGACTGAGAATTTAAACAATAAGAAGTTTTAGAAAAATATCAGCACAGTAAATAGAAGTAAACAACAGGGGCACTCCCGAGGTACCGCCTCGTAGTCCCAAATGTAAATATGCACGACAGGGGGATCTCCCGAGTAACCGCTTCGTAGTACGAAAGTAAATATGCAGTACAGGGGGATCTCCCGAGTAAATGCCTCGTAGTCTCAAAGTAAATATGCAATACATGGGGATATCCCAAGGAACCGCCTCGTAGTCCCAAAGTAAATATGTAGCAGATAACCGAAGGAACAATGAATTTATGGCAAGAAAACTTACAGTTACAGTTTTAATTTAAATCAAGGGAAGCAGATAATTCAACTAAGCATGTTGAAAAAATTTACAAGTAAGGGTTAAGGCACGTAGACATGCGATACTAGGCTAAACATGATCACTACATAAGCTAAGGTAACGCAATTTAGGATTTTAAAAGAAGACAACTCAGCAAGAACCGAAATTTCCACAATTAGCCTGTGTACGCACTCGTCACATAGTGTACATGGTGATCACATATCACAAAGTGTTACAATAGTACCAAATCATAAGGGGATTTCCCCCACACAAAGTTAGACAAGTCACTTACCTCAAATCTCACTCAATCAATCGATAAGGATGCCTTTCCCTCCGTTTTTTGACTCCGTATGGCCTAAATCTAGCCAAAAGCAATTACATATCATGAATACAACTACGAGAAACTAATTTAAATAATAAATCTATGACTTTAGCAAAGAATCAAAAATTCGGCCCAAAACGTCGACCCGGGCCCACGTCTCAGAATCGGGTAAAAGTTCCAAAATAAAACACCCACTCAACCACGAGTTCACCCATACCCAAATTACCAATATCTGACACCAAATCGCCACTCAATTCCTCAAATCAAACTCTCCAAATTCCTAGCCTCAAACTCCCAAATTCCACTTAAATACACATTAACTAGTTGGGAAAATCAATAGGGAGACAAGATTATTGAATAAAAATGTTCACAAGTGGCTTACCTCAAAAAATCCCTCGAAAGTGCTCTAACAAATCGCCTTAGACCGAGTTCAAAATGACTAAAATGAAGAATGAAATAATCCCTCCGAATTGCCCATTTTCTGCCTAGCAAAATCGCTTCTGCGAGTCCACAGCCGCATTTGCGGTTCCGCACCTGCGGAATTTCCATCGCATGTGCGGTTCTAACATAGTCCAGGTACGTCCGCTTCTGCAGACCCAAATGCGCATCTGCGCTTCCGCTTCTGTGGCCAAGGAGCACTTCTGCGCACCCGCTCCTGCGGACCAAGTCCGCTTCTGCGACCAACAGGCCTCCTAGGTCTTTCCGCTTCTGCGCTCATTCCTCCGCAGAAGCGAATCCTCTCATGTGGTCTTCATATCGCATATGCGACCATTGGCCATTTCCCCCATCCCCGCATCTACGAATCCAAGCTCGCTTATGTGAGATCGCACCTACGGCCAAATCCACCACAGGTGCGAGTACACCAACACCAGCCCAGCACCAAAAATATTCTAAGTCCAAAATGATCTGTTAACCATCCGAAACTCATCCAAGGCCCCCGGGACCTCAACCAAATATACCAACAAGTCCTAATACATCATACAGACTTAGGTAAGCCTTTAAATCACATCAAACAACGCTAAAAATATGAATTGTACATCGATTTAAGCCTAATGAACTTTAAAAGTTCAAACTTTTACATCCGACGCCGAAACCTATAAAATCAAGTTCGATTGACCTCAAATTTTGCACACAAGTCATAATTGACATTACGGACCTACTCCAACTTACCTTTTTTGCGATAGTCATTAGTCAATAACTTTAGATTCTTAGTAAATTTTGGTTATTAATCATATAAATCTCAATTGTTGATTCTCCTGGATAGCAATCAAGCTAGAAACTAAGAAAATATTGTTTAACTCCAATCCCTGTAGATACAATATTATATTATACTATATTATCTTTGACTAGCGAGCATAATTTAAGTGTGCATTTCGAGCTCATCAAATTTTGATGCATACCATAAGAGAAAATGGGAAGTATGTTATCCCATTGTCATGATGGAGCAGCTAGAGGACACTATGGAGGAAATGGGATAGCAGTGAAGGTCATGGAAGTTGGTTTTTACTGGCCGTCTCTATACAAGGACGCTAGATCCTACGTGGTTGCATGTGACAAGTTCCAACAGATAGGTAACATTAGTAAGAGGGATGAGATGCCCCTGAATTCTATTTTGGTATGTGAAATCTTCGATATCTGGGGCATCGACTTCATGGGTCCCTTCCCATCGTCTCATTCCTATGAGTATATCCTAGTGGCCATTGGCTACGTCTCCAAGTAGGTCGAGGCAATCCCCACTAGGACAAACGATGCTCGGGTAGTATGTGAATTTACTCAAAAGAATATTTTCACCCGTTTTGGAACTCCCCGAGTCATCATCAATGACAATGGTCACATTTTGTCAATAAACAGTTTGCCACTCTGCTGTCTAAATATGGGGTAACTCATAAAATGCGAACCCCATATCATTCGCAAACTAGTGGGCAAGTAGAAGTAGCTAACCATGAACTCAAAAGAATTCTAGAAAAAATAGTTAGTGCTTCAAGAAAATATTGGTCAGTAAAGTTAGATGAAGCTCTATGGGCGTATAGAACAACGTTCAAAACAACCATAGGGACTTCACCCTTCAAGTTGGTATATGGAAAGTCATGTCACTTACCTGTGGAGATAAAGCATAAGTCTTATTGGGAAATTAAATTGCTTAGTCTTGATCTTAGTCTTGCAGGTTTGCATAGGATGTCACAGGTGAATGAGCTAGAGGAATTCAGATTGGACGCGTATGAGAATGCGCGAATTTTCAAGGAAAAGATGAAGAAATGGCATGACCGTCAGATTAAACCGAAGGAATTTCATGAAGGGGAAAAGGTCTTGCTATACAATAGTAGACTTAGATTGTTCCCCGGAAAAATTAAGTCTAGATGGACGGGAGCGTATGTGGTGAAACATGTATCACCATATGGGGCGATTGAAATCCAGAACATGGAAGGAATGAAGAGTTTAAAAATGAATGGGCACAGGTTAAAACCATTCTTTCTGAAGGATTTGCTCAGCAATCCTCGAGCATCATAATCAGCTGAGGATACGCGGTTGAGTCAATCTTACAACTATAACTCAGAACTACCTCTAAATGTTTTACTAGCTTAATTTTCCTCTTTTGTTTTTGTTGTAGCGTAGACTAGGTAAACGTTAGTGTATATTATGACTTGGTGGTTGCAAGAAGGTATATATTGTGGAAGTGTAGAATTGAGGCTTTAAAAAAGGCACGTTTTGCGTGTATAGGTGCGCAACCGCGAACTTGGAGTGGTGCACCGCGCATTTGATCGCGCATAATTCGGCGGCGTCAATCCTGGAGATGCGTGGCTGTGCACCTGGAGGGATGACCGCACATCAGGTCGTGCATGTGTACCAGAACTCTGGCATGTGTGCGCGGTCGTGCACGAGTGGATCCGATCGTGCACAGGTAAGTACTCGACCCCTTTATTTTGTTTAACACCCGAATTTCAGCCCCCCCACTAAATCCCTCTTCCAATTCTTCCCCCATTTTCTTTCCTCTCTCACTAAACCAAACCCTAACCTGCCCCCAACCTCCCTCTCTCTCCGCGACCAAACACACACACCACCCCATTCCCTTACTCTCCCCCCCCCCCTCAAGTGTGTTTCTATTAATTGACCCCTCGGGTATGTAACTTTCTTTTTCCATATTTTTCTTTTTTTTTCTTTTTCTTTTGTTGTTCTTTCTTTTTTGTTTCTTTTTATGTTTCTTGTGGGGTTAAAGACTGGGTTTCACATGGGTGCTGAGAGTATGGTTGCTAGGTAGATGAATTGTTGTGTATGTAGTCCACTTAAGGCTAAAATTACTTTGTGTGAAAAAGGAGCAGCTTTGCATGTTAGGTATTTATGTAAATGCCACAATGAGGTTAAGCGGTGTATTCTAGAATTTGTTGCTCACCCGATAATAATCAATGTACTTAATATGGGTGGAGTGATAATGGGGGGTATATTCTACTAATTGTGGGATGGGTCCTTCCCATGGCTAAGTAACCCTTCTTGGTCCGATGAGTAGTCTAATTTATAATTTTTGTCGGGTTGTTTCATGTGCAAATGGCCACTTCCAAGAAGAGAAAAACCCTAAGTGCCTCCACTGGTAGGCAAGCAGGCACGTCCAGAGCTAAAGATATGGGCATGTCTAGGTCGCGAGCTTCTGCATCCTCTCGCCCATATGATCAAAACAAGTTCGTCTCCTGGGAGGCCCAAGAACGATTTAATAGCAAGTCAGGCAAAATGCAAATACCTGAAAGGGGGATCGACATTGGGTCTCTCCTCAATGAGTGTTACAGAGTTCATGAGGAATTGGTCCAGCAAGGAATGGGGGTGTTCTTCAAAGAACCTGACGAGGCAAATTTAACGGTTGTTAAGGAATTCTACGCGAATTGCCTAGAATATGAGGACTATATGTGTACAGTCCAAAAGCAAAAGGTGGATTTTTCCAAGGAGGCTATCCAAAGGACCTATCACCTGTCGGCATAGGTGTACCATCTTGATACAACCATCTACTTTTTGGCGCACAGCAAGGAACCATACCCGTGGAATAAGTTCTTTGAGACCATTTGTGTGCTCGGGAAGGGGTGGTGTGGTTAATCCGGGACAAATTTCACTCTGATGCACTCACTTTTGAGGGGAAGTGCTGGCTATACATCATTAATAACCACCTGATGATTTCCAACAACACAACTGACGTGAATAGTCCTCGGGCTGCTTTGATTTGGTGCTTTATCACTGGCCACGACTTTGATGTGGCTAAGGTCATTCAAGATGAGATGACAATTCATTGTCCGGTGCAAAGGTATGGGTTCTTTTTCCCATCATTAGTCAATCAGTTATGCCGTGAGGCACGAGTACCAGAAAATAAGGCTACAGACGGAAAGGTCAAGCGAGAAAAGAAATTTTGGGCTGATAAAGTTGTCATTGGGAAGGAACCTGTTGTGGCTGCTGAGGTTGAGAGTAAGGAGTCCGATGCGCCCATCGAGGAAAGGGAGGTGCACGGAGAGGATGTTGATGCTACTACCCCGCATGAACAGGGTGTTTGAGAATCTTCAGGTAGCGTATGGGAAACAAGAATGGTTGCCTTGGAACAGGAGATGGCATGGATACGCACATCTGTTACTGATTTGGGCACTCGAGTGGACTCACTTGCTAGACAAAATGCCAAGTTCGAGAAGAAGATCATGGCATGACTGCGTGCACTTGGCTGGGATTGTCACCTGGACCCTGGCACTGTTTTCGACACGGATTGACCAAATCAGGGGAGTTTTCTTTTACCTTTGCATTTTAATTTTGTAATATGGGGACATGCCACTAGTTAAGTGTGAGGGTAAGGTATTGTAAATAGTACAGTTTAATTTGCTTTCCTATTGAAAAAAACAAAAAAACAAAACCAAAAAGGCCAACAATATTTTCTTATTAATATCTTTAGGATGTCTTCTTCACTTGTACTTCCATGGGTTTCTTATTTGGTTCTTTACCATGGTCGTAATATTATGAACCAGACACTTTTTAGACTAGATTTTTATTAATATATTTTTAGATAAGTTTTCTTATTGAAAAGTTGCTTGTGGTTGGCAAAGTTGATTGTGCCTGACTGGTGGGATACATGATATTTCCCTTGTAAGTCAAAGAGACCATTGGTGACTATGGTCTGAATTGTGTGCCTATCCAAAATGCTATGTGTGGTGAGGCAAATGTTTTCTTAGTAATCATGCCTGGCATGGTCTAGAACTTGGCTTGGTTGTGGCTTAAGGCAAAATCATAGATAACAGTTGAGTTTGGAGATGACCGTAGGCTTTCCTTGATAGCCTTTTTCTTAGATTGCTTTGAACCCTCCTGAGAACTGATAAGTTATCCCTAGTTAACCCAATTGAGCCTAATTCCTTCTTTATTTGGCAATCACATTACAACCTGAGCTTGTAGTCGTCCCTAAGCACTTGACTGCCTTATGTGTGATGCTAAAAGATAAAGAGACATAAGTGTGGGGGTGGGGGTTAGTTTTGAGTGGAACCAATGATAAGTAGAAAAAGGTGCACCATCATGAATGTATGTGAGGTACGAGAGAAGGTGATTGTGAATTGAAAAAAAAAACAAAAAAAAAGAGTAGAGATTTGCTCACGTTGAGTAAGGAAATAAAAGTGAACATTCCCATGCTGATGTAAAGTCCTTGTATGTTGTGCTTAAACAAATGAGAACTGGGTGCTATTCTGAACTGGAAGTTTGGGGGCACTTGTAATTGGAAAAAGTGTAGGTCATGTATAATGTTATAGGTATTAAAGTTCTTAGGGAGGTGTAGATACTCTTATACAGATTATATCCAACCCGTCTCATAGCCTACTTTACAACCAAATGCAAAGTCTAACATAATCTAGATGAGACTGTTCCTACATTAGTGGAGAGTTACACGATAGCCAAGCTTATGGTACTCTTGAAAGTATGATTCACTTCTTTGTGAGGGCGAGTGATTATTGTGTACAGCCCTAGGCCATTATTTGTAATTGTTGTGTGAATGGGCATTGTCTTTTTCTTGTGAGGTGTAGCGAGGATTTGGTGCAAATTTAACCACAGCACTAGTGGAATGTCATGACCGGGGTTGAGGTTGAATGTGACCCCAGGATGGTACCGAGTTGATTTTGGTCGGCCACTTGTCTAAGGTGATTGCAGTGTTAGGAGCAATTTAATTTTAGATTTGCTTGGGATGAGAAAAAGCTAAGTGTGGAGGTGTTTGATGATCTTAAAGTTACTTAATGTTTATGCCCGCTTTGTGTCTTTGATTTTGTTGATTCGATAGAGATTTGGTCTGATTTGGGTCTAATATGTTGTCTTTCAGTGCAGGTGACGCAGAGGGGATCAATGGACAAATAGTGCACTAAGTGGGTGGAAAATAAGTTGAGAACAAGAAATTCTCGTGCGCGGCCACGCATGAGCGACCCCCAAATGCGCACTTGAGCGCGCAAGTGCTATAGAAGACTGCCAGAGGTGCGCGGTCATACTCCCAGGTGCCCGGCCGCGCACGTCCTTCTCCGGGAATTTGACCCATGACTACTTTTGTAATTTTGGAGGCAGCCTTTTGTCCTATATGAAGCCTAGCTCGTCCCAAAACAAGGTATCTCAAATTTTGGAGCAATGTTTGAAGATAAGAAGGCAAGGAAACAACATAGACTCTGAATACTTCATCGAATTCATTCAATACGCAAGTTTGTTTGGATTTGGGGATTGTAATATTTTTTTGTTCTCTTAATACTCTTGTGATGAACAACTTCTCCACTATGGAGTAATCTTTCTTAGGGTTATTGACGGATATTGTGATTTGACTATTGTTTTGGGTTTTATTTCTGTTATTTTCCTGAATTCGTTGAATGAGTTACTAATTGAATTGCAAGGTTAAGTGTGGTTTTACTTTAATCGAAAGAGACGTGTTGCTGCAATTAACTGTAACGACCTGGCCGGTCGTTTTGAGAGTAATAGCCATGATCCCCTATTTACTATTTCCACCATACCTTTTTCTGCTTAGGTAACTGCCAGGAGATTTTGTTTTTGGTTTCGGAATGTTTTGGGACACTAAGTCCCTAAATGGAGGTTTAAGCCTTAGAATTTGGACTGTATTCGGAACTGAATGAAGATGACTCCGGAATGGAATTCTGTCGGTTCCGTTAGCTCCGTTAGGTGATTTTGGGTTTAGGGGCATGTCCGGATTATGTTTTGGAGGTTCGTAGCTCATTTAGGCTTGAAATGGCGAAAGTCAAATTTTTAGAGTTATGGGCCGGTAGTGAAATTTTTGATATCGGGGTCGGATTTTGATTCCGGAAGTTGGAGTAGGTCTGCAATGTTGAATATGACGTGTGTACAAAATTTGGGGTCAATCAGAGATGGTTTGGTTAGTTTCGGCATCGGTTGTTGAATTTGGAAGTTTCAAGTTCTTTAAGTTTGAATCAGAGGATGATTTGTGATTTTAGCATTGTTTGATGTGGTTTGAGGATTTGACTAAGTTCGTATGATGTTTTAGGATTAGTTGGTATGTTTGGTTAAGGTCTCAGGGGCCTCGGGTGAGTTTCGGACGCCCAACGGATCGATTTTTAGAATTTGGAGGTTGCTGAAGTTTTCTGGTGTCTGAGTTCTGGTTTTCTTATATGCGATCGCGTGGGGTGATCCGCGATCGCGTAGGCTTAGCTGGGCAGAGGATGGAATTGTTCTTCGCGTTCGCGGACATGGGCATTCGAACACGTAGTGATGTGAGGTGGTGCTTCGCGAACGCAGAGACAAGGTCGTGTTTGCGTAGGGTTAAGTGGACCAAAGCTGGGCCACGCGTTTTGCTCATCACGATCGCGTGAGGACGTTCACGATTGCGTGAGTATGGGAGCCAGAGCATCGCGTTCACGTGGCGTTTTACGCGATAGCGTAGAGTTAATTTCTGGGGCAGCAAATTTGTTCTTCACGATTGCGATGCTATTTCCTGGATCGCGATTAAGGAATCACTGGGCAGTGTTAAAGTCTCCAAACAACGGGGGGTTTTCCATTTTTAGGAGCTCGGATTTTGGACGAGGTATTGAGGGATTTTCAGAGATATAGATTGGGTAACGATTCTTAACTCCTTTATGGTTATATTCCACTAATCTATGGTTGATTTCATCATTTAATTTCGAATTTTGGGGTTTAAATTGGGAAAAATTTGGAAGAACTTCTTCAACAAAGATTTCGTATTTTGAAAGGGGATTTGTGGTCGGATTTGAGTAATTTTTATATGGTTAAACTCGTGAGTGAATGAGTGTTCTTATTTTGTGACTTTTACCAGGTTCCGGAATTTTTGTTAAAATGTTGATTTCATTAATTAGATGAGTCTATTATGGTTGTATTTATGATATGTAATTGCCTTTGGCTAGATTTGGGCCATCCGGAGCCGGATATTCATTGAAAAGGCATTGTGACCGATTGATTGAGCTTGGTTCGAGGTAACTGGCTTGCCTAACTTTGTATGGGGGAACTCCTAGTAGGATTTGTACTGTTTTTTATATACGAGCGTCGTGTACGTGAGGTGACGACTACGTACACGGGCTAGTTGTGGAAAAACCTGATTTTCTTACTAAGCAGCAACTTGTTTTCCTTTTTTTTTATAGTTATACCATTTTTATGAGTATTAATCTGTTTTCATTCTTAATTGAGTTATTCCAATATGTGTAGCTATCATGTTTAGTCTAATACAATATGTCTAAATTATAAGATTTCATGATGTAGTAGTATTTCTATTATTTGCGCTGTATATTTACTTGGGGACTACGGAACGATATTCTGGGAGATCCCCTTGTACTGCATATTTACTTTGGGACTACGGAACGGTATTCCTGGAGATCCCCCTGTACTGCATATTTACTTTGGGACTACGGAACGGTATTCCAGGAGATCCCCATGTACTGCACATTTACGTTTGGGACTACGAGACGGTATCTCGGGAGATCCCCTGTTGTTATCTCTGTGTACTGAGTTGTTGTCTTCTATGATTTCATTCTTGTTAAATTTCAGTCTTTATTTTACTGCGGTATTTCATTCTATCTTGTTTTATTATATATATACCGGTAGGGCCCTGACCTGGTCTCGTCACTACTCGACCGAGGTTAGGCTTGACACTTACTGGGTACCGATTGTGGTGTACTCATGCTACTCTTCTGCACATATTTTTCATGTGCAGATCCAGGTGCTCCTTATCAGCCGCACTATCAGTGAGCCGGGATAGCTTTGGAGACTTCAAGGTATATCTGCCACGTCCGCAGACCTCAGAGTCCCCCTTCTACTCTTTCTCATGTCCATTATCTTCTGTATTTTTCCTTTGTTAGACTCTGATGTATAGAGACACTAGATTTTCCTTCTTTAGTTTGTGATTCACCATGTTCTTGTTTTGGGATTGCTATGTATTTTTGAACGGTTAGTTGTTAAAATTATGTTTTTATTTCATTATTCCGCAAATGTTAGGCTTACCTAGTCGTAGAGACTAGATGCCGTCACGACGTCATACGGAGAGAAAATTTAGGTCGTGACATTAACATTGTATTATCTTGTTTGGGTTGATATTCAATAGTTGCTACTTAGTCACAAAATTTCCATTATTCATTCACAATTGAGAATCTTAGTTTTTAATCTTAGTTAGTTAATAACTCAAAATCAAAGGTTTATTTTCCTGAATAGTGTTAAGCTGAAGATTTCTTTGAGCATTATTTAAACCAATCCTTGTGGAGATGATTTAATACAATAGTATCTTTGACTAGCGAGCCGAAGTTTCATACACTTATTTTGCGCTTGTCACTGTACCTCAAGTGTCCGTCAAGCAATCAATCGAAACAATCTACTGACCGCCGCTAGGACTGACTCCAAAATCTGCTCAACAAGTGCAGAGTTAATATAAGTACAACCGACCCCATGTACTATGTAAGTGCAGAGCCTAAACTCGACGAAGTAGTGACGAGGCTAGGGCGGGTCACATACAATAACATGTACGCAGTATTATAATAATAATAATAATAATAATAATAATAATAATAATAATAATAATAATAATAATAATAATAATGATAATGATAATGATAATAATAATAATAATAATAATAATAATAATGATAATAATAATAATAATGATAATAATGATAATCATAATGATAATGATAATGACAATGATAATGATAATAATAATGATACTAATAAATTTAATAATAATAATAATAATAGTAGTAATAATAATAATAATAATAATAATAATAATAATAATAATAATAATAATAGGAAAGAAAAACAAGAAATAACGGCGAAGCAGTAAACTAATGAACGTAACTCAATCCTCGAAATCAGTGAATTCAGTAATATCATCCCTCAGAATATCATATGAAAGTATTGGAAGCTAATACAATACAACAATGAATACAACACACAAAATCCGCTGCAGCGCGCAACCCGATCCCAGATTACAAACACAATCCTCCCTTATTTCACCATATCAATATCAAGAATAACATATAAAATTTGTTGCGACGCGCAACCCGATCCCGCCATATAATCATAATCAATACCATAATCCTCCCTTATTTCATCATATCAAAATCACATATAAAATCTGTTGCGGCGTGCAACCCGATCCTACCATATCAATATCAATTCTCCCTTATTCCACCCGTTGCGGCATGCAACCCGATCCATAAAAAAAATCAATAAATGTAATCAATTCAACAACTCAATTAATGAGATTCTCTACGATTAAAGAATATGAAAGCAAAGCAATAAGAAACCCTGTACCAAATCAAGGAATGCTACAATTAACACAAAGCAACAAGCCAAGCCAAATATATAAGTTAAAGTATACAAGTAAGACAATTAAGGCAAGTAACAATTAATCATGGGATCATGGAAGAAACAAACATTTCAATACAAGAGTAAATAGATGATAAGTAACAAGTTACGACATAGAAAGCAATTAAAGCATGTAACAGTTAAGGCATGGAATAATATAATTAATTAAATACGGGAAAGCATGGAAACAATTACTTTGATGGAGTATATACACTCGTCACTTCGCATATACGCCGTTACACATGTAATTCACATAACATATAGTTCAAGGGTCCCCAATTCCCTCAACCAAGGTTAGACCCAATGCTCAACCTGGGACTTTCCTCTAAAATTCGCCTCCAAACCAATCGAATCTAACCAAAATCGACTTAATATCAACAAACAATGCTAGGGTAATCAATTACAATACATAAAGTTAAGATCTTTAAACTTTCCCAAAAAGTCAATAAAAGTCAACCCCGGGCCCCGCTTGGTCAGAAATCAAGATTCGGACCAAAAACCGACTACCCATTCACCCTCGAGCCCGATTATGTGATTAGTTTTGAAATCCAACCTCAATTTGAGGTCTAAATCCCAATTTTACAAAAAAAACCCCAAATTCCTAATTTCTATCATAAAAATCCAAGATTTAATGTTGAAAATACTTGGAAAGTAATGGGTAACTGAAAACAAAATAGATTAAAGTTTTTTACCAATGTTTTTGGGAAGAAAATCCTCTTAGAAAATCACCTCTAGGGTGTTTAGGATTGAGAGTTTGTGAGAAATGAGCTAATTCCCGTTTTCCCCCTCTTTTACCCAGCTGCAGTTATCGCAATTGCGAAATGCAACACTGAGCCTGCTTTCGTCGCAAATGCAATGAAGTTGTCGCAAATGTGAATAAGGGATGTCCGCAAATGCGAACAATCAACTCGCAAATGCGAGTCGGTCCCAGTTTTCCTTTAGTCACAAATGCGACACAAAAGTTCGCAAATGCGAACTTACCCACCATCGCATTTGTGGACTTAACTTTACAAAAGCAAAGCTGACCCAACCCCACCAACCTCGCATATGCGAGCCTGATCTCGCATTTGCGAATAGGTTCTCACAAATGCGAGATCTGCAAACCTGATGCACCAGCATTCTTCTAAGTTCAAAAATCACTCTATAGCCTATCCGAAACTCACCTGAGCCCCTCGGGCTCCAAACCAAACATGCACATAAGTGTAATAACATCATACGAACTTGCTCGCGCAATCAAAATCCCAAAATAACACCTAGAACTACGAATAAGATATCAAAATGAATGATATTTTCAAAGAAACTCAAGAACATGAAACTTTACAATCGGATGTCCGAGTCATGTCAAATCAACTCCATTTTGCACCAAATTTTGCAGACAAGTTATAAATACTTAAATGAACATATTGCGGAACCGAAATCTGAACCCGGTAGCAACAAATTCAACCTACTATCAAACTTAGGAATTCGTTTAGCCTTAAAATTACTAGTTTTCAATAAATTACTTTAAATCAAGTTAGGGACTTCCGAATTCGAATTCGGGTATACGCCCAAGTCCCAAATCACGATATGGACCCACTAGGACTGTCAAAACAATGATTTGGGTCCGTTCACACAAAACGTTGACCGTAGTCAACTCAAATGACTTTTAAGAAACAATTTCATATTTTCATCAATTTTTCACATAAACGTTTTCCAGAAAAAGACACGGACTACGCACGCAAATTGAGGAAGGCTAAAACGGAGCTATTCGAGGTCTCAGAACACAGAAATGAAGGCTAAAACTGAAAATGACCTATCGGATCATCTCATTCTCCACATCTAAAACAAACGTTCATCCTCGAACGGACATAGAAAGGTACCTGGACTGGTGAAAAGGTGTGGATATCTACAACGCATGTTCGACTCGGACTCCCACATGGCTTCCTCGATCGACTGACCTCTCCATTGCACATGAACTAAAGGATAACCCTTAGAACTCAACTGTCGGACCTGTCGGGCTAGAATAGCCACCGGCTCCTCCTCATAAGCCAAATCCTTGTCCAATTGGACTGAGCTGAAATCTAACACATGGGACGGATCACCGTGATACTTTCGGAGCATGGACACATGGAACACCGGATGGGCTACTGAAAAACTAGGTGGAAATGCGAGCCTTTAGGCTACCTAACCCATTTTCTCAATAATCTCAAAGGTTCTGATATACCTAGGGCTCAACTTGCCCTTCTTTCTAAACCTCATCACACCCTTCATGGGTGAAACCTGGATCAATACCCTCTCTTGAAGATAGACTGAGCTGTGCAAATCGATCCTGAATAATCTTGACCTTTTCAAAGGCATCCTGAACCAAATCGGTACCTAACAACCGAGCCTCTCCCGACTCGAACCATCCAACTGGCGAACGGCACCGCCTCCCGTATAATGCCTCATAAAGAGCCATTTGAATGCTCAACTGGTAGTTGTTGTTGTAGGGAATCTCTGCAAGCGGCAAGATGTTACACCCTATATTTTTGTACGTAAAAATGCGTCGTAAGCAAACTAATGTAGGACCAAAAATGAGATAATATTTAAAAGTATATAAAGTAAGTTAATCATGTTACCTATGAGGTTACAAATATTGAAGATCATGAACAACAAGTACAAAGAGGGTTGGACAGTTCAGAAGCTAAAGCAATTGAATAAAACAATGTTTCGTCGAAAGTCGACAAGTTGGGAATGTTATAACATGTACCTTTGGGGTGAGACTAGGGTGATTAACATGATAAGGAGATTATGTTATGATTTATATTAGTCGTATGACATTCGTGTGTTATGTTTTAATGTCAAGCGAGTTGTGGAACAAAAGTCGATGAAAGTCATCACAAGTTACACTCATAAGTTTTACTGAAACTTTGGGTCAAATGTAACTGCACTTTTCTCCCAATATACTTAGATTTATGGGTGTTCCACCCATCAAATTAAAGATCTATGAGTCTATTTTCCAATGCATTAAACCGTTTGTCAATATGACATCGGAGTAATGAGATATGGGCATTTTTGCGATACTGCACAAGCTGCTAGGTGACAAGTAGGTGTGTCACCTACTTGCTTAAATGAAAGCCCAAAAATGGGCCATTTCGGGTCGTCCAAAGAGGCCTTTTAAGGGCCTATTTTCTTCATATATTAGACTTAAAATAGAGCATAATAACCAGACATAAGCTCTGCAAAGAATCCTCCCAAAAATTTCCCACAAACCCTAATTGATTTTCTCTCCCTTTCAAGTTCCAATTGGAGGTAAAACCTAGAGTTTGAAGAACCAAGATAAGAGCTGAGTTATCCAACAAATAAGGTGAGTTTACTTCTCTCTTTCATCCAATTTTTCTTCTGTAAATTCATGGTAAGTCGTTCTATACTTGTAAGAACTCACGGGACGGTGATCGGAAGCCGTGAGTTCGAGTTATTCACTTGTAGCGGACTGTTTTGTGGACTGTTTTGTGTTGCTGTTGGGCTGCGTGTTTTACTACTATTTTGTGGAGTTTTGGAGGAGGAAGGGGGTGTAGAAACACCATATAAATGTAGGGTGGTTGTCTGGTCATTCGTCATAATATTTTCGAGTCGTTTGACACTACTACGATGGTCGTTTTGTGTATGAAGAGATTGGGGTGTGTTGGGCTGTTTTGTAGTATTTGATGGTGTATATAGGGCTGGAAAATGATGTATATATGTTGTCATTGTTCTGTTCTTGTATTGTTGGTGTTATCTTGAATTTGGAGGAAGTAAGGATTATAGGGGAGATGCTGCCCGTTTTAATACAAAATAAGTTTGTCGTTCGTTGTGCGATAGTTGTAACTTTCGTAACTTAACGATAGTATTATTATCATTCTTGTAGATTAAGGTGCGAAGAGGTGAGTTCAACTTGGTGATTGGAAAGATTGTGATAAGGTATGTTAAGGCTAAGCCTTCCTTCATTTTGGCATGATCTCGTAGCTACATGTGTTAGTAATGAGACAAAAGAGAAGTTCATATTCATGAATTTATTCACACTATTCTAGTCTCATAAGTTACAATATTATTCCTTATCGAGACTCTATATTCAATTTTAGTATTGTCTTCTTCCAGTCAAGAGAGAAGCAAGCCTATATATACAGTATTATAGTATTTTCATTACCATCGAGCTATAATCGATGGGCAGGCCCCTATTGGGCAACCTCTGATCAGATGGAAAGTTATATACCGAGCCTACTGTGGCCGAGCGCCTATGAGCGAGCCCAGCATGGTCGAGATACATAGCCTAGTATGGCCGAGCGCCTATGAGCGAGCCTACTATGGCAGAGCAGTTATATATACCAAGCCTTATAAGGCCGTACAATTATTTTACTTACTATATTGAAGGAGTTTAGTCACTATCAGCAGGTAAGTATATCTCCAGATCATCTTTGACTCCCAGTTACTTCTAGTTATTATATTATCAGTTCAGTTTTGATTTTCAGTTATGTTATTGCCTTACATACTCGGTACATTATTTCGTACTGACGTCCCTTTTTCGGGGACGCTGCATTTCATGCATGCAGGTTCAGATAGACAGACGAGTAGACCTCCTCAGTAGGTGTTTCCAGAGTTTAGCCTGATCGGTAAGCTCCACATCCTTCGGAGTTATCGGGTCTAGGTTTTTGTGTGCATCTTATGTATGTATTTATATATATAATATGGGTAGGTCGGGGCCCTGTTCCGATCACAATACATCTATCAGTAGAGGCTTTAGACATATCCTGTTGGTTAGTGCAGTATGTTGGGTTTGTAGGCCTGGTATGTATATTTGATGGTTTGTCAGCTGTAGTACCTATGACGGCCTTGTCGGCCTAGCTTTATATTGATGTTTAGTTAGCGCTAGTTTCCATTCAGTTTTATATTTTGCTTCGCAAATTGTCTTGCAAGGTGGCCCCATGGCCAAAGTATGACATTATATGTTCAGAGTCCCTTAGTCGCAATTTGGTACGCCAGGTTAGGTGAGGCACCGGGTGCTTGTCTCGCTCCTAGGTTCGGGGTGTGACAAACTTGGTATCAGAGCAGTTCTGTCCTAGGAAGTCTACAAGCCGTGTCTAGTAGGGTCTTGTTTATAGATGTGTTGTGCACCACATTATATAAGTAGGGAACTACAGGGCATTTAGGAGTTGGTTACCCTTCTTTGAAATCTAAATCGTGCTATAGAACTGAGTTATAGGAAATTTGAATTAAACTTATGTGTTGGTGTTTGCATGCACAGATGACGGTGACTAGGAAGACTACGGCTAGCCAGAGGAGAGATACAGCAGTAGGTGAGGGGACCAGCAGGGTACCCCCAGTAGATGGGGCCCAGTCTGAGGCTCAAGGTGAGACCCCTACTCAGCCATTACCGGCTCCTCCACCAACTACGGAGATTCCTAGGGAAACCGCACATCCAGTTCCCCCTCCACTTCCATCAGATCAGGACTTGAGGAGTGCGGTGCATTTGTTGACACAGTTGGTAGCTACCCAGCAACAGGCTAGGGCATCAGCTAGTGCAGGAACTTCTGAGGGGTCTGGGAGTTCAAGGGTCCGAGAGTTTATTGCTTTGAGTCCCCCAGAGTTCACGGGGACAGATCAGAGGGAGGACCCACAGGATTTCATAGATCAGCTTCACAGGATCTTTCGTGTTATGCATGCCACGGAGAAAGAGGCAAGTTGAGCTAGCAGCTTTTCGACTCCGAGATATAGCCATCCTTTGGTACGAGGGATGGGAGAGGTCCAGGGGACGTGATGCACCTCCAGCTATTTGGGAGAATTTTTCAGATGCCTTCCTTGACCAGTACTTACCACGGGAGATCCGACAGGCTCGAGTCGATCAGTTTCTAGCCCTCAAGCAGGGTAATATGAGTGTTCGAGAGTATAGTCTCCGTTTTGACTCATTGGCCAGATATGCACCATCCATAGTTGCTACTATGCGGGACAGGATTCACAGGTTTATAGCAGGGTTAGCCCCAGAGTTAACCGAGGCATGTGCCACCGCTGCATTGCAGGATAGTATGGATATCTCCCGGATTCAGGCATTCGCCCAGAATATAGAAAGGGGTAGGCGTCGGCAGCAGGGTACAGAGAGGGCTGAGCAAGGGCAACGTAAGAGGATGAGATTTCCCAGGTCTCAGGAGCAATCTCAGGGTAGTTATAGGACCCAGTACTTCGGACGGCCACCTAGGCCTCCGCCACCTCGGTTACAGGGTTACAGGTATGACCGCTATACTCAGTCAGGACCAGGTGAGAGCTCACGGGCATCGGGTTTGCAGCGACAGCGAGGATCTGCGCAGACATGGTCATTTCCTCCACGGTGTGACATCTGTGGTAGAGGACACTTGGGCCAATGCCGAGCAGGTTCTGATGCTTGTTATATATGTGGGCGTCCAGGGCATATGATGCGAGATTGCCCAAATAGAGATTCGGGGGGAATGGCACAACTAGCGAGTTCAGCAACCGGATAATCTATGTCTGTGCATCCTTCAGGGTGCGAGACTCAGTCTTCGGCTGGTAGAGGTCGGGGCAGAGGTAGAGGTTCCAGTTCAAGTGGTAATCAGAACCGTATCTATGCTTTAGCGGGTCGACAAGACCAGGAGTCTTCACCAGACGTTGTGACAGGTATATTAACCATTTTCTCTCACGATGCTTATGCTTTGATAGACCCAGGATCTACTTTATCGTATATTACCCCATTTGTCGCGAGGAAGTTTGGTATAGTGCCTGAAATACTAAGTAATCCTTTTGCGGTATCTACACCGGTCGGAGAATCGATTATTGCTAGACGGGTTTACCGAGGTTGTATGGTGACAATTTGTAGTCGTCAGACCTCAGCTGACCTAGTTGAGCTAGAGATGATGGATTTTGATGCTATCATGGGCATGGACTGGTTGGCAACTTGCTATGCCACAGTTGATTGCCGAGCAAAGGCAGCCAGATTTCAATTTTCGGGTGAGCCAGTCCTTGAATGGGTAGGTAATACACCAACACCCAGAGGTAGGTTTATTTCCTATCTGAAGGCGAGGAAAATGATCGCAAAAGGGTGCATTTATCATATTGTGCGAGTTAGAGATGCAGATGCTGAGATACCTACACTTCAGTCTATTCCCGTAGTCAAAGAGTATGCAGATGTGTTTCCAGATGAGCTTCCAGGTATTCCTCCAGAGCGAGAGATTGATTTTAGCATCGATTTGCTTCCAGGAACTCAACCAATATCCGTCCCTCCGTATAGAATGGCACCTGGCGAATTGAAGGAGTTGAAGGAGCAGTTAAAAGATTTGTTGGAGAAAGGTTACATCAGGCCCAGTACCTCACCTTGGGGTGCACCAGTACTATTTGTGCGGAAGAAAGACGGCTCGCTGAGGATGTGTATCGATTATAGGCAGCTGAACAAGGTAACTATTAAGAATAAGTATCCACTTCCAAGGATCGATGACTTGTTTGATCAGTTGCAGGGGGCTAGATGCTTTTCAAAGATAGATTTGAGGTCGGGGTACCACCAGGTCAGAGTTCGGGAAAAAGATATTCGGAAGACAGCCTTCCGGACCCGATATGGCCACTTCGAGTTCCTTGTCATGTCCTTCGGGTTGACTAATGCACCCGCTGTATTTATGGACTTGATGAATAGCCTATTCCGGCCATTTTTAGATCTATTCGTGATAGTATTTATTGATGATATTTTGGTTTATTCCCGTTCAGAGGATGAGCATGTGAACCACCTGCGAGCGGTATTTCAAACCCTCCGTGATCGTAAGTTGTATGCTAAGTTTTCTAAATGTGAGTTCTGGTTGAAGTCTGTAGCATTCTCGGGGCATATTGTATCAGATGAAGGGATAAAGGTGGACACTAAGAAGATTGAGGCCGTGAAATCTTGGCCTAGACCTACCACTCCGACAGAGGTTCGTAGCTTTCTAGGCTTAGCAGGATACTATCGGAGGTTTGTAGAGGGTTTTTCTTCCCTTTCGGCACCATTGACGAAGTTGACACAGAAAGAAACTAAGTTTCAATGGACAGAGGCTTGCGAGCGGAGTTTCCAAGAGCTTAAGAACAGGTTGACCTCAGCTCCAGTTCTAACACTTCCAGAGGGTCTAGAGGGTTATGCCGTGTATTGTGATGCATCAGGTGTCGGGTTAGGATGTGTTCTGATGCAACATGGGAAGGTAATTGCGTATGCTTCAAGGCAGTTGAGGAAGCACGAGAGGAATTATCCGACCTACGACCTCGAGTTAGCTGCGGTTGTCCATGCACTTAAGATATGGCGGCATTATTTATATGGTATTCATGTTGATGTATTTACTGATCATAAAAGCCTACAATATATCTTCAAGCAGAAAGAGTTGAATTTGCGACAGAGGCGATGGCTTGAGTTATTAAAAGATTACGATGTTAATATTCTCTACCATCCAGGGAAAGCTAATGTTGTAGCAGATGCATTAAGTCGCTGATGTATGGGTAGCTTAGCACATGTAGAGCCCAAGAAAAGACAATTAGCTAGAGAGATTCATCAATTGTCTTTGTTGGGGGTTCGGTTAGTAGATTCTGAGGATGGTGGAGTTGTACTCCAAAACACTACAAAATCATCCCTCATAGCGGAAGTCAAGGAAAGGCAGTACGAGGACCCAGAGTTGGTCGAGCTGAGAGAGCGAGTTCCACAGCAGAAGAAGCCACTGTTAGAGCTAAAGGTAGATGGGGTTCTCAGATATAGGGGTAGTTTGTGTGTTCCAGATGTAGCAGGGCTACGAGACAGGATTATGTCAGAGGCACATTATTCATGGTATTCCATCCATCCTGGGTCGACGAAGATGTATCATGACATTAAGGATGTGTACTGGTGGAATGATATGAAGAAGAACATTGCTGAGTTTGTCGCCCAATGTACTAGTTGCCAGCAAGTGAAGGTAGAGCACCAGAAGCCTGGAGGGCTAATGCAGACTATAGAGATCCCGACATGGAAATGGGAGGCGATAAACATGGACTTTATCACGGGTTTACCTCGTTCTAATCGTAAGTTCGATTCCATATGGGTGATAGTCGATAGGCTCACGAAATCAGCTCACTTCCTACCGGTCAGATCTACATATACAGCAGAAGATTATGCAAAGTTATATATTAAGGAGATAGTGCGGCTACACGGACTACCAGTTTCTATTATATCTGACCGTGGGGCTCAGTTTACAGCACATTTTTGGAGGTCATTTCAGAGAGGTCTAGGGACTCAGGTGAATCTCAGCACAGCTTTTCATCCACAGACTGATGGACAAGCCGAGCGCACAATTCAAACGCTCGAGGATATGTTACGAGTATGTGTGTTGGATTTTAAAAGAAGTTGTGATGAACATCTACCTCTTGTCGAGTTTGCATATAATAACAGTCACCACTCCAGTATTCAGATGACTCCGTACGAGGCTTTATATGGGCGTAAGTACAGATCTCCTATAGGGTGGTTTGATGTTGGGGAATTTGGGTTATATGGGCCAGACCTGGTTCAACAGGCCATAGAGAAAGTAAAGCTTATCCGGGAGCGACTGTTGACAGCTCAGAGTCGTCAGAAGTCATATTCTGACGTCCGGCGATGAGACTTAGAGTTCAGGATTAATGACTGGGTATTCTTAAAGGTATCACCTATGAAGGGCGTGATGAGGTTTGGCAAGAAAGGCAAGCTTAGCCCACGGTATATTGGGCCTTATAGGATCATTCGGAGAGTGGGCCAAGTAGCTTATGAGTTAGAGTTGCCCTCAGAATTGGAGTCTGTCCATCCGGTTTTTCACATATCTATGCTACGGAAGTGCATTGGCGATCCTACCCGAGTGGTGCCCATGGATGATGTACAGATTATAGAGGACGTGTCATACGAGGAAATTCCAGTTGCCATCCTAGACCGACAAATCCGCAATCTACGAAATAAGGAGGTTGCTTCCGTAAAGGTTTTATGGAGGAGCAAGAATGTAGAAGAGATGACGTGGGAATCGGAGGAAGAAATGAAGTCTAAATACCCCCACCTATTTCAAACTGAAGATATGGCTCGAGATGGGATGCTACAACACAACTCTATTCAGGCTAGCAGGTCATCAGGTAAGCTTTTGTTTTTCACTTTTAGTATTTATGATTTACGGTTGGTGAGGCAAAGTGTTGCTATCTATAAACATTGGCCATGTGTGGCATGCATAGTATGTTTTCTGGCTACGTACAGGATGGTTTTAACCTAGTGTACGAAGGATACTCTGGCAAAAGTTTCCAAAGTCTCTAAGAGTAAACATTCGAGGGTGAATGTTCCCAAGGGGGGAGTGATGTTACACCCTATATTTTTGTACGTAAAAATGCGTCGTAAGCAAACTAATGTAGGACCAAAAATGAGATAATATTTAAAAGTATATAAAGTAAGTTAATCATGTTACCTATGAGGTTACAAATATTGAAGATCATGAACAACAAGTACAAAGAGGGTTGGACAGTTCAGAAGCTAAAGCAATTGTATAAAACAATGTTTCGTCGAAAGTCGACAAGTTGGGAATGTTATAACATGTACCTTTGGGGTGAGACTAGGGTGATTAACATGATAAGGAGATTATGTTATGATTTATATTAGTCGTATGACATCCGTGTGTTATGTTTTAATGTCAAGCGAGTTGTGGAACAAAAGTCGATGAAAGTCATCACAAGTTACACTCATAAGTTTTACTGAAACTTTGGGTAAAATATAACTGAAATTTTCTCCCAATATACTTAGAGTTATGGGGTGTTCCACCCATCAAATTAAAGATCTATGAGTCTATTTTCCAATGCATTAAACCGTTTCTCAATATGACATCGGAGTAATGAGATATGGGCATTTTTGCGATACTGCGCAAGCTGCTAGGTGACAAGTAGGTGTGTCACCTACTTGCTTAAATGAAAACCCAAAAATGGGCCATTTCGGGTCGTCCAAAGAGGCCTTTTAAGGGCATATTTTCTTCATATATTAGACTTAAAATAGAGCATAATAACCAGACATAAGCTCTGCAAAGAATCCTCCCAAAAATTTCCCACAAACCCTAATTGATTTTCTCTCCCTTTCAAGTTCCAATTGGAGGTAAAACCTAGAGTTTGATGAACCAAGATAAGAGCTGAGTTATCCAACAAATAAGGTGAGTTTACTGCTCTATTTCATCCAATTTTTCTTCTGTAAATTCATGGTAAGTCGTTCTATACTTGTAAGAACTCACGGGACGGTGATCGGAAGCCGTGAGTTCGAGTTATTCACTTGTAGCGGACTGTTTTGTGGACTGTTTTGTGTTGCTGTTGGGCTGCGTGTTTTACTACTATTTTGTGGAGTTTTGGAGGAGGAAGGGGGTGTAGAAACACCATATAAATGTAGGGTGGTTGGCTGGTCGTTCGTCATAACATTTTCGGGTCGTTTGACACTACTACGGTGGTCGTTTTGTGTATGAAGAGATTGGGGTGTGTTGGGCTGTTTTGTAGTATTTGATGGTGTATATAGGGCTGGAAAATGATGTATATATGTTGTCATTGTTCTGTTCTTGTATTGTTGGTGTTATCTTGAATTTGGAGGAAGTAAGGATTATAGGGGAGATGCTGCCCGTTTTAATACAAAATAAGTTTGTCGTTCGTTGTGCGATAGTTGTAACTTTCGTAACTTAACGATAGTATTATTATCATTCTTGTAGATTAAGGTGCGAAGAGGTGAGTTCAACTTGGTGATTGGAAAGATTGTGATAAGGTATGTTAAGGCTAAGCCTTCCTTCATTTTGGCATGATCTCGTAGCTACATGTGTTAGTAATGAGACAAAAAGAGAAGTTCATATTCATGAATTTATTCACACTATTCTAGTCTCATAAGTTACAATATTATTCCTTATCGAGACTCTATATTCAATTTTAGTATTGTCTTCTTCCAGTCAAGAGAGAAGCAAGCCTATATATACAGTATTACAGTATTTTCATTACCATCGAGCTATAATCGATGGGCAGGCCCCTATTGGGCAACCTCTGATCAGATGGAAAGTTATATATCGAGCCTACTGTGGCCGAGCGTCTATGAGAGAGCCCAGCATGGTCGAGATACATAGCCTAGTATGGCTGAGCGCCTATGAGCGAGCCTACTATGGCAGAGCAATTATATATACCGAGCCTTATAAGGCCGTACAATTATTTTACTTACTATATTGAAGGAGTTTAGTCACTATCAGCAGGTAAGTATATCTCCAGATCATCTTTGACTCCCAGTTACTTCTAGTTATTATATTATCAGTTCAGTTTCGATTTTCAGTTATGTTATTGCCTTACATACTCGGTACATTATTTCGTACTGACGTCCCTTTTCCGGGGACGCTGCATTTCATGCATGCAGGTTCAGATAGACAGACGAGTAAACCTCCTCAGTAGGTGTTTCCAGAGTTTAGCCTGATCGGTAAGCTCCACATCCTTCGGAGTTATCGGGTCTAGGTTTTTGTGTGCATCTTATGTATGTATTTATATATATAATATGGGTAGGTTCGGGGCCCTGTTCCGATCACAATACATCTATCAGTAGAGGCTTGTAGACATATCATGTTGGTTAGTGCAGTATGTTGGGTTTGTAGGCCTGGTATGTATATTTGATGGTTTGTCAGCTGTAGTAGCTATGGACGGCCTTGTCGGCCTAGCTTTATATTGATGTTTAGTTAGCGCTAGTTTCCATTCAGTTTTATATTTTGCTTCGCAAATTGTCTTGCAAGGTGGCCCTATGGCCAAAGTATGACATTATATGTTCAGAGTCCCTTAGTCGCAATTTGGTACGCCAGGTTAGGTGAGGCACCGGGTGCTTGTCTCGCTCCTAGGTTCGGGGCGTGACAGAACTGATCCCAAGAAGCACTGACATTCATACCGCAAGTGCGAAGCATATCCTCTAATATCGGAATAGTGCGCTCGGACTGTCCGTCCGTCTAGAGGTGAAATGATGTACTCAACTCAACCCGCCTACCTAACTCACATTGTATAGCCCTCCAGAAGTGTGAGGTGAACTGCGTACCTCGATCAGATATGATGGACACAGGCACACCGTGAAGACGGACGATCTCGCAGATGTAGATCTCAGCTAACCGTTGTGAAGAATCGGTAATTGCCGCAGGAATGAAATGTGCCAACTTGGTCAACCTGTACATAATGACCCATACCACGTCGAACTTCTTCTTAGTCCGTAGGAGACGAACAACAAAATCCATAGTAATACGCTCCCACTTCCACTCAGGAATCTCCAGCCTCTAATGCTTGTACTTTACTTGTTGACAATTCAGACACGGAGCTACATATGCAACTATATCCTTCTTCATCCTCCTCCACCAATAATTCTCCCACAAGTTGTGATACATCTTGGCGGCACCTGGATGAATAGAATACTGGGAACTATGGGCCTCCTCAAAAATCAACTCACGAAGCCCATCCACATTAGGCGCACAAATCCCACCCTGCATCTGCAAAACCCCATAATCACCAATGGTATACTGTTTGGCACTGCCGTGACGCACTGTGTCCTTAAGAACATGCAAATGAAGGTCATCATATTGACGCTCTCTGATGCACTCATATAAGGAAGACCGAGAGACTATGCAAGCTAGAACACGACTGGGCTCCAAAATATCTAACCTCACGAACTGATTGACCAAAGCCTGAACATCTGATACAAGTGGCCTCTCACCAACTAGAATATACGCAAGGCTACCCATACTCACAGCCTTTCTACTCAAGGCATCGGCCACCTCATTGGCCTTCCTGGGATGATACAAAATGGTGATATCATAGTCTTTCAACCACCTCCTCTGCCTCAAGTTGAGATCCTTCTGCTTGAACAAATATTGTAGACTCTGATGATCCGTGAATACCTCACATGACATGCCGTAAAGATAGTGCCTCCAAATCTTCAGCGCATGAACAATGGCTGCCAACTCTAAGTCATGAACAGGGTAATTCATCTCGTGAACCTTCAGCTACCACGACGCGTATGCAATCACCCTGCCATCCTACATCAATACTACATCGAGCCCTGCATGAGATGCATTACAATACACCTTGTAGGATCCTAAACCTGTGGGCAACACCAACACTGGCGCCGTAGTCAAAGTAGTCTTGAGATTCTGAAAGCTCAGCTCACACTCATCAGACCACCTAAACGGAGCACCCTTCTGCATCAATCTAGTCCATGGAGATGCTATGGATGAAAAACCCTCCACGAACCGGCGCTAATAACCCGCTAAACCTAGGAAACTCCGGATCTCTGTAGCTGAAGTAGGTCTAGGCCAGTTTTAAGCTGCCTCAATCTTCTTAGGATCCACCTTTATGCCATCTACCGATACAACATGCCACAAAAAGGCGACCGAGTCTAACAAAAACTCACACTTTGAAATCTTGGCATATAACTGACTATCTCTCAGAGTATGAAGTACAATCCGAAGATGTTGCTCATGCTCCTCTTGACTACCGGAGTAGATCAAGATATCATCAATGAATACAATCACAAAAGAATCCAAATAGGGCTTGAATACCCAGTTCATCAAATCTATAAATGATGCTAGGGAATTTGTCAACCCAAATGACATCACTAGGAACTCATAATGTCCATACCGAGTCTGAAAAGTTGTCTTAGGGACATCGGATGACCTAATCTTCAACTGATGATAGCCAAACCTCAAATCAATCTTCAAAAACACTTTGGAACCTTGGAGCTGATCAAATAAGTCATCAATCCTCGACAACGGATACAAATAAGTCATCAATCCTTGATAGTGACCTTGTTCAACTGCCGATAGTCTATACATATCCTCATCAACCCATCTTTCTTCTTCATGAACAATAGAGGCGCACCCTAGGACGAGACCATAGGTCTAATGAATCCCTTATCAAGAAAATATTGCAACTGCTCCTTCAATTCCTTCAACTCTGGCGGGGTCATACGGTATGGTGGAATAGAAATGGGCTGAATGCCCAGAGGTAAATTAATATAGAAGTCAATATTTCTGTCGGGTGGCATCCCCGATAGATCTGCAGGAAATACCTTTGGAAACTCACGCACAACTAGTACTGAATCCATGGAAGGAACCTCCGCAATCGAGTCACGAACATAGTCCAAATAAGCCAGACATCCTCTCGACCATACGTTGAGCTTTGACATAAGAAATACCCCTGCTGGTAGAATGGCCAAAAGTCCCTCTCCACTCTAATCGAGGAAATCCCGACATGGCTAAGGTCACCGTCTTGGCGTGACAATCCAATATAGCATGATAAGGTGACAGCCAATTTATACCCAAGATAACATCAAAGTCTACCATATAAAGAAGTAGGAGATCTATACTAGTCTCAAAACTCCCAATAGTAATCACACACGAGCTGATAGACAAGATCTACAACGATAGAATTTCCCACAGGCTTGGACACATACACAGGAGCACTCAAAGAATCACGAGGAACAACTAGATATGAAGCAAAATAAGATGACACGTAGGAATAAGTAGAGTCCGGATCAAATAGAATTGAAGTATCTCTATGGAAAACTGGAACAACACTTGTGATATCGGCGTCAGATGACTCAGCCTCAGGTCTAGCTGGGAAAGCATAAAATCGGGGATGGGCCCCACCACTTTGACCTACGTCTCTAGGATGGCCTCTATTTGGATGGCCTCCATCTCTAACAGCCTGACCTCCACCTCTAATAGCCCGACCTCCACATCTAACGGTCTGACCTCCACCTTTGGTTCCTTGGCCCCTACCTCTAGCTGGCTGAGTGGGCGGTGGATCAATCGGTGACGGAACCATGGCACGAGAACTATGTTGTGGCATGCTACCCAAAAATCTCTGACAGAACCTCCTAATGTGACCAGTATCTCCACACTTAAAACACCCATCATGTTGATGTGGCTACTGAAGCTGACCGAAACGGGCTGGATAACCATGGTGATAGCGCTGAATCGGAGGCGCACTGATATGAGTTAATGGTGCACTTTAGGTTGGTTGTCCAAAATGAGATACATAAAGACCATGACTTCTTGAAGCACTGTGAGATGCCTGAAGCGATGACTAAAATGGTCTGGGAGGATGGCCTCTACCAAAGGTACCCCTGCCTCCAGATGAGGCACCACTGAAGCTACCGGAATGACGAGGCCGCATATCAGACATCGGCCCCCTCTCTTGACCACGAACCATCTCGATCCGTCTAGCAATATCTACGGCCCTCTGGAAAGTAATATCATCTCCAGTCTCCTTGGCCATCTGTAGCCTGATAGTGAAAGTGAGCCCATCGATGAATCTCACCACTCTCTCCCTCTCAGTAGGGAGCAAGATAATGGCATGGGGAGCTAGGTCCACAAATCGAGTCTCGTACTGGGTAACAGTCATACTACCCTACTGAAGATGCTCAAACTACCTGTGGTAATCCTCTCTCAGAGTGACAATGATGAACTTTTCAAGAAATAGCTGTGAGAACTGATCCTATGTAAGTGCAGGCGAACCACCTGGTCTAGTCAACATAAAATATCTCCACCATTTCTTATTGGAACCAGTCATCTAAAATACTGTAAAATCGACCACATTGGTCTCAACTATACCCATGTTCCGCAACACTTGGCACCGGGCCAGATAATCTTTTGGTTCCTCAGAAGGTGCACCACTAAAATGAATAGGAAAGAGATTGGTAAACTTATCCAGCCTCAACAAAGCCTCAGAAGACATAGCAGGCCTATCACCGGCCTGTGCCGCAATAATCGGCTGAACCACCCTAAATGGAGGGGCTTCTAGATTCTGATATTGGGGAGCCGCCTGCTCCGGGGTGTGAGTAGCGGGAGTATGTGCTCCTCCCCAACCCGAGAGATGGCTGGTGCCACCGGGAATATACCGGCCTAGGCCACACTCTCCATAAGGCCCACCAAACGGACTAGAGCATCCCGAAGCACAAGAGTGGCTATAAACCCCATCGGGACCTGAGTTGGTTTGACGGTTACAGTTTGAGCTGGAACCTTCTTCTTGTGATCAATATGAGGCTCCACTGTGGGTGCTGATACTCGAGCTCTAGGCTGAGCTCTACCTCTACCTCGGCCCTTGGTTACTGCGGCCACAAGGGGCTCCGGCTCCTGTCTGAATGTAGATCTTGTGCATGTTCTCGCCATCTGCAAGAGAACAAGAATATAACATTTCAATCATCAATTATAGAATAAAATTACACGATAGAGAAAGAAGGAAATGAAATTTTTCCTTAACTCCATAGCCTCTTGGAGATAAGTACAGACGTCTCCGTACCGATCCTCCAAACTCTACTACGCTTGTTCGTGACTCGTGAGACCTAGGCAACCTAGTGCTCTGATACCAACTTGTCACGTCCCAGATTTCCCACTCAGACTGTGATGGTGCCTAACATTTTACTTGCTAGGCAAGCCAACGTTAGAAATAGTTTTCAGCCATTTTTAAAAAAATCCAATTAAATGATACCAAGAAACTGAATAACTGAAATAAAACTGAAATAGAGTGAGTAAACCAAAATAATAACGACAGCTAGATACAATCCCAGAACTGGTATCACAAGTACATGAACGACTAGAGTACTGCAAAAAAAAGTTTGAATGAAAGCATAACTGTTTGAAATACAGCAAATAGCTAGATTGGAATGAAAGGGGACTTCAAAACGGCAGACGTCGTGCAGTTTTACCTTAAGTCTCCGTCAAGCAATCAATCCGAACAATCTAATGACTGCCGCTAGCACCGACTTCAAAATCTGCACAAGATGTGTAGAGTGTAGTATGAGTACAACCGACCCCATGTACTCTGCAAGTACCGAACCTAACCTCAATGAAGTAGTAACGAGGCTAAAGAGGGTCACTTATAATAACCTATACGTAGTATAATAATAATAGGAAAGAAAAACAGGAAATACCGGCGAAGCAGTAAACTAATGAAAATAACTCAATCCTCGAAATCAGTGAATCTAGAAATATCATCACTCAGTATATCATTTGAAACTAGCGGAAGCAAACACAATACAATAATGAATACAACACACACAATCCGTTGCGGCGCGCAACCCGATCCCAACGTACAAATACAATCCTCCCTTATTTCACCATATCAATAGCAAGAACAACATATAAAATCCGTTGTGGAGCGCAACCCGATCCCACCATATAATCAGAATAAATACCATAATCCTCCCTTATTTCACCATATCAAAATCACATATAAACTCCGTTGTGGCGTGCAACCCGATTTTACCATATCAATATCAATCCTCCCTTATTTCACATATTAGGGCGTGCAACCTGATCCATAAACTAAATCAATAAATGTAATCAATTCAACAACTCAATTCACGACAATATCTATGATAAAAGAATATGAAAGCAAAGCAATAAAGAACCCCGTACCAAATCAAGGAATGCTACAATTAACACAAAGCAACAAGACAATCCAAATGTATGAGTTAAAGTATACAAGTAAGACAATTAAGGCAAGTAGCAATTAATCATGGAATCATGGAACAAACATTTTAATACAGGAGTAAATAGATAATAAGTAACAAGTTACAACATAGAAAGCAATTAAAGCATGTAACAGTTAAGATATAGAATAAGATAATTAATGAAATACGGGAAAGCACGGAAACAATTACTTTGATGGAGTATATACACTTGTCACCTCACATATACGCCGTTACACATATAATTGACATAACATATAGTTCAAAGGTTCTTAATTCCCTCAAATCAAGGTTAGACCCAACATTTACCTCGCTCCACAATCAAATTAAAGTTCAACCGAAGCCTTTCCTCTAAAATTCGCCTCCAAACCAATCGAATCTAACCAAAATCAACTTAATATCAACAAATAATGCTAGGGAAATCAATTACAATACATAAAGTTAAGATCCTTACTCTTTTTCCAAAAAGTCAACAAAAGTCAACCCCGGGCCCACTTGGTCAGACCTCGAGATTCTGACCAACACTCGATTACCCATTTACCCTCGAGCCCGATTATGTAATTAGTTTTGAAATCCGACCTCAATTTGAGGTCTAAATCCCAATTTTACAAAAACAAAACCCAATTCTACCCAAATCTCTAATTTCTACCATGAAAATCCTAGATTTAATGTTGAAAATACTTGGAAAGTAATGGGTAATTGAAAAGAAATAGATTGAAGTTGCTTACCAATATTTTTGGGAAGAAAATCTCTTAGAAAATTGCCTCTAGGGTGTTTAGGGTTTGAGAGTTTGTGAGAAATGAGCTAAATCCCGTTTTTCCCTCTTTTACCCAGTTGCAGTTATCGCAATTGCGAAACATAGTTCATAATTGCGATGATCTCAAAAGCGATCAACTCTTCGCAAAAGCAAAAAAGTCACTGAGCCTGCTTTTGTCACAAATGCGATGAAGTTATCGCAAATGCGAATAAGGGCTGTCCGCAAATGCGAACAATCAACTCGCAAATGCGAGTCTGCCCCAATTTTCCTTTAGTCGCAAATGCAACACAAAATTTTGCAAATATGAACTTGCCCACCATCGCATCTGCGAACTTAACTTCACAAAAGCGAAGCTGACCCAGCCACCACCAAAATCACATATACGAGCCCGACCTCGCATTTGCGAATAGGTTCTCGCAAATACAAGATCTGCATACTTGATGCACAACATTCTTCAAAGTTCAAAAATCACTCTGTAGTCTATCCGAAACTCACCCGAGCCCCTCGGGCCCCAAACTAAACATGCACACAAGTGTATAAACATCACACGAACTTGCTCCCATGATCAAAATCCCAAAATAATACCTAGAACTACGAATCGAACATCAAAATGAATGATATTTTCAAAGAAACTCAAGAACATGCAACTTCACAACCAGACGTCAGAATCACGTCAAATCAGCTGCGTTTTGCACCAAATTTTGCAGACAAGTTATAAATACTGAAAAAAACCTATACTAAGTTTCAGAACTGAAATCTGAACCCGGTAGTAACAAAGTCAACCTACGGTCAAACTTAGGAATTCTTTTAGCCTTCAAATTACTAGTTATCAACAAATTGCGTTAAATCACATTAGGGACTTCCAAATTTGATTCTGGGTAATGAACAAGTCCCAAATCACGATATAGACCCATCGGGACCATCAAAACACTGATCCGAGTCTGTTTACACAAAACGTTGACCGCTGTCAACTTAAATGAGTTTTAAGGTAAAATTTCACATTTTCATCAACTTTTCACATAAAACTTTCCAAAAAAAGACACAAACTGCGCACAAAAATAGAGAAAGGATAAATGGAGCTATTTGAGGTCTCAAAACACATAAATGAAGGCTAAAACCAAAATTGACCTATCAAGTCATTACACTAGCTCACCAGATTGAGCATTCTATTGAACTGAGGAAGGTCATTGTCTTTTATGTAGAGAAGCCCCATCATTACCGGTTTCTCCATCATGGTTAATCACCACGGTGTCTATAGCCAGCTCGGACGTAGTGCTCGTCACTACAGCATCTGTGGACGACTCGGGCATGGCACCCTTCGCCTTTTTATTTTTTCCCCCGGCCGCGGAGGAACGTCGCCTTTTTTGTTGCTTGTTCTCCGGCCTAGGACTTGATACGCTCAAATTACACCTAAATAAATAGTGTAAGGTGGTCGATGTCAAATATAATAACCCAACTAGGTTGGGGTCGAATCCCATGGGGAATATGTGAGAAAAGGTTACTTGAATAGTGTGAAACTTGACTTAAGTCGTAATCCTACTCCGTTAGCTTAAAAGAGAGTGTTATAATTATGAGTTATCGAAAAAACTATTTTGTTATGAGAAAGTTATTAATTTGATTAAGGAAACCAAGGTTGTGTCCCCATCAATGGAATGTAATGTTATCGGTGTTAATATGATATATTCCTAATGGAAGGTCCTTTGATATGCAAATGGTTTCTAAATGACTACCCAATATTTCCCAATAGTTAGGTAGTATTTTCTATTTATGATTTTCCCAAATATAAAAGTGTTATAATTAAGAACAACCAATTTATGCCAAATAAAAACCACTTATTCCTAAGCGATTCTATTAAAAAAGGTTTAAAGCCTTGAGTTTTTGCTATTCAATTCTACCAAACCCTAACCCACTTTTCCAAGTAAAGATAGAATGAAATGACATTAGTCAATGTTTGCAACCACCAACATTAAATGAAGCGTGAGAAATGAATAAATACCAACCAACCATATATATATATTCAATGGTAAACACACATTAATATTACACCCATTTAGGGCCCACAACCTTAGTATTTAAAACTAGTTACTCGTACTAGAATCCAAGAACAAAGCAATAAATGAAGTCATAAAGCTTACAAAGATAAAAGATTCTTTATTCAAAAGCTTCCAAAATAATGGCTTATTCAATGCTCTAAAAGTAGACTCTTTTTCAGACCAGATGTCCCACAAAAACCCTAGTAAATCTATTTATAATGGGCCAAAGGTCGGGGTCAAATTTAGATAAAATAGCGGGCCTATCACCGGCCTGTGCCGCAACAATCGGCTGAACCACCCCAAATGAAGGGGCTGCTAGATTCTTATATTGGGGAGCCGGCTGCTCCGGGGTGTGAGTAGCGGGAGTCTGTGCTTCTCCCCGACCCGAGAGATGGTTGGTGCTACCGGGAATATACCGATCTAGGCCACACTCTCCATAAGGCCCACCAAACGAACTAGAGCATCCTAAATCAAAGGAGTGGCTATAAACCCAATCGGGACCTGAGTTGGCTTGACGGTTACAGTATGAGCTGGAACCTTCTCCTCGTGATCAATATGAGGCTCCACTGCGGGTGCCGGTACTCGAGCTCTAGGCTGAGCTCTACCTCTACCTCGGCCTTGGCCTCTGCCCCTGGTAGTAGCGGCCACAGGGGGCTCCGGCTCCTGTCCGACTATAGATGTTGTGCATGTTCTCACCATCTGCAAGAGAACAAGAATATAATGGTTCAATCATCAATTATAGAATAAAATTGCACGATAGAGAAAGAAGGAAATGAAATTTTTCCTAAACTCTATAGCCTCTTAGAGATAAGTACAGACGTCTCCGTACTGATCCTCCAAACTCTACTACGCTTGCTCGTGACTCGTAAGACCTGGGCAACCTAGTGCTCTGATACCAAGTTATCACGACCCAGAATTTCCACACTCGGGACCGTGATGGCGCATAACATTTCACTTGCTAGGCAAGCCAATGTTAGAAATAGTTTTTAGCCATTTTAAAAAAAATCCAATTAAATGATACCAAGAAACTGAATAACTAAAATAAAACTGAAATAGAGTGAGTAAACCAAGACTGAGTGATTGTTGCCCTGAGAGGCAGTATTTGCTTTCATTGTTGTTGCACATAGTTGCTATATGTCATTGTTTTGAAACTTTTGAGAGATACTATATCCAAATTTTACTTGAACTTGACATGTATAAACTGATTTGACTTAAATTGCCGGATTTAGAAGAAGGTCTACTGTCTTGTTGAGATCACTATAAATGAACTATAACTGTGTAGATCGTCACTATTTCAGTTCTTTATTTATTATTGTTACTTATTGGGTTGGTTGTACTCACGCTACACCTTACACTTCGTGTGCAGATCCAGGTGTTCACAGTCATAGCGGGTGTTGATATTTGAGCAGCTGATTCCGGAGACTATCGAGGTAGCTGCATAGCGTTCCCAGACCTTGGCTCTCCTTCATTATCTTTATTGCATTTCAGTTTCTTATTCCTTAGACATTGTAGTAGACTGTTCGTGGTATAGATGCTCATGTACTCGATGACACTCCGGTTTTGGGATAGATTGTATTATGTTGCGGGTTTATTTCTGTTTCAAAAAGGTTTTTTCCTTAAATAGTAATTGCTTCCGTCTATAATTTCAAAGCTTTTACTGTGTTAAGATAGTTGAGTAGTGAATGACCTAGTTCCACGATAGACGCCATCATGACGGTTGGTTTTGGGTCGTGACAGAATAGTGGCCATCTCGCTCATTTCCAGTGTTGCTCAATATTGTCCCAGCTTATCTGCAACTCTATTTTGCTCCCTGTATACATGCACGATACATGGGCTACCGAGTTGACGAAGTACGTACCTACATTCAAAGAGTATAGGTGAGTAGTGCATGTTATGGTTGTGCATCATAGATATTATCTCTGTCGAATCCACATTGATTTCTAGTGGTGTTAAATGATATCGCCAAGCGATTTGCAGTCCTTCTAGTATAGCACATAGTTCCATATAGGTGGAGTCTCTTGTTGGTCGATTGCCAGTGTATTAGAGTATTCAGCTACCTGAGTCAAATTATTAAGCCAAAACTCATAGCCAAATAATTGAAAACCATTGTTGAATTCTCTATAGAAGAAAAAGGAAAGGAGATGAGAAAAGAGAAGCAGAAAAGATGAAGAAAAATATGAGAGAGAGAGAGATGTGTGTATCAGGCGTGAGGTAAGGTTTCCAATTAAAGCCCTAATATTAAGGAATCCCTCCTTGGAGACACAATGTCATCCCTTAGGAATTTGTCCGACCATCATACGTGTCTGGTGATTGTATATATCACTTAACTTGTAACGGTGGAGACCTAATTGCCTCACGTTGTATTCCTCTTAGTTGCTTTAACCCAAAAGGCGTCTCTCCAGTTATATTTCTGAATTCACCCTTTTCTGGCCCACTTTATCATCACGTACGCGTTTTATGTGAGATTTGGTAATACGGGATTCATAGCGTGCGCACCCCTTAATTTCAAGTTCAATTTTCGGTGATCCTTGGGATATTACATGTAATTGCCATGTGTTTTTTAGTAAGTTCATAATTTTTATTTCACCGAAAAAATATAGGAATCTTCTAGTATTAGAAAATCCCTACGAGAAATTATCTAGTATTGGAATAAAAACTGTCCAAGTTAAATGGAGGGAATATCTATTGAAAGAAAAAATTAAGCTAACTAATTTGAGAATGAGTCATTGCTATTGTTGTCGTAGTTACCATATCTTATGTCATTGGTAGATATTTCTGAACATCGGACATCTGAGGCAACTTGGTGAATTCGTTAATGCAATGTAAAGTTAATGGGAGTAAATTTTGGCTGCACAAGATGAAAAGCTACCACACAGCATATGGCCTTAGACTGATAGATGACAACCAAATGTAGTAAAGTGTATCATGAGGTTTCCCCTACCCTTACCATAAACGAATTGAGTAATGGGTGATGGTCAATAGGACATCACATGGGAGTCTTGTTCCTAGGCGTCACAACTTCAAGAAACGCGAAAAAACAAATTCGAATAATTCAAGAGAGAGAAGTACTTTTGGATATCGAGAGACCATTTTATATATATATATATATTATTATTTTTTTACTTTAACCATTGGATACTTGAAATTCACTAAATCAGAAGAAACATTTTAAGAGAGGTAAAAAGCTATCTACCAAAAAGTTCTTTCATTTCTGAAATTTAAATTCAAAATTTCTAGTTAAAAGTGAAGAGTTTCCATCCATTCCGCACTCGTTGATGATAGACCAAAGAAATATTGGGTAGAGGTGATTAGGTAGGATATATCATTACTTTAGCTTACTGAGCACATGACCTACGATAGGAAGGTGTGGGGGTCGAAGATTAGGGCTGAAGGTCGAGACGCAGCTGTGAGTTTCTCCTAGGCTTACCAGTAGTGCTAGTATTATTCTTGATTCTTTATTATTACATGTTATGTCATTACTTCCGTAGACTATTACATTTTTGTTACTATTATTTGTTGCTTTGTTTTTACTGTTTCTTGAGCTGAGTATATTGGAAAGGTAGGGGTAAGGCTTGCGTGCATACTACCCTCCCCAAACTCCACTTATAGAACTACATTGGGTTTGTTGTTGTTCCTCTTTTTCTTCCTTTAATCATCTAAAAATTCAGGGAGGAGGTGTGAACTGGAGCTGTGAATATTTTCTTAAACAAAGAGGAGGTCAGAATTCAATAGAAAGAAATCTTGAACAGGCTACAGCTGAAATTTTAAAAAAAAATTACATAAAGGGTTTACTCGTTTCTTTTTTTTCTCTACTCTATTTAAATTGTGGGTTGACTGCACTTACAACAAACTATTCAATCCCATTAATTGTCACTTTTCAAAAGAGCCTCTTACTGTCTCTCACTCCCTTTTTCCCATACTTTGAGAAAATGGATGGTTGATATGGAGTTTAATCAAAGTGTACACCTAAAATTTTACATCCTCTTTTGTTACTTTCCTTCAATACCACTTACCTACACTACATCAAAAAAATTATTTGTAGTTTAGTGTAGACATACAAGCAAAAAGTAGTATTGCGGTTGGACGGTCCAATTTTTTCCTATCTATAACTACCCTTCTGCTTGTGCAACTCACTTCCATTTTCTGCAAGCTCTCATGTTCAAAGCTATACAAAATAGAATTTTCTGCAAGAAATTCTAGGTAGACTTTCTTTATTTCTTTACCTTATCCTTGCTATATTTCCTGATCAAAACATCATAATAAAAGTATCAAGAAGTAACTACAAACATACGCAAGTCTAAGAAAAATTGTTGTTTTGCTTGTTTTGGATGCACACAAAATATATTTATCTTAGACGACACTTTTAATTTCCCCGATTGAGGAAATTATCAGCTAACGAGATCGTGATATTGGTTTTGCTTTTTTCAGCTTTAGAAGGGAAGATGGTGTTTCCTAATGAAGAATTTGAGTCATCTAATTCTCAGAGGAAATCAGGAAGAGGAAAGATCGAAATCAAGAGGATTGAAAATACTACAAATCGACAAGTTACTTTTTGTAAGCGTAGAAATGGCCTCCTTAAAAAAGCCTATGAGCTTTCTGTACTTTGTGATGCTGAAGTTGCCCTTATTGTCTTCTCCAGCCGTGGTCGCCTATATGAATATGCCAATAACAGGTTCAATATTTATGACCAATTTTTTGCCAAGATCTGCTTTTAACCTAAAAAATTTCAGCTAAACTGTTTTTCCAAATATTTTTCTTTCTCTGTTTGTGTGTGTCAATTTATGTTTTTTTTTTCTATTGTTAAGAACAAAAAGATGCAGATTGATTGCCTTATGTCAGTCAAGATTTTGTGTGTGGATTTCTTGACATAAGAAAGTAAATATGGTGTTCAGTTAAAAGATTGAGTTTCTTCGTCACAAAGATTTGCTTATCTAATTGTTTGCTTTATGTTTTTGTTTCTTTTTCTTTATGAGCTTTAGAACACCAACCTTTCTTTTGTTGCTTCTTCTCAGTTGCTTCTTTGATTTTAAAGATAGATCTGTTTAAAACAGATATAGAGAAATATGTTGTACAAATAAACTTACAAGTAAGGTTAAGAGATATGAGAAAGTACAACGAAAATCTTAGCTTTCCCTTCTCTATCTCCATTTTCTTGGCATCTTTGCCATTTCCTCTAGTGCATTTTTCTCTCTCTCTAAGCTGTCATGTTGTGATTTGCTCTTTACTCCTCCAATTGACGTTTCCTTAATAACATGTCATTTTAGAAATCACAGAGGCCATAGCCTATCAACTTACAGATTAGGGTTTCAGATCAAGTTCCCTCTTTAATCCAGTCAAAAGTTGAATTAGGGTTATTTAAGAAAGGCAATTAGATTCTGCCCTTCTCTTTACCATTCTATCCCTCTACAGTCCCAAATAAAACTACTCTATTATTTCTATTTCTAGGGTTTCCATAATCTTGAAAGGGCCTGATATAGAACTCATTAAACTTCCAATTTCAGGATAGTCAAAACTTAAGTTTGAGTGATCTTAGCAAATGGGTTTGTTACCTTCAGTAATTTCTTGAAATGAAACATTGAAATATGGGGCTAGGGTTTGATGTGATTAATTAGGACCATAGATATCATATCATACGGGAGTTAAACACGAATATTTGGTCACGTCAGACACGAATTTTCAGTTCTGAGCTAAACAACTAGAAGGTTTTGTCATATATTCCTTTTCTCGGTTGGTTTCTTTTATCACTACTCACTTCATTCAAAAAAAAGAACTTTTTATCTCAAAGGGTAAATTTTTACTCTTTATGTATTACGGTATTTCTTTCTACACTTAGATCTTTCTTGCGTTTTATCTTCAACACTTTGATTTGAATTTTAAGCTTAAACAGCTAACCTGGTGGAAAATTCCTTAAACAGGGCCATAAGCAATTCCATATACTCTTGATATCTTTCCTTTTTATTCGGTTAAGAAAATTATATCTTTCTATAATTGAAAATTTAATATTTATTTTAAACATCTAATTTTACATGTTCTTATAAAAAGGGTTTAGAAGTATGGCCTTTAAGAATACTTTTGATATTCTTTCTTAAACTAATGTCCATTAAAATGAATAAGAAAACGGAGAGTATATGTATGAAGACCTAGTCAAACTATTAGAGGGTCACAATTTCATCAGATTTTGGTCTTATTTTTCACCATTTGTTGGGGGAGAGAGGGGTACGGAAAGAAAGAGAAAGAGAGTCACTGCACTTTTTATGTGATGTCTTTCGTGCATAGGGAAGAGCGTGCAACCATAGAATGGCTGCTCTTTGAACTGACTGCTTCTCATCTGCTGCACTCAAAACACTTTACACAAGAGAAAGACTTCACTAAAAGCCTCTCTCTCTCACACACACACACACTAAAAAACACAAGGAGAGTATAAAATAATGGAGGAAACTGCAAAGGAAAGATAAAGTTTTGGATGTTTGGGAATGGGTAAAAGGGTAAACTTGAGGGTATTATTCCTTGGGTAAAAAGGAGAGAGATAGAGACATGAATTCAAGCCAATATGTTGTGGGATCTTGCGCCAGCGTGGCAGGGGACAACCAATCACTGCCTCGACGAAATTAAGGTTACAGAACTTCTCCCCTCACTGTAAGTTGCAGGTCTTCCCCATAGAAGCTAAGTTCATCCTTAACCCAGTGGATAATACTTGGAAACCCAAAAGAAGACTCAATTTCCAAAACCAATTTCCTTTTTTCTAAGGAAAAAGTTTGGTTTTATTTTGACCTCTTCACCTACTATTCTCGGAGCATATGGCAGAAAGCTATTTAATCACTCCCTCGGTTTTAATTTATATGATTCGAAATAAATTGAGACATTTAAAATTTGTACTCTTCAATATTATATTATGATATTTGTGTGGAACATGTTTTTAAAAGTAAAATTAAAAGTTTAAATTACAAATTTTTCAAATTTAAAGAGATTATACTTTTGTAACAGACTAAAAAAAAAATAGGTTAACATAAATTAGAAGAGAATGAATTGGCTTTAAAAAAAATCCAGTTGAACCTCTTGACCTACTAATCTCGAGGCATATGGCAGAAAGCTACTTACTCACTCCCTCGATTTTAATTTATATGAACCGGAAGAAATTGAGACTTTAAAATTTGTACTCTTCAACATGCCAATATTTGTGCGGCAGTAATAACTTGTTAAAAGTAAAATGAAAGTTTAAATTACATTTACTTTATATTTAAAAATGCTATTAATTCCTTTTGTAACATACTAAAAAAAGAAACAGAATAAAATACTCTATTCGGTTCACTTTAAATAATTTTTTGATTGTTTTCACATCTATTAAGGAATCTAACTTTTAGCATTAATTAATAATTAAATTGACCATATTAACTTTAATTTGTTCATTGAAAATATAACAAATACTCCTAAGCTCTTTACTCCAACGGCAACTTTGAAAAAAAGAAATTAATTCCTTCATGATATCTGAAAAAATCAGATATTATAGACAACAACAAAAAAGCCAAAAAAATAATTAAAGTGGAGGAAGTAAATTAGAACAGAATGAGTTAGCTTTAAAAAATCCTGTTGAACTATCTGTTTTTTCTTCCTTTAAAGTTCTAAAATGGTAACATTGGTTTTACTAAAATAAAGAGTTCATTATATAAGGCAACCGAAACAAAAATTCTATCTTTACAATGCAAAAGAATTTGAGAAACTCCACAGTTGATCTAAAAATGTATAGGTGATGTGTGCACACATCAATCCTTATTATGTTCTTTCTTTTCTCATTGTCGCACAATACTAGAGATTTTGTGCCAGATTATGTCCTGTAAGTTGGGCAATTTATTTTGCAATTTTGAAATTTTGAAATTTAATTTTTGGTTCCTCTGGTCTGGTTGCAGTCAATGATTTTTCAAAAGTATTTTCAAAAGGATAAGGCAAAAATTGTTTAGATGATTTTGAGAGATATTATGAACATTTTACATTGTTACTTCATAAGGAGCCAACATAAGATTAAGCAACTAGCCTCAATTTTAGGATGAGGTACCAATAGAAAGAAAGAATAGTTTTCGGAATACACAAATCATAAGGTACAAAGATGTCCTTATTCTAGGCAAATAGTAACTCTTCTTTGACAATTTTGTATCATAATCTTTCTTTTTTAAAAATAAAAGACAATCCTATGATTAACATTTTTTACTATACAAATTTACAACTCTCAAAATTTCAATTAGCTTAATGAATTAAATTTTAAAGTTTGATGTGATTACTCTCTCAAATTAATGATTTAATCATTTTTAATAGTTTCTTCTATTGTCACTAATATAATACATTAACCAAATTAACAATTTCTAGTTAAACAGCTTCCTATAAGATGGGATAGTAGTAGTTGACAACATATAGTAATTGACAAATTGAGGACAAAATAAGCACCTTATTGCATTTGTCTCGACAACTTTTTAATTAGTACTTCTATGATAAGCTAAGCATCTCTTTGTACTCGATCCACTTTGTAACCACGTCAAAGATCACCTTCAAGCTATTAAAATTTTGAAAGGTTTATACTTCAAAATTTTGATAGGCTGTATGTTGCTTCTTAACCACATATAGAAAGATAATTGTATCATTTTTCACGAGAAAGTCTATTGAAAACAGCCTCTCTATCTCCATAAGGTAGAGGTAAGGTTTGCGTATATACTATCTTTCCCAGACCTCACTATGTGAAATTATACTGGGTATGTTGTTGTTATTGTCACGGCAAAATAGATCCATATATTATATACTACTTCTTTTATAAATAAAAATGCATTGCCTCCATGATTTTTTAGATGATGAATGAGCATTCACATTCTAATACAGCCATTTCCTAACTTAGCATACAAAGAAAATATCACTTCATCGAGAGTTAAGAAGTCTAACTCCAAGAGAGTGCCTTTGTATTTTGTCTAGTTGTAGAAGGCCTCTAATAATGTGTGGAAGATCTTACTATCAAAATCTTTTTGGCGATTGAGAAGGCCTCTAATAGCGTGTGCAGTGCTTATGCATAATAGTCTTGAGGAGAAAAACAAACCGTTTGAAGTATAAGATTAGAGAAACCTTCCTTCTGTTAGTTTGCCCTGATTTTTTATCATAATTAAAATTGTTTTTTTTTCGGTTAAAAAGAAAAAGATTTTTTTGGTGGAAAAGAACTCTTCCACATTTATATTTTTCTCACAGTAACACAACCCATAGGTTTTGAGAGTTTTATTTATAGGGAGAGAATTTTCTCTCAATAATCTCAGGCTCTTTTTTATATTTTAGTGAATCATTCATATGTAAGTTAATTGACCAAATTAATTACCTCCTTCAGACATAAACACAGAAAATTCAGTTTTTTGTGATTCTATGCAAGTAATTTTTTTTTTTGTTATTGTTTTTGTAAGCAAGACTGTAACCTGTAATTTTGCTACTAGTAAGGTAGATATAGGTCTCCATTTTTATTTTTTTTTGGCAGCTGAGGTAAGGATGTGTACATCCACCTCTCTTTTATTGTTGGTTTGACTTCCCTAATGAATACAACCCAGTACAACAACAACAACAACTACAACCCAGTATAATCACACTAGTGGGGTCTGGGGAGGGTAGTGTGTACGCATACCTTACTCCTATTCTAGGGTAGAGAGGCTGTTTACGATAGACCCTCGTCTCCCTCCCTCCAAGAACTCACCACCTTGCTCCCAGTCATGGGAACAATTGATTTTAAAAATAAAATTGACCAAATCTTGTTAAACTATAGTACAGTGGGAGCCGAGGGTCTATCGGAAACAACCTTTCTACCCCAGGGTAGGGGTAAGGTCTGCGTGCACACTACCTTTCCCAGACCCCACTAGTGGAATTATACTGGGTTGTTGTTGTTGTAGTAGTACTGGGTTGCATTCATTAGGGAAGTCAAACCAACAATAAACCAAATCTTATTAAACTATAGTACAGTCTTTTAGTATTTTTTTTTTCTCTCTGTGACACCTTATTATGTTGATCCCAATACATTCTTACAATGTAGATATACTAACAAGAGAGAGCGTGATATTTTACTTCCTCGTGTTGCATAAGTGGATGACTTTACCCTTTGTATTACTTGAGTTATCAGCTAAATTATGCTTGTACATGCTCTTGTGCTATTCTAGGTGTGTAAATCTAAAGGAATGATAAGACGTTTTGTTCAGTTTTAGAAGCCATCTTATTGTGGAAGGAAATATCATTAGAATTGACTATAAAATGAAAGAATATATATTTTGCGCATATGTGCGCAGCATCTAAAATATTTGTTTCCCTAAAGCAATGTTGGGGTCTAGCTCTTGTGTATCATCATCAATTCCTGAATCTTTATTTCCTATTGAATGTGCCATTGAATGCGATATTCTTTCTTGAATTGTAAATATTCCGCGGGTTAATCTGTTTTTTGGCTCTTTACAAACTTGTTTTTAGTTTTATGACCCTACCTCTTATTTTACACATGGGATATTTGCTTTTACACGTAAGAGGTCTGTCTTTTATACATAAGAGATCTAAAAAGGTCATTTTCTTAAATTCAAAATTGTAGAAGGGCATGATGTACAAATAACACATTTTATTCCTCTACTCTGCAAAAAAGAACATAATATAAAGAGTGCATATATTGCTTAGGGCTGTTTCTTCTGCCCAATGGAATAGTGAGAGTTTTCATCATTTTCCCTTTGGCGTCCCTTAGTACTTAGGTTCCAATCATGAAGAACAATGCCAAACATGCAATAATCTAAAAATAAAAGATTAAACCATGTGATAGACTTCTACTCTATCAATATATTTTACATATTCTAACAGGTAACTTACCATCAAGTTACCATTCTGCTTATATAAAAAATTTAAATGTTTGATTGTGTTAAAATTCTACTTACACTGCTACTGCACAACTGACAAATAGCCTCCCAAAAAAAGTTCTTATTACCTAATTTAGTTTCTTTTGGTAAGAGAGGTGGAAAACAATTGAGGAAATGGGCCTCCATGGCCATTTTCAATGTTAAAATTAAGAAAGTATCATTTTTAGATCTTTTTAAGTATAAAAATAAATCTCTCATATATATATAAAAAAAAAAAAAAAGAGATATATCATAAAACTAAAAATAAGTTTGTAAAGACCCAAAAAATCATTTGACCCACCCCGCCCAAATATATAAATGCTAATAATTTAATGAAATTGGACAAAATAACTACTTAAGCTGGTGTGACTTGGTTGTTCATAACTATTTAAGCTGAGAATGCTGGTTTTATATTGATTTCTTTGAAAATCCCTTTTAATTTTCCACCAAGGGCTTGGTGGCTGTGAGACTTTTCTTGTGATGCAATTTGACAAAAAGTCTAATATTCTCAAACTATATAGAGAGTAAATTTTTGAACATTTATGAAAAATGTAGGTTGTAAAAAGTCTCCAGGGTTTTTGGTACATTTGACACAGTAATGTTAGGAGATGCTGGCCTATAATTATCCCATAGATTTCTTCTAAATTGGTTAGAATGCAAGCTTTTAATTAATTCGGGCTTTAGTTATTTTGAGGGAAATGAAGAGAAAATAATTATGCGGTTTAAATTAGAGTACTGTTAAAGCCTTAATTTGTTTATCAATTCTAATTGGGTATGTGTAGTGTTAGGGCGACCATTGATAGGTACAAGAAACACCATGCTGATTCCACCAGTCAAGGGTCTGTTTCTGAAGCTAACACTCAGGTATACTTGTTATTCTTCGATCTTGAGTCATCATCAACAGTAAAAATAAGTATATTTGATGTATTCGCATAGCGTTTTCTATTTTTACTTCTTTGATATTGCAGCGCATCTTTGTTTGGTAGTTTGGTAGGATGTATTAGGTAAAATAATAGTATATGTATTAGCTTTGGTGTTATTAATTCCTTATTTGGTTGTGTTTTTAACCTACGTATAATTAGTACCTGTATTAGTTATACACATTATTCAGTACTTTTTATACATAGCAAACCATTACATTAGCAATATCATGGTTTTTAACATATGGATAAAATGTATAAAGATAAAATTGACCTTTCAAAAGCTTTTTTAAATCTATAGAGAGTATTTTCATAAACAAACAATTTTTAGAAAGAAAAAAAAAATATGCAATGCGTGTTATTTCTAATATACCAAATGAAATAGTCAATAAGAAATAATTTCAGCATAACTAATTCCAACATTATTAATACACCAAACTCAGTACTATTCTTATACGCCCTACCAAACGACCTCTTATTGTTAAATAAATAAAAATGTCTTTAGTAGCACATCATGTCCAAGTCCGTCTTAGTCTAATATTACATTATAAATATATAGTTTCTCTAACACTTCAAGTTTGGACATTATCTACCGGCATATAAGTCTTTGACAAAACAAAAGACTTATCGTACTAAGTAAACGTAGGAACATAACTAAAGTAATTGGTATCCATCACAGAAAAATACAAATGGGAAATGGTATGTTAAAAGAAATGTTTGTGGCGTGCATTTGCATTTGATCCTCCTATTCAAGTGAATATCATAATAGAGTTGATTAAATGGACGCAACTTTATTTTTCTCAGTATTACCAGCAAGAAGCAGCCAAACTGCGACGACAAATACGAGATATACAGACTTATAACAGGTCAGTACAAAGAGATCTTCTCTAATATGAATTAGCACAGTTCACTAGATTTACGATTATGCTTTTTGTTTAGGCAAATAGTTGGAGAGGCCCTGAGCAGTTTAAGCCCTAGGGACCTAAAGAATTTGGAAGGGAAACTTGAGAAGGCCATTGGTAGAGTCCGTTCCAAAAAGGTAAATTCCACTTATTGCTAGCTTATTCCACTAGTTTTCCGATTATCCTGATTGACACGTTCTTATGATTTTCCAGAATGAATTGCTCTTCTCAGAAATTGAGCTCATGCAAAAGAGGGTAAAACCACTCATTCCTGTGCTTTACATACTAAAACTTTTTTTGTTAAACCCTGCACGCAGTGTATTCCCACAAGGACGCCGCATTACTCTTATCCTGAAAAGGAATAGAGATTGTTTATGATAGATCTTCGTTAAAACCTTTTTTGCTAAACCCTGCATATTGATGACAAAGAGGGTAGTGGTTATATATATGTTCTATTTTCATCTTTAAAGAAAGCCAAATAACTTGTTGCAGGAGATTGATCTGCAGAATGCCAACATGTATCTACGAGCAAAGGTAATATGCTTTTCTTAATAATGCATTTGTATATCTCCTTGCGTCCATATATTTATATGATACTATTATTATAAAAATAACATTACTTTAACTTCAAAATTAATCTTTCAAAGATGTTGCAGATAGCGGAGGTAGAGAGAGCACAACAGCAAATGAACTTGATGCCAGGAGGATCTGAATACAATCAGCAGCAGCAGCCAATGACTACTTCTCAGAATTATAACGATGCTCGCAACTTCCTGCCTGTAAATCTGCTGGAACCTAATCCCCATTACTCTCGCCACGACGACCAAACTGCTCTCCAGCTTGTGTAAGTTTCTCTTTCCCCCACCAACTTTTTATTTATTTATTTAATCCCACCCTTTAGATATTGGGTGTGCTTTCATTCCAACGCGAAAGATAACAGAAGGAGGGGGACTAGGCCTGATGTCTGTTACATCAAAGATTGAATGGGTTCAACCTTTCAAAATATTGGACTAAGAAGTTAAAATTTAGTCTTCCAGTCCATATCAACGAACAATTAACTAACATAGAAATTTTCCTTCAGGCATATTGCCTTAGGTGTGGGGGTTAGACAAGACCCCTACCATGTCTATTCATAAGCAAAAAAGTAAAGATAGAAGAGGGTCCTACAATAAAGACTGATTGAATCAATCTTCCAATTTGTTATGAAAGGAAGCAGCCTATTCAATCCTTTCATCATACTCTAAAAGATCAACTAACAAAGAAATTACATTTTTCGTATCTTCGTCTAATAGTAGGGAGTTGCCATCTATCTAGTTGAATTAACCCATTAACCTTTCTAGGAAGTTGTTGAAGAGAGTAGTAAAATATCTCATTCTGATTCAATCTTTGATATCTGCCTTAACTTATTTTATTACACAAAAAAATAACATCCCACTTACCCGTCAGCACCAATAGGTATATATAACTTAAACCCGCCTTAAGACATGATATGTGAAAATGTAGGTTGCTCGGACTCTCCGAGAATATTGCCGGTTGCGTGTCGGATCTTCCTAGTGTATTTTTGGAGGATCCGATACTGGTGTGATTGCACTGAAAATAATAAGTGGAATCTGAAAACTTAACTCCACTATACCACTATCTTCTAGGCAGAATGAGTATTACCCATTTCATTATAATTATGAATCAACTGTGTCCGGTTGAGTTACCTAGGAGTCTCACAAGAATTGCAGAAGGAATTTCCAATAAATTTATAAGTTTTGAACTATTGAACCCATGATCTTAAGGTTTTAAGTAGGATGTTCAGATTCTTTCAACAAGATATCAAAGCTAACCATGTGTGTAAGTTCATTCTCACACTAGTTTAAATTCGCATTGAGGTTTATGTATGAACTTTGAAATCGGGTTACACATGTTGGCTGGTATTGAGTTTATCTCTTCAAAGGTAAAATTATTAATATTGATGCAACATATTACGTATAAGAACATTTCTAGTGAAATTTGTCCCTAAGAAGTCGGAAATAAAGGTATTGAGTTAGATAGTAGTCAGATTGTGTAATGACTTCCAAATGAGTTTATAATAAAAAGTCATAGACTACTCCATCCATTTCCTTAGTTGTTTTGGGTTGACTGGTCAAATACTTTCATACTATGTATCCTCCTCTATGCTGTACATAAAAAATAAAAATAAAAATAAAAAGGCAGCTAAGGGTAAGTGCACATATAACCATTCTCATGGATGCTATTTAGAGATTCGCCGATATTTATTTTGTTCTAAAATTTTAAACTAAAATTCAGGACATTATTGTCCTGAAAAAGTGAAATTCATGACGCATTGGCTAATTCTTAAATAACAGCCCTTAGAGTGGCTGCCTGGTGTCATTTCTACCTGGTACACAAGGCATCTCGCGTTCATAGTGGATCCAGGAAAAGTCCGCACCCCATCTTGATCTATGCTGTACATAGTTGGTCAAAATCTTAATGAAGGACCAGATGCTTTGTCTAATCTAAGAAGGGCCTAAGGCTATAGTGGGAAGTTTTCTGAAGTTGGCAAAATTTTGAGAAGCTTGTATGTCTCATATACAGCTAGCCAACAATATGCCATCCTCTTAGCTTACTTGAAATAATGTTGAAGCTGAGCTCTTGTATGCAAGATTATTGTATATTTTTCTATATCTTAATGGACATATTTAAAAGTAATGCTACAATAATCTCTAACTGATTATTTCCACTTTTTTTCCTGCCTGATGTTATTTCTGCAGCTGATATATTGGAGGGCTCTACTATCAAGTTTTCTGAATTTGGGTGAGGGGTCTTCCTTCATCTTCAGAAACGTCACTCCAATTTTAACCTATAGTTGTAAATCATCAGAACTATCACCACTGAGATTTTAACTGTTTATTTTCAAGCATTCAGTCATCTATTAATTAAGGAATGAAATCTTGTTTGATGTTGCCTTTTACTCTTACAGGCTTTCTATAAATGCTATAAACTGTTGTATGGCAACCTAGTGATAATTTTTAAAACTAGCTATTAATCTCTTCATATTTATCGTAGAGGGTGGACTTCCCTCCGTTGGCTCATGTATTTAAACTGGTTGTCATTACATGAAAGTACATGATATTTTATACAAGGAAAGGCTTAGTCATTTTACTGAAGAAATCTTATGGTTAACTTAAAGTTATTTGGATTTCTATTATGTGTTTAGAAAAGTAACATGGTCAGTTATAGCCATTTCACCTCAGTTGATAGTTTATCTAAAATACACGTTTTTGTTCTTCATTTCAGATTGTTTTTCAAAATTAGTAAAAGTGGACATCTGATTCTTTATTTCTCTTAATGTTTGTACATCTGATAGTGCCCTTACTAGCATTAAAATAGTCATCCAAGCTTCGTGGAAGGTCGAAACTAAGCTACATATGACTTCAATATATAGAAAGATGAAGAGTTTTCAAGGAGTAGAATAATTAAGATATTATTATAGGTACGGAAACGTGGAAAAAAGACTTTACAATAGCTTTATATCTATCAACCTAATACACGAAAGTTGTCAAACATCTAGGCTGTGTAGTGTATGGCACGCTAGCTTAGTCTATACAGTGACTACAGTGGTGTGATCGGAGACTGAAGGCTGTACCTTCTTCCCTCCAACTCAGAATATATCTTAAGAATAAATTACGACATATTTCACGTTGAGAGTAAGACTGTGTCCCCTTCCATTCACCCCATGATTCCACATTTCCTAATGTATTCGTTTGAGAAATTTACATGGCGACTCCATAAGCTTCGTATCTCAGGGCTCCCAATCTCAAGCCATGGCTTGGCTGGTCCACTGAAATGTACAACAGCTACGTTCTCCAGTATAGACTCTGTGACATTCATAACAGATCGATAACCTAAACCAGCAATGTGCCACGAAGGTTCAATCCAATGCACATGACCCTCAAAAGCAATCAGGGAAGGTGGAAGTGCTCCAGGATTCCACAGTTCAAAACCAGAGTTGAGACTCTGCAAAATAGAATTAAGAGGTCAAAGTCATGATATCGTCAAAACACACTGTTAAAGCAGCTTCTTAAAATAAATAAGAATGGACAAGATTGCTAGATTTCCATAAGATTGATCGTTCCTCTTTTATTTATGAACAGAAAGCTAACCCCTTATTGACAAATGTTTTCGATAGCATGAAAAACCTGTCTGAAGAGATATAAGCTAGCAATTGTGTAATTTCACATGATAATCGACACAAAATGCTCTACTTTCAAACATTCTGCAGCAGCAGCTATGCATAATGCACATCCCAAGTATTCGTGAGACCCTTGTAATAGGCATTTAGAACTAATAATAAGGCAAGTTATAATTTTGATTCAACATATTCAGGTTGATCTATACTTACAAGTTTAAGCCAGTGATGGTAAGTCGCAGTGATGTTAGTCTTTCTCCAAGCTTGAAGATCAAAGACATTCATTCCATAAAGCCATCCACAACGATCATAATCCAGGTTAGATGATATAACAGGGCTCGTAAAGTTGAAGTAATCTTTGTACTTTCTTCCAGGGCAACAGCCATCTCCACAGCCCGAGTCAAAAGCTGCACCAACAACTTTCCCGTTGAGATCCAGTTCCCATAGAGATGATAAATCATGCTGTACTACAGTATCATCGTCCAAAAATATAATCTTGTTCAGATCTGGAAAGAGCTGTGAACCCATGAAATTATATGAGAAAATCAATTATTCATTGAATGTCTCTTATTAAAGATCATCATTTTGTTGGTGAAAACAATGTTAAATACTTAAATTAAGCAATTACCTCAGGGATATAGATGCGCAGATGATTCAAAAGGGATGCACAGCTAGGCCGTAGATACTGCAAATCCTTATCATTTTCATACTCGTTTGCCAAAGTTTCCCTCTTCATGCGGTCAAATTTGTGTCTACAGATTAATCGATGGATCTCTATCATCTCCTTAATCCCGATATTCACCTCATGAGACCAATCAAACTGATGCAATCCTCTTACTTCCAGGACAGCTAAATTAACTGAGTTCACGGCAAACCATGCATGCATCGCGGTGTATGTCTTCTTATCAGTAACTATATGAAATACCAATCTTTCTGGGATACTTGAGTTTTTAATGGTTGAGGAAACTACAACAGACGCAGCAAGTACATTGTCTGTTAAAAGAACTACGTGATGGAAGGAAGGGTCAGTGAGGCGTGAAACATATTGAGGGGGAGGCAAGCGAGAACGTGCGGCAGCATTTTCAGCATATTCTTCAGCTAACTTGAGAGATAGGCAATGTATGCCCTTTGGTACACCGTGAGAAGCTAAATGCCAGAAAATAGACTCACGTTGTCTAGCTGATTCTACCAATTTCTCCATCTTCACTATCTAAACAAAGGAAAGAAGCATACAACTTTTTCAAATATTTATAACAATACAACGGTGCTCCATTTAATTTGCTATGACCTACTCTATAATCGAGAAATTTTCAGCGAGTTAAAAAAAGAAGTCATGTCACTTGTAAGGTAGTGAACTGATTGTTAAGTGTCCGGAAAGAACAAGGTCCCAAGTATGTATTTTCAACTAAAAATGCAAGTAGAATGTGGAACCGAAGCTTAGGAAAGGCCAACAATGAGTTTCTAACATCCTAGAATGACTGTGTACGATAAACCCTTGTGGTCCGGCCCTTCCCCGGACCACGCGCATAGAGGGAGCTTAGTACACCGGACTACCCTTTAGAGAAGAATCTAAATGAAAATTCTGGTTTCAGGTTGATAAGAATTTTCTTCTCTTTAATTTCCTCTATTAGTCCTATATATCTGTGAATATCGCTACTTGCAAGGAATCAGAGTAAGGACTCACTCTGTTCGTCAGCATTGACTCTCTTCCTAGTTCAATTTACTTTAGCCATTACCAAAAACTGGCTTAGATAGCTTTGGGTCCAAACTGCCAAAAATCTTCCGTAAGATGCTTATTCCTCCACAGGTAAAGAAAGATTTGGACTACTCAGCATTTTAGACTCGGCTTCAGGATATAGAAGCAGGGTATGGTATGGTTGTTTGGTTCACAACCAGGATATATAATCTCGGGATTAAAACCAGGACTATAACCTTGACAACTATCACACCTTCTATAACTGATAAGTTATATTAACAATTTTTGTATAAAAATAATACAGGATAAATTTAATTCCAAAATCTATACTGGGATAACCCTCTGAATCCCTTGAACCAGGCCTGCATTGATACAATACCTTACTTAGAAAGACAATGCAAAGAAGCTATTAGAACTGCCATCTAAGCTTCTAAAATTAGTAGTTTGATTAGATTCGATACATTCCTGACATGTAGCTGAACCTAGGAAACGATAAGATTTTGAATTTGGCTTTTCTTGGCTAGTGGAGCTAGATGAGGACAAAAATATCTATATCCTGACAATGCAAATGCCCCTTCCACGAAGGTGGAAAACAGTTTCTATGTGAAGTTTCCATTTTTCGGACATTAAGCAGAGCTTTGACAGACCTGAAAATTAAGTAGGAAGATTTTCCGAAATGGCATGATCGATAATATCTACTCCTATAAATTAACTGAAAATTGACATTTTTTAGAAACTCTGGCTCAGACTTTAGTGCCCAGTAATTTAATTGCTTAATGTAGCTGTCTACTAAAGTTGTAACTACAGAACATTTGCAATCATAGGATTGCCTTAGCTCGTATTATTGGTAGGTAAAGAGAATACTTTTACACAGAGGGCCAAGGCCAACAAGTGGATTGGGCCATTACGCATTCCAAAACAAACATGCAGCACTGCTTGAGTGATGGAGCATTGCAGGCAGTCTGATTATTCATGTGACAAAGTGGCCTACTTGTGCATTTTCTATTCAAGATTCTCCAACCAAAGAGGAACGGATAAAAGGATTGGAAAAAAAATATATTATCCAACTACTTAGAAACTAAAATACAACGTTAGGTATACGAGAATTATGGCTGCAGTTCATAAATAAAAAGAAATGACCCGCAAGAAAAGCGAACTAAATGTAAAGTGGAAAGCAGGAAGTAAAAGGTTGCTTGTTACCATAGCTTTAGTTTTGAAAGCGAAAGCTTTGATGTCTTGTCCACTAGAGGTCATGTCCTTCACAAGATCATTGAATGAGGATGGTAATGAAGTTGAACTCTCTATCCCTCCTTTTCCATTCTCACCATCACTTGTTGCCTCCACCAATGCCAGCATCAACTCTTCTCTGAGCTTTTTCACCGTACGGTCAAAAAAGGGAGTAAAAGTAGCATCAGAAATAGAAACGATAAAAGTTGGAGAATCATGTTCATCAAGACTCCAGAGTCAGGAAAATTTTCACTCACTTAGACCAAACCACATTTTTAATGAACTTAAGTGATTAAATCGATACAAAAATATGTATTAGTTAACTATTGCTAAGTAATAATAATGTATATAAAGACAGTTATTACGTATTTATTGGATTAACGTAAAGTTATTCTATCAATGGACAATAGCGATGTGAACATGCAACGACAAGAAAGGCCAACTAATCTCTTAAACAATTAAGTCAAGTGGGCATCCTACTGATTACTGAAAGTGATTTTTCTAAGAGCAATTTTGACTTATACTGAAGCAGTGTCTCCCACTTTTTCTTATTACAATATGCTCTAGCATTAAAGATCAAGTGGGACTAGAAAGTCAAAGAATAAAGATGGAACAACATTACTTAATCCTAGTCAGGATGATAGGTTAAAACATGAATCATGATGTGGCTGTACTAGTGGCCAGATGTACAGAAACCAACAAGTGGATGTCAATTACCGACAATTCCTTTAAATCCGGTTATCCTTGAAACTAAATAGAAAATAATACTTGAGTTGTACTTACGTATAGTAAGATATGGGCAAGGACCTAGTTTGATATTTACTCTTCTGCCTGAAATAATTAAGGCAACTACAAATTGTAGAACTCTATCGGTTTTCCCGGCCAGCTAAAAATTATAACCCTCCGTTTCAATTTATGTGAACTTATTTCCTTTTTAGTCCGTGCCAAAAAAAATGATATCTTTCCTTATTTGGAAACAATTTAACTTTATGCAACGATTTATAGCCACACAAAATATATGTGCCTCATTTTATACCACAAGTTCAAAAGTCTTCTCTCTTTTTTTAAACTTCGTGCCCAGTCAAATAGGTTCACATAAATTGAAACGGAGGAGTAGGAATTATAGTAGAGGAGCGAAACCAAGTTCAGTAGAGTCGTGTTACGTTGACACAAATTTTTTTCTACACTTCTCTAGTGTTATCCTCTGCAATATTCAGAGACCTAAATTAAGTAGTAACGAATTGAAACTATAATGAAAAATAATGACAACAATTACTTTATGATTATTTTTTGTCAAAATGGATGAGCAGAAAAATTTATATTCCAAAATATGATACATTTTTTGGCGTGGACGTCCCCTACCAGTGACGGTGCCACCTTATGGTAAGGGGTCATTGAAAAATTATTATTATTTAGTTAGGTTAAAAATTTATTTTTATGTATACATGTTACATGTTAACTCCCTTATTTTTGACACCATTTAGTAAGATTTATGGCTCCACTACTACTCCTGCACTATCAAACAAGTAGAATTTGGCATTCTGACCGAATAGAGTCAAGAAATCAAAGTACTTTCACTTTGTTGGTGTAAATACGATTCCCCACGTTGTAATCTTCTCCTATTTTTCCATCCTTCCCTCACCCTATGTGTATTTTATTTTATTTTTAAAAAAAGAAACACTTTCTAGCAGGCAAACAACTTTACTCAAAAGAAAAAACAATTTTGATCCAAATTCTGAAGGTGCTCCCACGTGGATAATAGTAAAACTAGCACGTGATACTGAAAAACTCACAAAAAGATGTGGCACCAAAAAAATTGTTGCATCTAATATTTCCAATATTTTAATCACCGCAAGGATAATGACAATGAGTAGATTATATTTTAAATTATCAGAAAGAGGAAAATGATTTACCACAGCCGAGTCGCTCCCGCCGAAAATACTCCATCCCAAACAACCTGTAATACAAAACAATTGAAATAAAAAATTAAAATTATTAACAAAAAACGAAAAACACATTAAGAAGCAAAAGAAAAAATTTTAATACGATCGGAAAATAGTTTACCGATAGAGGAAGAGCAAAAAGCGGCTGATTCGAGCATGATAAAGGTAATTCTGAAAAAGAGCAAGGATAAAAGTAAACCGAGAACCAAAAGAGACGGCAATAATAATGTCCGGTAAGATATCCGGCGAATCCTCGGCGATGATCCCTTCCCTTTCATGACTACCGGCAATCCAAAACCACCTCCGCCGCTCGTGACAGCGGCGGTACTCGAAATAGTCAATTTTTTAATCCCTGTCGCCGATATGTACATCTTCATCATCTAATCACAATACAAAACTTCAGTTTCCGCTTCTTCTTCCATACAAAAAGTATCATCTCTTCTCATCTCCAGCTTCAGATCCGTTTCCTTTATTGCTCCTTCATTACGCACTCATCCTCTGTATCCGCCAATACAAATCGCAAGCACGCACATATACACACACACACAGAGTTAGAGACAGCGAATATCACGGACACAATCACCGTGATCGAGAAATTTCAAATAATTGTTCAAAACAGTAAAGGATCCAAAAGCCACAAAAACTACGAGCGTCAGTCCAAAAATAGTCAGAATCAATATGTTACAGTCAATCGTTTCTCTTTCGGTGTAATAACCGAAAGAGCATTTGGAAGAGAAACTTTACCTAGCACAGAATCTGGTTGCTCTTTGATCTTCGGCAGCTTAATAATGAAAATAGAAGGTGGTGATCACACTCTTTGGGCAGTGTAAAGAAGACGGAGATGTTTCATAGGGGGGTGGGGACAGAAAGAGTGCCAAAGCCGAAAAGCCAAAACTGATAGCCGCGTTAAATGCTGAGAGAGAAATTAAATGACAGATTTGGACTACAAAGTCCTACATCTACAACAACTTTTCTACGTACACGGGATAGATTATTGTAATTCCTCTTTTACCCTTAAGTTGTTCCCTTTATTTACGACTTTGCCCTTTTACTTCACCGACACATGGCGACGTTATAATTTTTCTCCCTCCTTCGCCATTTGTCGACAAATAACCCTTCGTACGAGCTTTTCTTCCAAGCAACAGTAGTTGAACCAATCATGTTTTGCCACGTGTTCAGATGGATCTCTGAATAAATCTGAGAGGAGGAAGATAGTGTAATTAGTAATTTAACTGATTAATGGAGCAGACCTGTCATTAATATTTGCTGAAAGAGGGAAAAATACCATCTGAAATTCCAATTCCCTATAGCAAATCGAAATCCGAGAATTTTCAGCTCATGTGCTGTTTTCATCTGACTTCTGTAATCTGCAAAGAAACACAAGTTCGTGATCCTTGTGTAGATTGACCGACCAAAGATATTTTAAGGTTGTATTTTAAGAGTCCGGAACCAGAATATAGTTTTTTTTTACTCAAACGATCGAAATGCGTGAAAAAAAAAATTTAGTGACCAAAATACATACAATGCCCTTTTAAAGGGCGTTATATGTATAACGTCTTTTATAAAGGTGCTATGATACAAGATTGTCAGATATAGCACTTTTATAAACGGCGCTATACATATTTTGTGGGCCCACCAATAAAATAACTCATCTGCACTTAACTGATATAACAATAATTCAAATGGGTATAGCGTCATTTTAAAGGGCGCTATACCTCAAAAAATTCGACCCCCCAGATTGGGCATTGCCTTATTTAAAGGCGTTAAGGATTTTGCAAAAATCAATTCAGAAATATTCTCAACTCTTGTTAAATTTTTCTTCTTGTTAAATTCTCAAGCATTTTGTTATAATGTCCGAAGAGCGAAAAGTAAGGGTTTCATTATATTGGGGGGATGAGGTTGTGATAGCGAATAACTGAGTGAGCTATAGTTTATCTCCACAGTGTCATTTTAAATTGTCGCTTACAATAGAGTACGATAGACTGGTATCGTTGTTGTGTAACAAAATGAGTATGAGTTTTATTGGGGAGGGGGAGTGAGGTTGAGGCCCAGTAGCACCAAGATATCCGGAATTCTTGTACGTGTTAGTTTTATTATTTTACATGTTAGTTTTATAATTTTATATGTTTGTTTGTAAATTAAATAATTAATTTCTATAATTATACAAGATTTAATTATTAAGTATTCACATATGGGTTCCAGGCTCGATATTTGAGACCCAGTAGTATCAAGATATCTGGAATTCTTGTATGTGTTAGTTTTATTATTTTACATGTTAGTTTTATAATTTTATATGTTTGTTTGTAAATTAAATAATTAATTTTTATAATGATACAAGATTTAATTATTAAGTATTCACATATGGGTTCAAGGCTCGATATTTGAGGCCTAGTAGCACCAAGATATCCGGAAAATATTATTGTTTTCTTATGTTATTTTCTTACGATCGTTGACTAGAATTGGACAGAGTTTGTGTTTGATCTATCAGCTATTTTGACGTATTTTTGGGTATAAGAGATACACTTAAATGATTAATTTTAATAACTTCAGAGATACTATGCTAAAAGGCACTATATTTTACTACGCTAAAAGGGCACTATATTACTAGTCTTTAAGCAAATAACTAATCTAAACCAGATAAAAATAACAAATATATTTAATCACAAAACATTCACGAAAATACATATAGAACAGTAAAAAGTAACTTATTAACATTTTTTGGAACAAATAATAATGATTTCTCAATTTTTATATATTTTCTTAGCACACTAATATTTTAATCCGGATAAAAATAACATACCAGTTTAATCGCAAAAAAAAAATACAAAACAACATAGAACACATTTAAAACAACTAATATGTATTTTTTATACGAGTTTCGACAAAAACTAAATCGGAATACCTCGATTTATGTTTTTTGGAAAGTTGAAGATTTGAATCCGAAACGAGCAACCTACAACGAGAGGAGGCTTAGCTAGGATGTGGGACCAATAATCTTTACTTTTTGTGGGACGGGTGGAGTCCACTCAAATTTTTTTGGGTCGTTAATGGGGGGACCGCTGCTTTGATTTTAAAATGGGGGGTTGGTTTGCTTCTGTAACGGGGAAAGGGAAGGGACGGTATTAAGGGTAAAGCATTGTTTATTAAGGCGTTATACATATAGCGCCTTAATAAACTACGGTATACCCGGACGTCTAATCAAAAATATATATAGCGCCCTTTTAAAGGGCGCTATACCTTAATGGGCAAACGGTCGTTAAGGTATAGCGCCCTTTAAAAGGGTGTTACACGTATTTTGGTCACCATTTTTTTTTTTTTACGTATTTCGATCGTTTAAGTCAAAAAATATCATATTTTGGTTCCGGACTCTTATTCAACCTTAGAAATGTTCAGTATGAGACCATATGTGTGCTGTGATTCTTTTACCACTTTCAAACACTTTTCAAATTTGTACGGCCATTTGGTTTAGAAACAAATTATGCAGAATTAGGGCCCGTTTGATATAAAAAAAAGTTTCTCTTTTGTTCGAATAATATTTCACCTTTTTTGAAAATAGCGTTCAGCCATGAAATTTTCGATTTTTACTTGAAGATGAATTTCAAAAATTTAAAAAACTCCAAAAAAATTATTTTTTAAAATTTTCAGTTACTCCGGTTTTAAACAAAGTAAAAAGCGACTTCACCAACTTAATTTTTATACTACTAAAAAGCGACTTCACCAACTTAATTAAATTACTCCTGTTTTACACAAAGTACGTGTTAGTTAATGAAGTCAAAAAGTTACAATTAATGTTCTTCAAGATTTTGGACCATAAGGAAAGGATCCTCTACTTGCCTTTTGGCTAGAATGCTAACAAGAGGGACCGCAGAGGATTTGCATTCCCTTAGTAGGGCATTCAAATTGACTCAAAGTTAAGGTAAAAAGTCTTAAATAACGAGTATAATAAATGTAAAAATGTGTCTACACTCACATGGTTTGATGGGGCAACTATATATATATATATATATATATATATATATATATATATATATATATATCAATTATTCAAAAAGTAAAAAGGGGAGAAAATGTACTACTATTAGAAATAGAGTTGGAGTCAAGTAAATCTTGTAACTGTTTCTTCAATTCTTTCAACAAAGCTGAAGTCATACAGTGTGATGGAATAGATATGGAATAAGTATCTGAAATTAAGTCAATATAAAAATTAATATCCCTACCAGATAGTATGCCCGGTACATCCGCAAGAAACACCTCTGAAAACTAACTCACAACCGGTACTGACCGTCAGTCCATGCAATTTTGTTATCTACAATTATGAAAGTGATGAAATAAAAGCCAACTAATAGAGAAAAGGCATTCCTTATTGAGAAATCAAAAAAATAGCAAAGCAGATGGATGTATAGAGAGTGCAACTCACTTATTCGGAACCCTATGATAGCAACCAATGAATATGATATTTACAATTGAGTCGTAACTCCTGAAATTTCGATCTCAAGAATATGATTCTTCTTTTTCAGTGTGATTTCCCATCCCAAAATAGCGTTGGCATCGTCGGCTTGGAAATTAATTATGTTGTCTACATCTAAATTAAACGTGCTATGTGCCTATCAAATTAAGAATCTTCTTTAATGACCGAAAATTTCGTTGTATTCCATAAATTTTTCCTTTTCCCATACTTAACAGGAAATAAAAGAAAGGCCAACTGCATTAAGATTCCATCTCGTGACCTTTCCATTCAAATTATGGCTTACTTACAACTTACAAGCTAGTTAATTCGGCAAACCCTGAATTATGGGTGTATGGGTGGATTTTTATATTTTGTTTTGGTGTTAATTATTTTATGTAGTCCAAAAATACATGTGGACTTCAAGTCAGTATTTTCTATCGAAAAAATCATTAAATCTGATTGAATGATCATCAGAGTGCAATAAGAATAATTTTTTTTTTAGAGTTTTTTTTTTTGTGGTAAATAATAACTTTCATTACCAAGTAATAATATTTACAGCACAAGAGAAAAACAAAACTAAGAACCAGAACTGAGTCTAGACATAGTCCCAGACTACAGTTTCCCTATCTCACCATCTACGCCAACAAGCTACTTCTAATTGACATTACATCAGTGCTCTCTCTTGCTTAAGGGTAGAAATTTAGGCTATCTAGTTTCTTTGACAAATGTGGCTTCATGGTCCCTCGTTGAAATATTTCCTGTATTATTTGTCTAATGATGCATCGACTGCCTCGCCTTTTGTTCTGGAATAATATTTGATTCCTCTCCTACCATATGAAATAAACACAACCTGCAAGTGACATTCTGTAGATTTCAGCATCTACATTCTTGCCATTACAGTGGGTGACTGCCCAAACTACCTCATCATGCCATCCTTGTCGTTGTAGCAGAACTTCGTGCCATATCTCCGTAGATATTACACACTCAAAAAATAAATGCAGCACACTTTCATTCTCTACATTGCACAAAGGACAAGTTGAGTTTGTGGTGATACTCCATTGCATCAACCTGTCCCTAGTATATAACCTTTCATGAGCAACTAGTCTTAGAATGAATATCCATTTTGGTGCACCATAATTATTGCACACCAGTTTCTTCCAAGCTACTTTAGGGAAGTCCTCTCTCAGTTTCTTGTAGTAGTCTTTGATGGAGAACTGTTGTATATTGATCAAATCTTGCATGCTCATCCCAGCTTGAATCACATACTTACTAGCTTTCACTATTCTCTATAGCAACCATGACACCTGATTACACCTAGATTCCCAGATTGGAATGTTTGCACCATAGTAAGCATGAACCCAGCGCACCCATAATATGTCCTTCTTCTTGCATAGGTTCCATAATTATTTGCAAATGGCAATTTTGTTTCATATTTCTACAACAACAAAGTTTACTCCCCCCGCTGTCATGGGATAATATAAAGTTTTCCAAGAAAGAAGAGCTTTGTTAGAACTTCCTGTATCTCCGGTCCATAAGAATCTTCGACATGTTGTCACTATCAAGTTGATTATCCTCTTTGGCAAAACAAAAACATGCGATCAATATGTTTGAATACCAAACAAGACACTCTTAATTAGCATTACTCTTCCATCATATGAGAGAAACTTACTGGTCCAGCTTGTGATTTTACCCAACATCTTATCTATAAATGACTGACATTGTGTAATAGATAGCCTCTTAGAGCTTAGGGGCACCCTCAGGTATCTGAATGGAAGATCCCCTTTTGAAAATCCTAGTATAGCTAATATCTGTTGTTGAAACACTGGATTAACTCTCCCAAAGTATACCTAGCTCTTTGTAAGATTGGCAGTAAGTCCAGATGCCTGTGAAAATTTTCGAAAACAGTTGAATAGTAGTTGCACTGAAATCTTATCACCCTTGCAAAATAGAAGTAGGTCATCAGCAAATCTAAGCTGAGTGATCGTAAGTTAAGTACACTTAGGGTGAAACTTGAATGCTGGATTTTTTATCATATTTTTTAGTAGTCTGCTCAAGTACTCCATCACAAGTACAAATAAATAGGGGAGCATTAGATCCCCCTGTCTAAGTCCCCTCTTTGCTGCAAAAAGGTCTACTTGGTTTGCCATTAATGTTGATTGAGTAGGACACTATTTTCAAACAGGTCATGATCCAACTCACAAAATTTGTTGGAAAGTGCAAACCTTGTAGTACCTGTTCAATAAAGACCCACTCTACAAAGTCATATGCTTTATGCATATCAATTTTGAGCATGCATCTGTGAGATATTCCTTTCCTACCAGATCAATTTTGAGCATGCAATAAGACTAGTTGAGTGACTTTCTTGTTACAAATGAAAGAAAAGTGACGTTACTCAATAATTTCACATAGTTAAGTGACTGTCTGAGTAATAGACTCTCATAAGCAGTGGCAGAGCTAGAAGACCGTATGCGGATTCAGCCAAATCCAATAATTTTTGCTCAAATAATATATTTGTATTAAAAATTTTATTAAATAGGTATAAATATTAAATTTAGAATCTAATCATTAGCACTTGAAGTCGTCATTTTAAAATTCAGAATTCATAAAGTTGAATTCTTGACTCTGCCTCTGATCATAAGTCGAGGAGTTTATTGTGCTAAACACAAAACATATTACAATGCATAAACTTCAAAAATTTCCATAACTTGTCATTCATAAGTTGTCTAAATTGATCAATGTTTTAAAGATAAAAGTTGGAACTTGTTCTGGAGGAGAGAAATTAAATTCCAAATGTCATAAGGCAAACATGGAATTAACTTTCATGTTACTAATTGTCTGTTTGGTCAGGCTGAAAAAATCAGCTTATTTTGAGAAGTGATTTTTTCAAAAGTGCTTTTAAAAAAGTATTTTTGGAGAGAAGCATACAAAAGCAGTTTGTGTTTGGCTAATCACTCTGAAAAGCACTTTTGAGCAATAATTTGTGTTTGGCCAAACTTTTCAGAAAATGCTTTTAAGTATCAAATTACGAATAAGGACATGAATAAATTTACTTAATAGTTAATATTATAAGTAAATAAATAATGTTAAAAATTTGTTATTACATGCAATAATTAAATCTTTTTATTTTATTTAAGTAAAATATGAAAATAAAATTTAAAAGTACTTAATTATTTTAATATAAGTTAAATATATTAAAAATCATTCAACAAATATAAAAGCACTCACCCCTAAAGTCACTATATATTAGAAAGCTATCCTAAAAATAATATGAAATATTTATAAATTAATATCCTAAGTATTAGGTTTAACGGTTATTTTGGTATATATACTATATTTTGTTAAGGGTAGAAAGGTCAAAACGGCTTCTGTTTCTGCTTTTGGGAAGAAGCTACTTTTTTCTTCTTCTTCCCAAAAACACTTTTTTTTCTCAAAAGACTTGGCCAAACACCTCAAATTAGGGAGAAAAAATACATTTGAGAAAAAAAATATTTTTGGCCTTTTGAGAAGCTTAACGCTTTCAATAGGCGGTACATTTATCTCGTGCGTGCTTTACGCTTTGCATCGTTTTTCTGTATATGTTTTCCACATTTCAAATTTTGAAAATTTTACTAGTGAAAATAAAATTTTCGTGGAGCTTACTTTCCATGTCTTGGATAACACCCCTCCATGAGTACAAATAAACATTAGTCCTGGAACGCTACCTTTTAAAACGATGGTATTTATAACTATAAAAAGTTAAAGTTCTAAATAGAAAGAAAATAAAATCAAATATATTTTTGACATATAAGAATAATGCCTTATATATACCTAGTAAAGAGAGAAATTGTATTTTGTCTCACATACTAAGTCATTAGGGAAAAGATGAAAGAACGACTGAAATATGGGTACGTCATAGTCAATCCACCAACAACAGCATACCTAATGTATTTCTACTATATGAGATTTAAAGAGTATAATATATATGCAGATCTTATCTTCATCTTGTAAAAGTGGAGAGATTGTTTATGCAAGACCCTTGACTTAAGAAAAATATTTTCCCAACAGCTTTGAAAAAAAAAACAGTACTAAAGAAGCTATGTTGAGACTGCTGGAAAAAAATAACAAAGCACTAACACACCTATTGGGAGTAGGGCGTGTCAATTAATTAAACAAGGGTTGTCTTGCATAAATAGGTTTCCTTTCTCTGTTTTAATTGATTGTTTTTCTCAAAAGAAACAGGAAAAACTCTCTCCATAATTCCTTAATCCTTTGTGAAAAATTATTGAGAAAAACGAGATCTTCTGCGAAAAAGTGGAACACTACTAAAGAAATTCGGCAAAAACCGATCAAGATCGATTTTTTTTACGAAACCGATCAACTTTGGTTGGTTTTCTTTGGCGCAAAAAATGCGGGAAACTATTTTTGAGTCCCGCAAAATTTATATTTCAAAAAATCGTCCAATTTTGGTCGGTTTTTCAATTAAAATAAATAAAAATTAATATTAAGAAAATCGACCAAAATTGATCGGTTAATTCGGCGGGCCATTTAAAAAAACCGACCAACTTTGGTCAGTAATTTTACTTTTTAATAAAACCGACCAACTTTGGTCGGTTATTTTCGTGCGAAAATACAATTAAAAAGTATAAATCAAATAAAAGACAATCTTAAAACAAAATGTACCAATGGTCTGGTGGAAGAATAGTACCCTGCCACAGTACAGACCCCAGTTCGATTCCCAGATGGTGAATCTTTTTATTACATAATTAAAATACCGACCAACTTTGGTCGGTTTTTTTTGCAATATTTTTTTTTTGAATTTAATTGACCGACCAAAGTTGGTCGGTAATTTCCGACCAACTTTGGTCGGTATTCCTTTCCGACCACAAAAATACCGTCCATACGTAAATGGTCGCGTTTTGGTCGGTTTTTGGCCATTACCGACCAACGTTGGTTGGTATTTTTGGTTGGTTTTTACCGGATTTCTAGTAGTGGAATAACTTTTATAATACATGTACGATTTTAGACTTTGAATTTATACAACGTAATTCATATTATAGCATATTGTCGATTAGTGAAACAAGTATTGATCTATTTCGGGGAACTGTGTGTTCTTGATTCTCCGTTTTTCCTTCAGTTGGAATATACCAGTGATCATTTACTCGTTTATTTGAAAAGCAAAAGATACAACCACATGCTCATCTCCTCATGATTTAGTTCTTTTTACGAGTCGATCGCTAAAAACAAAAGGGAAAGAAAAAGGAGCAATACTGGAACTAATCTTTTCTCTTGCACAGTGATATAGGAGGAGTGTTTGCACATCCTTGGTTGCTTAACTTAGTGGGTTTTTAATACTAATCTGCATAATTTCAGGCTTTTCTTTTGCTGTCCATTTCCTAACCTTTTCTTTTTTTTGACTTTGTCACTCTTTTTTGACTTTGTCACTCTTTTTGGAATTTTAGTTTCCTATACGTCACTATAATTTGGAGTCACTTTTGCCATTTGCATACTTTTTAACCAATATTTAGTGAGACGTTTGTTTGACACTTCTCTCCTGTAAATTTAGCAATAGTGAATCCAATAGTTAGTAGGCCCTCTAAACGGAACGCTACAATTCCGTGAATCCATGGTCAAAACAATGTACAGCCACTAACTCGCAGTCTCGCACAAAATTTTTGTATACAAAATAAATTTATAACCAGCTCTAGTTAGATATGGGTCATTTCCAATTTATTCAGCTAAATTCTGTTTATACTATTTAAGTGTATCATTTCTGATAAATTGACATCTTAATTGTTATTGTAATACATCATTCCAGTTAAGCATAATTTTTATTTTATCTTTTGCAAATGCACCCACTGTACAAAATAAATTCCACCCGTCTTAATCCACTTATTTTAAAGTAGTATATCATTAATTTGCAGTGCGGTCAAGTTTCATGTAAGCAACCAGTCTTGATCTATCAGTCCATCATATATGTACTTATTTTTCCACTTTAGTTGGAAATGACAAGTTGATCGCAGAACTAGAAGAGAACTCTTCAAATGGTAAAATCGAAATTGGAAAGTTATGGACGGAAACCTGTGTAGAAAAAGCTTAAAATGCAAGTGGAAGATTTAGTCTGTGTAAAAGCGTGTGTCTGAAAGGATAAAGTAGAATAAACTGTAAACACACACACATAAATGTAATAGATGGGAGATTGCATACCTTTGTTTTCTCGAATTAGGACTATGCCCATAGCTACCTTAGATACAACTAGATAAATGAGGAGACGCTCTCCCGACTCTGATTTTGAAAGCAAGGGCCGCGACGACAAGTATGCCTTTAGTTCCCTCAGATCCTGGACGCACTCCGAAGTTCATTGGAGGCCGTTATTTTTCTTAAGTACGCCAAAAATTTTATGGCACCTATCCGACGACCGCGAGATGAACCTTGATAAGGCGGCGATGCGGCCAGTCAACTTTTGGACCTATTTTTTGGTGGTCAAGAGCTTGGGTATCCCCTCAATGGCTTTGATTTGGTAAGGGTTGACCTCGATCCCTCGCTATGATACGAGGAAACCTAGAAACTTACCTGAGGCTACGCCGAACGCACACTTCTCCGGGTTCAGTTTCATTCTGTACCGTCTGAGTATGTCGAAAGTTTCTTCAGATGGTCGATGTGATAGTCTCCCCTTTTGGACTTGACCAGCATGTCATCTATATATACTTCCATTTTCTTACTGAGCTGATCCATGAACATCCTCGTCACCAACATTTGATAAGTTGCCCCTGTGTTCTTTAGTCCGAAGGGCATGACCTTGTAGCAGTACGTTCCTTGGTGGGTGATGAACGTGATTTTTTCCTGATCTTACTCTTCCATGAGGATCTTATTATAGCCTATGTAAGCGTCCAAGAAACTTAGCAGCTCATGTCCGGCCGTTGCGTCAATGAATTGGTCGATGTGAGGCGTGGGAACGAGTCCTTTGGGCATACTTTGTTCAAGTCTGTGAAGTTTATGCACATCCGCCTTTTCCCATTCTTCTTTTTAACCATTACTACATTGGCGACCCAATTGGGGTACTTGGACTCCCTTATGAAATAATTTTCTAACAGTTTTTCCACCGCCTCGCGCACTGCGTCGTTGATCGCGAACTTGAATTTTCGCCTGACCTGCCTCACCGGGGGGTGGAAGGGGTCAAAATTTAGTTTATGCGTGGTGATTTCCTTTGGGATGCCTGGCATATCTGCATAGCTGAAAGCAAACAAATCCGCATTAGCTTTTAAGAGTTGACTAAATTTACCCAGTTCCTGAAGTTTGCAGCCACTATAGGCCATTTCCTATGGTCATTGGGATCTAATTGAATGGAGTCGAGGTGTTCTATGGTCGATCCTGCAGCTTCAACTACGTCGGGATCTTTGATACCTTCCCCGATCTCGTAGTACCCCGACCTCGACCCTACTGATTGCTATGCCTCTTTTTCTTTGTCCTTCCTTTGTTGGGTGGCTGTGTTGTTTAAAGCAATGCGGTAGCATTCCGGGACGTACACTACTCTCCTCGTATGCTGAATATTTCCCATTGAGTTGGGAATTTGACGACTTAGTATAAGCTAGAGGGGACGGACTTCATGGTGTGTATCCACAGTCATCCCACTATAGCGTTGTACGCGGTGTCTTGGTCCATGATGTGGAATGTTGTTTCCAAAGTCACACCACCGGCTAAAACAGGGAGTGTAATTTCTCCGGACATCCGTTCAACTGCATTGCTAAAACTAATTAGCGTGATACTATCTTATCCTCGAGTTTTATTTAGGTAAGTACTCGGGGATGGATAATGCACGCGCCGCTCCCGTCATCTATCATAATGCATTTAACATCAGTATCTAAAACTTGTAGAGTAACAACGAGGGCATCATTATGAGGAAAATCTAAACCGTTGGCGTTCGACTTGTCAAAAATGATACTTTCTTCGAGTTTGTCGTACTATTCGCGAGTGATAGATCGCTTGAGTTTGTGGGTAGTGGTGAACTTTACGATATTGATAGAGGCGTCGTCATCGATAATCAAGTTGATGGTACGAGCTAGTGAGGGTGGTTTGGGCGGTCCATGATGTTCGTGTCCTCTGGCAAAGTTGGTTCTTCCCTTATCGCTTAGAAGCTTTTTAAGGTGTCCTTGTCGTAGCATATTCTCGACTTCCTGCCTTAGGACGATGCAGTCTTCCATCTTGTGCCCTCGTTCTTGATGGAACTCACAGAGGGCATCAGATTTTCTAGTGTTAAGGTCCGATCTCATCTTTGGCGGCCATTTCAATTTTGGCCCGAGCTTCTCCAGGTCATAGACTATCTCTGTAGGTGAAACACAAAAATTGTGAGCAGATAATAGGGGCCATACCTCTGTCGTTCCGATAGGTTCCCGTCCTTGATCTGGATGGACCTTCTTCGTAGCGGGGAGAGGGGGCGGCGACCGTTTTGATATATGGTTGGTGTCGTTCCCTATTAGGTCGCGGAATTGGATGATCTCTTCTGGCGTTGTCTCTTCGATCCTTTATTGATTCTGCTTGTACAAGGGTTAGCCGGTGGATTGGCCCGTTGAGGTCGTCCTCATCTATACGGACTTCGGCACAACAAGCATTGTGGATTTCGTCCCAAGTGGTTGGGGGGAGGGGGGTGTACTTCATTAACCGACTTAAAAGTTTCCTCGTTGCTCTTGAACCATCCCTGCTCAGCCCGTTCTAAAATGCTGCGACCGTTATACCTTCGGACATGTTTGGCAAAGTCATCCTTAATCGGTTGAACCGGGCAAGGAAGTCCCCTAGTCCCTCTCCTAGAGATTGTTTAACAACAAATATGTCGTTCACTCTCGCCTCGGCCTTTTTGGCTCCGGCGTGGGCCGCTACGAACTTGTCGGCCATTTATTTAAAGGTTTCAATGGAGCGTGCTGGTAGCTGCGAATACCAGGTTAATGCCCCTCCCGTGAGAGTTTCGCTGAACTTCTTCAGCAAGATGGAAGATACCTATTCTTTGGCGAGGTCGTTGCCTTTTACGACAGTGACGTAATAAGTCACATGATCTTCAGAGTCGGTTATGCCATCATATATCCTAAGGTAGGGTAGCATTTTAAATGTTTTTGGTATAGTATGCGGGGCTGCATTATCACTATATGACTGTTCGACGAACCGGCAGGCATCCCTCTTCGGCAACAGCTTGGGGGTGCCCCATATTTTATCGACCCTTTCTTGGTGTTCTTTTATTTGATCTCGAAGTACCTTGTTCTCATTCTCCATTTCTTCCATCCTTTTCAGAATGGCTGCAAGGGTATTGTCACCTGCACTATCAATTACATTGTGAGTAATACCTGTCATTGGGGGAAAAGGCTGGTTGCATTGCTGGTCCACTTGTCGTATCGTGCATGTCCTTGCGTTCTCTGTAGTCGTGTCCCGGAGGGATTGTTGAGGACGCTAGTTAGCATGTCAGTTAGCCACGCTTCGAGGAGCTTTTTTACAGCTGGGGGCGTCTCTTCTCCCACAGATGTGGAGGCTCCCTTACCAAGAGATTTTGTGATGCTGCAGTGAGGGGGTGGTGACCCATCTCGTCTAGGGGAGGCGCTGGGCATCGCGTCTTCGTCTGCCTATTTTACAGCTTTCGTTGATGACGTTCATGAGGTTGGTTGGGAAGTCACTTATTATTCTCTTCTTTTCTTCTCGGTTACCTGCCATGTTGGGATTTGTGCACACAAAGAAATGAGATCTTGTTTTTGCTTGTTTTTTTTACGTTAGTGAACCATGCTAGTTATAGATCTAGAAGAAACTAAAAGTTTTAACTAAGAAATCTCCATAGACGACGCCAAATTATTTGACCAAAAATATGACTCTCGGTTCAAATAATTAAATTTATGTGATTATGGGTTAAACTTAATTAACAATAATATTTTTAGATGTAGCTTCCCAAGATGTGATAAAGTGAGATAGATTTGGTCGAATAGCGATAACAATATGCAATAACTATTCCAAAAAGTATAAGCAATAATGTAGCATTTAATGACAATGAATAACAATAAATGACATTTAAGTAAATAGGAGGAATGATTCACCCAATAAAGGATGAACTAAATGGTTGTTCCTCCTGACAATGATGAGTGATAGACAAACTCTTGAATGTTTGAGTTATTCTCGGATCTGATGAAAAAGTATGAAATAATACATACAAGAATCTTAGTAAAAATGTGGTGTTTGTATCTTAGTGAGTGAGAGAGAGAATCTTTTTGTCAAAGTGTCTTCTTACAGCTGAATATCACATGCCTCATATCATTGCCTCTTTTTCTATTTATATGAGACATATTCCTAGTAAACCCAGTGCAGAGAATATCCACTAGAATATTCTCTTTAATATCCTATTTCGAAAACTAGCTATTACAGCTTCATCAACGTTGCTCGACCTCGACCATTATTGACATCTCGACCACGGCTCTCGTCGACTCTGCGGCTACGAGTCTTGTTGCTTCCTGGTCCACCTCGACTAACGACGGCTCGAGAATTCTTTCTTTAGTGTTATCTTATCTTATATATTTTAGGGCAGATTTTGACTCATACAAAGGTATCATGATATTTTGAACATTTATTTGAGTTTTATTTGTTTTTATCAAAAAAAGTAATTGTTTTTACACAATTAGATCACAAGCTAATTTTACCTATGCGTGTATATTCAAACATATATTGGTAGCTTAGAAATAATATGAAAGTTTTATTAGAATCGATCAGATTAAACTGGAATGTCTAAAATCTACTTCGTTATCATTGGATAAAACTTAAATTTCACTACGTTCCTTTTTCTCTCGTTTTGTCAAAAATTACCTCTCTTTTCCCTTCCTTTCTTTATTATTCGTAAGAGTAGTTTAAACCACATACTAGCACATTTTTATCTCCGCTTTAACATAAACCTGGTAAGTCATCTAAGATTCAACCTCATGTAGAAGGCCTTTCCAAATATTATCACCAGATAATTGTATAAAAAATAATGTTATTAATCAACACAATTAGTAATATGTAGGCTACACTTTAATTAGTAAAATATAATTGTATAATCTTACATTTCTTACCTATCATAGTTGTAAACCATTCATTTTGTCTCCTTTTGGTCTTTCTGCTTGCATCCTCAAAATTCTAATGGCATGGACCTAGCTAGTCGTCAATTACCTCAAATGATTTCATTTAATCCAATCCCATCTAACAAAACCTTATAAGGTTAAGACTAGCTTCCAAAAGTCGGCAGACTTATGTGAATGAGACATTGTTTTCAATTCTACTTGAAAAGTACCAAAAAAACTATTACAGTAATAGAGAAATCATGGATGAAAATGACAACAACAATCTGAAGATAAATTTTCCTTCGCCGTTTCTCACCTTCACTATCATCTGGTTTTGTCTTACGCTTGCTTCCCTTTTTTTGGGGAAACAAAGGCAGGCAAACTGGCAAAGTATCAAAACAAGATGGTCCATGACATGCACACAGTAACGCAAGGAGATGGGGCAATAAATCCAAACAACCTTTTTATCCAACGCAGCATTCATCTTTTCCAACGCACCATTCAGTCTTTCACATGCCAATGTTTATTTCCAATGTCACCTAATTTCGGTCATCATAACTTTACCCCTAAGAAGCATTTTACATAAACTCGAGCTATCGGAAAGGCTGGCCAAATGGGCCATCGAGTTAAGCGAGCACGATATCACGTACCGGCCGCGAACGTCGCTAAAGTCACAAGTGCTCGCTGACTTCGTCGCCGACTTCAGCGCAAAAATAATGCCTGAAGTCGAAAGGGAAGCCGTCCAAACTTACCCCCGAACACAAGACCTATGGGTCCTATACACCGATGGTGCATCGAATGCGTCAGGGTCAGAGCTAGGACTCGTACTCGTAGTCCCGATAGGCGAAGTAATTCGACAGTCTATAAGGTGCCCAAATATGACTAACAACAAGGCCGAGTATGAGGCCGTCATTGTAGGTTTGAGACTAGCTCTCAAGTAAGGGGCAAAACGGCTAAAACTACGTTGTGATTCTCAGCTTGTAGTCAACCAAGTCACAGGGACTTTTCAGATAAAGGAACAAAGATTGGAAAAATACTACACCAAAATCTGCAAGGTTCTTCCCGAGTTCGATGAATGCCAGCTCGACCAAATTCCATGGGCACAGAACGCCGAGGCAGATGGCCTCGTGAAACTAGCCGCAGCCACCAAAAGCATTACAATAGGAGATAAAAGCGTGGTCTATCTCCTCAACTCATCGCTAGACCAGGTCAAGGTAAGAACCATTAACTTAACTTGGGACTGGCACAATTGTATTATCATGTACTTGCAGGACGGAACACTCCCAGGCGATAAAAAAGAGGCCAATAAACTAAAAATGTAAGAAGCCATATACATTATCCTCCACAACGACCTGTACAAGAGAACTTACGGCGGACCTTTAGCGAAGTGCCTGGGCCCAAACCAAACTCGGCGCTTCCTTGAAGAAATCCACGAAGGCCATTGAGGGGCTCATTCCGGTAAACGAGCACCAGTCCGATGCCTCATACGGGCAGGATATTACTGGCCCGCCATAAAAAAAGAGGCTGCAAATTTCGTGAAAAGATGCAAGCAATGCCAGAAGTACACCCCAATGATTCACTAGGCAGGCAAACACCTCCACTCGGTCACCTCACCTTGGCCGTTCATCAAATGGGGAAAGGATATCGTAGGCCCCCTCCCGATAGGACGAGGTAATCTACGATTCCTTTTGGTTTTAACTGGCTATTTCTCTAAGTGAGTGGAAGCAGGAGACTTCGCCCAAATACGGGAACAAGAAGTAATCACCTTTATATGGAGAAATATCATATGCCGGTTCGGCCTTTCCAAGGAAATAAACTACGACAACGGACACCAATTCACAGGAAAGAAAACAGTAGAAATTTTCGAGAAATGGCATATCAAAAAAATACTCTCAACCCCGTACCATCCCGCGGGAAATGGGCAAGCAGAATCCTTCAACAAATCGATACTAAACATCATGAAGAAGAAGATTGAAGACGCCAAGGGACTGTGGCTGGAAGTACTACCAGAAGTATTGTGGGCTTACTGAACAACTCTGAAAACGAGCACAGGAGAAACACCCTATTCTTTGGTCTACAAGACCAAGGTGGTAACACCAGTCGAGGTCGGCGAGCCCAATTTAAGGTACTCCCATGAGAGTGACACAAACAACGATGAGAGCAGAAGGAAAGAACATGACGAACGAAGAGATATGGCCTACATAAAAATGATCGCCCAAAAACAGCAAGCAGAACGCTATTATAACAAGAAAGCAAAGGTCAGGCCACTCAAAGTCGAGGATTACGTACTAAAAGCTAAAACTCAAGCAAGCAAAGATCCCAGGGAAGGCAAGCTGGGAACAAATTGGGATGACCCGTACAAAATCACAGCAAAAGCAGATAAAGGATCATTTCAACTAGAAACAGTGGAAGGAAATCTACTATCAAACAACTGGAATATCAGCCACCTCAAACACTTCAACTTCTAAAAGAAAAAGTGTCCCCCAAGTCATACTCTTTTTTCCCTCACTTGAGTTTTGTCCCAGTTGGGTTTTCTCAAGGAGGTTTTTAACGAGGCAATGAAGGGAACACTACAAGTCGAAGTACACGCAGGCAAGGCCCTGATTACTATTTCATTGCTCGACCTCTCACTATTCTCCAGATCGACCAATGAAGGGACTAGATAGACCGACACTAGGATTAGAACACCAGCAAATACCCAAAAATCTGTAACTTTCTCCAAGTATGTAACAAATGTAACAATGTCAAGGCAATAAACGTTACACTTATCAGCACATTTATCTTAAGTTTAGGTTATGTTCGACCTCGCTCGAACTTACACCTACTAGCCCTCGGCCACAATTAAGTTCAAATTATGTTCGACCTCGCTCGAACTAACACCTATCGGCTCTCGGCCACAATTAAATTCAGGTTATGTTCGACCTCGCTCGAACTTACACCTATCGGCCCTTAGCCACAATTAAATTCAGGTTATTCACAATTAAGTTCAGGTTATGTTCAACCTCACTCAAACTAACACCTATCGGTCCTCGGCCACAACTAAGTTCAGGTTATGTTCGACCTCGCTCGAACTAACACCTACCGGCCCTCGGCCACAACTAAGTTTAGATATGTTCGACTTCGCTCGAACAAGCAACAAAAGTAAAAACACACAAGTACAAAAATAAATCATAGGAAAGGAAACAGATGCAAAAAATAACCTTGGAATTCCATTTCATACTTAAACATTTTTTACAAAGGCTCGTGAAGATGTCGGCAAATACACAAGCTTACAAAAAAATAAAAAGAAGAGAAAAACTACTAGTCGCTGCCATCAGGATCTTCTGCACCTCCACCACCCTGACCACCAATGACTGGGCCATCTTGATCCCTTTCTTAATCATCACCTTCGCCCTAAGGGTATGCAACATCATACCAGGCATTCTCTTCAAGCTGGTCCACGCCCCCGTCCCTCTCATCATCACCGACCTCAGGCGTGACGGGATCATATCCACAAGCAACCCGAGCCTCACGGGCCTTAACGCGAACATCATCAAGGGCGATCGCAGAAACGGACCTCGCCTTATACAAATCTCAAAACACATCCAACTAAGCCTCAGCGTGAATCCATTCTTGTACAGGTCCCGAGGAACGTTTGAAAAATCTGAAGTACGAAAGGAAGATGGCTGCGCAAGCAGTTGAGCCTTTCAGCCTCTAAAGCGGTTACCCGATCATGGAGGAGGGAGTTGTCTTTCTCCATCTCTCCGATCCTCTCCTCCAGTCTATCCTCTTTTACCTTCACCGTAGATTGATCAATCTCCCGCTCGGCCCGGAGAGTCATATTCGCCAACTCTAACATCTCTAATTTTCTCCGAGCCTCCAAACAGATGACTCCTCCTTCTCAAGCTCGCTCTGCTTCTCGGCGACCTCGCCATGAAGGACCTCCATCTGTAGCTGGAATTATTTTAATTACTTGTGTAGCTCAACCACTTGTGCCTGAAAGTCACCGCACTGGGCCTCTATGACCCTGCTAACCTCAAGCTCCTCCTTTCTACTCCTCACCGTCCCCTCGAGGATGCTGTACTTCTTGATGACTCTCACCAGCTCATCATCCTCTCCTTCAAATCATCGCGAATAGCCTGCAGATTTCCACCCTCACCAAACCACATGCGAAACTCCCGGTACTTGTCACGATTCTCGAAATATTTATTTTTTAGCCTTGCAAATATTTCCCTACGTTTCTCCTATCTTCGGGCACTTTCAATCTCCAAAATCACAGTTTGCAAACACAAAAAAAAAAGAGTAAGGCAAACGTGAAAATGCCCCTGCCAATAAAGGCAAAAAAGAAAAGGACAAAACACTAAGCACTCACCTATGACTAAGCAAAATAAACCAAGTACCTATATGCAAAGGAGTCAGGCGCTTACGAGTGCAATTCTAAGCTTTAGGGAAGCTGTCGACATTGGCCACCACGTCTTCATTTCTAACGAAGAAAAAGTTGAGCCAGAACAAGCGGTTAGCCTTGTCATCCATCTTCACCACCAGGCACTTGCCTCATCGATGGCGAAGGTTCAGCATCGTCCCCCTATAAAAGCTGCGGGCGAATAGGTGCATCAAGTGTCGAAGTGTGATCTCGACCCCGGCTAACTCCGCGAACTTTGTAAGCATCCTTATGAACTTGTAGACATGCAAAGCGAGCTGAGTCGGGCAAATGCCGTAGAAGCGACAAAATTCCTCCGCCAGCGAAAGGAGAGGAAGAGTGTAGCCGACGTGAAAGGGATAGGTGTAGAATGCACAATACCCAGGATGGTGGTCCTACACCGTATCCCACCCGGCAAAGATCAACTCGACGTGATCAGGAAGGCCGTATTTAGCCTTAAGCTCTAACAAATCAGTCTCCTTCATTGCCGACTTAAAGGTTCCGAGTTCGGCTTTAGGCAATTTTGAGAAATCAAAATTGGCATCGGGGTTACGAGGAACTATCTCTTCCATCGCCGGAAAGCTTCCATCCTCAACACTAGTGGGAATGTTCTCCGCATGAGGAGGAAGAAGAATCGCTAGAGGGACCGGGACACTTCCCTCGTTGGACTCAGAAGGTACATTAGACATGTTTTCAATGAAAGAGAGGAAGGTATCAAACATCGGAGGATTAAAAATGATAAGAATCGCTGGAACAAAAGGAAAAGATGTACAACAATGGAAAAGGAAGAAGAAGATATAGGGTTCGATGCAGGAAGTCTGTAAAGTTAGGGATTACACCCTCACATCCCTATTTATAGGAATTTAGGCATCAGAATTGAGAAATTGGCTCATCATTACCTGGCATCGAAATCAAAGTGGCAAGATCAATCAGGAGTCCCATGCAAATTGAAGCGACGCATCGGGAATACGCGTCATGATGACGCACGAGGTCGTGACATCACCTTGATTCATAGATAGCACAACTCCAAAATTTGTGGCTCACGAAGGGCCACGTTTCCAGCTCGCCTCAATCATTACGACCAGCTCGTCCAATCATTTTGACCGCAATGAACAGAATCCGCTCATCTAGCCCACCTGAGGCCCGTCTTAATAGGCGGAGGGACTAATTGTATGGGTAAAAATTTGTCCTTATTTAAGATAACACTAAAGAAAAAATTCTCGAGCCATCATTAGTAGAGGTGGACGAATAACCAATCAAAGATGTCAACCATAACAAAAACCAAATTGAAACTATGAAATCATATTTTAATTATCGAAATTTGGAAAGAAAAAAAATTGTGTAATGACCCGACCGGTCGTTTTGATTATTTGCACTTCGCTTGGTAATTTACGGGCATGAGTAGCTCCGTATGATGCATTATAACTTATGTGAATCATCGATTTTGGAAGAATGAATTTCATGGTTGAAGCTTTAAGTTGGGAGAGTTGACCAAGTTTGACTTTTAGCATTTTACCTCGGATTGAAATTTCCATGGTTCTGTTAGCTCCGTTGGGTGATTTTGGACTCACGAGCATGTCCGGAATATGATTTGGAGGTCCGTGGTTAAATTTGGCTCGAAATGGCGAAAGTTGAAATTTTGAAAAGTTTGACCGGGAGTGGACTTTTGGATATCGGATTTGGATTGTGATTCCGGAAATTGAAATAGCTTCGTTATGTTATTTGGGACTTGTGCACAAAATTTGAAGTCATTCCGGATTGATTTGCTATGTTTCGGCACGATTTATTGAATTTGAAAGTTCAAAGTTCATAGATTTCAATTTGAGGTGCGATTCATTGTTTCGATATTATTATGCGTGATTTGAGGCCTTAAGTAGGTCCGTGGTATGTTATTGGACTTGTTTGTATATTCAGACAGGATCCCGAGTGGCTCGGATGAGTTTTGGACGAGGTTCAGATCATTTTTACTTCATGTTTCTATTACTGGTTCTGGTGTGACCGCATCTGCAGCTAGTTTGCGCAGGTGCGATGGTCGCAGAAGCAACGAAGGGGTCACAGGAACGGAAATATTGCTGGGAGCAGGGTTCCGCGGAAGCGGAGATTGCTTTGCATTTGCGAAGGCGCAGATGCGGTGAGTTGAGCACAGAAGCAGTGGCAGCGCAGAAGCGATATTTGGGCGCGCACCTGCAAGTGCGCAGATGCGGGTATTTACCGCAGGTGCGAAGGCAGGCCTCTAGTGCTTCTATGCAAAAGCGTGGTTTTTGGTCGCAAAAGCGACGCCGCAGAAGCGGCTAATGTGTCGCAGGTGTGAAAGTGCTGGGCAGAATGATAAATACAAGGGTTCGCGATTTTGGCTTCTTTTTAACATTTTCAACCTCGGATTGAGGCGAGTTTTCAAGCAAATGTCACCATATAAATTGGGATAAGTGTTCTCTACTCGTTTTTGGTTATATTTTATGAATCTACCTTCGTTTTGGTAATTTGATTGTGAATTTAAAGAGGAAATTGGGAGTTTTTGGCCTAAAGTTTCATAATATGAATTTTTGTGTTTTGAACATCGAATTTGAGTCGTATTTGAGTGAAACTAGTATGGTTGGACTCGTAACTGAATGGGTTATTGAATTTTTTAAATTTTGTCGGGTTTCGAGGTGTGGGCCCGAGTTGGGCTTTTGGCCGATTTTGGGCTTTTGATTCAAGATTTGATCTTTTTCGATCAGGATTGGTTCCTTTAGCATTGTTTGATGTATTTGAGTTGTTTTTGGTTAGTTTCGAGCCATTGGGAGGTCGGAATACGTGGGATGGCATTTTGGAGCATCGCTTGGCTTGCTCGGTGTTGGAATTGACTTGTTCGAGGTAAGTAACTCTTCTAATCTTGGAGCTGAGGGTATGAAACCCCGAAATACGTGTTATGTGATTAGTGTTGAGGTGACGCACATGCTAGGTGACGGGCGTGTGGGCGTGCACCATGTGAACTGAGACTCTGTTGTTCCCATGGCACTGTATATTGGTCTTACTTTGTTGATATCCGTGTTTTCACCATGTGAAAAGGTAATTAAGCTGCCAATCATGCTAGATATCATGTTTAGGCATTATGCCGATACTGTTTGGACCCATAATGGTCGTTTCTTACTGTCATCTCACTGATTTCATTGATATTTCATACTCAGTCATATCCATGCATTCATACCATATATCAGTCTCGGTTATTATTTATTGATACATCATATCTTTGTTGTCGGGTTAGTTATAGCTTCATGATATTGTGAGCCCGTGAGTGAGACTGGAGAGATTGATGACTGAGTGAGGCCGAGGGCCCGAGTGAGAGTGATATTTTAGGATTGGGCTGCACGCCGTAGTAGGTTATATTGATTACATATTTTAGGGTCGGACTGCATGCCGTAGCATGTTATATTAATTACATATTTTGGGATCGGTCTCCACGCCGCAGCATGTTATATTGATTATATTTTATGGGATCGGGCTGCACGATGTAGCGATATAGCGCTTGGGCTGAAGGAGCCCCTCCGGAGTCTACACACCCCCAGTGAGCGCAGTCAACTATATATATGTGGATCGGGTTGCACGCCACAACGGGCCTTCTGGTCATATATGGATCAGACTGTACGCCGCAATGGGTATTGTACAATGCTGAATGATTGAGTGTGTTGAGCATAGTGAGAGAGAATGCGAGACAGTGATATTGTGTAATCTGAGAGTGTGAGTACATTAGCTTATCACCGAGATGCATAGCATTTGACATGCGTACTTGAGATACATGCATATAGGTGTATTTCCTTCTACTACCAAGTTTTGGGAACATTTATGATTTTACCTGTATCTTGACATGTAGGAATAGAGAAGTACTTTCCTCATGCTATTTGAAAATGAAACATCTCACTATTTGTTGAAAGGAGTTTTGGGGAAAAATCATAGTTTTCAAACTTACTCGTATTTTGGCTTTTTCGATAAAAGATTTGGGTTTTCACTGAGATACTTGAAAAGAAATGCCTATTTTTCTGAATGTGAACGAACTAAGCCTTTTATTTCTGAGGTAGTCCTTTGTTATTGTACTATGCTGTTATGAACTGTTGTGGAATATTGGTGTTGGACACGACCTTTTTGTTAGCTCGTCACTACTTTCAACCTAAGGTTATGTTTGTTACTTATTGAGTACATGGGGTTGGTTGTACTCATACTACACTTCTGCACCTTGCGTGCAGATACTGACTGCTGATGTTGTTGTGTTCGATGCGAGCTAGATTTGAAGATGTACCTACGCCCCGGTGGTAACTGCCTCTTGTTCGTGGTAGCCTTGGATCTATAAAACTCTGTTTATGTACTTTTCAAACAGACGATGTATTTACTTCATTTCAGCTTTGTAAACTCTATTCTTAGAAGCTCATGATTTGTACTACCAGTTCTTGGGGAATGTATCAGATTCAGATAATTTCTTTACTTAATTGCTTTATTGATTGCTATTGGAATTGGTTAGTGGTTAACTGGCTTACCTAACGGGTTGGGTTAGGTGACATCACGACTAGTTGGATTTTGGGTCATGACAAGGTGGTCTCGGAGCTCTAGGTTCATAGGTTCTACAAGTCATGAGCAAGTATCTAGTAGAGTCTTTTGGATCGGTATGATGACGTCCATACCTATCTTCGAGAGGCTACAAGACATTTAGGATATACTTCCCATCTTTCTTTCCTTATCGTGCGGCATTAATTCAGCTTGAAGCGTAATTCTTTGAATTCCTTCCACACATTCATATGCGCTTGTGAGCGCTCGGTATCAGCTGTGCGCCGGCGGCTTGTGGTTCCATGGTTGAGGTGCGAGATGTGATTTTGGCGTGCTAATAATGGGCTAGTCTGGAGGACTTGAGGCCGGGTTTTGATTGTAGCTTGAGCACGGAGATTTCAATTTTGTGAGCACGTGCTTTTGGGACTCATATGTCCGGTAATGATTTAATGTCCCTGCGTGTGGAATTTGTGGCTCGATGAGCGGTAGAATTACTTTGTGATGAGAATGACATGACTGCGGGAGGTATTTGTGTTAAGATGATTTGAATGCGATGAGAAGTGTTTCCTTGAGATGTAGCATGGACTATAGGGTGCCTGATTTCTGTCTTGATTTGGCGTATGGTCTCGAGTTATGGGTGTATTGAGGGATCTCTCATGTTGTTTAGTCGTGGGGTGAAGTAGATTCTCATGTCTTGTTGATGAGTTCGGAATCGAGAAAATTAAGTGATTGCTTAGTAGTTGTGGATGTGAAAGGGTATAAAGAGATGTCAGTTTGAGGCTAAGCAGGTGGGTTATAACATGCGAGGTAATCTACGGATGTGTGATTTTTATAATGTTGTGTGGAGGCGTTCTTTTCTACCAGTTGGGTATGTTTGTGCGATTTGAGTTTGGATCGGTTGTAACATTTGACCTGACTATCACGAGGATGAATGCGAGATTTGCAGACGATTTGAGGTATTATGTGGTGTGTTACATGGGCTTACCAAGGATTTAGTTGAATTTCAGTGCGGGATTCTGGTAGTAATAAAGTATGGGTATCGTGATGTTATCGACTATTTTATTCTATGGCTTTGAGCCAAGTGGGGGAGTCTTCTATTGACGAGTTATTTGCACGGTTATGTGTCATATTGGTTTCGGTTCGGGGTATACTGGTGAATTAGTTATGACTTATAGAGGTCGAGATCGAGGATGACTTGGGTAAAGAAATTTCTGGATACAGGTTGTATTACACTCTATGGGTATATAGGAATCATAAAATAATTAAGTGGTTATTCGCGAAGGATGTAGTGTACATATAGTAGGAATTTGCTCGATTGCTTAAGAGTGTGGGCTACTCACTTGGGTGTTGGTGTACTAATGGGGCACATGTCATTCGGTCCATTTGTTAGGTTCAATTGAGATTTGGGTAGAGCGGATGACTCTCGAGAATAGTTCTAATGGATTCAAGATTTATATGTAGCGGTTTGGAATTTTCAGGATTTGTATATGGCTAGAAAACTGAGATTTATATTGGATGGTGTCGAGACTTGTGGCATTTTTATACCATTGTGGATTATGCATTTTTGCGTCAAGAAGGTGAAGGAAACAGTTTTAGGTTTACATAAGGTCTCTTTAGAGTGGGTGTCGCGGTTGTGGCGCTTTGGGGTGCTTAAGAGGGAAGTCAACGTTTTATGGGCCTTAGGGCGTTGTGGTTTTATACTAGGGTCTCTTGTGTGGTGAATTTTGGTTAAGTATCGTGGTGTTCCAGCAAGGAGAAGTATCAATTTGAAGGCAACTTGGAAGGGACTTGGAGAACTAGGACAACGTGGTAGTAGGTTGGATCAGCACAATAATGGATATAATCGGTTCTTTGGGTACTTATGATGCAGCTAGTCTCCACAGGTGTTTCGTGGCAATGCTCTTAGGTTTTGGCGACCTGCGTGGCTGGGTGAGCTAGAGAGATTCAGTTCTGATAGCTTGGTTGCGTGCAAATGGGATTTGAAGAGTTCTCAATGGGTTTTACCACGGTTCGAGGAGTATATTTCCTACCAGCGTGAGGAATATGTTGCGTATTGAGATTTTTCTCCGGGATGAGATCCAATGGAAGGTTTCTGACCGATCGGGTATGTATTCTGCTTGTGACTCAGAGTTGATTATGTTGCGGTGTGTTGTGTGGGATTGAGATTTGCATGTGCAAGGTCACAGGTCAGTTTGGAAGAGAAGGGTATAAATTCATAGACAACATGGACGGTTTCAGATGACTAGGTAAATGATATTACTAATCGGTATGGCTTGATGAGAGTATACATTTTAGAATGGGCAATGTGTTTTGATTTATGGATACTTCATTGGTATTGCGGCACTCTCCTGGTTGATCGACTGCTGATATTCAAATTTTGCTATGTGGCACAAAAGAATTTTAGAAGTATTTCTCGTGGGAGGATCGTGTATGAGAGATGTGTAAGACATTCTGGAGGTAGAGTTGGGATCAGATATGGTGATTCGTGTGTTCTACGAATTTGGAAACTGGGAGTTCTCAGGAGCGGATTATTTCATGGTTATGGACTGCGAAGTCATGGTCGAAGCTAGCCAGATGATAGTATGTGTTATGATTCAGTCATTGTGGGTTTTCGGAGGGTTATTTATCTATTTGTGGGTGGCCGGAGTAGATTTGGTGGTCCATTGGTGGGCCCAATTAGGATGTGTATTCTACACCGAGCCGGATTGGTTGGCTCCATACCGCTATTGTTGAGGGATGTACCATTCGATTTTTTTTTTTTTTTTTTGTCATTGAGATTATTCGTGTTCTGAAATGATCTGTGAGTTACTCTTCTATGCTACAAGGGGTTGCGATTCATGGGTTATATGCACATCCGGTGTGGTTCTATATGGGCTTTATAGCAAAATTTGAGCGAGATGAGTATTTGAGTATTGCGTGATTATTTGCGCGTTGGCTATGTTCTTTCCGGATTGTGGTATTGTGTTATTTGCTCTCTGGGGTTACGGTAATGCACTTTGGGTACTTAATGTCAGATTTCTCATGGTCATTGATTTTGAGCATGGTGGCTGAAGTATTTCATATGGACCAGTGTTTGGGTGGGGTCACGCATTGTAGCGGAGTTATGTTAAGATCTGATCCTTTGTGTTAGACTCGTGTGTCTTGGTTCTACTAGGTATGATGGGTTCGTAGCATTTCGATTGTGGTGGTACTTGTTGAACTTGCAGGATGGTTCTTTCGTCTGAGTCATTTTTTTCCCATGATTTGAGTATATTTGGAATGTTGCTTATTGGTGCACGGATTGCATGGGTTATGGCTTTAGATTGCATTGATGTGTCATGTCAGTATAGTGGTCATATTGGATGAGATGAGGTCATTGGACCTAGAATAGATACTATCGGAATTGATTACATCATGGTTGGAAGGATAATATCAAAAATCGGCTTAGAAATTTGCTATAGTCCTTGTCGAAGGAGAGGGAGCTCCATGACTGGTGGATCTGATGAATGGTTACGAGTTTCTGCATGTTTCTTTCATCATCGGCAGTGTACGAAGGTTTTAGAATGGAGTCTTGTTTGATATGAGGTTTATTACCGGCATTGGGTTGATTTGAGCAGCTAGTGTGATTAGAAATCATTGCTTCGAGCATTTGAGCTATGTGGTATTTGAGTTTGAGTATTTGATTTATGGTTACAACTTTTGGTACAGCTTGTTCAAACTTATACAGTATGTAGATGCAAAATTCTGATCATATAAGAAATTCCGGATGTTGGAAATTGGATTCGAAGGCTTGTGGGCTAGGTTGAATTGAGAAATTTCAGTTATGTTGTGTTAACGGACCTGTATGGGATAGGGTGACGTGAGATCACCCCCGGGTATATGCATGGTAAGGTTACACGGTGATTTGATGGCTTTTGGAACAACTCTTGGCACGTTCGAGGACGAACGTATAAGTGGGGGAGGATGTAACGACCCGACCGGTCGTTTTGAGCATTTATACTTCGCTCGGTAACTTACGGGCATGAGTAGCTTCGTATGATGCATTATGACTTATGTGAATCGTCGCTCTTGGTTTCAGGTCATTCGAAATCGAATTTGGAATAATGAATTTCATAGTTGAAGCTTTAAATTGGGAGAGTTGACCAAGTTTGACTTTCAACATTTGAACTCAGATTGGAATTTTGATGGTTCTGTTAGCTCCGTTGGGTGATTTTGGACTTAGGAGCGCGTCCAGATTGTAAATTCGGGAACTGGAATAACTTCGTTATGTTATTTGGGACTTGTGCGCAAAATTTAAAGTCATTCTGGATTGATTTGCTATGTTTCGGCACGAGCTATTGAATTTGAAAGTTCAAAGTTCATAGATTTCGATTTGATGTGCGATTGATCGTTTCAATGTTGTTATGCATGATTTGAGGCCTCGAGTAGGTCTGTGTTATGTTATTGGACTTGTTGGTATATTCAGACGGGGTCCCGAGCGGCTCAGATGAGTTTTGGACGAGGTTCGGATCATTTTCACTTCATGTTACTATTGCTGGTTCTGGCGTGACCGCACCTGCGGCTGGTTTGCGCAGGTGCGATGGTTACAGAAGCGACGAAGGGGTCGCAGGAGCATAAATATTGCTGGGAGCAGGGTTCCGCAGGAGTGGAGATTGCTTCGCATCTGCGAAGGCGCAGATGCGGTGAGTTGAACGCAAAGGCGGTTGGCAGCGCCGAAGATATATTAGGGCACGCACCTGCGAGTGCGCAAATGCGGGTATTTACCGCAGGTGCGAAGGCAGGCCTCCAGTGCTTCTACGAAGAAACATGATTTTTGGTCGCAAAAGCGACGCCGCATAAGCAGCTAATGTATCGCAGGTGCGAAAGTGCTGGGCAGAATGATAAATACAAGGGTTCGCAATTTTGGCTTCATTTTAACATTTCCAAGCTCGGATTGAGGCAACTTTCAAGCAAATGTCACCATATAAATTGGGGTAAGTGTCCTCTACTCGGTTTTGGTTATATTTCATGAATCTACCTTCGTTTTGGTAATTGGATTGTGAATTTAAAGAGAAAACTGGGGGGTTTTGGCCTAAAGTTTCATAATATGAATTTTTGAGTTTTGAACATCGAATTGGAGTCGGATTTGAGTAAAACTAGTATGGTTGGACTCGTAATTGAATGGGTTATTGAATTTTATAAATTTTATCGGGTTCCGAGGTGCGGGCGCGGGTTGGGTTTTTGGCCGATTTTGGATTTTTGATTCAAGATTTGATCTTTTTCGATTGGGATTGGTTCCTTTAGCATTGTTTGATGTATTTAAGTTGTTTTTGGTTAGTTTCGAGCCGTTCGGAAGTCGGAACGCGTGTGATGGCATTTTGGAGCATCGCTTGGCTTGCTCGGTATTGGAATTGGCTTGTTCGAGGTAGGTAACTCTTTTAATCTTGGAGCTGAGGGTATGAAACACCGAAATACGTGTTATGTGATTTGTGCTGAGGTGACGCACATGCTAGGTGACGGACGTGTGGGCGTGCACCATGTGAACTGAGACTCTGTTGTTCCCATGGCACTGTATAGTGATCCTACTTTGTTGATATCCATGTTTTCACCATGTGATAAAGTAATTAAGCTGCCAATCATGCTAGATATCATGTTTAGGCATTATGCCGATACTGTTTGGACCCATAGTGGTCGTTTCTTACTATCATCTCACTGATTTCATTGATATTTCATACTCAGTCATATCCATGCATTCATACCATATCTAAGTCTCAGTTATTATTTATTGATACATCATATCATTATTGTCGGGCTAGTTATAGTTTCATGATATTATGTGCCCGTGAGTGAGACTGGAGAGATTGATGACTGAGTGAGGCCGAGGGCCCGAGTGAGAGTGATATTTTGGGATCAGGCTGCACGCCGCAACAGGTTATATTGATTACATATTTTGGGGTCGGGTTGCATGCCGCAGCAAGTTATATTGATTATATATTTTGGGATCGGGCGGCACGCCGCATCATATTATATTGATTATATTTTATAGGATCAGGCTTCACGCCGCAACGATATAGCACTTGGGCTGAAGGAGCCCCTCCGGAGTCTGCACACCCCCACTGAGCACAGTCGACTATGTATATGTGGATCGGATTGCACGCCGCAACGGGCCTTATGATCATATATAGATCGGGTTGCACGCTGCAGGGGGTATTGTACAGCGCTGAGTGATTGAGTGTGCTGAGCATAGTGAGAGAGAATACGAGACAGTGAGATTGAGTACTCTAAGAGTATGAGTACATGAGCTCATCATCGAGATGCATTGCATTTGACATGCGTACTTGAGATACATGCATAGAGGTGCATTTCCTTCTGCTACCTAGTTTTGGGAACATTTATGATTTTACCTGTATCTTGACATGTAAGCATAGAGAAGTACTTTTCTCATGCTATCTGAAAATGAAACATCTTACTATTTGTTGAAAAGGGAAAAAATCACATTTTTCAAACTTACTCGTATTTTGCCTTTTTCGGTAAAAGATTTGGGTTTTCACTGCGATACTTGAAAAGAAATGCCTATTTTTCTGGAACTGTGAACGAAGTGAGCATTTTATTTTTGAGGTACTCCTTTGTTATTGTACTATGCTGTTATGAACTGTTGTGGAATATTGGTGTTGGACCCGACCTTTTTGTAAGCTCGTCACTACTTTTTACCTAAGGTTAGGTTTGTCACTTATTGAGTACATGGAGTCGGTTGTACTCATACTACACTTTTGCACCTTGCGTGCAGATATTGACTGCTGATGTTGATGTGTTCGATGGGAGCTGGATTTAAAGATGTACCTGCGTCCCGATGATAGCTGTCTCTTGTTCGTCGTAACCTTAGATCTATAAAACTCTGTTTATGTACTTTTCAAACAGATGATGTATTTACTTATTCATTTCAGCTTTGTAAACTCTATTCTTAGAAGTTCATGATTTATACTACCAGTTCTTGGGGAATATATCATATTCAGATAATTTTTTTACTTAATTGCTTTATTGATTGTTATTGGAATTGGTTAGTGGTTAACTGGCTTACCTAACGGATTGCGTTAAGTGCCATCACGACTAATTGGATTTTGGGTCGTGACAAATTGTTGGCAATCTTTGATAAGTTGAGTTTGTTTACTAATTTGTCATTTTTAGTGAAAGAGGACTGTAAATTGGTCTTAAAGAATAGGGTACACTGCACTTTTAATTCGGTTTTCATTTTGAAAATCTTGTACTTTTATGATTAAATATGTTGAAATCTGAGATATTTTCTAGAATTTTTTTATCTAGTAAAATATTTCTAGGAAGATTGTTTATCTTCTCAAGTATCTTGATGGAAAACCACTTGTAGAATTAACCTTTTCATATTTGCTAAGAAAAAGTCTTTCTTGTGATAGAAGTACCAATTACGTTACAGAATTAGATTTTTCATAAATAACAGATACCTTCCCGACAAAAAGAAAATGAACAGTAGATCGATGCTTTCTTAAATAAAAGAAAGAAGAAATGAAAGTACAATAATACAATATATATTTGAATGAGAAAACTGAAACACTATACACTAGAATGACGAAACACACGAACGTTAAACAATATTGGTAGTAATATACAAAGATTCTTTGCCTAGAAAACTTAATTTTATTCTGGACTTAAGTTGTTCTAACAAGAAGAATAGAAAATATGCTATGAACATTTGTCTCACCACAACAACCAATTGATGCTCCACCGTGTCACACCTCCTTTTTACCCCCCACAAAGATAAATATATGCGTTATTGGATTGTTGTGGGTTAAAGATTTTTTCCAATTAAAGTGACAATTTGAAATACGGATTATCTTATTGTTCAGAATCGTCACTTGGAATTGATTTTTGGGTGTTCCAAGTCACCTTTTATTTGAATCCCCAGTCAAAGGAAGGTTTGACTCTATTATTATTGGTCTGCGAAAATAAAGTCCGGGAAAGGAATTCTGTTGATCGGGGAGAAGGTGTAAGGCATTCCCCGAGTCCGGTGATTCTAGCACGGTCGCTTTATTGACTTAAACTTGGCTTAATTATATGATTTATTAACATGTTTAAAAACCTATAGTGCATTTAATCGTTTACCGCTTTTAATTAATTAACCGCTTTTAGTATTTATGAAATTTGTTTGAACAAGTCGCGATGTCGCACACTCATTTTTTTTTTGTACACGTTGCGAATCGCGTCACGTGAAATGCACCCGCGATTTACAACATGTTAAATTTATTATTATTTGAAGTGATGGTCAAATCACGTGAAACGCACACTCGACTTGGAGATTACGTATCGTGACCATACCACGAAAATCATACCCATGGCCACGATAATTTATTAATCGCGCTTAAAGCAAGCTACACATATTCAAGAGTTTAACTAATTTTGCTAAAACTTATTTGAGATTAGAGGTCCCATAACTTGTGGAATTAATGTGTGGACGATTTGAGTTCAAATTCATAAAATGCAGGTGCATCGTTATTGAAACCCAAAACTGGCTTAGGACAATACATCAATGTGACAAGAGTCTAGCACTAACTAAAATTATATATTGTTCATGCCATTATAGATTTAAGTGCACACATAGTACATTAATCCATAATCCATCCTTTTATTTTATTTGTCATAAACAATGTTGTACTACTGCAGCATGGTCAGATTAAAACTAAACAAAATGAAATCATAAATGAAACTAAATGCATATAGCAATAGAGATCTAGAATTTTATTATCAAGCATGGGAACTCAACATTTTACAAATCAAAGGTTTGAATTCATGATCCAATACCTGATTGTGCAGAAAATAGCTTAGGAATGCTAAACAAAGGCCAGAGAAGTAGAGATTAACAGATTCAGCAGTGAACAATAAGATTCAAAATACTGTAACAAAGTAAAAATTAGAAAACCCGACCTTCAATACAAGAGTGTGGCCTTGTTGCTTTCGAAACACAATAGCGAAACAAAGCTCGGACCTCGAACGGAACAGAGCCAATTAACCATGAACCCGACTACGACCACGAATCAGGATCCAGGAAAAGACTATACCAACTCGACTATATTTGGACAACCGTTTCGGGTGTAAAAGGGTGGTTTCAATAGAGGTTTGTGGCTGGATTTCGAGCTATTTCGCAGCTTGTTTCACTACTTTTGGTCAGATTTTTCAGCAGATTCGCAGCTGATTTTGCTGCTCTCTAACGCTGAATTTTGGGTGGTGTTTTGCAATTCTGTTTGCTGTATTTTCCAACTGATTTCAGCAGTTTTTAGCTTGTGCTCGGGGGCTGTTTCGGGGCTGATTTGGGTGGTGTTTAATGGAGGTTCATGGCTGCATTTTCGGGCAGATTTTCAGCTTCTTTTTTGGAGCATTTGAGGTCGTCTTTGGGGCTAGATTTCCAGCTCGTTTTTGTGGGTGTTGAACTTGAGAAAAGTGATTGTTTTGGGGTGTTATCGGCAGCTGTGTGTAGACGGGTTTTCAGCTCGTTTTTTGGGCTGTTTTCAACTCGTTTTTGAGCTGTTTTGAGGGAGTTTTGGGGCTGGATTTGTAGCTCGTTTTCTTTGCTGGTTCCCTCCTCTTTTTTGTGTGTTATGTGTGTGTTTTATAGCTGAAAATGAGGTATGGAGTTTGTGACAGGAGACAAGCATGGGGGACAAGGAGTGGGAAATAATGGAGAGATTAGGGAGCAAAGTGTGTGTGTGTGGTGGGGGGGGACAAGTATGGGGGACAAGGAGTGGGGAATAATGGAGAGTGGAGTAGGGAGCAAAGTGTGGGAGAGACAAAGCATGGCAGACAAGTATGGAGGACAAGCATGAGGGACAAAGAAAAGTTGAGTGAGGACACGCCTGGAAAGCAGAAAATATTCAAGCACGGTCAAATATTAGGTGCTCACAGCATGCCCCTCTTTGCTTGAAAACATTAAAATTTTTCAGGCAAAGATAAAGTGAGCCGTGTGACTAAGTTTTGACCATATCATTATTCAAAAGAGAAAGAAAATAAAAGAAAAAGGTGCAACCGAGTCCTGATTTTGGACAGCCTACATATCTCGGGGTTATAAGGGAATCAGGTCGCGTGTAGTTCAAGAAAAGTGATGGAATGATGAGTTGGAGAGTCGAGTGAGGTTCCGTCGAGGCTCCGGTCTGTGGTCTTGCTATTACATCAAAATTGAAAGAAACTAAACAAGCCTATCAACTATGAGTTACAAGATTCCTATCTATAAGTCTTTTGAAGCTTGATCTTGAATCTTGACTGGTTGTTCATGCAAACTCTGATCTGAACCTTGATGCTTGCTAGTTGTAAGTGCTAGTTCATTCTTCTACGATTTCTTCTTAGCAAAACAGAAAATGTGAAGCTTGTAACTTCAGTCATGTCTTGAATAGTCTGTATCCTTTCCATCTGCTTCTGCATTTGGATTCACTTTCTTTTCCTTTTCTTTTCTTTATTCTGGATTGAGACTTTTTCTTTTGTTCATCTCGAACACCGTGCCTCACGGTAAAACCTGCTCAGACATCACAACAAACAAATGAACGAAATTTTTCTGCCCCAGTTTTCACTAGGAAAATTTCGTGAGTTATTGTAACAAAAATTCTAAACTACTTCTTTATGGAAAGAAATAAAAGAACGGGAATAATGTACCCTGAAAAGGTCATGATCCCAAAAGAATATCTCAACTAAGTATTGGTGTACCTTATGTCGGGAAAATGTGGCAAGGGAATGTGATACCCTATATTGGCAATGATATCAGGGAGTGGTGTACCATGCATCTAAGCTCAAATCAACTAGGGAATGAAGTATCCTATATTGGAGAACACAACTAGGGATTGGTGTAACCTATACTGGTAAGGAGATCGGGGATTGGTGTACTCTATACTTAAAAGGAAATGTAACCAGGGGTTGGTGCCATGTATTACTGGGAAAAAGAATGTTGAATCCCTTTGGTAAAAAATTTCTACCTGGGTTAAACTATGAAAAATAAAACTAGACAAAGAGTACTTTCACCCGAAAATATGAGCTGGATCACCCTAGGCGAAACGATTCTACCTGAGTTAAGCTACGTAAAATATTCTGAGAGAATAATACTTTTACCTGGAACTATGAGTTGGATCCCCTACGCGAAAAGGCTCTACCTGGGTTAAGCTACGAAAAACAACCTGCGCGAAGAGTACTTCTACCCAGAACTGTGAGCTGGATCCACCTAGGCAAAAAGGTTCTACCTGGGTTAAGCTACGAAAAACAACCTGGGCGAAGAGTACTTCTATCCGGAACTATGAGCTGGATCCACCTAGGCAAAAAGGTTCTACCTGGGTTAAGCTACGAAAAACAACCTGGGCGAAGAGTACTTCTACCCGGAACTATGAGCTAGATCCCCCTAGGTGAAAAGGTTCTACCTGGGTTAATCTACAAAAAACAACCTGAGCGAAGAGTACTCCCGGAACTATATGCTGGATCCCCCTAGGCGAAAAAGTTCTACCTAGGTTAAGCAACGAAAAGCAAGCCTGGGCAACGAGTACTTCTACCAGGAACTATGAGCTGGATCCCCCTAGGCGAAAAGGTTCTACCTGGGTTAAGCTATGAAAAGCAAGCTTAGGCGAAAAGTACTTCTACCTGAAAATATGAGCTGGATCCCCCTAAGCGAAAAGGCTCTACCTGGGTTAAGCTACATAAAACAATCTGAGCGAAAAGTACTTCTACCCGTAACTATGAGCTGGATCCCCCTAGGTAAAAATGTTCTACCTGTGTTAAGCTACGTAAAACAGCCTGGGCGAAGAGTGTTTCTACCCGAAACTATGAGCTGGATCCCCCTAGGAGAAAAAGGTTCTACCTGGGTTAAGCTACGCAAAACAACCTGAGCGAAAAGTACTTCTACCCGGAAATTATAAGTTGGATCCCCCTAGGAAAAAAGGCTCTACCTGGGTTAAGCTACGAAAAATAACCTAAGAGAAGAGTACTTCTACCCGGAACTGTGAGCTAGATCCCCCTAGGCAAAAAGGTTCTACCTGGGTTAAGCAACGAAAAACAACCTGGGCGAAGAGTACTTCTACCCGGAACTGTGAGCTGGATCCCCCTAGGCAAAAAGGTTCTACCTGGGTTAAGCTACAAAAAATAACCTGGGCGAAGAGTACTTCTACCCGAAACTATGAGCTGGATGCCCCTAGGAGAAATGGTTCTACCTGGGTTAAGCTACATAAAACAACCTGAGCGAAGAGTACTTCTACCCGGAACTATGAGCTGGATTCCCCTAGGCGAAAAGGTTCTACCTGGGTTAAGCTACGTAAAACATTCTGAGCGAATAATACTTCTACCCGAAACTATGAGCTGGATCGCCTTAGGCAAAATGGTTCTACCTCAGTTAAGCTACGTAAAACAACATGAGTGAAAGTACTTCTACCCGGAACTATGAGTTGTATCCCCCTAGGTGACAAGGTTCTACCTGGGTTAAGCTACAAAAACCAATCCTAGGCGAATAATATTTCTACCCGAAAACTATGAGCTGGATCCCCCTAGGCAAAAAGGTTCTACCTGGGTTAAGCTACGAAAAACAATCCTGGGCGAATAGTACTTCTACCCGGAAACTATGAGCTGAATCTCCCTAGGTGAAAAGGTTCTACCCGGGTTAAGCTACAAAACCAATACTGGGCGAATAATACTTCTACCCGGAAATATGAGCTGGATCCCGCTAGGCGAAAATATTCTACCTGGGTTAAGCTACCTAAAACAGCCTGGGTGAAAAGTACTTCTACCCGGAACTATGAGCTGGATCCCCATAGGCGAAAAAGGTTCTACCTGGGTTAAGCTACATAAAACAATCTCGACGAAGAGTACTCCAACCCGGAACTATGAGCTAGATCCCCCTGGGAGAAATGGTTCTACCTGGGTTAAGCTACGTAAAACAACCTGAGCGAAGAGTACTTCTACCCGGAACTATGAGTTGGATCTCCCAAGGCGAAAAGGTTCTACCTGGATTAAGTTACATAAAATGTTAAGCTACGTAAAACATCCAGAGCGAAGAGTACTTCTACCCGGAACTATGAGTTGGATCCCCCTAGGCGAAAAGGTTCTACCTGGGTTAAGCTATGTAAAACATCCTGTGCGAAGAGTACTTCTACCCGGAACTATGAGCTGGATCCCCCTAGACGAAAAGGTTCTACCTGGGTTAAGCTACGTAAAACATCCTGAGCGAAGAGTACTTCTAACCGGAACTATGAGCTGGATCCCCCTAGACGAAAAGGTTCTACCTGGGTTAAGCTACGTAAAACATCCTGAGCGAAGAGTACTTCTACCTGAAACTATGAGCTGGATTCCCCTAGGAGAAAAGGTTCTACCCGGGTTAAGCTACATAAAACATCATGAGCGAAAAGTATTTCTACCCAGAAACTATGAGCTAGATCTCCCTGGGTGAAAAGGTTCTACCTAGGTTAAGCTACAAAACCAATCCTGGGCGAATAATACTTCTACCCGAAAATATGAGCTGGATCCCCCTAGGCGAAAATGTTCTACCTGGGTTAAGCTACCTAAAACAGCCTGGGTGAAAAGTACTTCTACCCGGAACTATGAGCTGGATCCCCCTAGGCGAAAAAGGTTCTACCTGGGTTAAGCTACGTAAAAGAATCTCAGCGAAGAGTACTCCAACCCGGAACTATGAGCTGGATCCCCCTAGGAGAAATGGTTCTACCTGGGTTAAACTACGTAAAACAACCTGAGCGAAGAGTACTTCTACCCGGAACTATGAGTTGGATCTCCCTAGGCGAAAAGGTTCTACCTGGGATAAGTTACGTAAAACGTTAAGCTATGTAAAACATCCAGAGCGAAGAGTACTTCTACCCAGAACTATGAGTTGGATCCCCCTAGGCGAAAAGGTTCTACCTGGGTTAAGCTATGTAAAACATCATGAGCGAAGAGTACTTCTACCCGGAACTATGAGCTGGATCCCCCTAGGCGAAAAGGTTCTACCTGGGTTAAGCTACGTAAAACATCCTGAGCGAAGAGTACTTCTACCCGAAACTATAAGCTGGATCCCCTAGGCGAAAAGGTTCTACCTGGGTTAAGCTACACAAAATATCTTGAGCGAAAAGTACTTCTACCCGGAACTATGAGCTGGATCCCCCTAAGTAAAAATGTTCTACCTGGGTTAAGCTATGTAAAACAGCCTGGACGAAGAGTGTTTCTACCCGAAACTATGAGCTGGATACCCCTATGCGAAAAGGCTCTATCTGGGTTAAGCTACATGAAATATCCTGAGCGATAGTACTTCTACCCGGAACTATGAGCTGGATCCCCCTAGGTAAAAATGTTCTACCTGGGTTAAGCTACCTAAAACAGCCTGGGCGAAGAGTGTTTCTACCCGAAACTATGAGTTGGATCCCCCTAGGAGAAAAAGGTTCGACCTGGGTTAAGCTACGCAAAACGACCTGAGTGAAAAGTACTTCTACCCGGAAACTATGAGTTGGATCCCCCTAGGTGAAAAAGGTTCTACCTGGGTTAAGCTACGTAAAACAACCTGAGCGAAAAGTACTTCTACCCGGAACTATGAGCTGGATCCCCCTAGGAAAAAAAGGTTCTACCTGGGTTAAGCTATGTAAAACAACCTGAGCAAAGAGTACTTCTACCCGGAACTATGAGCTGGATCCCCCTAGGTGAAAATATTCTACCTGGGTTAAGCTACGTAAAATAGCCTGGGCGAAGAGTACTTCTACCCGGACCTATGAGCTGGATCCCCCTAGGTGAAAAGGTTTTGCCTGGGTTAAGCTACGTAAATGAGAGGTATGGACAGTAGTGATGAATGCTGAAGATTTTAAGGAGCTTACATTTGGTGACATTCGTCCTTTGAGAACTGCCATTCTGCACTGCTTTGTTCCTACTTCAAACAAAGAAAATTTGTGAGTTTTTAAAGTGGTGGTCAGTTTGTGGCCTCCATGTCTTTGGCAGCTTGGCTTTGTGCCCATCTTTCTTTTGATGATGATTTCAACCTACCACTAGATGTTTCCTAAATACCACTTGCATTTCTGGCCCCAGAGAGCCTTTGACTTCTCAAACTTTTACATGACGGTTGGTCGGGTGGGACTTAACCTTTTCAACTTTATTTTGCCTTTGTGTTATCTCACTTTCGACTTCTTTCCTCCACAACTTTCAATTTCAGAGCATTGGGAAACCTTTGGCTTTTCAAACTTTGCCAAAACGGTTAGCCACTTGGGACTTAACCTATTCAACTTTATTTTGCCTTGTAGGCACTTTCATTTTGAATTTCTCCTTTCAAGAGTTTTTGATTTCAAAGCATCAGCCACCATGGCCAGTCGGGGTTGACTTGATGCCCATGGCAAGGCTGGGTGCCTCTTGAATATTAGCTTGTATCAAACGAAAGCCCTGTAAATCAGTCTTGTTATCCCTTCTTTGCCTTAGTTTTGGAACAAAGTTAGACCGAAATGGATTCAAAGAAAAACAAACAATGGAATGGAAATTGAGTTTAAACAAGAGGTGTCCCTTTCGGGAAAAGGAAAGAAGGACTTATCTGGATTACATGCGGACTTCAATGAACATGACATGCCTTTTGGACTAGATGCCTGATCCGTGTAAATCGTCCGACTCTTAAAAATTTATCACAACTTTTGCCTCGAAACCGAGAAACCTTGCCCCGGACTGTGTCGATGCAAATGGCTGTAAGGAACCTTTTTCGATCAGTGGTGCCCTTTGTGGGTTCTCAACAGCTGATCTCTCTCATTTCTCTTCTCACCATCGCCTTATAGTGCCCTTTGCGGGTTTTCACTAACAAGACTCTCTCATTTTCATTTGCTCAGCTCGTCATCGCCATATGGTGCCCGTGCGAGTTTTCACCAATAAGACTCTCTCATTTTATTTCTCTCATTTGATTGCATCAAATCCAAGTAACTGTATCCTCTCATTTTGAACATTCTCGTTGATTGATCGGAAGGATTTGAGAAGGATTTGGGTGAAAAGGATTTGGATTGAATTACAACTTTGGAACCTTTCAGGCGAAACCATCGCCGAACCAATTGTAACATCTGCCCCAATTTTGGGAGTGTGGATTTTTGGGAGTGTGGGAGTCTGGATTTTTATTTTGGTGTGACTGAACCCTAGAGAGAGGCTGCCTACGTATCCTTTCGGAATCAAGTCGAACGTAGTTCAAGGTAACATGAACTATTTTTTTTTCAATAACTCCTTCAGGTTCCAAAGAGGGTAATCAAAGAAAGGTAACCGGCTAAATGGGTTGGCAAAAAGGGTTAATGGTATTTGGGTAGGGATAATGAAAGCCTTCGTCATCTCAATCAAAGAGCATTAAAGGTGCGTGAAGGGTCAAACATAGTACCTTTTGACTGCATCAATTTCCTTTAGCTTCTTCATGATGCGAGAGGATACATCTCACAACGAGTTACCGCACTTCAAATTTCCTAGGCCATATTTTCTTGTTGTAGGCACTAGCCATTCTTTGTTGGTACAACTGCCTGTGACAAACTGCGGCCAATCGCTTTTCATCAATCAGTGTCAATTGTTCCAATCGATTCTTGACCCAATTTTTATCCTCAATCTCAGCTTCAACAATGATCCGAAGAGAGGAAATTTTAACTTCTTCTGATTTCATTCGGACTTGGCCTAGGCCTACTATACTAATTCTTTGTTTATTTTCTCACAAGCCTTATCTTCAACACATTCTGCTTCTTGATTCATTATTTCGAGATCTAACAACATTTTTAGGATCTAAGCATGAAGTCTGCAAGCATGTCATGTCATTAAAATCTGCATTGACAGAACTAAAAAGAGAATAAGAAAGGTGATAAGATTAAGAAAAGAAACATTCAACGAAATATTAATTTCATTTGATTTGATTATTTTTTAAAAATAAAAAAATAAAAAAAATAAAAAAAATTAAAGATAGAAGGGTTTACATCAAAAAGTAAGACAATAAAGTAAATCCGAACACAGAAAGGATAGCAAGATTGGCTACCGAGACTCCCGTCTGATGGGGGACTTTCAGGCTTGGCGACCGTTTTTTTTGGATTTTCTTCTATCTCGGCAATGGTTGCAATGGCCTTCAGTGTCAGATCAAATTCATCATCTTCACAGATCATTCTGACTACTGGCCCATTGGTGTGAGTAGGCAGAGGATTGTTCATCATATTAGGGGCCTCTTCATCCCTAAGCACTATTTCCTTGACCTTGATGAGGTCTTCCACTGCTCTCTTAAGAGTCTAACAGTCTTCTGTATCATGTCTCACTGCTCCAGAGTGGTATTCACATCTAGCATTAGCCTGGTGCGAATGGGACTCAGGGCTTGGCCGGTTCGGGGCTACTGGCCACAGTAGACCTAGTCTGACTAGCTTTTGGATCAAGATCGAGTATGATTCACCAACAGGGGTAATCCATCTCGGGAGGCTCTCTCTCTTTCTTTTTTTTTTTCCTTTTTTTTGATTTTTTTTCTCTTTTTGTTGTTTTTCGCTCTTTGTTTTTCTCTGTTATTTTTTGTCACTCTTTTCTTTCTTTTTCACTCAATTTTTTTTCGATTTTTTTTACTCAATTTGATTATGGCTATGATCGAATCCGATGGGGATTGCCTACGTATCATGACGCCGCATGAATTAGATCATTACGTAGTTCAGGAAGATTAGAAATAAAGTACATAAGCTAGCTCTTCTTTTTTTTTTTTAACTCATATACAAATAATCACAGATTTGTTTTTTTTTGGAATCTTCGAAAGAAATACTTTTTTAAAAAAGAAAGAAAATATTTTGATTTTTTTTTTGTAAATTTAAAAAGACAGAAAATATTTTTTTGGATTTTAATTTTTTTTTTGAATTTTGGGAGAAAAACTCTTTTTTTTTAAGAAGAAAATATTTTTGGATTTGACATCAAATAAAGTCTTCTAAAGAAGGAATTAAAGAAAAAATATTTTTTTTGGATTTTTGAAAATAGGGGGCCGGAACCGATGAGGTTTATGTACGTATCTCACATCCGATGAGAATCAGACCCGCGTAGTTCGATCAAAACCGACTATGTTCTTTTTTTTTTGATTTTTTTGAAAAATTAATCTTTAAAAACCGTATGCACTAGACCACATCATTTTTTCTATATTTGTTCAACTGATTTATGATAAAGTCGGTCGACATGCCAGCCTCCTAAATAATGCAACAAGTAGCACATAACATGACATAATGGTCTCAACAAGGTATTTGTCCTAAAACAGAACTCGACCCTTGTGTCGAAAGCTGCTAAGTCAAATGCACATGATGCAAATAAAGCGTAGCCTACTAGGGATATTCATTGCTTGTGGCTTGTTCTTCTAAGTTTCTAAATCCTAAAGGAGATAGTATCTAGACCTGGCTTACCCGGACGGACAACCCGAGCCGAGGAGCGTCAAGCGTTACCAGTAGTAGAACAACACTGGTTAGCTAACGGCTCTCCCGCCTAAGCATGTGTGACTAAATCCTTCACCAGAAGCTGGTAGGCTAACTGGCTTTATCTCAAGACAGAAATTTTGTGATGTTGGTAGGCAAACACAACATAACTAACTATAAGAAGACTCAGAGGGGTGCGAGAGGATACAATTTATATGTACAATTCAACAATATCAAAACGGAAAAAAGTGGACAAGTAACACATTAGGCCCAAATAAATCACAATATATACAAAAAGTAATAAAGCCAAACAAAGTCAATATACAAGCTCAAATTCTTGAGATTCCCCAGCAGAGTCGCCAGAGCTGTCACACCTCCTTTTTATCCCCCACAAAGATAACTATGTGCGTTATTGGATTGTTGTGGGTTAAAGAGTTTTTTCAATTAAAGTGACAATTTGAAATAGGGATTATCTTATTGTTCAGAGTCGCCACTTAGAATTGATTTTCGGGTGTTCCAAGTCACCTTTTATTTGAATCCCTAGTCAAAGGAAGGTTTGACTCTATTATTATTGGTCTGTAAAAATAAAATCTGGGTAAGGAATACTGTTGACCGGGGAGAAAGTGTAAGGCATTCTCCGAGTCCGGTGGTTCTAGCACAGTCGCTTTATAGACTTAAACTTGACTTAATTATATGATTTATTAACATGTTTAAAAATCTATAGTGCATTTAATCGTTTACCGCTTTTAATTAATTAACCGTTTTTAGTGTTTATGAAATTTATTTGAACAAGTCGCGATGTCGCACACTCGTTTTTTTTTTTTATACGTTGCGAATCGCGTCACGTGAAACGCACCCGCGATTTATAACATGTTAAATTTTATTATTATTTGAAGTGATGGTCGAATCACGTGAAACGCACACTCGACTTGGAGATTACGTATCATGACCATACCACGGGAATCGTACTCATGGCCACGATAATTTATTAATCACGCTTAAAGCAAGCTACACATATTCAAGAGTTTAACTAATTTTGCTAAAACTTATTTGAGATTAGAGGTCCCATAACTTGTGGAATTAATGTGTGGACGATTTGAGTTCAAATTCATAAAATGCAGGTGCATCGTTATTGAAACCCAAAACTGGCTTAGGACAATACATCAATGTGACAAGAGTCTAGCACTAACTAAAATTATATATTGTTCATGCCATTATAGATTTAAGTGCACACATAGTACATTAATCCATAATCCATCCTTTTATTTTATTTGTCATAAACAATGTTGTACTACTGCAGCATGGTCAGATTAAAACTAAACAAAATGAAATCATAAATGAAACTAAATGCATATAGCAATAGAGATCTAGAATTTTATTATCAAGCATGGGAACTCAACATTTTACAAATCAAAGGTTTGAATTCATGATCCAATACCTGATTGTGCAGAAAATAGCTTAGGAATGCTAAACAAAGGCCAGAGAAGTAGAGATTAACAGATTCAGCAGTGAACAATAAGATTCAAAATACTGTAACAAAGTAAAAATTAGAAAACCCGACCTTCAATACAAGAGTGTAGCCTTGTTGCTTTCGAAACACAATAGCGAAACAAAGCTCGGACCTCGAACGGAACAGAGCCAATTAACCATGAACCCGACTACGACCACGAATCAGGATCCAGGAAAAGACTATACCAACTCGACTATATTTGGACAACCGTTTCGGGTGTAAAAGGGTGGTTTCAATAGAGGTTTGTGGCTGGATTTCGAGCTATTTCGCAGCTTGTTTCACTGCTTTTGGTCAGATTTTTCAGCAGATTCGCAGCTGATTTTGCTGCTCTCTAACGCTGAATTTTGGGTGGTGTTTTGCAATTCTGTTTGCTGTATTTTCCAACTGATTTCAGCAGTTTTTAGCTTGTGCTTGGGGGCTGTTTCGGGGCTGATTTGGGTGGTGTTTAATGGAAGTTCATGGCTGCATTTTCGGGCAGATTTTCAGCTTCTTTTTTGGAGAATTTGAGGTCGTCTTTGGGACTAGATCTCCAGCTCGTTTTTGGGGGGTGTTGAACTGGAGAAAAGTGACTCTTTTGAGGTGTTATCGGCAGCTGTGTGTAGACTGGTTTTCAGCTCGTTTTTTGGGTTGTTTTCAGCTCGTTTTTGAGCTGTTTTGAGGGAGTTTTGGGGCTGGATTTGCAGCTCATTTTTTTTTGCTGGTTCCCTCCTCTTTTTTGTGTGTTATGTGTGTGTTTTATAGCTGAAAATGGGGTATGTGGTTTGTGACAGGAGACAAGCATGGGGGACAAGGAGTGGGGAACAATGGAGAGAGTAGGGAGCAAAGTGTGGAGGGGGGAGGAGAAGGGGAAAGCATGGGGGACAAGGAGTGGGGAACAATGGAGAGTGAAGTAGGGAGTAAAGTGTGGGGGAGACGAAGCATGGGGGACAAGTATGGGGGACAAAGAAAAGTTGAGTGGGGACACGTCTGGGAAGCGGGAAATATTCAAGCACGGTCAAAAATTAAGTGCTCACACACCGTACTTAGAAAATAAACTCTTTGATGAACCCAGCAAGATTCTAAGGGCGTGTTACAATAGCCTTAACTTTGATAGATACTTCGACGATGTTGAGAAAGAAATGCTCGAGAGCTTTTAATTTAAAAGTATCTATTGAGAAGACTTGTCAACTTGCAAGAAGATTTAAAGTTCAAATTCATCCGCTAAAGGTTTAGATTAATTGGGGATGGTAAGGATGATAATAAGGAATAACATGATGAAGATAGTTAAGTTGAAATAATTAATTATATCGGCCAAGATATATGATTTGATATGCCCTGTAGATATACAAATAACACCGCAGAGAAGACAAAAATAAAATAAAATGAAATAATACTTGCCTCAAGTCAATGTACTTATTTGACTTCGGAGCACATAAAACAAATGAAGTGCAACAAAATCTAAACCAGCAAAGGAAGAACCTTGATATATCGTTGCAAAACAAATGGGAATGAATGGTCTTCCATGAATGAAGACTATAAAGCAATAAAAATTAATCCAAACAACCTTTAGCTTTTCCTCTTCCCTTGTTCCCAAACGTAACCTCTGCCCTTCTATCTCCTACAGGAGTTATTTCTTGTGTTGAAAATGGGACTATAAATTACCACATTTATTATGCACTACAGTTGTGAATTCTAAATTATTGATAAATACATACTCCAAGAGCACCTCATACATCGTAAGCCATAATAAATTTCTAGACATTTATTGAAAAATTGCTCTACCCATTACAATATGAAAGGTTGTACTTTTGAATCCACCATCATTATATATTTATCATTTATTGAAAGATAAATTTACTATTTAGTCCAAAAACATTATAGGAGTTGTGCGTAAATAATGGGTAAAAATGTCATTTAGCTTTTTGATGGACATTTTGATAATTTAACTTTACACCTAAACTCTTCCTACTTTTAGTATAATACTAGTTTCTATGTACGTGTTTCACACGTAACAACCTAACTAAGAAGAGAAAGATAAAAAAAATAAAATGGTAAAGTAAATACAGTACCATAGACACGACTAATAATAAATACTGTTAATTTCATGCAACTTATATCTCATAAAACATCACTTTCTTAGCTAGTTCATGCCATATAGGAGAATATTTTATTATCACTATTACATTTTAATTATTTATATAAACAAAGCGGGTAAGGAAACTTCAGTGTGCATTCATTTATAGATTGAACTATAAGAACTTGTATTTTGTTGTAGTTTTTTACTATAGGAATGAGAAAAAGCTTTTCGCCTTTAAATAGATTATAAGTATATAAATAGCATGTCTACAAACATGTATGGTGAAAAGCCCTTTTGTGTTAAAATATTTTAGTATGTATTACTATCATCTTTTACGGATCAAAACTAAGAAGGATTTTACTTTCACAGAATAATTTGACAATCGACATCTCATCTAGTTGACTGACATATTCATTTTTGCTAGTTATTATAGTTGTTGTCATAATGTATTTTGGAGAACTTACATTTTTGATTAATGATGAATATTATTAAAAAATCTAGCACTACCATAATTATTGAGATTAACAATCAATTATTTTGGAAGGAGACCAAATCATCTCTTCTTATACGCTCATGCGTAATCATCATGAATGCTGGATCTATTCTAACTCTTGTATATATTGTTGGCTGAATCTTTTTTATTTGATGTTAGAAGTATGATTTTTACCAAACCTCTATTTATAGTCTCCGCCCTCATCGATTTTGGAACTACTCGTAACATTTGATGAAAATTACCTCCAAATCTCATTACTTTTCACCAAATGATACATCAATTTTCATTATACTCCAAAGCTCTTGTTAACTATTTCGATTGACTAACGCTTAGCTATAAGTGCTTCATGCCAAATTGTTAAATTTTCTTTTCTATCCCTTTTAGCACCATCACTATATTTTAGCACAATTTGAATGGTTATTTTAATTGTTTGAAAAAGTATATTGTATCGACTGCGGATAAATTATCCAAAGCAATTAAGTTTTAAGTGTACACATGTTCTAAGAACCTTGTTTAACCAAGCACTACAAATAATACATTGCTAACAATATTCTATGGCCTTTTTATTTTATTTAGATATAAATTTACTATAAATCCTGAATTTGGAGACAATTCATGGCATAAGAGCATTTAATTGTGAAAATAAGCCAATCAAAGAAATATTAAACTTCGACATATATTTCATCTCAAACCTAATCTAACATGCATTGGTCTGCTTTGAGAACTTTTAAAAAAAAAATTAATGCTTGAAAATAAATGTTTAACGATAAATTAAAGGGAAAATAAAAGGCTATCCCTTTTCCAAATATCTTAAATTCGCATGTTTTAGAATTGCCACAGCGAAGGGAAAGTTAAGCACATTTAGTTTTAGGGTTTCTAGTTTCATAATTATAGCTAAATATTGGAATAATATTTTATTTGAATTTAAAATTCTTTGATAGATTTTAAAATATTACAATTTATTCAAAGTAATTTTTTTTCATTAAAGAAATATATCAAAGGATATAAAAATAAGTTAATTAAACTTATAATAAGATGTTTTCAAAAAAAATATCTAATAGCTTTAATTAAAATTGGGATTAATATTAGATAGGGCACGATTGAATACTGGAACGATGAACTCCTAACAAAAATAAATAAAAATACAGTTCTTGTTTTGTATTTGCCGTGGGAGTTTAAGCTTAAAAATACTCTAGTTTGACTTCTCTAATGTGAAGAGTATTTTAGTTTTTGGTATCTTTGCTTGTAATCCACTATCAATATCTTATTTTGATACAAGTACTTATGTTATTTTACAGGTGAATTTGAGTGGCATTGGAACTCTATCATTTATTATAAACTAGTGAGTATATCCGCGCTTCGCGCGATTATATTTCTCATTCTTTGTTATTTTTTCGTCCAAAATTTTTTCCCTTTTCAGTGAACTTTTTACTATTAAATATATTATAATTATTACACTTAATATTGTTTCTGTTATAACTCCAAAATATACGTTACTCATTATTTTTGCAATTACTAAATGTTTGCCATCCTCTTTTGTACCTATCATATTATAATCTTTAAGATCATGATCTTTATTTTAGTGAAAAAAATATAGAAATTTCAGTAACCAAGAGGGAGGAACTGACGGCTACTCCATCTACATAGAAGGACTGGCAGTGAGCACGTTTCCTTGAATACACATAAAAATAAAGAAAAGAGTTGTAGAAATTGTACAATAAAATTTGTCATCTCGATATCAAAATTTGTGTTGGTTTTTGTTTTTACACTTTTTTTTTTGTTTTTGATGTGTATATATATATATATATATATATATATATTCAGATTATAGAACATAAGTTATTGTCTTTACTTGACTATACTTCGGCATAGCATCTCCAACAATGTTTCGTCATGAAACTATTCACTTTCTGTTTTCCAATTAGATTAAATACATACACATGCAAAGAAATTATGAATACAAAATTCTAGTGTCTCCCATTACCATGTATAATAATTAATTTCTTGAAAACTCTATTTCTAGTAATCTGAAAGGGTCGCAATTGATTGATTCACAACAGAATATTGGCAGTTGTAAAGCATACTCAACATGATATATAACCTTCTTATTTCTTATTTGGCTCGTGAATAATAGTATTTATATCATCAACTATTAAGCCAATGGTCTATCAGAAACAGTCTCTCTACTCTCTAGGATGAGGGTAAGGTCTGCATACCCACCACTCTTCTCATACCCCACTTGTGAGATTATACTTGATTGTTGTTGTTGTATATCATCAACGGTTGAATTCATCACAACAATGCCCCTGTGATACCATAAAAGAAAAGAACAGCTAAGGTACATGGGCTTGCTCATTTGCTTGTGAAGCTAATCTTATTTATGCCCATAGAATCAAAGAATTTCTGAATTTAAAGGGAATTCATTTTCCAATAATAGCAATTTCATCTTTTAGAAAAAGTTGAAAAAGAGTGGACATCAGACATGTATCCATATTTGCCTTTTCGCCGACTGACATTCTAAATTGCTATCTTAAACAACCAAATCAGGAGTCACTGCAGGAAGCAAATAGTTGCAAATTATAAGTAAAGGATCTTCATTAAAGCAACAGATGAAAATATGTGTATTTCTTTGATAATATAGATGAAATAACATAAATTATCTGCAATTCATAGCCACAAATTGAACTTGAAATATTGACTGAGAGAAGTATTTCATAATTTCAGTAGTATCATTTTTTCGGACTATAAAACTTATTGTATTCTTGAAAAAATCACGTATATAAATGATAGAACATGCTAACACTTTCTTACATGAAAGAAAATATCCTAAATTCAGAATATGTAGTACTGCACTGAGGTCATAAAAGCAGTCTAGTACTCTAGTCTTCCCTTGTTAAGATCCTGAACCAACAAATGTGAAAACTTATTATGAACAACTAATAATACCAAGAAACTGCTCAAATAACTCAGACCCTGCCAATCCAAAAAAGAAGAAAGATGATGCAATGCTCCTAAGGTTTTATGGGTATTGTTAATCGAAGAACTCATTTTTACTGGTTATGCCTCCGAAAGACTTGATAATTCCATCCGAAGAATTTTATACAGCAATCAATAGGTTATCACCCATGATCTTTTGTTTAGCACCAGCAGAATTGATTTGGTGGCCGGAGTAATTTTGCACAGCAGTGGATCTTTATAATGAATGAAAGCTTAAAATTATTATGAAATTTAGAATTGGTAAAGAAATTAATTATAAAAGCAATGAAAAAAGATTACCATGGCGATCAAATGATGAAGTAAATGATTTTCATAAGTTTTACAAACTGCTTATTAAACCAATTTTGCCGCTACTTATTATCTCGTTTTCTTGCTACTTTATCTCTTCTGTTCCCTCGTACTGCATGTCCTGGTTAAGAATCAAATGAGATTATTGCGAATAAGTTCTATTGTCCACGTGCTATCTACCTTGTTAATGGATGTTTACATAATTTATACAATCATAATTAGAGATCTATAAAGAAGAAAAATTTTAAATTGCTTGTAAAGGTTCAGACAAAAAAAAGAATAATAAAATTTTCTCTGACCTTTTTGGCGATTACAAGCACAACTGGGACAATTCATAATTTAATTGTAAAATTTTGAGAAATTGCAAGATAGGCCGTTCGTATAGGATGTATAAGGGACGGTTCTACATCTGCAATATCCTTAGTAGACTTGCAAGCAGCATTAATTAAGACTCACGATCAGGATTTCCATGCTCTTCGGCAAAATAATTGCTCAATAGCTTCGTGAATATTGCCTCACTTTTGCTAGAGGAGTTTCTGTAAAATATATTTCATCGAAGAGTTGCTGTACAATGCAATCGTAGTTTTGTGCCTTTTTACCTAGGGAGACTCTTGGACTTTTAATATATTGATGATTCTTTGAAAATGGTCATGACTTTTGAATGGCAAACGGTTATTGTTTTAAATCAATTTTTTGGTCTCTTTAATATATATATAAGTAATAAGTAATAATTGAAGGGAAGAGAAAAATGAGGAAAAATCCCAAAAAAGAAGAAAAAAGAGAAATGTGTTTATTGGCCAAAAAGAGGTGCCAAGTCATCACTCTTTGTCCCTCCTTTATATATATATATATATATATATATATAGATTCTAAGGAGTAATGTTTTAGTTGAATTTGAAGTACACGCAAATTCTTTATCGTCCAACTTCATTGTCCAAGTGAAATTAGCATAACATAGTAAATAATATTACAATTTTATCCTTTAGACATATAAAAGACAGTTAATTTTTTAAGGTTATTTTGGTAAACCAATATTGTATTCATACTTTTATAATAATATAATAATACTAGTCTCTATGTTCGTGCGTTGCACGAGAAATGCATATTGAAAATAATAAACTTTCAATCGCTTATACTGTTGAATATGCACAAAGTAGGAAGTTTATTAATCAATTCTTAAAAATAAAAATAACATAATATATAATTCAAATCAAGTTATCAATAACATTTTTGACATAATATAGGAGGAAAAATGGAACTAATTAAATATTTTAGAATCACAATGTTATATGATTAAAGTTGTAAACTCACTTTAAAATATGATAATATTCACTATTGTTTATGAAGCAATGCTGAATATGTATGACGTTCAACAATTCTTAAAAAAAAAAATTATATGTTATCAAAACCAACTCATTAATAAAGTTTTGAGACAATCAAAAGATAAAATGAAACTGAACATTTTGAGAATTATGTTAAAAAATTTAAAATCACTTCGAGAATGCAACAAACACTTATGGGAAGGTATATTCAAAATTTGTGATCACGCCACATAATAAATTAACTTTGATAACCTGAGGCGTAAGTATTGCTATTTGTGGTGAATTTTATACTTGGTTCTGTGGAAAAGAATTGAAATATATCTAATATTTGACTTTTTTTAGTTCCAACTCATAATTAACTTCCCAAACTATAGATAATATTTTCTTCACACTTGATTGTCTAATATTTGTAATAAGAACTATAGATAGTGAATATATAATTTGATTTCCATTAAAATAATGAAGGAATGGACGAACACGTTTTTTTTACGAAGTGGACTACTAAGAATGATATTTTGGCTTGGACTCTACAATATTTGAATTGCTTTTCCGTTTTTAGGCATTAATGTTTAAGATATAATTTAATTATGGAAGGGCATAATAGGCAGCTAATATTTTAAGGATATTTTTGTCATTCAACATTTAGCGTAGAACATTCATGCTTTTATAATAATATAGATGATATGATATGATGATATGATATGATTGTAACTGTGCAATTCACTTAATTGACAAGAGAAATAGTAAATACATAATACAAGAAGAAACCATAAAAAAAATACGAAAAATAATTATTTATAAAAATTCAATAAATAAATGGCATGCACTTTTTTATAGATATTTTTTTTTATCATATAACTACAATTGTTTAATATACTTTTTACTTATGATTTGACCTAATATTAGGTGCTTGGATAAAATTTTCTTGAAATATCATTTATTTTAAAATATAAGAAAATTTAATCTTCTTATAAATTTTGCATATATTATATAACATCTGATTTTCATTACAAAATCCTACACATATAACTAATATATAATATTTGTATAACTAATACGACGTTTGGATTTAGACTGTTATACTCTGTATAGTTTATCTAGAGTTTAATTCCGGTAATCAAATATTATATTATTTTTTCTTGTAAATTATCTTCATGCATAAGAATCCTAGATTACCTAGTGGAAAAAATAATCATCACATAACCTAACTTATCTTTTTTCTATTTTAATTTCTGTAGATTATTATATGACGATTTTGAACTTTCCAGATAAATTGTGGGATAATTATACTCTATTTAACAATCGCATAATACGTGGATTCAATTCATGTATACAATCACAGTATTATTCACGCATAATAATTCATATATTATTATTTACCTAAAAAACAACCTATACTATATAATTTTCGCACAAGTAAAATGTAAGTAAACCAAATCATCTTATCCTATCCTAGTGTAGAGAGGACAAAGCGGGAGTTGAGGTCACATCTGGTGGAGTCATGTCGCGAGAATGAGCTAATAATAGTCAAAGTGAAATAAATGAGCAAATGGGAACGTCGCTCCTCAGTCACATCACATGGCCGGTTTGTGTCTCATGCCGGACGTAAGGAGCCATATTATTATATCAACAATATATATATAATGTGAAAGTGAAACCAAAAGGTTGTGCAACGTTTTAACGAGCCGCAATGTTTTAGCGCTCTCAATCAAATGGGACTCCATTTACAAGATTTTAAGTCGAAGGATAGAAGAAACTTTACCGTTATACCACACGTATTGATGATACCTTTTAAAAGGTGTTAGCTCAACTTGTGCTTGAAATCAATCCCGGAAAATTTTCCGGGTTTTTCTGCCGGTGCCAACGCCGGTGTTCGGCTTGTCGTTGCGTTGGCAGTTGCCATCGGAACAGCTTGGTTCTCGTTTTCAGTCATCATCTTTTCTGTAAAAGAATGACACAAACAAACGTTTAATACACGTTTTCAAACTGGAGTAAAAATCACGTAGATTTTAATATCCAACAAAACGCCACGAAGGCTTAACTCTCCAAAACGGGAGTACACAAACCACAAAGGTTTTAGTTTGCAGAATAATAAGAATAACACAAGTACAGAAATAAATATTAAATTCCTTAAGATTGTTATTCCCGGTCAATATTGCTGTATTTGTAAATATTAATTCTGCAAAATATAAGTTAACGTAATGAAACAATAATAATAAATTCGAGCCCACTGAATTCACAGTGTTTCCTTAAGGAATTTAATCCCCTCCTAGTACCCAAGGTAATGGATTATTTCCTCCCAGGATAGAACGAATAACACACTGGTGTAGCGGTACTTCAAACCCCAGTGTTTCGGCGAACACAAAGTTCGGTAGCAAATCACACTTACAGTTGCTTTGTTTGAAGTTAAAAAACAATGCAGAACGAAGGAGTATATACTCAGAAAAACGTATGGAAGTTCTGAGAGGAAGGAGTGCAATGTATAGCCAATTTGTTGAGCGAATTGTATGTTGAGTTGAGTATCTTTCTTCAACATTTGCTGCTCATATATATAGCAGCCAAGAAGGAGTGCAAGACCAAACGTCCACCCTTCATGGTGGATCAAGCATTACATATTTGTGGAGCAAGCACTTCATATTTGTGGAGCAAGCACTTCATGGTGGGAAGACCATTATCCGGCTGCCAAATTATCAATACACGGATTGGAAAATATCCGTTTACAAATACGGATAATCTTACGTTAATATTTACTATTAACAAATAAATTTGGTCCAAAAAATTAATCAATCAATCATTTGACCAAATCCAAATCCGAATCCGAATCCGAAGCCGAAGCCGAAGCCGAAGCCGAAGCCGTAGCCGTAGCCGAAGCCGAAGCCGAAGCCGAGCCGAGCGAGCGAGCGACGACGACGGCGCGAGGCTTGCTTTCTTCTTAACTCTTTAAGAGCTACAAGAAGAGCAATTATATATATACCCACCAAAAATGTCTTCCACTTCCAATATGGGACAATGTCTCATTGTTAAGAGGGGGAAACTTAAAATTTTACTCAAAATTTTATTTTCCCTCCATTTCCCATTCACCCTCATTTTAAGAATATTACATCTTAAAAATAAAACCTCAACAATCCCCCACATGAATGGGGAATGGCTATATCACGGAAGTATGCATGAAAAACTGTGTGATTTACAAGCAAGGATTAATTGCATCTAGATAAGTAGGTTTCCCTTTGAACTTTCCGTAGTAAACTTATGTCGGATATACTCGGTCAATCGGTAGATTTGATATCTTTGAACCGTCGATCTTTGGTGTATACCTAGACAACCATAAGTCACGCAATCAACCCTTAACCGTCTTTGGTTCTCATTGTTGTGTTCGTTTCAGCCATGAACACCGCCTGGTTTCATAAGTGCGTAGAGAACTGGCCTTACAAAGTTCTCCTTGAAGCGGCTCACACTTCACACTTAAATAGGTGATTCCTAAACGTGTCATCCTGTAGATACACTATTTGATATACCCCGTATCAAATTTAGAAATCATTAAAAAGCCTTAATGCTTTATCCTTGGTACTGAACATTGTCTCATCACGAGAATGGACTAAAATTTTATTTGACAATGTTGAACCGTCATTAATGACTTTGTTTGATCTCTTTGAACCTAGATCTTGGGATCTCCAGTCTTCTAGGTAGAGTTACCGCCACAATGACTTGTTCTCGGCCATAGCCCCATTCCCCTTGATGATTTCTCAACTACCTCTCTAGTTAGGCCTTTTGTAAGTGGATCCGACACATTATCACTTGACTTTACATAGTCAATTGTGATAATTTCTCTAGAGAGTAATTGCCTAACGGTTTTATGTCTTCGTCGTATATGACGAGATTTACCGTTATACATGACGCTCCCAGCCCTTCCAATTGCCGCTTGACTATCACAATGTATGCATATTGGTGCCAACGGTTTGGGCCAAAATGGAATGTCTTCCAAGAAATTCCGGAGCCATTCAGCTTCTTCACCGGCTTTATCTAAGGCTATGAATTCAGCCTCCATTGTAGAGCGGGCAATACATGTTTGTTTGGACGACTTCCAAGATACCGCTCCTCCACCAATAGTGAATACATATCCACTCGTGGACTTAGAATCAGTTGAACCGGTGATCCAATTTGTATCACAGTATCCCTCAATCACCGCAGGGAAATTACTGTAGTGCAATTCAAAGTTCTGGGTATGTTCTAAATATCCCAAAACTCGTTTCATTGCCATCCAATGAGATTGGCCTGGATTGCTCGTATATCGACTCAGTTTACTTATAGCACAAGCTATGTCTGGTCGTGTACAATTCATGATATACATTAAGCATCCCAATACACGAGCATAATCCAATTGTGATATGCTTTGGCCTTTGTTCTTTGCTAATGCAAGATTCACGTCAATTGGAGTCTTTGCAACTTTAAAGCCCAAGTGCTTGAATTTTTCAAGTACTGTCTTAATATAATGAGATTGTGACAATGCCAGACCTTGAGGAGTCTTATTGATCTTAATTCCCAGAATTAAATCAGCAACTCCCAAGTCTTTCATATCAAACTTGCTATTGAGCATACGCTTAGTAGCATTTATGTTGGCAATGTCATTACTCATTATCAACATATCATCCACATATAGGCAAACAATGACTATGTGATTTGGAACATTTTTAATGTACACGCATTTATCACATTCATTTATCTTAAAACCATTTGACAACATTGTTTGGTCAAATTTCGCATGCCATTGTTTGGGTGCTTGTTTTAGTCTGTAAAGAGACTTAACAAGTCTACATACCTTCTTTTCTTTACCTGGAACCACAAACCCTTCAGGTTGTTCCATGTAAATTTCTTCCTCTAACTCTCCATTTAAGAAGGCCGTCTTAACATCCATTTGATGAATTTCAAGACCATACACTGCAGCTAATGCTACTAACATCCGTATGGACGTAATTCTTGTAACTGGAGAGTATGTATCAAAGTAGTCTAGACCTTCTCGTTGTCTATACCCTTTGACTACGAGCCTTGCCTTGAATTTATCAATAGTGCCATCATCTTTGATTTTTCTCTTAAAAATCCATTTAGAACCCAAAGGTTTATTTCCAGGAGGAAGATCAACCAATTCCCATGTATGGTTGTTCAATATGGATTCTATTTCACTATTGACTGCCTCTTTCCAAAACAATGATTCCGAAGAAGTCATAGCTTCTTTAAATGTTTGAGGCTCATTCTCCAATAAGAAAGTCACAAAATCTGGTCCAAATGAAGTAGACGTTCTTTGACGTTTACTACGTCTTGGATTCTCCTGATTACATGTACTTTCTTTTGTTTCTTCCCGAGGTCGTTTAGATCCTTCACCAAACGACTCACATTCCTTTTTATACGGATATATATTTTCAAAAAACTCAGCATTATCTGATTCTATAACCGTATTATTATGAATGTCGGGATTTTCTGATTTATGAACCAGAAATCGATATGCTTTACTATTTGTCGCATATCCTATGAAAACACAATCAACGGTTTTCGGTCCTATCTTTACCCTTTTGGGTTTAGGAACTTGCACTTTTGCCAAACACCCCCACACTTTAAAATAATTCAAGTTGGGCTTCCTTCCTTTCCATTGTTCATAAGGAATGGATTGTGTTTTGCTATGGGGCACTCGATTTAATATTCGATTAGCCGTAAGAATGGCTTCCCCCCACAAGTTCTGTGGCAAACCAGAACTTATCAACAACGCATTCATCATCTCCTTTAATGTGCGATTCTTTCTTTCTGCAATCCCATTAGATTGGGGCGTGTAAGGGGCTGTTGTTTGATGAATAATTCCATATTCTAAACATATTTCTTCAAAAGGAGATTCATATTCACCACCCCTATCACTTCTTATCATTTTTACTTTCTTGTTAAGTTGCGTTTCAACTTCATTTTTGTATTGCCTGAATGCGTCTATTGCTTCATCTTTACTATTCAGTAAGTAAACATAGCAATATCGAGTACCATCGTCAATAAAAGTTATGAAATACTTCTTTCCACCACGAGATGGTATTGATTTCATGTCACAAATATCTGTGTGAATTAAGTCTAAAGGATTTGAATTCCTTTCAACTGACTTATAAGGATGTTTAACATACTTACATTCCACACATATTTGACATTTTGATTTTTCGCATTCAAACTTGGGCAGTACTTCCAAGTTAATCATTTTCCGCAAGGTTTTATAATTGACATGACCCAAACGTACATGCCATAAATCATTTGACTCAAGTAAGTAAGAAGAAGCTGAAATATTATTATTATTTTCAACAACCATTACATTTAGATTGAAAAAGCCCTCGGTGAGGTAACCTTTTCCCACAAATATTCCATTCTTACTAATTACAACCTTGTTGGATACAAAAACGTACTTAAAACCGTGCTTAACAAGAAGTCCAGTAGAGACTAAATTCTTTCTCATTTCGGGAACATGAAGGACATTGTTCAAAGTCATGACCTTGCCAGAAGTCATTTTTAGAAATACCTTCCCATATCCTTCAACTTTTGCTGTTGAAGCATTTCCCATATAAACTGTCTCTCCGGGTTCAGCAAGAGCATAGGTAGCAAAAGCCTCTCTAACTGCACAAACATGGCGAGTGGCTCCTGAATCAAACCACCACAGTTTAGGATTTCCCACCAAGTTACATTCAGAGAGCATGGCACACAAGTTATCAACATCATCATGGTTTACTACCATGTTTGCTTGACCCCTTTTCTTGTCTTTCTTCGGAGCACGACACTCCGTAGATTTGTGTCCGGTTTTCCCACAGTTGTAGCAGTTTCCACTGAACCGCTTCTTGCTTGGGTTGTATTTCGGACCAGAAGCCTTCTTCCTCTTTTTGTTAGCTTCAACAATATTTGCTCCCATTATTGTTGAATTTCCACGGCCTCTCCTTTCAGCAGCTTTATTGTCCTCTTCGATTCTCAACCGAACAATGAGATCTTCAAGGGACATTTCCTTTCGTTTGTGTTTCAAATAATTTTTGAAGTCCTTCCACAACGGAGGCAACTTCTCAATCATTGCTGCTACTTGGAATGCTTCGTTGATTACAAGACCTTCAGCAAGTAGATCATGAATAATCACTTGCAATTCCTGGACTTGAGTAATAACAGACTTGCTATCTATCATTTTGTAGTCCAGAAATTTTGCGGCAACGAATTTCTTCATCCCGGCATCTTCAGTCTTATATTTCTTTTCAAGCGCATTCCATAATTCTTTGGATGTCTCCATGCTACTGTATACATTATACAGATTATCATCCAGTCCGCTAAGAATATAATTCTTGCATAAAAAATCAGAATGCTTCCACGCTTCAATCACGAGAAAGCGTTCATTATCTGGAGTTTTATCCGGCAGATCAGGAACATCTTCCTTGATGAACTTCTGTAGACATAACGTAGTTAAGTAGAAGAACATCTTCTGCTGCCAGCGTTTGAAATCAATCCCGAAAAATTTTCCGGGTTTTTCTGCCGGTGCCAACGCCGGTGTTCGGCTTGTCGTTGCGTTGGCAGTCGCCATCGGAACAGCTTGGTTTTCGTTTTCAGTCATCATCTTTTTCAGAAAAGAATGACACAAACAAACGTTTAATACACGTTTTCAAACTGGAGTAAAAATCACGTAGATTTTAATATCCAACAAAACGCCACGAAGGCTTAACTCTCCAAAACGGGAGTACACAAACCACAAAGGTTTTAGTTTGCAGAATAATAAGAATAACACAAGTACAGAAATAAATATTAAATTCCTTAAGATTGTTATTCCCGGTCAATATTGCTGTATTTGTAAATATTAATTCTGCAAAATATAAGTTAACGTAATGAAACAATAATAATAAATTCGAGCCCACTGAATTCACAGTGTTTCCTTAAGGAATTTAATCCCCTCCTAGTACCCAAGGTAATGGATTATTTCCTCCCAGGATAGAACGAATAACACACTGGTGTAGCGGTACTTCAAACCCCAGTGTTTCGGCGAACACAAAGTTCGGTAGCAAATCACACTTACAGTTGCTTTGTTTGAAGTTAAAAAACAATGCAGAACGAAGGAGTATATACTCAGAAAAACGTATGGAAGTTCTGAGAGGAAGGAGTGCAATGTATAGCCAATTTGTTGAGCGAATTGTATGTTGAGTTGAGTATCTTTCTTCAACATTTGCTGCTCATATATATAGCAGCCAAGAAGGAGTGCAAGACCAAACGTCCACCCTTCATGGTGGATCAAGCATTACATATTTGTGGAGCAAGCACTTCATATTTGTGGAGCAAGCACTTCATGGTGGGAAGACCATTATCCGGCTGCCAAATTATCAATACACGGATTGGAAAATATCCGTTTACAAATACGGATAATCTTACGTTAATATTTACTATTAACAAATAAATTTGGTCCAAAAAATTAATCAATCAATCATTTGACCAAATCCAAATCCAAATCCAAATCCGAAGCCGAAGCCGAAGCCGAAGCCGTAGCCGTAGCCGAAGCCGAAGCCGAAGCCGAGCCGAGCGAGCGAGCGACGACGACGGCGCGAGGCTTGCTTTCTTCTTAACTCTTTAAGAGCTACAAGAAGAGCAATTATATATATACCCACCAAAAATGTCTTCCACTTCCAATATGGGACAATGTCTCATTGTTAAGAGGGGGAAACTTAAAATTTTACTCAAAATTTCATTTTCCCTCCATTTCCCATTCACCCTCATTTTAAGAATATTACATCTTAAAAATAAAACCTCAACAATCCCCCACATGAATGGGGAATGGCTATATCACGGAAGTATGCATGAAAAACTGTGTGATTTACAAGCAAGGATGGATATATAATATGTGTGTATAATCAATGTATACCGACTAGAAAAAATACACCACGAATTTTTTATGATCTTATTACTACAGTGAGGGTAATTAAACTCGGGCTAACAACAAAAGCTCAGGGTAGAAATGACACCAGATAACCTATCTAAGGGGCTGCTATTTAAACATTAGCCAATGTGTCATGAATTTCAGTTTTTCATTTCAATTTTTCGAGATACAAATATTCTAAATTCTTTTGAAATTAAGATTGTTAATTTAAATTTATAGGATAAAATAAGTATTGATTAGTCTCTAAATAATAGCCTTAAAAATGATTGTTTGTGCACTTTCCCCAAACTCGGACTAACAACTAAAACTTGGGCCTAGGTTCATACTGCAAAGAGTTCCAATTTTCTTTGAAGAATTAACCCAAATAGACGCCCGCTCTACCGCTTAAACTAAAAATAACCGGTCAATGTATAATAAATGCATAATTTATGTATTACATATGTATAATTGTGTATAATCAATTAATATGACTGGCTATTTGTGTAAAGATCCCATTTTCTTTTGTACCTGTTGGGCTCAAAATATTTGTAAGGGAGCCCAAGACCAAAATTGGAGTTGGCGACAAGCTCGGGTACTCGCGTCGTGGCGCGTGTAAGTAGCTTTCTTCATTCTTCACTGATATGAATAGTTTTTGGTCGGTAGCACTAAAACCTCACAGAATAATTTGAGACATCATTAATGAAACGCTTTAAGGTAATTTACAATACCCGCTTTCATTAGTATTAATTCAAACGATTTGGGTTGTATTTTGGTGTTCGCAGTCTTAGTGTCGGGCTTTTGTTTAAATAGTTGATCACATGCTTTATCAAATTGACAATGTGATGCCCCTGACTTGTTTGATTTTATGCAAAAGTAGCTTACTAATTCATTCTACCTTACAGAAAAGAGAGTTTGTTTTCCTTCTTTGCTAACTGACTAATTCTTCAATTAAGAGGTTTCATGCTATTTAATATAATGTGATTTTTGTTGCTCTGTATTTCAATAAATGACATTTAACAAATGATTCAATATATTTGAAATTGAATTTTGGTTTACTTATTTTATTCCCCCAAAAGAATGTATTTATAGGGTTTTCATTAGGTTTATCGCTCTCTTTTGTACGAGAACGTGCATTTGACCTATTTTTAAGTTGTCTAGAGATGTGCTGCTAAAATGTATGATTCTATTGTATTGATTATTTTTCCAGGCATGCTCAAACGGGGAAATAGGATGCTGAAACAACAAAATAATGCCCAGCATTTGCGAAGGCCGGTTATTACTACATTTCTCATTTTAATTTGTGTCCTAGTTTTGATTTTATATAGAGAAACTGGAGAAAGATCTGATTCATCATCTGGTTTATTGATACAAAATTGGAATAGCTTTAGCTCTTCGGTTAAGTTAGACCCAACTGTGGAGTTCAGAAATGGAACAGATCTAATATGGCAAATCCCAAACTCACCCAAGGCAATTCTCTTTCTGGCACATGGTTGTAATGGTAAAGCAGCTAACTTTTGGGATAGATCACCTAAGTGCCCAAATTGTGCGGGTCTACCTGAAGAAAGGCTAATCGTCCTTAATGCCTTAGCTAGGAGATTTGCAGTTCTTGCGGTAACTAGTGCTGGGAGGTGCTGGTCGTTTGAAGAGGAAAGGTTGATTGTTAAAGATATTATTGAATGGTGGATTATGAAACAAAAGCTTCTAAACCTGCCTCTTGTCGCGTTGGGTGCTTCATCTGGTGGATATTTCGTTTCATCCCTTGCAACTGATTTAAGATTTAGTAGCATCGCAATAATGATTGCCGAGGGATTGTTTGGTCAAATGGACATTCCAAAGAATTACTCCCCTACCCTTTTCGTGCACATGCCCAAAGATGAAAGGAGAAGGCGGAGAATACAGAGATACTTGACACTCCTGAAGGGAAAAGGCATTGATGTTGCAGAGGTCAAATGCATGGAGTTTGCATTGTCATCTAATCTCTTAGCTGACAGGATTCCGGGTCTTGATCTAGCTACCTCAGAGAAGTTGTATAGTCTGTTCCAGCAAAAGGGTTTCATTGATACGAAAGGTTTCATGAGAAATGATGGGCGTGCTATACAATGGAAAGCAGCTCTCAAGGAGAGAGAAATTATTCTCCCAGACAAGTCCATAGCGAATCACATTCAAGAGGAAATGAATCTTGCGTTTGCTTATCATGAAATGACCAGCTTGCAGTCAGAACAAATCTTTAACTGGTTTGAAACTCATATGAGCTGATCAGAATTCTTATGCTGTGTAATTTTCCTCTAGTCAGCAGGGGGAGACTATCAGTGCCACGGCTTTGGATTGGCTGACAACAGACCTCAGTACCGTTGTGTTGCTCATGTTTTTTTACGAGGTCGAAGTTCAAGTTGGAATAACTGTGGCCATGTTGTGATGGAAAATATTGTATTAGCATTCAAACTTCATACATGTGAAAAGGGCTGTCTACTGTTATTTATCTGATTTTCCTTTTCTTATGGGCAGAAAAGAGTGTATAGTGCAAGACACTTAGGAACTAGGTCTACTTTCTTGTCCTTAGGAATGAAACTTAAAGTGTAAGTTGCTGTAAGTTCTGATCTCACCATTAAAAGAAACACAAGCCTTTCTGTTCTTGAAGAGCTAGGGAAAATGAAATCAAAGTATTTATCTCTTTTGCTCTATCTTTCCTCTTTACATGGATTGGAATTTCATTCCTTAGTTAATTATGCTTCAGCATGGGTGATCATTTATTACTACTATTTTTTTCCATGTATATCCAAAATTCTTTTCCTGCATCAATTATAATAATGTAGTCTCTGGAAGAATGGTTAAGTTGTCTCTGTGTGACCTATAGGTCATGGGTTTGAGCCATGGAATCAGCCAGTGATGCTTGCATCAGGATAGGCTGCTACATCACACCCCTTTCGGGTGCGGGCCTTCCCCTGACCCTGCGTGAACGCCGGATGCTTTGTGCACCGGGTTGCCCTTGTTTTTTTCTCCAGAAGAAATTGAGTGAGCATTCTATCTGAGAATGGACTTCATTTGTTGGAAGGTAGTTAAGTGAAGTTCATCTTTAGTAAAATAATATATTGGGGGTGGTTGGGTGTTTATATATAATCCAAGCTATAATTTAGATGTGTCTTCCAAACCTAATGACTCTTGGGCGTTTGCATTATTTTACCTTCCTAGGTTACAATTGACCCCGTTAATTCATCATCAATTTATGGTTCAATTCTTGTTCTAGTGCATTATGGCAGGAAACCAAAGACTAAATTCAGATCTCTTTTTGAATTAGATTTTGTTGGATGTACAAATATGATAGTTTTGACTTCCAACATATCATGTTCTAAGGTTGGAAGACAGGATTCTGGATAACTTTGTTATATTAGCATCAACTGATATTGGATACACTCATTGTGGAGAAATTTGTTGTATTAGCTTAAACTTTTATTGGATTCACTGAACTTGCAGTAAGCTTTATGAGTCCTGGATTGGGCTTTGAGGATCCTTCAGCATGAGTAGGATACAGGATTTGCTTCCCTTTAATTGTCTCTTTCTACTGAATATATCTATGAAGAGTTTCTCATCAGACTTGCCAGTTGCCTCAAGGAAACCTCCTATTATTACTGATGTAATGTTTATATATTGATTTAGGTCCATCTGCGAGAAGTAACTCTGACAACAGCTTCTCTAGTTACTAGCCTTTACTCTAATTTGGATCCTCCCTCTCTTTCTCTGTCATGTGTGGCATATTTCAAATCAACTCGAGCATCCTACTCCTTTTAATTCAGGAACTACAAGTTCTCTTAATTCGTGCTTCTTTTATATAAAGCATGCAGCTGCCAATTGTACCTAAATTCTTGTGGGATCACAAAACTTTTACAGTGAAAATCTTCATTCAGATGAACAATTATTATGTATTTCCATCTAGAGATATTTGTAGAAAATTCATAAGTTATTGTAAAAGAGTATAAACTTGATTGCATTGTCGAAAAGAACTTGTGGCGAGCTAAAGATATCTGTGGTAAAACTTTAATAAACTCTTGATGGTTAAAAAGTTTTTATTCCAACCAAGTCGGTAGGCGAACATAAGGTTGAATTCGATTTATTTGTATTCTTATTTTTTGCATACTGATGAATCCTTCAATTTGAGCTGTCTGAAGCAGGGAGAAGTAATTCAGGTGCATACCCAAGAGTATATTTAGTAAGTATTATTGTACTATGATGTGTCTAATGCTGTGGAGATAGGCTGTTTGGTTGGTTAGCATTCATTATGGCGGTAAATAAATACACCTGCTCTTTTTAAAGCATATTATGTTGTGAACCAAGGTCTGACACCTTGCGATCCCTTACTGCTTAATGTCCTGCTGCGCTAATCAAAATCATTCATTGAGCTGTTATTTTTTTTTTAAAATCTCTATATAGATGACTGGATTTCGTGTCCGTTAAAACCTTTACATTTTTATTTTATTATTCTGTTTTAATCCATGGATACAAAATTAACATCCTAATTTGAAGTTGTGATTCGAAATATATGAAGATACATTATCAACGGATTGTTGCTTTAGCTTTTCCATTCTTTGTTGTTTTGGGAGATACTACATGCTTGTAGATGTAGTAATTTATTATGCAAGTCAGGTAGAGGGAACTTTTCGGGTAAAAACTCTTCTTTGACTAGATGCAAGCCATTGACATGTCATGAACTTGGGTAATTCAAATTGTTTGATTCTCTGAAATGTGAAATGTAGCTTTATAGGCACTCAGGCATCCTGGGGCATGCCTGTTATACCCCCATCTCAAAGAGCTTTTATTTTATAACTCATTGGTTTCTCGGCGAGTTTTAATAGCTTATGTGAAGGGGAAATTTTCTGGGTTATCATCAGCAAACATACTGTGGAATGTGACATCCTAGAGAAAACTTTTGTAGCATGTTTTATCAAAAAGATTGTGATAAGAGAAACCAGTTATAAGTCTTTAATTACCAATCTTGTTAATATACACGAAATTCTGAGTGGGATATGCTTTTTCGTCATGTTATAATATTTCTATTGCTGGGTGTAAGCTCAAACCTTTTACCTCTGCTGTAGTAAGATATTTGTTTTTTCATGTTGTATTATTTGTATTGCTGGGGCAAGCTCAAACCTTTTACCTGTTCAGTAGTTCAGCCATTAACCTGCATTTTGAAGGATCTGATTTTGAAAGATGCAGCTCATTGTATCAAATGGAGGCAATTTTGAGTCCCTAACAATTATCTCTAAGATAGTAAGCTGATGCATTAATTGTTTCACTTGAAAAGGCTGATGCTGGTAGGGGATTTTTTTTTTTGCATATTTAGTTGGTATATGGTTTTATCAGGAGGTTCATTAGGAAATAATGTTAGCTATCAAATACAGTTGGCAGCATGAAAATGTGATGCCCATCTATGACTGGAATATTATATTACATTATAGTTTTGTTATGACTTTTGTATTTTTGGTCATATCTAACCTGAGCATGTCTTATTAGGAAAGAATCTCTTGGAGGTCCATTCCTCTTGAAGAAGCAAAAGTGTCGAAGACATAACTAATTTAAATAAACATATGCTCTCTCTAACAGCTTAAATTTTAGATGAGGTGATCATAAAATTCAACTTGTTATTGGAGTAGGTAGCCGTCCTGAGTTTGAGTCTCACTGTCACTTTTTATCAGAAGTAATCTTCACGTGCTTGTCCTATGAAAAAAGAATTAGTCTCTATGTGAGGTCGCATTGAAGACATAACTATGTGCTCTCTCTAACAGTTTAAGCTTGTTAGTTTACAGCATGAATATAGTATAGTATTGTCCCACATTGGTAGAAGAGTAGTATGTCCTTGTATAGTATAGCTATAAATAAGAACCTCTTGTATTGTATTGTTCATCTAATATCAATAACATATTTTCTCCCGTGCCTTCTCACATGGTATCAGAGCAATTGTGAGAAACTTATCGCTGTACATAAATTCCAGCGATTCCGGGAAAGAGAAATCAGTATTTTTTAAGGCTGTTTTCTATCTGCTTTATTTCTGTCAGTGTTGTGCAAAATCCAACACTACCACAAGAGTCGTCACTGTCCGGCGACCCAACCCCAGTGAAAAACTCCGGCAGCAGCCTCCTCACGCGCCACCAGAAGCTCACGCGCCGGCGCGTACGACCACTTCCGGCCATTTTTTGAAAATCTTCCTTCAGAACAGTTGGGTCGCCTGGTAATTCCGATCCTACCCCTACTGTTTTCATTTCATTCCGACAACTTTGATTTTTTTCCGGCAGCTACAGTACTATTCCGACAGCTACAGTACTATTCCGACAGCTACAGTAGATTTCGGCAGCTACAGTTTTTTAGTATTCTATTTCTGTGTTTCCGTACACTGTTTCAGTGGATTACAGTTGATTCTTTCTCTTATTTGGTAATAATTTGCAACAATGTCTTTGAGATTTGATGCTTTTGGGTCTAGAAACATGAGTTCTGGAAGCTCTAGTGCTATTATTACCTCGGAACCTTTAATGGGAGGTTCAAACTACTTAGCTTGGGCTTCATCTGTCGAGTTATGATGTAGAGGTCAAGGTGTTCAAGATCATCTAATCAAACAGTCTAGCGATGGAGATGAAAAGGCAATAGCACTTTGGGCAAAAATCGATGCTCAGTTATGTAGCATCTTGTGGCGATCTATTGATTCCAAGTTGATGCCCTTGTTTCGTCCATTCCAGACATGTTATTTGGTTTGGGCAAAGGCACGCACCTTATACACTAATGACATATCTCGCTTCTATGATGTGATATCACGGATGACAAACTTAAAGAAGCAGGAATTGGATATGTCTACTTACTTGGGTCAAGTACAGGCAGTCATGGAGGAATTTGAGAAGTTGATGCCAGTTTCTGCTAGTGTGAAAAAATAACAAGAGCAGTGACAGAAGATGTTTCTCGTTCTTACCCTCGCTGGACTTCCTAATGATCTTGATTCAGTACGTGACCAAATTTTGGCTAGTCCATCTGTCCCGACAGTTAATGAATTATTCTCTCGATTACTCCGCCTTGCTGCAGCACCAAGTCCACCAGTGATCTCATCACAGATACTTGATTCCTCTGTTCTTGCATCCCAGACAATGGATGTTCGGGCATCTCAAACTATGGAGCATAGACGAGGAGGAGGTCGTTTTGGAAGATCTAGACCCAAGTGTTCTTATTGTCACAAACTTGGACACACTCGTGAAATGTGCTATTCCTTACATGGTCGTCCACCCAAAAATGCTTACATTGCTCAGACCGAGACTCCAGGTAACCAAGGACTTTCTTTATCTAAAGAAGAATATAATGAGCTCCTTCAGTATCGAGCAAGTAAGCAGACATCTCCACAAGTAGCCTCAGTTGCTCAGACTGATACTTCTGTTTCTGGTAATTCTTTTGCTTGTGTTTCCCAGTCTAGCACTCTTGGCCCATGGGTCATGGACTCCGGTGCTTCTGATCACATCTCTGGTAATATATCACTTTTGTCAAATATTGTATATTCACAGTCTCTTTTCACTGTTACTTTAGCCAATGGATGTCAAACTAAGGCAAAAGGAGTTGGACAAGCTAATCCCTTGTCTTTTATCACCCTAGATTCCGTTCTTTATGTCTGTGGCTGTCCTTTTAGTCTTGCATCTGTTAGTCGTTTGACTCGTGCCCTCCATTGTGGTATATATTTTATTGATGATTCTTTTATTATGCAGGACCGCAGTACGGGACAGACAATTGGTACAGGATGTGAATCAGAAGGCCTTTACTACTTTAACTCACTCAGTCCTTCCAGAACATGTCTAGTTACAGATCCTCCAGATCTCATCCACAGACGTTTAGGACATCCGAGTTTATCCAAACTTCAGAAGATGGTGCCTAGTTTATCTAGTTTGCCTACATTAGATTGTGAGTCGTGTCAACTTGGGAAACATACCCGAGCCTCCTTTTCGCGTAGTGTTGAGAGTCATGCAGAGTTTGTCTTCTCCTTAGTTCATTCTGATATATGGGGTCCTAGTAGAGTCAGTTCATCCTTGGGATTTCGTTATTTTGTCAGTTTCATTGATGATTATTCAAGATGTACTTGGCTTTTCTTAATGAAAGATCGTTCTGAGTTATTTTCTATATTCTAGAGTTTCTGTGCTGAAATCAAAAACCAATTTGGTGTTTCTATTAGCATTTTTCGCAGTGATAATGCCTTAGAATATTTATCTTCTCAATTTCAGCAGTTTATGACTTCTTAGGGAATTATTCATCAGACATCTTGTCCTTATACCCCTCAGCAAAATGGGGTTGCTGAGAGAAAGAATAGGCACCTTATTGAGATTACTCGCACACTTCTAATTGAATCTCATGTTCCGTTGTATTTTTGGGGCGATGCAATTCTCACAGCTTGTTATTTGATTAATCGGATGCCTTCATCTCCCATCAAGAATCAGATTCCGCATTCAGTATTGTTTCCCCAGTCACCCTTATACTCTCTTCCACCTCGTATTTTTGGGAGCACGTGTTTTGTTCATAACTTAGCCCCTGGGAAAGATAAGTTAGCTCCTCGTGCTCTCAAGTGTGTCTTCCTTGGTTATTCTCGTGTTCAGAAGGGATATCGTTGTTATTCTCCAGATCTTCGTAGGTACCTTATGTCAGCTGACGTCACATTTTTTGAGTCTAAACCTTTCTTTACCTCTGCTGACCACCATGATATATCTGAGGTCTTACCTATATCGACCTTTGAGGAGTTTACTATAGCTCCTCCTCCACCTTCGACCACAGTGGTTTCATCCATACCAACCGTTGAGGAGTCTAGTGTTGTTCCCCTTAGTTCCCCAGCCACAGGAACACCACTCTTGACTTATCATCGTCGTTTGCGTCTTCCATCAGGCCCAACTGGTTCTTGTCCTGCACCTGACCCTGCTCCTGCTGCGGACCCTACTCCTAGTACACTGATTGCACTTCGGAAAGGTATACGGACCACACTTAACCCTAATCCTCATTATGTTGGTTTGAGCTATCATCGTCTGTCATCTCCCCATTATGCTTTTATATCTTCTTTGTCCTTGGTTTCCATCCCTAAGTCTACAGGTGAAGCGTTGTCTCATCCAGGATGGCGACAGGCTATGAGTGACGAGATGTCTGCTTTACATATAAGTGGTACTTGGGAGCTTGTTCCTCTTCCCTCAGGTAAATCTACTATTGGTTGTCGTTGGGTTTATGCAGTCAAAGTTGGTCCCGATGGACAAATTGATCGACTTAAGTCCCGTCTTGTTGCCAAAGGATATACTCAGATATTTGGGCTCGATTACAGTAATACCTTCTCTCCCGTGGATAAAGTGGCTTCAGTCCGCCTTTTTCTATCCATGGATGCGGTTCGTCATTGGCCCCTCTATCAGTTGGACATTAAAAATGTCTTTCTTCACGGTGATCTTGAGGATGAGGTTTATATGGAGCAACCACCTGGTTTTGTTGCTCAGGGGGAGTCTCGTGGCCTTGTATGTCGCTTGCGTCGGTCACTTTATGGTCTAAAGCAGTCTCCTCGAGCCTGGTTTGGTAAGTTCAGCACGGTTATCCAGGAGTTTGGCATGATTCGTAGTGCAGCTGATCACTCTGTGTTTTATCGGCACTCTGCTTCAAGTCTCTGTATTTATCTGGTAGTCTATGTTGATAATATTGTTATTACTGGCAATGATCAGGATGATATTACCAATCTGAAACAACATCTCTTCCAACACTTCCAAACTAAGGATCTAGGCAGATTGAAGTACTTTCTAGGTATTGAGGTTGCCCAATCTAGCTCAGGTATTGTTATTTCTCAAAGAAAATATGCTTTAGACATTCTTGAGGAGACGGGGATGATAGGTTGCAGACCTGTTGACACTCCGATGGATCCGAATTCTACTTATGCCAGGACAGGGGGAGCCGCTTAGTGATCCTGCAAGCTATAAGCGGCTGGTTGGAAAATTAAATTATCTCATAGTGACTAGACCCGACATTTCTTATCCTGTGAGTGTTGTAAGTTAGTTTATGAATTCTCCATGTGATAGTCATTGGGATGCAGTTTTCCGCATTATTCGATATATAAAATCGGCTCCAGGCAAAGGGTTACTCTTTGAGGATCGAGGTCATGAGTAGATCATTGGATACTCGGATGCTGATTGGGCAGGATCACCTTCTGATAGACGTTCTACGTCTGGATATTGTATTTTAGTAGGAGGAAATTTGGTGTCCTGGAAGAGCAAGAAACAGAATGTAGTTGCTCGGTCTAGTGCAGAAGCAGAATATCGAGCAATGGCTATGGCAACATGTGAGTTAGTCTGGACCAAACAATTGCTCAAGGAGTTAAAATTTGGTGAAATCAGTCGGATGGAACTTGTGTGCGATAATCAAGCTACCCTTCATATTGCATTAAATCCGGTGTTCCATGAGAGAACTAAACACATTGAGATTGATTGTCACTTCGTCAGAGAAAAGATACTTTCAGGAGAGATTGCTACAAAGTTTGTGAGGTCGAATAATCAACTTGCAGATATTTTCACCAAGTCTCTCACTGGTCCTCGTATTGGTTATATATGTAACAAGCTCGGTACATATGATTTGTATGCACCTGCTTGAGGAGGAGTGTTAGCTTACAGCATGTATATAGTGTAGTATTGTCCCACATTGGTAGAAGAGTAGTATGTCCTTGTATAGTATAGCTATAAATAAGGACCTCTTGTATTGTATTGTTCATCTAATATCAATAACATATTTTCTCCCGTGCCTTCTCACAAAACTTTTGCATGGTGATGCAATTTAAAAAACATTATACTTCCATAAAAAAAGTAATGAAATAGAACAAACTAGATGTATGAGCTGACGAGTCCCAGTTTGAGCTATGTGATTTTCTACATTGCATGAATCAAGATTGATAACACCAATGTTTTTTCAGCTGTATTTATAATCATGCTTTCCTTGCTCTTTATAGATCCGCCCCTGCTTGTGACGCTTGTCGCAAGCATAAACCATATTTTTAAACCAAAAGCATGAATAGCTCCAAAAAGAAAAGGAGAAAATTAAAGGAGAGAGAATTGATTAAGCAAACAATTGGATAAAACTCAGGTAAATAATATACTAAGAAAATTTCTTTAGCTGATTCTTGAAGACATACTTGTAGAATTTGCAGGTAAAAACTGTTGAAATTGGCAAAAGTACCACATCGGTGGATGACAATTTTGAATGAGAATTTCACCCTATAAAAGGAGGCCTAATGTTTAGGATTTAGACACACCTCTCATTTGCCTTTTATCTTCTTAAGGCATTTGTATCTTCTCTCTTTAGTATTATTTCACTTGTAATTTTGGAGTGGAATAAAATATTGATTGTGTCCGAGGAAGTAGGCAAAATTGGCCGAACCTCGTAAATTCTGGTGTTCTTTTATTGTTGTCTTATTGTCTTGTTTATTATTTAGTGGTTGTCATAATTTTTGGTATAGTAGTTGTGACTCATTCACACTATATACATTTGGCTTCCGCAACAATTGGTATCAGAGCCAAGGTACTGTCTAAGTATGCTCTGTGGTTGCAGCATAGTCTGATCTTCCACATCAGAAAAGATCTATCTTGGTAACTGAGTCAAGGTTCTATCTGAGTATGCTCTGTGGTTGCAGCTTAGTCTGATCTTCCACACCAGAAAGGAAATAATCTTGATTTGTGTCGTCAGCTACTAAATAATATTTGTGTCAAAATGGGAGACAGTAAACAAGAAGAATCTACATCAAGTGTCAATAATACGTCATCGTTGGCATCTTCGCTTATGACAAGAATTGTGTCAAATGCGAAATTTGCGGTAGAAATTTTTGACGGGTCAGGACATTTTGGGATGTGGCAAGGCGAGGTTCTAGATGTTCTTTTTCAACAAGGGCTAGATCTTGCCATTGAAGAAAAGAAGCCAGATGTTATTGGAGAAGAAGATTGGAAAATTATCAATCGTATTGCTTGCGGTACCATTCGATCCTACCTTGCTAGAGAGCAGAAATATCCATACACAAAGGAAACTTCTGCAAGTAAATTATGGAAAGCACTGGAGGATAAATTTTTGAAGAAAAACAGTCAAAATAAATTGTACATGAAGAAGAGACTGTTTCGCTTTACCTATGTTCCTGGTACCACAATGAATGAACATATCACCAGTTTCAATAAGTTGGTCACAGATTTGCAAAATATGGATGCAACTTTTGATGATGGTGACTTGGCCTTGATGTTATTGGGGTCACTTCCTAATGAGTACGAGCACCTTGAAACTACTCTACTCCATGGAAATGACGAAATTTCTCTCAGAGAAGTTTGTTCAGCTTTGTACAGCTATGAACAAAGAAAGGGAGAAAAACAGAAGGGCGGAGAAGAAGAAGCACTAATTGTGAGGGGTCGTCCTCAAAATCAAACGAGGACTAAGAAGGGAAGATCCAAGTCGAGATCTAGACCCAGCAAAGATGAATGTGCCTTTTGTCGAGAAAAGGGGCACTGGAAGAAAGACTGTCCGAAGTTGAAGAATAAGGCCAGACATAACAATGGAAAGGCCATTATGGATTCAAATGTAGCTGATTGTGATGATTCAGACTTCTCATTAGTTACAACAGAGTTATCAACATCATCAGACATATGGTTGATGGACTCGGCTTGTAGCTACCATATGTGTCCCAACAAGGACTGGTTCGTGAATTTTCAAGAAGGAGAATATGGAGTCATCCACACAGCGGATAACAGCCCTCTTACCTCATATGGCATTGGTTCAATAAGATTAAGGAGCCATGATGGAATGATCAGAACATTAACAGATGTTCGATATGTACCGGGTTTGAAGAAGAATCTCATCTCTGTGGGAGCCCTAGAATCAAAAGGGTTCAAAATCATTGCAGAAAATGGAGTGATGAGAATATGCTCCGGTGCACTAGTGGTAATGAAGGCCAATCGGAAGAACAATAACATGTACTGCTATCGTGGTAGCACAGTTATTGGGACAGCAACAGTGACATCCAGTGATGACAAAGAGGCAGAAGCAACCAGGCTATGGCACATGCGCTTGGGACATGCTGGAGGAAAATCCTTGAAAGCTTTATCTAATCAAGGATTGTTAAAAGGCGTAAAGACTTGCAACTTGGAGTTTTGCGAGCATTGTGTCAAAGGGAAACAGACAAGGGTTAAATTTGGTATAGCGATCCATAATACTAAAGGCATTTTGGATTATGTACACTCTGATGTTTGGGGTGCTTCCAAAACACCTTCATTGGGTGGGAAGCACTATTTTGTAACCTTTGTTGATGATTTTTCCCGAAGAGTGTGGGTGTATACAATGAAGAGGAAAGATGAAGTGTTGGGAATTTTTCTCAAATGGAAAACGATGGTGGAGAATCAAACAGGCAGGAGGATCAAGTGTATTCGCACAGACAATGGAGGTGAATACAAAAATGATCATTTCAATAAGGTCTGTGAAAATGATGGCATCGTCCGACACTTCACTGTCAGAAATACACCACAACAGAATGGAGTGGCAGAACGTATGAACCGGACTTTACTGGAGAAGGTACGGTGTATGTTGTCCAATGCTGGCTTGGGCAAAGAATTTTGGGCTGAGGCAATTACATATGCATGCCACCTCATTAATCGTCTACCATCTGCTGCTATTGATGGCAAGACACCATTTGAAAAATGGTATGGAAAACCTGCTGTAGATTATGATTCTTTGCACGTGTTTGGCTCAATTGCATACTATCATGTGAAAGAGTCAAAATTGGATCCGAGAGCAAAGAAGGCTATATTTATGGGGATTACTTCTGGAGTCAAAGGATACCGCTTATGGTGTCCAGAGACAAGGAATATTATATTCAGCAGAGATGTTACCTTTGATGAATCTACCATAACAAATAAGATGACAGTTGAAAGATGTCAAACAAACTGGTGGTGCATCAAAGCAGGTGGAGTTTGAGGGAAAATTTATTTTTCCTACACAAGAAGCAGAGGAGGAAACTCATGAAGATTACCCTCTGGAAGAAGAGCCAGTAGAAAGGGAGATTCCAACTCAGGAACCTCGACAACAACTTGAATCAATAGCAACCAGCAGGCCAAAAAGGACAATAACGAAACCTGTTCGTCTTATAGAGACGGTTGCTTGTGCAACCTCAATTGTAGCTGATGGTGTTCCTACCACTTATAAAGACGCAATCCAAAGTTCAGAAGAAGATAAGTGGAGGATTGCCATGAATGAAGAAATGCAGTCCCTTCATCAGAATCATACATGGAAATTGGCCAATCTCCCGAAGGGAAAGAAAGCAATTGGGTGCAAATGGGTATTTGCAAAGAAAGAAGGATTTCCTAACCAAGAAGATGTTCGCTACAAAGCAAGATTGGTGGCCAAAGGATATGCTCAAAAGGAGGGAATTGATTACAATGAAGTATTTTCTCCAGTTGTAAAACATTCCTCCATTAGAATTATGTTGGCTTTGGTAGCACAGTTGGATTTGGAACTAGTTTAGATGGATGTAAAAACTGCGTTTTTACATGAAAACTTGGAGGAGGAAATCTACATGACTCAGCCAGAAGGATTCAAAGTTGCTGGAAAAGAAAATATAGTATGCAAACTTGAAAAATCGTTGTACGGATTGAAACAATCTTCTAGACAATGGTACAAGCGATTTGACAAGTTTATGTTGCGGCAAGGGTACAAGAGAAGCAAATACGATCATTGTGTGTATTTGCGCAAACTTAATGATGGTTCCTTTGTATATCTTCTCCTATATGTTGATGATATGTTGATAACTTCCAAGAATTCGGAAGAAATTGATAAGTTGAAGATTCAACTGAAGGAGGAGTTCGAGATGAAGGATCTGGGTGAGGCAAAGAAAATTCTTGGCATGGAGATAATAAGAGATAGACGTACAAAGAAACTCTGTTTATCTCAGAAAGAATATTTGAAGAGAGTACTAAAGCGTTTTGGCATAGATAAGAAGACTAAGCCAATTAGTACGCCACTTGCTCCCCATTTTAAGCTAAGTACTACTATGTCGCCAAAGGATGAAACTGAACAGGAGTATATGTCAAGGGTACCATACGCAAATGTTGTTGGTAGCTTGATGTATGCAATGGTTTGTACGAGACCTGACATTTCACAAGCCGTTGGAGTTATTAGCAGATATATGCATAATCCAGGAAAGGAGCATTGGCAAGCTGTGAAATGGATTCTACGGTATATTCATAGTACTGTAGATGTTGGGTTAGTTTTTGAGCAGGAAGGCAATCGGTCTGTAGTTGGATATTGTGACTCAGATTTTGCGGGTGATCTGGACAAACGAAGGTCAACTACTGGTTATGTGTTTACTTTTGCAAAGGCACCAGTTAGTTGGAAGTCTACTTTGCAGTCAACAGTTGCTTTGTCTACAACAGAGGCAGAGTACATGGCTATTACGGAGGCTGTGAAGGAGGCAATTTGGCTTCAGGGGTTGCTAAAGGAGCTTGGTATTGAACAAAAAAATATTACAATTTTTTGTGATAGTCAAAGTGCTATTCAATTAGCGAAGAACCAAGTTTATCATGCAAGGACGAAGCACATTGATGTTCGGTATCATTTCGTACGAGAAATCATAGAAGAAGGTGGAGTCACGGTGAAGAAAATTCATACTACGGAGAACCCTGCTGATATGCTGACAAAAGTGGTGACTGCGGTCAAGTTTCAACATTGTTTGGATTTGATCAACATTGTTGAACACTAAAGATTGAAGATGAAGACACAACCAAAATTTGTTATTGAGAGAAAATTGAAGATGTGGAATTTTGCCAAGGTGGAGATTTGTTGAAATTGGCAAAAGTACCACATCGGTGGATGACAATTTTGAATGAGAATTTCACCCTATAAAAGGAGGCCTAATGTTTAGGATTTAGACACACCTCTCATTTGCCTTTTATCTTCTTAAGGCATTTGTATCTTCTCTCTTTAGTATTATTTCACTTGTAATTTTGGAGTGGAATAAAATATTGATTGTGTCCGAGGAAGTAGGCAAAATTGGCCGAACCTCGTAAATTCTGGTGTTCTTTTATTGTTGTCTTATTGTCTTGTTTATTATTTAGTGGTTGTCATAATTTTTGGTATAGTAGTTGTGACTCATTCACACTATATACATTTGGCTTCCGCAACAATTGGTATCAGAGCCAAGGTACTGTCTAAGTATGCTCTGTGGTTGCAGCATAGTCTGATCTTCCACATCAGAAAAGATCTATCTTGGTAACTGAGTCAAGGTTCTGTCTGAGTATGCTCTGTGGTTGCAGCTTAGTCTGATCTTCCACACCAGAAAGGAAATAATCTTGATTTGTGTCGTCAGCTACTAAATAATATCTTCCATATTATCAATCGGCAAAGATTTCTCCTCCTTTTTCTTGTTGTTTCCGCATAGAGGCAGTGTCCTTTTAGAGGCACCATTCTTCCTTATATTCTTATGGTAGGTTTTTCAAAATTAAGAGAGGAAGGTGGATCGCTTCGGTTTCCACAACGTACCTGAACTTTTCTTTGGGATTCTAAGCATTAGTGAATTGTTATGTATTAGTAGCAATGTACCTGTTTCGGAATTGTAAGCATCAACTGTTTGGAATTCTAAGTATTTGCAACGTACCTCATAACATGTATCTATTTAATTGTGTTCAAAGAAGTAATTTACTGTTTTGTATTCTTTTTAACTGAAATTATGTATTCACCCGAATATGAATCATTGTAGAAATTAGATTTAGTTTAAAGGGTAAAAAGGTTATTCAATTTTATATGAGTATTTTTGTCTTTCAACTTTACATTTAGTACCTTCCCACTTTTAGTATAATATGATATGATATATATATATAGATATATCATATATGTAATGTGTATATTTGATAAGCAGGTGCTCTTGTTATTTCTTTCCTTGTATATGGCTTTTAGTACCACACTTCATTATGTCTCATGAACCATTGATCATTATATTACTATTCTCCCAGCCCCAGGGTTGTTAATAATGTAAGCTCTCTGATGTTATCCATGATAAGGGAAGGCGGCTAAGTGTATGGTGCAGCATTGATGTCGGCATAAACTCTTTCATGCATGTGCTTTCATGTCACATTTTCTGAGTTGAATGGTTTCCATACTTGATAGAATACCTTCTTTTATCAGATCCATTGCTCAGCACTGAATAATAATCGCAATTGCAGATGGTCATTGACACCCTTGATGAGAAATTGAGGCTGGTAAAGTGTCTTAGAGAAGCTCAATTAGCCTCGACACATCACACATCTGTGTTTTTTCAACTAATAAAGGAGGTAGGACAATGGGTGCAGGTAACTCTTTTTGCTCTTGGTTACTGAGGTTAGTTTGTTTTATAAACAGAAGTAGAATCTTCATGCTGGCACAAGTCTATTGGGAACCGGCACTCACACATGTAATACAACAACAAATGTTTTACTGATAACTGATTAAACAATAAAGGTTGGTATCCTCTTGATTTTGTAAGATTCAAAAGCAAACAGAAAATCACTAATTTTGATAAAGACCAGAAAAACATCACTGCTCAATCCTAAAGTAAACACACAGGAAATCATAATGAAACTGGACACAAGAAGATATTGATGGTGATTGTGGAAATGAATTTTCAAGCTCTGGGCTTGAGCCGACCCTCATTGGCTAACTTGAAGAGCTGAGCCTGAGCTGCTGCAGCCTTGTCTGAACTGAGTGCAGCTGCAAAATTGTTCTTGACTTGTGTGGTGGTGTAACTGAACCTCTTGCTAACCATGGAGTTCAGCAAAGAAGCTGTGCCTTCCCTGTAGAGTTGCCCAAATCCATCAGTATGTGTGTTTGAAAGTGCTTGCAGCAAGTTCATGTTTGAGCCGAGCCCTGGAGCAGTAGCCACACCAAATGCACCTCCAACAGTTCCCCACCAACCAAACAAGCCCCATATTAGTCCCGGGTGAGTCCTCCAGTAACTGCAAATCATATGATTAAGTGTTATAAGATGCTGCATATTAAAGTTATGAATGTAAATTAAAGCTGATGATGCAATAAGTTAAACTTACTCGCATGTAAAAGGAGGTGATGGTGTTGGGATAGCAGGAGTGCTTGGAGTGCCTGGGTCAACAATAGGAGTAGTTGGTGGGCTTACAATAGTGGGTGTGGAGGGGGTACTAGGTCTAGGAGTACTTGGAGGGGTGGGGTAGTAGCCACCTGCATGACCTCCGGAAGGAGGAGCTGGGGTAGGGTTATGATGATGCCCTACTTTTGGAGGGTTACCACAGTTTGCAGGTGGTGTTCCATGGCTACCGCTTCCATGAGATGGTGTTGTGTGAGAGGGCGGAGTTCCATGGCCACTTGATGGAGGTGTGCTTGAACCTGTTATCCACAAAATGGATTGTCAGAATGAAGACAGTATAACTTTAGACACTCCAAATAAGCTGGGACTAAATTCTTGCTCCTAAGGGCGAAAACTCCAACACTAGTAAATAAAGGGTGGTTGTGTTGTGGTTTTGAGTTGCGAGTGCTCGTAGCTTGTACTGAACAACCCCATTATGAAACCAACCGAACAAATAATATGAGAGTGAATGCAGCCTCAAACAATTAAAAACGAAAAAACCAGGAACGCCCTTCTTGTTTCTTAGATACTTTACCATTTTATAGTTTATAGTGCTTTCTGTATATTCGCACACATTATGCTTAGGAACTAGTTAAAGAGCATCTTAGGTTTTGGTAATCTATAAAATTAACAGATAAAGAAAAAGATAGGTTTTGGTAATCTATAAAATTAACTGATAAAGAAAAAGATATTAGAGCAAATAGCAAAATATATAGAGTGGTAAGGAGACCTCCTGGGGGACTTCCGATGGTTGGATCAGGAATATAGAAGTTCTTCTGTTCTTCAAAAGAAGCAGTAGACATGACAGGAATGACTAAATTCTGCGACAGTAACGCTGCAAATGCGGCCCACAGAATTAGAGAACTCTGCTTACTTCTCTGTTTCTCCATCATTTTGCTTCCAAGGGAGACTGTCTGACAGAGAGAAAAGAGAACGAATGAAAGGATAGATAGAGAATTCAGTGATGGGAAGTGATACAAGTGAGGAGCAGTATATAAAGAGTTATGAGATACAGAAGTTAATATAAGCAGGTGAAGGAGTATGTAGTTAGTTGTGTATGTTGCATGTGCATTTATTGTGTCATTTAAATCCACATTGCAAAATGTGTAGAAAGTCCTCCTTAGCTCTAAACATACCCATGTCTTCACCCTGATATACACAAAATATGTTGCATGGCCCTCGTTATCGAGTTCTGTAAAATCATGTAAACACCTTTAGGCTAGAAAAATTCTTTATCTAATATTCCCTGGATTATTGCATGCTCGCAAGTTAATTGCACTGGGTCGACCTAAAGTAGATGTTAAGTAATTTTGGAGTCAAAAACTTATTCTGTGCACAGAGGCGGATCCAGGATTTCAACATGATGGGTGCACTGTTGTAAAGAAGTGCATCTAGAATTTATATTTGACAGGTTTAACTTTTGTCTCTTACCATGAATCCATTGTAGTTTTGAAATTATAGGTTCAAATTTATATTGTTTTTGAAATTTTAGTAATTTTTACATATATTTATACTCCATGCTGAAAACAAGACCGTTCGGAGTGGGATTTGAACCGTCAGTATCACTTGTAAAGGTGCACCCAATAATAATTACACCATAAGAGTCTTTGAGCATGGGTGCACACACATATATTTAAGTAATTTTGAAGAAATATAACATTATTATACATGGTTTAGGAAAAAGAGTATGGGTTCACGTTAGCCCATACCCCTCAAGCTGGATACGCCTTTGTTGTGCACTATACAATACCATCTCCCTCCTTTGCTTCCATTGGGGTTGCGGGGCAGATTATTTTGTTTCTTGATTAAATTTCATTTCCCTAGTTTTGGAAATTTGGAACACATGAAGAAACCCTTGAAGTTGCATTAGGGTATGTTGTCTATATCACACTTTTTGGTTGCGATCCTTTCCCAGACTCTGCGTGAATGTGGGATGCTTTGTACATCAGGCTGCCCTTTATGAAAAAGCCCTTGAAGGTAGATGTAAAGTGAAAGGGACCAAAAAGATTTATCGCCAGAGAATGTTTGGTTCTTAAGAGTTCAGTGGTACTTCATGGCCCCTGCAACTTATTTCCTGTGTTTTTTTTTTTTTAAATTCCCAGTTGTATAGTAAAAGATTTCATCTCAGTTTTTATTCACATTAAACCATGAAACTGAGAAAGTAAGCGTTTTGGTCCTTCTAGAAGACTCTATTTAGACATGTAAAGAGTTTCACATATGTTATTAAGATGGACTAAGACAACTACGGAAGGACAGCCCGCGTTCACGCAGGGTCTGGGGAAGGGCCGCATTTCAAGAGGTGTAATGTAGACAACTTACCCTAATGCAAATATTAATAGCTGCTTTCACTGCTCGAACCCATAACCTATAGGTCATTCGGAGACAACTTTGTCGTTGCTCCAAGACAAGACAACTACATCAATAATAATATTAATAATAATAAGCGATAAGCAGCATTTTTCTATGCCTAGCTTCATTTAGGACTCTGGAAACAGCAGCAAGGTCCAGTTGATGAGCTGAATCGAGGGAGAGGTCTTTTTCTTGGATTATGCTGGTTTATTACAGTCAACTAACTAAATTTGATGGTTAACATAAGATTATGTCCAAAGATAGGGATTGGTTACTAAAAGAAAATCTTGGAAAAAGCAACGCATAAATAAGGTTTTTGATAAAGAACCATGAAGATGGAAATTAATGGTCCTGACATACAAGTAGGTGAAGGGAGGACATTAAATTGCATAGTAAATGCGACAGCAAAAGCATTGTCCCTCTCTTGGAGATTGGTAGGTCGTCCTGTCTGTCTCTGTGTTAAAGTCACTTTGACTAATTTTTTTTTGGATAATGGTAGTGTCTGAGCCGGTCTTCCTGGATCGTAATTATTTATCGGATATATATTACATCTCGCCAATTTAAGTACGTTCTAAGTAACTTTGTCCATCAAATCTTAGACAGACGATAAAAAATTACCTAAATTTTCTGTTGTTACTAGAATTGAACTTTGATTTCTCATAGTTTTCATCCCATTTCATTAACGGCCAAGCTATACTGTTGGATGCACCTTTTGAGTAATAAGATAGGTGGGTTTCCATCCAATAGTGAGTGAATGGCCAGCTAAGTTTACGTGAATAGTGCATGGAGTATCTGTATTCAATCCTCTAGCAGTAAATGTAGAGAAGATGAGACAATTAAAATAAGGAGAACCGAGTACACCCATTTTCCATTGGCATGAGCTGTCAATTCAAAATGACCAAATGAGTTAGGTTTCTCATCTATGATACCTATTTACACTCTTCGGCTAGTGGCCTTGTGGTTTGCCTAACTGATCTTTGTTCATTTATGTCATTTGATTCTGTTTTCCTTTTTGGTGAATTAGAATTTCAGTCACTTGGTGGAAAAAGGGCAGAGAAACGAGAAGCTACGGTGTCATTTTTTTTGTCACAGAAGCAGGGGTGTGTAAATGAATATTTAAAAATCGACTAAATCGACCGAATCGAAGCGATTTTTAGGTTTATTTTAATAAAACCGTAGGTTTTTATATAAATCTACAACCGTACCGATAATTATGGTAGATTTTTTATTTTATGAAAATAAATCGAAAAAATACCGAACCGTACCGAATAAATTTACATGTAAAAAATATATTTATATACTAAGTTTAAAAATAATAAAGCATTAAATTTTTCCTTAACCTTTGAAATTATAAAAATGATTACAAGCCAACAAGTAATTAAAATCAAAATCCTAATTCTCAAACCTATTATGTTACTCCTACTGAAACTAAATTATTTCCAGCATATTCACTAGCAAGACACAAAGTATTCTAGCGATAATGAGTAGCAAACTACAATGTATTGAATATGTTTCCTTTTGTATGATTTAGATTTATTTTTTTGAATATTTAATCTTCTATAAACTTTATTCTTGAGTCCCAACTTGGTTAATATCTTTCTACTCGTGTGATTTTATTTTTGTCTTTGCTTAGTTTCTTTTACGTTGTTGTAGAGTAGTTGACGGATCTATAATATGGCCATCTTTCATGTTTTCTTAATTCTTCATCATTTAAACAGTAAAACTGTCTAGAGAGTTTTGTTAAGTCCAATAAAAGTATGTATGTTATTGCATTTCACTTTTACTAGCGACTTTTACATGACATTTAAAAAAATACCGAAAATTAACCGAACCGTACCGATACCGAAGAGAAACCAACATAATTGGGATGGTTTTGAAAAGTTTAATTTTGGTTATACATAATAGAATAACGGAAAAATTGGTATGGTACAAATTTTATAAAATAACCAGCCGAACTGAACCATTGACACCCGTACATAGAAGTACATATGATTTGCTTTTCTGCAGTAGTAACTAAGCTAGCGTTTGGCCATAGAATCCCAAATTTGTTTTAAAAAATCTGATTTGGGTGAAGTATGGTTTGAAGATGAAAATGTATTTGGACATAAGTTTTCAAAACATATTTCACTTTTATTTTTGAAAAAAATATGAAACATGACTTATACCCATAAGTTCTAAAAGCTATCACAAATACGCAACAGTACCTTCATCAATAACATTCATTATCATTATCACAAACCATAGTGCTGAACATAAATAAATTTGGTACAAAATTATTATTTTTATAATGAACTACATAATACACTATCAGATGACCGAGAAGACGAAACAACATTATTACAAAATAATAAATGGTGGATTCTTTTATAAAATACAAAAGTTTGAAGCAATTTTTAGAAAATGTAATAATAATATTTTGGGCCAAAATCAGCTCTTGGGATTTGAGAATTTGCTAAAATATGAATAAAATTTATGAACAAACATGTATTTGCCAAAACAAAAACTAGAAAAAAATTTGACAAAATCTATGGCCAAACGGGTCCTAAGTGACTAAATGTAATGTTTGGTAAAAGTTGGTGAATCCACGAATTCAAAGGTTCATAGGTAGTAGGGAAAATCAGAAGGCAAGTAAATAGGCTATAAGTTTCAGTACGAACTAGGAAGTTGTCACGACCCAAAATCCCTCCAAAGGAGTTGTGATGATGCCTAATCTCTAGAACTAGGTAAGCCTAATACATACCGAAATGATAACAAATTTGTTAGGATCGGAAACCTGAGTAGTGCGAAATTTAACCAAACAACGTTATAATGACAATAACAAAGACAATGCAAGTTAATAACAACGACAATTAAAGCATATAAAGAAGACACCAATTTAACATGGTTTGGTCAGTGTGACCTACGCCCACAAGCGGAGAGGAGCAAATTCACTATAAGAATAATAGTACAAAAGAGCGTACAAAATTATAGTAAATCCTCTAATTAATCCCAAATACCCCCGAGAGACTAACCTCACAAAATTACTCCAAAGAAAGGGGATCATACAAGTATTTTCCAACACTCAACTCTCTTACAAAATACTCTCAATTACTAAAGGAGGAGAAGAAACAAGAAATGAAGACTCAAGTTTTGTTGGTGTATTTAAAATGAACTAATAGCCTTTCCTTTTATAGGCAAAAAAGTCTTGGCCTCTTAGGTGTAAAAGAAAAGATACAACTTGTGCAAATGATATCCACCACATAATGCAATATTTTTGGGTACCAAAGAATATTGCCAACAAAGTCTATTTTGCAAATAGGCTTATGCTTATGTGTGATGGACTCCACTAGCCAAAATTTTGGCCATAATTACAAATCTCCACCTTGGCCTAATTTTGGCTGATACAGTAAGTTTGCTTCACCTTCTCCGCAAAAGCCCCAATGGGCATATATCAAAATTTAATGCCATCAAAATCAGACAAGTTGTCTGATATCGAAACTATAGTAGGGCCTATAACAGTGGATCCCAATAAAGTATACAACGAACCAGATTTGTGTGTTTTCATGATCACAAAAGCACCTTGAAAACTTTTTAGAACTCCACTTCACTAGTGAATTTGCACCCAAGGGATTCTAAAGTGCCAAAAGAGATGAGAGTTTTCTTCAACTCAAGAACATATCTAATATCGGTGAGAGTTCTCACCCCACCATCGTGCATTCTGATCCGAATTGTACCTTTGCCAATAACGTTACAAGTAACATTGTTACCCAGTTTATACAACAATTTAATCTTGTCTTTGAGATGAATTATACTTATCTCAGTTTCTTCATCAGATTCTCCAATGGCCATAAGTGTTTGTTCATCCTCATCATCATCATATGAGTTTTCTCCCCGAGCAGTGACCATAGACTTGGTTGGTCCTTTGTTGTTGCTTTTCTTGGGTTGAACCTGTTCCTTCTTCCTGTTTCTTCGTTTAGCTCTTTCCTTCTTCCATTCGATTTCCCATAAAGGACAATTCTTGATGTGGTGATCAGTCTTTCTACACTTGTAGCAGCCATCATTGGTTTTCTTTTCAGGAGCTTTTGACTTGCTATAGCTTCCACTTCTTGAAGAACCTTTTCCTCTTCTCAGGTACTTCTTGAAGTCCTTGGTGATCATAGCCATTTCATCATCTTCTAGATTAGAACCTTCAGTGATTCTGAGTGCCAAGCTCCTTTTCTTCTTAGGTACATCCATTTTCATGGTTTGTCTCCTAAGTTCATAGGCAGTGAGATTTCCAATTAATTCATCCAGTGGGAGAGTGACAATATTCTTTGATTCCTGAATGATAGTGATTTTGCTCTCACAAGTGATAGTTAAAACCCTAGTTAGTATCTTCTCGACTCTATCTTCTTCAGAAATAATCATTCCAAGAGACTTTATCTCATTTCTCAGTGTAGTGAACCTTGTGTATATATCTTGAATGGTTTTTTCTTCCTTCATAGCAAAGTTCTCATATTGAGAATACAGTAGAGTTCCTCTGGATCTCTTTACCTGAGGTGTTCCTTCATGAGCCACTTGCAATGTGTCCCAGATTTGCTTAGCAGTGGTTTAACTTTGAATTCTACTGTACTCATCTAGACCAAGTCCACAAACAAGCCATTTCTTGGCTTTAGCATTCTTCTCCCATTTCTTTAATTCCGCAGCAATACAATCCGTTCTTGTCTTTGGCACATCTACTCCTTCAGCATTTATCTTCAAGGTAGCCAGTGGACAATCGGTGACAATGTCCCATAGCTCAAATTCCTCTCCTATAATGTGATCTCTCATCCTGTTTTTTCACCAAGAGTAGTACTGGCCGTTAAAGAGTGGTGGCCTAGCAGTGGATTGCCCTTCCTAGTTTTCAGGTGGTGCACTCATGTTGATCTTCTCCTAAGGTGTAAGCCTCTTCAAGGAGAACCTTCTCTGATACCAATTGATGTTTTATACTTCAATGCCACACAAGAAGAGGGGGGGTGATTTATGTGGTGTCCAATTTTCGCATGCACTGATTATAGAAGGACATGGTTATTCTATGTATTCCTTATACTACTATTACGGAAATAGTAAATGCGAAAAATAAAGAACACAAGTATTTTTACGTGAAAAACACCCGGCTCAAAAGGTAAAAAAACCACGACCTATTACTCAACAGGATTTCCCCAACACTTCACTAAATCACTGAGCCAAAACAATAGTTACCAATCTCTTTGTAAACCTAAGGATTACCTCTAATCCCGTTATGACAACCTGCCTCTAACTGTTGCGACAACTTCAAGTTAACTCTAACTTGAATACTCATAGTACCTAATACAATTGCCTCTAGATAAAGATGAAAGGTACAATTTGAAAAGCCCTACTACAATTGAACTAGAATAAAAGATAGACACTTGGAACTGGTTCTTCTTTCTGGTTCATGTAGCTTCAAATTCGTATACTTGAATCACACAAGAATTGCTTGCAAAATGCCTTGCTATTTTGTTCTCAACTCAAGTTTAACTTCAGCTTTTATGCGTACCTGTAAAGTGAGAACATCCTACAATTTATAGAGTTAGTAGAATATGAAATTACTAGAGTTCTAATGCTATACTCTTCCATGGTAGAAGAGTTCTAGTTATCTTCAACTTCTAACTCCTCCCTTATCTTGGATAAAGTTCTTTTCGAGTAAGGAGTCCTTCTCCTTATCATTTATGCAACATTTTCGATCAGGAGATATCAGATATAACAACTTAAGCTTATCTCCTTCACGTGCATCTCTTATGCTCGAATCTGCCCGTATTTGTGTACACTGTGTATGGACCTGGTTCATGCTTGAGTTCCTTTGTCAATCATCAAAACAAATTTCACTTGGGCCAACAAGAAGGAATTCACATTTCAATCAACAGTGAAGATAAGGGGAACACGAATGGCAACGAGAAATAACCAAGTAATTAAGCAGTAACATAGTCGGAGTACAGATGAAGTATGAATGTGTTCATGTAGGGAAAACAATAACAACTCAACCAATCAAATCATTCCTAATACACGAATTTCAACAATCCCTCTTCTCCTAATCTCAGATCATAAATCACAACTTCCAAATGTTACACACATGGCACCTTGTGCCTTCATTTTCCATATCACTTCCGCACGGCAAAATCCACGTGCTACCAGGTATATAGTATCCGTGTCAAGTGCTAATAAATAATATTCGAGTGATCTATTCATATATAATAAAGTAAAATTACAGTTTCTGAACCAAACAGGAAATCAATGAGAAAATGAGTTTATTTTGAAAAATATTTGGGTAAAGAGAATAAAATTTTCAAATAAAATAAGGCATCGGATAAGCTACTGATTTGAATATATAATTTAATAAATTAAAACATAATAGCATTTTTTAAAGTAAAGTAGAAACATCAGATAGGGTAAGGAGATTAAGTTGAGAAATCGATTAAAGTGAAATATGACAACTATTAAAAATAGTAAGGTACCGAATGAAATGACGAGTTTTAACTTAAGAGTCATATAAGGTAAGCATGTTATTAATTCTTTTATTTAAAATCGTTATGTTACTGACAACTCGATATGGTATGAGATAATGACTCATTGTAGTAAATTCATCTCAAAATTAATTCACCAAAATAATAGTAATAGGAAAGGAAAACAAGAAATGAAGGCAAAGCAGTAAACTAATGAAAATAACTCAATCCTCAAAATCAGTAAAAACTAGAAATACCAATCCTCAAAGTCTCATACGAAAGAACCGAAGCCAATACAATAAAACAAGGGATACAAAACACATAAATTGTTGCGGCGCGCAACCCGATCCCATTGTACAACACTATCCTCCCTTATTCTACCATGTAAATATCAATAATAATAATTAAATATATGTTACGGTACGCAACCCGATCCCATCATATAATCATAGTCAATACCATAATCCTCGCTTATTTCACCATATCAATCCACTCTTATTTTACCTGTTGCAGCGCACAACCCGATCCCACCGTATCAATATAAATCCTCCCTTATTCCTCCTGTTGCGGCGTGCAATCCGATCCATAAATAATCAATAACATCAACAATCCAATACTCAATTTACAAGAATTTCTACAATTATAGAATTTGAGTACACGACAATGAAGGAATAGTAGCCTTGTCGGCTCGTATATGTATATATATATATTTTGGGTAGCTTCCCGTTCGGCTCAGTTGGCCTAACAACTCAACCAATCAAATCATTCCTAATACATGAATTTCAACAATCCCTCTTCTCCTAATCTCAGATCATAAATCACAACTTCCAAATGTTACACACATGGCACCTTGTGCCTTCATTTTCCATATCACTTCCGCACGGCAAAATCCACGTGCTACCAGGTATATAGTATCCGTGTCAAGTGCTAATAAATAATATTCGAGTGATCTATTCATATATAATAAAGTAAAACTACAGTTTCTGAACCAAACAGGAAATCAATGAGAAAATGAGTTTATTTTGAAAAATATTTGGGTAAAGAGAATAACATTTTCAAATAAAATAAGGCATCGGATAAGCTACTGATTTGAATATATAATTTAATAAATTAAAACATAATAGCATTTTTTAAAGTAAAGTAGAAACATCAGATAGGGTAAGGAGATTAAGTTGAGAAATCGATTAAAGTGAAATATGACAACTATTAAAAATAGTAAGGTACCGAATGAAATGACGAGTTTTAACTTAAGAGTCATATAAGGTAAGCATATTATTAATTCTTTTATTTAAAATCGTTATGTTACTGACAACTCGATATGGTATGAGATAATGACTCATTGTAGTAAATTCATCTCAAAATTAATTCACCAAAATAATAGTAATAGGAAAGGAAAACAAGAAATGAAGGCAAAGCAGTAAACTAATGAAAATAACTCAATCCTCAAAATCAGTAAAAACTAGAAATACCAATCCTCAAAGTCTCATACGAAAGAACCGAAGCCAGTACAATAAAACAAGGGATACAAAACACATAAATTGTTGCGGCGCACAACCCGATCCCATTGTACAACACTATCCTCCCTTATTCCACCATATAAATATCAATAATAATAATTAAATATATATTACGGCACGCAACCCGATCCCATCATATAATCATAGTCAATACCATAATCCTCGCTTATTTCACCATATCAATCCACTCTTATTTTACCTGTTGCAGCGCACAACCCGATCCCACCGTATCAATATAAATCCTCCCTTATTCCTCCTGTTGCGGCGTGCAATCCGATCCATAAATAATCAATAACATCAACAATCCAATACTCAATTTACAAGAATTTCTACAATTATAGAATTTGAGTACACGACAATGAAGGAATAGTAGCCTTGTCGGCTCGTATATGTATATATATATTTTGGGTAGCTTCCCGTTCGGCTCAGTTGGCCTTGTCTGCCTATCAATCATATATGTTCAGATAACACATGTTTTAGTTGGTACACTCGGTCAAGTAAGACACCGGGTGCCAGTCTCGCCTCCCCGGTTTGGAGCGTGATAAACTCACACTCGCGCACAAAAGCGGTGGTGGAACATATTTCACACCTGATTAGCTTGATTGTTCAATTGTGAACTTTTTGAAGTGATTTCAGTTAAATAGTTTAGTGGAAAAGTTCCAATAACTACGTAGTATGGATTTTAGCATAATTTTAAATCTTTTAATTCTAAATCCAGCTAAATGAAAGTGGCCGAAGTGATTAGACTAAAAATAATCCCAAATATGACAAACAAGTTGGGTCACCACACGATTAAAAGACACTAAAAGCTTCTTGACCGATTATATATTGTGTCTAAGGTGTACTTGGTGGCTCGTTGTCTTCCCTTGGGTGCATCGGATGTTTGGCCAAACTTCTAAAATCAGCTTATTTTTCGCTAAGCAAGCTAGCTTGTTTTTCGTTTTTTCGTTCGCAGATTCCAAACTCCAAGGTGCATTGGCAATGTGCTCTGCACTCTAACCAAAATGCCGATCTTATTTTTCTCGTTCTGGGATTTGCTGTTACTTTGAGTTGTATGATATTCTTCCATAGATAAATCAACAGCTTTCGGAGCAGTTATTTATTTGAAAAAAAGAAGAAGAGAAATAATATTCGCCTTAATTGTAAACTCCGATCCGTGGCTGTTAGGTATAGGAGTATCATTACATGTGATAGCTAATTTATCAGGAATCTTGAGTATTGGTTAGAAATATAATAATGGCAATTACATAATATTAATTCTCTTGCAAATTAAAATACTGGCGGTATTAATTAGTTTGATTGTGCCTTCCATTGAGGATTTTTCATTTGTTACTTCAAAAGAATTTTCTAACATGTCATCGGTTATCATACACGATATATTAAGTACTTCAAATATAGCTCATCATATCATATCATATTATAGTGTAAGTGTGCACACCCTAGGTCAAAGTTAATTTACAAATTTACCCATTTAATACTAAGTGTCAGTTTTGCCCATCATTTTTACCCTTTAAAAGTACATTATCTCTTAGTTATTGATATATAAAAATGTAACAACATTAGATTACAATATACAATGTATCTGATACACTTTTAAACTGATGATTTCATTTAGTATTCCTAACTAATTAGTTGTTCTACTTATTATATTCTGAACTAATTAATTCATAAAACGTTTGAGTAGAGACTTGAAAATATATTCCAAATGGAATACTAAGGGCCGCAAAGCTCTCTCGCTGCATATATATATATATATATATATATATATATATATAAGAGCTGGCAGCCGGGTAGGAAACGCACACAACAATATAGGAGTTGTGTTTACCTTTAGTTACCGAACACTTTGATTTCATATCCTATCTACTGTTAAATTCCAAACGTTGATATTAAGTTGTGACGAACTATAGCACTTTCTTAAGCATCTATAAAAGGAGGCTTGGGTCGCATTGAATATGGTTTGCTTGTTTGGTTGATATAAAGAGGAAAAACGAAAACAAACCAGAAGTGAGGCTTTATGGAAGTAAGGGGTTCTAGCCTTTTCCATTTCTTGTTTGTAAAGTAACAACCAAACCAGAAGTTGTTTCCTGAAGAAAAAAATGTGTTCTACTTATTTATGCTGTCATCGCCATTTGTATTAGTTTTTTCCTGAAATTTCCTTGTAATTTTGAAGTGTTCATAATTATGATCTTATTACATTTTTATTTTTTATGCTTATATTAACTTTTTAAATAAACACTAATTTGATGTGAACCCAGTACTTTTATCGTAGAGTATAAATTTATGTGTAAAATTCTACTAAATTTATAAAAATAGTAGATGTGAACCCATAACTTTAAATATATAATTAATTTTATGTCAAGAACCTTAAAAATTGAACCCATAAAATTTAAATCCTGAATCCGCCTCTGCCAATCATATAGATCATAATTAATGAAAATTTTTCAATGAAATTCCAATAAATTGAAGTAGATATTAAAAAAATGGCATGGCAATTTCTGCATTTCGATCCAAATAATCCAAACACTCTTACATAAGATAAATCACCCGACTCTTATTCAAAGCCCATCTACACACTCCAGCTGCTTCCTTACGCTAGAAACTAGTTTTAAGAAATTGAGTTTGAGCATAGGGCTTGAAAGGTTACCAAAACTTCTGGAGATAGAAACACAAAACAAGACTCGACTTCATTAATTTTTTTATTTACGTTTTTTCAACCCCCCAAGCTCAAACATAACTTCCTACTAAGAGTGAATCTTATTTATCACATCACGCTCCTTGACGATAGTTAAATATTTTTGAAAGACGCGAAGTTTTGTTATATCTTATTTCTCTCGGCTAATTTATTCAATTTAATTTGTGACATTATTATATTCATAAGTACTAATTAACTTTAGTTAAGTTGGTGGTGAAATATTAATCAAGTTTTATAACGACCCGACTTGTCGTTTTGAACATTTACGCTCCTTTCAACTATTTGAAATCTTGAATAGTTTCATATGATGTATTATGACGTGTGTGAATCGTCGGTTTTGATGTTTCAGGTGTTTCGGGATTAGTTCGGAAGAATAAATTTCATGTTGGAAGCTTAAATGAAAAAGGGTTAACCGAAGTTTAACTTTTGTGCAAACGATTCCAGAATGAAGTTTTGATGGTTCCAATAGCTATGTATGGTGATTTTGGACTTAGGAGTGTGTCCGAATATTTATTTGAAAGTCCGTAGTTGATTTTGGCTTGAAATGGCGAAAGTTGGAAATGAAAGGTCTGGAAGTTTGACCAGGAGTTGACTTTATTGATATCGGGGTTGGAATCCAGCTCTGAAAATTTTTATAGGTCCGTTATGTTATTTATGACTTGTGTGCAAAATTTGAGATCAATCGGACTTGATTTGATAGGTTTCGGCATCGAATGTAGAATTTGGAATTCAAAAGTTCATAAGTTTTTTTGGCTTGAATCGATGCGTGATTTGTGATTTTGAGGTTTGGTACCTCGGAAAAATTCTTGAATAAATCTTGTGTGAGAGTGGTGGTTGCCGAAATAATCTTGACCCGGGTGAAATAGAAAAGATTTTCATCACCATCGCCCAGGGTAGCGTGGGCGCTAGCCCTGGCGCTGGGAATTTGAGATTATGAAAACAGGGCCACAGGTAGAGCCCCACGCTACATGTGGCGCTCGAAATATTATATACTCATTTCGAGGTTCATTTTTTCCCATTTCTCCTAGCCGAATTTTTTAGGTTTCCTCCACTCTCTCAAGACCTCCAACTCCCCAATCTTCAAGGTGAGTAATCCCTACTAATTTGGTGTTTCATTCCATCAATTCTATACTAAAACTAACTCAATCCTCCATGACATCCTTAGATCTTCAAGAAATTTCTTCAAGAACTCAAAAGAGGGTTTTGGCAAGGTTTCTTCCAAAAGGTAATTCTACACGCTTAGACTTACATGCATGGATTTATTATGAAAATATGAGTATAAATTAAGTATTGGAACTCATGGGATGGTGGTTGGAAACCATAAGTTCCCAATTTAAATGCATAACCATTGTAGTGATTGAAAAGTGATTATTTGATGGAATTTTATTGGTTGAGTATGAATGGTTGGTCACGCATGTGATGTTGGGAGTATAAATTATTAAAGAATGATGGTGAGAGAAATTGTTGGTAAATGATGGTAGTTGGATGAACTAATTCTATGGTTAAGAGGTGTAGAGATTTATGCCTACTAGGTGTTTGATAAAGTGTCTAAATGACTTAAACTATAAAATTGGTTACTAATGTTGGTCCCATTGGATGTTGATATTATAGATTAAAGTTGCTTGGTGTAGTGGATTGTTATAGTGTCATTAAGGGGTGAATTTTAGTTTCAGATCGTTCGCTTTGAATTGAGGAGATAGGAAGGCATTCAGAGGTGGATACGTGCGGAATGAAATTCCCGGAGCAATTGTTTAGCTTGCTCGGCATTGGATTGACTTGTTTGAGGTAAGTGTTTTGCCTAACTTTGTTGAGAAAATTTTTCCTACTAATTGCCATTGTTTGTTACATGCGGGGGTGATACATATATGAGGTGATGAGCATATATGCATATGCCAGAGTTAATCATGCCCGGGCATAAATTATAAGATTTATTGTGCTTTGTTGAATTATGTGACACTTTTGTTTCATGTCTTCTTTGACTTCTAGATTTCTATGAATATGACATTAAATGCTAGAAATCCAAATTTGGCTTATTGTAATTTGATTAAAAATCTGACGGACTTTTGTGAAAATTATTGATGTACTAAATTTGGTCGTTATTATACTTAATCACAAATATGACTCTACGACCGTTATTCTTGAGATTTTGAATTCTATACATGAGTTTGAAGATCATTTTTGAGACTTGTTGAAATACTGGAATAATAAAGTACTTGAAGTTTATTAAATTGTTATTGGCTTGAAAGTCGTGATTGATGTTCAATTTGGAACATTCGTTTAAACACTCTCATTGATGTTATTTATGCTTCCTACCTTGCTTGTTAATGATATACATGTGCTTGGTAAGGAAGAGTGTATTGCACGAAGGGTGATGTCGTGCCATTTTATCAACATTATCATATGAGGGAGAGTGTAAAGTACGAAGGGTGATGCCATGCCATTTCAGTTATATTATTATGTGAAGAAAAGTATAAAGCACGAAGGGTGATGGCGTGAAATTCATATACATTAATATGCACGAAGGATAATGTCGTGCCATTTCATATACATTATCATGTGAGGATGAGAGTAAAAGCACGAAGGTTGATGTCATGCCATTATTTTTATATTATCATATGTTCATGGCATGAAGGGTGTTTCCGTGCAGGCGAGGACAAGAGACATACATTATATTGTGATATCTTTTCGTTGTGTTTACATTTATCCCTTTATCTTGAGCTGTTATTGTGCACCTATATTTTCTATGTGACTTGTAGTCGTTATTCTTTCTGTGCCCTCTACCCCAAGTGTTGCAGTGTATCCATGCATTCTATCCATTTCACTTGCAAATATTATGATTTTCTTCTTGTTTATTATATTTGCATCTGAGCTTTCTACCATGCTAATTAGTGAAATTCATATTCTACCTTCCTAATTGTTGTTATAAGTTTTATGCCTTTTTTCTAGCCTGGTTCCATGACCCATATGTACTGCTTTGTTCGTTGTTGCTTCCTGTATGCCTCCCACCTTATTTCTTTTATTGTTATTGGTATTTCTCCCACCTAGTTGGGACTGTTATATGTATGCTCAGTGAGAAATAGATAAATGCACGAAAGGTGTTGTCATGCCAATTGATTTGATCTACATATATAAATGGGGTAAGAAAGAGACAAGTGCAAGAATGTATTACCGTACCATTTGATATGATATCTTGAATATATTCCTCACACCAAGAAAGTTATGAATTTGCTATTGTGATTTCTCCTAGTAATCTTTTTCTGCCTTGCATAGTTGTTTCATTGTACCCTTAGTTGTTATGTTCTATAATGTTTCTATTATTAGTATACTTCACAGGTTATAACAATGAGTATCGTTTTGCTAAAAATCCTCATCACTACTTCGACGAGGTTAGACAAAATACTTACTGAGTATATGGGGTCGGTTGTACTCATACTATACTTCTGCACCTTGTGTGCAGATTTTAGATGCTGATGTTGCGGTGTATGGCGGGAGATGGCATTGAAGATGTTTTCGCAATCCGGTCATAGCTGGATCTTGTTCTTGGTAGCTTTGGAATCATTAATCTGTTCATGTATATGTCAAACAGATGATGTATTTTATTTCATATCATCTTTGCAAATTCTAAATCTTAGAAGCTCATGATTTGTATTACCAGTATTTGGAAAAAGTAGAAAGGTTCTATTATTTTATTATTTATTTTACTCGATAAACCTAATTAAATTAGATTTTAGTTAATTGGTTTACCTAATGGGTTGGGTTAGGTGCCATAACAACTGGTCGGATTTTGGGTCGTGACAGATTGGTATCAGAGCTCTAGGTTCATTAGTTATACGAGTCATGAGCAAGTGTCTAGTAGAGTCTTGCGGATCGGTATAATGACGTCCATACTTATCTTCGAGAGGCTACATGGAATTTAGGATAAACTTCTCATCTTTCTTTCCATATCGTGCGACATTGATTCAGCTTGAAGCGTATATCTTTGAATTTCATTCCACTCACTCGTATGCGTATGTGAACGCTCCGTATCAGTTGTGCATCGACGGCTTTTGATATTATGAACGAGGTACGAGATGTGTATTATGTATTTTGGTGACGGGCCAGTCTGGAGGACTTGAGGCCAGATTTGGGCCACAGCTTAAGCTCGGTAGTTTCAGTTGTATGAGCCTGTGCTTTTGGACTTCTATGTCCAGTGGTGTCCCTATGAGTGGGACTGGTGGCTCGGTGAGTGGTTGGATAGCGGTATAATGAGTATAAAGTGACTGCGGGATGTGTTCAGATGGTTGGAAGGTGACAAGAAGAGATCACTTGGGATGTAAAAAGGGCTATTGGGTGCTTGATTTCTGTGGGTGTGTATACGGTTTGAAGTTAGGAGAATTTTTAGGGATTCTTTCATGTTATTTCATTGGTGGGGACGAAGTAGATTTTCATGCCTTGTTGATGAGTTCAAACTCAAAAAAGATTAAGAGATTGCGTAGTAGTAGTGGCTGTGAAAGGGTATAGAGAGATGTCAGTTTGAGGCTAGGAAGGAGGGTTATCACCTGTGTGGTGCCCTAAGGTTGTGTGATCCCTATATTGTTTCTGTGGAGAGTTTTCTCTTACTTGTGGGTTATATGTGTAGCAATTTGAGTTTAGATTGGTTGGGGAAGTTGACTTGAATGTCGTGAGGATGAATACGAGCTTAGAAGATGATTTGAGGTATTATATGGTTTGTGTCACATGAGCTCATGAAGGATTTAGTTAAATTTCGGTGCGGTATTATAGCAGTAATAGAATATGGGTATTGTGAGTTACCGAATGTTTCATTCTATGGCTTTGAGCCAAGTGGGAGAGTCTGCTATTGACGATTTGATTTCATGTCTATGTGTTAAATACCAGTTTTGGTCTGAGGCATACTTGTGAATCGGTTAGGACTTGCAGAGGATGAAGTCGAGGATGACTCGAGAAAGGAAATCCATGTATAGGGGTTATATTGCACTTTATGAGTATATGAAAATCATGGAATGATTAAGTTGTTATTTGTGAAGGATATAGTATGCATGGAGTATGAAATTGATCGGTTGCGTTAAGGTGAAATTTACTTCTTTGGGTGTTGTTGTGCTAATGGGGCACAAGTCGTTTGGTCGCTTCGGCGGTGCAATTGAGATTTGAGCAGAGTGGATGACTCTCGAAACGTTTCAATGGATTCAAGATGTATATTTAGCAATTGCAATTTTTTCGGATTTGTATAGGGCTAAGACCCGAGACTAGCATTTGTTGGCATCGGGACTTGCGGTAACTCTGTATCACTATGGGTTCTACCCTTCAGTATCAGAAAGGTAAAAAAGAACAATTTTAAAATTTACATAAGGTCTCTTCAGAGCGAGTGTCTCGGTTGTGGTACTTATGGGGTGCTTAAGAAGGAATACAACAACTTATGGGCCTTGGGGCGGTGTGCTTATATGCTAGGATCACTTGTGGTGAGCTTTGGGTAAGAATTCTATCTAAACTTGGTTGAGGCATTAGTTGCCTGAATTAATTGTGATAACCATGTGCTATGGGTGCGCATATGTATGGGGCTTGAACCTATGTGCAAGCACCAAGAAATTTATTCATGCTCGGGGAAATGCTAAGGCTATAATAAGCCTAGAGTTGACTGTAAGCTTAAATCTATAATATTTTCTCATAATTATACCATTATTGTGAACTATTTGAGCTATACTTAAGGTTACAAAGAGGTTAACTCCCTGAATAAATTTGGTAATTAATATTTCTGTGTTAACTTGCCGATTTGAGCTATAATAGCACACATTGCACATGCCTACACTTTAGCATGTCATTTATACCAGTCCAGGAGCATGAGAATCTTATTGCATTCATCACATACGTGTATACAAGTTTAACTGCTCATGTATGATATGTTCGGACTGGAGGCCTCTGACTATGATAGACGGATTATGTTATTATAACACGTGAGTTGTCTGTGCGGATCTAGATATTGTACTATAGCACATGAGTTGTTTGTGCAAAAATGTGAGTTGTCTGTGTGGTTGATATTGATGTGAGCTCTGGGAGAGTCGGTTACTGTTATTGGATCGGGTTGCGCGCCGCAACTGTACTATGATGAGATGTAATCCCTTATGCTTATTTCATGTGTTTTTCTCTTACTTATATGAAAATAGTTCATAGGAAAATGTTAAAAATTTCCCTCATAGCTTAGCTTGTTTAGTAGCCTTCTTATTAATTTTCTTACTATTATCTGTCATGTCTGAACTATTACTTGTTTGGTGTACGATATCATATTGTGTGGGGCTTTATATGACTTTTGGTGTGACTTGACAATTGGGTTGCTTATATTGGTTGAGATGAGGTTTCTAGACCTTAGAATTTCCCTATCGTATTGGGATAAGGAATGTTTGGAAGAATGATACCATGTTTCCGCTAAGAATTTGGGGAATGGCCCTGATTGGGCTAGTGAACTTCTTGGATTATTGATCAAACGAGTATTTAAGAGATTATGCGTGTTTCTTTCATCATCGACAATGTACGAAGGTTTTATTGATATGAGTTTTACTACCGGTATCAGATTTGCTTTGGGCTAAGCTATGGTAGTCATCAGTTATTGTATTGAGTATCTGAGTAATGTGGTATATCACATGATTACATATTGAGTCATAGTTAAGGCTTGGCACGACCTATTCAGACTTATACAGTATGTAAATGAGAGATTCAGGTCTTGTAAGGAATTTCGGGTGTTAGAAATTATGTTCAAAAGTTTATTGGCTAAGGCTAAATTGGTTATTTTCAGTTATGTGATGTTATCAGGCCTATATGGAATAGGGTGACGTGGTATCACCCCCGGGTATGTGCGTGGTAAGGTGAAATAGCGATTTGAAGGTTTAGGAACAACTCTTGGCACATTCGAGGACGAACGTATGTTTAAGTGGGGGAGAATGTAACGACCCAACTTGTCATTTTGAAAATTTACGCTCCTTTCACCTATTTGAAGTCTTGAATAGCTTCATATGATGTATTATGACGTGTGTGAATCGTCAATTTTGATGTTTCAGGTGTTTCGGGATTAGTTCGAAAGAATAAATTTCATGTTGGAAGCTTAAATGAAAAGGGTTCACCGGAGCTTGACTTTTGTGCAAACGACTCCGGAATGAAGTTTTGATAGTTCCAATAGCTCTTTATGGTGATTTTGAACTTAGGAGTGTATCCAGATATTTATTTGGAAGTCCGTAGTTGATTTTGGCTTGAAATGACGAAAGTTGAAAATGAAAGGTTTGAAAGTTTGACCGGGAGTTGACCTTATTAATCTTGCTCGGGGGTAAATTATACGATTTATTGTGCTTTATAGAATTATGTGACACTCTTGTTTCATGTCTTCTTTGACTTCAAGATTTCTATGAATATGACATTAAATGCTAGAAACCCTGATTTGGCTTATTATAATTTGATTAAAAATCTGACGGACTTTTGTGAAAATTATTATAACGACCCGGCCGGTCATTTTGAGAATATAAGTCCCATTCGGTGGGATAAGGCCCTGAGCAGCTTCGTATATTGTGTATTGACTTGCGTACGTGGTTGAATTCAATTACCGGGTGATTCGGAATGATTTGGGACACTTAGTCCCTAAAACGAAAGTTTAAGTCTTAGGATTTTGACCGTAGTTAGAACTGTGTGAAAACGACTTCGAAATGGAGTTTTGTCAGTTCCGTTAGCTCCGTTGGGTGATTTTGGACTTAGGGGCGTGTCCGGATTGTGTTTCGAAGGTCGGTAGCTCATTTAGGCTTGAAATGACAAAAGTCGAATTTTTTTGAGATTTGGACCGGAAGTGGAATTTTTGATATCGGGGTCGGAATACAATTTCGAGAGTTGGAACAACTCTGTTATGTTATTTGGGACTTTTCTGCAAAATTTGACATCATTCCGGGTTGGTTTGATTGGTTTCGGCATGAGTTTTCGAAGTTGGAAGTTTTGAAAGTTCATAAGTTCGATTTGTGATGCTTTTTGTATTTTCGGCATTGTTTGATGTGATTTGAGACTCCGAGCGAGTCTGTGTTAGGTTATGTAACTTGTTTGTATGTTTAGACAGGGTCCCTGAGGCTTCGGGTGAGTTTCGGATGGGCTACGGGTCATTTTTCCCTATTTTTGAACTGCTGGTTCTGGTGTCTGATGTTCTTCTTCGTGATCGCGAAGCTCCTTTCGCATTCGCGAAGTGTCTCTGCTGACCGCCTTAATTTTCCTTTTTCGCATTCGCGTAGTATGCCCCGCGATCACGAAGCTCTGCTCATTTCCTTCATCGCGTTCGCGTCCTCCATTCCGCGTTTGCGTAGTAGAAACCAGGCCCTAAGCACTGGAGGTCGTTACTCTTCGCGTTTGCGTGTTTCCCTACGCGTTCGCGTAGGTTTCCGTCTCTTCTTCTCCGTGTTCGCGAGCGTATCTTCGCGTTCGCGAAGCACTTCCTGGCAGCCTTAATTTTTTCTTCTTCGCGAATGCGCCCCTTTCTACGCATTCGCGATGCTTTCAGACCTGGGCAGAATATAAGTTTTTCCAAATCGAGGGTTAGGCCATTGTCATCATATTTTGACTGGTAGAACTCGGTTTTGAGCGATTCTTTGTGGGATTTTCAAGAAAATCGATTGGGTAAGTATTCTTCACCTAGAATTTAATATATTCCATGTTTTATCTTTATTTTTATCATTTAATTTGTGTTTTGAGTTGAGGAAAAAGGAGATTTTTGAAGAAAATTTTCAAAATGAAAAATCATGATTTGAGGGGCGAATTGGTATCGGAATTTGATAATTTTAGTATGGTTGAACTCATATCGGAATGAGTGTTTGGGTTTTGTAAAATTTATCGGGTTTCGAGGTGTGGGCCCAGGGGTCGACTTTTGGACCGATTTTTAGATTTTGTTAAAGATTGAGGCTTTATGATCCGGGATAGTCTCTTATGAGTTATATTTGTGCTTTGAAGTTATTTTGATTAGATTTGAGTCGTCCAGAGGTCATTTCTCCCGAGAAGTTTATTTTTAAGTATCGGTCTGTCTTCTTTGAGGTAAGTATCTTGCCTAACTTCGTGTGGGGGAACTACCCCTTAGGATTTGAGTCTTTTATGTTGATTGTAGTCCATGTACGCGAGGTGACGAGTGTGTACTCGGACTTATTTGTGAAAAGTTGGCCTTTTAGGGTTCTTAGGTCCTTATATTCACGAGTATGAAGTTGTCCTTGATATGATTTAGTTCCTATTTATTAGTTTCACCTCTACATGTTTTAATTTGAATTAATTGCTTCAGGATTCACTCTTATTGCCTATTTGACTCTTATTTGACTTAACTGAAGATTTTACCTCTTCTATTGTCATGCTATCTTTTCATAACTACTTATCTTTATTTGGAATTATTATTATCTCATCCTATAATTGTTCAGTCTTAATTGAGGTTATAATTATCTTTTCGCTGCTTACCCTTAATTGAATTGTTGAATATCCTTCATAATTTCTCAACCTTAAAAGAAGTTAGATATCCTACATCTTAGTCGACTTGTTTTATTTGAAATTATTTGACTCGTGTTAGCTTCTCTGTTGTTGAAATGTATATTGTGGGATCGTTGCTACATATTAGTTTTCCATTGTTGAGTTGTTCTCTTTACGCCTAACATCCTTTACTCTGGTTATTCCTTGTGAATTGGTTCTACCATTTCTTTGTGATTTAAAGTTCTTGAGTTTATTTACTTGTCGTACTTTGTATTATTGTCATTGTTGCTGTTGTACTTATTGTAGTGATGCACGAGGTTTCTGTCGTGCGGTTGTTATTATTGTGATGCACGAGGTTTCTGTCGTGCGGTTGTGGTTATTGTGATGCATGAGGTTTCTACCGTGCGGTTGTTGTTATGGGGTTGCATGAGGTTTTTGCCCTGCTATTGTTACTATTGGTGAGCATATGTGCTCACCCTTGTTTACTTGCCTTCTATATGAGAATGGCTCTATTGGCATGTGAGTCGTCAGTACGATTATGATGTGTTATGAGGGCACATGATGCCAAGTGTTAGGGTTCTGGTATTGAAACCCGTGAGTTGTGATTTGTCCGAGGTTCGGTACCTCGTGGAGTTTGTTGACTAAAACTTGATGTAAAAGCGGTTATAGTTGCTGAGTTATTACTTGTCCTTGCTGTATTTGTGATTCCGGATTTAGGTTGTGTTCCATTCACTCTTCTGTGTCATTTTTATGGTATTCCGCTGATACTTGTTATTTCCTTTCTTATTGCCATTACTGTATTGTGAGCCATATTGCATAGTCTTTATGTGAATATCATATTTCTGTTGTTCATATACTTATACTTGTTCAATTTATTAGACCAGTGGGTGTCTTGACTGTTCCTCGTCACTACTCTACCGAGGTTAGTCTTGATACTTATTGGGCACTGCTGTGGTGTGCTCATTCTACACTTCTGTACATTTTTATGTAGATCCAGGTATTTGTTCGATAGTAGCTATGCGGGTAGTTGCTGTGGAGACTCAAGGTAAATCTGCTTCTGCGTTCACAAGTTTCGGAGTCACCTTCAAGCTTTCGTTTTGCACTGTTTATTCTTATTTCTGGACAGTTGTATTTAGAAGTTTTCTAGAAAATACTCTAGAGCTTACGACTTGTACTACCGATTTTGAAAATTATAAATTTTAAGATATTTCTATTTCAAATTGTTATATGTTATTTAATTAATATTGTTGTTTCAATTAATGTTAGACTTACCTAGCCCCTAAGACTAGGTGCCATTACGATACCCAACGGAGGGGAAATTGGGCCGTGACAATTATTGATGTGCTAAATATGCTCGTTGTTATACTTAATCACAAATACGACTCTACGACCATTATTTTTGAGATTTTAAATTCTATACATGAGTTGAAGATCATTTTTGAGACTTGTTGAAATACTGGAATAATAAAGTACTTGAAATTTATTGAATTGTTATTGGCTTGAAAGCCGTGATTGATGTTCAATTTGGAATATTCGTTTAAACTCTCTCCTTGATGTTATTTATACTTCCTACCTTACTTGTTAATGATATATATGTGCTTGGTAAGGAAGAGTATAAAGCACGAAGGGTGATGTCGTGCCATTTCATATACATTATCATGTGAGGGAGAGTGTAAAGCATGAAGGGTGATGCCGTGCCATTTCAATTATATTATCATGTAAAAAAAGTATAAAGCACGAAGAGTGATGTCGTGCCATTCATATACATTAATATGCACGAAGGATAATGTCGTGCCATTTCATATACATTATCATGTGAGGGAGAGTGTAAAGTACGAAGGGTGATACCGTGCCATTTCAGTTATATTATCATGTGAAGAAAAGTATAAAGCACGAAGGGTGATGTCGTGCCATTCATATACATTAATAAGCACGAAGGATAATGCTGTGCCATTTCATATACATTATCATGTGAGGATGAGAGTAAAAGTACGAAGGGTGATGTCGTGCTATTATATTTATATTATCATATGTTCATGGCATGAAGGGTATTTCCGTGCAGGCGAGGATAAGAGACATACATTATATTGTGATATCTTTTTGTTGTGTTTACATTCATCCCTTTATCTTGAGTTGTTATTGTGCACTTATGTTTTCTATTTGACTTGTAGTCGTTGTTCTTTCTGTGCCCTCGACCCCAAGTGTTGCTGTGTATCAATGCATTCTATCCATTTCACTTGCAAATATTATGATTTTCTTCTTGTTTGTTATATTTGCATCTGAGCCTTCTACCATGCTAATTAGTGAAATTCATATTCTACCTTCCTAATTGCTGTTATAATTTCTATGCCTTTTTCCTAGCCTGATTCCGTGGTCCATATGTACTGCTTTGTTCGTTGTTGCTTCCTGTATGCCTCCCACCTTATTTCTTTTATTGTTATTGGTATTTTTTCCACCTAGTTGGGACTCTTATATGTATGCTCGGTGAGAAATAGATAAATGCACGAAAGATGTTATCGTGCCAATTGATTTGATCTACATATATAAATGGGGTAAGAAAGAGACAAGTGCAAGAAGGTATTACTGTACCATTTGATATGATATCTTGAATATATTCCTCACACCAGGAAAGTTATGAACTTGCTATTGTGATTTCTCCTAGTAATCTTTTTCTGCCTCACATAGTTGTTTCATTGTACCCTTATCTGTTATGTTCTATAATGTTTCTATTGTTAGTATACTGCGCAGGTTATAACAGTGAGTATCATTTTACTAAAAATCCTCGTCACACTACTAGAAATACAGACTTTTTCCACGGAAGAATCAGTGAAAAATCTGTGTGAAATTTTAATATTCCCACAATATTCCCAGGGGAGACGCTCAGTGGGAATATGGCTGGTGAAAAATAGTTTCCCAGGACATTCGTGGGTAATTCCCAGGGAGTTTCCCACTGAGGCCTTCACGAGAACTTGGTGGGGTCACATAGTGTATTTTTCCACGAATGTCGTGAGAAAAGTAAGATAATATAATAATTTAATATTCTTAAGCTTCCCACCGAATTTGTGGGATGTATTAAAAATAATTTAGATATTTTTTATTTTACACATGGAAGCAGTAAAAAATATCTGTAACCTGAAAATAAACATATAAACATTCTCACGAAAATCAGTGGAAAATATTAAAATTCTGAAACAATATGCACAAAATTCCCACGGAGTCGGTAGGAAAAGCATGGGAAATCTAGAAAATATTTTTATGGTCAAATTTGTTTTTAGAACCATACCACTTGCCAAACAGAAAGTACAACCAACAATACAAAACTAAATACAATTAAGCATTCAAATATCAAATTCAACATGCAATCCAATTCATTTCATAAACAACACCTAATTCAATCCATTTCATAAACAATATCCAACGAAACAGAAAGTAGAACAAAAACTCAAAAATCTAGCATTCAATATTCAATATTCAGCTACCATCCAAGACAAACTAATAAAAGAAACTAATCCATAGTTATCATCAGATGCTGGAGAACGGAGCACAGAAAATGCACCAGATGCTAAGAGGGTGTTTATCTGAGATTTGAGACTTTTAACATCACTAATGACAAGTATTCCATAGTTATCATCAATCGACTGATTTTGAATGAACTCCTCCAAGCTTTGTGTGAAAGTATCCTATAAAAAAAAATACAATTATTATAAAAGTAAATTTTATTAAAGAAAATTTATGCAAGTTGTCACACCTCCTTCTAGAGGGATATGAGAGTTTTTTCAATTAAAGTGACATGGTTAGAAATGAGATTATTTATTTGATTCAGAGTTGCCACTTGGGATGATTATTATGGTGTCCCAAGTTACCGATTAATTTTAAAATTTCAAATCGAGGAAATTGACTCAATTTATGGTCCGCGAACACAGAAGATCGGGTAAGGAATTCTGTTAACCCAGGAGAAGGTGTGAGGCACTCCCGAGTTCCGTGGTTTTAGCACGGTCGCTTAACAAATTACACTTGGCTTAAATGTCTGATTATTACAAATTTATGAACTCATTGTGCATTTTATCTTTTACCGCTTTTTAATTATTTATTTAATCGCTTTTAGTATTTATGAAATTTATTTGAACAAGTCGCGACGTGGATGAGCATGATTTGCTGATTATTTAGCCAACTTCTGGATGATCATTACTAAAAAAATGATACGGCTACTTATGGAAATTTTAGCCTTTTATCTTGGAAATATCATCAATCTCAAAGTCATCAGCTTTTATTAAAATACATAAATATTTGAACCACGAACAACTAAAAATTCTATCGAAGTAAAGCAACATCTACAATACTCAAGGTCAGATTTGCATTTTAGCTATTGAATGGGCCAAGTTTTCGTTATCAGTGAATTAAAAACAAGGATCAAAACTTGAATAATGGCCTAAATAATCAATCCACCTAGCCCTTCACCTGACTTTGTACCTCGTTGCAGGAATGAACATAACAACAAAATCATCCTAAGTAGGAACACATGGTTGCTTGAATTTACAAATTATAGCCTAAAGCTATTGAAACAGGTATGCTTATTCTAAGTATACAATAAAGGCTACGCTTACTGTAGTTCATAAGCAACTGTATAAGCTTTAAACCTCTTCATCACAAAAAACAAAAATGCCAGAATAATTCTATTAAACACAGGATAGGATGACTACAATTAATTCGAATTTGATGTTCAAGTGAAATCATAATAGAACTAAATCACCTGTGACAACAATAAAATTTAGCCGTGAAGAACAGGTAACTTTATTTCAGCAACAATCATTTTAGAACAGACATGATTCACCAAATCTACACGGGGATTACGAAATCAGGGGTTAAGGAATACCTAGAAATGGATAAATCAAAGGAGAAAAGTGATGAAGAAACTATATTGAGTTCAGCGCAATGAACAAAAGTTTTACAACACGAAAACTATCACGGCCCAAAATCTAACCCGTCGTGATGGCGCCTATCGTGGTATTAGGCAAGTCGACCTTTCCAAAACACTTTCAAAAATTTAACAAAAATGAATTAAGATATTTAAAATAATCGGAGTTTTTTTATAAAACGGGGGTAAAATCCAATTAAAATATAAGTGCGGAAAAATAGCCCGACATCGGGATGTCACTAAGTCACAAGCATCTAACAACCAATTTAGAAAATATAGTCTACTACAGTCTGTGCTAAATGCCAATACAAGAGAGAAAAGATAATAAGAAAGGAGAAAAAAGGACTGCGAGCACCAACAACTACCCCGTAAGTCTCCGATAGTCAGCTCGCACACGAACTCAATACCCGCCGGAACCGTATACACCTGGATCTGCACATGAAGTACAGGGTGTAGCATGAGTACAACCAACTCAGCTAGTAATAGAATTAAATAAGGAATTGAGAAGCAGTGATGAGCTATAAAAATACAGTTCATTTCAAAAAAATTTAGTAAAGAGTGAACATGCTTTCAATTACGGTGGTGTAAGTCCAATCAGATCGAGCTCAAGTAAAACAGATATGAATCTTCCAGAAATTTCACCACCACAACATATAACAATGAAGTGCAACAATAAATAAAAGTAAGTACAGCCTCTCAAGACAGCAGTCACTCAACTCATCTCAACAACTCATACTCTCGGCTCTCACCCCTCAATACACACTTTCAATAGGTACCTACGCTCACTAGGGGTGTACAGACTTCGGAAGGGCTCCTTTCAGCCCAAGCGCTATATCGCCGCCGCGTGCAGACCGACCTAATCATATAAGTAGCCATAAGGCACGTTGCGGCGTGCAACTCGATCCACAGTTCATAAACAGCCATAAGGCTCGTTGCGGTGTGCAACCCGATCCATATACCCTCACATAGTTCGCAACTCGGCACTCAGGCCCTATCTCAGTCACTAACCTCTCCAACCCCTCGAACTCACAGAATATCATAATAATCGGCCCAAACAGAGAATACAACAAGTATCAACAAGAAATGAGAGGGACCCCAGAAAATAAGTGAAATACGAGGACACATATGAATAAGTGGAACCAGGGTCAAATAATACAGAGGCATCTCTGTGGAAAATTGAGACAATACCTGTAATCACAACATCTGAAGCAATGGTATCTGGTCTGGCAGGGAGGGCATAGAAACGAGCCTAGCCACCCCCTGATCTGCCTCCCCCTCTCGGGAGACCCCTAACTGACTGGGCTCCATCCCGAGCTGGCTGAGCGGGTGGTGAAGAGACTGGTGCTGATGTCATAGACTGGCTCCTCTATTGAGCCGGACCTCCCGTAAGGAGGGGACAATGTCTCCTGATGTGTCCAAACTCTCCACACTCATAGCAACTCCCCGGTGCTGGTGCTGGGGACTGAAGGGAGCCCCGAGCACCGGGATGACTGGTAGAAGGGCCTGGCATAGACGAGCCTTGACCCGATGGAGCACGGGATGAACTCTGAGCTGGGAGGGCATTGAGAGATGAATGGACCTGCTGATAACTGTGTGAACCATGGCCAGATGATGCACCACGGTGGACTGGGTGAGTCGTCTGAGCATGTCTGAAAGGACGACCCCTACCGTGGTAGAACTGCCTCCAGAAGGAACACCGCTAAATCCACCCTGTCCACGAGGCCTCTTGGCCTTCATCTCAACCCTATCCTGACTGCGAACCATCTCAATCTGACGCGCAATGTCGACAACCTTATCAAAAGTAGTACCAGACACTCTCTCTCTGGTCATACGCAATCGTAGCTGAAAAGTGAGGCCATCTATAAACCTCCTGATCCTCTCTCTGTTTGTGGGAACCAACCAGATAGCATGACGGGCCAACTCCGAGAATCGCATCTCATACTGCGTCACAGACATATCATCCTGATGAAGTTTCTTGAACTACCAGCACAGCTCCTCTCTGTAGGACTGTGGCACGAACTTATTCAGGAATAGACCAGAGAACTGCTGCCACGTAAGAGGTGTTGTGCCGACCAGCCTACGCCTCTCGTAAACCTCCCAGCAACTGAAGGCAGCCCCAGAGAACTGAAAAATAGTGAACGAGACCCCACTGGCCTCTAGAATACATGTTGTATGGAGTATCCTCTGACACCTGTCCAAGAAACCCTGTGCATCCTCTCCCTCTGCACTTCTGGATGATCATTAATAAAAAAATGATACGGCTACTTATGGAAATTTTAGTCTTTTATCTTGGAAATATCATCAATCTCAAAGTCATCAGCTTTTATTAAAATACATAAATATCTGAACCATGAACAACTAAAAATTCTATCAAGTAAAGCAACATCGACAATACTCAAGGTCAGATTTGCATTTTAGTTATTGAATGGGCCAAGTTTTCGTTATCAGTGAATTAAAAACAAGGATCAAAACTTGAATAATGGCCTAAATAATCAATCCACCTAGCCCTTCACCTGACTTTGTACCTCGTTGCAGGAATGAACATAACAACAAAATCATCCCAAGTAGGAACACATGGTTGCTTGAATTTACAAATTATAGCCTTAAGCTATTGAAACAGGTATGCTTATTCTAAGTGTACAACAAAGGCTTACTGCAGTTCAAAAGCAACTGTATAAGCTTTAAACCTCTTCATCACAAAAAAAAACGTCGGAATAATTCTATTAAACACAAGATAGGATGACTACAATTAATTCGAATTTGATGTTCAAGTGAAATCACAATAGAACTAAATCATCTGTGACAACAATAAAATTCAGCCGTGAAGAACATGTAACTTTATTTCAGCAACAATCATTTTAGAACAGACATGATTCACCAAATCTACACGGGATTACGAAATCAGGGGTTAAGGAATACCTCGAAATGGATAAATCAAAGGAGAAAAGTGATGAAGAAACTATATTGAGTTCAGCGCAATGAACAACAGTTTTACAGCATGAAAACTATCATGACCCAAAACCTAACCCATCGTGATGGCGCCTATCGTAGTACTAGGCAAGCCGACCTTTCCAAAACACTTTCAAAACTTTAACAGAAATGAATTAAGACATTTAAAATAACCGGAGTTTTTCATAAAATGGGGGTAAAACCCAATTAAAACATAAGTGCAGAAAAATAGCCCGATATCGGGGTGTCACTTAGTCACGAGCATCTAACAACCAATCTAGAAAACAGAGTCTACTACAGTCTGTGCTAAATGCCAATACAATAGAGAAAAGATAATAAAAAAGGAGAAACAAGGACTGCGAACACCGGCAACTACCTCGTAAGTCTCCGATAGTCAGCTCGCACACGAACTCAGCGACCGCCAGAACCGTACACACCTGGATCTGCACATGAAGTGTAGGGTATAGTATGAGTACAACCAACTCAGCAAGTAACAAAATTAAATAAGGAATTGAGAAGCAGTGACGACCTATAAAAATACAGTTCATTTCAAAAGTTTTCAGTAAAGAGTGAACATGCTTTCAATTCCGGTGGTGTAAGTCAAATCAGTTCGAGCCGAAGTAAAACAGATATGAATTTTTCAGAAATTTCACCACCACAACAGATAACAATGAAGTGCAACAATAAATAAAAGTAAGTACAGCCTCTCAAGGCAACAGTCACTCAACTCATCTCAACAGCTCATACTCTCGGCTCTCAGCCCTCAATACACACTCCCAATAGGTACCTGCGCTCACTAGGGGTGTACAGACTCCGGAGGGGCTCGTTCCAGCCCAAGCGCTATAGGATTTGAGCCGGAGGGGAGGTGTGGCCAATGCTCTATGCGATCGCGTGAGGCAGGATACGATCGCGTAGGTATGAGAGGCAGTGATCCGCGATCGCGTGGGTGATTTTGCGGTCACGTAGGGTAAAAATGTGGGGCAGCATAGTTGTGCTTCGCGATCGCAAGGAATGTTCCGCGATCGCGATGAAGGATATCTGGGCAGGCAGTATTAATTTCAAAAATGAGGGTTTGAACCCATTTTGCATATTTTGAGCTAGAGAACACGGAATTGGGCGATTCTTGAAGGGATTTTCGTGGAGTTGATTGGGGTAAGTAATTCTTACTTGGTTTTGGTTAAATCCCATGATTTCATCTTTAATTTTATCATCTAATTTGTGATTTAGGGTGAAAATTGGGAAAAAAGAGGAAGAACTCTTGAGTTGGGATTTTGAGGTTTTGAATGGGATTTTATTATCGGATTTGAGTAAATTTGGTATGGTTAGACTCGTGAGTGAATGGGCTTTCATGTTTTATCACTTTTGTCGGATTTCGAGACGTGGGCTCGGGAGCCAGGTTCGGGCCAATTTCAGATATTTGGCTATAATTTAGTACTTTTCTTATGAAATTGATCTCTTTAGCCTATATTGATTGTACTGTTCTACTTGTGGCTAGATTCGGGATATTTGGAGACCGATTTGAGAGGAAAAGGCACTTCAGAGTAGAGATTTGCTCGATTTGAGGTAAGTAACAATCTTAAATCTGGTTTTGAGGGTATAAAACCCCGAGAATAGGTATGATGTGAGTGTTTGGAGGTGAAATACATGCTAGATGACGGGCGTGTGAGCATGCACCGCGAGGGATTGTGACTTGGTCCGTCCCGTGAGACTGTAAAGTCGAATAGCCATTGTTATTACTTGTTTTTCCTTATATTTGAGCAATTGACTGTCTTTCATGTTAGAAACCATACTTAGGCCTTATGATATCACTGTTGGGACCCGCAGCGGTCGTATACTTATTGAATTGACTGCTAATTGATGTCTTGTACTCAATCACAGTCTTACTTGTGTGTTATATCTCTGTTCCCTCTCATTTATTATTGATACTTGTTTTATTCTCAGTTTGGGCCGATTATTATGATATTCTGTCAGCCCAAGGGGCTGGAGAGATTAGTGACTGATATAGAGCCTGAGTGCCGAGTTGCGAACTATGTGAGGGTATATGGATCGGGTTGCACGCTGTAACGAGCCTTATGGCTGTTTATGGACTGTGGATTGGGTTGCATGCCGCAACGAGCCTTATGGCTACTTATATGATTGGGTCGGGCTGCACGCCGACAGGGCGCATGTGCGAAGACGCAAAAGCGACAGTGTCATCGCAGAAGCGAGGTGTGACCTGGGCAAGGAAGATTGCAGGAGCTGAAATTGGGTCGCATCTGCGGCCCCGCAAAAGCGATGGTCTTGGGCGCAGAAGCGAACTTGAGCGCAAAAGCGCATTTAGCTTCGCACCTGCGGTTGCGCAGAAACGGATGGAGATCCACAGGTGCGAGGTGTCAGCTAGCTAATGGAGTCCGCAGAAGCAGAGCTCGTGTCGTAGAAGCGGCTCGTGTGTCCGCAAAAGCAGAAATGGGTGGGAAGAAGCTTTTAAATCGAGGGTTTGGTCATTTTATTAATATTTGGAGTTATAGACCTCGGATTTAGACGATTCTTGAAGCGATTTTCACCACATGGGTTAGGGTAAGTGTTCTACACTCGGTTTTGATTATATTCCGTGATTTTATCTTCATATTTGGTAATTGGATTATGAATTTTAAAGAGAAATTAGGGGGTTTAGCCTAAAGTTTCTTAGAGTGAAGTTTTGAGTTTTGAACATTGATTTGGGGTCGGATTTGAGTGAAACTAGTATAGTTGAACTCGTAATTGAATGGGTTATCCGATTTTATGAGTTTTGTTCTGAAGCGTGGGACCGAGTTGGACTTTTTGGTTGATTTGGGCTTTTGAGTAAAGATTCGACCTTTATCAATTGAAATTATTTTCTTAGGCTTTATTTGATGTATTTGCGTTGTTTTTGGCTAGTTTCGAACCGTTCGTAGATCGGTACGCACAGGATGGAATTTTTGGAGCGTTGTTTCGCTTGCTCGGTGTTGGATTTGACTTGTTCGAGGTAAGTAACACTTCTAAACTTGGTGTTGAGGGTATGAACCTCTGAATATACATGATATGTGTTTGGTGTGGAGGTGACGCACATGCTAGGTGACGGGCGTGTGGGCGTGCACCGTGTAAATTGTGACTCGCTTATTTTTGTGGTACTGTGTATTTACCTAATCTTATTTGTATTTATGAAATCTCTATGTGCTAGAATAATTGAGTTGTGACCCATGTTAGAAACCATGTCTAGGCTATATGTTTATCCTGTTGGGACTCACTGATCATTTATGCTGTTGAGTTATTTGCTTACATTGCAATTACATACTCAGTCATACGCATTCATTTGTGTATCATATCTCAGTCTCTGTTACCATTTATTGATACATCACATCATCATGTTGGGCTGATTTTTATGACATTGTGAGCCCGAGAGACTGGAGAGATTGATGACTGAGTGAGACCAAAGGCCTGATGGTGAGGATTTATGATGGGATCGGGCTGCACGTCACAGCATGTTGTATTGATTTATGCCATGATTGGCTTGTTATAGCGCTTGGGCTGAAGGAGCCCCTCCGAAGTCTTTACACACCCCCAGTGAGTGCAGGTACCTACTGAGTGCGAGTGCCGAGTGCCGAGCGATTGGGAGGATTGAGTGACTGTGAGGACTGAGTGACTGGAAGGACTGGGTGAATTGATAATCTGAGAGATTGCGTATGGTTTTATCACTGAGTTGCATTGCATTCGACATGCACACTTGACATGTAGGCATATAGATGCACTTTTCTCATATTGTACGACATTGCGTCATTTATGACTTCACATACATATTGACATGTAGGCACAAAGATGTACTTTCCTCATGCCATTTGAAAATGAATCATTTACCTGTTGAAAGTTTTGGAAAAAATCTTAGTTTTACAAACGTACTCATATTTTAGTGATTTCGGTAAAAGATTTGAGTTTTCACTGACATTCTTGAAAAGCATGCCTATTTTTCTAGAACTGTGAACGAGCTGAGCACTATATATCTGAGTTACTTCTTTTATCACTTTTATTATGTTGTTATGAATTGTTGTTGTCTATTGGTGTTGGACTCTGACCTTTGTTCCAGCCCTTCACTACTTTCAACCTAAGGTTAGGTTTGTTACTTATTGAGTACATGGGGTCGGTTGTACTCATACAACACTTCTGCACCTTGCGTGCAGATGTTGGATGTTGATGTTGCTGTGATCGACGTGAGCTGGATTTGAAGACGTACCTGTGTTCCAGTGGTAGTTGCCTCTTGTTCATGGTAGTCTTAGATTTATAAAAATCTGTTTATGTACATTTCGAACAGATGATGTATTTATTTATTTCATGTAAGCTTTGTAAATTCTAATCTTATAAGCTCATGATTTGTACTACCAGTCCTTGGGAATTCTTGTATAAAAGCAGTTTTATTATCATTTTTTTCTTAATAAATCTCATTTAAATTGGATAGTTGTTAATTGGCTTACCTAATGGGTTGGGTTAGGTGCCATCACGACTAGGTGAATTTTGGGTCGTGACAATAGTGTTATAGCTATTTGATAATATTAGTTATTAGACCAAATTGTACTAGCTATTAGATTCAAACGGTTTACCTTTTTGGTTATGTAGTTGCACTATGAAATTATGGATTAGTAATTGTTTTGCTCAGGATTTAATGTAGTGCATTAAGCTCTTTGGAATGGATCTTATTATTATCGTTATTATTATTATTATTATACTTGAATTTAAATATGTATAACTTGCAATAGAAAATCATGAAAAAATAAACTTTGGTGGCAATAAGATCGATCTTTACTGGAAATAACAAAAGTAGTATATGGATAAAGACCAATTGGCATATAGTTTTGGTGGCCATTACATTTGCTGCTAAAAGGGTTCTTTTTGAATGGTCTTTATCGGCACTTAAATGAAGTTTACCGGTAATAACAAAAGCCATATGATATATGGCTTTGGATATTCTAGGGAGTTTTAGTGGCCATATTAGTTACCGGTAAATTATTGCCGCTAGAGCTCATGGAATTTTAGCGGCAATAAAGGGAATCTGTACCAGCATTTGTTGTAATGGTCGCTAAAACCTTTAGCGACGCTGGATTCGCCGTCCAATGATTAATTGCCGGTAAATATTTTTGCGGTAATTTTTATTGCCACTAAAGAACATATTAATAGCCTCTAAAAGGCATCTTTGTTGTAGTGCCATGACTCAACCCAGTGTAGTAGCTTCTCAAGCATCTGGTCCATACTTCCACTCCCTATTTGGCTGCCCTCTGTGGTCCCAGCCTTGCTAGCAAACTTGACCCCTCTGCTTGGTGCATCGTCTAAGTACGATAGCGTTCCATCACTTTGTAACTTTCCATCCTCTTCAACTATGTCTGCCTAACTTTTCTTGCTACCACCATGGTCCATTTGCATGACACCAACATAGGCTTTGAAATCCCTTACTTTTGGCTTAGATTCCAAACGCATCCCCCTAATGCAGGAGATCCTTCATGTGCCACCCTTGTGTGCCTGAGCAAAGTTTCCGACCATTGTTGAAGATTCCCTAACTCTAGGCATTCACTTGCCCGATGTGATCCTTTACAGAAGTAGCACCCTCTCTTAAGCACGTACTCGCTACCCTTTTTCGGCCCCTTGTCGTTTCTCTTGGACCCATGTCTGTTATGGGGTGGCCCCTTGTCATTGCCCTTATATACCTAAGCTGTGCTGTTCCCTTTGTCCTTGTCATGATCTACCCCACCTCTCTCGGCTTTGCCTTCTTTGGACTTGGCAGGCTCTATCTTAAAGTCAACGAGCGACTCGGCTACCGTTATGACCTCGTCCATGTTGGTTACTTGATGTCTTCTTAACTCCTGCTTTGTCCAATTGTGTAATCCATCCATGAAGTAGAAGAAGGAATCTTTCTCAGACAATGACGCAATTGATTCAACAATTGGATTATGGGAGTTATCGGGTTATTAGTTTAGGATTTACTTTTTTAACCATAGGAATCCTTTCGGGAGTGGTATTAGCTAATGAAGCGTGGGGGTCGTATTGGAATTGGGACCCAAAAGAAACTTGGGCATTTTTTACTTGGATCGTATTTGCAATTTATTTACATACTCAAAGAAATAGAAATTTGCGGGGTTCAAATTCTGCAATTATAGCGTCTATAGGCTTTATTATAATTTGGATATGCTATTTTGGGGTCAATCTAGTAGGAATAGGGTTACATAGTTATGGTTCTTTTCCATCGACATTTAATTGAATTCAAGACAAGTTATTACAAATACAAGAGCAGGCGGCGCATTGTATGAACCAATGTGCGGACCGTGTGAATCAAGATTTGCAGCATTAAGGTAGTGAACTCATGCATATACTCCCGAATTACGACCGTCCGTCGGAGTTCCCTTAGCTTCCACCTAGCCTCGTACACCACATTCATCGAGTAAATTTGCTCTTCAACTCCTTCTTGAACTACTCGCACGTCTCAATATTGCATAGCCTTTTTCTCATGTTGGCAAAGTTCTGATGCCACCCCAGCACGGCAACCTCGGTCAAGAACATTGAGGCGTTGCATACCTTAACAACTTTGTCATCCTCGACTACCTCAAAGTACTTGTCCATCCTCCAAAGTAAGTCGTCCACCTCGTGTGTGTCCCGTATACCACCATACTCCTTTTGCTTAGGGACCTTCACATTTGTCCCTTTTGCAACTACCACACCCTTGGTAATCCCGACCATGATTCCCTAAAAGCTTCCTTCTAACAATCTCTTGTATTATTTCTAACATTCCTTTAGTCACAACTTTTGCTCTGATACCACGTTGTTATGTCCTTAGTCTTAAACTAAGCACACGTGCGGCACTTGACAACTTCCTCACGATCCTACTTGATACGACCCAAAATCTAACTATCTGTAATGACACTTAACCTCACCCACTAGGTAAGCCAAATAACAACAATCTGATTCAATTAATATTTAACTGACTCTAATACACTCCCTAAGGACTGGTAGTACAAATCATGAGCTTCTAAGATTAGAATTTACAAAGCTGGTGTGAAATAAAAATACATCATCTGTTTGAAATATATATATGAACATGTTAATAATTCTGGAGCTACCAAGAACAAGAGGCATCTATGACCGGAACAAGAGGCAGCTATTCCCGTCATACACAGCAACATCAGCATCAGAAATCTGCACGCAAGGTGCATAAGTGTAGTATGAGTACAACCGACCCCATGTACTCAATAAGTAACAAACCTAATATTTGGTTGAAAGTAGAAATGAATTGGGACAAGGGTCAGATTCTAACTCCAAGAACTAATAACATCTCATAACAATAAAATATAAAGCGACATAAGTAATAATAACTCAATAATAAAATGCTTAGCTCGTATAAAATTCCGGAAAATAAACATTTTCTTTTCAATATAACAGTGAAACTCGAATCTTTTGCCGAAAATCACCGAAAATATGAGTAAGTCTGAGATCTGTGATTTTTCTCAAAAACTTCAACAACAGATAAGAAATCTCATTATCAGATGGCATGAGAAAAAAATACTTCTCTATGCCTACATATCAAGTATGCATGTCTAATGCAATACAGCACAGTGATGAACTCATGTACTCACAGTGATGGCAACTCCATGCCCAGGGAACTCCATCCCAAATATAATGTATAGGGCAACTCCATACCCAGGGAACTCTATCCCAAAAGTGAATATATATGGCAACTCCATGCCCAGGGAACTCCATCCCTAATATAATATCCACTGCGCTCACTGTGTGGTGTGCAGACTCCGGAGGGGCTCCTTCAGCCCAAGCGCTATAATAAGCCAGATCCATGCAAAATAAATAAATAAAAAGTATGTTGCGACGTGCAGCCCGATCCCATGATAATAAAATATATAAAGCCAATATGGCATGCTGCGGCATGCCGCCCGATCCCATAAATATCCTCACAATCAGGCCCTCGGCCTCACTCAATTATCAGTCTCTCGGGCTAAAAATATCGTGAAAATCAGCCCAAAAATGATGATATGATGTATCAATAAATAGCAACAGAGACTGAGATGTGATATAAAATGAATGAACATGACTGAGTATGAAATTAAAATTTAAACAAATAATTCATCAGCAACATGACCTTTGTGGGTCTTAATAATACTGCATATAGCCTCAACATGATTTTTAACATGATTCTCAACTCAATTTCTTTAACATACGAAAATACATGGACAATGCCAAGATTATTTGACTACACAATTCTACAGAATTAATTACGTTACAGTTTCTACGGTGCACGCCCACACTCCTGTCACCTAGCATATGCGTCACCCCCAAACAAATCATATAACATGTATTTTCGGGGTTTATATCCTCAGCTCCAAGTTTAGAAATGTTACTTACCTCAAACCGTATATTTTTTTATTCCAATAAGCCTTTTTCTCGCGATTCTGCCTCCAAACGTCTCGAATCTAGTCACAAATAATTCAATATATTCAATACAAATTATAGGAATAAATTCCATACAAAATGCTAAGTTTCCAAATAAAATCCGAAAAAGTCAACTCAAAAGTCAATAGTGGGGTCAACATATCGGTACCTGACGAAAGTTACAAAATCCGAACGCCCATTCAACCACGAGTCCAACCATACCAAATTTACCAAATTCCGACATCAACTCGACCTCCAAATCCCCAAATCTTATTTTCAAATCCCTATGCCCAAATTCTCGAATTACACCTCAAAATCACGTAATCTAGTCGGAATATTCAATGATAATTCAATAATATGAAGTAAAAATGATCACAAGTGACTTACCTCAAGAAGTCCCGTGAATTCTCGCTCAGAAATCGCCCAAACCGAGTTCTTTCGTCCAAAAATGTTGAAATGAGGTTATAAAATAAATGCTCAATAAAAACACTAATCTGGTCGCCAAAAGCCCAATTTCCATCTCAAAAAGTGCCAAATCTGGTCGCTAAAGGTGCGCACCAGAACCTGTTGCACCAGTAATTTATTTTTCACTAAAAAGGCTCTAACTTCATCATACGAAATCGGAATTCGATGATTCTTGTTTCTATGAGTCACAAATAATAATACGAACCTAGTCGTTCAAGCAAAACTCAATTCAAAGCTCATTTTCTCAATACGATACCAATTTTGCTCGTTAAATAATTAACTCATGCTTTGCTGTAAAAACTCAATCGCGATTTGATAAAATTAGACCAAACATTCCAGATTATTCCTATAATTCATTATCAAACTCCTGAAAGCCTCGAAATCGAATTTTGATCTCTAGAACTAAAAATGGACCTTTGGATCATTACATGCTTATGCTAAAACAAATGTCAAAACATCAAGCACGTTACAAAAACTCATCCAAAACTCATCCGAGCCCCATGGGACCCCAACCAAGTATACTAACAAGTCTCAAACCATGATACGAACTTACTCGAAGCCTCAAATTTCCTTTAACAACAATAGAATCGCGAATCGCGCATCGTTTCAAGCCTAAGAAACTTATGAACTTCCGAATTTCAAAACTAACGTCGATTCATACCAAACCAACTCCGATTGACTTCAAATTTTGCACACAAGTTATAAATGACAGTACATACCTATTCCAACTTTTGAAATTGAGATTCGAACCCGACATCAATAAAGTCAACTCCCGGTCAAGCTTTCAAGCCTTCCATTTCCTATTTTTGCCATTTCAAGCCAAATTTAACTACGGGCTTCAAAATAAATATTCGAACATACTTCTAAATACGAAATCACCATACGGGACTATTGGAACCATCAAAATTCTATTCTGGGGTCCTTTATACATAAGTCAACATCCGGTCAACCTTTTCAACTTAAACTTCCAACCTTGAGATTCATTCTTCCGAACACATTCTAAAATACCTGAAATCCACAATCGACGATTCACACAAGCTATAATACATCATATGAAACTGTTCAAGACTTCAAATAGTAGAAAGGAGAGTAAATGCCCAACACGACCGGTCGGGTCGTTACACTACTATGCCAAGTCAGCCTAAAATATTACACTCAAGATCGCTAAGGGAATGTTAGATAAGAAAGACAAGAGAAATTTGCCAAATGAAGCCTTTTATTGTAGAGGAGTTGATTGTTTTTCTTGACGAGTTACAAATCAATAGCCCCTTTTATATACTAGTCTCCTATAATTATTACACATGGCCCTTATTATTTATAAGTAAGTCTCTTCTTTAGAATTTTTTACATATCTAGAATCTTCTAAGGACTTTTCTAGCAATTCCATAGGGTTCTAAGATCTTTCATGAGAAATCTCCATATTTCTCTAGAACCTTCCCACATGTGCTAGTCTATTTCATATGTAAGCTTTCCATATGACAAAAATATATACCAAGTAGCACATACGTGACATGATGATATAGCGGCCATGACAAAAGTCACTGAACTATTATAGTCTATTTGGAGGGATTAGGAACATTGCAGCAAAAGAAAAGAAAAAAAGGGAAAGAAAATAAACTTTCTGTTTGGGCTATGTAACGACGTTTACTAAAGCGTGGTCTCTTTGAAACTGGATACAGCCGAGCGACACGACAACTAGGAATTTTAAATACAGATGATACCAGGTGGCCATTTTATGGGATTGATATTTAGGAATTAGTCAGTGTGTTCTAAATTTCAGTTTTTCATTTCAAATTTTCAGGATAAAAATATTCTGAATTATCCTGAAATTAAGATTTTTAGTTTAAAATTTCATAACAAAATAAGTGACTAATCTCTAAATAGCATCACTGAGAATGACTATCTGTGCTTGCCCCGAATTTTAACCCTTATTAGAGCATATGATTATTGAATGGCACTTCGAATCTATGAGGGCAAAATACCAAATCACGTTGATTCCTAATGTTGATAAATTGGATTTTTAGTGATAAAGATTTTAGTAAAAATTGCACGGGGCGCCCTATTTGGTCGCCCCCATTTAACCTATACCCATATTTTTAAAATTATTTAACATATATCCTAATTTTAACAACTTCAGACGCCTTATTTTCTTCCTCCTGACCTATGCGCTCCTTTCTTCCTGCTCTTCTTGTCTATCAAATTAATTTTTCAACCACTACTTTAATATATTCACTAATAAAATTTGAAGTCAAATTAACAACTTAACTTATATTTGATCAAATACTGTCATAAAATAACAAAATATAGTATTGTTATTGTTCTCTATTTGAATTCAGAAACCCTGTCAACAGAAAGTAAAACGTGGGCTTTTGCAAATTTTACAATCTTTTATTTTGCAAGCTCGAGATACAAATCCAAATGCATCGAGAGCGCAACAGATATTCTCTAGTTCATCTTGTTATGTGTTTATCTCATACTGAATATACAGAAGTTCCAAATCCAATATGAAGAACATGAAGAATTCCCCATGAGGTAAACCCCGATGTGATGCCAAACCAGTTCTTAGTTACACTGAAAAGTTAATTTGTCCTGAAGTTTGCACTACAAAATAAAAAACTTCAGACTAATTTGTCTGAAGTTTGCACTATGAAGTGAGGGGAAGCTGAAGTTTGCCCTTGCACTATGAACTGAAGTTCCTGAAGTTTGCACTATAAATTGAAGAATTTCAGACTAATTTGTCTGAAATTTGCACTATGAAGTGAGGGAAAACTGAAGTTTGCCCTTGCACTATGAACTAAAGTTCCTGAAGTTTGCACTATAAATTGAAGAACTTCAGACTAATTTATCTGAAATATGCACTATGAAGTGAGGGAAAAATGAAGTTTTCCCTTGCACTATGAACTGAAGTTTGCGTGATTGCCTTTGCAAGTCAGGCCAAACTTCAGGCAAAAATATCTGAAGTTTTGCTTTGATAAGGCTACACTTCAGGCAAAAAATTCTGAAGTTCAAACTTCAGACATAAATTTTTGCTACATCAGGCTCGTATGCCTGAAGTTACCTGAAAAGTGGGTACACTTGTAATTTTTTTCGCAAAGCGGGTATAGGTTAAAATGTGACCCAAAAACTGGGTATAGATGCAAATCCCCCAAGATTTTATATCTAAACATCCATAAGACTTGATTGTTTTTCAAATATCTATATTTACAAAATAAAGTTCCTTTAACAATTGCATGTGTGAGAAAAAGTTTTTCAAAACTAAAATTAAAAAATTCACCTAAGAACAACAATGTCTCAAGACAAATTAAATGGATTAACCTATTAATCAGTTAAAAAAGACTTAATAGAAGAAATCAATTATTAAAAAAATATATGGTAATTTTACATCTTAAAAGTTAGGAAAATACACTTCAAAAAAAAAAAAATACAAATTCTCTTTTCTTTAAAATCTCCAAGCCTCTTTCTTATCAACGTTTGACTTTACTCCTCAATGTTATTGAATCGTCTCAATACACCCTTAACGAGAGGAATACACAATGAAGTCACAAGTAGCTTGATGACAAAATAAGGGCAATCACACGGCTCAATACTTAGTATAGTTGTGGACATCCATTCTGTTTAATAGCTGTAACCCAAGGTTCATGATTATTAAACCATGGAAAAAGTTTCCAAAGGAATCCAGGTTTTCTCACATTCAAATCATCTTACTTACATATCAAACGCGTAAACGTCAAGTGGGCCCCTGCTATATTACAACTCCACTAATGTTTCCAAATAAACAAAAGATTTAAATTCCAGCTGTTTTGTCAATTTTGGATCCTTCCTCCTCAATTCATGAGCATGGTCAATCATATAATTGGCCTAATATAAATACATAGACATTCTTGAACAATTTCATATCATCAATCACCACACATTGATTTCAAACATCACCCCCCCCCCCCCCCCCCCACCTTCTTCTTCTAAACTTGCAAAAAAACTTTGAGAACATTTTTGAGCTCTGAGAAATGTCGCCTCGTTTCTCTTTCAAAATGTTAATCCTTCCTATAGTCATGGCAAGTCTATGGGCAGTCGCCTCAGCTGGTAATTTTTATAATCTTGCAGATATCACTTGGGGCGAAGGACGTGGTAAAATAACAGAAGGAGGCAGAGGCCTTTCTCTGTCCCTTGACAAATTTTCTGGTTCGGGTTTTCAATCGAAGAATGAGTATCTCTTTGGAAGATTTGACATGCAACTCAAACTTGTCCCTGGAAATTCTGCTGGCACTGTCACCACCTTCTTCGTAAGTCATTCAACTTTTCCCTTACAAAATTGTATTAGTTCTATTTCATGTCCAAGTTCTGATGATTTAATATTTTTTCTTGTTCTTTGTTTCTTTCATCAGTTATCTTCACAAGGAGCTGGACATGATGAGATTGATTTCGAGTTCTTAGGCAATGTTTCTGGCCAACCTTACACAGTTCATACCAATGTTTACTCGCAAGGCAAAGGCAACAAAGAACAACAATTCCATTTGTGGTTCGACCCAACTGCTGCATTTCACACTTACTCCATTATCTGGAATGCTCAGAAGATCATGTAAGTTCCTTATATTAATCGCACTGTAAGAATTAATGATGTTTGCTTGCAATTTCTTCTTATTTTGGTACTGATGATTTCCATATGAATTCCCATCTTCAGTTTCTTGGTAGATAATAGTCCAATCAGAGTATACAACAACCACGAAAGCGCTGGCATTCCATTCCCAAAAAGCCAACCAATGAAAGTGTACTGCAGCTTATGGAATGCAGATGAGTGGGCTACACAAGGAGGTAGAGTCAAGACAGATTGGACACATGCTCCTTTCACTGCATATTACAGAAACTTCAATATTGATGGCTGCGCAATTACATCCGGCGCCTCTTCGTGTAAGTCCACTGATTCAGCCAACAATGCTAGGCCATGGCAAAATCAAGAACTTGATGCTAAGGGCAGGAATAGGCTACGATGGGTGCAGAACAGACACATGGTTTACAACTATTGTGCTGATTCTAAGAGGTTTCCTCAAGGCTTTTCTCATGAGTGCAAACGTTCGAGGTTCCTCTAATTAAGTTGCTGGAGCAAGGAAGTTGTGGCACTGCCTCTGCTATTTATTAAGATTGATTCTTCTCATATTTGTGAATAATGAATATATGTACTGAATTCTTTATTTATATGATTAAAATTCTTTATTTTTTATCTATCTACTGCTGTATTGTTTTGGAGCATACACATGGACCGGAATAAAATCTTTTTTGTTTCTTTTTCTCTCTTTTACCGAAAAGGCCTTCTGACTCCAAATTAACAAAGTGAGATCGCTTGTTCTCTCATTATCTTGGGTTAACTAACAAATTAACAAGAAAGATGTCTTGCGAGGATATTAATATTTAAGTTCGTTGTTAGTAATTGTGTCAGATTAAACAAAAAAATGGAGAGATAAGTGTATTGATAAAACAAAGTTTTCATAAGAACACTGAGCCTAGGCCCAACATACCCACCTCAGATGGGCTAGCTCGATCACCCTTTGGGCCATACACCACCTTTATATTTGGGCTACTTTCATTAATAGCAGACTATTAAAAACATAATACAAAAGATTAGCATTAATTAATGATTAACAAATATGGCAGTAAAATATTTTATACATATAGCAGATTTCATTCAATTCAAATCAGCAAGAATCAAGCTGCTTAATGAAATAGATTCTTGATTCTTATAAAATAAAATACATATATTTCATGAAAAAAATATAACGTATGTTTGTGGTATATATACATTATAAATCATGTATTTTTTTAGGAAAGTTCATGTGTATATGCATATGTTGTTTATATACGTCTTTATATTTAAATATATATCATCGATCCATTCCATAACAATTTTTTTCCTTTTTATACATGGACCTTTTTATTCAACTAATCCTAGCAAAATTATATATCTGTATATTCTAATGAAATAAAATACATATATTTGGTGAAAAAAATATAATGTATGTTTTTGATATATTATAAATCATGTATTTTTTAGGAAAAATCATGTATATATGCATATGTTATTTATACACTTAATTATATTTAAATAAATATTATTAATATACCATTTATATTTTGCACTAATATAACATGCATATTTCTATAAATTATCCGTTTATAAACAGTATATATGACATATGTTTTCCTTCTATATACATATTAGTGGCATGTTAATATTTTAGATTAAATTTTATGTAAGGTATTTGCTAGCAATATACTTTGAATAATAGCAATATAATAATGTATTATGATGTATATATATAAGTTATATATGTGGTATAAATACATATAAAAAATATATATGACATATTGATGGAATATTTACATTGTAAATTATCACAATATAATATACTTGAAATATATTAAAGGAATATTTTGAGTTAAAATAAAATTATACAGAAAAAAAGTTTAAAACTCAAAAAAAAAAAATCCTCATTGTGCAGAGGGAATTATTTTTGAGATATTCTTCTTTCAGAATCTTTGATATATTTGGGTAAGTGTTATTTATGGAAGAGAAAAAAGAAATTATGGAAGAGCGAGGAAAAAAGAAAATGTAGTAAAAAGTGTATTAATATAGAGGGATCTCTTAGTTAATGGAGTTATCAACGTGAAAGTGCTAGAAAAGTAAAAAAAATGTGCCATTTTTGAAATAAACAAAGCCTACTATCATTTATGAGAATAGTTTTTAAAAAGGGAGCAAGCATGTAAAAATCTCTTTACATTTGTTGGCTGGCCTTCTGCAAATGGTGAGGCAAGTGCACATATAGCCATTCTTAAAGATACTATTTACAGATTATCCAATACTTATTTTGTATTTAAACTAAAAATTGTAACTTCAGGACAATTACGGATATTTTTTTCCTGAAAAATTAAACTAAAAAATTCAAAGTCAAGACATACTAGCTAATTCTTAAATAACAGCTTTTTAAAGTGGCTAACTGTGTCATTTCTTCAAATGGCCAACACATGGTAGGTCCTCCGTGAACATCAGTAATTTTGTCCCGTTTCTGCTATCCGTAAAGAGATGTTTTCCAGCAGTAACACGAAAGGTTCGCGTTGGTTGAAACTTGAAACTACTACACTTGTTTTCATCGATGTATACAATTATTCTATATAAACCCATAGAGATACCAGATTTAAGGTCTGATTATGCTGTCTACCTCAATTACTCCTTTGCATACTTGCTTCTACCCAATTCCTAAGCATTTTTACTCCCCCAGTCGTTCCCTTAATCTCCACAAGAAAACTCTTCCTCGTTCCTCACTTTGCTCCACCCATTTCACAAACAAGTGTTGTTTCACTCTCAGTTCTACACATAGTTGCAGTCAGGAACAAGATAAACACAAAAGGGACAACAACAACAACAGTACAGACCTAGATCGACAGAACGGTATAAATTGGGAAGAATTTTATACTTCTATTCAAGAAGAGAGAACCCAGTACAGAGAGAACAAGGAGGACCCGAAATTTGAGCTTCCCAACCCTTCAGGCATTTACACAAACATGTGGTGGACAGACTTGAAAGCTGCAGTAGGCCAGAGGATTAACGTGGAGGGCATTGTGTCTTCTTTAGGGGTTTTCTCTAAGGACAAGCATTTGGCGATCCCACATGTTATTGTGCCGGATATTAGGTATATCGATTGGACTGAGCTAAAGAAACGAGGGTTTCAAGGTGTGGTCTTTGACAAGGATAATACAATTACAGTTCCTTACTCCTTGAGCTTGTGGTCTCCTCTTGCCTCTTCTATAGATCAGTGCAAATCTCTCTTTGGTAACAATATTGCAGTTTATAGCAACTCTGCAGGTAATTAGATTTCTTTTAGATCAGTGCAAATGTCTAAGTTGGGCCCGTGTCAATTGGGCTAGTCTGACTCCTAACAATTCGTCTCAGTAGTGCTCAGTAATTATGATTTGTGAATTTGTAGGACTAGATGAATATGACCCTGATGGTAGAAAAGCCAGAATTCTTGAACGTGCAATTGGAATTAAAGTCATTATGCACAGTAAGTTGTATTTCCTATTTGGGATTCCATTTGCCCTAATCTATCATGTATTGTATATTCCATTTCTATAGTAATGCAACTCTGAAGTAACATGAATTAACGAATGATAAGTCAAAAAATTGAGAAATTTCTGTGAATATCACTTGCCTATCTTTGAGTTAATGATATTTGTATTTGCTACTTTCATTATGTGTATACTTTAGGGGTGAAGAAGCCGGCTGGAACAGCTGAAGAAATTGAAAAACAATTTGGTTGTGAATCGTCGAGGCTTATTATGGTAAACTTGGTTCTTTCAGTTTTTTGTAAGCTTTTCTCTGTCCTTTCTCAGTTGACAGTTTATGTTGTGTCCTTTGCAGGTGGGTGATAGGCCGTTTACAGACATAGTTTATGGTAATAGAAATGGTTTTCTTACTATTTTGACAGAGCCATTAAGTCGTGCAGAGGAACCATTAATTGTACAGCAGGTTAGATTTCCTGAAGAATGATTTGTTTGATGACCTTGATTATAATTTTGGTTCATAACTTCATACTAATTGAATAAGACTTACCTAGGCTATGGTTATCATTTTTTTTAATAACGGTGGAGCCCAGGTCAGCTTGTATGCACCTTGACTAATCCACCTATGTTGAACTAAATTTCCAATAGTGTGAATCTCTTGAGCTATCAATTTATCTTTTTTCTCCAGCCTGAATGTTTGCGAGATCTTTTTACCTTTTAAATGCATATGTCCAATATTTGTAGTCAAATTCCCTTGTTATTGTTGTGAAACTGATTGTAGAGAGGTTTATGTATAAGCTAAGCACTAATCTGGTGATCAGGCTTCCTGGCATGGGCTCCTCTTACCCAGTCGGTCATCAGACTTTCTGGCTTCTCAGAGCTGAATTGCTTATCACCAGCGGTTGTTTTGTTAGACATAGATCAGACTTTCTGGCTTCTCTCAGCTGAATTGCTTATCAGCAGCGGTTGTTTTGTTAGACATAGTCCATGGAGTTGATCTTTGGTGGTGACTGTAGGGTCGACATCCTATTCTCCCCTACTTGAAAAAGTCACCTATATTTTTGTTACTTTTGTCACAATGAACTTGTCACATTCTCAAGTAAAGACAACCTCTCTGATGCTTAAAGCAGTTTTAGCATCTTGTCAAATAGCTTATTGGATATACATCCGCCAATTGAAGTAGGTACATTGGATGCCTCATCCACTGCATTGTGACAGCTGCTCATGAGAATTATGGCCATCACCTGCATTATTTCTGTCATTGTCACTTCCAAAAGTTACTGGCGTGGCTGCTGCCTTAATCCCTATGCACCAATTCGTTATGTGGTTTCCTAAGAACATACTCTACTCAAAAGATCTTTTTTTATGGGTTACTATACTCAAAATTATAATGCACAATTATGTGATCACTTGTTCACTTTCAAGTTTTCTCTCATCAACTTGATCAAGTATGAATGCTGAAAGGAATGAATGAAATGGCATCTTGGAACCTTCTTTTGCTACGATGTGTTTTATTAGGTGATGCTTTGTTCCTAGGTTGCTGACTGAAATACTGTATCTAAGAAGTAAATATCCATGAAGTTTGGGATAAGAAATGTTTGGATATCACAATAACTTAGCTTGATTTGGATGAAGTGCTTCCCCTCCTTTTGTTTTATCTTGCAATTTGACCTAGTTTGCTTGGACACTTTTGATTCTAAGAGCAAAATGTCTGCAGGTCAGGGTACTTGAGGTGGCTCTTGTGAACCGATGGAGTAGCCAGGGGATGAAGCCAGTCAATCATACGCTTCTTCCTGATTGCCAGCAGTGTGTAAAAGATGAACCACTTTAGGGAATTTCTTTAGATAAAGCGAGAAAAAATCTATTTTCCCTCTTCCCATAAAGAGAAAAAAAAAAACACCCAACCCGACCATGAACAGACTTTTATTTTTGTTACCACTAATAAGTATACTGGGTTATTTCCATGGGTTTGCCTCGCGTCTGGAATCTGATAAGAAGGCTATATCAATCATTTCAACATTTCTTTGATTGAATCATGTACCAACTGAATCTTATGAACAATTCTCTCTCTTGAATCGATGCTGCTTGTGGTTGAATCTAAAAGTTTATTTGGCGATAATGGTAGAAGCATTTGTCAACGAGTTCATTCTCCTAAGAGTATATTATTTTGGTTGATTTCAACGTCACTTAGCTCCAAATATTTCAAGCCACATGGAATTGTATACTATGACTGGACTAACGCTTATGGCATGCCCTTAGTTAATATTTGAATGTCCTCAGGTGTCTCAACATTGTTCAGACTGATGACAATTATAAACAGATAAAACAATCGTTTAAATAGTTTTCTTTGACTGATGGTTAATTTGAGCCATGATATGGAATCATTTTTTCACTTTGGTAATGTGCATAACGAAACAAGTGCCCTGCAACAAGGTTATGTTTCATTAAAACTTGGGAGAAATTTTAATGGGCATTCCTTTGGAAGGGAAGGGAAGGGGATCCATGACAATTGGTTCGTCAGGATTTATTAAGGACCAATCATATCGTGTCACAACGTAATGAACAAATATAAGAATGTTTAGTTTTGCCAATTGGTACCCTGCACACAGCCTTGGCCCTCCTCCAAATGGTACAAATGCATATGGTTGAACAGGCTCCTCAAATCTACTTGGGTCAAAATTTTGGGGCTCTTTAAAATAGTCTGGACTATAATGTGTACCATATGTTGTCCACAATACCTGCACATAGCAACAAAATTTAGCATATGATATTATAATGGGCATGTAAAAGGATTTGACTGTAATAATCTTGCACTTTTCAGCTATCTAAAGACACAAAGAGTAGGATAGTTCTTACCTTCCAACCTTTTGGAATAGTGAATCCTTCAAATTCAATGTCAGCAATTGCTTTTCTGAAAGAACCAAAGATAGGAGGAAACAGCCTCATGCTTTCCCGCGCAACTTGCCAGGTATATTTCATCCTTTTTGTATCTTCCAACGATAATATCTCATCCGGTCCTTTGTTACTCATTATATTAGCATGTTCTGTGTCCAATTTTCACATTAATCAGTGTAATAGACAGAGCTAAACTGAAAAAAGTTGATATGCAGACAATGCAGTGGTTAGCTTCTATATACAAACGTACCTTGAAGGAGAAGAGAATAGCAGGTGGGATGATGAGCCAACATCCTAAATGTCATAGCAATGGCAAAAGAAGTTGTATCATGTGCAGCAAACACTAGCAAAACAACATTATCAACGACCTCTTCTTCACTTACCTCACCGCGAATCAACGCTTTCACTAACCGAGAAAGTAATGCCTCGTCTAACTTCCCTTCTTTCTCCTCTCCTAATTCTATCTCTCTTCTCTTCTCCCTTATAACCTCAACAAGAATTTTCTCTATTTTCAATCTTGCATTTTTTGCCCTTGAAAACTTAGATCCTGGAAACTTAAATGGGGGTGAAAAAGCACCTTCCAAGACTCTCTCAAACGTTTCAAGTAATCCTGGTTTGACTACTATCCCCAAAAAACACTCGAACACAATTTTGAACGTCAAATATTTGGTCAGATGATACAGTTTTATGATCTGGTCTTGGCCATTGCAATTTTTGTCTAAGTGAGATTGAATTGTGTTACAAATTTTAGGAACCATAGCATCTAGGCTAAAAGAGGCAAGACTTGAAGATATAATCCCACGAAGGCATCGATGCGCGTCTCCTTGTTTCTCCATAATGCAATTCTTGCCCATTAGCTCAACTGAAGAAGTAGGCCATGAACTTATTACCAATTTGAATTCATTAGACAAAAAGAACATATTAGCTTCTGCTCCACATACAACTACTGTTGGTGATCCCATTAGTCTTGTTTTGAATGTCTTTCCATATTTTTCGATCCGGGGCTGAACAAATTCTTCAAATAATTTGTTCTTTTTTTGGGCTTTGTAAAATTCTATGGTTTCACCAATCCATGGAAGTCCCATTTCTCCAGGTGGAAGTTTCTTTTTGGTAATGTGTTTGTAGCCTTTGTAATGTTTCAATAGAATGGAAAAGACAATTATGAAAAAGATTGATAAGGAGAAAGAAAGAGGAAAGTTGATTAGGCTTAACAAAGAAAGAGCCATTGGAAAAGAGATGAGAGAACTTAACAAAGGAATATTTGGAGTGTTAATTAGCTAAGAAACTATGCCAAATTTATACTCCTTTGCATGGGGAAGATGACTTAATTAAGAACAACAGAAAATCATTAACAAAGTCAAAGGTATTTGGTCACTCACAGAAAGTCAACCAATTATAGACCTAGCTAATTACTCCATTCACTACATTGCTTCCTGAATCCTTATGTGAAATATATAACCATTCACTTTTTCCTAATTTATTTCAGAAGAAAATCAGAAAGTCGGTTCTACTAAAGAACTGATCATAAGCAATGCATGTGAGCTTAGCCGTCCAAAAACCAAGTTCTTCACCCTACAAAATGAAAACTTATGAATCATCATCATAATATATCTGAAAGATTCATATGAAAAAAGAAAAAAGAAAAAACTTACCGGCCACCACGATTCTTGCAATATTGGTCAATTAGTATTGAAATATTTAATAGCCATAGTATCCCTAGATATCTGCTATGACTAATATATAAATAGGGTTAAATAGCTTCTAATGGACGTGAAATTTGCATCTTCTCCACCTTCGTTATGTTGAAAAATACTAAAAAAAATAATCAAGTAGGAATGATTCTGGTAGCTGTAAATAGGAATTATGTCAGAACACCTTATATCTATGGACAGGTACATGATCCTCTAAACTTGTTAATTAAAATAATCCGAAGTGAATCTAAGATTTAAACTTGATGGGTTCAATCTTAAGGTTCTTAATAAGTAATTCGTTGTATTTTTCAAACTATGGGTTCATAATTTAACATTTATTGAAATTTTTGTAACTATTCACATGTGTCTAGGTTCATATCAAAAATATTAAAGTTCGTTTGAACTCCCACCACTTAAAATATGTGATGATTAGGTCTACCATAAGTAGCTCTCAAAAATAGGCCAAACCAGCCCGACCCAGCCCAAGCCTCACGGACTTTTGAATTTGGTGGGCTCGAACGGGTTAACCCACCATTTGAATGGGCCTTAAAATGGCCAGCCCAACCCAGTCTTAATCGGGCCGTGGTTAGGACGGGCTGACACTTCATTTTTTTCAAATTAATTTTTTAAATCTTTAAGGATTTCTTTGTGACATAGTTCCTTAATCATGTGTATAACTTCTGTTTGCATATAGTCATACAAGAATCTTGATATTTGATAAAAAATCTCATAATTGAATGCAAATTCTCTCTTCTTCTTTTTTACATTAGATAAATAGTTTTTAATATGTTTCTTTTTAATTTTCTCAGGTTCAAGGATTGCTTCAATAAGTTTATATAATGAAGTCTTTATTTTGGTTCCAAGATCATTTGCTAATTATCATCATCACAGTCCATACAAATTTTAAATGTTCATGAAATTTGCTAGTGTTGTCAAATTCTTTTCTAGGTGTTAAAAATTGGTCTTCTCCTATACTAAAGAGCAGTTTAAGTTAATGATATATTATAGTAATCAAAATGATCAATAATAATATTATCTCTTGAAAAAAATTATTATTGGTCACTTAAAAAAAAATTCTAATTTGTTATTAATGAAGCAAAAGAAAAAGTAATCTTGTGCATGTCAAAAATCTGAATTCTAATGTCAACCATGATGAAAAAATAACCATGTATTGGTGTTCAAATTATATATTGCTCACTCCACCGTCGTCACTCATCAATAATAATTTTCCCTTGATCTCAGAAATGTGGTCATACATAGTTAATATATATATACATATATATATATATATATATATATATATATATATATATATATATATATATATATATATATATATATATATATATTAACTTTATTTTTTAAATCTTTTTCTTTTAAATTAAATATTTAAATTTGAATTCAATTATATTTTTCCCCCACGGGCTTGCGCAGGCTCAGCCTAAGTCAAGTCTCAAGGGACAATGAGCTAACTTAGGTCGGACTTATAAGTCTCGATTTCAAATGCGCTCGAAAATCTTAATCCAACTTTACCAAGTAGTGAGCTGGATTGGCCAAGCCCTACGAGCCAAGTCCATTTTGGCAACTCTATATCACCTTACAATTAATAAGATGAATCACTTTGCCAATAAATTTGTTTTGGCCGGTCATATTTATCTTGAACCATACTGCATGCAGGTGCATTCCGTGGTTCTTTATTCTAATAAATTCTGTTTAATACAGAATATGCTGTAAAAACCTAATGGAATATGTTAAACCTAATGGAATATGAATTGCGTTTATTTTAAGCAATTCATAATTGCGTTTATTTTAAGCAATCCATCTCACCTAGGTAATTGAACTTCCTACAGTACATTAGTTAAGATTAAAAGGTGTTCTTCCCACGTCAGATTTTCAAAAGTAAATGGTTCTAATAAGAAACTAGAATCTTTTAATAGAACGAGAAGTGCCTCGTCTAATTATTCTTCATCTGATATTAACATTAGTAGTGATTTAAGTTTTGAACACCAAAACTTGTCATCGGAGTCGGAGCCAGAATTTAAAATTTGTGGGTTTAGTATTCTAATTCTTTTAATTTACTGGGTTCTTAATCAACAATTTGTACATAATTCAATAAATTTTTAAGACAAATACAGGGTTTGGACAAAAGTTACTGGGTTCAACCGAACCCGTATCCGAAAGGCTAGCTCCGCCCCTACTTGTTACGACCCAAAATTCGACCAGTCGTGATTAGGACTGTGCATAATTTGGTAAATACCGAATTACCGTATCGAAATCGAAAATTTTGGTATTTGGTATTCGATATTTTGGTATTCAGTATGGTATTTGGTTTAATTTTTAAAAATAATTGGTATTATGTATGGTATTTGATATTTTAAAATAAAATACCGAAATACCGATATTGTACCGAAATATATATTATATTTCACAATACACATATTATTAATTATAACATAAATATAAAAAATCTAAAATTTTGCTTTCTTTTATTCTCTAAGTTTATCAATTAACTCTAAGCAAGTAACAAGACATTTCTAATGATCAAAGTTATTCATTTATGTATAGTTTTCTCTCTCTGGGTTGATATTTGTTGGTTTTGGACAAAACTTTTGTTAACAAACATTTTTAGTTTTGTACTTTCGAGTACTTTAATTAAGAATATTATAGTCTCTGACTCTACATACTAGATAGTATTCAAACCGAGTAAACCGAAGTTACCGAACCGAATAAACTGAAACCGAAACCGAAACCGAAAGGAGAAAAACCGAACCATATCGAATTTAATTAGGTACGGTATTGGTATAGCATTTTAAGAAACCGAATACCAAAAATATTGAACCGAAATATCTAAATACCATAGATTACCGACCGACGAACACCCCTAGTCATGATGGCACCTAACCCAACTCGTAAGGTAAGCCAATTAACTACAATCCAATTTAATTAGGTTTATCGAAGAAAATAAATGACAAAATAATTGAACCTTTCTACTTTTCCAAAAGACTGGTAGTAAAAATCACGAGTTTCTAAGATTTAAAATTTGCAAAGCTGATATGAAATAAAATACATCAGCTGTTTGACATATACATGAACAGATTAATGATTCCAAAGCTACCAAGAACAAGAGACAGCTATGACCGGATTGCGGAAACATCTTCAATGCCAACTCCCGCCATACACCGCAACATCAGCATCCAAAATATGCACACAAGGTGAAGAAGTGTAGTATGAGTACAACTGACCCCATGTACTCAGTAAGTATTTTGTCTAACCTCGTCGAAGTAGTGACACTACTAGAAACACAGCATTTTCCTACGGAAATTTCCCATGAAAAAATTATTATTGGCAATTCCTACCGAAATTCAATGGAAAAGGTAAAAAACAAATTTCATGAATAAATAATAACGTTTCCCATTGACTATCCGTAGGAACGTTTTTGCTCAAAAATGCGCGTAATTTAGTTCCCTCTGATTCAGCGGGAAAAGTCATTAAAAAAATAATTATATAAAACTAAAAAAAAAATCTCAGGGAAAACAGTGGGAAAATATTTAAAAAACGTTTTCAAATATTCTCACACATTCTGTGTGAACGAAAATTTTTGAATTTTGAATTTTTGTGCTTTATGAAAAAGTTTTCCCACGGAAGTAGTGGGAAAGTTTTATTATTATTCACATAACCTTTTAGTTTTCTTTTTAGTCTATTTCGTATTTTCTCCCTCTGTCTCTCCACTCCAACGACGAATTCTTCACCTCACTTAATTTTCAGGTAAGTCTCTCTCTCTCTCTCTCTCTCTCTCTCTCTCTCTCTCTCTCTCTCTCTCTCTCTCTACACACACACACACACACACACACTCCTTTTTCGATTTTGATTTTTTGAAACTTAGGAATTTTCTGCTACTTCAAACCCCACTACTAGAAATTCACAAAAAATCGACCAACGTTGGTCGGTTATGGTAAATTACCGACCAAAACGCGACCATTACGGTGTGGACGGTATTTTGATGGTCGGAATGGCTTACCGACCAAAGTTGGTCGGAAATTACCGACCAACTTTGGTCGGTAGATTAAAACGACCATCTGACAAGTTTAATTACTTACCGACCAACTTTGATCGGAAACATATTTTATTAATTTAATTTTACCGACCAAAGTTGGTCGGTTTAACTAAATTATATTTTTTTTATTAATTATTAAAATTAAAAAAAACCGACCAACTTTGGTCGGTAATTGAAAATATATATTTTTTAAAAATAATTAAAATTAAACATTACCGACCAACTATGGTCGGTAATCTCAACAGTGCAGGCAAAATACCGACCAAAGTTGGTCGGTAATGTTGAATTCTGGGAATTCAATGTTCATTAACCGACCAACTTTGGTCGATATTTTGGAATAATTTATTTTTTTTAATTAAAAACCGACCAACTTTGGTCGATTTTTCTAGGTTTAATTTTAGCATAAAATGTCTGTTTTGGCAGCTACACCACCTGCCAGCATACCAATACAATAACACAACAACAACAACAACAACAACAACACAACAACAACAACAACAACAATAACAACAACAACAACAACAACAACAATAACAACAACAACAACAACACAACAACAACAATAACAACACAACAACAACAACCAAAACATTCAATAAATACTTTAAAACTAACAAATTAAAGTTCAATTGAATATAAAATCCAAAACCAAGTTAAAACTAATTACAACTAGTTCAAAACTGATTCTATTTGTCTAGTTCAAAGTATATAAAAGTCAAGGGGTGTTTTCTACAACATCATCATCACCGTCTGATAAACTTTCATTTACAAGACGATATAGAGAACGGTCTTGTGGAGGACGGAAAGCACGATCACGGGGAGGACGGGAGAAACGATCACATGGAGGTCGACCCTTTGGAGATGACTCACGAGATCGGGGCAACGGAAAAGCTCCACTAGATAGGAGAGTTCTGATCTGAGCTTGCATGCCAAGGAATTGAGCATCTCTAAGCCTTTCTCTTTCCTTGGCCGCTTCTAGCTCTGATGTGAGCTTTGACACTGTCTCCCGCATAGCGGAGAGGCTCTCCCTATTAAGTTGCTCGCCTTGCGAAGAAGTCCCTATTCCTCGCATTCCACACTTATAGCGATGGAAGTTTTTAGTAGGAAGCCCGTATACCTTCCCCCATTTTGGACCGCCAACAGACTCCAACCATATTCTTTCAGCATCCTCGTCCGAAGGTTAGGTTGGCTCACCCGATTCACCAGTTGGATGACTACGGATGAATTCCTCCACGTTACTTTGGTAGCGACCCTATATTATTTTAAATTAAATCAGTATTTCAAAATTTTTATAAAAGTAAATTATAATACTTAAAGAAAATTGAAAGCTTACATATGCAGTCGAGGCCCGGTCCTCGACCCACCTATCTTGATCCCCCTCTTTCTTCTTCTTCACAATATGTGTCTCCTTGAATAACTCATCATGTCTCATTGGACGCCCATACTTCTTTTTCTGAAAACAAATTAATTTAGTTAATAAACAGAATAGATATACTTAGAAAAGTAAAATAATTTAAGCAATTACGTACCAATCTTCTTTTTATTGTCCCTAGGCTGATCGCACCTCCAGTGTGCAAGGAGCCTCCCTTCTCGGATGCGCGAGCTTTCTTTCCTTTTTCGCTCCTCTCTAAGAACTCTGCGGTAAGCCATTGCCTTTGCAAATCATTCCACAAATTCTCAAGTAACCAGCCAGGCCTCTTGTTCTTCTTTCTAGCATCCGAGAAAGCATCCGCCAATCTCTTGCGAGCTTTATGATGAAAATTTGTAGCCACTTCCGCGCTATAGCGGTCTTCCCATACACACTTGCTCTGTATTTCAAAAGTTAAATATTAGATGGAAACATCATAAATATAAATTATTAAACTGTTTAAAAGAACATTTATACCTTAAATTGATTGAAAATTTGCTCCTTCAGTGAGAATGGGCAATCAGTCCAAGTCGCATAAGGGCCATCATAAAGCTTTCTGATGGCATTGGTGATTATCCTCGTAGTCTTATTACCCGGCCTGAACCTGCAATTTAACAATAAAAACACATTAATATCTTAGTAAAAATGTTACAAATCAATAGACGCAAAAATAATGAATAACACTTACCCATCACCCTCAGGGACTATGATGATCCTGCCATATCGATCATAATGCACTACCTCGTCATCACCATCCGAAGCATGTGTATCAGAGGCATGTGAAGACGATGTAGGCGGGTCAGAGCTAATGCCTCGCAGGCGAAGGCCTGCAATAGATGGAGTCGATGATGAAGATGGTTGCAATCCCTGTGACTGCGACATAGCTGGATGCGACCCAAGTGGATGTGATACCGATGGCTGTGACCCAAGTGGCTGTGACCCGAGTGGCTGTGACATGGATGGATACGATCCATGTGGCTGTGATATGTAGGGATGTGATCCATGTGGATGTGATGCAGATGGCTGTGAGGCAGCTGGACTGTATGTCGGACGTATAGTCCTATGGCCCTGTGATGGAAGACTGGGTGTCTGAATGAAGATGTACGGCTCGTGATGCTGTGGCAGCTCAGTATAGCCGTGTGGTAGAGGATAAGACATAGGCATCTCTGAAAAGGGTGGACAAGAGGGAGTATTATTTTCTACCCTCTCTTTCCCTTCCTACCCTTTTCTCGACCCCGAGAACTAGTAGGGTCATTGTTACCTTGACCCTTGCCTGCCATCTGCATAATATAATACACATTTAGATTGAAACATATAAGAAACTAGCTATAAAACGAGAGTTCTTTAAAAAACCAACTTTTTAATCCTCATCGACGTATTGTTCCTCGTCCGAGAATTCTTCGTCCTCACTTGTTTGAGCTTCATCAGTTGATTCTTCGTCCTCATTTTCTATAATTGTTACTTCATTTATATCAACTTCTTCCAATATGCGTTCAGGATGTTCCAAATCATTTTCTAACTGATCGTCCACTATTTGGTGAACATTGGAGATATCGTTTTGATATGCAACATCTAACACATTCTCGACTTTCACCCTACCTACAGGCTTAGTTTTTATTACAACCCACCAATCGGACTTATTCCGCCGCAATGGATAAGGAGCATAATATACTTGCCTAACGTTATGTGCAATTATGAAAGGATCATAGCGATCATACTCCCTCGTATGATTAACCTCAATTATGTTGTATTAGTTGTGTATTCTTGTACCTCTTGTTAGATTTGGGTCAAATCACTTGCATCTAAATAGTATCAATTTCTTATATGGCCAACCTGTATATTCTAGTTGTAATATTTCTTTGACCACACCATAATAATCAATATCTCCAACTTGGTTGCCATCACCACTTGAACCCACACCCCGCTGTTGTTGCTATTTTTATTTTTAGAGCAATCCTCTGTATGAAACTTATAACCATTCGCTACGTACTTAGACATTGTTGTGATCTGAAGCCCAGGTCCCCAAGATATATCTTTCAAAAATTGATTTACACCATTATTTGGATTATTTACCTACATAGAGTTAAAAAAATTCATAAGTTAGCACAACTTATGAATCAATTTTTATACATTCACTATATATATATATATATATATATATATATATACACACACACACACACACACTTACAAACTGTTTAAACTACGTATCAAATCTCATATATACAGCATCATGGCCAAATTGACCTACGAAGTGACTGTGACATATCAAATATTTTTAGTAGTTGCATCAATATGTAGTCACAGTAAATTTTACATTTTGATAACTAATAAATCAATACTTACTTGAGAAATGGTACAACTTCGGGACAATTTAGCAACACATGAAGTGTAGCTGACTTGTACTCCATATCACTCAAACTTCTCTTTCTAACATCCTTAGGACATCGGCCTAGTTGATTGAATATGGACATTGGTGGATATAATGGATCATTCACATATTCGACCGTGTACCTATTGGGCCTATTCCTAGAACATGGCACGTTACTCTCAAAATAATAAGAACAAAAATGTGCAGTTTCCTTAGCAAGATAAGCTTCGCATATAGATCCTTCAATCTTATTCCTCTGCTTAACAAATTGTTTGCATTTGCCAATTGTCCTACATAATCTCATGTTAGCCAATAACATTCAAATAAAATAGAATAGTACATCAAACTTATAATATTACCTCTCAAAGGGATACATCCATCTGCATTGAACAGGCCCTCCAAGTCGTGCCTCGTGTACAAGGTGTATTGGAAGGTGTTCCATCACATCAAAGAAACCACATGGGAATATTTTTTCCATCTTACTAGAAATTACACGGATGTTCTGGTCCATCCGAAGTAGGTTTTCTTCCCTTAATGTGGTAGAACACAAGTCTTTGAAAAACAAACTAATCTCTGTGATGGGTTTCCAGATTCTTTCAGGCAAACCACAAAATGCAATAGGCACTAAGGTCTCCATGAAAACATGGCAGTCATGACTTTTCAAATGGCTCAACTTCCCTACCTCCATATCTACTTTTTTTCCAAGATTCGACGCATAACCCTCAGGCATCTTTAATTTCGTAACCCAATCACAAATTTGTCGTCTTTCCTCCAAAGTGAATGTGTAACTTGCTTTGGGCTTGAACACCTTACCATTGTTTGCTGTCTGCAAGTATAATTCAGGCCGCCTGCAATATTCTTGTAAGTCCATTCTAGCCTTCGGGTTATCTTTTGTCTTACCTTTAACATCCATCACTGTGTTGAACAAATTATCAAAATAATTCTTCTCAATATGCATGACATCAAGGTTGTGTCGGAGAAGATTATCCTTCCAATAAGGCAACTCCCAAAATATACTCTGTTTCGTCCAATTATGATTAACACCATATCCGGGGAATCTATAAGGTGGAGCCTCAGTAACTTTACTGAAGTTCTGGACCCTCTCCCAAATTTCCTCACCTGAAAGTATCGGAGGTGGAGAATCATATTCCACTTTATTCTTTTTGAATGCATTTTTCATCCTTCTAAACTCATGATCATCAGGCAAGAATTGACGGTGACAATCAAACCATGATTGCTTTCGGCCATGTTTCAAAGTGAACGCTTTACTATTTTCCATGCAGTAAGGACAAGCTAGCTTCCCAGCAGTCATCCACCCAGACAACATTCCATACGCAGGAAAATCATTAATAGTCCACATTAAATTAGCACGCAAATTAAAATTCTGCTTGGTTGATATGTCATATGTTTCAACACCATCATACCACAATTGTTTTAGCTCATCAATCAAAGGTTGCAAATATACATCAATCAAACTTTTCGGATTACGTGGACCGGGGATAATATAATTTAAGAATATATATAGACTAGTCATACACAACTCAGGTGATAGATTATAAGGTGTAAGAAAGACAGGCCAACATGAATATGGTGTCGCAGATATAGAAAAAGGCGTGAAGCCATCCGCACACAGACCTAACCGAATGTTCCTTGGTTCACTAGCAAAATCTGGATATGTCCTATCAAAGTGCTTCCAAGCTTCTCCATCTGAAGGATGACACATAACACCAGGTGGTCTTCTATTTTCAAAGTGTCATCTCATATGAGGAGCAGAACTCATCGACGCATATAACCTCTTTAACCTAGGTATAAGAGGTAAATAATGCATCGCCTTGACAACGACCATATTCCCGCTGGAAAGCCTCTTGAAACGAGGCTTTTCGCAAAATTTACAACTGTCTAAAGTTGCATCATCTTTATAATATAACATGCAACCATCTTCACAACAATCAATTCTCATTGACGAAAGTCCTAACTTAGAAACCAATCTCTTCGCCTTATAGAAATCACCAGGTAAGTTGATATTAGGGTCAACTAGTTCACTCATAAGGTCAATGAAACAGTCCATGGCTGCTTGAGAAATATTCCAATTAGATTTGATACTTAGTAATCTAACTGCAACAGACAGCTCAGAGTGCGGACTTCCTTCACGTAGTGGACGACTAGCTTCCTCTAACTGTTCATAAAAACGTTTTGCGTCATCATTAGGAGTTTGTTCAACATTTTCATTGGGCTCACCCCCAAAAGCATCCGCAACCATATCCTGAATTCTAGAATCAAGATTTGTATTCTCCACCGACCTACTACTTTCACCAACAACCATGTTATGAAATATCCCACGGCTACCATCGATCTCTCCATGATTAGTCCACACAAAGTAATTCTCTATAAACCCCTTCCTATAAAGATGAAGCTTAACTTCCTCCGATTTTTTAAACTTCATACAATCGCACCTGACACAAGGGCACCTAATTACTCCTTCACTTTGGTATGGTGGAAGTGACATTGCATGTCTAATAAAGTCATCAACCCCTTCTACAAAATCCTCCCGCAATCCCCGCCGATTAGGATAATTTCTATTGTACATCCAAGTACGATGTTCCATCTATACAAATAAAACAAGAACAAATTAATTTATTCTACAATTATAAATTAATTATATCTTTTTTAGTTAATTCAAGATAATTAGTTTTTCCTAATTACACCAATTTATATCCTAAAATTTTAATTCATATCCAAAAGGTCCAATTCATATCTTAAAAGTTCAATTCATATCCTAAAAGTTCAATTCACAAGAACAAATCCTAAAAACTAAAATTTCAATTCATATCCTACGAGTTTAAACATAAACTAACTAAACTAAAGAAATTCAACCCATACCCTAAAAGTTCGATTCACAAGAACAAATTAATTTATTCTATAATTATAAATTAATTATATCTTTTTTAGTTAATTCAAGATAATTATTTTTTTCTAATTACACCAATTTATATCCTAAAATTTCAATTCATATCCAAAAGGTCCAATTCATATCCTAAAAGTTCAATTCACAAGAACAAATCCTAAAAACTAAAATTTCAATTCATATCTTACGAGTTTAAACATAAACTAACTAAACTAAAAAAATTCAACCCATACCCTAAAAGTTTGATTCACAAGAACAAATTAATTTATTCTACAATTATAAATTAATTATATCTTTTTTAGTTAATTCAAGATAATTATTTTTTCCTAATTATACCAATTTATATCCTAAAATTTCAATTCATATCCAAAAGGTCCAATTCATATCTTAAAAGTTCAATTCATATCCTAAAAGTTCAATTCACAAGAACAAATCCTAAAAACTAAAATTTCAATTCATATCCTACGAGTTTAAACATAAACTAACTAAACTAAAGAAATTCAACCCATACCCTAAAAGTTCGATTCACAAGAATAAATTAATTTATTCTACAATTATAAATTAATTATATCTTTTTTAGTTAATTCAAGATAATTATTTTTTCCTAATTACACCAATTTATATCCTAAAAGTTCAATTCATATCCAAAAGGTCCAATTCATATCTTAAAAGTTCAATTCATATCCTAAAAGTTCAATTCACAAGAACAAATCCTAAAAACTAAAATTTCAATTCATATCCTACGAGTTTAAACATAAACTAACTAAACTAAAGAAATTCAACCCATACCCTAAAAGTTCGATTCACAAGAACAAATTAATTTATTCTATAATTATAAATTAATTATATCTTTTTTAGTTAATTCAAGATAATTATTTTTTCCTAATTACACCAAATTTATATCCTAAAAGTTCAATTCATATCCAAAAGGTCCAATTCATATCTTAAAAATTCAATTCATATCCTAAAAGTTCAATTCACAAGAACAAATCCTAAAAACTAAAATTTCAATTCATATCCTACGAGTTTAAACATAAACTAACTAAACTAAAGAAATTCAACCCATACCCTAAACTAAACTAATTCATAACTAATTGACTAATTAATAAAACTAATTAGTTAATAAAACTAATTAAAACAAGACCTAAACCCTAATCCTCAATAAAATGCAATGTTCAAATAATTGAAAAACTAATCAATTGAAACTAATTCATAACTAATTAACAAAACCTAGAAATAATAAATAAATGGGTTGTAATTCAAACCTAGAATTTTTAGGAGATGGAGAAGGAGAGGGGCGGCAGTGGCAGTGGCAGCGGCGCGGCGACGGCCACGGCTGGGCGGTGGCAACGTGGGGTGGGGAATTAGATTTATGTGAGGGAAATAGAGAAGGAGAGGGGAAGGTTTTGAGTGAAGAGTAGAGGGGAAAATTTCAGAGAAATGGGGGTTTCCCCCGTTTTTCAATTCTCTGATTTCAGAATTACCGACCAAAGTTGGTCGGTAATTTTGGTCGGTACATTAAGTGTTGACCGTTTGACCAAAAACCGACCAACTTTGGTCGGTTTTTTTTAAAAAAAATTTAAATTCTTTTTTTTTGTATTTTATTTTTCTTAAAATATTATAAACTATAAAAAAATATATTATAAACTACAAGCATTTATTTTATTTAACTATGCAATTATTATAAATAATTATAAACTATAAGCATAATCTTTATAAATAATTATATTAACTATTTAATTTTAATAAATTATAATAGCATCTATCTAAGTAAATTTTCTAAGTTATAATTAAGTATGTGAGTAATTTCTCACACACACACATACACTATATTGTAATTGATGCTAATAACTTCTTTTTTCATTCGTTCATCACTAATAATGCATGACATAGATTAATCGATATATAGGTCGAGACGTTTTGATGAATCATCGATTAATATTCATCGATACATCTAAGTAAGTTATAAGTCGATGAATCAATTTACAAATAGATATATTTGATGATAAAGTATATATACTAATTAGTATCTTCCCAAGTCTATCCCTAAAAGAACCCGACCCTGTGGTCCTAGCGCTTCGTGTTCTTATATATATATATACACACACACAAACACACTTCACGGTAATACTTTAACTATATATATAGCTTGTTATAGTATATGTTAGTGTGTATATATATAGCTTGTTAAAGTTTGACCATGTTTGACCTATTAATTTAACTCGTTTACTTAATACTAATAGCTTCTTTCGTTTATTTAATTTGTGATCCATATATATATATATATATATATATATATATATATATATATATATATATATATATATATATGTCAAAGATGTTTAGTATTAATTCTTTTATTTTTCATTCATTCATCACTAATAATGCATGGCATAGCTAGATTAATCGATATAAGTCGAGACGTTTTGTTTTTACTATTAGTCGATATAGGTCAAACGTTTTGTTTTTAATATTCATCGATGCATCTAAGTAAGTTATAAGTCGATGAATCAATTTACAAATAGTATGTTATATATAGTATATGTTAGTGTATTCATTATTTGTATTACAAAAGTGTTAACGAATTACATTTATATTATTTAGATAGTAAATATAAAAGTAATTCGAAAGTTTGATCAATGTTGACGTAATAACCGACCAACTTTGGTCGGTTATTTTGCAGAAAATAACAATTACTGACCAAAGTTGGTCAGTAAATGCTTCCCCTACATTAACCGACCAACGTTGGTCGGTAATTTTAAATATAAATTCTTAAATATTATAAAACATTTTAAATAATAAAATAATTATTAAAATTTAAAAAATTGGATCCAGATTACCGAACAACGTTAGTCGGTAATCCAAAATTTTCTTGTCTGACCAGCTGGGTCAATTCGTTGACCAATTTACCGACCAACGTTGGTCGGTATTTAGTTAAAAAAAATATAAAAATTTTTTCCCCAGTTTCCGTCCAACCTGGATGGTTTTTGGTCGCTTTTTTTGACCGACTAACGTTGGTCGGAAATAGTTGGTCGGTTTTTAGCAGATTTTTAATAGTGCCCTAGGTTTGAAAAAATTATTGTTGTTCTCTTGTACATGTATAGTCTAATTAAACCTAAGTCTTTATTTGTTTCGTCTTAGAAACAATGAATTTGTTAAAAGACAATATTGAGTCTGTTTATTCTTGTTAGTTTGGTCTATTTTTCAGATATATTTTTTTTTAATATGGATTGGTGCCCATATTTAAAAAAATGAATTTAGAATGAGGAATTAGAAAGATTTCTAAGTTGCCCATGTCAAAATGAGGAATATTTTCTTTCTTGAGAACTGTAAAATAATATAGTCTTTATTTAAAAGTAGCTACAGTTTTAACAATGCAAGCATAATCCTGCTAGGGACGCAGAAAAATACCTTCTAAAACTAGAGTTTCCTTGAATTATGTCACATGTTTTATGATATAGTTCCTAAAGTAATGTCTAAGTTTATATTAGAATATCTTTTTGGAATATTTTTCAAATTCTTTTAAAAGTACATGAATGAGGGTGGGTTTGGGTTTGTTCAATGTAATCTAAAAATATAGCTTTTAATTGAATTAAAAAAAAGAAAAAAAAAAAGAGTACTTACTAATATTTTTCAGAATTAAAGAGGAGAAATTAATTAGTTCATGACTTATTTCATTAGGTGCTTGAATGTGTCTATTTGAGAATGATTTTATCATTTGAGTTCTTGTCTTAGCTTAACATTTCCATTTAATTTTCTTTGTTTATAGGTATTTGGTTCTTTAGAAGTTGAAGGTGATAGAATCTAATTGGGAACAGATGCCAGCGGTGCCAATTAGTTGGCTTATGTGTATTGCTTTTTACAAAAGAGATGGTGTAGTAATTTTTTTCCCATTAGAAGTACTGGTACATTATATGCAAGTAAGTTTCATACATTAGATATTTTTGAAACATATTAAAATAATTAAGTCCAGCCAGACTACTAAACGTTTTATCTTTCCGTATGTTTCACTTTAAAGTTTGAGAAATAAAGATACTTACTTGTGTGAGCACGTAATTTTTACACAATATATAAAATTACTCCAATATTATTTTTAGCCCAATACCTCTCCCTACCCATTAAAACAACTTCTTTCTTCTTCAGCAGAAACGGATCCCCCATTTATACAAAAACCCTAGCCGCCTCAAAAAATCCCATCCCATCTCACTTATCTCTCACATCTCTCTGGATTCATGGACACACACATGAAAAATATAAAAACATCCGAAATAGAGCAGCACTAAAAGGACCGAGAAACAAAAGTTTGAACTTCAAAAATCCCATCCCATCTCACTCATCTCTCACCTCTCTCTGGATTCATGGACACACACATGAAAAATACAAAAACATCCGAAATAGAGCAGCACTAAAAGAGCCGAGAAACAAAAGTTTGAACTTCAAAAGCTCCTAAGATCTGGAATCGGAAAAACTTTAAAGTAGAAGAAAACATCATAAGGAAAAGATATTACAAAGCTATTCCAAAACTCCAGCATATTGGGTTGATATTCTCTGGGATTTCAAAGGGTTTTGTAACGACCCGACCGGTCGTTTTAAGTGTATTAATCCGGATCCCCTATTTACTATTTTCCCTGTATCTGTTTCTGCTTATGTGACTTGCCAGGAGGTCTTGTTTTTGATTTCGGAGTGTTTGGGACACTTAGTCCCAAAAAACAGAAGCTTAAGTCTTAGAATTTTGACCGTAGTCGGAAGTATGTGAAGACAACTCCGGAATGGAGTTCCGTCGGTTCCGTTAGCTCCGTTGGGTTATTTTGGACCTAGGAGCATGTACGGAATGTGAATTTGAGGTTTGCAGCTAATTTAGGCTTGAAATTGCAAAAGTCTAATTTTTGGAAATTTGACCGGGGGGTTGACTTTTTAATATCGTGGTCAGATTTCAATTCCGGAAGTTAGAATAGGTCCGTAATGTTGAATATGACTTGTGTGCACAATTTGATATCAATCGGACGTGGTTTGGTAGGTTTCGACGTCGTTTGTGGAATTTGAAAACTCAATTTCCCCTCCGTATGATGTCGTGACGGCACCTAGTCTCTACGACTAAGTAAGCCAAACATTTGCGGGATAATGAAATAAAAACATAAATTTAACAACTAACTGTAGCAATAACAACATAACTGGGTACCATGTCGCTTGGCGTGTACAATAACCAACTATTCAAAAATACACAAAAATTTTAAAACTCGGAACATCGTGAATCACAAATTACAGAAGGAAAGTCTAGTGTCTCTATACATCAGAGTCTAACAAAAGAAAAATACAGAAGATAATGGACATAGGAAAGAGTAGAAGGGGACTCTGAGGTCTGCAGACACGACAGATATACCTTGAAGTCTCCAAAACTGTCCTGGCTCATTGATAGTGCGACTGATAAGGAGCATCTGGATCTGCACATGAAAAATATGTACAGAAGACTAGCATGAGTACACCACAATCGGTACCCAGTAAATGCCAAGCCTAACCTCGGTCGAGTAGTGACGAGGTCAGGTCAGGCATCTAAGGGTATAAATAATAATAAAGCAAGGCAAGAAAGAAATATCGCAGTAAAATAAAGACTAAAATTTAAAAGAAAGAATTTATAGAAGATAACAGCTCAGTACACAGAGATAACAACAGGAGATCTCCTGAGATACCGTCTCGTAGTCCCAAACATAAATGTGCATGGGGATCTCCCGGAATACTGTTCTATAGTTCCAAAGTAAATATGCAGAACATGGGGATCTCCTGGAATACCGTTCCGTAGTCCCAAGGTAAATATGCAGTACAAGGAGATCTCCCGGAATACTGTTTCGTAGTCCCAAATTAAATATGCAGTACATGGGGATCTCCCGAAATACCGTTCCGTAATCCAAAAGTAAATATGCAGCTCAACCAACAGAAATAACAGTTACAGCAAGAAAACCTACAATTGAGATTAAGTTCAAGTCAAGGAAAAGAAACAGGAATTTCACTAAACAAGTTGCACAGAGTTTAGATAGGTAGTTAAGACACGTAGGCATGCTATTCTAAACTAAACAGGATAGTTGCATATGCTAGTATAGTTCAAATAAGGAGAAAATATGTTATTACTTAGTGAAGAACAAGGTTTTTCAACAAATAGCCCGTGTACGTACTCGTCACCTCATGTACACGGCGCTCACATATCAAAACAATACCAAATCCTAAGGGGTGTTTCCCCCACACAAGGTTAGGCAAATCACTTACCTCGAACCAAGCTCAATCAATCGGTCACAATGCCTTTTCCACGAATATCCGGCTCCGAATGGCCCAAATCTAGCCAAAAGCAATTACATATCATAAATATAACCATAATAGACTCATCTAATTAATGAAATCAATACTTTAACAAAACTTCCGAAATTCGCCCTAAAAAGTCAACCCGGGCCCACGTCTCGGAATCAGGTAAAAGTCACTAAATAGAAACACTCATTCACTCACGAGTCCAACCATATAAAAATTACTCAAATCCGACCACAAATCCCCTTTCAAAACTCGAAATCTTTGTTGAAGAAGTTCTTCCTCTATTTCCCAATTTCAACCCCAAAAATCCGAAATTAAAGAGGAAATTAATGATAGATTAGTGGAATATAACCAAAATAGAGTGTAGAATCATTACCCAATCGATGTCTCTGAAAATCTTTCCAAAATCCCGTCCAAATCCGAGCTCCCAAACTCACGTTTTGATAAAAATGGCCAAACTCTCATTTTTGAAATGTTTAATACTGCCTAGTGATTCCTTAATCGCGATCGCGGAAATAGCCTCGTGATCGCGAAGAACAACTTTGCTACCCCAAAAATTAACTCTACGCGAAAGCGATGCTCTGGCTCTCAGACTCACGCGATCACGAATGTCCTCACGCATTCGCGATGATCAAAGCGCGTGGCCCAACTTTGGTCCACTTAACTCTACGCGAATGCGACCTTGTCTCTGCGTTCGCAAAGCACCACCTCACTTCACTACGCATTCACATGTGACTGTCCGCGAATGCGAAGAACAATTCCATCCTCTCGTCCAGCTAGCTTACGCGATCGCGGATCACCCCACGCGATCGCGTATAAGGAAACCAGAACTGAGACACCAGAAAACTTCAGCAGCCTCCTAAGTCCAAAAATCGATCCGTAGGGCATCCGAAACTCACCCAAGGCCCCCGGGACCTCGACCAAACATACCAACCAATCCTAAAATACCATACGAACTTAGTCGAGCCCTCAAATCACATCAAACAATACTAAAATCACGAATCGCCCTCCAATTCCAGCTTAAAGAACTTGAAACTTTAAATTTTCACAACCGATGCCGAAACCTATCAAACCACGTCCGATTGACCTCAAATTTTGCACACAAGTCATATTCAACATTACAGACCTACTCCAACTTCCGGAATCAAAATTTGACCCCGATATCAAAAAGACCACTACCGGTCAAAATCTTCAAAATTCGACTTTCGCCAATTCAAACCTAAATCAGCTACAGACCTAAAATTCACAGCCCGGACACGCTCCTAAGTCCAAAATCACCCAAAGGAGCTAACGAAACCTCCGGAACTCCATTCCGGAGTCGTCTTCACATAGTTCCGACTACGGTCAAAATCCTAAGACGTAAGCTTCCGTTTTAGGGACTAAGTGTCCCAAAACACTCCGAAACCAAAAATAAAACCTCTTGACAAGTCACATAAGCAGAAAAAGATACGGGAGAAACAATAAATAGGGAATTAGGGCTATTACTCTCAAAACGACCGGGCGGGTCGTTACACGCCCATAGCTCTGTAGATGCGGTCATACTAGAATCTCTGCCAATCCAGCCTTAGCCAAAATTTCCAAAATGATGTGAACCTCGTCCGAAACTCACCCGAGCCCCTCGGGACCCCGTCCGAATATACCAACAAGTCCCATAACATAATACGAACCTACTCAAGGCCTCAAATCACACATAACAGCATCTAAACGAAGAATCGCACCTCAATTCGAACTAGAATGAACTTTGAACTTTGAACTTCCAAAACTCGCGTCGAAACATATCAAATCAACCCGGAATGAATCCAAATTTTGCACACAAGTCCCAAATGACATAACGAAGCTATTCAAATTTTCGGAATAACAATCCGAGCCTAATATCATCAAAGTCAACTCTCGGTCAAACTTATGAACTTTCCAAACCTTCAAATTTCCCAGTTTTGCCAATTAATGCTGAATCCTTTTAGAAATATCCAAATGCAAATCCAGGTATGCGCCCGAGTCCAAAATCACCATCCAGACCTAACAGAACCATCAAAACTTCGTTTCGGGGTTAAATTCACAAAAGTCAAACTTGGTCAACTCATCCAACTTAAAGTTTCAACAATGAAATTCATTCTTCCAAATCGATTCCGAATAATCTGAAAAATAAAACCGACGATTCACATCATACAGAGCTACTCATGCTCTCAAACTACTGAGTGAAGTGCAAATGCTCAAAACGATCGATCGGATCGTTACAACTATATAACAAATGCGCATTAAATTTTCTCCAACTCTTGATCATGATGAAGTCTTCCACATAGAAAATGTCTGAAGATCCACTTAATCTCTGGCTAAACGTTCCAGTAATAGTTGTTTGCCTTCTTAAGACCATATACTACCGCACAACTCCAAAGATATATGCCTTGCATATCTCGGTACCTTTACCGGAAAAAAATCAAAGCATGAAATTAGCATTTCCTTTGTTGTGGTAGTAAGCCATGAATGGTGTGATATTGCACAAGTACTTTAAAACCAATCATCATAAAATAGCCTCGAGCACTTCTGAAATTAAGCAACAAAGCATGCACTAAAGATTTTGGTGGGTGTCAAAGCATTAGGTTCGTCATTGACTTCTCTGTTTCACCTGCAGGATTTTAAGCCATCACAATAGGCGAAAATAGAGTCTCAAAACAAGTTCTAATTAAGAGCAAGAAGGTAGATTTTTGAGGATCTCAACAATCTTTAAATATTTCAAAAAATTTATTTACGTAGAAACAAACTTACAACTGCACTATCTAAGAACAAAAATTAGAAATAGAGCAGCAATACGTTTAAGTTAATTTTTACTAGACAAAATACGTAGGCTCTAAACTAATAAGATCTCATGCTCGGGCTGCCACTCTACTACAACTATGTGATATGGCATAAATCCTAATTGAATCCGGACCAAGCTGACAATCTCATGAATATTTTTTCCTATCTGAACTATCAATAAGATAGATGCCATTACTACACTTTTCTGTTTTACTTTATAAATTTACTCATGTTTTTGTGTATAATTGTTTGATGCTTGCTTCATGCTCTTTTCCATCTCCTCTAGAATGGGTAAAGGAAATTTTCTGAGGAAGACATAATCTCTTGGATATCTTACATTCAGAATGATTAGAACACCAGGTAGGACGTATGGTTACGCATGAAAGCTCTTGACATTAGGGATACAACCAGCTGATATTATATCACATACAGAACCTTCAATGTGTGACTAATATTTCTCTTAAAAATACTTTTTCTTTTAAAACTAAATGTCCATGTTTGAACTAATATGTATTAGAAAGACCTAAAACTGTTTAACATTACTTTGTGGAGCATGTGCAGGAAAGAAAGAATAGTTTAGAGTGCCAAGATAGGTTTCATCTCACTTTGTTTGTGTAGAAAAATGGTACATCATGTTAGGGTAAACAAAAAGAAAGAGGTGCATATTCAATATGGCACAATGTAAGTCCTAATAAAGTACTATATTTCCTAAAAAATGGAAATAAGCCAGATAATAGAAAATTAAGAAAAGACAGATAAGAGATTACTATATTTGACGATCACCAATGCAAACAAGTTCTACTATTTTTTGTAGGACAATTAAATAATTACTCAAACGAGAGGACTGAAGATAAGGAGTTAATAATCAAATATTTCTTTTATTATACCATGGACAGATAGGAAGCTGCAGAGCGGAGATTAGCAACATATATTCAAATACCAAAAAGAAAAGAAATTTGTACTTTGAAATGCCAGTAGTAGTCCTTGTGTTGCTCGTTCGAGGTCACTATTTGCATAAGGGATCTATTATATTTTCTTGAGATGGATCATCAGGGACCTATTATAAATATCAACACATTAGGATACAATTGGACCAAGTAAGTATCTTAATTATATTATAGTATATAAATAATAAACCTACCTTCAATAAGAGACTAAAGAAAAATCTCCACCAAACTGAACACAAATAAAAATTGCAGTTGCTACTAGCTGAAAATAAATATAAAACTGAAGGTTATTATAAGACTGCACTTCTTCATCATATTGTTCACTGGCCATATTGCCAAATCAGGTTCACATATTTTGTTCTCCATGAGAAAGCACTTTAGCTGCAAGAACTCGTAGATGTCATTTCAAAGTAGTGCTATTATGAAATAAAAAGAATATATATTCTTTTCTTTAGAAGTGGAACATCGAGGAAAATGGTAGTTTGAGAGTAGAAATTCTCATATTATGAGCTAATTTTCATTCAGGTTTCTTTACGACTAAAACTTGCATCTAAACTTCAGAAAAATAAAGAAGGAAAAATTAAAAAAGATTTGTCTATGTCAATAATCAAGCTAAATATTACGAGCTAGTTTTCCTCTATCAAACATCTTAATGACATAGGCATAACACTAATAAAGAGAAAACGAAGAAGAAGATCAATTGACACTAGAAGTATCCCATTGAAAGATTAACTAATTCATGCTCAGTAGCAGAAATTTATCTAATAACTGCAGTGGAAGCACCATGGATGGAAAATAAACTTTTTAAGTGTCACGACCTAATTCTCTTATAGGCCGTGATGGCGCCCAGTGCCGCCGCTAGGCAAGCCAACATTGAACTAACCATGTGATTCCTATTTTTAATAAATTCCAAGTAATTAAATTTTTCTTAATTAAAAGATTAAGAAACAACAGATTTAAATAAATAAAACGAAAGCAGCTGAGTGCAATTATAACCATAGTAATAATCAAAAATCACAAAGTCTGCTAGTGTGTGCCAAGACCTCGTGTCACAAGTGTATGGGCACTAATAGATTATACAAAACTCTACCTACTGTCTCAAATAAAAATAGACAGAAATGAATGCAAAGGAGTGACTCTAGGTGCTGCGGGACGGCTCAGGAAGCAGCTCACCACTAGGCCTCTGGGTAACGAGGTACGCGCCGGTGTGATCGTCAGATGCGCATGCCTCAGATCCTGCACGGTCAGTGCAGAAGTGTAGCGTGAGTACATAAACAACATATACCCATTAAGTATCAAGTCCAACCTCGAAAAAGTAGTGACGAGGGGTCGACAACGATACTTACTATGGGCCAACAATAAAAATAAAGAAGCTCCAAATAGGCATTGGTTATGTATATAACTACAACAAATTACAAGGCTAAATCGGCATTGGTTATGTAAATAAATAATTCCCTTACGCATGCTAAATCTCAAATAGCTTTCTGTCTGATATTATTTTAATCTCTCAAGCCATGATATGATATCAAATAAATAATTAAAATCCAAATTTTATCACGCACAATTATGCCGAGGACGTACGACCTAATTCAGAATAACGTGTACACTGCCGAGGGTCGTGCGACACGAGCCATAGATGCATCTATCTACTATCGAGGCGTTCGGCCCGTTCCACAAGAAGAGAGGATACTTTATGAACATTTGACTTAAAAGTTATTACAAGGCTAATACACAATGTAATATAATTTTCATTAACGGTCAAGTAATCCGCTCAAAATTCAAGCAAGTGAAAATCGGTCTTTTACAATTACTCTAACAAGTTCTAATATAATTTAGGCACTTTAATTAACAAGTAGGGTGCAAACATTACAAGTAATTCATGATTTGGGTCCTAAACTACCCGGACGTAAGCATATATAGTAGCTACGTATGGACTCTCGTCACCTCATACGCACGTAGCCCCCCCACAATTAGAGGCAAATATTAATTTAAATCACATATAGGGTAAATTTCTTCTTACAAGGCTAGACAAGAGACTTACTGACGAGCGCAAAAGACACGCTAAAATATGCTCGTTAGAATCAACAATGGAGATTTATGTGATTTAAACTAAAATTAACTAAGAGTCTAAACTATCAACTAATGACAATCAACGCAAGTATTGAGCAAAGGAAGTTATCAATTGGGAGAAGATATGGTTGATAGGATAGGTGCAAGACAAATATTTGGGATTTAACGCTAGATAATTCACTTCTAATGTTCAAGTGAGTCTCTTGAATTCACTTGGTTATTAGTCCCTAAAACAGAAGCTTAGTCTTAGGAATTTTGACCGTAGTCGGAATTGTATGAATATGACTTTGGAATGGAGTTCCGTTGGTTTTGTTAGCTCCGTTGGGTGATTTTGGACTTAGGAGCGTCTCCGGACTGTGAATTTGAGGTCTGCAGCTAATTTAGGCTTGAAATGGCGAAAGTCGAATTTTGGGAAGTTTGACCAAGGGGTTGACTTTTTGATATCGGGGTTAGATTTTGATTTCAAAAGTTGGAATAGGTCCGTAATGTTGAATATAATTTGTGTACAAAATTTGAGTCCAATCGGATGTGGTTTGGTAGGTTTCAGCGTCGTTTGTGGAATTTGAAAGTTTAGAAGTTCTATAGGCTTGAATCCGGGTATAATTGGTGTTTTGATATTGTTTTGAGTGATTTGAAGGTTCGGCTAAGTTCGCATGGGGTTATATGACTTGTTGATATGTTTGGTTGAGGTTTCGGGGGCCTCGGGGGTGTTTCAGATGCCCATCAGAAGGAAATTTGGACTTAGGCAATGCTGGTTTTTTTCTGGTGTTCTGGTGTTTCGCACCTGCGGTGGGAGCCCGCAGGTGCGGCCCCGTAGAAGCGAAGAGGAGGATGCAGATGTGGGCAAGGCTGGGTTGGACTGGAAGCACAGGTGAAAGGTTAGGAGCGCATATGTGAAATCGCAGATACAGAAGGGGAGGGGGGGCAGATGCGGAAGAAGGCCTGAGTGGGAAGGATCGCAGAAGCGGGCAGGGCCCGCAGGTGCACACTCGCAGGTGAGAATGAGTGACCACAGATGCAGAGTCTGGGAACTTAAGTGGGATCCACACCTACGATGGAATTTCCGCAGGTGCGGCATCGCAGATGCGATAGAATGTCCGCAGGTGCGGAAGAACTGGGCAGAAAATGGAACTTCGAGGGTTTTATTCCCATTTCGATTTTGGGACTTTGAGAGCTCGGTGTGAGGCATTGTTTCGAGGTTTCTTCAAGAAGATTGTTGGGGTAAGTGATTCTAACTCAGATTGGACTATATTTCATGAATCTATTGCTATTTTCATCAACTAATTAGGGATTTTAGTTGTAAATTTGAAGGAAAATGATCGAAACTTCATAGGCTAAAATTTTGAGTTTTGGAAGGTGATTTGAGGTTGGATTCGAGTAATTCTTATATGGTTGGACTCATGAGTGGATGGGTGTTTATATTTTATAACTTTTATCGGATTTTGAGATGTGGGCTCGTGGGCCGGTTTGAGCTTATTTCGAATTTTGACTTATAATTTCGTGGTTCTCTTGTGGAATTGATTCTTTTTAGCCTATATTAATTATATCGTACTGCTTGTGGCTACATTCGGGGCATTTGGATATTGATTCGAGGGGCAAGGGCATTGTAGAGTAGGATTTATGCGCGGTTGAGGTAAGTAACAGTCTTAAATCTGGCTTTGAGGGTATGAAACCCTGGGAATTGGTATGATGTGAGTATTTGGAGGTGACGCACATGCTAGGTGACGAGCGTGTGAGCGTGCACCGCGAGGGATTGTGACCTGGTCCATCCCGTGAAACTGTAAAGTCGAATAGGCATTGTTATTACTTGTTTTTCCTTGTCTTGAGCAATTGACTTCCTTTCATGTTAGAAACCATGCTCAGGCCATATGATATCACTATTGGGACCCGCAACAATCGTATACTTGTTGAATTGATTGCTAATTGCTGTCTTGTACTTAGTCACAGTCTTACTTGTGTGTTATATCTCTGTTCCCTCTCAGTTCTTGTTGATACTTGTTGTATTCTCTGTTTGGGCTGATTATTATTATGTTCTGTGATCCTGAGGGGCTGGAGAGATTAGTGACTGAGATAGGGCCTGAGTGCCGAGCTGTGAGCTATGTGATGTTATATGGATCGGGTTGCACGCCGCAACGAGCCTTATGGCTATATTTGGATTGTGGACGGGGTTGCACGCCGCAACGAGCCTTATGGCTACTTATATGATTGGGTCAGGTTGCACGCCGCAGAAATATAGCGCTTGGGCTAAAAGGAGCCCCTCTGGAGTCTGCACACCCCCAGTGAGCGCATGTACCTATTGAGAGTGTGTATTGAGGGATGAAAGCCGAGAATATGAGCTGTTGAGATGAGTTGAGTGACTGCTGCCTTGAGAGGTTGTACTTGCTTTTATTTATTATTGCAGTTAGTTGTTATCTGTTGTTGTTGTGAAATTTCTGGAAGATTCATAGCTGTTTTACTCGAGCTCGAACGGATTTGACTTGTACCACCGGATTTGAAAGCATGTTCACCCTTCACTGAAAACTTTTGAAATGATCTGTATTTTTTTTATATAGCTCGTCACTGCTTCTCAGTTTCTTATTTATTTCTGTTACTTGCTGAGTTGGTTGTAATCATGCTACACCCTGCACTTCATGTGCAGATCCAGGTGTGTACGGTTCTGATGGTCGCTGAGTTCGTGCGAGAGATGATTATCGGAGACTTACGAGGTAGCTGCCGGCGTCCGTAGTCCTTGTTTCTCCTTTCTTATTATCTTTTCTCTCTTGTATTGGTATTTGGCATAGACTGTAGTAGACTCTGTTTCTAGATTGGTTGTTAGACGCTCATGACTTAGTGACACCCCGATGTCGGGTTATCATTCCACACTGGTATTTTAGGTTTTTACCCCGTTATTATGTAAACCTTTAGTTAGTTTAATTGCTTTAGCTCTCTTCTGTTATATATTGAAAGCATATTGAGAATTTCGGCTTGCCTAGTTCCACGATAGGCGCCATCATGATTGGTTAGGTATTTAGTTCGTAACAAGTTGGTATCAGAGCCTAGGTTACATAGGTCTCACGATTCATAAAAAGGTTTAGTAGAATCTTGCGGATCGGTACGGAGACGTCTGTACTTATCTTTGAGAGGTTGCCAAACCCTTAGGAAACTTCACATTCTTGAATTCTTGTCATGCAATCTTTTGATTCTGGCAACTAAATTTCTATTGTTCTAATTCTCTCACAGATTGTAATGATGCGTACTACGGGGCATGATGGACAACCACCAGTACCACCAGTCAGGGCCGCGAGAGGCCGAGGTCGCGGTAGAGGTCGTGGTAGGGGCAGAGGTGCAGCTCGCACCGTAGCTAGGGCAGCACCTGCAGATCCACCAGTTGCCCCAGTTCAGGAACATGCTCTAGTTGTGGATGAGCCGGTGGGACCAGCACAGGCACCACCTGTGCCTATTGTGATTCCAGGCCTTCAGGATGCCTTAGCTCATATTCTGACCATGTGTACCAGTCTTGCTCAGGAGGTCTCTGTTCCGGCCACAACATCCACTTCTCAGGCCCGGGAAGGTTCTCAGACTCCTGCCGCCCACACACCAGAGCAGGTGGTACAAGGATTCCAGACACCGGGGGCACCACCAGCCCAGCCGGTTGCAGCTTCTTAGGACAATGTGGTTCCTGTTATGACTGATGATGATCAGCGTCGATTGGAGAGGTTTGGGAGACTCCAGCCTCCATCTTTCAGTGGTACCGAGGAAGAGGATGCACAAGGCTTCTTGGACAGGTGTCAGAGGATACTCCATACAATAGGTATTCTATAGGCCAGTGGGGTCTCGTTCACTACTTTTCAGTTCTCTAGGGATGACTTCAGTTGGTGGGAGGCTTACGAGAGGTGTAGGCCGGTCGGCGCAGCACCCCTTACATGGCAGCAGTACTCCGGTCTATTCCTGGAGAAGTTTGTGCCACAGTCCCGCAGAGAGGATCTGCACAGGCAGTTCGAGAAACTTCGTCAGGGTGATATGTCCGTGACGCAGTATGAAATGAGATTTTCAAAGTTGGCCCATCATGCTATCCGGTTGGTTCCCACAGACAGGGAGAGGATCAGGAGGTTTATAGATGGCCTCACATTTCAGCTGCGATTGCTTATGACCAGAGAGAGTGTCTGGTGCTACTTTTGATGAGGTTGTCAACATTGCTCGTCAGATTGAGATAGTTCACAGCCAGGAGCAGGTTGAGAGAGAGGCCAAGAGGCCTCGTAGACAGGGTGGATTTAGCGGTGTTCCTTCTGGGGGCAGTTCCACCACGGTAGGGGTCATCATTTCAGACATGCTCAGACGGCTCGCCCAGTTCATCGTGGTGCATCATCTGGCCATGGTTCACACGGTTATCAGCAAGGCCATTCATCTCTCAGTGCCCTCCCAGCTTAAAGTTCATCCCGTGCTCCATCGGGCCAAGGTTCATCTATGCCGGGTCCTTCTGCCAGTTATCCTAGTACTCGGGGTTCCCTTCAGTCCCCAGCACCAGCACTGGGGAGTTGTTATAAGTGTGGAGAGTTTGGCCACACCAGGAGGCATTGTCCCCGCCTTACGGGAGGTCCGGCTCAGCAGAGGAGCCGGTCTATGATATTGGCACCAGTTTCTTCACCACCCGCCCAGCCAGCTCGGGGTGGAGCCCAGTAAGCTAGAGGTCGCCCGAGAGGGGGAGGCCGATCAGGGGGTGGCCAGGCTCGTTTCTATGTTCTTCTTACCAGACCAAATGCCATTGCTTTGGATGCTGTGATTACAGGTATTGTCTCAGTTTGCCACAGAGATGCCTCTGTTTTATTTGACCCTGGTTCCACTTAATCATATGTTTCCTCGTATTTCGCTCATTTTCTGGATATGCTCGTGAGTCTTTAGTTTCATCTGTTCACGTATCTACTCTTGTGGGTGATACTATTATTGTGGACCGCATATATCGGTTATGTGTAGTAACCATTGGTGGTTTAGAGACCAGAGTTGATTTTTTGCTGCTCAATATGGTCAATTTTGATGTGATATTGGGTATGTATTGGTTGTCTACATGTCATGCTGTTCTAGATTATCATGCTAAGACTGTGACGATGGCGATGCCGGGATTGCCGAGGGTTGAGTGGAGCAGTTCCATAGGCTATGTTTCTAGTAGATTGATTTCATACTTGAAAGCTCAGCGAATGGTTGGGAAAGGTTGTCTATCTTATCTGGACTTTGTGAGGGATATTAGTGCAGAGGCCCCTGCTATTGATTCTAATCTGGTGGTGCGAGATTTCCCGGATGTGTTTCCTGCAGACTTGCCGGGCATGCCGCCCAACAGGAATATTGATTTGGTGCCGGGCACTCAACCCATTTCTATTCCACCCTACCGTATGGCACCGACTGAGTTGAAGGAGTTGAAGGAGAAGCTTCAGGAACTCCTTGATAAGGGGTTTATTCGGCCTAGCGTGTCACCTTGGGGTGCACCGGTTCTATTTGTGAAGAAGAAGGATGGTACTATAAGAATGTGCATTGATTACAAATAGTTAAACAAGGTCAAAATCAAGAACAAGTATCCTTTGCCGCGTATTGATGATTTGTTTGACCAGCTTCAGGGAGTGATGGTGTTCTCCAAGCTTGATTTGAGGTCAGGGTATCACCAACTGAAGATTCGAGACTCAGATATTCTTAAGACAGCTTTCAGGACCCGATATAGTCATTATGAGTTCCTTGTGATGTCTTTTGGGCTGACCAACGCCCCAACAACGTTCATGCATCTGATGAACAATGTGTTTCAGCCATATTTGGACTCGTTCGTCATTGTATTCATTGATGATATCCTGGTGTACTCTCGTAGCCAGGAGGAGCATGCCTAGCATCTGAGGATTGTGTTACAGAGATTAAGGGAGGAGAAGCTTTATGCATAGTTCTCCAAGTGTGAGTTTTGGATCAGTTCATTGGCGTTCTTGGGGCACATGGTGTCTAGTGAGGGTATTCAGGTGGATTCGAAGAAGATAGAGGCGGTGCATAGTTGGCCCAGACCGTCCTCAGCCACGGAGATTAGGAGCTTTCTTGGTTTGACAGGCTATTACCATCGTTTTGTGGAGGGTTTCTCATCTATTTCATCGCCCTTGACCAAATTAACCCAGAAGGGTGCCCCATTCAGGTGGTCGGATGAGTGCGAGGAGAGCTTTCAGAAGCTCAAGACTGCTTTGACTACGGCTCCAGTTCTAGTTCTGCCATCAGCTACTGGTTCTTACACAGTGTATTATGATGCCTTACGGATGGACATTGGGTGTGTTCTGATGCAGGAGAGTAGAGTGATTGCTTATGCTTCGTGCTAGTTGAAGCCTCATAAGAAGAACTATCATGTCCACGACCTTAAGTTAGCAACTATTGTTCACGCCTTGAAGATTTGGCGGCACTATTTGTACGGTGTCCATTGTGAGATTTACACTGATCATCGGAGTTTGCAGCATCTATTCAAATAGAAGGATCTTAACTTGCGTTAGCGGAGGTGGTTGGATCTTCTTAAGGACTATGATATCACCATTTTTTACAATCCCGGAAAGGCCAATGTGGCAGCCGATGCCTTGAGTCGCCGGGCGGAGAGTTTGGGGAGCTTAGCATATCTTCTAGCAGCAGAGAGGCCATTGGCATTGGATGTTCAGGCCTTAGCCAGCCACTTTGTTAGATTGGATATTTTTGAGCCGGGTTGAGTATTGGCCTGTGTGGTCTCTCGGTTTTCTCTTTATGATCGTATCTGGGAATGTCAGTATGATGACCCCCATCTGCTTGTCCTTAAGGACACGGTCCGACACGATGATGCTAAGAATGTCACTATTGGGGATGATGGTGCATTGAGTATGCAGGGCAGGCTATGTGTGCCCAATGTAGATGGTTTGCGTGAGCTGATTCTCCAGGAGGCTCACAGTCGTGGTATTCTATTCATCCGGGTGCCACGAAGATGTATCAGAACTTGAGGCAGCATTACTGGTAGAGGAGAATGAAGAAGGACATAGTGGAGTATGTAGCTCGATGCCTAAATTGCCAACAAGTGAAGTATGAGCATCAATGACTAGGTGGGTCACTTAAGAAGTTAGAGATTCCAGAGTGGAAATGGGAGTGAATCTCTATGGATTTCGTTGCTGGGCTTCCACGGACACAGCGAAAGTTTGATGCAGTTTGGGTGATTGTGGACCGACTGACTAAGTCAGCTCATTTCATTCCTGTAATGACTACCTATTCTTCCAAGCAGCTGGCTCGAGTGTATATCCGTGAGATCATCAGGCTTCATGGCATACCGGTATCTATCATCTCTGACCGGGGTATGCAGTTTACATCACGGTTCTAGAGGGTCGTACAGCATGAGTTGGGTACTTGAGTGGAGTTGAGCACAGTATTTCACCCTCAGACGGACGGACAGTCCGATCACACTATTCAGATATTAGAGGATATGTTCCGTGCGTGTGTGATGGAGTTTGGGGGTTCGTGGGATCAGTTCTTGCCTATAGCGGAGTTTGCTTACAACAACAGTTACCAGTCGAGCATCCAGATGGCACCGTATGAGGCTCTATATGGTAGGCGGTATAGGTCTCCAGTGGGTTGGTTCGAGCTAGACGAGGCTATATTATTGGGTACAGACTTGGTTCAGGATGCTCTGGAGAAAGTTAGGGTAATTCAGGATAGACTACGTGTAGCCCAGTCCAAACAGAAGAGTTATGCAGATCAGAAGGTTCGTGATATTGCATTTATGGTTGGAGAGCGGGTCTTGCTTTGGGTGTCACCCATGAAGGGTGTTATGAGGTTCAGAAAGAAGGGCAAGCTGAGCCTGAGGTTTATTGGTCCATTTGAGGTATTGCGACGTGTTGGGGAGGTTGCTTACGGGCTTGCCTTGACTCCCACTCTAGCAGGAGTTCATTAGTATCCCATGTTTCTATGCTTCGGAAGTATCACGGCGATCCGTCTCACATGTTGGATTTCAGCTCAGTCCAGTTGGACAAAGATTTATCTTATGTTGAGGAGCCGGTGGCGATCTTAGATAGATAGGTTTGAAAGCTGAGATCGAAGTGTATTGCTTCTGTGAAGGTTCAGTGGAGGGGTCAGCCGGTCGAGTAAGCGACTTGGGAGACCGAGCACGATATACGCAACCATTATCCTCATCTTTTCACTACTTCAGGTATGTCTCTATGCTCATTCGAGGACGAACGATTATTTTAAGAGGGGGAGGATGTAATGACCCGGCCCGTAGTTTTAAGTGTATTAGCCCCGATTCCCTATTTATTATTTTCCCATATTTGTTCTGGTTATGTGACTTACCGGGAGGTCTTGTTTATGGTTTCGAAGTATTTTGGGACACTTAGTCCCTAAAATGGAAGCTTAGTCTCAGTAATTTTTGACCTTAATCAGAATTACATGAAGACGACTCCGGAATGGAGTTCTATCGGTTCCGTTAGCTCCGTTGGGTGATTTTGTATTTAAGAGCGTGTTCGGGCTGTGAATTTGAGGTATGTAGCTAATTTAGGCTTGAAATGACAAAAGTCAAATTTTGAGAAGTTTGAGCGGGGGGTTGACTTTTGATATCGGGATTAGATTCCGATTCCGGAAGTTGGAATAGCTCCGTAATGTTGAATATGACTTGTATGCAAAATTTGAGGCCAATCAGACGTGGTTTGGTAGGTTTCGGTATCGTTAGTGGAATTTGAAAGTTTAGAAGTTCTTTAGGCTTGAATCCGGGTGTAATTGGTGTTTTGATGTTGTTTTGAGTTATTCGAAGGTTCGGCTAAGTTAGCATGGGGTTATATGACTTGTTGGTATATTTTTTTGAGGTCCCGGGGGCCTCGGTGGTGTTTCGGATGCCCATCGGCAGGAAATTTGGACTTAGGCATTGGTGGTTATTTTCTGGTGTTTCGCACCTACGGTGGGAGCCCGCAGATGCGGCCCTACAGAAGCAAAAAGGAGGACGCAGATGCGGGAAAGGATGGGTTGGACTGGAAGCACATGTGAAAGGTTAGGAGCGCATATGTGAAATCATAGATGCGGAAGGGGGATCGCAGATGCGGAAGAAGGCCTGAGTGGGAAGGATCGCAGAAGCGGGAAGGGCCCGCAGGTGCACACTCGCAGGTGCGAATGAGTGACTGCAGATGCAAAGTCTGGGAACTTAATTGGGATCCGTACCTGCGATGGAATTTCCACAGGTGCGGAAGAACTGGGCAGAAAATGGAACTTCGAGGGTTTTATTCCCATTTCGATTTTGGGACTTTGAGAGCTCGGTGTGAGGCGATATTTCGAGGTTTCTTCAAGAAGATTATTGGGGTAAGTGATTCTAACTCGGATAGGACTAATTTCATGAATCTATTGCTATTTCCATCACCTAATTAGGGATTTGAGTTGTAAATTTGAGGAAACATGATAGAAACTTCATAGGCTAAAGTTTTGAGTTTTGGAAGGTGATTTGAGGTTGGATTCGAGTAATTCTTGTATGGTTGGACTCGTGAATGGATGGGTGTTCATATTTTGTGACTTTTGTCAGATTTTGAGATGTGGGCCAGGGGGCCGGTTTGAGCCTATTTCAGATTTTGACTTATAATTTCATGTTTCTCTTTTGGAATTGATTCTTTTAGCCTACATTAATTATATCGTACTGCTTGTGGCTAGATTCGAGGCGTTTGGAGATTGATTCGAGGGGAAAGGGCATTGCGGAGTAGGATTTCTATGCGGTTGAGGTAAGTAACAGTCTTAAATATGGCTTTGAGGGTATGAAACCCCGAGAATTGGTATGATATGAGTGTTTGGAGGTGACGCACATGCAAGGTGACGGGCGTGTGAGCGTGCACCATGAGGGATTGTGACTTGGTCTGTCCCGTGAGACTGTAAAGTCGAATAACCATTGTTTTTACTTATTTTTCCTCGTCTTGAGCAATTGACTGCCTTTCATGTTAGAAACCATGCTTAGGCCATATGATATCACTGTTGGGACCCACATCGGTCGTATACTTGTTGAATTGACTACTAATTGATGTCTTGTACTCAGTCACAGTCTTACTTGTCTGTTATATCTCTGTTCCCTCTCAGTTCTTGTTGATACTTGTTGTATTCTCTGTTTGGGCTGATTATTATGATGTTCTGTGAGCCTGAGGGGCTGGAGAGGTTAGTGACTGAGATAGGGCCTGAGTGCAAAGCTGTGAGTTATGTGAGGTTATATGGATCGGGTTGCACGCCGCAACGAGCCTTTTAGCTATTTATGGATTGTGGATCGGGTTGCACGCTGCAACGAGCCTTATGGCTACTTATATTATTGGGTCGGGCTGCACGCTGCAGCGATATAGCATTTGGGCTGAAAGGAGTCCCTCGGAGTCTGCACACCCCCAGTGAGCGCAGGTACCTATTGAGAGTGTGTATTGAGGGCTGAGAGCCGAGAGTATGAGCTGTTGAGATGAGTTGAGTGACTGCTTCCTTGAAAGGCTGTACTTGCTTTTATTTATTGTTGCACTTAGTTGTTATCTATTGTTGTTGTGAAATTTCTGGAGGATTCATAACTGTTTTACTCGAGCTCGAACTGATTTGACTTATACCACCGGATTTGAAAGCATGTTCACCCTTCATTGAAAACTTTTGAAATGATTTGTATTTTTTTATATAGCTCGTCACTCCTTCTCTGTTCCTTATTTAATTCTGTTACTTGCTGAGTTGGTTGTAATCATGCTACACCCTGCACTTCATGTGTAGATCCAGGTTGTACGGTTCTAATGGAGGGCTGAGTTCGTGCGAGAGCTGATTATCAGAGGCTTACGAGGTAGCTGCCGGCGTCCGCAGTCCTTGTTTCTCCTTTCTTATTATCTTTTATCTCTTGTATTGGCATTTGGCACAGACTGTAGTAGATTCTATTTCTAGATTGGTTGTTAGATGCTCATGACTTAGTGACACCCCGATGTCGGGCTATTATTCCACACTGGTATTTTGGGTTTTTACCCCGTTATTATGTAAACCTTCAGTTAGTTTAATTGCTTTAGCTTTCTTCTGTTATAAATTGAAAGCATATTGAGAATGTCGACTTTCCTAGTTCTACGATAGGCGCCATCATGACTGGTTAGGAATTTGGGTCGTGACATTAAGTCTCAACCTCACAAGATGAACCAATTTTAAGCACGTGAAGATATGCAAGAATTCGTAATGGATTGGTCTTTAGGGGAACCTCTCTCGATTATCCTCCTAACTAAGTTTAATCAACAATTCAACTAGCCTCTTCCTATTACTATCAAGAATTAATGACTTCAACCAACGAAATATAATGCAACAATATCACAAGTTATGCCTCTCTCGATTACACGAACAAGTGAATATAGATGCAACAATTAAAACATCAAAAACGATTCAATACATAAAACTAGAGTTAATTATCCACAAACAATATCAATACACCAAATCCATCAAACCCTAAAGAGAACTACTCCATGGATATGGAGTAATTCATCATAATAATGTTTAAGTTAAAGAAAAACATAAAACAATCCAAACCCTTGTCTTGAGTGAGGATTGAATGATGAAATCCTTGAGCTTTTGCTTCTCCACCTCTTCCTTGGCTTACTTAGGTCTAAGATGTGTCAAAAGTCTATAAAATAACGTTTTTACATGTATTTATACTAAGTAGGGTCGCCCCAGATGAAAACACCTATTTCTGCGCGAACTGGGATAATAACTCTGTAAATATTACACAGGCACGCCGCATGGGGCGGTTGTGGGAAAGTTCAGAGAGTTAAAATTTGTCAGGCAGCCTGAAAATGTACAGGCGCGGCACGCCACATGCCGCAGGTGTGTTGTTTTCTCAGAGTCCCAATTTTTCTTGACTTTTTGATATCCAGACGTGGTTTTCAACCCCCGAACGCGATCCCAGCTTAATCCCTTGGGCTTTTACTCAGACTTCAAAGCTCCAAATAGCTCAAATTATCTCCATAACATTTACATAGCTCGGAATTCTCTGACAAGGCATAAAATACACAATTAGTGCAAACCACTAGCGTTTAAAGTTCAAACTCAATTAAAGAGCAGTAAATTGAAGTGTAATAAGCGACTAAAATACGAGATTATAGCCTACCATCACTTACCTTGTCTAAAAGCTCACTTTCCAGCCTCAAATTCACTCTAACGCCTCAACTCGGTGCCGAAAGATCCGAAACTAGTCAAATATTGTATAATCTAATCAATACATGTTCAAAAGTTCATAATTTAGCTAATTGAGTAATTACCCAACCCAAATTGGAAGATTTCTAAATTTCACCCTGGGCCCACGTGCCCGGATTCCAAAAATATTTGAAGAAAACCGTAATCCATAACCTTACGAACTCAAATATGTAATTTTCATCCCTTTGCATAATCATTATCGTTGTAAAATTCCATTTTTATCAAAACCTAGGTTTTCCATCTAAACCTATATTTTTCACAAATTTACATGTAAAATCTACCCATAATCTATGTATTTAACTTACATTAGATAGATATTACTTACCACAAATAGCTAGTGAAAACCCCTCCCTAAGAGCTCCAAAAGTCGCCCAAGGAACGCAATAAGTGCACCCAAAATGTTTGATTCCCGACTTAAATGAAGGTTCTGCCCAGCAAGACTTTCGCATATGCCGTCCCTGGGTCGTATCTGTAGTATCACTTCTGTGGAATTCTTTAGGCCCAGCGCTGGCCGCTTCTGCGGACGAGATTCGGCTTCTACGGTCCTTCCTTTGCGGACGGTGAAGCGCATTTGCGGCCCCTTTGCACCTGCGGGTGATCCATCGCAGAAGAGAGGCCGCTTTTGTGCGTGCTTCTCCGCTTCTCCGGACCACTGGCCAGTTGCCCCAAAGCCGCTTCTGCGGCCAAAATCATGCATCTGCGGGCACGCACCTGCGGCCAAAAGCTCGTAGGTGTACCAACAGCCTTTTTTCCCTAATTCATTTTGTGCGTCGCCCTGATTGCACCTGAGGCCCCGTCCAAATATACCAATAAGTACGTAAACATAAGACGGACTTGATTGAACCCTCGGAACGCGGAAAACAACACAAAAACTAAGAATCACACCCCAAACCAAATCAAATCAACTTATGAACTTAAAGTTCCATCAACTTGCTCCGTACGCGCCGAATCATGCCTAAACTACTCGGAATGACACCAAGTTTTGTATGCCTGTTTTAAATCACCATACGGAACTATTTCCAGTCCTGGAATCCCAAACGGACCTCGATAACACCAAAACCTATTCCAAACCAAATTTAAAGAACTTTTAAACCTTTAATAAGCTAACTTTCAATATTAAGCATCGAAATGCTCTCGAATCATCCAAAACCCGATCCGAATATATGCCTAAGTCCAAAATCATAATACGAACCTATTGGAACCGTCAATTCCCGGTTCCAAGGTCATGTTTTTCAAAATGTTGACCAAAGTCAAACTTAGCCTTTTAAAAGCCAAACTAAGGAACAAAGTGTTCCGATTTCAACCCGAACCCTTCTAAACCCGAACCAATCATCCCCGTAGGTCATAAAATATTAAAAGCACATACGAGGAGTCTTATTTAGGGAAATAGGGATCTAGAGAGCAAAACAACCGGTTGGGTCATTACATTCTCCACCTCTTAAACAAACGTTCATTCTCGAACGGTTCTAGAATCATACCTGGAGTGCTGAATCGGTGTGGGTATATGCTCCGTATGTCCTCCTCGGCCTCCCAAGTCACCTCCTTGACTGGTTGGCCCCTCAATTGAACCTTTACCGCAGAAATCTTCTTGGACCTCAACTGGCGAACATGCCTATCAACAATGGAAACTGGCTCCTCCTTATAACCCAAGCTCTCATCTAACTGAACCGTGCTGAATTCTAACACATGCGACCTGTTAGCATGAAACCTCCGGAGCATAGACACGTGGAAAATCGGATGAACTCCTGATAAAATAAGAGGCAAAGCAAGCTCATAAACAACCTCCCCAACTCGTCTCAACACCTCAAATGGGCAATAACCTTGTGCTCAACTTGCCCTTCATCCCCAACCTCATGATTCCTTTCATCGGTGAGACCTTCAAGAGAACCTTCTTGCCCATCATAAATGACAAATCACGCACCTTCTGATCCGCATAACTCTTCTGTCTGGATTGTGCTGTCCTAAGTTGCTCCTAAATGAACTTTACCTTTTCCAAGGCATCCTTTACCTAATTAGTACCATATAAATTAGCCTCATCAGGCTCAAACCATCCGATGGGCGAACGACACCGCCGACCATATAAACCATCAAATGGAGCCATCTCGATGCTGGACTGATAACTGTTGTTGTAAGCAATCTTGGTCAAAGGCATGAATCAATCCCACTGGCCTCCGTAGTGAATCACACATGCTCTGAGCATATCCTCCAAGATCTGAACTGTCCGCTCCAATCGTCCGTCGGTCTGCGGATGAAAGGCTGTGATGAGCTCCACCCGGGTCCCCAACTCACTCTGTACTGCCCTTCAGAAATGCAAAGTAAACTGAGGGCCTTTACTGAACAATCTCCTGAATGTAAATCTGGTCCAACCTCTCTAAAGAATACGTGGTCACCACCGGAATGAAGTGTGCCGACTTGGTCAACCTGTCGACAATGACCCAAACTACATCAAACTTCCACAAGGTCCGTGGCAACCCAACTATGAAGTCCATAGTAATGCGCTCCCATTTCCACTCAGGTATAGTCATCTGCTGGAGTAGGCCACCTGGCCTATGATACTCATACTTGACCTGCTGGCAATTTAGGCACCTCGCTACATACTCAACTATGTCCTTCTTCATCCACCGCCACAAATAATGCTGCCTCAAGTCGCGATACATCTTTGTAGCACCTGGATGAATAGAATACCGAGAACTGTGTGCCTCCTCTAGAATCTTCTCCCTTAATCCATCAACGTTAGGAACACATATGCGACCCTGGAGTCACAGCACACCATCCTCACTGATAATAACCTCCTTGGCACCACCCTGTAGTATCATCTTTCTGAGGACTAACAAGTGCGGATCTTCAAATTGGCGAGCCTTGATCTGCTCCAATAGTGAAGACTGGGCGACAACGCATATAAGAACTCGGCTGGGTTCTGAAATATCCAGCCTCACAAGTCTGTTAGCTAAGGACTGAATGTCCAAAGCTAGTGGCCTCTCCTTCACTGATATGAATGCCAAAATGCCCATACTCTCCGCCTTTTTGCTCAAGGCATCCGCAACTACATTTGCCTTGCCCGGATGATATATGATGGTAATATCATAATACTTTAGTAACTCAATCCACATGCGCTACCTCAAATTGAGATCCCTCTACTTGAACAAATACTGCAAGCTGCGATGATCGGTGTAAACCTCACAGTACACCCCATAAAGATAATGCCTATAGAGCATGAACAATCACGCCCAACTCCAAATCGTGTACGGGGTAATTCTTCTCGAGGGGCTTCAGCTGACATGAAGCATATGTAATAACTCTCCCCTCCTACATTAATACACAACCCAAACTAACGCATGAAGCATCACACACAATATACATCCCTGAACCGGAAGGCAACACTAACACTAGTGCTGAAGTTAATGCGGTCTTGAGCTTTTGAAAGCTCGCCTCAAAATCATCGGACCATCGGAATGGAGCACCCTTCTAGGGAAACCTAGTCGAAGGTGCAACAATAGATGAGAAGCCCTCCATAAACCGACGATAATAACCTACTAACCCCAGGAAGCTCCTGATCTCAGTCGTTGTGGTAGGACGAGGCCAACTCTGAACTGCCTTGATCTTCTTGGGGTCTACATTAATATCCTCGCCTGATACAAAATTCTGCAAGAACGCCACAGAATCCAGCCAGAACGCACACTTGGAGAACTTAGCTTATAGCTTCTGTTTCTGTAAGGTATAAAGCACTACTCTAAAATGCTGCTCGTGCTCCTCCATGCTGCTCGAGTAGATCAAAATGTCATCAATGAAGACAATGAAAAATAAATCAATATATGGCTTGAACACCCGGTTCATCAAATCCATAAACACCACCGGGGCATTAGTCAAGCTAAAGGACATCACTAGAAACTCATAATGGCCATATCTAGTCCGGAAAGCCGTCTTCGGAACATCTGAATCCCGAATCTTCAACTGATGGTATCCCGATCTTAGGTTGATTTTAGAGAACACCCTGGCACCCTGCAACTAGTAAAACAAATCATCAATATGCGGCAACGGGTACTTGTTCTTAATAGTAACTTTGTTCAACCGGCGGTAATCAATACACATCCGCATAGTCCCATCTTTCTTCTTCGCAAATAACACTCATGCACCCCAAGGTGATACACTTGGACTGACGAATCCCTTTTCTAGCAACTCCTCGAACTGTTCATTCAATTCCTTTAACTCTCTCGGAGCCATGCGGTACGGTAGAATAGAGATAGGCTGGGTACGTGGAGCCAAATCAATACAGAAATTAATATCATGATCTGGTGGCATGCCTGGAATATCAGAGGGGAATACATCGGAGAACTCTCGGACCACGGGCACTGAATCAATCACCGAAGTTTCTGTGGTAGTATCCCAAACATAAGCTAGATAAGCCAAACAACCCTTCTCGACCAAGTGTCGAGCCTTCAGAAAAGAAATAACCTGACTAGATGCACTGACAAACGAACCCTTCCACTTGGTTTAGACAACTCTAGCATTGCTAAGGTAACGGTCTTGGCATAGCAATCAAGAATGGCATGATATGGAGATAACCAGTCTATGCCCAGGATGATCTCAAAGTCGATCATATCGAGCAATAGAATATCTGCTCTGGTCTTATAACCACAAAATGTAACAATGCAGGACCGATACATCCGATCTACAATAACAGAATTGCCCACCGGTGTGGACACATAAACAGGAATACCCAAGGTCTCACGAGGAACACCCAAGAAATGGGCAAACAGAGATGAATCATATGAATATGTAGACCCCAGATCAAATAGTACCGAAACATCCCTACCACAGACAGAAATAATACATATGATCATAGCATTTGAGGCCGCTGCATCTGGTCTATCCGGAAAATCAAAGAACCTAGCTAGAGCGCCACCTGACTGGCCTCCACCTCTAGGACGACCCCTACCCACCTACCCTCCGCCTCTGGGTGGTCAGATAACTGGTGGGATAGCTGGTGCTGGAATCATAGGCTGCTAACCCTACTACACTTCCTTGCCCCAAATCCTGAGGCAGAATCTCCACACATGACTGAGATCCCCGCACTGGAAATAACCTCTCGGTACGGTGGACTACTGACCTGAAGTCTGACCCTAATGGCCTGAATACCCACTGGAGGAACCCTGAATAGCTGGTGGGCTGTAGGAACTCTTTGACATGGCGCTGAAATAAGGTCACACTAGAGCACCCCGAGGAGGCGGCGATACTAAATATGTGGGCTTGCTAGACTGACCCCTCACAAATTGGACTCTGCCCTCTGCCAAGGCACCTCCGAACTCTCCAGAATACCAAAACTGCTTGTTCCTCGTAGCCTGCTCCAGGCTACTCTGATGTACACCCTAGATCCCCCGAGATATCTCTACAACTAGCTCATAAGAAGTCCCCATCTCAACCTTTCGGGCCATGGTGGCCTGAAAACTAGTGTGCAAACCTCCAAACTCTCTCTGCATCGGTGGGAAGTATCATAAGTGCATGGAGAGATAACTCAGAGAACCTCGCCTCATAGTCGGTCACTGACATCTGACCCTGCTGGAGCTGCTCGAACTAAAATCGTAACTATTCCCTCTATGAGGACGGAATATGCCTATCCAGAAAAATACGGGTGAATTGGTCCCAAGTCATGAAATGAGAATCTGATGGTCTGCCGAGAAGATATGATTGCCACCACCTACGGGCCCTGCCCTCCAGCTAGAAAGTAGCAAAATCCACCCCATGGGACTCCAATATCCTCATGTTGTGTAGTCTATCCTGCACCGATCAATAAAGTCCTAGGGGTCCTCATGTCACTCACCTCCAAATACAGGAGGATGAAGCCTGGTCCATTTGTCCAATAGCTTCTGTTGCTACTGGCTGGGCTCCGCCCATGGGCAGTGCGCCCGGGGTCTGATACACTGTAGCTGAATGCCCTAGAGCCTGAGCGATAGGGGTCTGTGCTCCCCCTCCCGCCTGAGATGTGGCTGGCTCTGCTGGAAATAAACCAGCCCGAGTCATAGAATCCATGAACTGTAGCATACGGCCCATGACCTCTTGGAATCCTGGTGCGGACATGAAAACTACCGGGGCTAGCTCTGCTGCAGGCACCTCGCCCTGCTCCTCAATAATAGGATCCTCTACTGGATCTACTGGTGGCATAACTGGAGCAACTCTAGGATGCCCTCGTCCTCCACCACGAGCTGGAGCTCTCCCTGGGCTTCGGCCTCATCCTCTAGCAATAGGGGGAGAAGCTCCTCCATTATAGGGTACATCCACCACGTGCGTTCCCACCATCTGTGAAGGAATAAGAGAAAGATACTTAGCACAACATCAATTGTATGATAGGAGATGAAGAAAGAGTAGTTTCCTAACACCCTATAGCCTCTCGAAGATAAGTACGGATGTCTCTGCACCGATCCGCAAGACTCTATTAGTCCTGCTCATAACTTGTGAGACCTACGTGAACCTAGTGCTCTGATACCATGTTGTCATGACCCAATCCTCTTATAGGCCATGATGGCGCCCAGCGCCGCCGCTAGGCAAGCCAATATTGAACTAACCACGTGATTCCTCTTTTTAATAAATTCCAAGTAATTAAATTTTCCTTAATTAAAAGATTAACAAATAAAATATTTAAATAAATAATACGAAAGCAGCTGAGTGCAATCATAATCATAGTAATAATCCAAAACCACAAAGTCTACTAATGTGTGCCAAGACCTTGTGTCACAAGTGTATGAGCACTAATAGATTATACAAAACTCTAGCTATTGTCTGAAATAAAAATAGACAGAAATGAATGCAAAGGAGAGACTCTAGGAGCTACGGGATGGCTCAGGAAGCAGCTCACCACTAGGCCTTCGGGTAACGGGGGTGCACGCCGGTGTGATCGCTAGATGCACTTGCCTCACATCCTGCACGGTCAGTGCAGAAGTGTAGCGTGAGTACATAAACAACATGTACCCATTAAGTATCAAGTCTAACCTCGAAAAAGTAGTGACGAGGGGTCGACATCGACTTTTACTATTGGCCAACAATAAAAATAAAGAAGCTCCAAATAAGCATGGGTTATGTATATAACTACGACAATTCAATAGCAACCAGGAAACAAATAATTTCCTTACGTATGCTAAATCTCAAATAGATTTCTGTCTGATATTATTTTAACCTCTCAAGCCATGATATGATATCAAATAAATAATTAAAAACCAAGTATTATCACGCACGATTATGTCGAGGACGTATGACCCAATCCAGAATAATGTGTACACTACCGAGGGTCGTACGAAATAAACCATAGATACATCTATCGACTGCCGAGGCGTTCGGCCTGCTCCACAAGAAGAAATGATACTTTATTAACATTTGACTTAAACATTATTACAAGGCTAATACACAATGCAATACAATTTTCATTAATGGTCAAGTAATCATCTCAAAATTAAAGCAAGTGAAACTCGAACTTTTACAATTCCTCTAACAAGTTCTAATATAATTTAGGCACTTTAATTAACAATTAGGGTGCAAACATTACAAGTAATTCATGATTTGGGTCCTAAACTACCCGGATGTAAGAAAAAATAGTAGCTACGCACGGACTATCGTAACCTCGTGCGTTCGTAGCCCCCCACAATTAGAGGCAAATATTAATTTAAAAATCACCTATAAGGTAAATTCCCTCTTACAAGGTTAGACAAGAGACTTACCTTGTCTCAAAGCTTGCTTTCCTGCCTCAAATTCACTCTAATGCCTCAACTCGGTGCCGAAAGATCCGAAACTAGTCAAATGTTGTATAATCTAATCAATACATGTTCAAAAGTTCATAATTTAGCTAATTGAGTAATTACCCAAATCAAATTGGAAGATTCCTAAAATTCACCCCCGAGCCCACGTGCCCGGATTCCGAAAATTTTCAAAGAAAATCGTTACCCATAACCTTACGAACTCAAATATGTAATTTTCATCCCATTCCATAATCATTTTCGTGGTAAAATTTCATTTTTATCAAAACCTAGCCTTTTCATCTAAACCCATAATTTTCACAAATTTACATGTTAAAATCTACCCATAATCTATGTATTTAACTTACATTAGATAGAAATTACTTACCTCAAATAGCTAGTGAAAATCGCTCTCTATGTAACGACCTGGTCGTTCGTTCTGAGAGTTATAACCCCATTTCCCCCCATCTATGCTTATTTATGTGTTGTTCAGCTGTGTTGAGTTGTATCGAGTTGGTAGGTTTGGGTTCGGAGTAGTTCTGGAGTGAAATAAATACTTAGTCTCTTAGTTAGAAAGCTAAGTTAGAAAAGTCAACTGGAAGTTGACTTTTGAGTAAACGAATTCGGATTTGGATTTTTATGATTCGATTAGCTTCGTTGGGTAATTTTAGACTTAGGAGTGTGTCCGGAATATAATTTGGAGGTCCGTGGTAGAATTAGGCTTGAATTGGCGAAAGTTGAAAGTTTAGAAGTTCTTAGGCTTGAATCCGAGGTTGATTTGGTATTTTGGTGTTGTTTTGGGTGTTCCGAAGGTTCGACTAAGTCCGTATAGTGATATATGACTTGTTGGAATTATTGGTTGAGGCCCCGATGGCCTCGGGTGAGTTTCAGATAGGTTTGGGTTGTGTTGCGCTCGTTTTTCTTATGTTTCGACGCCGTATGTTCAAGCATAAATGATATCATATTGAACAAATGAGCTCTGATTTCTTTTTCGATTGAAGCAATAGATCCGTATCATAATTACGGATCCTTAGCAAAAAAGAATCGTCGAATTTGGACATCGTTTGAGGATTATATGGTCATTTTACTAAGAATTAGGTTGCTAGATTTTTCAGATTAATTACGCAATTGCCACTGACGACGTATTTAAAAATCTGCACTAATTGCAAATATTAAAACCAACATATCTCCTTCATTATAAAGTCAAATTGAGTGATTAAAAAGCCTAACGTGATTAGCATTTCACAAGGAAGCCATTGGAGGAATAAAAAGTGAGATTAGGGATCGTTTGGTACAAGAAACGAGGCAGAATATCTGGCAGAAAAATATATAAAACGAGGGTTTGTTCATTCGGCCATATTTTGAGTTGGGGAACTCGGATTTAGGCAATTTTGGGGGCGATTTTTACCATAAGGATTGGGGTAAGTATTCTCTACTTAGTTTTGGTTATATTTTATGAATCCATCTTCATTTTTGGGATTTGATTGATGATTTCAAAGTGAAATTGAGGTAGTTAGGGTTTGAGTTTTGGAGAGTTTAAGTGTGGATTTGAGGGACCAAACGGAGTTCGATTTTGATGAATTTTATATGGTTAGACTCGGGAGAGGACGAGGTTTATTATTCTGCCATTTGTGACTGATTTAGAGACGTGGGCCTGGGGGCCGGGTATTTGGCCGGTTTTGGATTTTTGGCATATTTTATAGTTTTATTGTGGAATTCGATTCGTTAGCCTATAGTGATGGCATTATTATGATTATGGTTAGATTTGGAGCTTTTGGAGATCGAGTCCAGAGATGAGGGAATCCCTGAGTAGGATTTTACGCTGTTAAGGTAAGTAACCGTTTTAACTCTAGCTTTGAGGGTATAAACCCGGAGAATTTGATATTGTGTGACTGTTTAGAGGTGATACCCACACTAGGTGATGGGCGTGTGGGTGTATACCTAGAGGGATTGAGACTTGGTCCGTCTCGTGAAGCCTCATGGCCATCATCTGTGTTTACGTAGTTACTTGTTGTTGAACTTGTCTGCCTTCATGTTAGAGATCATGCTTAGGCTTTATTCATGCTCACATTATTTGTACTCAGTCATAGAAATTATTGTTCATGTTTACCTCAGTCTCTATTATTTGCTACTATGCTATGATACTTGATGTGGGATGTGTTCCCTTATTTGTTGATGATGGTGAGGCTAGTGAGGTACATAATTGAGTGAGGCCGAGGGCCTAGTTGTGAGAATATTAATACCATAGCGCGTGAGTTGTCCGCATAGCACATGAGTTGATCATGTGGGTCCAGGTATTGATACCATAGCGTGTGAGTTGTCCGCGTAGCACGTGAGTTGACCGTGCGGATCCAGGTATTGCTATGATGGCACGTGAGTTGTCCGTGCTTAGCGCTTGGGCTTTGGAAGCCCCTCCGGAGTCTGTACACACCCCTAGTGAGCGTATAGTGTTAAACGTTAAGTGCTGAGTGCGAGTGCTGAGTGATGGAGTGACATTGCTGTGAGGTTGCATTTACTTTTGTTGTTGCTGCATTTACCTGTTAATTTTCCTTGTAGTCTTACTGATTTATGAAATTACATGTCTACTCCTGTTTGTACTTAATTGTGGAAATAATAATTGGATTATTATGCTTATCTCGTCACTACTTCTCAGTTCGTTAGTTATTTCTGTTACTTGCTGAGGTGGTTGTACTCATACTACACCCTGCACTTTATGTGCAGATCCAGGTGAGTTAGAGCGCGACGATCGTTGAGTTCAGGCCGACTATATGTGGAGATTGCAAGGTAGCTGCTAGCGTCTGCAGGATCTTGTTACTCCTTTTGTCATTTCTTCTTTTGGACAGTTAGACAGTTTATATATCTTAGTTTATAGTTTTAGACGCTCATGACTTAGTGATACCCCGATGTTTGGGGCTCGTTTCCTTATTTTCTATAATTATATTTAGAGTTGATTTAGTTTATCAAAAAATTCAAATGTTGGAAATTTTTTATTAAATTCTTATAATCGATTTAGTAGTAATATTTTGGGAAATAGGCTTGCCTTGTAACACGATAGTCGCCATCACGACCATGGTTAGATTTTGGATTGTGACAAGTTGGTATCAGAGCTCTAGGTTGCATAGGTCTCACGAGTCATGAGCGGGTTTAGTAGAGTCTTGTGGATCGGTACAGAGACGTTTGTACTTATCTTCGAGAGGCTGCAAAACTCTTAGAAAAATTTCACTTTCTTGTATTCTATCATGCAGAATTGATTCAGCTTGGAGCATAATTCCTTGAATTCCTTCCACGCATTCGTATGCGCACATGAGCGCTGGGTATCAGTTGTGCCTCGACGGCTTGTGATTCCCTGGATGAGGTGCGAGATGTGATTTCTGTGTGTTGATGTTGGGCCAGTCCGGAGGACTCGAGGCCGGGGTTTGACTATACCTTGAGCACTGAGGTGTTGATTGTGTGAGCGTGCTTGTGGTACTTTTGGGGATATTTAAGAGAGTATTCAGCGGCTTATGAGCCTTAGGGCGGAGTGATTTTATGCTTGGGTCTCGTATGGTGAGTCTGGGTTGAGGATTGTGGTGTTATGGCGGGGTGAAGTATCAATTTAAAGGTAATTCAGAAGGGACTCGGATAGATAGGACATCTTGGTAGTAGGTTGGATCGGCATGGCTGGGTATGATTAGTTCTTTGGGTGGTTTGATGGTTTTGAGAACAACTCTTGGCTCGTTCGAGGAAGAACGTTTGTTTAAGAGGGGGAGGATGTAACGACCTAGTCGTTCGTTCTGAGAGTTATAGCCCCATTTCCCCCCATCTATGCTTATTTATGTGTTGTTCAGCTGTGTTGAGTTGTATCGAGTTGGTAGGTTTGGGTTTGGAGTAGTTTTGGAGTGAAATGAACACTTAGTCTCTTAGTTAGAAAGCTAAGTTAGAAAAGTCAACCGGAAGTTGACTTATGAGTAAACGAATTTGGATTTGGATTTTTATAATTCGATTAGTTTCGTTGGGTGATTTTAGACTTAGGAGTGTGTCTGAAATATAATTTGGAGGTCCATGGTAGAATTAGTCTTGAATTGGCAAAAGTTGGAAGTTTAGAAGTTCTTAGGCTTGAATATGAGGTTAATTTGGTGTTGTTTTGGGTGTTCTGAAGGTTCGACTAAGTCCGGGTAGTGATATATGACTTGTTGGAATTATTGGTTGACGTCCCGAAGGCCTTGGGTGAGTTTCGGAGAGGTTTGGGTTGTGTTGCGCTCATTTTTCTTATGTTTCCACGTCGTTTGTTCAAGCATAAATGATATCATATTGAACAAATGAGCTCCGATTTTTTTTTCCGATTGAAGCATTAGATCCGTATCGTAATTATGGACCCGTATCAAAAAGAATCATCGCATTTGGACATCGTATGAGGAGTTTATGACCATTTTACTAAGAATTAGGCTGCCAGATTTGTCAGATTAATTACGAAATTACCACTGACGGCGTATTTAAAAATCTGCACTATTTGCAGATATTGAAACCAACATATCTCCTTTATTATAAGGTCAAATTGAGTGATTCAAAAGCCTATATTGACTAGAATTTCACAAGGAATCCAGTGGAGGCATAAAAAACAAGTTTCAGGATCATTTGTCATGAGAAACGAGGCAGAATAACTGACAGAAAAATATATAAAACGAGGGTTTGTTCATTCGGTCATATTTTGAGTTGGGCAACTCGGATTTGTGCGATTTTGGGGGAAATTTTTACCATAAGGATTGGAGTGAGTGTTCTCTACTCAGTTTTGGTTATATTTCATGAATCCAAATTCGTTTTTGGGTTTTGATTGATGATTTCAAAGTGAAATTGAGGGAGTTAGAGTTTGAGTTTTGGAGAGTTTAAGTGAGGATTTGACGGATCAAATGGAGTCCGATTTTTATGAATTTTATATGGTTAAACTTGGGAGAGGACGAAGTTTATTATTCTGCCATTTTTGACTGATTTTGAGACGTGGGCCAGGGGCCGTGTTTTTGGTCGGTTTCAGATTTTTGGCATATTTTGTAGTTTTATTGTGAAATTCGATTCGTTAGCCTATGTTTATGGTATTAATCTGATTATGGTTAGACTTGGAGCTTTTGGAGATCGAGTCTAGAGACGAGGGCATCCCATAGTAGGATTTTACACTGTTAAGGTAAGTAACAATTTTAACTCTGGCTTTGAGGGTATAAACCCGAAGAATTTGATATCGTGTGACTGTTTGGAGGTGATACCCACGCTAGGTGACAGGCGTGTGGGTGTATAACTCGAGGGTTTGAGACTTGGTCCGTCCCGTGAGGCCTCATGGCCATCATCTATGTTTACGTAGTTTCTTGTTGTTGAACTTATCTGCCTTCATGTTAGAGATCATGCTTAGGCTTTATTCATGCTCACATTATTTGCACTCAGTCAAAGAAATTATTGTACATGTTTACCTCAGTCTCTATTATTTTCTAATATGTTGTGATACTTGATGTGGGTCGTGTTCCCTTATTTGTTGATGATGGTAAGGCTAGTGAGGTACATGATTGAGTGAGGTCGAGGGCCTGGTTTTGAGGATATTAATACCATAGCATGCGAGTTATCTGCGTAGCACGTGAGTTGACCATGCGGGTTGAGGTATTGATACCATAGCGCGTGAGTTGTCCGCGTAGCACGTGAGTTGACCGTGCAGATCCAGGTATTGATATGATAGCACGTAAGTTGTCCGTGCTTAGCGCTTGGGTTTTGGAAGCTCATCCGGAGTGTGTACACACCCCCATTGAGCGTAGAGTGTTGAGCGTTAAGTGCTGAGTGCGAGTGCTGAGTGATGGAATGACATTGCTGTGAGGTTGCATTTACTTTTGCTGTTGCTGCATTTACCTTTTAATTTTCCTTATGGTCTTACTGATTTATGAAATTACCTGTCTACTCCTGTTTGTACTTAATTGTGGAAATAATAATTGAATTATTCTTCTTAGCTCGTCACTACTGCTAAGTTCCTTAGTTATTTCTGTTATTTGCTAAGGTGGTTGTACTCATACTACACCCTGCACTTTATGTGCAGATCCAAGTGAGTTAGAGCGCGACGATCGTTGAGTTCAGGCCGACTATATGTGGAGATTGCAAGGTAGCTGCTAGCGTCCCAGGACCTTGTTACTCCTTTTGGCATTTCTTCTTTTGGACAGTTAGACAGTTTATATATCTTAGTTTATAGTTTTAGACGCTCATGACTTAGTGACACCCCGATGTTTGGGGCTCGTTTTCGTATTTTCTATAATTATATTTAGAGTTGATTTAGTTTATGAAAAATTCAAATGTTGGAAATATTTTATTAAATTCTTATAATCGATTTAGTAGTAATATTTTGGGAAATAGGCTTGCCTTATAACACGATAGACGCCATAACGACCATGGTTAGATTTTGGGTCGTGACACTCTAAGAGCTCCAAAAATCGCCCAAGGAATGCAATAAATAAACCCAAAATGTTTGAGTCCCGACTTAAATAAAAGATCTGCCCAGCAGGACTTTTGCATCTGCGGTACCGCTTCTGCAGAACTTGATCCGCTTCTGTGGAATTCTGCATGCCCAGCGCTGGCCGCTTCTGCGGACGGGATCCCGCTTCAGCGGTCTCACCTCTGCGGATGGTGAAGCGCATTTGCGGCCCCTTCGCACATGCGGTCGATCCAACGCAGAAGCGAGGCTGCTTCTGCGTGTGCTTCTCCACTTCTGCGGCCAAAATCACGCATCTGCAACCAAAAGCTCGTAGGTTCGGGAACACCAAAACTGGTGCACCAACAGCCCTTTTACCCTAATTCAATCCGTGAATCGCCCCAATTTCACCCGATGCCCCGTCCAATCATACCAACGAGTCCATAAACATAAGACAGATTTGAACCCTCAGAACACAAAAAATAACACCAAAACTAAGAATCACACCCCAAACTAAATCGAATCAACTTATGAACTTAAAGTTCCATCAATTTGCTCCGAGCGCGCCGACTCATGCCTAAGCTACTCGGAATGACATCAAATTTTGCTTGTAAGTCTTAAATTCTCATACGGAACTATTCTCAGGCCCAGAATCCCAAACGGACCTCGATAACACCAAAACCTACTCCAAACCAAATTTAAAGAACTTTTAAACTTTCAATAAGCCAACTTTCAACATTAAGCGTCGAAACACTCTCGAGTCATCCAAAATCTGATCCGAACATACACCCAAGTTCAAAATTATCATACAAACCTATTGGAACCGTCAAATCCCGGTTCTAATATCATTTATTCAAAATATTGACCAAAGTCAAATATAGCATTTTAAAAGCCAAACTTAGCCTTTTAAAAGCCAAACTAAGGAACCAAGTATTCCGATTTCAATACAAACCCTTCCAAACCCGAACCGACCGTCCCCGTAGGTCATAAAACAATAAAAGCACATACAGAGAGTCTTATTTAAAAAAACAGAGATCTAGAAAGCAAAATAATCGATTAGGTCGTTACATTAAGTTTCCAAGTTCACACGATAACCTAGTACAACAAATAAGTGTTCAACTTTTGCACTGAACAACAAATAGCTTCCCTAGTATCTTGTAATAATTTTTGCATCTACCTATGCAAGAATGGAAACAGAACAACATATCTCTGATAAGAACAAAATTCTCACGATCTTCAATCCTTACTTTATTGAGAGCTACATTAGACAATTAGAAAAAAGTACATGCCAATTAGAAGTACCCCTTGAAGAAAAAAGTACATGACAATTAGAACAAATTACCCCTTTGAAGAATGTGAAGTTAACCTAAAAATAGAATCGGAAATGGCTTACTCAATAGGTGATTTTCATATCAAAAGGTACCAAAATCATATTTAACACATAATAAAATGGATGTGTAAAGTTGTTTGGAGTGGAAGTCTAACTTACTTTGCCATTACTTTTTAAGTTAATGCATCAAAGTGTTCAAAAAGGCAATCAACTTCCTAAGACATTTAATGGACACCAGGTTTTCTCGTAAAAACTGCTTTATGTAATACATTGAGATTAGAAAATTTTACTTAAATCTTTGCCACATCACATCACCTCAACTATAAGTAAAAGTATGATGCCTTTTTAACTTTCATCCTCTTTATCCCCCAATATGAAGCATTCATATGAAACTACAGTATATTCCCTTGTTCGAGAAGAGTAATTTAAACATATAATTCATCAAAAGAGCAAATTTAAATCTGAGAGTAAATATTGCATAAGACCTCAACACTGGCTTTTCTGTCTCATATTTAATTTGTTTTGTAATCATCAAATAATTTATTAGTTTGTCCTCCTTTATTTTATCTGACTTAGCAACAATAAGAAAATTTAGAACGATTCATAGCAACTACATAGCTATAGTTCTTTGTTTCTACTAACATACTGAAGCTTTCTATCTTAATACTTCTTTTAGCTACAGTATCTCAAGATTTGCTATTTCTTTTTAGATATATAGTATTTCGAGATTAAATTTCATTCTCCTAAAGCAAAGAATGCAACAATCAAAAGAACATGACTATAAAATCAAATAAAAATAATTTTCTCAGAAAATCAATAACATTCCACAAAGCATCTGATGTCGAAAAGTGTTTGACAATTGAAATTTATCAAGATACATAAAACAAAAAAGTTTATAAGGACCATGACCTCAGAGACATAGCTCTTGGCTTCTTAATTTTTAGAAAAATGGCGTGTTCAGTGTACAACGCTTCTAATCCCATACTGAAGATAAAAAAGAAGAACTGCAACTGTTGACATTGATGTAGCAAGAACAAAGCCTCAAATATTCTGATGTTCCTTCATTAATTAATAGGAAGAATAAAAGATCTTTGTCGAGTAATATTTTTAGGAAGAAGATGAAGTCGATGATGAGTAAGTGGGTAATCGATTGAGCAAGAATTAGAATTTTGGGCATTAGGGTTTCATTGGATTTTCAATCTCATTCTCGATAAAAAGGGAATAAAAGAATGAAATACTGAATTATGAAAATTAAGGAGGGAAATAAAAAATAATTTTGAGGGAGGGCAAAAAAAGTCCCGCTCGGTACAAGGCATAAGATCATAGTGACAATTTTTTTAATTGCCGGGAAAAAGTGCTTATTCTTGGCAATTATTCAATTGCCGCTAATATTGGCCTTTATGGAATTAATTACTGGCAATTAATTTATTGTGACTTAATAATTGCCACCATATGCCTATTTTGTAGTAGTGATGGTGAGCTTCAGGCCAAGAGCAAGGAGAGCCATCCGATGGGCAGAGGATCGAGGCGGCCGTCCAAAGTTCAAATAAGGAAAGAAGAAAGTTGATTAGTACCTTGTGACATGGGAAGGCGAACCGCTCCATAGGGCATTATGGCTAATGGACAAAGATCTCCGGTGATACTAAGGCGAGACGTGCGCGTACGTGTTTCTGCTTTGTGCCGAGGGTGGCCCAAAATTGGGTGGGGGAGAGTGTCATGGCCCGCCACATCATCATACCACGTAGGTATCACTTGGTATATATTTTTACTATATGAAAAGCGTATATATGAAATATACTAGCACATGTGGGAAAGTTCTAAAGAAATATGGAGATTTCTCATGGAAGACCTTAGAACCCTATGGAATTGCTAGGAAAGTCCTTAGAAGATTCTAGCTATGTAAAAAATTCTAGAGAAGGGGCTTACTTGTAAATAATAAAGGTCTTGTGTAATAATTATTATTTACTCACTAACCCGAAGGAGACTAGTATATAAAGGGGACTATTGATTTGTAACTCGTCAAGAAAAACAATCAAGTTTTCTAGAATAAAAATCTTCATTTGAAAAATTTCTCTCGTCTTTCTTATCTAATATTCTCTTAGCGATCTTGAGTATAGAATTTTAGGCTGACTTGGCATAGCAAGATCGTGAGCAAGATGTGGCACCTGTTCTTAGTTCACGAGTAAGGACGTGACACTGGCCCTGTCTCGAATCCTTCCTTTCTATTTACAAGGTCAACTAATTATGAACTCACTAACGTCTCAATTTCTACCATATATATGCACATGCACAACTTTCTCGCACAAAACAAAACTCCCTGCTTCTTTTCGTTCATCTTTGACCTTCCCACCAAACAACTTAACATTAAAAAAGATCATCTCTTAATCTTTGAAAGATGCTTAGAATACATGGGCCGAGGGAGCGGTATAAGTTTTTGTTGTGAAGATCGTGGGTTAACTACCACACAATCATACACAAAGTAAATAGAGAAGAAAAATCAACACAAGAATTTAACGAGGTTTGACTAAGCCTAAGCCTCGGGGAAGAAGCAGAGAGAGTTTTCCACTATGAATGAGAAAAAAAACACAATACCATCTATAAAATCCCCAACTACAACCCCTATATATAGATCCCAAATAGTCTCAAACCAATAAGAGAAAGGTTTCTCAATTTGATAAGGACAATAAGTTTTTATTTCCCAAATCTATTAAGACAATGAGTTTTCCTAAACCTTAAACCCATAGGGATTATGGGTTTTCTAAAAATACATCAAGCCACAAAATAGCAAATCTTCCCCTTGGATTGAATTCTCTTCATCAATAGGAACAACGTCTCTCTACCTTACCCTCAGCCCTCGCAAGGGCTCTACCCATTGCCGCACATATCAACCAAGTCTAGGAAACGCCTAAATTTGTTAAGAGACTCAATCTCTTTAGCCATAGTACTAATCCGTCGATTTGGTTCTGTACTTGAAATAGCTTTGGGATAGCTATAACACTCAAACGCATTAAGAGTCTCTACAACTACCAAAGAAAATCCCACAGGATTTGTATATCCAAGAAGATTCCCATCAACTACGTTTACAAACCTTTGCGGTCGATTGATCACTCTCTTCTCTCTGCCTGTTGCAATGTTATATGGTTGTTGTTGCGCAGTTGTATCAACATTATCATCTCGATCAATATCTTGCACCTCCTCCACTTTCTCTACTTTAGAACTACTGGGCTGAGCTAGTGGAGATTCAATTTCTAGTTTTATGCGGTCACTGATATCACGTTATATTTCTGCTATTGCCTTCTCCCTCTAACTGTCCAGTGAGACATATTCATTGAATGTTACATCCCTACTTATAATTAGCCCGGGAGTTTTTTGATATGTGTACCACAACCTATAACCGTTCACTCCAGTTGCATACTCTAGAAATATGCACTTCTTTGCCCTCGACTCAAGTTTTCCATCCCTTACATGAGCATAATCATGACAACCAAATATCCTTAAATTTGAATAATCAGCAGGCGAACCAGACCATACCTCAAAAGGAATTTTGAACTCAATGGCTGTGGATGAAGATCTGTTGACCAAATAATAAGCTATATTAATTGCTTCAGCCCAAAAAACCTTGCTAACACATGAGTGTGAAAGCATGCTTCGTGCCCTATCACAAAGCATTCTGTTCATATGTTCTGCAACATCATTTTTTTGTGGTGTTCTAAGGAGTGCAAAACACAACACAAATATTACTCGCAAGTCAAAGATAATATAGTTTAATTATCATCTCTACAGAGATTGAATTTAAACGTGTTCAAATAATCTTCAGTTAATTACTATCCAGAAAAATTAATACTTGATTTAATGCTTATCAACTACGATTAACTACTAAAAATTAAGCAACTAACAATTGATCACCAAAGATAGCAGATGAGCAACAAAGAGATATCAATGAGAGAAATAAGGGTAATTGACTAGACCGGTGCAAGATAATTAACTCGGGACCCAATTCTTGAGTTAGTTCATTCTATAATATTGTTGATTCTCATGAATTCAACAGATAATTAGATTACACTTGAAGTTAATGTTCCTCTTTCGATTAAACGTTAATTTTAGTAATTAATCTAATTGAAGCATGGTAAACAATTGCAACGAATAAAATGATGGTTATGATCTAAAGGGTAACTTTTCATGAATATTTCCCTATTTTCTAGTTCGATTATAATTCAATAGGCTTTTTTGATTACATATTTGAATCACGAATTTAAACTAGAGCACAAGATGTAAAGAAATTCAATATAAAGTTTGTCTTTCGATTAAGCAAAATAAGAAATTACTTCACAATATGAATTAAAAATCCATCAATTAATTCAAACAATTATCAGGAATCGAATCCCTATTCAAGTTATCAAAACACCGTATCTGTCAACGCCCTAATGGAAACTAGCAATGGAAGAAGTCATCTCAATAAGGTTTAAAAACATAGAAAACATCAATGCTAATGATTCGATACAAACTCCCGTAATGCACCGATCTTTGGTTAAAATCTTGATGAATTCTTGTGTCTTCTTGCCTCAATTGCTTCTCAAATCTTTCATAGGTCAAAAGTCCCTTCAAAAATATATTTTTGGTGTATTTATACCTTGTAGGAGGGGCCGGACGAAACTACCCTTTCCTAGCCGAAACAGGAAACAACTCTGAGAAACTTGTATATGCGCGGCGGGTGCGGCACGCTTGTGAGGATATTCAGAGGGCTAATATCTGACATGCAGTCCACTTTTACATAGATGCGCCACGCCATGCGACGTCCGATGTGGCACCCCATGCGGCGTGGCGATGTTGTTTTCTCAGAGTAATTTGTTTCTTCCGCTTTTTGACATCCGGACTTGGTCCTCAACCCCCGAATGTGATCCCGACTTAATTTCTTGGGCTTCTACTCAGACTTCAAAGCTCTAACTTGTTCAATTTAGCTCCACATTAACATTTTAACTCGGAATCACTTCCTGCAAGGCATAAAATACGTAATAAGTGTAATTCACTATCAATTAAGCTTAAACACATGCAAAATACAGTAATTAGAGTGTAATACTACGGCTAAAATACGGATTTTTAGCCTACCATCAACACCCCACACTTAGACCATTGCTCATCCCCGAGCAATCAAACTACACTTCACATAGGGACAACCTTTTCATCAAACAAGCTCCCTGACACATTGTGCCAAGAATATTTAAAGCAGACTAAACACCCTATCATAACATTCTAGCCTCAAGACTCGACTCAAAAACACTACGTATTTTTCACAACCTGCTCACTTACTCTAACACAGAGGTCAATGTCATTGCGTTTTCTTCGCAAGTCATATTCCCTCACACCAAAAATAGAGAGTAGTTCCACACACAATAAAATTCACGAACAAATAGGAACTCAAGATAGACAAAATTCGCTCACTCTTAGAATCAAAATTCATGTTCCACAGAAGACGTACCGTAGGCTTGCCCGTAGTATAATACTCTACTAATTGAGCTCATTCAGTCAAAAATCAAGTAGGACTTAATTTTGGTTGCAATGCAAGCTGCGGGACGGGTAAGATACACTTTGGATAATAGTGGCTATACCTCCCTGAGCACTTTAATACATACAATTTCACAAATTCAAACCCCACACTTATGTTGAACCAAACCTCAACCTTCACATCATATTAACCCCAAGCTCCCAATTTCTTTAACCATAGACAAAGCAAGATCTACCACTAGCAAGGAATAGTTTTATTTATAATGAATACAAACACCAAATTTTTTCTCTTTTCTAGATTCAGATTTTCTCTTCTTTTTTTTCTTAATTTCTTTACCAGTGGCTCTCCCAATTGTTTTTTCAAACAGTGCACCTTTCTCCTTTTCTATAGTTCTACTCAAAAATCCAATCATACCTCCACTTAGCTTTTAACAAGCTTATAATATATTAAGTGCTCAAGAGAGGTAAACGGTTTAAACAGATAATCAATTCAAACAAAGGGGTCAGGCTTGTAGTGTGATTGCCAAAGAAAATAGAATTAGAGGCTCAAAAGGGCTAACTAGAATGCACAACATTTAGGCGGGTCACAGACATATAATTGGCTCAACAAAGAAATTCTTATATCACTTTCTAGATTGAACAAGACTGCTATTTCGCTTTGTAAACACAGGGGGCAAGTTCTAGACATCAACTGACATGCACAGTATATCAACACAAATCTTACTCACATATTGGTACATAACTCACTTAGGATCGGATCTATTCCGACTCTCTAGCCAAAGCAGTTAAGCAAAGTCACAATCACACCATTTAAAGTACTTATCCATGAGTCCAGAACTGAGCCTAGGCGTCACAACTAAGGCACTCACCACTCTCGAGGCATTTGCAGTCAAGAAAAATTGCTTCAAATTAGCAAAGTGACTCAAGATTCTATATTCCTAACAACAACAACAAACCCAGTGTAATCCTACAAGTGGGGTATCGGGAGGATAGTGTGTACGCATGCCTTACCCCTACCTTGTGAGGGTAGAAAGGCTGTTTTCGATCGACCCTCGGCTTAAGAAACACAAACAAAAAGTAACCAACAATAACAACACAAGAAAAAATAAAGACACTATGTGTAATAACAAAGATCTAAAAGTAATAAGTACAAGAATACTACTAAGTATTAACCAAACTGATAAGAATGACACAGAATGACACAATATGGGATAACAAAGATCTATGAGCGCGAAAATGTAAGAATTGTACTAATACTACTAGTACGATTAGGAGAAACTCTCAACTACCTATCAACCTACAATCCTAATTCTCAACCTCCACACCTTTATATCGAGAGTCATGTCCTCGGTAAGATTCTTTATTCCTATAAAACTAAAAAAATTAACTACACCAGGTTCAAGTAAAACCCTTGAAAAAGAACCGCAACACAAAGAAAAGCCAAGGGGAATTATTACACTACCTAAGAATGTAAAATAAAAATAAAAGACATATTTTTGAATTTTCATTTTTCTGTTTTGTATTTTTCTTGTTAGACTTCAAATCCCTCAAGAAGTCAGTCGACAAAATCCATCATCGGGAAGAGTCGAAACTAAACAATTATGATTACTAACTATTACAAGTCGATAGAATTTAGAGTTATAATTACAGACCATATTGTCTAAGAAAGCAAGAAACAAATCAAATAAAGCCAATTTGCAAATAGAAAACAAACAAATACAACCAAATAAGAGCACCCCCACCCCATAATTAAGAAATTTCATTGTCCCCAATGCAAAAATATAGAAACAAGAGTGAAAAGGTAACTCCCTGAGGCCCTTGGCCTAATCCTCATCAACACCCTCAAAGGTGCGCAGGTACTCCTCATCATCGAAGGGAACATAATTTACCTCCTCATTCGGTGGAATCTGTGCTCCCTCTGCTAAGCCCAACCACTGCTGAGTGACCGCGGAGAGGGGTGGTCCTCCTGCAGCTCTGCAAGTCAGTCTCCCCCCGAGCAGTGGGTAGGCGCATATTAGCAAATAGCACATGCAATGTCTCCTCGACGTGAAGTAATCTCTGATCCACAGGAACAACAACAGTAGGGGGGTCTATCACAGCTATGACATTAAAGACCTTAGGAGGCCGTAGCACCGGAATCGTCCAATCATAATGGAACTCCTCCTCTACATGGTGCATCTGCAGAAGCCAAGTAATCATGCTCGGGAAATACAGGTGGCAGGCCCCAAGTGATCGTACTCGAGCCATGTGCTCAAGCATAATCTTGCCAAGATCGAACTTCATCCGAGTCAAGATGGCATAAATGAGACACACCTTCAGCCTGGAGACAACAGTGTCATTCTGTGTAGGCATAATCTTTGCATTAATCAACCGGAAAAGGACCATGGCAGGATGTTGGAAATTGATCTTCATCATGTCTTGTGGAACTCATTAGTATCCCGCATCCACGTGGCAAGAGAATCATCTCCACACAACTGGCGCCTAATATCAGGATAGTTGGGCCAACGCAGCAACCTCTGGAACAACTTATGAGAGTGCTCTGTGAACCCCATGATCTGATTAGTCACCTGCAAGGAAAATGGGATCATCTTTCCTTTCACCTACACCTCATACACAACATCCAAATGTGACGACCCGACCGGTCATCTTGAGAGTTATACCCCCGATCCCCTACTAACTTATTTCCCCGTATCTATTTCTGCTATTGTGACTTGCCGGGAGGTTTCGTTTTGGTTTTTGGAGTATTTTGGGATACTTAGTCCCTAAACGGAAAGATTAAGTTTTAAGATTTGGACCGTGGTCGGAATTATAGCTCCGTTGGGTGATTTTGGGCTTAGGAGCATGTCCGGATTGTGTTTTGGAGGTCTGTAGCTCATTTAAGCTTGGAATGGCAAAAGTCAAATTTTTAGAGTTTTGGACCGGTAGTGGAATTTTTTATATCAGGGTCGGATTCCGATTCTGGAAGTTGGAATAGGTCTGTTGAGTTGAATATGACTTGTGTGCAAAGTTTGGGGTCAATCGGACGTGGTTTGATAGATTTCAGCATCAGTTGTCGAATTTGGAAAATTCTAAGTTCTTTAAGTTTGAATCGAAGGATGATTCGTGATTTTAGCATTGTTTGATATGGTTTGGAGGCTCAACTAAGTTCATATGGTGTTTTAGTATTGGTTGATATGTGTTTTTGAGGTCCCGGGGGCCTCAGGTGTGTTTCGGATGCTCAACGGGTTGAAATTTGGACTTATGCAATTGCTGAAGATTTCTGGTTGCTGGTGTTTTCGCATCTGCGATTGGGGTACCTCAGGTGCGGACTCGCACGTGCGGAAGATCAGGCGCATAAGAGGTTTGGAAGGAGGAGCTCAAGGATCGCAGGTGCGAAGTAATATTCCGCATCTGCAATGCCCGGAGATACGACCCTGGAGCGCAGGTGCGAAGAGAGACCGTAGAAGTGGACCAGTTTCCGTAGGTGCGCACACGCAGTTGCGGCCACTTTCTCGCAGAAGCAGTCTTAGGTTCCTTAAGTCATTTCCGCACCTGCGATGGAATTTCCGCAGGTGCGGTGCCGCAGGTGCAGTGAATAGGTCGCAGGAGTGAATTTGCTGGGCAGAAAAGGGAAATATTCGAGGGTTTGATTCATTTCTACATTTTTGGTCTTGGGAGCTCGGAAATTGGCGATTCTTTGAGGGATTTTTAGAGAGAGCTTTGGGGTAACGATTCCTAGCTTGATTTGATCATATTTCATTAATCTATTGTTGTTTTCTTCATTTAATTAAGGAACTTGATTGAGAAAGTTAGGAGAATGGGGGAAAAGTTCTCCAACTGAATTTCTGAGTTTTGAGTGGGATTTAGACATCGGATTTGGATAATTTTGGTACGAGTGATCTCGTGAGTGAATGGGTGTTCATATTTGGTAACTTTTACCCGATTCCGAGACGTGGTCCCGGGGAGACTTTTTGGGCATTTTTCTAATTTCTTGCCTTAGCTTTGATTTCGTTAGCTAGATTAGTTTCTTGTAGCTACATTTATATTATGTAATTGGTTTTGGTTAGATTTGAGCCATTCGGAGACGGATATTCGTGGAAAGAGCATTGTGATAGATTGATTTGAGTTTGGTTTACGGTACGTGGCTTGCCTAACCTTGTGGGGGGAACTCCCCTTAGCATTTGGTACTGTTTGATATGTGAGCACCGTGTACGTGAGGTGACGAGTACGTACACAAGATATTTGTTGTAAAACTCCATTTTTCACAAAGTCATAAATTGTTTTCTTTTTAATTGAAACACACTAGCATAAGTAAATATCCTGTTTAGACTAGAATAGCATGCCTACTTGTTTAACTGCCTATTTGAACTCTGTGCAGCATGTTTAGTGAAATTACCTGCTTTCCTTAACTTGACCTTAGTCTAAACTGTAGGATTTCTTGTTGTAACTGTTATTTCGATGGGTTGCGCTGCATATTTACTTTGGGACTACGGAACGGTATTTCGGAAGATTCCCCTTATACTGCATATTTACTTTCGGACTAAGGAACGGTATTTCGGGAGATCCCCATGTACTGCATATTTACTTTGGGATTGCGGAACGATATTCCGGGAGATCTCTCTATACTGCGTATTTACTTTGGGACTATGGAACGGTATTTCGGGAGATCCCCCTATTTTGTATATTTATTTTGGGACTACGGAACGGTATTTCGGGAGATCCCCCAGCACATCTACGTTTGGGACTACGAGACGGTATCTCGGAAGATCCCTTGTTGTTATCACTGTGTTATGAGCTATTGTCTTTCATTGATTCTATTCCTGTTAGATTTCCGTATTTATTTTTACTGCGATATTTCATTCTGTCTTATTTCAATATATTTATACTAGTAGGGCCCTGACCTGATCTCGTCACTACTCGATCGAGGTTATGCTTGGCACTTACTGGGTACCGTTGTGGTATACTTACGCATTTTCCTGCATATATTTTTTGTGTGCAGATCCAGGTTTATCTTACCGGCCTCATCACTAGTAGCAGTCGCTGCTACTTATTGGAGACTTCAAGATACATTTGCTCGCTCCCGCAGATCCTCGGAGTCCCCCTCTATCCCAATATGTTCATTTTTTCTTTCCTCTTTTTGAAAAAATGATGTATAGAACAGTTAAGACTTCTTAGTAGCTTGTGACTTGCAGGTTTCCGGTTTTTGGGAATTGTTTGGTACATTTCAAAGGTGATAATTGTATATACTGAGTGGAATTCAGTTGCTTATTAGATATTTATTGCTGTTAGTGGTTTGTGTTCAAGTTTTATCTCATTTTTGCAAAGTGTTAGGCTTGCCTAGTCGTACAGACTAGGTGCCGGCCTAGTCGTAGAGACTAGGTGCCGTCACGACAACTCACGGAGGGATAAATTGCGTCGTGACAAGTTGGTATCAGAGCTCTAGGTTCATAGGAGCCATGAGTCACAAGCCAGTTTATTAGAGTCTCGCGGATCGGTACAGAGACATCTGTACTTATCTTCGGGAGGCTATAGAACTGTTAGGAACAAACATACTTCTTTTGATTCCTTGTCGTGCGAGTTATTGGTATCAAATTCTAAAAATTCTCTATTCTATTCTTTCTCACAGATGGTGAGGACCCGTACCGAAGGATCTGACGACTAGGCACCCGTGCCCCCTGCTAGAGCCGCTAGAGGCCAGGGTAGAGTACGACCACGCGGTACAGCTAGAGCACCCGCCCGAGTCGCGATAGAGGATCCCCCAGTAGTTCCAGCTGGAGGGCAGGCAACGGAGGTTCCTATTGCTGCACCAGCCCTCCAGGAGACTCTAGCCCAGTTCATGAGCTTGTTCAGCACCTTAGTTAGCTCAGGCTGGATTGATTCCGTTAGCTCCCGCTACCTCTCATGCCGGGGGAGGGGCACATACTCCCATAGCCCACACTCCTGAGCAGAGGGTCCAGGTTGATCAGGCCCCAGAGTTCATTCTTATGCCGCCGGTAGCCCCGGTTCAGCATGAGACTAGGACAATCACTTCTGAGGCGGAGCAGCTCAGACTTGAGAGGTACAAGAAGTGCCACCCACCTACCTTCAGTGGATTGGCTACAAATGATGCTCAGTGTTTTCTGGAGGAGTGTCATCGTATTCTCTGTACTATGGGAGTAGCGGAGATGAGTGCATTTGCTTTTACCACTTTCCAACTTAGAGGAGCAGCCTATCACTGGTGGCGTGCTTATGAGTTAAGTAGTCCGGATGAGGCAGCTTCACTTACATGGACTCAGTTCTCGGATATGTTTTTGAGAGAGTATGTCCCTCAGAGCCTCAGGGACTCATGGCGCCCGGAGTTTGAGCAACTGTGCCAGGGTGCTATGACTGTGTCGGAGTATGCAGTCTGCTTTAGTGATTTGGCCCGACATGCACCGGCCTTGGTTGCCACAATTCGAGAGAGGGTTCAACGATTTATTAAGGGACTCCACCCCAGTATCAGGATTAGTATGGTCAGGGAGCTGGAGATGGATATTCCTTACCATCAGGTTGTGAGTATTGCTAGGAGATTGGAGGGTATGCTTGCCCTGGATCGAGAGGAGAGAGAGGCCAAGAGGTCTCGAGAGACTGGTTCTTATTCTAGAGCTCGTGCCCCAGCAGCTGGCCATGGTAGGGGTTATGTGGGCCGCCCCATTCATTCTGCTCTTCCAGCTGCCAGTGGTGTTCCAGCCACTTCTAGGCTCCAGGAGCCTTATTATGCACTGCCAGTATCTAGTGTGCCTCCTACTTAGGGTACTTTTAGCGGCCAGTCCAACAGACCTGGCCCGAGTCAGTCACAACAGCCACACCCTCCGAGGGGTTGTTTTGAGTATGGTGACACCCGGAATATGGTGAGAGATTGCCCCGGACTTAGGAGGGTTGTACCTCCACAGACTTCTCAGCCACCACGTGCTCCACCGGGTCCTCAGGCTATGATTCCAGCACCAGCTACCGCCCCACCTGCTCAGCTAACTCGAGGTGGAGGTCGGGGAGGTCGAGGTCACCCTAGAGGGGGAGGCCAGGCCAGGTATTATACTCTTTCGGCTCGTACAAAGGCAGTTGCTTCCAACTCTATAATTATAGGTATTGTTCCAGTCTGTCATAGAGATGTGTCGGTATTATTTGACCTAGGCTCTACGTATTCATATGTGTCCTCTTATTTTGCCCCACATTTGGACGTATCTCGGGATTCTTTGAATTCCCCTGTTTGTGTGTCTACTAATGTGGGAGATTCTCTTGTTGTGGACTGCGTGTATCAGTCGTATTTGATTGCTCTTAGTGGTTTTGATACCAGAGCCGACTTATTATTACTTAGCATGGTAGATTTTGATGTTATCTTGGGCATGGGCTGGTTGTCGCCCCATTATGCTATTCTTGATTTTCACGCTAAGACCGTGACACTGGCTATGCCAGGCTTACCTTGATTAGAGTGGAGAGGTACCTTAGAGTATACTCCCCGTAGAGTTATTTCATTTCCTAAGGCTCAATGAATGGTTGAGAAGGGGTGCGACGCGTATTTAGCTTATGTGAGAGATGTCAGTATTGATACCCCTACAGTTGAGTCAGTTCTAGTAGTGAGGGATTTCCCATATGTGTTTCCAGCTGGTCTTCCAGGCATGACGCCCGATAGAGATATTGATTTCAGCATTGATTTGTTGCCGGGCACTCAGCCTATCTCTATTCCTCCATACCATATGGCTCCTCCTGAGTTGAAGGAGTTGAAGGAGCAGTTGCAGGAGTTGCTTGATAAGGGCTTCATTTGGCCCAGTATGTCACCTTGGGGTGCTTCTGTCTTGTTTGTGAAGAAAAACAATGGTTTTATGCATATGTGTATTGATTATCGCTAGTTGAACATAGTCACGATGAAGAATAGGTATCCCTTGCCTCGTATTGATGACCTATTTGATCAGTTACAGGGTGCCAAAGTGTTTTCCAAGATTGACTTGCGATCAAGTTATCATCAGTTGAAGATTCGGGAGCCAGATATCCCGAAGACTACTTTCAAGACTCGGTATGGCTATTACGAGTTCCTTGTGATGTCATTTGGGCTGACTAATGCACCAACAACCTTTATGCACTTGATACACAGTGTGTTCCGGCCCTATATTGATTCTTTCGTCATCGTATTCATTGATGACAACCCCAATATAGGTATTGCCTTTAGGTTCGGGGTCTTATAAAGTTTATTGTGATGTGTCGCGAGTTGGCCTCGGCGCGGTGTTGATGCAGGATCATAGGGTGATTGCCTACGTGTCCAGATAGCTGAAGGTGCAATAAAAGAACTATCCTGTCCATGACCTTGAGCTAGCAGCTCTTGTTCATGCCTTGAAGATTTGGAGACATTATTTGTACGGCGTTCTTTGTGAGATCTACACTGATCGCCGGAGTTTGCAGCATCTGTTCAAGCAGAAGGATCTTAATTTGCATCATAGGAGGTGGTTAGAGCTACTTAAGGATTATGACATTACCATTTTGTACCATCCCGGGAAGGCCAATGTGGTGGCCGATGCTTTGAGTCGTCGGGAAGAGAGTTTGGGAAGCTTAGCATATGTACCAGCAGCAGAGAGGCCTATGGCATTGGATGTTCAGGCCTTAGCCAGTCAAGTATTGTCTTGTGTGGTCTCTTGGTCTTCTCTTTATGATCGTATCAGGGAGCGTCAGTATGATGACCCCCATCTGCTTGTCCTTAAAGACACAGTCCAACACTGTGATGCTAAGGAGGTCACTATTGGGGAGGATGGTGCATTGAGGATGCGGGGAAGGTTATGTGTGCCCAATGTGGACGGTTTGCATGAGTTGATTCTCTAGGAGTCTCACAGCTTGCGGTACTCCATTCATCCAGGTGCCACAAAGATATATCAGGACCTGAGGTAGCATTATTGGTGGAAGAGGATGAAGAAGGATATAGTAGAGTATGTGTCTAGATGTCTAAATTGCCAGCAGGTAAAGTTTGAGCATCAACGACCGGGTGGGTTGCTTTAGAACATAGAGATTCTAGAGTGGAAATGGGAGTGGATCACTATGGACTTCTTTGTTGGACTCCCACGGACGCAGCGAAAGTTTGATGCAGTTTGGGTGATTGTGGACAGGCTGACCAAGTCAGCTCATTTCATTCTTTTGATAACTACCTATTCTTCCGAGCAGCTGGCTCGAATTTACATTCGTGAGATTGTTAGACTTCATGGCGTACCGGTATCTATCATCTCGTACCGGGGCACGTAATTTACATCGCGATTCTGGAGAGCCGTACAACAAGGAGTTGGGTACCCAAGTGGAGTTGAGCACAACTTTTTACTCCCAGATGGACGGGCAGTCCGAGTGCACTATTCAAATTCTTGAGGATATGCTCCGTGCGTGTGTGATGGAGTTTGGAGGTTCCTGGGATCAGTTCGTGCCACTTGCGGAGTTTGCCTACAACAACAATTATCAGTCCGACATTCAGATGACACTGTATGAGGCTTTGTATGGTAGGCGGTGTCAGTCCCCAATGGGTTGGTTCGAACCGGGCAAGGCCAAATTATTGGGTACGGATATGGTCCAGGATGCCTTGGAGAAGGTTAAGGTGATTCAAGATAGACTTCGTACAGTCGAGTCCAGATTGAAGAGTTATGCGGACCGGAAGATTTGCGATGTTGTATTCATGGTTGGAGAGCAGGTCCTGCTTCGGGTTTCGCCTATGAAGGGCGTTATGAGGTTCAAAAAGAAGGGCAAGCTGAGCCCAAGGTTTGTTGGCCCCTTTGAGTTATTGCGGAGAGTTGCAGAGGTTGCCTATGAGCTAGCCTTACCTCCCAGCCTAGCAGGAGTTCATCCGGTATTTCATGTTTCGATTCTCCGGAGGTATCACGGCGATCCGTCTCATGTGTTGGATTTCAGCTCAGTCCAATTGGACAACGATCTATCCTACATTGAGGAGCCAGTGGCTATTTTGGACAGGCAGGTTCAGAATCTGAGGTCAATTAGCATTGCATCAGTAAAGGTTCAGTGGCGGGGCTAGCCGGTTGAGGAGGCGACTTGGGAGACCGAGCGGGATATGCGCAGCCATTATCCTCATCTTTTCACAGCTTCAGGTATGTCTCTATACTTGTTCGAGGACGAACGATTGTTTTAAGAAGGGGAGGATGTGACGACCCGACCGGTCGTCTTGAGAGTTATCGCCCCGATCCCCTATTAACTGATTTCCCCGTATCTATTTCTGCTATTGTGAGTTGCTGAGAGGTTTCGTTTTGGTTTTTGGAGTGTTTTGGGACAATTAGTCCCTAAACGGAAAGCTTAAGTTTTAGGATTCGGACCGTGGTCGGAACTGTGTGAAGACGACTCCGGAATGAAGTTTCATCGATTCTGTTAGCTCCGTTGGGTGGTTTTGGGCTTTAAAGCGTGTCCGAATTGTGTTTTGGAGGTCTGTAGCTCATTTAGGCTTGGAATGGCGAAAGTCAAATTTTTGGAGTTTTGGACCGGTAGTGAAATATTTGATATCGGGGTCGGATTCCGATTCCGGAAGTTGGAATAGATCCGTAGGGTTGAATATGACTTGTGTGCAAAGTTTGGGGTCAATCGGACTTGTTTTGTTAGGTTTCAACATCTGTTGTCGAATTTGGAAAATTCTAAGTTCTTTAAGTTTGAATCGGAGGATGATTCGTGATTTTAGCATTGTTTGATGTGGTTTGTGTAATGACCCAACCGTTCGTTTTGAGCTCTAGCACGTCGTTCAGTAGTTTGAGGCCATGACCAACTTCACTTCAGGTATTATGACTGGTACGCGTGATCGGAATTGAAATTTCGGAAGTTCAGAGTTGATTTGAAAAGAAAATTCTCATTTCGGAAGCTTTAAGTTGGAAGAATTGACTAAGGTTGGATTTTTGAGTAGACGATCTCGGAATCAGGATTTGAAGGTTCCAACAGGTTCGTATGATGAATTCGGACTTGGGCATATGTTCGGATCGGGTTTTGGATGATCCGGGAGCGTTTCAGCGCATATTGTGGAAGTTGGCATTTTGGAAGAATTTAATAAATTTGGGTTGAAATGCATTTCAATGTTATGAATGTCCTTTTGGGTTTTTGAGTCTAGGAATAGCTCCGTATGGTGATTCTGGTATAGGGAGCGCGTCCGGAAGTGGATTCGTAGGTCCGTAGGTCATTTTGGAGTCATTTGGCTAAAGCTAGAAATTTGGAAGTTTTTGAGAAATTTGACAGGAAGTGGACTTTTTGATATCGGGGTTGGAATTCGATTCCAGAAGTTTGAGTAGGTCTGTAATGTCAAATGTGACTTGTGTGCAAAATTTGAGGACAATCGTACGTGATTTGATAGATTTCGGCATCTATTGTAGAAGTTGAAGTTTCAAAGTTTATTAAGTTTGAATTGGGGTGCGATTCATTATTTCGATGTTATTTGATATGATTTGAAGGCTCGACTAAGTTCGTAATGTGTTTTGGAACGTGTTGGCATAATTGGTTGAGGTCCCGAGGGCCTCGGGTATGTCTCGGATCGAGTTCAAATGGATATTGGACTTTGAGGAATTGCTGGTTTCTGGGCATATGGTTTTCTCTTACGCGATCGCGAAAGGTTAAGTGGACTGGTGGGATTTTTACTCTATGCGATCGCGTATAATGGTTCGCGTTCAAGGAGGGTCGAGCGGGAGGTTATTTGCGTTTGCGTAGGGGCTATCGCGAACGTGCTGTGTTAATGAGGCTGGCCTGTTTGGAGAAGGTTGTTCTATGCGTGATCGCATAGAGGTGTTCGCAATTGCGAAAGTGGAAGGGGACTGAGCAATGCGATAGTGTTCTGGGCATCGCGTTCGCGAAAGGCAAGCTTTTAGGTAGCTGATTGATTGGCCTTCACGATCGCGAGTGGATTTTCGTGATCGCAAAGGGGAAAGACATGGGCAATGTTCTTTTAAAATAGAGGTTTTGGCTCATTTGCACTTCATTTCCTCCATGGGAGCCGGTATTGGAGCAATTTTGGAGCTCCATCTTCATCATCTACATCAAGGTAAGTGATTCCTACCTATTGCAAGCTAAATACAAGGTTTATATACGGATTTAGATATGAAAACTAGTAGAAATTTGAGATTTTGAAGAAAGACCTATAACTTAGTATTTTGGATTTTTGCCACGAAATTTGGGCATGGAATTGGGAATTAATCATATATTTGAGTTCATAAGGCTATGGGTAATAATTATCTTTGAAAATTTTAGGAATCCGGGCACGTGGGCCCGAGGGTGATTTTATCGACTTTTCGAACGGAGTTGGAATTGTTGTAAATAGGATTATATAGAGTATTAGTGTATATATTTATGGATTTTCTTACTTATTGACTAGTTTTGGAGCGCTGGGCATCGACTTGAGTTGATTGAATGGATTGGGAGCCGGTTATGAAACTTTGGAGCGAGGTAAGTCTCCTTTCTAACCTTGTAAGAGGGAATCTACCCCATAGGTGAAATAAATCAATATGTGATCCTATTTGTGGGGGCTACGTACGCACGAGGTGACGAGAGTCTGTGCGTAGCTACTATTATGCTTAAGTCCGGGTAGTCTAGGACCCAAAAGCATGCTCTACTTGTAATATTCACAAACTTGTTGTCAATTTAAAATGCCTAAATCATATCGAACTTGGTAAATAAACTTTCTAAAAAGCTAAACATCATTTCTTGACTGTTAAAAGAGCAATTCCTATTTCCTTGGATAATTCCCCCTTGATGAAGTCTTGATTGACTGTTTGAATGTGTTTATCTTTGTGGAACGGGTCGAACGCCTCGACAGATTAAATAGATGCATCTATAGTTCGCGCCATTCGACTCTCTGGCAGTGCACAGTTTAAATAATTGTTGGATCGGGCCGTAAGACCTCATCATGATTTGCGCATGCTTGTATTGCTTGCCTTGAAATTTATAAATAACGATATTGCCACCTCGGCCTGAGTTAAATTGTTAAATAATGGGAGATAAATTTGGAGATTTCTTAATTATGAAAGAACTTCTTACTTACTTCAAAATATTGAGCTTGCAACCGTTCATATCATCCATACTTAATTATATCAGTGATATCCCATTTATAGCCCATAGTAAGTGTCGAATTCGACCCCTCGTCACTACTTCTTCGGGTTTAGGTGGGATACGTACTGGGTACGCGTTGATTTACGTACTCATACTACACTTGCTGCACATTTTTGTGCGGGTACACATATGTTTAGCAGACTTGTGGGCGCAAAGACGCGATTATGGCGGGGACTTAGGTGAGCTGCATTCTATACGACACACCGCAGCCAGCAGAGTCTCCTTCAGAGTATTGTTTTTTCTTTCCTGTCCAAGTTGTATTCCGGACAATTATTGTTTTTTATTTTAAATTTCTAGAAAAAGCTCATGCACTTGTGACACCGGGTTCTGGGATGATTATGGGATGTTCACTATTGGAATTGGAAAACATTGTTATTTATTCTGTAAATTCCTCTTTTACTAGATAAATTGAAGTAAATTTACGATTTCAAAAATATTAAAATGAGGATTTAATTAACTATTTAGTGTTGGCTTGCCTGACAATGGAGTCCGGCGCCATCATGACCTTTCAAGGATTTTGGGTCGTGACAACATGGTATCAGAGCGCTAGAGTCACTTAGATCTCACGAGTCATGAGCGAGCCTAGTAAAGTCTTGCGGATCGGTACGGAGACGTCTGTACTTATCTTCGAGAGGCTACAAGACTGTTAGGAGCATTTCCCTTCTTGATTCCTCATCGTGCGATTTAATTCCTTTGAGGCTTATGCCATCATTTCCTTCCCATTCAATCTTATGCGACGTGAGGCGCTTACTATCGATCGAGAATTGAGGAATTGTAATGGTACTACAGATGCGATGCAGGATGTTTCTCCCTACGTAGTTGATTGGGCTATTGTTGTCGCCTTGCGGAAGGATACTCTGTCATTTCAGCTCGGTAGCTGTACTTATGAGAACTTTGAGGCTATGCACAAGTTGCTATGATGCTCATGAGTTGCTATCACATAGTATTGATATGATGGTAGGATACTTGTCTATGTGTCGGGGCAGGGAATGAATTGAAAGGAGGTTTACTTAGTGTATTATTTAGAAATTCGGTATTTTATTTCCGGCGGAGGAAAGGAAATCGGACTATAAATGTTCAAGTTTGGGTTGATGGAGTGACGAGACTTGGTATTTTCGAGCGTGGTGGAATTTTCATATGTGATGTGGTGTCATTGTCCTGGTTGAATACGTTAAGTACGCCAGTGTTATGGTTTCCTTCAATTCGCCTTGGGGCAGAGTATTATAAATGGTACCGAGAAAGTGGCTGTCAGAGGTCGCAGTGTGCAGGGTTCAGGATCGAATCGACATTCCTGGTATTGATGGCTCGAGAAAGGTGATTTTCGGAAAGGTTTAAAATTGGTATAAATCTATCGGTTCAACTGCTACGGAAGTAGATTTTGATTTAAGGCAACAACTGGGCAGCGAAGGATGAGGAAGGGCATGTGGGAGGTGCCTCGCGGTGGATAAACTTATAGAAGGCCGAGCGTGAGAATCAGGAGTCGGGTAGTTACTTAAAAGAGTGAGTTTGACCAAAGTGGGAGAGTGGCAGAGTAGCATGTGGGTTCTGTGGTAGGATGACTACACGCCTTGAGAAAGTTTAGAGTGATTTGGGATTCATGGTGGACCGTGACTAGGTCTAGGGACTTAATTTGGAATATTAGCTGCTATATTGTGAAAGATTGGGTGTGACAAGAGCGAGTTGCTTGATATGAAGAAGGATACAACATGACTTTGGATTGGAATGTATTGTCGCACCTTTAGTTGATGTCCATGAGGAGTGAACGGACCTGTACAGCGGGTGAATGAGCACGGGCTCAGGATGGGTTACTGATTTCATAGTTATTGTACCTAGTGCAGCGGCATTGGATGATGTCGGCATGGAATTTCCACAGGTGGGTTATCTCTTGTGAGCAAGTTAGCGGTTGCGTGGTGTTGATGGGACTGTCACGAAAGAATTCTACTGGTTATCCGGTAAGAGGTCGAATATGTGAATGGGGTTAGTGATTCAGAGTGTTCATGAAAGGTCAAATGGAAGGATTTCGAGGAATTTGGCGAGTTGGTTGTGCAAGATCAGTTCAACGATGAAGAAAGAATCTTGGGGGTTCTAGAGCTATGCAATGGTAGCTTCAAGCTAAGTGGGAGAGTTCCACCGCCTACGGTTGAATTGCATGGTCGGATAATTGTGAGATTTCTAGTTATCGACATATTAGTAGGATATTATGACTAAGGAAGAGGGTCATCAGTGGTGATTTGGGCAAAGAATTTGAGGAATGTGTGCTATAATTGGCCTTATCAATTCATGTTCAGGCTTTGGGAAGACTCAGAGTTTATGTTTCGTGTAGATGTGATGTACAAGGAAAGCGATTTAGTTAGGTGCTTATTAAGTGAGTGTTCATGTGTTAGCAGAGCCTTGGAGTTGATTATATTCGGGACCAGGTCGGAGTGGGTGACTCGCAACAATGATTCTAGTGGGTTCAAATTTTTTTTCCAGAGTGCAGTGCCTAAGGATTTCGAGCCAGTAGTATGGTTGAGTAGGGATTGAGGTTGCAGTTCGGTATTGAAAAGGATGTCACGAGCTCGGATGAGCAGGAAAAAGGAATTTAGATGCTTAGAATAAGCTAGTATTGTCTCCAGCGTCACCTGAGATCAGTGTCCTGTGTAAGTGGCTTTGCATACTGATTGCAGATTCTTGATATGCTTTACAGCATTAGTGTGATCGGTGGTGTGGATGTGCAGACTTGTTACCTGGTGCGGAAGGTCGTGGGAGCGTGTCCCACAGAAAGATTGTGTAAGAGTGGCATGTAGTCACTTGATTGAGTGAAGATTGAAACCAAGTATGAAGATTGTGGTAATATCGCTGATTCGAGAATTTATGCCTGGAGGGCGCTCGGTTCACTTGGTTATGGACTGAAGAAGTTTGTTCCAGTTATGGTGGTTGTTCTTGCGTGTTATGGGAAAAAGGGTTATTATGGATCCTTGAAAGGTTATTAGCCTAGTACGGTGCAATCAGAATCGGCTTAAGGTCTGTGGATGGATTTAAATATGAATATGGGCTCTATATTAGGCCAGATGTGTTCATTTCAGCATAGCGCTCCTTATGGAGGAGTATTCGGACGTTGGATGTCATTTCGTCGTCGGCTATTTCATGTAATACTATATTGTGCGGTGTGACTTGTGAAACGGCTTGGTAAATTTCTTATGTGTTGAGATTCCGCATAGCGATGGTGTATGTGAGCAGGATGGCTCTCGAGATTCAAATCATATATCGCACCTTAGTTGTGCTTGAGCTTTGTAGCGTATGGCGCTATCTGTCTCCCATGGATGGTATTATGCACTTAGCATTCTTGTGGCCGATGTACGGGTATTTTGTAGTAATGAGCATTCTAGCTCGGTAAGTATCTCTTTATGTAGATTTTATGTGTGGATCAGGTGGCACGCCGCCACGGGTATGTTGTTTGGATCGGGTTGCATGCCGCAACAGTGGGATGTTGATTACATCCCCCTATATCTAGTTTCGTGTGTTTTGTTTTCCATTTTTTGGGGAAGGTTCATAACACTTTTTCGGTTGTCTAATTAGTTGTGTGGGTTGAGTAGTCCCTTCCAGAGATTCATTTTCCGTATGTATCACGTCCGAGTTTGTAGCTTATTGGCACATTGCGGCATCATATGAGACTTTTGGTCATGTCTGGAGTGGCTTGTTGCTTGAGCAACTTATACTGGGTGAGATGAGATTTTTGGATCTGGGATCAGTGCGATCGGATTATATGAAGTATATTAAACAACAAATACCATTATTTGGTTCATAATGGGGTGATGATTCTAGACAAAGGGAGAGATTCAACGATTTGTTGACTCTGCAGTTGGTAATGAATATCTACACATCTCTTCTGCCATGGCGGTATTGCAAGAGTTGGAAGAAGACTTATATATGTCATGGGGTGCATTTTGAGCATCAGATTCGCGGAATTTTAGCTATTGTTATCAGAGGACGTTATTATGGTCATGTGAGTTATGCAGTGCATAGTGTGAATTCAACATAGGTATGCAATCATGTATCGGTGTATCGTGTAGTGATTGATATGGTGTTCATATGATGGGAACATGCCTGGCAGAGAATTTCGGATTTTGGAATTGGACTCTAAGGCTTATTTGGCTAAGTAAAAAGGGAAAATCATCAGACTGGCTCGAGCTAGTGTACTCAACTAAGTTGTGGCAGCATGGGTAAGTGCATGAGGTATTAAACAGTGATTTCGAACAACCCAGAGCAGTTCTTAGCACGTTCGAGGACAAACGTATGTTTAAGTGAGAGAGAATGCAACGACCCGACCGGTCGTTTTGAGCTCTAGCGCGTCGTTCCGCAGTTTAAGGCCATGAGCAACTTCACTTCAGGTATTATGACTGGTACGCGTGGTCAGAATTGAAATTTCGAAAGTTCAGAGTTGATTTGAAAAGAAAATTCTCATTTCGGAAGCTTTAAGTTGGAAGAATTGACTAAGGTTGGATTTTTGAGTGAACGATCTCGGAATGGGGATTTGAAGTTTCCAACAGGTTTGTATGATGAATTCGGACTTAGGCGTATGTCCGGATCGGGTTTTGGATGACCCGGGAGCGTTTCGGCGCCTATTGTGGAAGTTGGCATTTTGGAAGAATTTCATAAATTTGGGTTGAAGTGTATTTCAATGTTTTCAATGTCCGTTTGGGATTCCGAGTCTAGGAATAGCTCCGTATGGTGATTTTGGTATAAGGAGCGTGTTCGGAAGTGGATTCTGAGGTTCGTAGGTCATTTTGGAGTCATTTGGCTAAATTTAGAAATTTAAAGGTTTTTGAGAAGTTTGACCGGAAGTGGACTTTTTGATATCGGGATTGGTATCCGATTTCGGAAGTGGGAGTATGTCCATAATGTTAAATGTGACTTGTGTCCAAAATTTGAGGACAATCGGGCATGATTTGATAGGTTTCGGCATCGATTGTAGAAGTTGAAGTTTCAAAGTTCATTAAGTTCGAATTGGGGTGCGATTCATTATTTCGATATTATTTGATGTGATTTGAAGGCTCGACTAAGTTCGTAATGTGTTTTGGAACGTGTTGGCGTAATTGGTTGTGGTCCCGAGGGCCTCGGGTATGTCTCAGATCGAGTTCGGACGGATATTGGACTTTGAGAAATTGCTGGTTTCTAGGCATCTAGTTTCCTCCATGAAGATGGTGGGATATTTACTCTATGCGATCGCGTATAATTGTTCGCGTTCACGGAGGGTCGAGCGGGAGGTTATTCGCCTTTGCGTTGTGGCTATCACGAACGCGCTGTGTTAATGGGGCTGGCCCGTTTGGTGAAGGTTGTTCTATGCGATCGCATAGAGGTGTTTGCGATCGCGAAAATGGAAGGGAGCTGAGCAATGCGATTGCATTCTGGGCATCGCGTTCGCGAAAGGGAAGCTTTTAGGCAGCTGATTGATTGACCTTCGCGATCGTGAGTAGATTTCCGCGATCGCGAATGGGAAAGACCTGGGCAGTGTTCTTTTAAAATCGAGGTTTTGGCTCATTTGCACTTCATTTCTTCCATGGGAGCCTGTGTTGGAGCGATTTTGGAGCTCCATCTTCATCATCTACATCAAGGTAAGTGATTTCCACCTATTGCAAGGTAAATACAAGGTTCATATACGGATTTAGTATGAAAACTAGTAGAAATTTGAGATTTTGAAGAAAGACCTAGAACTTGGTATTTTTGATTTTTGCCATGAAATTTGGGAATGGAATTGGGAATAAATCATATATTTGAGTTCATAAGGCTATGGGTAATAATTATCTTCAAAAAGTTTCGGAATCCGGGCACGTGGGCCCGAGGGTATTTTATCGACTTTTCGAACGGAGTTGAGAATTGTTGTAAATAGGATTATATAGAGTATTAGAGTATATATTTATGGATTTGCTTACTTATTGGCTAGTTTTGGAGCGTTGGGCATCGATTTGAGTTGATTGAATGGCTTGGGAGCCGGTTATGAAACTTCGAAGCGAGGTAAGTCTCCTTTCTAACCTTGTAAGAGGGAATTTACCCCATAGATGAAATAAATCAATATGTGCTCCTATTTGTTGGGGCTACGTACGCACGAGGTGACGAGAGTCCATGCGTATCTACTATTATGCTTAAGTCCGGGTAGTCTAGGACCCAAAAGCATGCTCTACTTGTAATATTCGCAACCTTGTTGTCAATTTAAAATGCCTAAATCGTATCGAACTTGGTAAATAAATTTTCTGAAAAGCTAAACATCATTTCTTGACTGTTAAGAGAGCAATTGCCATTTCCTTGGATAACTCCCCCTTGATGAAGTTTTGATTGACTGTTTGAATGTGTTTATCTTTGTAGAATGGGCCGAACTCCTCGGCAGATTAAATAGATGCATCTATGATTCGCGCCATTCGACCCTCTGGCACTGCACAGTTTAAATATTTGTTGGATCGGACCGTACTACCTTGGCATGATTTGCGCATGCTTGTATTGCTTGCGTTGAAATTTATAAATAATGATATTACCTCATCGACCTGAGTTAAATTGTTAAATTATGGGAGATAAATTTGGAGATTTCTTAATTATGAAAGAACTGCTTACTTCAAAATATTGAGCTTGCAACCGTTCATATAATCCATACTTAATTATATCAGTGATATCCCATTTATAGCCCATTGTAAGTGTCGAAGTCGACCCCTCGTCACTACTTCTTCAGGGTTAGGCGGGATACTTATTGGGTACACGTTGATTTACGTACTCATACTACATTTGCTATACATTTTTATGTAGGTACACATATGTTTAGCGGCCTTGTGGGTGTAGAGGTGCGATTATGGCGGGGACTTAGGTGAGTTGCATTCTATACGACGCACAGCAGCCAGCAGAGTCTCCTTTAGAGTATTGTATTTTCTTTCCTGTCCAAGTTGTATTCCAGACAGTTGTTGTATTTTATTTTAAATTTCTACAAAAAGCTCATGCACTTGTGACATCGGGTTCTGGGATGATTATGGGATGTTCACTATTGGAATTTGAAAACATTATTATTTATTCTATAAATTCATCTTTTACTAGATAAATTGAAGTAAATTTATGATTTCAAAAATATTAAAATGAAAATTTAATTAACTATTTAGTGTTGACTTGTATGACAGTGGAGTCCGGCGCCATCACGACCTTTCAAGGATTTTGGGTCGTGACTGTTTGAAGGCTCGACTAAGTTTGTATGGTGTTTTAGGATTGGTTGGTATGTTTGGTTGAGGTCCCGGGGGCCTCGGGCGTGTTTCGGATGCTCAACGGGTTGAAATTTGGACTTATGCAATTGCTGAAGATTTCTGGTTGCTGGTGTTTTCGCATCTGCGGTTGGGGAACCGCAGGTGCGGACTCGCACATGCGGAAGATCAGGCGCAGAAGCGGTTTGGAAGGAGGAGCTCAGGGATCGTAGGTGCGAGGTAGTATTCCGCATCTGCAAGGCCCGCAGATGAGACCATGGAGCGCAGGTGCGAAGAGAGATCGCTGAAGTGGACCAGTTTCCGCAGGTGCGCACGCGCAGATGCGCCATTTTCTCGCAGAAGAGGTCCCAGGTCCCTTAAGTTATTTCCGCATCTGCGATGGAATTTCCGCAGGTGCAGTGCCGCAGGTGCTATGAATAGGTCACAAGAGCGAATTTCCTGGGCAGAAAATGGAAAAAATCGAGGGTTTGATTCATTTCTCCATTTTTGGACTTGGGAGCTCGGAAATTGGCGATTCTTTGAGGGATTTTCAGAGAGAGCTTTGGGGTAACGATTCCTAACTTGATTTTGATCATATTTCATTAATCTATTGTTGTTTTCTTCATTTAATTAAAGAACTTGAGTGAGAACGTTGGGAGAATGGGGGAAAGTTCCCCAACTAAATTTCTGAGTTTTGAGTGGGATTTAGATATCGGATTTGGATAATTTTGGTACGAGTGATCTCGTGAGTGAATGGATTTTCATATTTGGTAACTTTTACCCGATTCCGAGACGTGGGCCCGGGGAGACTTTTCGGGCATTTTTCTAATTTCTTGCCTTAGCTTTGTTTTCGTTAGATAGATTAGTTTCTTGTAGCTACATTTATGTTATGTAATTGATTTTGGCTAGATTTGAGTTGTTCGGAGTCAGATATTCATGGAAAGAGCATTGTGACGGATTGATTTGAGCTTGGTTCGAGGTAAGTGGCTTGCCTAACCTTTGTGGGGGAACTCCCCTTAGGATTTGGTACTGTTTGATATGTGAGCGCCATGTACGTGAGGTGATGAGTACGTACATGGGCTATTTGTTGTAAAACTCCATTTTTCACTAAGTCATAACTTGTTTTCTCCTTAATTGAAATACACTAGTATATGTAAATATCCTGTTTAGACTAGAATAATATGCCTACTTGTTTAATTGCCTATTTGAACTCTGTGCAGCATGTTTAGTGAAATTACCTGCTTTCCTTGACTTTAACTTAGTCTAAACTGTAGGATTTCTTGCTGTAACTGTTATTTCGATGGGTTGTGCTGCATATTTACTTTGGGACTACAGAACGGTATTCCGGGAGATTCTCCCTATACGACATATTTTCTTAGGGACAAAGAAACGGTATTCCGGAAGATCCCCATGTACTGCATATTTACTTTGGGACTACGGAACGGTATTTCAGGAGATCCCCATGTACTGCGTATTTACTTTGGGACTACGGAACGGTATTTCGGGAGATCCCCTATTCTGCATATTTATTTTGGGACTACGGAATGGTATTCCGGGATATCCCCCTGCACATCTACGGTTGGGACTACGAGACGGTATCTTGGGAGATCCCCTGTTGTTATCACTGTGTTCTGAGCTGTTGTATTTCATTGATTCTATTCCTGTTAGATTTCCGTATTTATTTTTACTGCGATATTTCATTCTGTCTTATTTCGGTATATTTATACCAGTAGGGCCCTGACCTGATCTCGTCACTACTCGACCGAGGTTAGGCTTGGCACTTACTGGGTACAGTTGTGGTGTACTCACGCCCTTTCCTGCACATGTTTTTTGTGTGCAGATCCAGGTTTATCTTACCAGCCTCATCACTAGTTGCAGTCGCTGTTGCTTATTGGAGACTTCAAGGTACATCTGCTCGCGCCCACAGATCCTCGGAGTCTCCCTCAATCCCCCTATGTTCATTTTTTTTATCTTTCTGAAGAAATGACGTATAGAACAGTTAAGACTTCTTAGTAGCTTGTGACTTGCGGGTTTTTGGGTTTTGGGAATTGTTTGGTACATTTCAAAGGTGATAATTGTATATGCCGAGTGGCATTCAGTTACTTATTAGATATTTGTTACTGTTAGTGGTTTGTGTTCAAGTTTTATCTCATTTCTGCAAAGTGTTAGGCTTACCTAGTCGTAGAGACTAAGTGCCATCACGACAACTCACAGAGGGATACATTGGGCCGTGACACCAAACTGGCCCCAGGCTGCCATCATCAATACCAACTTTCAGGTCAGGGCTCATCGCTGGAACAAAGGTCCTGTGCCAATTTCTAGCATGAGTAGGCACAACCCGAATGCCATAATTGTAGCCCGGGACCATGTCTGCATCAGGATCAATGCGCTCCATTTCCTCCTCCACTAGGGCGGGGGGAGGTGCCCACCTACCTCCTCTACGGCTACTAGAGGCAACCTCGGAGGAACCTGTGTTAGCATATTTTCTAGGACGTCAAGACATTGTACCTGCACACGACGAACACAATTAGCCACAACATTTAAAACAAAAACCAAGACCAAATGGGGTAACACCCCACACCTATGTTATTGGCATGTTCACAAGTACAATATATATCGGGGACTTAGACTACCCCATTGAAAGCATGCCACGATTAATCAACAACCCACTTAACCCCCACTATGACATTACAACAACATAACTACGGACTATACTAGTGTAAAATACAAAATCAAGAAGCTCCACTAGTAACTAAGAAAAGAAAAATAAGAAGTTATACTAATTTACTTCTAACAAAATTAAGAAGTTACAATACAACAATACACAAGTACTTAGCATGAATCAGATACCTCAATTAGAACCTAGCAACACATTAGCATGGGGTAGTTGTCGCGCCCCGTTTTCTCGCAAAAGCGGGTTTCCACATATGACAACTCTTTTAAATGAAGGTAATTAAAAGAGAAGAGTCGACACCTAACGATTTTTAAGGTGCGTTAGGGCACTTATTTGTGAGTAACTCTATTTGACTAGTCCGTATCACCAAAGATCGGGTAAGTGCTCAAATTACCTCAAAGAGAAGGTGTTAGGCACTCTTCGAGGTCCACAACTGTGGGTTCCGGTCGACTTTAAACTATGTGGATTATGTAATTAGGCTAGGTGATCAAAATAAATAAAAGGAAATTCAGAAGTCGAAGAGTCTTATTATAACATATCAGAATCGGTATAAATCTTGATGACTACAAGGATACAGCTACATTGATCTATGTTAAATGACTAAGTATAAATAACAAGTACATAAAGAAAGGGGGGTCCTAAATTTTTTAGCCTAAACGATCACCCCGTGCAACGTAAAAAATACTTCGCAACTCCCTTGAAATAGGGGTTACTCATATTATTCAGCGGGCGCAGACTATCATCTCCTACTACCCGATTACTATATTAAAGTTGTTTACCTAAAGGCACTCTAATTCAATTCTAGGTCGTACCCTATGCGTGCACTACCCGTCCCATGCCCGTGGTCCAGGAGGCTTTGGACCTCTATTTAGGTGGTTCTAGAATTAACTTAGGATGCTCAAAAATGATAAAACTAGTGTGCATTCAAAATATATAGGACTACATATAAATGCAAGAAAGGGTTCAAGTTAACCTCCACACATAAATAGCAAATTGCACGTGGGGTGATTCTCCAATAGGCAGTTTTCAGGATTAAGACTTAAAGTCCTATAGGCATAGTTTCTAGGTGATTCTGAATTCTAGTATCGTACACGCAACGTTGCAACTTTAGGCTAGCGGATTTGCAGATTGAAGGCATTACAAACCTATAGGCATGATCTCTAGTTATCTGCATAATGAGGCAGTGAAACGATCCCAAAATTCTGAGCTACCAATGCTGATTTTACAGACATGTTTATTAGGTAGGTGACGGTGTCCTATAGGCAGGATTTCTAGTAGTTAACAATTAAAATTGATTTTATATACTTTATCCCTATAGGCAGGTCATCTAAGTGTGACAATGCGATAAAGTGACAAAGTAATTGATTAGTTGATTAAGATCCTATAGTCATGATATCTAAAGGAGCAGTGTACCAAGAGTAATAGAAGCAGTTGATTGATTGATTAATTAAAACCCTATAGATATGGTATCTAGATGGACATTAGCAAAATATGTGTTATTATATCCTATTGGCATGCTATCTAAGGTGTTTAGTAGTACACCTGGAAACAAGTGTGGCAATTACTTGAGCCAACATGTTTTGATAAGTTAAGTGTGTGCGTGAATCCTATAGGCATAGTTTTCTATGTGTGCACAAAAATAAAGCATATCAAAGAAAAGTAACAAGTAAAGCAAGTAGGTCCTATAGGCATGTTCTCTACCCATTTATGCAAGAATTAGGATACCCCAACCCCATTTTCACTAATCTCACCGTCGTCTGTTTACAAATTATTACAGGCCCAGAATGAAATAATACATATTTAAAGATGACAAACTATAGACTGAAACAAGTACAAGCCTACTAAGGTAATCACAAGCCCAATACAAAGTAACCCAAGGATATCCCAGGCCTTCAATAGCCTTACTCCCAGACAAAGCAGCAGGCCCAAACCACAGGCTCACAAGAAAACAACTAGAGTGCCCCCTGAATCCTATGACCAAGTCCAGCAACACATATGGCCCCCTCCCAGGCCCAACAAATAATTTATTTACCTAAATGGATGCCAAATTTGACCAAATGAGTAACAAATGACTCAGAATTAATTTAACGACTTAAACACTCAGTTCTTAAAAATGTAACTAGCAGCATCTCTAGTCAAGATATATAAACAAGATCATGCTAAATGAAGGCATACAAGACACATATAAGGAAAGTAAATGCTTGTCATTCCAGAATAGAGATTGAGAGAAATAAGATTAACCATCGTAGGATAGTAGACTATTTCAAACAAAGTTTCAAAAAAAGCATGGTTCGGAATCATCCTAAAAGCCTTAGTCAGGGGTTTGAACATGAAAATCCAGAGTGTTATAGACAAGAGCAAGTGAAGTACAGTCTTAACATGGAGGCTTTGATATGAGAACCTAATGAGAATGTGACATCATACAACATGCTAGTGGGCATAGTTTGGCAGACAAATCACTTAATTGAATCATGAGGATTAACATACTGAGCATAGATCATAGCACAAAGACCCTAAAAACTCATGTTAGGTAAAAGACTAAAAGAATACATCAATTCTAGACCAATAGGGGAAACAAACGCCAGGATTCATGCTAGTTGACTATATATAAGAGAAGAAGCTAAACATTGAAATCTACCCTAGAGATTTTAGGCAGTGCTAAAGGATACATGATTAACAAGTCGAGGAGTACAATCACAATAATTGCAAATAGCAGAAAAACATGTTCAGCTGGACATTAAGACAGTATTGTAACATGGGATTCACATGGTCATGGTCAGTTTGTAAAGAAACAGTTGATTAAACTTAAAAGACTCAGCATAAAGGAATTCATTCAAGCAAGGAGATGATCCCCTAAGAGTTTCAGTATGAGAACCCAAGGCAAGGTATAAGAAGGATCTCATAACAAACAATAGGTAACCAGAATAGTCAGAATTATTAAAGTTGCACACATATAATAGACATGCATCGAAGCTTAAAGTTTAAATATGTTTAGATGCTAGAAAAACACAGAGGCACAGAATTAATTCCAAAGGAAAACAAGAATACCAACAGAGGCGAACAATAGCATATTGATTCACACAGGCCTAAATGACATGGGCATACCAAGCATGAACACAAGAAAAAATGAAATTACGAGAGTCTCAGTGCTTACCAGTTTCAGAACTAAAGAGCAAATAAGGTAGAAAACTAAATGCCAGCAACAATTTGCTTATCAGTAGCAACTAGAGAACATCAGAAACCCTAAAATTCTTAGTGCGTCAGAGTTCCCAAGGGTCTCAGATAAACCTCGGGTAGTGCTCACACTGAGATAGGTTAAGCAATCAAATTCTGGTGGCCTTGGCTTTCAGCCGACCAAGAACAATAGATTCAGAATATTATCAACTGAGTGAGAGTATGGGAGAATAGTTCTTTTTGGTCCGTTAAAGGGGATTAAGGGAGCAGTTTATATAGTAGTGGAAATCGAACAAGCAAACATAGAAAACAATTAATCAATAACAAAATAAGGAAATAATATCACATGCAATCAGTAATAGAACCGGTAAAAGGAAAAATTAAAATTTCAAACCCTAGTTGAGTCCAATGGCCATGAATCTGGTCGGAAATGCGAGAATCGTTCATTGTAGAGTATATATAGATGAAACATCGCCAGATCTTCACAAAATCAGAGTCAATCAATCCTGCTCTTAAAAGGAGTTCTTGCCCAAAATAGAGCAAGAGCTAAGTAACACCATAGATGCGTATACAATAGCAAAGTATCATAAAATAGGTAAGTAAATCATCAATTGATTCCATTTTTAGGTTGGATTCGGAGAGAAATCAGGAGGCAGCCGCTAGGGTTTCTCAAAAAAGGAAAGTGGTTGAGAGGTTTTGAGAGCGACTGATAGGGGAAAATGAGTTAGGGTTTGGGTCATGGGGATATAATAAAAGGTGGGGAATTATTATGGGCCGTTGATCATTTGAGATCGACGGTCAAGACCAAAAAAGGATGTGGGGCGGGTCAGGAGATGGGTATAGGATAGTGGGCTGCTAGTGCTGGGTTAAAGGGAATTGGGGCAAGGTTTTGGTTCGAAAATTGACCCTATATTGGGCTAATAATTAAATACACGAAAATTATTAAAAAATATAATTTATATAAAATTAATTAATAGATAATAAAATATTAGTTATGTAATAAAATAATTGAAAATATTAATTTAACATTTATAAAAATATAAAAATGCTAATTTAGAGTGAATAATGCAATAAATGTAATTATGCATGGAATATGGGCCATTATTGCAAAATTATGTAAATGGCTCAACATATGCAAAGATAATTATATGAAATGAAGTAAAATATTATAAAATATATATGTAGATGTAAAATTATAAATTTGGATGATTAATTCATCAAAAAATAATTTGAGATAATTAATAAATATTTGAACAATTTAAATACGAGAAAATCAATTTTAAAGCCTTAAAATTTTGGAAATTTATAGAAAATACTTCTTTGACTCTTGTAAATTAGTGATGATGCAAACAAAATAATATTTTGAAAGTATATATGATATTTATAAAATATGAGGGCAAAATTAGGTATCAACAACTGCCCTTCTTTACTCGGAAATGATGAAAGAATTGTTGGGTAAAGAAAAATGATGACCAATTTTGTTCGAAGTGAGTGAGGAATGATGTGTTTTGAAAAACGTGGGGGTCGAACCCTGGGTCTTGAGTTGCTTACATATCCCTGGTGTTACGGGAATCAAGCCGTGTGTAGTTCTAGATCCAACGACGAACGAAATCGATGGAGTTGTTATAAGAGTGGTCGTATGTTTCAAAAAAGGATCTTTTGGGTAGGATAGTGTCATAAGTAACGGATGATTTCAGGTGGAGCTATGAATGCGAATCTGATTGTTACGGATGTATAAGGCAAATATTTGAACGGATATAGAACAAATGGTAATCAATTTCCGATCATCGGTTACATTTGAGGCGATCGAAGGATGTTAACGTCGTGAACGGAAACCGAAGCAAGAGTTTCTCCTGTTTGTAGAATTGTTACCTCCCGAGTTACCTGCAAAACTTAAAACATGATGCACGCGAACATATATGGGTTATTGCAAAAATTTAAACATGATGCAAATTCCCTTCAGACCATGAGATTTGTCTTTGGGCGATGAGGATGATGTCCTTAGACCATGACGTCCTGGGCCATGAAGCGTATGATCAGGGATTCGCAGGCCATGAAATGGTGTCCTCAGGCCATGTGGATGATGCCTCTGGACTATGATGCCTTTGAATAATAATACGCAATTTCGAGAGATCCTCTGACCATGGCATGATGTCTTCGGGCTATGAGGATGATGCCCTCAGACTATGACGTCTTCGGACAATGTGGCGATGTTTCAGCCCATGAAATGTAAAGGTGCTAATATCGATCACTTGATAAAGGAAACAGGTGATGCTCAGTCATATGTGAGAATGAGACGAGACAAGGATTAGTCTCGTATGGGATGAGGGCAGTGTTTTAACCCGATGCAAAGAGTGGAGACAATGCTTAACATCTTGCAAGGAAAGGCAGTGCTTATCCTTATGTAGTATGGAGGCAGTGCTTAGCCTCATGTAGAGAATGGAGACGGTGTTTAGTCTCATACAAGTAGAGGCAGTGTTTAGCTTTATGCAATATGGAGGCATCGTTTGGCCTCATGCGAGGAATAGAGACAATGCTTAGTCTAATGCAAGGAACGGCAATGCTTAGCCTTGTGCGGTGTGGAGGTAGTTCTTAGTTTCATGCAAAGAGCGGAGACAGTGTTTAGTATCATGCAAGAAAGGTAGTGTTTTAGCCTTATGCAGTATGGAGGCAATGCTCAACCCCATGCAAAGAGGTTGCAATGTCTCAAAAGTATGTCACAGTCATCAATTCAACAAGTTTCTTCAAAATTCTGCCCTAGTTTAAATGCATACTTCTGGCGATACATTCCTTGGCAATTCTAAACATGATGAGATAAGGCAAACATGAGTTCTTGCCCCAGTTTCTAACCATAGAGGGAATGAAGATTTTATTATGATGTGACCGAACCTATAGGGCTGCCTACGTATCCCCTCTTAAACGAAAATAAGGTCAAGCGTAGTTCAGTTACATCAAATAGAAAGTGCAAACCTAATCTTAAACATAGTATACTGAGTCCGAATTGATAGGTTTTGGCCAAATCTCTCCATCCAGTTCTCCAAGTATAAGTGCCCCTCCTGTTAATACTCGATGAACCATGTAAGGGCCTTGCAGTTGGGTGAGAATTTCCCCTTTGCTTCATCCTGATGTGGGAAGATCTGTTTCAGTACTAATTGCCCCGGTGTGAATTGCCTTGACCTAACCTTTTTGTTGAAAGCTCTTGCCATTCTATTCTGGTAGAATCGACCATGACACATTGTGTTCATTCTTTTTCCATCAATGAGAGCTAGTTTTTCATACCAGTTCCGTACCCATTCTATATCTTTGAGCTCGGCTTCCTTTATGATTCTTAAGGAAGGGATCTCCACTTTGGCGGGAATGACGACTTCAGTACCGTAAACCAGTAGGTAGGGAGTTGCCCAATTGATGTATGAACTGTGGTTTGATACCCAAGCAAAGTAAATGGTAGCTTCTTGTGCCATTGTTTGTAATTGTCTATCATTTTCCTCAATATATTCTTGATGTTCTTGTTGGCGGCTTCTACGGCTCCATTCATTTGCGGCATGTATGCTGTAGAATTCCAGTGCTTGATCTTGAATGTTTCACACATAGCTTTCATCAAGCACTATTGAGATTGGTGGCATTGTCAGTAATGATTGATTCAGGTACTCCAAATCAACAAACAATGCGGTCCCGGACAAAATCTGCTACGGCCTTCTTGGTTACAGCCTTATAGGATGCGGCTTCAACCCATTTTGTGAAGTAGTCTATAGCCACCAGAATGAACCTATGTCCGTTTGAAGTAGCGGGTTTGATTGGTCCGATGACATCCATGCCCCAAGTAGAGAAAGGCCAGGGCAAACTCGTTGCATTGAGTTCGTTGGGCGGCACTCATATCAGATCAGCATGTATCTGGCATTGGTGACACTTTTGAACATACATTATGTAATATGTTTCCATAGTCATCCAGAAATACCCTGCCTTTAATATCTTCTTGGCCAAAACGAAACCATTCATGTAAGGTATGTAAGTTCCGGCATGTATTTCCTCGAGCAATCTAAATGCCTCCTTAGCATCGACACATTGCAATAATCCCAGGTCAGGAGTTCTTCTATACATAATTCCTCCACTTTGAAAGAAATTATTGGCCAATCTTCGAAGCGTGCGCTTCTGAGTGTGGGTATCATTCTCTAGATGTTTTCCTTTTTCCATGTATTCCTTGATATCGTGGAACCATGGATTTCCGTCGAACTCTTCTTCAACATGAGCACAATAAGTTGGCTGCTTATGAATTCCTATTGGGATCGGATCGATGAAATTCTTGTCCTTATGTTGTATCATGGAAAACAAGGTGGCCAATGCATCTGCAAACTCATTCCGAATCCTTGGAACATGTTTGAACTTTATCTTTGTGAATCTCTTGATCAGCTCTTGTACACAATGCAAGTATGGCAATATTTTGGTGTTCTTAATAGCCCATTCTCCTAGAACTTGGTGCACCAATAGATCTGAATCTCCGATTACCAGGAACTCTTGAATGTTCATGTCAATGGCCAACCTGAGTCCCAGGATGTAGGCCTCATATTTCGCTATATTGTTGGTGCACGGGAACCTGAGTTTTGCGGATACCGGGTAATGTTGACCGGTCTATGACACTAAGACATCTCTGATACCCACTCCTTTGAAGTTTGTTGCTTCGTCGAAGAACATCCTACAACCATTGTATGCCTCGGTAATACCTTGTCCTACAAAAGATACCTCCCCGTCGGGAAAATACGTTTTTAACGGTTCCTATTCTCCGTCTACGAAATTTTCTGACTAGTGATCCGACAATGCTTGCCCTTTGACTATCTTCTGAGTTACATAGACGATGTCGAACTCACTCAGCAATATCTGCCACTTTGCTAACTTACCCGTAGGCATGTGTTTTTAAAAGATGTATTTTAGTGGATCCATTCTTGAAATGAGATATGTAGTGTACGCATAGAAATAATGTCTCAATTTCTGGGCTATCCATGTCAAAGCGCAGCAGGTGCGTTCCAACAAAGATTACTGGGCTTCGTAAGGTGTGAACTTTTTGCTCAGTAAATATATCGCATGCTCCTTCCTTCCAGTTTCGTCATGTTGTCCAAGAGCGCAACCAAAGGCCCCATCCAACACAGACAGATAAAGCAGCAGGGGTCTTCCTGGTTCTGGTGGGACCAACACGGGCGGTTTAGATAAAAACTCCTTGATTTTGTCAAAGGCTTTCTAACATTCTTCATTCTAGCTTGTTGCAGCATCTTTCCTTATCATTTTGAAGATTGGCTCACATATCACCGTTGATTGTGCTATAAAACGACTGATATAATTGAGGCACCCTAGAAAACTCATCACATCTTTCTTATTCTTTGGCGGCGGCAAATCTTAGATAACTTTGATTTTTGACGGGTCTAACTCAATACCTCGACGGATGACAATGAAACCTAACAACTTTCCAGTAGGGATTCCGAAGGCACATATTGCAGGATTCAATTTCAAATTGTATTTTCGAAGCCGGTCGAAAAATTTCTTTAAGTCTGCTATGTGATCCGAACTCCTTTTAGATTTGATGATAACATCATCCATGTACACTTTTATTTACCTGTGTATCATGTTGTGAAAGAGAGTCATCATGGCCCTCATATAGGTGGCCCCGGCATTCTTCAAACCGAACGACATCATTTTGTAACAATATATTCCCCACTGTGTGATAAAGGCAGTCTTTTCAGCATTCTCTTCATCCATCCAAATCCGATGGTATCCCGCGAAACAGTCGACAAAGGATTGGAGTTCATGCTTGGCGCAACTGTCAATCAGTATGTATATGTTAGGCAGCGGGAAATCATCCTAAGGACTTGATCTGTTCAGATCTCGGTAATCGACACATACTCTAACTTTCTCATCTTTCTTTGGAACTGGCACAATATTGGCAAACTAGGACGGGTATTCGACCACTCGGAGAACCCTGACTTTGATTTGCTTAATGACCTCTTCTTTTATCTTCAAACCCATATCTGGCTTGAACTTTCTGAGCTTCTACTTTACCGGTGGACACGTGGGATTGATGGGTAGCTTGTGAGCTACTATGGATGTTCTTAACCCAGTCATATCATCGTAGGACCATGCGAAGATGTCCTCATACGCCTGATATACTCTTCTTTCTCTGACGGTGATACATGAATGCTTATACGAGTTTCCTTGACCGTCTTTGAATCCCCTAAGTTAACGGCCTTAGTTTCCTCCAAATTAGACTTCAGTTTGTTTTCAAAATTCTCTACTTCTTTGACAAATTCATCAGGTATCACATCATCTTCCAGATCTTTCGAATCACTGTCCTTATGTTGCGCTGTCTCATTACATGTCACAGTCGTAGGTTTATCAGGATCTGTAATAATTATGCTAAAAAGAATGTAGAAATATAATAATAATAAATATGAAAAGTAGTAGTGCATTAATAAAATTTTAAAATGTCAACAAGTACGACTCGATGTCTCAAGTAATTATTTCAAAACAAAATATTGAAAATATCTTAAATTCGTGAAACAATTTAGAAATAAATCATGCTAATTTGCCAGGCTACCCAGGAACTCGGCGAGCCCGGGATGGTGCAACGGTTAAGTTTTTGAGAACAGCTCCCTCTTCCATTGTTTGAATGGTAAGGTCTTCCTCCTCCTCCTCAACAATTGCACTGCAGTCCACGTCTTCTTTATCTAGAAACAACTTCCTCATACCGGCTAAAACCTCATCTTCTTCGGTTCCCCACATCATGTCAACTTGATGCAGCGATGGTACGGGTTGTTCCAGTGGATAATAAGAGGCGCGCCATGGCGGTATCCAATCTTGATGCCCTTGCACAGTATATTCACATCCGAGTCCAAAGGTCGTGCCATGCTACTATGGTTGTACATGTTTAGTGATCCCCTGAAGCTTTTTGCCAAGACCCTTGCCTCGTTCATATCTCGTCCACATCAATATGATTTCTATCTTCTTGCTCCACCATCGATCCTTTTCAATTGCGTTCACCCGCTCAATGCGGTGATATGTTTCCCCACCCAACTTCCTCCTGTTTTTGATGACTGGAACAGTCTGGTTGGTGTCGATAGGGTTGTTTCCGTCTCTATGAATGATCACCTCCTAATGATTCCATTCGAACTTCATAGCCTGGTGCAGAGTAGAAGCCAATGCCCCAGCTGCATGTATCCATGGTCATCCCAACAATAAGTTGTAAGTAACAGATATATCTAGCACTTGGAATTCAATATCAAACCAAGTCGGACCCATCTGTAGATCAAAGTTGATTTCCCCGATATTGGCTCTCTGAGATCTGTCAAATGCCTTCGCATTCATGCTTCCCATTCGTATCTCGTGCAGGTCTTTGCGTAATTCTTTCACAGTGGTCAGTGGGCATATGTTTGGGCTCGGACCTCCATCTATCGGGACCCTGGCAATGAACTTGTCCTCAAATTGCACTGTGATATGCAATGCCCTGTTGTGACTGAGTCCTTCTGGTGGTAACTCATCTTCGTGGAAAGTAATTTTGTGACTCTCTAATACATGTCCGACCATGTTAGCTATCTCTCCACTAGTGATGCCGGCGGGTACATAAGCTTCACTTAACACCTTTGTCAAAGCATTCTTGTGCGTGTCTAAGTTTTGCAACAGTGATAAGATGGATATCTGAGCAGGGGTCTTGTTCAGGTGGTCAACAATAGAGTATTCTCTTGCTTGTATCTTCCTCCAAAGATCGTCAGTGCCGGTCTCAACAGTAGGCGGTTAAGGTGCATCTTCCTTGCTTGTACCTCCCAGATTCTCAGGTGTGTAAACCCTGCCAGTTCTAGTCATACCGTGCGCGGCACCCATTTCTTCCATTTTGGCTTTTACTTTTATTCTTACTTCCGCAACATAATCCCATGGGATGTCATCAGGCTCATAAGATGGTGTTGGAGCTACCATTACACTGAAAGGTGTAGCTATCTCAACTTCAAATGGCGCCTGCGTTTGTACCACAACTGGCGTGAGGGCGACCAGAGATATTTTAGGAGCGTCTCCCTCTCGAATAAGTCCAATGGACCCTTCCTGATCCCACTCCTCGTCAGTTTCTATCACATGCACTCCCTCACCTCTGTGATCCGGGAGAGGGTTGTTGCGGACATTCGGTGCAACTTCCTTTGCTTAGTGTCGATCTCTGTCTGAATCTTGTCTTTCAACGTGAGGCATTACTCAATGGTATGACCCTTCATACCTTAATAATAAACACATGTTTTGTTAGAGTTGATCCATTTGGGGGGGGGGGGGGGATATTTCACAACAACAGCAGGAATAAGGGTGACGTAACCAACGACCTTCAGTTATTCATATAGTTGGGCTATGGGTTCAGCAATTAGGGTGTATTGCCTAGGAGGCCTGCGGTCAAAATTTGGACATGGCTTTGGGTAGCTTTGGCGAGCGAGTGGAGGTGAATGGTAATATGCAGGTTGAGTGTTGTAGGTATGGTAGGTGGCGGCAGGGTATTGGTAACTTGGGGGGTGTCGCGCCCTATTTTCTAGCGAAATCGGGCTTCGACGTGTGACAACTCTTTTAAATGAATATTAAAAGAGAAGAGTCGCTACCTAACGATTTTAAGGTGCGTTAGGGCACCTATTTCAAGTCACTCCGGTTGAACTAGTTTGCGTCATTAAAGATCGGGTAAGGGTTCAAATTACCTCGAAGAGAAGGTGTTAGGCACTCTTCGAGATCCACAACTGTGATTCCCAGCCGAATTTAAACTAAGTGCGATTATTGAGTTAAACTAGATTGTAGGTTGCTGGGTTGTGAATTAATCATAAGTGGTCAAGTAAATATATACATCAATTAAAAGAAATTAATTAAAACTAGTCATGGAAAAATGTAAGAATTGTAAATCATAAAAAAGCCTACTTAATTACATTAAAGGAGGGATCTAAATTTTTAAGGCTGATGGATCAACTCTCATACAAAGTCTGATAGGACTTTTATAGCCAAAGTGCAATAGCTATTCAGGCAATTTGTGTATCATTTCGCTACCCTCATTACTATCTTTAAGTTGTTACCTAAAGCGCACCAGTTATTTATAAATCGTGCCTTAATAAGCCTACCCGTCCGATTCCTATAGTCTAGGAGGCATTGGATACTATCTAAAGGGAAGTTCTAGACTCAAACAAAAGCTAAGGTTACTACTTTTGATTATCTAAGTGACAAATAATATAAACACACAAGGAGTAGATCAAATAGCACGTAATACAAATAAGGGCTCATATTGACCCCCGAATTAATCAAACTAATTAAGGTGATTAACTAAAGTGGTAAGTGAGTTCCTGAAACATACTACTTTCTTAATTCAATACTCGGTGACTCAAGTATAAGCGTGAGAGAATATACATAAACCAGAGAGTTATTAGAAAGGTTGAGTAGACCAGAGAGTTATTAGAAAGGTTGAGTAGAAAACAAAGTTGTTGGATTAAATTCTGAAGTAACGTGTTCCTTTATATAAAGTAGACAAGAAACGGGATTGAAATAAGACACATGATTTAAAAATCATATGGCAGATAAGTAATTCGTATATAAAGATTGTTTCTAGCCCCAAGCCTTAAATAAATAAAAAATTCTTATAGAACGACTATACTTAATTTAACAAATCTTATTTCCAGTGAAATGAATCAAGAGTTTTTTTTTTATTTAATAAGAGAGGTTGATGATATGTTCAAAACAATTAGCAATTTTCAATGTTAAAAGGAAGCTGAGTGTATTAAAGAGCCCAAGAATACTACTATGAATTATTATTAACACAATAACACAAACAGAGAACTATTTCTCCCTCTTATTTAAATTCTATAAGCAAGATGTTAATATTAAAAATTAAAGCATGACTTCAATGATTAATAAAAAAAATAGAAATAAACCACGATAACAAATAGGACATAACAGCAACAAGTGACAAACAAGTTCCCAGCCCCCATCATCCCGTTTACACTATTACAGATGATTTTATAGCATCGTTACAAGGCAAATATTACAACACAGACTGAACTAATGAGCTTCAGGCGCAAAGTGGATTCCAACACAACAATTCTTAAACCTTCCCCTTCCCAGGCGACTCCAAACCCTCGCCCAAAGCTCGAATTTGGCCATCCTGTAACATCATAGCCACACCAGAACACATATGCAGCACACATGGAGATCGAATTATCGTGAAAATAGATTTTAACTCGTTACTTCCTAATAATACACCTTCAAGTAATTGGTTCAAACTATTTACAGCTTAGTCATGTAAAGAACCTATTGAGAAATACAGCTAGATAGTCTTTAACACAAACAAAGTTGACTTCTCTTGCTATTAGTTCCTAAATAGAGTATCTCTAGTGTTCAAATCAGATAAACAATTATTCAAACTAAAAAAAGGCAAGCATTATGGGATAGCAAGTTATCCGGATGTTCCATCCTAGAGACTAGATATCTAGATGAATTAAAATACTAATGACATGGTATCTGCAGGTTTAAGAACATCCTGGCAGTAATGTTTTAGTCAACAAAGCAAACAAATATCACTTTTAGCTTTCCGGCATACTATCCTCAAGTGGACCCGTAGTATAATAGGCCATTTAATCCTAAATATGGTGTCTAAGTGGAGAAACAAGTACATTGAATTAGGCAAGGTAGGTTTAAACACATAAGACCAGCAAACAACCTTAAGATTAAGGGATTGAAATTATAACGATTCAAATATTGTCTTTCATTAACTTAGAAAATATACCTAATGGCATGATACCTATGTGATACGTTCAAATATGTACAAACAATAAAGATCGAGAAACACACAAATATCACTTAAAGCCCTTTAGGAATAATTCATGAACTGATTCCTATAGCCTTATAGATCAGTTGGTATTGCATTTATTAATACGATCTCTTAATCCTAAACATGCGAGCTGCTAATTCTCCAGGAAATCACAAAAAGAGCTACAGGCAAACATGGATTAACACACTCACATATGGGTTCTTGGTTAGTAGTTCCTATAGACATGTTTTAATTATATCATAGAACTCAAACAGGATGGAGATTGTAGCACATATGAAGATTAGAGACGTACCTGGACATTTAACTTGGCATGATCTCATCAACAGAGTGCCGCATGGCACTTGGCATGGCCAAGATTATGCAAAACACACAAATACAGTAAAAGAAAAATAAAAATTAAAGAGGAGAACTAGTCTATTCTAATAACAACCAGCACAGAAAGGGATCGAAATGCGTCGTTCAGGGAACTAACCAGTGACGTAGTACCGAATTAATAAGAAAACCAGAATACAAATAAATAGCCCGCGAACAGAGTTTAGACAGTAGAATAAACCCAACGATTATAGCGATGAACTTGGAATAGAAGCAACAAGAAAGAATCTGAATATCGAGAGGAATGAAAAGAAACAAATTTAATTTCTCCTCGACTTACAGCCGGCAAAGCAAGAATAGAAAAGCAACTCATGTAACGCATCTCAATAACAAATGTTATAATGATTGTGAATAACAGTGGTCCGAAGTCCCCCCTAGATGCATAGAATATATCACTATTTATAGTTATGAATTAGTCTTAGGACATGTATCTAGAATGGAAAAGAATCAAATAAAATAGTGTATCAAATAAAAGAAAATTTTTGAATTGCTAAGCAAGGATTCGGGGATTGAAGCGAAATTGGAGTACTCGAACTAAAAAATGAACCGTTGGTGATTAATTCATATAAAATAGATTATGATTATTGGAAAACTTCGCTTTACATAATCAATATAAGTATTTCTACATAATCGAAAAATCAGAAGAGAATATTGACAACTGAATTTCCAAAATTGCAATCCAATCGATAAGAAAAACTGAAGAATGGGTGAAGCGCTTACCTCGAAAACTGTCCATATTCATCTAATTGATTTGAACCTACGGATGTTGAAATGGAAAGAAGAGCATGCATATGGGGGAAGGTTTTGTTAGTCAATACGTAGATTATGATTATTGGAAAACTTCGCCTCTGATCTTCAACGAGTAGCATACTTTGTTAGTCAATACGTATTACTGTAAATAATGAAACAATAAACTTTCTGAAACAGGAAAAACAGAAACAAAGAGTTAACAACAACAGAATGTCGAAATAATTTCTGGAAAAATAATTTCGGAATAAATCGAGCCCACTGAATGCATAGTGTGTCCTTAAGGAAATTATTTCCCTCAAGTACCCGAGGTGCTGGAATATTATCCTCCCAGGATAGAACGATTTTAACTCACCGGAGTGTTGGTACCAAAAACGCCGATAAAATAAAGAACCACTCGAAGGCTGTAAAACACACTAAAGATTTTGTGCAGAAGAAGAAGAAGAGCAGAAAATTTTGTAAGGAAAGATTATGAAATTCAAAGCATATTTATAGACTTTCTGGCACTGTTTCTGAAAAGGTTTGCAACCTTTCAGAAACAGCCATGGCTGTTGGAACATGTTGTTTGAAATATGGCGGAAAAACGGATTTAAAATAATCCAAAAAAGAAAACGGAACCGGACCGGGTCGCGTCGCGGGTCCTGAGTTATTTCGGGTTGAATTTTCATTAATTAATTAAATAATTAAAAGAAATTTTGTCCAAAAAGATTAATCAATCAATCTTTCCGAAGTCGAAGTCGAAGCCGAGCCGAGCGAGCGACGACGACGACAGCGCGAGACGTACTTTCTTTCCAACCCATTTAACACCAAAAGAAGTGTTTTCTCAATATAAGCACATTCACTTTTCTTTCAACCACCAATGAGGGACACTTTGCTCTTTCTAAAGCAAAAAGGAGCTCACTTTCCCTCCATTTTCTTCCCTCAATTTCCCATTCACCAATCTTTATTTCCAACAATCTCCCAAATGAATGGGGAATGGCTATAAGACAAAGGAGTGCACGGACGAGTGTGTATTTTACATGCAAGGATTAATTGCATCTGGATAAGTAGGTTTCCCTTTGAACTTTCCATAGTGAACTTATATCGGATATACTCGGTCAATCGGTAGATTTAATATCTTTGAACCGTCGAGCTTTGTTATATACTTAGATAACATAAGTCACACAATCAACCCTTAACCATCTATGGTTCTCACGGTTATGTTCGTTTCAGCCATGAGCACCGCCTGATTTCATGAGTGCTTAGAAAATGGGCCTTTACTTTCATTCCCCTTGAAGTGGCTTACACTTCACACTCACATAGGTAATTTCTAAACTTATAATCATATAGATACACTATCTGATCATATCCTGCCAGACTTAGCAAATCATTAAAAAGCTTTAAGCGTTATTGATTCATCAAAAAGCCTTAATGCTTTACCTCGATTTCTGAACATTGTCTTCATCACGAGAATGAGTTGAGTTATTTGATAATGTTGAACCGTCATTCATAACTTTGTTTGATCTCTTTGAACCTAACTCTTGGGATTTCCAGTCTGCTAGGTAGAGTTACCGCCATAATGACTTGTCATAGGCCTTATCCCCATTCCCTTTGATGATCTTTCAACTGTCTCTCTAGATAGGCCTTTTGTAAGTGTCAATCGTGATAACACCACTAGAGAGTAGTTGTCTAACGGTATTGTGTCTCCGTCGTATATGACAAGATTTTTCGTTATACATAACGCTCCCTGCCCTGCCTATTACCGCTTGACTATCACAATGTATACATATTGGTGCCAAAGCTTTGGGCCAAAATAGAATATCTTCCAAGAAATTCTGGAGCTATTCAGCTTCTCCGGCCTTATCTAAAGCTATGAATTTAGATTCCATTGTAGAATGGGCGATGCACGTTTGTTTGGATGATTTCCAAGACACTGCTCCACCCCCAATTGTGGAAACATACCCACTCGTGGATTTAACTTCAGATGATCCAGTGATCCAATTTGCGTCACTATATCCCTCGATCACGAAGGGATATTTGTTATAATACAAAGCGTAATTTTGGGTATGTTTCAGATACCCCAAAACTCGTTTCATTGCCATCTAATGTATTTTATTGGGATTACTTATAAACCAACTCAGTTTACTAATAGCACATGCTATATCTGGTCGGATACAATTCATGATATACATCAAACTTCCCAATACTCTTGCATAGTCCAGTTGTGAGTCACTTTTACCTTTATTCTTTTGAAGTGCATAACTCACGTCAATTGGAGTCTTGGCAATTTTGAAATCCAAATACTTGAACTTGTCAAGGAACTTTTCAATGTAGTGAGATTGTGATAATGCTAGACCTTGTGGAGTGTTGTGAATTCTGATTCCTAAGATCACATCAGCAACTCCTAAGTCTTTCATGTCAAATTTTCTAGCCAACATGCGCTTAGTAGCATTTATATCTGCCATATTTTTTCTCATTATCAACATGTCATCAACATATAAACAAACAATGACTTCATGTCCTGGAGTATTTTTAATGTAAACACATTTGTCACACTCATTGATTATAAACCCACTTACCAACATTGTTTGGTCAAATTTGGCATGCCATTGTTTAGGTGCTTGTTTATGTCCATAAAGCGACTTAACAAGTTTGCACACTTTCTTTTCTTTACCCGAAACCACAAAACCCTCAGGTTGTTCCATGTAAATCTCTTACTCCAATTCTCCATTTAAGAAAGTTGTTTTAACATCCATTTGATGGATTTCAAGACTGTACACGGCTGCCAGTGCCACTAACACCCTAATAGATGTTATCCTCATTACTGGAGAGTAAGTATCAAAGTAGTCAAGGCCTTCCTTTTGTCTATAACCTTTGACAACAAGTCTTGCCTTATATTTGTCAATAGTGCCATCAGCTTTCATTTTCCGTTTAAAGATCAATTTCGAACCTAAAGGCTTATTTCCTGGAGGAGGTCAACCAATTCCCATGTATGGTTATCTAAAATTGATTGAATCTCACTATTGGCTGCCTCTTTCCAAAATGCTGAATCAGAAGATGATATAGCTGCTTTAAAAGTTTGAGGCTCATTTTCAAGTAAGCATGTCACAAAATCTGGTCCAAAGGAAGTAGACTTTCTTTGATGTTTTCTACGCCTTGGATCTTCTTCACTTGGAATATTTTCCTTTGGTTCTTCTCATGGTCATTTAGATCTTTCACTTAACGACTCACATTCAGTTTTATACAGATAGATACTTTTAAAAAATTCAGCATTATCTGATTCAATTATCGTATTAACATGAATTTCAGGATTATCAGATTTATGAACCAAAAATCGACATGCTTTACTGTTTGTAGCATATCCAATGAAAACGCAATCCACGGTTTTTGGTCCGATTTTTACCCTTTTGGGTAAAGGTACTTGTATCTTTGCTAAACACCTCCACACTTTGAAGTATTTCAAGTTGGGTTTTCTTTCTTTCCATTTTTCATATGGAATTAATTGTGTTTTGATATGGGGTACTCTGTTGAGTATTCGGTTAGCTGTAAGGATAGCTTCCCCCCACAAACTCTGCGGTAATCCTGAACTTATTAATAGAGAATTCATCATTTCCTTTAATGTCTGGTTTTTCCTTTCCGCAATTCCATTAGATTGAGGTGTGTAGGGGCATTAGTTTGATGGATAATTCTATATTCCGAACATATTTCTGCAAACGGAGATTCATATTCTCCACACCTATCACTTCTAATCATTTTGATCATTTTATTCAATTGATTCTCCACTTCATTCTTGTATTGCTTAAATGCTTCAATTGCTTCATCCTTACTATTAAGCAAATAAACATAACAATATCGAGTGCAATCGTCAATAAAAGTAATAAAATACTTTTTCTCACCTCGAGATGGTGTCGACTTCATATTACAAATGCCAGTATGAATTAAGTCTAAAAGATTTGAATTCCTTTCAACGGACTTATAAGGATGTTTTACAAACTTAGATTCAACACATAATTGATATTTTGATTTATTACACTCGAATTTAGGCAATACTTCTAAATTAATTAACTTCCGCAAGTTTTTATAATTGACATGTCCTAATCGAATATGCCATAAATCATTTGACTCCAATAAATAAGAAGAAGCTGAAATTTTATTCATATTGTCAACAACCATTACATTGAGTTTGAAAAGGCCCTCTGTGAGGTAGCCCTTTCCAACATACATTTCATTCTTGCTTACAACAACTTTGTCAGAAACAAATACACATTTGAATCGATTCTTAACAAGTAAAGAAGTAGAAACTAAATTCTTCCTAATAGTAGGAATATGAAGTATGTTGTTGAGCGTTAACACCTTGCCAGAAGTCATCTTTAGGAATATCTTCCCATTACCTTCAATCTTGGTTGTTGCAGTATTTCCCATGGAAATCTCTTCTTCGGGACCAGCAATAGAGTAAGTCGCAAATGCTTCTTTGACAGCACAAACATGTCGAGTGGCTCCAGAGTTAATCCACCACTCCTTCGGCTTTCCAACTAGGTTGCATTCCTAAAGCATTGCACATAGATCAACAATGTCATCATTCTTTTCCACTATGTTAGAATGTCCCTTCTTCTTATTCTTCTTATCAACAATGTCATCATTCTTTAGGGGCTTTGTGACCAGTTTTTCCACAATTATAGCAGTTGCCCTTGAATTTCTTTTTGTTCTGCTCCTTAGTCTGTCCAGAAGACCTCTTTTTCTTCTTACTTTTTGGAGCAGTCTCCCCAACTATATTAGCTCCCATGATCGTTGAATTTACACGAGACTTCTTCTCAGATGTTTTGTTGTCTTCCTCAATCTTGAGACGAATCACAAAATCTTCCAACTTCATTTTTTTGCGCTTGTGCTTAAGATAGTTTTTAAAATCTCTCCACGAAGGAGGCAATTTTTCTATCATTGCAGCCACTTGAAATGCTTCATTCACGACCATACCTTCAGCAATAAGGTCGTGAAAAATAAGTTGAAGTTCTTGAACTTGGGTTCCAACGGTTTTGCTGTCTATCATTTTATAGTCTAAAAACTTGGCAACCACAAACTTCTTCAAGCATGCATCTATAGTCTTGTACTTCTTTTCAAGTGTGTCCAATAATTCTTTCAAAGTTTTTACAGCACTGTAGACATTGTACAAGTCATCCTCTAAAGCACTTAGGATGTAGCCTTTGCAAAGAAAGTTTGCCTGTTTCTACGCCTCAATAATCATAAACTTCTCATTGTCCGGCATGTCGGCGGCAGGCAATGGAGGGTCTTCACTGGTGAACTTCTGCATACCAAGTGTGGTAAGCCAAAAAAACACCCTCTGCTGCCATCCTTTGATGTTGGCTCCAGAAAATTTCCCCGGTTTCTCGGCTGGTGGAACAACAGTTCGTCTTGACGAGGGTATCGTCGTTGCCGCAACAGTCGCAGAAGAATTTCCATTATCAATTCAATTTCTCACTGTCAACAACAGAAGAGTTCAATTAATGGCAAAAAATAGAATAGTAAACAGTACTATAATGAACGATAAACAATACGTTTAATAAATAAAAACCGAAGTTTTTTATATACTGTTTCACAATATTCAATGAAGTTTTTATGTTCTTCAAATCATTTCTGAATTGTAATACTCCGATGAAGTTTTTATATCTCCAAATCAGAATAGAAAAAATCAGATGGAGTAGAAAACCACACAGGTTTTAATCTCCAAAAAATAGAATACAAAATACAATAAAATAATTTCCTTAAGATTGTTAGTCAATACGTATTACTGTAAATAATGAAATAGTAAACTTTCTGAAACAGGAAAAACAGAAATAGAAAGTTAACAACAACAAAATGTCAAAATAATTTCTGAAAAAATAAATTTTCCATTTTACTTTTTTGTAATTTTCCGCTTTCTTGCCTTATTATATTATGGGAATACAATAATTATGGATATTATGTTATTGGTTAAAATTTTAACCTCACATCAGTGCCTAGGGCCTACTGAAGCGTTGCAGATCCTAGCAGAGTATCATGTATGAAGGCCTAAGTGATGCTCATCAGTGTCGGTATAGCGCCAAAAAACGAATAGATAGGTGGTTCAGTATAGTTTTAAGTAAATATCAAAAAAAGAGTTTGTTCCTAATAAATCGAGCCCACTGAATTCACAGTGTGTCCTTAAGAAAATTATTCCCCTCAAGTACCCGAGGTGCTGGAATATTATCCTCCCAGGAAAGAACAATTTAAACTCACCGGAGTGTTGGTACCAAAAATACCGATGAAACAGCGAACCACTCGAAGGCTGTAAAACACACTGAAGATTTGGTGCAGAAGAAGAAGAAGAAGAAGAAGAAGAGCAAAAACTTTCGTAAGGAAAGATTCTGGGATTCAAAGCATATTTATAGACATTCTCGCACTGTTTCTGAAAAGGTTTGCAACCTTTCAGAAACAGCCATCGCTGTTGGAACAGGCTATTTGAAATATTGCGGGAAAATGGTTTTAAAATAATCCGGGAAAGAAAACAGAACCGGACTGGGTCGCGTCGCGGGTCCTGGGTTATTTTGGGTTGAATTTTTGTTAATTAATTAAATAAATTAATTAAATAATTAAAAGAAATTTTGTCCGAAAAGATTAATCAATCAATCGATCTTTGACCAAATCCGAATTCAAATCCGAATCTGAAGCCGAAGCCGAGCCGAGCGAGAAACGACGACGACGGTGCAAGACTTACTTTCTTTCCAACCCATTTAATACCAAGAGAAGTGCTTTCTCAATATAAACATATTCACTTTTCTTTCTACCGCTAATGAGGGACACTTTGCTCTTTCCAAAGCTAAAGGGAGCTCACTTTCCCTCCACTTTCTTCCCTTTATTTCTCATTCACCAATCTTTAATCCCAATAGATTTCTGTCGGTTCTTCTTGAGGTTTTGAATGTAGAAACATCCAACGCGTTCTCTGTGTTGAACCTGAATCTATCCATGAAGTTTGATGCCATACTTATCCAGATCTATGGCAGTTCCACATCCGCCTGAGTACACAGATCTTCGTAATTCAGACATTCAATGCCTTTCCCACCTTCAACACTCTGGACACTCCCTGTGAGCTTCTTGAGTTCCTCTGCCATATTTCTAATGAGCAGGTCCTTCTCGGTTGATTTGGGTACTTATAGGGTTTGTCGCGGGGTGTGGGGTAAGGTTTTCACATATATTGGATTGCTTTGATGAGTTCCTGGAACTTAGGTATATGGGTGGTCATTGGTCGAGTTTTGGGGATCGGAAGTAGTTTGTGGTGCATTTTGAGGAGTGTGATATGTAGTGGTTTGCGGGTATTGAGTTGGATAATGGTGATGTTTTTAAGGGGTTTGCATTGGTGGTGGGTTAAGGTTCTGGAGAGGTGCGGGATTATGATACTGGTGTGGTGCGGCAGGATTTGGAGCCATTGGTGGTGGGTTCTGATTTTGTGTGTTTTGTGGTGGTGTTGGTTCTAGGTAGTCGAGTTTTGCTGGTTGATGCCAGGAACATTGAGAGTAAGGGAAAGGTTTGCCAGATTTTGGACCTGCTCAAGCTCGCCCTATAGTTCCAGGATTTTCTGCTCCAAGCATAAGACCAACGCGTTCGGCCCCAGAGTACTTCTACCATCCGAAATTTCAACATTTTGCGCCACAACAACATTGTCTTTTCGGATACCACTTAAATCATTCATTTTCCCTTTGCCCTTTCTTTTTCTTTTCGAGTCACTAGGTGGAGGACCTCTGGATCTAGTGTGGTATGTTGATGATGCCAGTATGCATGAACCAACCTTTGGGAATGGGAATAATCAGAAAGAAAGAAAAATAAAAGGTAACCAAGTCAGTAAGATGAAATAAAAGAGTGTTCGCAATAATTAAACATGTTTCACAAAGTCATGCAATAATTCGCATTCTAATTTGGGGACCTCTGTAACGACCCGGCTAGTCGTGTTGAGTATTTCAGCCCTGTTCTCCCATTTACTACTCAATTTGTGCTTTACAGTTGTTATGTGATTTGCCGGGGTAATTGGTTCGGGTCCGGTGTGGTTCGAAATGAATTGAGACACTTAGTCTCAAATATGAAAGCTTAAGTTGAAAAACTTGACCGGATGATTGACTTATATGTAAACGACCCTGGAATATAGTTTTGATGATTCCAACAGCTCTTATGGTGATTTTGGACTTAGGAGCGTGTCCGAAAAATTATTTGGTAAGTCCGTAGTTAAATTAGGCTTGAAATGGCTAAAATAGAAATTTAAGTTTGGATGTTTGGCCGTGGAGTTGACTTTTTGATATCGAGGACGGAATCCAGTTCTGAAAATTTTCATAGGACCGTTATGCCATTTATGACTTGTGTGCAAAATGTGAGGTCAATCAGACTTGATTTGACAGGTTTCAGCATCGAATGCAGAAGTTGGAATTTCTTAGTTTTATTAAGTTTGAATTGAGGTATGATTCGCATTTTTAATGTCGTTCGATGTGATTTGAGGCCTCGACTAAGTTCGTATCATGTTTTAGGACTTGTTGGTATATTTGGTTTGGGTCCCGGGAGCCTCGGGTGTGTTTCGGGTGTTATCGGATCATTTTGGACTACTTTGGATGTTGGTTTTCTGATGTCTAGTGTTTTTCTTCTCGTTCGCGAGTTTCCTCTGGCGTTCACGAGTTTCCTCTCGCGTTCACGAAGAAGGATTTGGCTTCTGGGATTTTGTTCTTCGCATTCGCGAAGAAGGAATTCCTGTTGTCCGTCACCCGACTTCGAAAGCTTATCTTGCATTCTATATGGAATTTGGAAATGATCCAAAAATGAAAGTTGTAGCCCGTTGTGTCTAATTTTTAGAAATGACAAACTGTTTGGCATTTGGAGTTGTGTACAACATATTATGGTGGATACACTACAGGCTGCCTGGGAAGAGTTTAGAAATCGCGAAAAAGAAATTTCTGTTGCACAAGGCTGACTTTGGAAGCTTATATCACGAAATCTATAAGGTATTGGAAGATGAGCAAAACATGAAAGTTGTAGTCCTTGATGTCTAGTTTTTAGAAAAAGTTAAATTATTTGTCATTTGGAATTTGTACAAAGAGTTATGACCATTATTCTAGAGGCTGTCTGGGAAGAGTTTGGAAATGGCCGTTGAGGATTTTGTTCATCGCGAACGCGAGAGGATGGTCGCGAACGCGAAGTACAAACCCCTGGGCAGCAGATTTAAGTTCTGCAAATGGGACTTCGTCCCATTTTTCATTTTTAAAGATTTGGAGCTCGGGGAGGCGATTTTGGGGAGATTTTCAAGGAAAACAACGGGGTAGGTGTTCTTAACTCAATTTAGGTCAAATTACCCGAATATATAGTTGTTTTTAACATTTAATTGGTGAATTAAGTTGAAAAATTTTGAAAACCCTCTTGGATTAATTTGAGGATTTGAGGGCCAAATTACTATCGAAATTTAGTAATTTTAGTATGGTTGGACTTGTGGTTGAATGGCCATTCATATTTTGTAACTTTTGTCGGGTTCCGAGAGGTGGGCCCCACGGGCAATGTTTGAGTGCAATTTCGAATTTTTTCTGAAAAAATAGTATTTTCATATGGAATTAATTCCTATAATTTGTATTGACTGAATCGAATTAATTGTGAGTAGATTCGAGGCGTTCGGAGGCCGATTCACGTGGCAAAGGCATTGCAGAATAAAGAATTACACGGTTTGAGGTAAGTAAAATTTCTAAATTTGGTCCTGAGGGTATGAAACCCCGAATTATATGTTATGTGATTGGTTTTGAGGTGACGTACATGCTAGGTGACGGGCGTGTGGGCGTGCACCATAAGAATTGTGACTTGATAAATTCCATGGAACTGTGTGGTTGAATAATCTGTTGATATCCAGAATTTTTTCACGTATTAAAGAAATCAAACTATAAATCATGTTTAAAACATGTTTTGACATTGTATGGACCCACAGAGGTCGTTTATATGTTGAATTATCTGCTAAATTGTTGTTTTGCACTCAGTCACAGTTTTACTTGAACATTACATCTCAGTCTCTATTGTTCATTATTGATGCATCATATCATTATTGTTTGGGCTGCTTATTATGATTTCTGAGAGCCCGAGAGACTGGAGAGGTTGATGACTGAGTGAGGCCGAGGGCCTGATTGTGAGGATATTTATGGGATCGGGCTGCACGCCGCAACATGTTTCATTGATTTATGCCATGATTGGCTTGTTATAGCACTTGGGCTGAAGGAGCCCCTCCGGAGTCTGTACACACCCCCAGTGAGTGCCTGTACCTACTGAGTGCGAGTGCCGAGTGATTGAGAGGAATGAGTGACTTTGAGGAAAGAGTGATTGTGAGGTTGGAGTGAATGGGAGTACTGAGTGACTGTTGCTTTGAGAGGATGCATTAATTTCATTATTGTTGCATTTCAGCTGTCATATATCACTGTTTTGGAAATTTCTGAAAGACATTATCTTCTGTTTCAGTTGAATTTGATATGAAATTACTGTTTGAGTTTTAAATGTTGAACTTGAAAGCATGCCTAACTTCTTATGTTGGAAATTACTATAATTGGACTTAGTTGTGAAGCTCGTCACTATCTTCAGCTCTTTATTTAGTATTGTTACTTTCTGAGTTAGTTGTACTCATACTACACCATATATTTCATGTGCAGATCCAGGTATTCCCGGACACAGTGGGTGTTGATTCCTTCGTACGATTGATTTTCTGGAGATTTAGAGGTAGCTGCCGGTGTTTCGCAGACCTTGTCTCTCCTCCCCTTTCTTCTTGTTTACTGTATTTGATCTTAGACTATTATAGACAGTATTTTCCAGACTTGTGATGTATAGATGTTCATGTACTCTGTTACACCCCGAAAGTTGGGAATTCCGCGTTATGTTTGGATTTTTTTAAATCCTGTTTATGAGAACTTTTGCTATTAAATCTGTTTTAATTCATTCTTGTTAAAAGTGTTGGAAATATTTATTGAGAAGTTGGCTTGCCTAGTACCACGTTAGGCTCCATAATGACAGATTAGGATTTTGGGTCGTGACAAGTTAGTATCAGAGCCTAGGTTACATAGGTCTCACGAGTCATGAGCAGGTTTAGTAGAGTCTTACGGATCGGTACGGAGACGTCTGTACTTATCTTCGAAAGGCTGCCAAACCTTTAAGAAAATTTCACTTTCTTGTATTCCATCGTGCGACATTGATTCAACTTGAAACATAACTCTTTGAATCCCTTCCATGCATTCGTGTGCGCATGTGAGCGTTCAGTATCGTCTGTGCATCGCCGACATGTGATTCCATGAGCGAGGTTGGAGATGAGTATTCTGTGTTTTGGTGATGGGCCAGTCTGGAGGACTTGAGGCCGGGGTTAGACCGCAGCTTAAGCGCGATAGTTTTGGTTGTGAGAACTTGTGCATTTGGACTTATGCGTTCGGTAGTATCCCTATGAGTGGAATTTGTGACTCGATGAGCGGTTGAATGACTATATGATGAGTATGATGTGAATGCGGGATGTATTCAGATGGGTTGAATGAGACAAATAAAGTTTACTTGTGACTCAAGAGTTTGCTATTGGGTACTTAATTCCTGTTTTGATGTGAAGTATGATCTTGAGTTGTGAGTGCATTGGGGGATTTGTCATTCTGTTTAATTGCATAGCGAAGGAGATTTTCATGTCGTGTTGATGAGTTCAAACTCAAAAATATTAAATGATTCCTTAGTAATTGTGTTTGCGAAAGGGTATAGCAAGATGCCAATTTGAGGCTAAGCAGGTGGGTTATCTCCAGCGGAGTAATCTACGTATGTGTGTTCCTTATAATGTTGAGTGGAGGATTTATTTTCTCCCAGCGGGGTATATGTGTTGAGATTTGAGTTTGGATTAGTTGAGAAAGTTGACTTGACCGTCACGGGAATGAAGGCGAGCTTAGTAGATGATTTGAGGTATTTTGTGGTTTGTGTTACCTGAGCTTGTGAAGAATTTTCGTGGAATTGACTGCCGGATTATGACAATAGTAGAGTATGGTTATGGTGAGTTATCAGATATTTTGTTATATGGCTTTGAGCCAAGTGGGGGAGTCTGCTATCTACGATTTTATTGCACGATTATGTGCGGTATTGATTTTGGTCTGAGGCATACTTGTTGAGTAGTTATGACTTGCAGAGGTTGATATCGGGGATGACTCGAGTAAGAAATTTCTTGAACGCGGGTTATATTGCACTTTATAAAAATATACAAAAATCATGAAATAATTAAATTGTTATTTTGAAGGATGTAGTGCGCACAAGGTATGAACTTGATTGGTGGTGTTAAGGCAGGGTTACTTCTTTGGGGGCTATTGTGCTAATGGAGCTTGTGTCCTTCGGCCCGTTTGGGCGGTGCAATTTAGATTTGAGCATAGTGGGTGACTTTCGAAAGAGTTCTAATGGATTCAAAATGTATGTGTCAATTGAAATTTTTTCAAAATTTGTATATTGCCAGAAGCGGTTATTTACACTGGATGGTGCCGGGACTTGCGATAATTCTGTATGACTATGGATTCTACATTTCAGTGCAAGAAAGGTAAAAGGGAATAATTTTAAGTCCACATAAGGTCTTTTCTGTGTGGGGGGTCTCGGTTATGGTACTTTTGTGGTGCTTAAGAAGAATACATTGGCTTATGGGCCTTAGGGCGGTATGGTTTTATGTTAGGATGTCTTGCAGTGAGTTGTGGGTAAGGATCATAGTGTTCTGACAAGGAAAAGTGTCAACTTGAGGGTAATTCAGAAGAAACTCGAAGTAAATAGGACAACTAGGTAGTAGGCTAGACCAGTATGGTAATAATATGCTCGGTTCTTTTGGGTAATTATGATGTGGTGAGACTGTACAAATGTTTTGGTGGCAATATTCTTGGGTTGGTGACCTGCGTGGCTTGGTCGAGTTAGAGGAATTCAGTTCCGATAGCCTGGTTATGTGCAAATAGATTTCAAAGTGTTCTTGATGGTTTCTACCATGGTTTGAGCCGGATATGTTCTACCGGTGTGGGGAATGTGTTGTGTATTATGATTTTCTCCAGGAACGAAGCAAGAGGGAGGTTTCTAACTGACCGGGTATGTAATTTGCTGGTGACTCAGAGTTGATAATGAGAATCTCGTGCTTGTCACATGATGGCATGATGGATGTGGTGTGTTGTGCGGGATTAAGATTTACATGTTCAAGGTGGCAGTTTATTCTTGAAGGGAAGGTCACGAATTCTGGACAGAATACAGTTTCAGATATTTAGATTAATGTTATAACTGATCGGTAGTTCCTGAGAAGGGTGCGTATTTCAAAAGGCGCATTGTGTTTTGACTTACGGATGTTCGTCGGTATTGCGGTACTCACCTGGGTGATAGACTATTGATATTCTAATTATTGTTATGGGAAACGAAATAATTATTGAAGTATTCCTAGTGGGATGATCGTGCATGAAGGATGTGATAGTCATTCGAGTGCTGGAGTTGTGATCAGTTACGGTGGTTCATGTGTTCTATGAATTTGGGGGACTGGCAGTTCTTAGAAGCAAATTGTTTCAGGGTTGCGACCTGGTTGAGGTGAGTGTTTTATTTAAACTCAGTAGAGGCACTAATTGCGTTAATTATTTGTGATAGCTGCGTGCCAAGAGTGCGTACATATGGGAGGTGTGAGCCATGTGCGGGCATTGGAGAAAATATTCATACTCGGAAGAATGCTTAGGCAAAGATATGCCTGGAGTTGACTATTAAGCGTAAAGTTATAATATTTCTCGTATTCGTACCTTTGTCGAGAACTATCTGGACTACACTTGAGGTTATAAAGAGGCTAATTCCCTAAATAAATTAGGTAGTTACTATTTCTGCGTTAACTTGCCGATTTGAGTAGTGATAGCACACTTTGCACCTGCCTACTCTATGGCATGTTATTTCTACCAGTCCACGAGCATGAGAATCATAATTCATTTATCATATGCATGTGTACTTATTTGATTACTCTTGTATGATATGCTTGGATGGGAGGCATGTGACCATGCCAGACGGATTATATTATTGGCACGTGAGTTGTCCGTGCGGATCCAAATACTGATATTATTGGCACGTGAGTTGTCTGTGCGGGTCCAGATATTGATATTATAGCACTTGAGTTGTCTGTGCGAGTGATGTTAATGTGACCTCTAGAAGAGCTGGTTACTATTATTAAATTCGTGTGTCTTGGTTCCACTATATATAATGAGCTTATAGCATTGCAGTTATGGTGGTGCTTGTTGAACTTGCAATACGATTCCCTACTTTGAGACATCTTCCATTTTGGGTATAAGGTTGCGCAGTTGTGGCTTGAGGTGTATTGGTGTGGCATGTCAGTGGGATAGTTGTGTTTAATAATATATGGTCATTGAACCTAGAATGGGTACTATCAGATTTTATTACGGTATATTGGGAGGATAATATTGAAAGTCGTCTTAGAAGGTGATTATGATTCTGGTTGGGGCAAGAAAGCTCCATGACTTGTTGATCTGATAAGGGGTTATGAGATTCCGCGTGTTTCTTTCATTATCAGCATTGTACGAAGGTTTTAGAACGAGGTTTTGTTTGATGTGGGGTTTAATACCAGTACCAGCTTGGTTTTGAGTAGTTATTGTGATCGAGAATGGCGATGCGAGTATGCGAGTTGTGTAGTATGTTATGCGATTATATCTGGAGTTATGGTTATGGATTGATACAGTTTGTTCAGACTTATATAGTGGATAGATGTGATATTCGGGTCTTGAAAAGAAATTATGAATGTTGGAAATTGAATTCCAAGGTTTATGGGATAAGGTTGAAGTAATGATTTTCAATTACATTGTATTGTCAGACCTATATGGAATAGGGTGGCGTGGGATCACCCCCGGGTATGTGCGTGGTAAGATGGAATAGTGATATGATTGCTTGGAAACAACTCTTGGCACGTTCGAGGACGAACGTATGTTTAAGTGGGGGAGAATGTAATGACCCGGCTAGTCATTTTGAGTATTTCAGCCCTGTTCCCCCATTTACTGCTCAATTTGTGCTTTACAATTGTTATGTGACTTGCCAGGGTAATTTGTTCGGGTCCGGTGAGGTTTCGAAATGAATTGAGACACTTAGTCTCAAAGATGAAAGCTTAAGTTGAAAAACTTGACCGGATGATTGACTTATGTGTAAATGACCTCGAAATAGAGTTTTGATGATTCCAACAGCTCTGTATGGTGATTTTGGACTTAGGAGCGTGTCCGAAAAATTATTTGGAAGTCCGTAGTTAAGTTTGGCTTGAAATGGCTAAAATAGAAATTTAAGTTTGGAAGTTTGACCGTGGAGTTGACTTTTTGATATCGGGGACGGAATCTAGTTCTGAAAATTTTCATAGGTCTGTTATGCCATTTATGACTTGTGTGCAAAATTTGAGGTCAAGCGGACTTGATTTGATAGGTTTCGGCATTGAATGTAGAAGTTGAAATTTCTTAGTTTTATTGAGCTTGAATCAGGGTATGATTCGTGTTTTTAGTGTTGCTTGATATGATTTGAGGCCTCGACTAAGTTCGTATCGTGTTTAAGGACTTGTTGGTATATTTGGTTTGGGTCCCGGGGGCCTCGGGTGTTATCGGATCATTTTGGGCTACTTTGGATGCTGGTTTTCTGATGTCTGGTGTTTTTCTTCGCGTTCGCGTGGTTCCTCTCGCGTTCGCGAAGAAGGATTTGGCTTCTGGGATTTTGTTCTTCGCGTTCGTGAAGAGACTCTCGCGTTTGCGAAGAAGGAATTCCTGTTGTCCGTCACCCGACTTCAGAAGCTTATATCTTGCAATCTATAAGGAATTTGGAGATAATCCAAAAATGAAAGTTGTAGCCCTTTTGTCTGGTCTTTAGAAATGTTAACCATTTGGAATTTGGAGTTTTGTATAAAATGTTATGGTGGACACACTACAGGCTGACCTGAAAAAGTTTAGAAATCGCGAAGAAGAAGTTTATTTTGTACAGGGCTGACTTTGGAAGCTTATATCTCGAAATCTATAAGGAATTGGGAGATGAGCAAAACATGAAAGTTGTAGCCCTTGATGTCTAGTTTTCAGAAAAAGGTAAACCATTTGTCATTTGGAGGTTTGTACAAAATATTATGACCATTACACTAGAAATGGTCATTGAGGAATTTGTTCATCGCGAACGCGAGAGGATGGTCGCGAACGCGAAGAAAAAACCCCTGGGCAGCAGATTTAAGTTTTGAAAATTGAACTTCGTCCCATTTTCTATTTGTAACGATTTGGAGCTCGGGGAGAGGCAATTTTCGGGAGATTTTTATGGAAAACAACGGGGTAAGTGTTCTTAACTCAATTTTGGTCAAATTACCCGAATCTATGGTTGTTTTTAACATTTAATTATTGAATTAAGTTGGAAAATTTTGAAAACTCTCTTGGATTAATTTGAGGATTTGAGGGCTGAATAACTATCGGAATTTAGTAATTTTGGTATGGTTGAACTCGTGGTTGAATGGGCGTTCATATTTTGTAACTTTTATCGGGTTCCGAGACGTGGGCCTCACGGGCGATTTTTGAGTGCAATTTCGGATTTTTGTTGGAAAATAGTATTTTCATATGGAATTAATTCCTATAATTTGTATTGACTGAATCGAAATAATTGTGACTAGATTCGAGGTATTCGGAGGCCGATTCGCGTGTCAAAGGCATTGCAGAATAAAGAATTACACGGTTTGAAGTAAGTAACATTTCTAAATTTATTCCTAAGAGTATGAAATCCCGGATTATATGTTATGTGATTGGTTTTAAGGTGACGCACATGCTAGGTGACGGGTGTGTGGGCGTGCATCATAGGAATTGTGACTTGATAATTTCCATGGAACTGTGTGGTTGAATAATCTGTTGATATCCAGACATTTTTCACGAATTATAAAAATCAAACTATAAATCATGTTTAAAATATGTGTTGACATTGTACGGACCCACAGAGGTCGTGTATATGTTGAATTATCTGCTAAATTGTTGTTTTGCACTTAGTCACAGTTTTACTTGAACATTACATCTCAGTCTCTATTGTTCATTATTGATGCATCATATCATTGTTGTTTGGGCTGCTTATCATGATTTCTGACAGCCCGAGAGACTGGAGAGGTTGATGACTGAGTGAGGCCGAGGGCCTGATTGTGAGGATATTTATGGGATAGGGCTGCACGCCGCAGCATGTTTCATTGATTTATGCCATGATTGGCTTGTTATAGCGCTTGGGCTGAAGGAGCCCCTCCGGAGTCTGTACACACCCCCAGTGAGCGCAGGTACCTACTGAGTGTGAGTGCTGAGTGATTGAGAGGAATGAGTGACTGTAAGGAAAGAGTGATTGTGAGGTTGGAGTGAATGGGAGGTCTGAGTGACTGTTGCTCTGAGAGGATACATTGATTTCATTATTGTTGCACTTCAGCTGTCATATATCACTGTTTTGGAAATTTCTGAAAGACATTATCTTCTATTTCAGTCGAATTTGATATGAACTTAGTGTTTGAGTTTTAAATGTTGAACTTGAAAGCATGCCTACCTTCTTATATTGGAAATTACTGTAATTGGACTTAGCTGTGAAGCTCGTCACTAGCTTCAGCTTCTTATTTAGTATTGTTACTTGCTGAGTTGGTTGTACTCATACTACGCCCTGTACCTCGTGTGCAGATCTAGGTATTCCCGGACATAGTGGGTGTTGATTCCTTCGTATGGTTGATTTTCTGGAGATTTAGACATAGTTGTCAGTGTTTCGTAGACCTTGTCTGTCCTCCCCTTTCTTCTTGTTTACTGTATTTGGTCTCAGACTATTATAGACCATATTTTTCAGACTTATGATGTATAGATGCTCATGTACTTTGTGACACCCCGATAGTTGGGAATTCTGCATTATGTTTGGGTTTTTATAATCCCGTTTATGAGAACTTTTGCTATTAGATATGTTTTAATTCATTCTTGTTAAAAGTATTGGAACTATTTTGTGAGAAGTTGGCTTGCCTAGTTCTACGTTAGGCGCCATCACGACAAGTTAGGATTTTGGGTCGTGACAACCTCATTGTAACTGTGGTAGGCCTAAGCGACACATAGACTTGGAGAAAATTTGTGCCAACGTTTGCTTCATTTCATTAATGTAAAAAAGATCCAAAACAATCTTTTTCTAAATCGACAATAATAAAATAAAGTTACAAATGTCATTTAGACTTATTACATCGAAACCTAATCTAAACTAAAAAGCAGTAAAGAACATCATCTCCTAATCTACTTGGTCCATGAAGGACCTTCTCCATGCTTGGTTCTCTTGACCTCATCAATCACGTTTCCTAGATTGCGCATATCCAGCAATAAGTAAGCTTTTGCCATCTTTCCTCCTTCATCATCGTTCATGCTTTGACAATATGAAAGTCTCTTTTTCATATTGCCTTCTAGCTCCATCAGAGCTTGCTCCAGGTATTCCAATCTTTCCGTTGACTTAGTGAAAATCTCCTTCCATTCCCTTATCGCCTCCATGTTCATTTTGTGTTGCTCCAGATATTTAGCTTCGAACTTGAACACCCTTTTGCGTAGCCTCTTGTACTTCACATGTGCCTCAGCCACTTCATCTATGATCCTATCCTTAAGGTTGACTCCTGGTTTGACATTCCTAGCTACGTCGTCTTCTAGCCATGATAGATAGTAGTACATATGACCGGCATGATACCTTTCTAGCTCAATAGTTTCTCCTTCCACAATGATCTTTTGATTCTACATGTGTTTTGCTTCGAACTTGAACATGATGACATCTCCCTTGAAATCTGCCTTGTACTAGACCATGTTGGAGACTCGAGGTATGACTTGTTTTCTTCCAGCTTGTCTCACTACCCTTATAGGAGCATAAGGGTAGATACCTCACAGCCCGATCAGTACCAAATGAGTAGTCTCCTTTGACCTGATGATGAACTCACTACTAGGAAACCATTCAAACATCCAATGCACTTGCTCATCTGTCAGATTATTGAAGAAATACACCCAACTTACAACATTTCCAGGATTTGCAAACTTGTCTGGAATAAACGTCATTTTCTTTGGATGATGGTTGTCTATGTAGCCATTTAGTGGTATTCGCAGAAGCTGTTGACGATACTCACCCCTCTGAAAGTATTCCAGCAGCCAGACTTGCAGTAATAGATTGCAACCCTCAAAGTAGCCAAACCCACTCTTGCACCGGTTTAGAGCACGATACATCTCAGCTAAGATCATTGGGATGATAGTATAAGTTTGTCCTTCAATACCATCCATTAAGGTCCTGGCGACCATGGCTAAGCGATATGAATTCTCCCCCCCCTTCATTGGAAAGATCAACAACCCCAGGAAGCAGACAATGAAAACATAAATCCGGCGATGCACCCATCCCAAAGAAGTAATGGCCAGTTCATCATGATGAAGACGATATTACTTGCTATGCCTATAATGCTCGTAAAGAAACTCAAAAAGGATGTATGATTTCTTCAGATAGAATAGTTCATCATTCTTCTTAAAACCCAACATTTTCAGAAAACTGTGAGGAGTGCGATTCTCTGGTACTAGCAGTCCCGAACTATGCCATGGTAACTTGGAGAAACCCCCTATTTCTTCTAGGAGAGGAGTTATTTCTATATTGCCGAACCGAAAAATAGCTCGTTTCTCATCCCAGAATATGGTAGCGGCCTCGATCAATTCCCTATTTGGTTGAATGTTCAGCAAAGATGGCAGGTCACCAAGTACTTTCCTCACATGATTCGTGTCACAAGGTGCAAGGTCTTTCCTCAAGTCAAGTATCAAAGGCGGGATATTCTGGACTATACCGAACTTGGGGATTTCGTGCTTCATTTTTTGCAAACAAATAAGAGTTATCCTTTTCCCCCCTCCAGACTCGACTACTTACGCAATAATGATCAACATGTTGGCACATTTTCTCCAAATAATGCACATAACATGATAGTGTCCTTTGGGATTATAGAAATCCCGTTGGACTTTGGACAAGGTTTATCTAAGCGGTTTGTTACGTTAATAACGCTTCAACCCATACTACGTTTAGCATGATGCATGTACATTTCAAATTGGAGTGGGGTTTCTAGAGGGGTCTAGACTGGTACTCCCAAGTGGACAACTTGGAAGGGAAAGGCACGGGACCGTCGACTGCACCGCTGATCGACTAGTCTACCGCAAATAAGCCTTTCCGATTAAAAAGGGTGATTTCAGGAAAGTGCGGACACACATCAAGCACTGCTATATTGATAATTGACATGAGTGGAGTATGATGAGGAGCATACTTTATGCAAAAATAATAACACATTGCCAAGTATTTGCATGATAAAAGTATGAAAAAGTAATAAATAACATAGTAAAGGCGAACATGAGAAGAAAATAAAAGAAAGGAAAGACAAAAGAGAGAAGTCAGTTTAGCTCATGAAAATATGCGAGAACGTAATGAAGTAGGTAGGGAAATAGGGGGCGGAGAATCATAATATAGCAGTCTTGGACAAGATTATAGGAGATGGAGAGAGGTCACATATGTCATAGTGAATAAAGGAGAAGAAGGGAAAGGATGCGCATGTCATAGCAATTTAAATCAGATAAAGGTCAATAAGGGAAGGGATGTGCATGTCGTAGCAGTTTAAAACAAATAAAGGTGAATAGGGAAAGGGATGTGCATGTCATAGCAGTTTAAAACAAATAAGGAAAGTAATCCATATAAGTCAAGTTCGTTATGGTAAGAGCCTAAGTATATCCCCAGCAGAGTCGCCATGCTGTCGCGCCCCGTTTTCTCACGAAAGCGGGTTTTGACATGTGACAACTCTTTTAAAGGAAGGTAATTAAAAGGGAAGAGTAGCCACCTAATGATGTTTTAAGGTGCGTTAGGGAACCTATTTGTGAGTAACTCTATTTGACTAGTCCGTGTCACCAAAGATTGGGTAAGGGCTCAAATTACCTCAAAGAGAAGGTGTTAGGCACTCTTTGAGGTCCACAACTGCGGGTCCCGGCCAAACTTTAAACTATGTGGATTATGTAATTAGGCTAGGTGATCAAAATAAATAAAGGAAAATTCATAAGTCGAAGAGTCTTATTATAACACATGAGACTCGGTACAAATCTTGATGACTACAAGGATACAACTACATTGATCTATGTTTAATGACTAAGTGTAAATACAAGTACATAAATAAAGGGGGGTCCTAAATTATTTAGCCTAAAGGATCACCCCGTGCAACGTAAATAATACTTCGCAACTCCCTTAAGGTAGGGGTTGCTCATATTATTCAGTGGGCACATGCTATCATCTACAGCTACCCGATTACTATGTTAAAGTTGTTTACCTAAAGGCGCTCTAATTCAATTCTAGGTCGTACCCTATGCGTGCACTACCCGTCCCACGCCTATGGTCCAGGAGGATTTGGACCTCTATTTGGGTGGTTCTAGAATTCACTTAGGATGCTCAAAAAAGATAAAACTAGCATGCATTCAAAACATATAGAACTACACATAAATGCAAGAAAGGGTTCAAGTTAACCACCACACATAAATATCAAATTGCACGCGGGTCGATTCAACAATAGACAGTTTTTAGGATCAAGACTTAAAGTCCTATAGGTATGGTTTCTAGGTGATTCTGGATTCCAGTATCGTACAGGCAGCATTGAAACTTTAGGCTAGCGGATTTACAGATTGAAGGCATTACAAACCAATAGGCATGATCTCTAGTTATATACGTAATGAGGCAGTGAAACGATCCCAGAATTATGAGCTACCAGTGCTGATTTTATAGACATGTTTCTTAGGTAGGTGACAGTATCCTATAGGCAGGATTTCTAGTAGTTAACAATTGAAATTGATTTTATATACTTTATCCCTATAGGCATGTCGTCTAAGTGTGGCAATGCGACGAAGTGACAAAGTAATTGATTAGTTGATTAAGATCCTATACTCATGATATCTAAAAGAGCAGTGTACCAAGAGTAATAGAAGCTGTTGATTGATTGACTAATTAAAACCCTATAGACATGGTATCTAGATGGACATTAGCAAAACATGTGTTATTGTATCATATAGGCATGCTCTTTAAAGCGTTTAGTAGTACACTTGGAAACAAGTGTGGCAATTACTTGAGCCAACATGTTTTGATAAGATAAGTGAAGTGTGTGCGTGATTCCTATAGGCATAGTTTTCTATGTGTGCACAGGAATAAATCATATCGAAGCAAAGTAAGAAGCAAATCAAGTAGGTCCTATAGGCATGTTCTCTACCCGTTTATGCAATAATTGGGATACCCCCAACCCCTTTTTCACTAATATCCCCATCATCTGTTTAAAATTATTACAGGCCCAGAATGAAATAATACATACTTAAAGATGACAAACTATAGATTGAAACAAGTGCAATCTCATTAAGGCAATCACAAGCCCAATACAAAGTAACCTGGGCATATCCCATGCCTTTAATAGCCTTACTCCCGAACAAAGCAGCAGGCCCAAACCACAGGCTCACAATTAAATAACTAGAATGCCCCTGAATCCTGTGACCAAGTCCAACAACACATATGGTCCCCTCCCAGGCCCAACAAATAATTTATTTACCTAAATGGATGCCAAATTTGACCAAACGAGTAACAAACGACTCATAGAATTAATTAAACAACTTAAACACTCAGTTCTTAAAAATGTAACTAGCAGCAACTCTAGTAAAGGTATATTAACAAGATCATGCTAAATTGGAAGGCATACAAGACACATATAAGGCAAGTTTATGCTTGTCATTCCAGAACAGATATTAAGAGCAACAAGATTAACCATCGTAGGATAGTAGACTATTTCAAACAAAGTTTCAAGAAAAGCATGGTCCAGAATTATCCTAAAAGCCTTAGTCAGGGGTTTCAACATGAAAATCCAGAGTGTTACAGACAAGAGCAAGTGAAGTATAGTCTTAACATGAAGGCTTTGATATGAGAACCTAATGAGAATGTGACAGCATACAACATGCTAGTGGGTATAGCTTGGCAGACATATCACTTAATTAAATCCTGGGGCTTAACATACTGAGCATAAATCATAGCACAAAGACCCTAAAAGCTCATGTTAGATAAAAGACTAAAAGCATACATCAATTCTAGGCCAACAGGGAAAACTGACACCAGGATTCATGCTAGTTGACTATACATAAGAGAAGAAGCTAAACATTGACATCTACCCTAGAGAATTTAGGCCGTGCTAAAAGGATACAAGATTAACAAGTCGAGGAGTACAATCACCAGAATTGCAAATAGCAGAAAAACATGTTCAGTTAGACACTAAGATAGTATTATAACATGGGATTCACATGGTCATGGTAAGTTTGTAAAGAAACAGTTGATTAAACATAAAAATTAACATAAAGGAATTCATTCAAGCAAGGAGATGATCCCCTAAGAGTTTCAGTATGAGAACCCAAGACAAGGTATGAGAAGGATCTCATAACAAACAATAGGTAATCAGAATAGTCAGAATTATTAAAGTTGCACACATATAATAGACGTGCATCGAATCTTAAAGTTCAAATAGGTTCAGATGCTAGAAAAACACAGAGGCACAGAATTAATTCCAAAGGAAAACAAGAATACCAACAGAGGCAAACAATAGCATATTGATTCACAAAGGCCTAAATGACATGGGCATACAAAGCATGAACACAAGCAAAAATAAAATTGCGAGAGTCTCAGTACTTACAAGTTTTTAGAACTAAAGAGCAAATAAGGTAGAAAACTACATGCCAGCAGCAGTATGCTTATCAGTAGCAAAGAGAGAACGGCAGAAACCATAAAATTCTCAGAACGTCAGAGTTCCCAAGGGTCTCAGATGAACCTCGGGCAGTACTCACACTGAGAGAGGTTAAGCAATCGAATTCTGGTGGCCTTGGCTTTCAGCCAACAAAGAACAATAGTTCAGGATAGTATCGAGTTAGTGAGAGTATGATAGAATAGTTCTTTTGGTCTGTTAAAGAGGATTAGGGTAGAGGTTTATATAGTAGTGGAAATTAAACTAGCAAACATAGAAAACAATTAATTAATCACAAAATAAGGAAAGAATATCACATGCAATCAGTAATAGAACCGGTAAAAGGGAAAATAAAAATTTCAAACCCTAGTTGAATCAAATGGCCATGAATCTGGTCGGAAATGCGAGAATCGTTCATTGTAGAGTATATATAGATGAAATATCGCGAGATCTTCACAAAATCAGAGTCAATCAGGCCTGCTCTTAAAAGGATTTCTTGCCAAAAATAGAGCAAGAACTAAGTAACACCACATATGCGTATACAAAAGCAAAGTATCACAAAATAGGTAAGTAAATCATCGATTGATTCCATTTTTAGGTTGGAATCAGAGAGAAATCACGAGGCAGTCGCTAGGGTTTCTCCAAAAAAGAAAGGGGTTGAGAGGTTTTGAGGGCGGCTGATAGGGGAAAATGGGATTAGGGTTTGAGTCATGGGGATATAATGAAAGGTGGGGAATTATTATGGGCCATTGATCATTTGAGATCGACAACTAGGATAAAAAAGGGAGTGGGGTGGGTCAGGATATGAGTATAGGATAGTGGGCTGCTGGTGCTGGGTTAAAGGGTATTGGGCCAAGGTTTTGGTCCGAAAATTAGCACTATATTGGGCTAATAATTAAATACAGGAAAATTGTTTAAAAAATAATTTATATAAAAATAATTAATAGATAATAAAATATTACTTGTGTAATAAAATAATTGAAAATATTAATTTAACATTTATAAAAATATAAAAATGCTATTTTAGCGTGAATAATGTAATAAATGTAATTATGCATGCTATATAGGCCATTATTGCAAAATTATGTAAATGGCTCAAAGAATGCAAAGATAATTATATGAAATGAAGTAAAATATTATAAAACATATATGTAGATGTAAAATAATAAATTAGGATGATTAAGTCATCACAAAATAATTTGAAAAGGTAATTAATAAATATTTGAACAATTTAAATGCAAGAAAATCAATTTTAAAGCCTTAAAATTATGAAAATTTATAGAAAATACTTATATGACTCTTTTAAATTGGTGATGATGTAAAAATGATATTTTGAAAGTATATATGATATTTATAAAATATGAGGGCATAATTGGATATCAACAGTGGTCAATCGATTAGCACTCGAGGCTAACACCTTAAAGTTTCACAACATAAGAACATGACCTCCCACCCCACACTTATCATCAAGTATCACATTATCTCGTAATAATTATCCTCCAACTAAGCAACAATTTCACCTTCTATGTCATTGAGGCATTTTACCAAACACTTGATAGTCACCAAATATAACTTATAATTTCAACTTCAATTGGTCTAAGATCACTACACAAACACAACAATCAACCACCCAACAACAACCAAAATACCATCATATTGTAACAATACCACAAAGTGCTCCAATTTTGCACCAAATAATCATGAATTTTTGGCCATATAAGCACCCCCACCAAGTTTCATCACAAAACAATTCCAACACCATCAAAACACACCAAAAAATCATCCACAAGCATAATACCAACGAAAATCCCGCAACTTAAAGCATAAATTCGGCCATAACAAGCAAAGTAGATAAACAATTATCAAAAACTACAACTACCTAGGGTTAGGTTGAACTAAACTAAAACTACCTAAGTACTACAACTAAATACTAAAAGAAAGAGAAGATATGAGAGGATAGAACTTACCTTGAAGAGTAGGATTGGAAAAGAAGAAGTATTTGAGGAAGAAGTAAGGATTTTGGGGTGAGGAAGAGAAACGTTTGAGAAGACAATAAGGGATTTGGGGGAAATTGGGGTGGGAAATCGGGTAAGAAAGAGAAGAAAAGGCTGGGCGTTTCTTTTTTCAATTTTCAATTTTGTTTTCATTTTTGGCCTCATTTTGTACTACCGCGTTGCTGGGTGCGGTGCCCCACGGGCTGCAGTAGTGGGGATATTCAGAGGGCTTGTTTTCTGTCAGAGGAGAAGTTTGGCCGGGTGTGGCACAGGCTGCGGCGCCCTACATGGTGCGCTAGGCTATATTTCTCAGAGTTCCGTCCATTTTTTATTTTCTAGCCCCCGGGTTGCACCCCGGCTCTATTATGTACGTATTATGTATCCAAATCATGCTTATACCTGTCCAAACAATTATCAAAACTCCTAAACTTTAATAATCCTAATTTACAATTATTAAAACTATTATACAAAAGCAAGAAAAAGGGTTAAAAGTAGTTCTGAGTTATAGTCATAAGCTTGACTCTATCACTTAGGCTCATTTGATCACGATGCTAGAGGACTGCTTGTCAAATCCTCCAACAAGGTACAATTTCAACTTGTGTCCATTCACCTTAAAGCTTTCATTCCCTTCATCATCCTGTATTTCAATGGCGCCATACGGTGAGACGTGTTTCACCACATACAGACATGTCCATCTTGACTTGAATTTTTCAGGGAATAACCTAAGTCTACTATTGTATAGCAGAACTTTGTCCCTTCATAAAACTCCTTTAGCTTAATCAGATGATCATACCACCTCTTTGTATTTTCCTAAATAATTCACGCATTTTTATACGCGTCTAGTCTAACTTTTCTAGTTCGTTCATCTGCAACAACCTGTGTTCACCTGCAAGACTAAGGTTAAGATTAAATATCTTAATTGCCCAATAAGCTTTATGTTCTATCTCAACAGGTAGGTGACATAATTTTTCATGCACTAATTTAAATGGTGAAGTCCCTATGGTTGTTTTGAATGCGATTATGTACGCCCATAGAGCTTCATCCAACTTTGTAGACCAATCCTTACGAGAAGAACCAACCATTTTTTCAAGAATTCATTTAAACTCACGGTTAGCCACTTCAACTTGGCCACTAATTTGGGCATGGTACGGGGTTTCTATTTTGTGTGTAACCCCATACTTGGACAGTAGTGTAGCCAACTGCTTGTTCACAAAGTGTAACCCATTGTTACTGATAATCACTCGAGGTGTCCAAAATTGGGTAAAGATGTTCTTTCATAGGAACTCACACACTGCCCGAGCATCATTAGTCCTAATAGGCATTGCTTCTACCCATTTAGAAACGTAGTCAACAGCTACTAGGATATACTCATAAGAATGCGATGATGGGAATGGGCCCATGAATTCAATGCCCAAACATCAAAATTTTCACATACCAGAATAGAGTTAAGAGGCATTTCATCCCTCTTGCTAATATTACCTGCCCTTTTACACTTGTAACATGCAGATACATTCGCCCGTGCGTCTTTGAACAAAGTAGGCCAATACAAAAAGGCTTCCATGACCTTTGATGCAGTGCAATCTCCACCATAGTGTACTCTAGCTGCTCCATCATGGCAATGAGAAAGAATGCTTGCCATCTCTCCTTCAGGCACACATCTTCGAATCACACCATTTGCACATAATTTAAACAAAAAAGTGTCATTCCAAAAATAACTTTTTACCTCACTTTAAAGCTTCCTTCTTTGATCACGAGAGAGGTCATGAGGCAACCATCCACTAGCCAAAAAGTTGGCTATGGCGGCCTTTCGGAGACTACGACGATTGAGAAAATATGCATCAGACGCGGCTTGGACTCCTTCTTACTCAACAAGTATTTCAAGGCTGAGTGATCAGTGTGTACAATCACTTTTCTCCCCATCACATATGATCTAAACTTGTCAAAAGCAAATACCACAGCAAAGAACTCTTTCTCAATAGTGACATAGTTGACTTGAAAATCATTCAACGTCCTACTTGTATAGTAGACAGGCCTAAACATCTTATCTTTTCTTTGACCCAAACTGCCCCCACAGCTACATCAGTAGCATAACACATTATCTCAAATGGCTGGCTCCAATCGTGTGTCACCATAATAAGAGCACTCACAAGCTTTTCTTTTATCAATTCAAATGCTCTTAAGCACTCCATATTGTATGAGCACTCACAAGCTTTTCTTTTATCAATTCGAATGCTCTTAAGCATTCCACAGTGAAAACAAATTTGATATCCTTCGCTAGCAATGTAGTCAACGGCTTGGTAATGCTGGAAAAGTTTTTAATGAATCTTCTATAGAACCTAACATGTCCCAAGAAACTCCTTATGCTCTTCACAGAAGTCGGTGGAGGGAGCCTAGAAATTACACCAACCTTGGCTCTATCAACTTTAATGCCATGTGCAGTCACTTTGTGGCCCAAGACAATTCCCTCTTTCACCATGAAGTGAAATTTCTCCAAGTTAAGAATCAGGTAAATGGCTTTGCAATGTTCAGGCACAAGCTCCAAATTCTTTAAGAAATCATCAAAGGCATCACCAAAGAGGGTGAAATCATCAATGAATACATCTAGACACTTCCTATTTAGATCGTAGAATATAGACATCATGCACCTCTAAAAAGTGGTTGATGCATTACACAACCCAAATGGCATCCTCCTGTAAGCAAAAATACCTGACGGGTAGGTGAATATAGTCTTCTCAACATCTTCTGAGGCAATGGGTATCTGATTGTAGCCTGAGTACCCATCCAAGAAACAGTAACATCCATATCCAACCACTTTCTCGAGCATCTGATCAATGAAGGGAAGTGGGAGGTGGTCTTTCCTTGTTGCATCATCCAGCCTTCTATAATGAATGCACATTCTCCACCCAGTGACTGTTCTTTTGGGGATCAATTCATTGTCTTCATTCTTCACCACTGTCATGCCCCCTTCTTAGGTATAACTTACACCGGACTAATCCACTAGCTAACAGGAGATGGGGAAAATCTCTCCCGCATCTAGTAATTTGATGATCTCCTTGTGCACTACCTCCTCTAGTTTTTTATTCAGCTTGCGTTGAGGCTGCACCACTGCTTACTATTTTCTTCCAGCAGAATTTTATGCATGCAAATGGCTGGACTAATTTCTTGAATAGCTATACTCCAGCCAATGACTTTCTTGTACTTTTTCAGCAGCTCCACCAGCGTTCGCTCCGGTGTACCTGTCAAGTACGCAGAAATAATCACAGGAAAATTATTAGTTTCAAGAAAAGCATATTTCAAGTGAGTAGGGAGGACTTTCAATCCCACACTAGGCTTAGAAGCCTCTTTTTTAGTTCCTCCTCATTAACCACTTGATCCTCAATTTCAAGAGCTTTAGCCTCTTTCTTTATTTCAGGATCTTCGTCCTGTACGGTACTAGACTGAGTAATACACCTCTCTAAAATATCCTTCACAAGCTTGTCAAACTTGTATTTTTCAGCCAATATGCCAACAACATCTAGCTTGAAATATGAGTAGGCAGACACCTCATCACTAGGGTATTTCATCATCCTCTTCATCTGGAACACAACTTTCTTATTGCCCACTCTGAGCATAATCTACCCCTCGTAGATATCAAGAATAGCTCTTCTTGTACATAAAATGTCCTCCCTAGAATTAGAGGTACCTCCTTATTTACTTCCATATCCACCACAATAAAGTATACGGGGAACACAAACTTGTCCACTCGTACTAGAATATCCTCAATGATTCCCTCAGGCAAAATAGTGGTTTGGTCAGCCAGTTGTAGGGACACTGATATTAATTTGATCACTCCAAGCTCACCTTCCAGTATCATGAATACAGACAAAGGAATTATATTCATAGGAGCACCAGCATCACCGAGGGCCTTATCGAATTTCCCACTCCCCAACGAGCATGTTATGGTGAAGCTTTCTGGGTCCTTACACTTTTGAGGAATTTTATTTTCCAATATGACACTGTAGTGGGCATTTTGCTTGACCACCATTGTCTCCTCTAATGTAATCTTGCTGGACAAGATTTCCTTTAAGAACTTTGCATAAACAGGCATCTGAGTGAGTACCTTTGTGAAGGGAATGTTCACATAAAGTTACTTGAGCATCTCCAAGAACTACCTAAAACATTTGTCAAGTTTTTTCCGCTTCATTATTTAAGGGAATGGCAGAGCTGGCATGTGTATACTTTCTTTAATGACATTTTATACCCCACTACTCTGGCCTTTGTGCTCTTCACTCTTTTTCTCTTCTAGTGTCTCAGTCTGCTTTTTCACCACCTCAGATCTAACTTTCACAACTGGGTCAACCAATGTTTTTCCACTTCTCAGAGATACAACTTGATTGTTTCTTTTGGGGTCTTTTCATTTTCAGAGGGTAGAGTCCTAGGAGCCCTCTCAGATTACAAATTTGTAATTTGTCCCATTTATCTTTCTAAATTCTGGATAGTTGTGCCATGAGTCTCAAATTTTCATCTGTTTTGTTGATGAACGCCTTCATGAGATCTTTCATACTAGACTGATTTGGCTATTATGGTTGGTACTGCTGCCTTTACTGGTTCTAAAAACCTGGTAGTCCTTGACCCTGGGGTCTAGGACTATTTTGCTGCCATGAGTTCAAACTTCCACTAGGTGAACTCCAAGAAAAACCTGGATATCTTTGTCCCATAGCATTATAGTTGTTCCCACTCTGGTAGTTTTCTCTATTATAGTTCCCCACAACGTTAACTTCCTCAGCTGAAGCTTGACACTCATGTGTAGGGTGTCCCATTCCACAAAAGTCACATGCTGCTTGCAGCTCACTCTGTACCTTAGCTAATTTCAACTTTTTTATCTCCTTAGCCATGGTGTCTAGTTGGTCTTGCACTAATGTATTATAGTCCACCTGGTGAACCCCAGTTGACTTTCATCTATCATCACTTTCAGCAGGCCACTGGTTAGCATCCTCAGACAATTCATGAAGGATTGAGACAACCTCCTCCGGAGTTTTCTTCATTAGTGGACCTCCACATGTAGTACTCATAGTTCATTGTGAGGAACGTGTCAGTCCATCCTAGAAATCCTGGAGTTGCATCCACAAATTAATTCCATTGTACTGACACTTTGTGACTATCTCCTTAAATCTTTTCCAAGCTTCGAAAACCAATTCTGTCTCCTTCTAGTAGAAATTGTGAATTTCCCTTTTAAATTTCCCTGTTTTTTGTAGCTGAGAAGTACTTGCCAAGAAATGTTTTAGTCATATCTTCCCATGTCCTGATCGACCCTGTGGGTCGTTTCATCCTTCAATGAAAAGGGGAATGCCATTAAATAGACTGCTTCTTTTGATACTCCATTGTACTGGAAGGTGTTCATGATTTACTCAAAGTCCATCAAGTGAGTGTTAGGATCTTTATTCACCTTCCCTCTGAAGATACAACTATTTTGGATGGTTTGAAGAAAGCCTTGCTTCAACTCGAAGTTGTTTGTTTCTATGGGTGGAGGTCTGACACTTGATAGTCCCTGATTGTAGATTGGTCTGGCATAATCACCTAATGATCTCCCAGGCTTGGGTGATGCATTCTCGAACAGATCTTCAACCAAGGGTTAGTTTAGATTGAATATTCGACCCCTACCATCTTCGACAGTGTCCTCAGTAGATCTAAAGGCTGCCTCAGTTGCTATCCGTGCATCTTCTTGCTGTGCTTCCTCTCTTGCATCTAAGTCTACTCCATCAATCTCTTTGTTTGCCATGTTATCTTGAGTTGAAGTATGACCCAAGAAATTTTCTGTTAATTCTCTTTCTTTTCTCAGTTTTCGAATGTGTTTCTCCAACTCTGATTTGTAGGGTATCACTTCCTTTGAAGAAGATCGAGTCATACACTAGAGAAATTAAACTTGTATCCTGCACACAAGTAAGAAAATGTGAATACAATAAAGAAAAATTGGTTTCTAAATTAGTACTAAAAACTATTTTAAACACTACTGATTGCCAATCCCCGACAACGGCGCCAAAATTTATCGAGCACAAAACACAGCAAAAAATTATTGCTCGCTAGTCAAAGATAGTATAATTTAATTATCGTCTCCACAGGGATTGAATTTAAACAGTGTTCGAATAATAAGTTAAATACTATCCAGGAAAATTAACACTTGATTTAATGATTAACTACTAAAAATTAAGCAATTAACAATTGATCACCAAAGATAGCAGATGAGAAACAAAGAGATATCTGTAACACTCTAACGATTTATCAGATGATGATATACTCTGAAGGACAAGTTTGTGTATGATAGTGTATTCGTATGTATTTTATCTCATAGAAACTTTTATTTTAATTCTTGGAAGTAGAGACATATGTTGGATGATGATAGTTTATATGCCAGACCCCATGGTATAACAGGTTAAGAATTTAACAGCAACGGGCATAGAATTGATCACCATAGTTTTGGATAGAAAAGATCATAAGGGAAAAATACCTAGGAGGCAGAAATCTTTGATATTACCAAAGATGTGTTTTTCACACGACTCATGCATATGACTAAGAAGATAAGATGTACAAAATAAGAACCAAGAGCGGGCAATATTGAATTTCAGGAAATGATTTTAAGTTGTTCAGATTTATTCAAATCAGAACTAGAAAGTACCACGTTCGTAAGTTACTATAAGAAGCAACTATTATTGTGAGATAAATTATCTAGGTGTTTACCCCGGATATTTATAGTCTAATATAATTTTGAAGTGTATAGAAAGTTTGGGGTTAGATATCCCAATTTCGTGTAAGACAGGTGAGATTTTCCTAAGTGTGATCCATGTACATAGTTCAAAAAAAGAAGATAGTATGCGACTGTAGAATAGAGTTGGATGGTGAGGGAAGTTAGAAATAACCTTATGCTTCACTTTAGTTATTCAAAGAAGAACAAGAAAATATGAAGCTAGCATGTGGTTAGTAAAAGAATAATAAGTAAGTTTTGAGTAGATACAATGAATTGGCAATTTCAGCAGCGCTAATAGAGGTACAATTTGATTTACTTAACTAGGTTAACACTAGTGAGTGGGTAACAGTTTGAAATGTCGAACACGTGTTAGAACCTAAAGATTTTAAGTTAAACCCAAAGTATATTGACAGTGGAAGAAAATTAGCTATGTAGTAAGAGAGCAAACTACAAAATAATAGCCTTTAAGAGTTATCGAAAAGGGGTTTCCTCAAGATTGACAGTGTGAGCAGAGTTAAATCGTTAAGATTGAATATGATAGTTGTGAATAAATTAGCTTTCTATTTATGTAAATGATCTAGTTTTGCCTTGTAAGAAAGCTTTCTCAGAAGTAAGTCGGAAGACGAGTCGCCATTGATGTAAAGTGCAAAGAATTGTAAAAGATAAGGAAAGTTATTCGGATCCCAACAAAAGAGAAGGATATGCAAGTACATGACCTTAACCTTTAGTCTAAGGGGGAGATGTGAAAATTGTCAATATGTCCAGTTGGAGATTTGAAACCCGCATAGTTAGCATAGGATATAAAAACTATAAAATCATGCCCAATTATGTATCACGAGGGTAGTGCCATTACACGAGACTCTAATCTTCAGAGTACTGGTCAAAGACTTAGCTCACAACAATTCTATAAGTATTTCCAGGAAGTATCTTAAAAAAATAACCAAGTATGGGAAGTATAGCTCATGATTGAGGCAGACAATAGAACTATAGTGAAAGAAGTTAACCGCTTAGCCAAGCTAGGAGTTCAATTTTCGGACACCAAAGATGGTGGAGTTGTTGTCCAGAAAGGGACTTGTTCCTTCTTAGTAGCCGAAGTGAAGGAGAAACAGATTGATGACCCTACTTGTTGCAGCTGAAATAGGGGATACACAAGCTTAAGATGATGGTACTTTGAGGTACAAAGACGGATTGTGTGTTCCAGACATAGATGAACTTAGAGAGGAGGATCATGTTAGAAGCCCAAAATTCAAGGTATTCTATTCACCAGGTTCCACAAATATGTATCATGATATTAAGGATATTCATTGATGGAACGACATGAAAAAGAACGTCGCAAACTTTGTGGCCAAATGCCCAAATGTTCAGCTAATGAAAGTCGAGCAGCAGAAAGCCAAGTGTTTTACCATAGTTTACACATATTATTGAGTGGAGATGGTAAATATGGACTTTATAACAGGATTGTCTTGCTTATTTTGGAAGCATGATTTGATTGGGTGATTGTAGATCGACTTACCAAGTCAGCGCACTTCTTTCCAGTAAAGACCACAGATTCAGCAGAAGATTATGCCAAGTTGTACATTTAGGAAATCGTCAGAGTGCATGGGTCTTCATTGTTCATCATTTTATATCGTGGTACTCAGTTTACATCGAACTTTTAGAAGTAAAGAATTAGGCATAAGTTTTTCATCCTCAGAAAGATGGACAGGCAGAGCGCATTATTCAAACACTTAAGGATATGTCCTTGATGTTAAAAGTAATTGGGATGATCCCATACCATTCATTGAGTTTGCTCATAATAACAGCTACCATTCTAGTATCAATATGGCACCGTGAGAGACTCTGTATGGGCGAAGATGTAGATTGAAGTTGGTGAAACAGAGTTGTTAGGACCAAATTTGGTCTATCAGTCTGTGGAGAAAGTCAATTTGATTCAAGAGCTATTGAAAATGGCTCAAAGCCTCCAAAAGTCCTATTCGGACGTGTGGCATAGAGACCTAGAATTTCAAGTTAATGATTGGGTGTTTCTGAAAGTTTAGCCTTTGAAAGGTGTTATAAGATTTGGGAAGAAAGGAAAGCTCAGTCCCAGAAATATCATGCCGTATATGATCCTACAAAATATCGGACAAGAGCTTATGAGTTGGAGTTGCCACCAGAATTAGCAGTTATACACCCAGTACTTCGTGTGTCATGTTATGATATTCAAGTTTCCAGTACTCATATGCTCATGGCAGTTCAGTACTCAGATACGCATGTCAGTTCAGTACTCGGATACTCATGTCAGTTTAATACTCTGATACTCATGTCAGTTCAGTACTTAGATAGTCATGTCAGTTCAGTACTCAGATACGCATGTCAGTCTAGTACTCAGATATTCATGTCAGCTTAGTACTCAGATATTGATATCAGTTTAGTACTCAAATGAGCATCCCAGTTTAGTATTCATATATCCATGTTAGTTCAGTAGTCACTTATCCATGGCAGACTAGTATTCACATATATGTTTCATGTTATGCGCATTATGATACTATGTAAGGCTTGTGATATGCTATGATAGCTAGTGGGTGTTTTGGAGAAATGTTGAAGGTAACTAACCTTTTCATTCAGACCTCATATTATAATCTCCACGTCCTTTAGTATTCAGTCAGCTCAATATTCAGTCAATGCAATAGTCATTCATTTCAGTATCTCAACAGTTCAGTAATCATGTATTCATTCAGTTTAGTATGCAAGTGTTCATGAAAGTTTAGTGTTCACATGTTTCCACCAGACCCGTTTAAGGTCTAGTGCTAGCAGTAATTACAGTCAGGACAATCATTCGAGGACGAATGATCCCAAGGGGGAGATAATGTAACACTCCATAAATTCTGACTAGGTGTGGGCATGTTAAATGAGTATTAATGTTATATTTTAGACATATGAAGTCCTATCGGGATGAGTATGGGTGGAAATAGTCGTTTGGAATCAAGACCGAGAGTGAGGTGCATAAGATTCGATAAAATCAACTAAGTTTATGGAAGGTCTGTCTTTTATCCCGATTTCATGAAATTCTGTTAGGAACTGGAGATAAATCAAAACATGAAAATTGTATACCTTTGGAATATCTTTCGAACAATATATTGTGGATCTCGAACGAATTTTTAAGCAAAAAGTGATGTGCGTTTTACGGGACAATGCACAGTATGCATGCACAGGTGCGCGCCCAGATGGTCCCGTGTGCTGCCGCACACTTGTGACAGTGCTACTTCCCTGCTGCATGGTTGGGTCTTCAGCTGCATGGAAGGGCATTCGGGGGGGTCATTTTAAAAGCCCTACTTCGTCCCCCACATCCCAAAACACAAAAACTTGCTCTAGAAAGGGAAGTTCTCAAGAACCTAACTCCTCAAAGGTCCCTCCACCATCCAAGGTGAGTTCTAATGGAGATTCTAAGTTAATTTAAATTCTCCAACACCTTATTAACATAGGTAAACCCTTCAAATCATTAGATATTCTATTGGGGAGTCATTGTTGAGAGAAGAAACCCTAGAACTCGAATTCAAGAGGATTGAACTTCAAAAAGGTAATGTATTCACCCTCTAATTGATTATAGCATTGGATACATGATTATAGACTCTAAGTTCATGTGATATGAGTTGATGGGTTTGATAGAAAAGAATGAACGGTTATAGATTTGGGTTGTTGGTTGTTGATTATTGATTAAGGGTGTTGTTTATCTTATGGGTGATGAAGAATGATATTGATTATAAGAAATTTGAGATTTTAGAATTTATCTAGGAGCAAGAGAATGGCTTGTTGGGTGTAGAAACACCATTAATAAGGGCTATGAGGCTTTACGCCCATAAGGTATTTGATAAATTGCCTAAGTAGTGACCAAAACATGAGTATTATTGCTAATATGGAATCCATTTGACTTGTATTGATATATATTAAAGTTAAAAAGTTGGCGAATGTTGTATTACGCTCAAGAGCAGGAAGTTAAGCTATGTGAGGCTAACTCTCTACGTTTGGGAATGTTTATGATTCTCCCTACATCTTATTCTTATGTTTATTACAAATTTCCTCAGAAAGTAATTATGCCTCAGCTCCATGAATAGTTGTAGAACTTCTATTCTTTAGATGACGTGGTTTCATAATTCATTCAATATCCCATGAGTCTCAGTTATGATAGATTATTTTATTATGAATATATATTCCAGTCGAGTCCTATTCAGCATTTCAATATCATGTAACCTAGTATGGTTCAGTTTTTAAGTATCATGTATTGTAGTATGATTCTCAGTTCCTTAGTTTAAATCTTGAATGTGGAACACCTATATTTGGTCCTGAGGCCGTAGTTCATGCTTTATGCATATTTGGGTCTGAGGCCATAGTTTATGCTTTATGCATCTTTGGGTCTGAGGCCATAGTTATGTATACGTATACTTGGGCCTGAGGGCGTAGTTTATTTAGATAAACAGGTGATTCATGATTCAGAAGAGGGAATATTCATATCCTTACTTCCTTTGTTCAGTTCAATTATCAGTTATCATTTCAGACTATCAATTATCATTTCAGTTATCAGTTATGATTTTAGTTATCAGTTATCATTTCAGTTTCATTTTCAACAGTTATCATTTCAGTTATCAGTTATCAGCTCAGTTGCAGTTTCAGCATTTATAGTTCTTTCTTTTAGTTGCTTTACATACCAGTGCAATTCAAATGTACTAACATCCCTTTTGCCCCGGGGACTGCATCTCACGATGCAGTTAATGATTTACAGGTTGAATATTCAGAGCGCTAGGATTCTCGTACTAGCTATTTGGCGAGCCCCAGTTCTTTCGGGGCATTACCATTACTTTACAGTCTTTCAGTAATTACAAACAATGAGTGTTTTTACTACTTCATTAGAGGCTTCACAGACTAGAGTAACAGTTAGATAGAGTCACAAGCATTCCATGTTAAGCAATGTTAGCCACAAATATGTTTTAGAATTGTATTAGTATCTCTTCACATTGATTTATATCATTCATACTTTTAGTATATCAGCATGTGTTAGTTTATCTACAGCATTCAGTATGTTATGATATCACATGTTGATTCAACCAGCCAGTTAGTTCACTCGATCGCATATAGTCAAGCACCGGGTGTCGTGTTACGTCCAAGCCCAGGTTCAGGGCGTGACAATATGAATGGGAGAAATAAGGGTAATTGACTAGATAGGTGCAAGATAATTGACTCGGGATCCAATTCTTGAGTTAGTTTACTCTGTAATACGGTTGATTCTCACGAATTCAACAGATAATTAGATTAAACTTGAAGTTAATGTTCCTCTTTCGATTGAAATTTAATTTCAGTAATTAATCTAATTGAAGCACGGTAAACAATTGCAACGAATAAAATGATGGTAATGATCTAAAGGGTTACTTCTTACAAATAGTTTCCTATTTTCTAGTTCGAGTACAATTCAAGAGGCTCTTTCAATTACCTATTTGAATCATGAATTTAAACTAGAGCATAAGATGTAAGGAAATTCAATATAAATCTCCTCTTTCGATTAAGAAAAATAAGAAATAACTTACGAATTAAAACTCCATCAATTAATTTTAACAATTATCAAGAATCGAATCCTTAATCAAGTTATCAAAACACTGTATCTGTCAACACCCGAATGGAAATTACTCCATAACAATGGAAAAAGTCATCTCAATAAGGTTTAAAAACATCAATGCTAATGATTCGATACAAACTCCCGTATTGCACTAATCGTTGGTTGAAATCTTGCTGAATTCTTGTGTGTTCTTGCTTCAGTTGCTTCTCAAATCTTTCGTAGGTCAAAAGTCCCTTCAAAAATGTATTTTTGGTTCTGTAGGTGTCACAACCCGAAATTTCCACCTTCGGGACCGTGATGGCGCCTAACATTTCACTTGCTAGCCAAGCCAATGTTAGAGGATCTTTAAGCTAATTTTCAATCAATTCAATTAAGTAAAACCAATTAAGCCGAAAAGAAACTAAAATGGAATACAAATGACATAAAACCAATAATATCTAAGTACAACCCGGATCTGGAGTCACAAGTTCACGAGCTTCTAGAATCTCTACAAAATAGGGTTTGAAATAAATACAATTGTCTCGAATGAAAAGAACAGCAAATCGGGGAAATGGAAGGGGACTTCAAGGTCTGTGGACTCCAGCAAATCTACCTCGAGTCTCAAAATGCCAATCTGAGCTGGTACGCCTCACGGACAGCTAGGACCAGTACCAAAATCTGCACAAGAAGTGCAGAATGTAGTATGAGTACAACTGACTCAATGTACTCCGTAAGTGTCGAGCCTATCCTCGACGAGGTAGTGACGAGGCTATGACAGGACACCCACATAAATAAAACTGTACAGACGGAAATATATGTACCACATAACAACAAATAAAGAATTAGCAAGTACTAGTGGGAGGGGACATGCCAAAGGGGTACCAGATACGATAGCTAAAACAGGGAATGATAATAAGAAACAGTCAATAAACCTTCAACCAACAAAATGAACAAACATAATGAATAAAACTGCACAATATCACCCTTCGTGCTTTTACTCTCAACCTCACCATGAAACAGTAATAATGGCAAGGCATCACCCTTCGTGCTTTTACTCTCAATTTCATCATGAACAATAGATACGGCGCGGCATCGCCCTTCGTGTATTAACTATCAAATATGGCACGGCATCACCTTCGTGCATTAACACTTAAATACGGCACAGTATCACCCTTCGTGCATTAACACTCTCCCTTACAATGTAACCATGAACATATAACAACAGGGAGATAGAATAAGAAAGATCAAGTATTATGTCAACAATGGTTCCACAACACCAATCTCTTCTTCAGAAACAATATTCAATTATCACAGATAGACCATAAATGCGGAAAGAATGATCAATTTAGTAATTAATTAGTCTAAGCATGGATATCATGATCAAAGAAAGAAATAAATGACAAGAAACAAGTCTCACCCGCATGCTTTAACCCAATAACAACGCATAAGTACTCGTCACCTCACATATACGTTGTATCCAACATTTAAACAAGTAGCAAATAGTCAAACAAATCCTAATCCCTCGAGTCAAGGTTAACTACGACACTTACCTCGCTCCACAAGTCGACTCAAAGCTCTACCGGAGCCTTTCCCCTACAATCCGTCTTCAAACCACTCGTATCTAACCACAATTGACTCAATAATGTCAAACTTTGATAAAGGAATCAATTACAAAGCATAAATTCAGAATTTCCACACTTTTCCCCAAAAGTCAAAAATCGACCCCTGGGCCCAATTGGTCAAAACTTGAGGTTCGGACCAAAATCCATTTCCCATTCACCCCCGAGCCCGATTATGTAATTAGTTTCGGAATCCGACCTCAATTTGAGGTCCAAATCCCTAATTTGTAAAAACAAAACCAATTCTTCCTAAATCCCTAGTTTTCTTCCATGGAAGAACAAAGATTAGAGCAAGGAATTAATGGGTGGTGTAAGAAATAGAAGAAAATGAGTTAAAGTGTACAAACGTATGAATTGATATTGAGTTTTCTCTTCAAAATCGCCCCTAGGCCGAGCTCTAATGGAAGGGTTAAGAAAAATGGGAGAAATCCCGTTTTTGGTCTCTTTTATATCACTAGGCGCCAGGCCTTCTTCGCGTTCGCGAAAGGCCTGCCGCGTTTGCGAAGTGCAGCAGCCTAAATGGCCTTCGCGTTCGCGAATCCTCCCTCGCGTTCATTAAGGCTGCTCTCCCCTGGCATTCGCGTTTGTGAGTCCTCCCACGCATTTGCGAAGGCTACTCCCCCCGGCCTTCACATTCACGAGCCAATGCTCACGTTCGTGTTGAAGAAACAATAAACCCCCCCTTCCCAGGTCACAAGCCTACACGTTCGCGGGAAGCTGGTCGCGTTCGCGAAGGGTAAGGCCCACATTGCTCCGCGTTCGCGATCCAGCTACCGCATTCGCAATGAAGAAAATCCGACCTAGCCTAGTTCACTCTTGGCGTTCGCGGGAGTGCCTTCGCAAACGCGAAGGAGGGAACACCAGAAACCAGCAAAAGTTAAGATAAACCAGATGTTTCAAAGAACTAAGGTCCGTAGGCTATCTGAAACTCACCCGAGCCCTCGGGGCTCCAAACGAAATATGTACACAAGTCCAAAAACCTCATACAAACTCGCTCGCGTGATCAAAACACCCAAATAACGCCTAGAACGATGAATTGGACACCAAATCACATGAAATTTTCAATAAAACTTTAAAACTTTTATTCTAACAACCGGACGTCCGAATCACGTCAAACCAACTCCGTTTCTCACCAAATTTGACAGACAAGTCATAAATATAGAAATTGACCTATACCGAGTTGCTGAACCAAAATATGGACCCGGTATCAACAAAGTCAAACATCAGTCCAATTTATCAATTCTTTAAACTTCAAATTTTCAACAAACTGCGATAACTCAAGCTAGGGACATCCGAATTCGATTACGGGCATACGCCCAAGTCCCAAATCACGATACGGACCCACCGGGACCATCAAAACATGAATCCGAGTCTGTTTGCTCAAAATATTAACCAAAGTCAACTCAAAGGGATATTTAAGGTAAAATTTCATATTTTATCAATTTTTAACATAAAAGCCTTGCGAAAAAATGCCCGGATTGCGCATGTAAATCGAGGAATGTTTAAAGGAGCTATCGGAGGCTTCGAAACACATATTTAAGGTATAAAACTCTAGATGACCTTTCGGGTCATCACATTCTCCACCTCTAAAATAACCATTCGTCCTCGAACGGACATAGAAAAGTCCCTGGAGTGGTGAAAAGGTGTGAATATCTATTCCGCATATCCAACTCGGACTCCCAAGTAGTTGCCTCGACGGTCTGACCTCTCCACTGCACTTGAACTGAAGGATAACTCTTAGATCTCAACTATCGAACCTGTCGGGCTAGAATAGACATCAGCTCCTCCTCATACGTCAAATCCTTATCCAATTGGACTGAGCTAAAGTCTAACACATGGGACGGATCTCCGTGATACTTCCGAAGCATGGACACATGGAACACTGGATGGACTGCTGATAAACTAGGTGGCTATGCGAGCCTGTATGCCACCTCACCCACTCTCTCCAGAATCTTAAAGGGTCCGATGTACCTAGGGCTCAACTTGCCCTTCTATCCCAACCTCATCACACCCTTCATGGGTGAAACTCGAAGCAATACTCTTTTTTCGACCATGAATGCAACATCATAAACTCTTCGGTAGGCATAACTCTTCTGCCTAGACTGAGTTGTGCGAAATCGATCCTGAATAATCTTGACCTTATCCAAGGCATCCTGTACCAAATATGAACCCAACAACCGAGCCTCCCCCGGATTAAACCATCCAACTGGCGATCGGCACCGCCTCCCGTATAATGCCTTATAGAAAGCCATCTGAATGCTCGACCGGTAGCTGTTGTTATAGACAAACTCCACAAGTGGCAAGAACTGATCCCAAGAACCCCCGAAATCTATAACATAAGCGCGGAGCATATCCTCCAATATCTGAATAGTGCGCTCGGACTGTCCGTCCGTCTGAGGATGAAATGTTGTGCTCAACTCAACCTGCGTGCCCAACTCACGATGTACTTCCCTCCAGAAGTGCGAGGTGAACTACGTACCTCGATCCGAAATGATAGACATGGGCACACCGTGAAGACGGACGATCTCGCGGATGTAAATCTCAGCCAACCGATCTAACGAATAGGTAACAGCCACAGGAATGAAATGCGCTGACTTGGTCAGCCTGTCCACAATAACCCATACCACATCAAACTTCCTCTAAGTCCGTGGGAGTCCAACAAAAAAATCCATAGTGATACGCTCCCACTTTCACTCAGGAATCTCTAACTTCTGAAGTAGTCCACCAGCTCTCTGATGCTCACACTTTACTTGCTGACAATTTAAACACCGAGCTACAAAAGCAACTATGTCCTTCTTCATTCTCCTCCACCAATAATGTTATTGGAAATCTTGATACATTTTGGTGGCACGTGGATGAATAAAATACCGGAAACTGTGGGCCTCCTCAAGAATCAACTCACGAAGGCCATCTACATTAGGCACACAAATACGACCATGCATCCTCAAAAATAGATCATCTCCAACCGTAACCTGCTTGGCACCATCGTGCCGCACTGTGTCCCTAAGGACAAGCAAATGAGGGTCATCATACTGCCACTCCTTGATACGCTCAGACAAAAACAAATGAGTGACTGTAAAAGCTAGAACACAACTAGGCTATGAAACATCCAACCCCATGAACTGATTGGCCAAAGACTGAACATCTGATACAATCGGTCTCTCACCGACTTGAATGTACGCAAGGCTGCCCATACTCGCTGCCTTTCAACTCAAGGCGTCGACCACCACATTTTCCTTCCCGGGGTGATACAAGATGGTGATATCATAGTCTTTCAATAGCTCCAACCACCTCCTCTGCCTCAAAATGAGATCCTTTTGTTTGAACAAATACTGTAGACTCCGATGATCCATGAAAACCTCGCACGACACGCCATAAAGGTAATGCCTCTGGATCTTTAGCGCATGAACAATGGTTGCCAGCTCTAGATCGTGAACAAGGTAATTCTTCTCATGGACCTTCAACTGCCGCGACGCATATGCGATCACCCTGCCATCCTGCATCAATACTGTTCTGAGCCCAACACGAGATGCATCACAATATACCGTATAAGATCCTGAACCTGTGGGCAACACCAACACCGGCGCTGTAGTCAAAGAAGTCTTGAGCTTCTGGAAGCTCGACTCACACTCGTCTGACCATCTGAACGGGGCACCCTTCTGGGTCAATCTCGTCAATGGGGCTACTATAGACGAAAACCCCTTTACAAACTGACAGTAATAACACACCAAACCTAAGAAACTACGGATCTCCGTAGCTAAAGTGGGTTTAGGCCAGTTCTGAACTGCCTCAATCTTCTTAGGATCCACCTGAATGCCCTATGCCGATACTGCGTTCCCCAAGAAAGCGACCGAGTCCAACCAAAACTCAAACTTTGAAAACTTCGCATACAACTGGCTATCTCTGAGAGTCCGAATTACAACCCAAAGATGTCGCTCGTGCTCCTCTTGACTGCGGGAGTAGATCAAGATATCATCAATAAACACAATCACGAAAGATTCCAAATAGGGCTTGAACACCCAGTTCATTAAATCCATAAAAGTTGTTAGGGCATTTGTCAGCCCAAATGACATCACTAGAAGCTCATAATGCCCATATCGAGTCCGAAAAGCTGTCTTAGGGACATCGAATGCCCTAATCCTCAACTGATGGTAGTCAGACCTCAAATCAATCTTCGTAAACACCTTGGCACCCTGAAGCTGATCAAATAAGTCATCAATCCTCGACAATGGATACTTGTTCTTGATGGTGACTTTGTTCAACTACCGATAATCTATGCACATCCTCATCGACCCATCCTTCTTCTTCACGAACAATACAGGCGCACCCCAGGGCGAGACACTAGGTCTAATGAAGCCCTTATCAAGCAAATCTTGCGGGGCCATACGGTATGGCGGAATAGAAATGGACGGAGTGCCCGGAGCCAAATCAATACAGAAGTCAATATCTCTGTCGGGTGGCATCCCCGGCAGATCTGTAGGAAACACCTCTGGAAACCCACGAACAACTAGTACTGAATCCATGGAAGGAACCTCCGCATTAGAATCGCGGACATAAGCCAAATAAGTTAGACACCCCTTCTTGACCATATGTTGAGCCTTTACAAAAGAGATAGCCCTACTAGTAGAATGGCTAGGAGTCCCCCTCTACTCCAATCGAGGAAACCCCGGCAAGGCTAAGGTCATCGTCTTGGCATGACAATCCAATATAAAGCATGATAAGGTGACAACCAATCCATACCCAAGATGACATCAAAATCCACTATATCGAGAAGTAGGAGATCTACGCTAGTCTCAAGACTCCCAATGGTAACCACACACGAATGATAGACACGATCTACAACAATAGAATCTCTCACAGGGGTGGACACATACACAGGAGCACTCAAAGAATCACGAGGCACAACCAGATATGAAGCAAAATAGGATGGAAAATCAAATAGAAATCATGAGGCACAATGTAGGAATAAGTAGAGCCCAAATCAAATAGAACTGAAGCATCCCTATGGCAAACAGAAACAATACCTGTGATAACAGCGTCAGATTACTCAGCCTCAGGCCTGGCTGGGAAAGCATAACATCAGGGCTGGGCCCCACCACTATGAACCACGTCTCTAGGATGACCTCTAACTGGCCAGCCTCCACCTCTAACGGCCTGACCTCCACCTCTAAAAGCCTGAACTCCACCTGTGGCTTCCTGACCCCTGCCTCTAGCTGGCTGAGCAGGCGGTGAAGCAACCGGTGCTGCAACCATGGTACGAGAACCCTGCTGCTGTGAGCTACCCGGTGCCCGAGGGAAAAATCTAGCAATATGCCTCAGGTCACCACAAGTATAACAGGACCTCAGCTGCTGTGATTGCTGACCCTAAAACTAACTATGTCGACCTGAGTATCCACCCTGAAAACTCTAGAGCGGAGGTGCACTAATAGGAGCTGGTGGTGCACTGTAGGCTAGCTGATTGGGATAAGACATATGAGGGTCGCGACCACCTGAAGCACTGTGAGATGCCTGGAGTGCCGAATGATACGGCCTAGGAGGGTGGCCTCTACCAAAAGTACCCCTGCCTCCAGACGAGGTGCCATTGAACCCACCGAAATGACGAGACCTCTTATCAGACCCCTGCCCCTATCCTGAGTAAGAACCACCTCGATCCGCCTAGAAACATTGGCGGCCGTGTGAAAGGAAATCTCACCCCCGGTCTCCTTGACCATCTGTAGCCTGATAGGTTGAGCGAGTCCATCAATAAACCTACTCACCCTCTCTTTATCAGTAGGAAGCAGAAGGAGAGCATGACGGGCTAGATCCACAAAACGAGTCTCGTACTGAGTAACAGTCATACTACCCTGCTGGAGATGCAGAACTGCCTGCGGTAATCCTCTCTCAAAGTGATAGGGAGAAACTTCTCTAGAAATAGCTGTGAGAACTGCTCCCAAGTAAGTGTAGGCGACCCAGCTGGTCTGTTCAATATGTAATCTCTCCACCACCTCTTGGCGGAACCCGTCATTTAAAATACAGCAAAATCGACCCTATTGGTCTCAACTATACCCATGTTCCATAGCACCTCATGGCACCGGTTAAGATAATCATGTGGGTCCTCAGAAGGTGTACCACTGAAGTGAACTGGGAAGAGCTTTGTGAACTTGTCCAATCTCAATAAGCCCTCAGAAGACATGGCGTTCCTATCATCGGCCTATACCGCAACAACTGGCTGAACTACCCCAACTGGCGGGGCTACTAGAGACTGATACTGGGGAGCCATGTACTCCGGAGTGTGAGTAGTGGGAGTCTGTGCTCCTCCCCCAGCTTGAGAGACGGCTGGTGCCACAGGAAATGCACCGGCATGGGCCACACTCTCCATAAGGCCCACCAAACGGACTAGAGCGCCCTGAAGCACTGGGTTGGCGAGGAAACCCTCCGGGGCCTGAGCTGGTTCAACAGGTACAGTCTGAGTTGAAACTCCTCATCAAAATCTACCTGAGGCTCCACTGCTGGTGTTGGTGCTGCTTCTCAAGCTCTAGGCTAAGCTCTGCCTCTACCTCAGCCTCTGGCGCGACCTCGACCTCGTCCTCTGCCGCTAGTAGGAGCTGCCACTAGGAGATCCGGCTACTATCCAGGTGAAGATAAAGCACGTGTTCTCTCCATCCGCGAGAGGAGAAGAATAGAAGAGTTCAATCAGCAATGATAAAATAAAACTGCACAACAAAGAAAAATAGAAGTGAAATTTGTTCCTAAACTCCATAGCCTATGGAAAATAAGTACAGATGTCTCCGTACCGATCCTTCAGACTCTACTAATCTTACTTGTGAGACCTAAGTAACCTAGTGCTCTGATACCAACTTGTCACGACCCAGAATTTTCACCTTTTGGGCCGACAAAATGAACAAACATAATGAATAAAACTGCACGGCCTCACCATTCGGGCTTTTACTCTCAACCTCACCATGAAACAGTAGTAATGGCATAGTATCACCCTTCGTGCTTTTACTCTCAATCTCACCATGAGATGATAAATACGTCACACCATCACCCTTCATGTTTTTACTCTCAATTTCATCATGAACAATAGATACGGCACGACATCACCCTTCATGCATTAACACTCTCCCTTACAATGTAACCATGAACATATAACAACAGGGAGATAGAATAAGAAAGATCAAGTATTATGTCAACAATGGTTCCACAACACCAATCTCTTCTTCAGAAACAATATTCAATTATCACAGATAGCCCATAAATGCGGAAAGAATGATCAATTTAGTAATTAATTAGTCTAAGCATGGATATCATGATCAAAAAAAGAAATAAATGACAAGAAACAAGTCTCACCCGCATGCTTTAACCCAATAACAATGCATAAGTACTCGTCACCTCACATATACGTTGTATCCAACATTTAAACAAGTAGCAAATAGTCAAACAAATCCTAATCCCTCGAGTCAAGGTTAACTACGACACTTACCTCGCTCCACAAGTCGACTCAAAGCTCTACCGGAGCCTTTCCCCTACAATTCGTCTCCAAACCACTCGTATCTAACCACAATTGACTCAATAATGTCAAATATTGCTAAAGGAATCAATTACAATGCATAAATTTAGAATTTCCACACTTGTCCCCAAAAGTCAAAAATCGACCCCGGGCCCGCTTGGTAAAAACCTGAGGTTTGGACCAAAATCCATTTTCCATTCACCCTAAGCCCGATTATGTAATTAGTTTTGGAATCCGGCCTCAATTTGAGGTCCAAATACCTAAATTGCAAAAAACAACCCTAATTCTTCCTAAATCCCTAGTTTTCTACCATGGAAGAACAAAGATTAGGGCTAGGAATTAATGGGTGGTGTTAGAAATGGAAGAAAATCAGTTAAAGTGAACAAACCTATGAATTGATATTGAGTTTTCTCTTCACAATCGCCCCTAGGTCGAGCTCTAATGGAAGGGTTATGAAAAATGGGAGAAATCCCGTTTTTGGTTTGTTTTAAATCACTGGGCGTCAGGCCTTCTTTGCGTTCGCAAAGGGCCTGTCGCGTTCGCGAAGTGCAGCAGCCTAAATGACCTTCGCGTTCCTGAGTCCTCCCACGCGTTCGCGAAGGCTGCTCCCCATGGCCTTCGCGTTCGCGAGTCCTCCCACGTATTCGTGAAGGCTACTCCCTCCTGGCCTTCGCATTCACGATCTAGTGCTCGCGTTCGCGTAGAAGAAACAATGATCCCTCTTCTTCCCAGGTCACAAACCTATGCACGCGGGAAGCTGGTCGCATTCACAAAGGGTAAGGCCCCCATTGCTCCGCGTTCGCGACCTAGCTACCGCGTTAGCGATGAAGAAAATCCCACCCAGCCCAGTTCACTCTTCGAGTTCGCGGGAGTACCTTCGCAAACGTGAAGAAGAGAACACCAGAAACCAGTAGAAGTTAAGAAAAACAAAATTTTTCAAAGAACTAAGGTCCGTAGGCTATCCGAAACTCACCCGAGCCCTCGGGGCTCCAAACCAAATATGCACACAAGTCAAAAAACCTCATACAAACTCGCTCGCGTGATCAAAACACCAAAATAATGCCTAGAACTATGAATCGGACACCAAATCACATGAAATTTTCAATAAAACTTTAGAAATCGTATTCTAACAACCGGACATCCGAATCAAGTCAAACCAACTACGTTTCTCACAAAATTTGACAGACAAGTCATAAATATAGTAATTGACCTATACTGAGTTTCTGAACCAAAATACAAACTCTGTATCAACAAAGTCAAACATCAGTCCAATTTATAAATTCTTTAAACCTTTAAACTTCAAATTTTCAATAAATTGTGATAACTCAAGCTAGGGACCTTCGAATTTGATTTCGGGTATACGCCCAAGTCCCAAATCACGATACGGACCTACCGGGACCGTCAAATACAGATCCGGGTTTGTTTGCTCAAAATGTTGACCAAAGTCAACTCAAAGGGATTTTTAAGGTAAATTTTCATATTTTATCAATTTTTAACATAAAAGCCTTCCGGAAAAATACTTGCGCTCGCAAATCGAGGAATGCTTAAAGGAGCTATCGGAGGCTTCGAAACACAGATTTAAGGTTTAAAACTCTAGATGACCTATTAGGTCATCACAGTAGGAGTGGGCCCGGACGAAATTACCCTTTGCTAGTCGAAACAAGAACTAACTCTAAGAAACTTGTACAGGCGTGCCACGCTGTGTGCCCCGCCATGCGGAGCGCTTGTGAGGATATTCATAGAGGTAAAATATGACAGGCAACGCACTTTTACATAGTCGCTCCATGCCATGCGGCACCCCATGCGGCGCGGTAGTGTTGTTTTCTCAAAGTAATTCGTTTCTTCCACTTTTTGACATTCAGACTTGGTCCTCGACCCCCGAACGTGATCCTGATTTAATTTCTTGGGCTTCTACTCATACTTCAAAACTCCAACTTGTTTGATTTAGCTCCAAAATAACTTTTTGACTTTGAATCACTTCATGAAAGGCATAAAACACATAATAAGTGTAATTCACTATCATTTAAGCTCAAACACACGCAAAATACAGTAATTAGAGTGCAATACTACGGCTAAAACAAGGATTTCTAGCCTACCATCATGTTCCGACACAAGTGCGGTGTCTCACTATGCTCTCTCTGCTACAGAAATTATTGAACGCAGAATTGCAAAATTCCAACCCATTGTCAGTTTGAAGACGCTTAACTTTTCTTTCCATCTGCCTCTGAACAATCGTCTTCCATTTAACAAATGTCGGAAATGCCTCATCTTTTATTTTCAGAAAATATACCCACACTATCCTTGAGTAATCATCAATCAAAGTCATAAAATACCTAGAACCACTCTTGGAGGTAACTCTGTTTGGACCCCACAAGTCAGATTGTATATAATCTAACTTGTCTTTTGTCTTGTGCTCGGCCTTCTTGCTGAACTTTACCCTTGTCTGTTTACCAAACACACAATGCTCACAAAAATGCGAGACTTGATTTTTGTACCCATTCAGCAAATTCTACTTACTCAACAAAGACAATCCCTTATCACTCATATGACCAAGTCGCAAGTGCCACAACTGAGACTAATTCAGATCACTTTTCCCAGAAGCTACAACAGCTTCCCCTTCAACTACATTAGCCTGAAGATGATACAATTTAGAATGCAGTTTACCTTTTATGAGTACCATGGAGCCTTTACATACTTTAAGTATTCCATTTTCGGAGTGAAACTTATAGCCTTGATCATCCAATGTCGAAAGAGAAATCAAATTTCTCTTTATCCGAGGAACATGCTAACACTCAATGTTTCTGATAATTCCGTCAACATTCTCAATTTGATGTTACCAATCCCATTTACTGGTAATGGATTATCATCTCCCACGTAGACAGTCCCACTTATTTTCTTGTAAATTACAAACCAATTCTTGTGTGGACAAATGTGGAATGTAGCACCAGAATCAAGAACCCATGAATTCTACCCATGACTAGAACTCACGGCACAAACTTCCCCTACATAGTCACTATCATCATAGTTATTGCCACTGTCAATAATATTTGCAAAATTATCTATTTTTTGCTTCCCTCTTTTCTCTTTCAGCTTGGGACAATCTCTCTTGTAGTGACCTTGCTCCCCGAACTCATAATAGTTTTGCTTCCTTGCTTTAGACTCCGATATGGCGGTTGACGTTTTTATGTAAAAGTCCTTTTGTTGTGTTCTTCCTCTACTCACAAGACCCTCACCCTCAATTCTGTTATACGGAAAGCTCTTTTTCAACTCTTTAGATTTTAGTGCATTACTAACATCTTCCAGTGAAATGTTGTCTTTCCTATACAGCAACATATCAACAAAAGTATCATAAGACGGTGGTAAAGAACATAACACAATCAAGGCCTGATCCTCACTCTCAATTTTGATATTCATGTTCTTCAGGTCCATTATGATTGAATTAAACTCATCAATTTGAGTTTTAACAGGTGTACCTTCGTTCATATGGAGATTGTATAACCTCTTTTTCAAATAGAGGCGATTTGTCAGCGATTTCTTATAATACAAATCTTTTAGCTTCTTCCATGTCATTGATGCAGAAGTTTCTTCAGCAATTTCCTGAAGAACGCTATCTATAACGCTTATGAAAATTGCACTCAAAGCCCTCTCCTTTAGGTTTGCCTTCTTTGTTTCTTTCATCTCTTCACTAAAATCCTCATCAATTGCCTTCCATAACCCTTGTAATATCAAGCACGATTTTAACCTAATCTTTCATAGATTGAAACTAGAACCCACGTCAAATTTCTCTACTTTGTACTTTGTTGAAGATGATGAAGACATCTTAACCCTAGATTATATGTAGAAACCCGAACCTTGCTCTGATACCAATCGTTGCGAAAGATCATAGGTTAACTAGCACACAATCATACACAAAGAAAATAGAGAAGAAAAATCAACACAAGGATTTAACGAGGTTCGGTTAAGCCTAATCCTCAAAGTAAAAGCAGAGAGAGTTTTTCACTATGAATGAGAAGAAAAGCATAATACCTCTATAGAATCCTCAACTACAACCCCTATATATAGATCCCAAATAGTCTCAAACCTATAAGAGAAAGGTTTCCCAATTTGACAAGGACAATAAGTTTTTCTTTCTCAAATCTATTAGGACAATAGTTTTTCCTAAACCTATAGGGAATATGGGTTTTCTAAAAATACAAAAAAATAATTCAAGCCACCAAAATAACAGTTCTTGAAGATGAAAAAACTATCTCGCTTTCCGTGGACAAAAATACTTGGGTTCTGGTAAAACCTTGAATCGTGGCCATTATCCACATCTTACAAATTAGAAAATGTTAAATATAGGGTGTGTTTGGTATTTGGAAAATGTGGTTCTCTAAACTTATTTTTTGATATTTGGTTAGTTAGCAAAAAAATATTTTGAAATATATATAATTTAGACAAACATAAGAAATGGTTAAGGACGGGGAGGGTGGTACGTCTGGGTCTGGGGATCGGAGTGATGTGGCGATGTTAGGGGTGAGGGGTGGGGGTTGGGCACAGGAGTGGGGGCAGGGGTGGGATGGATGTGGGGGTGGCAGTGGAGAATATATAGGGTGGAAAATATTAAAAATTAGTTTTGGAAAATATTTTTCCTCCTTTTGATAGGAAAAATGAGTTTATGAGGAAAATATTTAAGTCAACCAAACATGAAAAAAATCGAAAAATATTTTTCACAAAATATTTCCTCCGTACCAAACACGCCCATAGGCATCACCTATATTCAAGGAAAAAATTATGAATCTTCTAAACTTTGTGTGAGTATCGTCTTATCGTTCTATAAATGATTATTAACATGAGCGAACCTAGAGTAAGAGAAAGACATATTAGGTTCAGCAAGCTAATAGTAAAAGATAAAAACTTATCCCCGTGTGTTTCTTGGGAGTTAGTATATGAGTTGAATATGTGCAGATTTAAATAATACGACACTAAAGTGTTCCATCTCATTATCTTTGTTGAAGTTATAAACTTCTAACTTGTAAGCTTACATTAATTTTGAAAGAAAAATAAGATTTTTTTTAGTTTTTGCAAAAAATTTACTCTTTGATTAGTAATGTTTAGTATTAAGAAAAGAACAAATCGTAAAATTCAATGAAGCCACTTATAATCGCGTGAAAAGTGAGCAAACTCAGTAGTAATGAGTATGCCTTTGGCCGTATTTGTTTGCGCTTAATGTAAATCTGAATCTTAATTATTCAAATCTCAAATATTAAGTACGTTTATTTTTAAAGTCTGAATCTTAATCATTTAGATCGTAATCGTTAAGTGTGTTTATTTTTTTATTTCACAACCACTTTATGGGTTTGAATAGGTCTGTATAATTAAGATCTATAATAATGACTTAATTTCATTAAGATGCTATCATCCACATTCATTCTAACTGTCGTCATCGCCTTCCATTACCAACTACCACCACCACCATCCTCAACCATAGACGCCACCACTACCACCACCCACCACCTCCACCACCATCATCCTCAACGATAACCACACACTCACCTACCTCAACTACCACCACCAACCACCCCCATGAACATCAATAACCATAGCCGGCACTGTCCATCATTATAAACTACCACCACTCACTATCACATTCCTCAATCACAACCACAACCACAACCACCATTCACCATTATTAAATATCACCACCCACCACCACCATCCTCAACCATAATCGTTGTTGCTATCAATCACCACTAACTACTAACCAGAACCACCGCCATCAATCAACATCACCACCAACCGCAGCCTCTAGTCGGTAATCACAAGCACCTCCGTTAGCCATCACCACTACTAACTACCATATATATATATATATATATATATATATATATATATATATATATAGAGAGAGAGAGAGAGAGAGAGAGAGAGAGAGAGAGAGAGAGAGAGAGAGATTAGATTAATTAGTATTTTATTTGAAATTTTATTTATTTATCTTTAAATAAAGATAAATTTTATATATTCATATGTTTAAAAAAACAAACAGTTTTAATTATTTAGTATTGAGATCTTAAAACACATCTTAATATTCAGATGTGTATTCAGATTCAAATGTCATAATCTTAATACACGTCTTGATATTCAGATATGTATTCAGATTCAGACGTCGCAATCTTAAAAAAACAAATGATGCTATTGTCAAAGAAGCATTTGACAAACAGCTTGTCAAAAGAAGGGGAGAATATATAAAACTTGCTGATCGGCCGAAATTAATTGAATTTGCTGCCAAAAGTTATGTAATATGTATATTTTTATATATAATACACATACATACGAAAAATATATATTTTGTCCACTATTATTTTTTGAAGTAGCTTAAAACTATACATTTCTGGAAAAGGAAAAAAAGGAATTTGAAAAGAAAAATTAACTCTATGTCCCTCATTTCTAAGCGTGCCCAATCTCGTAACTAATACAGGTAGTTCCCCTGAAATTTGGTGACAAAAAAAGAACTACTATATTTTAACAAAAATTAAATTAACGTGATTGTTTATAGCAATCCTTTTCCGAGAAATTCCCTTATGCATATGCTAGAACATCTGAGGTCAATATAGAAAGAAAATTTTAGATTATTAAATTCTATTTTTATTACGTCTTTAAAATGAAATTGATTCAGTTGAAAAAACAATTATCGGTGGAAATTCCATAAGACTTAAATCTAGAGTAAGATTTCAACTTTATGAATTCTGAATTTTAGAATGATTTCAAGTGTTAAAAATTGGGTTCTAAATTTAATATTTACATATTAAATGAACTAGTGTTATACCCTGCGCGATGCGGACAAACTTAAAGAATCTTATGAAATTATGATTTGTTATATTATATTATTTTAATAAATTTTAGTTGCCGTTTTATTTTTTTAATATAGTGTGCAGAAATATAACAAAATTTATATAACTAAAGGATACACATCATATGGTAATTAAATAAATTATTTATTTCTTATTTTTTTTTTATAAAATTAGCAAGTACTTAGTACTAAATATTTACTAATGTGACTTTTTATTAACTTGCCAATTGGCTTAGTATTTTGTCACTATTTTCCTATAATATAACATAGATATATATTTTCTTACTCTGATAATATTTTTATTATTTTTATTATTTAATTTTTTTTAATTGTCTAAATTTATCAATATATTTTTTGAGTGTTATTTACTTATCTCTTATTTTTATTAGTTAATATAAATTATAAATATTCTAATTCTAATGTTATCTTTATCCCTCTAGTTTTATACCTTCTTTTCTACTGTAATATTTGATTTGTTTCTCATTTTGCATTCTACTTGTTATTAAAATTATGTAATATCTAAGGTTTCCATTCAATGGGATTCCATATAAGTTCTATTTGCTTATTTAAAAATATCCCCCTAAACTCACCTTAAGAATGCTACGTGGCTTTTTAATAGTTTGTAACTTGGCTTAACCACAATGCCAATTATATATGATAACTTTATTTCTTTAATATATATATATATATATATATAGTATTTTTTAACACAAATATACTGTTTAAATAAAAGTTGTTGAATTCGGCTGAACCCGCATACGGGCTTCTAGCTCCGCCCCGGCTTGAATCAGTGGATTATCTAGTCTATTGGCAGCTCTAAGCGCCCCAAATCTAGTCTATTGGCAGCTCTAAGCGCCCCAAATGCAGTCAATGAGCTCCCAGGCTGATGCCATAACTTTTTTGTTTTTGTTTTATTCTCGCTATTATGGGGTATAGGGTGCAGACTTCAACTTGTATATTAATATTCAAAAAGGGAATACATGGAGAAGGGGACATAAAACCTTACCTCGCTCTGTACAAAGGGTAAGTTGGGCATCCCTAAATATAATATTAGCAAAAAATTGCATATTGTAATATCCTTTCCATTGTGAGCACCAAATTTATAATTTGATCCTATAGTTATAAACAGTTAAGCTTCCTAAAAATCTGAGAGGAATGCTCCCAGTTACATATGTGCAGAACCATTACTTCAAAAAAGTTCCATTCTTGTTCTTTCTCCTAATTAATTCTGAAATTAGGAATTTGAATTTGATTCATTCTTAGAGCATCCAGGCTGATGGCATAATTGTTGCAATTTGAGTTCTGAGGTCTCAAATGCAAACACTTCAAAGGGGGATGTTACGTGAATTATTATGTAAGTTTTGATTTCTTGAAGTTCAAAGAGTATTACTGCAATTTAAATCATGCTATATAAACATGATCGAGAGAAGAATGTCACATATGGTGAAAATTATGTCCTCAATATTAACTGACTCAATAAGTTAAACTTCATAATATTTCATGATAGCCAACACAAAAACAAAGAGAAAAGGACAAACAAAAAAAAAGAAAAGAAGAAGAGAAAGCACCGAAATGCTTAAATGGATTCACATGTAATATTCTAGAATGGTAAAAAGTAATTATCGTAATGGGAGAATAAGTCAATTATTTTTATGAAATCATATACCATAATGTTTGGTCAATTATTTGGGGGCACATGGACTTGAATGAATTAAGTATCCGCTCATCTCATCCATCTTGGAGAGAATGAAGCTAGATAACATGTAGCAATCAAGAATGAAAAGACTAGCTAACCGATTATTATCACAATTTTAAATATTTGGTTAGTTACACATTATTTAATCTCCAAATCTTTTCATGTTCAGATCTCTCCTATTAAGCACCGTCATGAATTATTTTGTTCCAAAATAATGTTTGGTATAGGAATTGTTCGGTCGTCGCATGGTGTTTCTGAAAATCATGTTGATTATTTAACTAACATAATAATATTATATCTCCTATTTTCTTTTTAATTGTATCCTCTAATCCATTTATATCCATCGTATGTAAAGATAAAACTTCATTCAATAAAAAGTATTCTGTTACTGATTGCATGTAAGTAAATAGAGAAAATAGAGAGCCTCACGTATTCACATGCCATGTTGTATCATAATACTAATAGCTGGATCCTAATGGCTACTTTTAGTTATTCTTTAGAACAGAAAAATGCATGTTCAGATCTGGTAATATAAATTAGGTAAACTATATCCCTATAATCGGTCAAAAACAGAAACCACGCGCAAACAAGTATTTGGTCCGCAATGATTACGATTTACGAATATACTAAGGTTTCCAGCTCAATAATATTGTTGTCCAGTTGCCCATATTTCTTCCATTTTGAGCCTCTACTTCCTCTCATGTTCTCAAAAGGAATAATATAATGCCCTCATAGTCCACCTATAAAAGAACTCCTTTAAGCAACCTAAAGAATCACCATTCTTACTACTCTTATCATCTCTTCAGCATTTCAATGGCTTCTCATTTGTTTCTAATTTCCATTCTAATGGGCAGCCTAGTTGCTGCCTCAGCTAATTTTAATAATCTTGCAGAGATCACTTGGGGCGAAGGACGTGGTAAAATAACAGAAGGAGGCAAGGGCCTCTCCCTGTCCCTTGACAAACTTTCTGGTTCAGGTTTTCAATCCAAGAATGAATATCTCTTTGGAAGATTTGACATGCAACTCAAACTCGTTCCTGGAAACTCTGCTGGCACTGTCACCACCTTCTTTGTAAGCTATTCATCAACTTTCGATTTTTATAAATTTAAGTCTATTTTCATTTCCAAGTTACGATGATTTGACTTTTGTTTCATGTTCTTTATTTCTTGATCAGTTATCTTCACAAGGAGAAGGACATGATGAGATCGATTTCGAGTTCTTGGGTAATACGACGGGCGAGCCCTACACTGTCCATACCAACGTCTATTCTCAAGGAAAGGGAAACAAAGAACAACAATTCCACCTTTGGTTCGATCCAACTGCAGCATTTCACACTTACACCATTGTGTGGAATTCTAACCGCATAGTGTAAGCTGTTTTTATAATCATGTTATATACTGATAGTATGTTATCTGATGGTTTAAATATTTTTTATATTATTAATACATAAAGAAGTTAAATTCTATTTTTATTACTCCACAACATTTTATTTTGCTTACATTTTTTTCAATATGATGGATCAGGTTCTTGGTGGATAACATTCCAATTAGAGTATACAACAACCATGAAAACAATGGCATTCCATTCCCAAAGAGCCAACCAATGAAAGTGTACTGCAGCTTATGGAATGCAGATGAGTGGGCTACACAAGGAGGCAGAGTCAAGACTGATTGGACACATGCTCCTTTCACAGCTTACTACAGAAACTTCAAAATAGATGGCTGCGCAGTCACATCCGGCGCCTCTTCATGTAAGTCCACTGATTCTGCAGGCAATGCTAAGGCATGGCAAAATCAAGAACTTGATGCTAAGGGCAGGAATAGAGTCCGATGGGTGCAAAGTAGACACATGGTTTACAACTACTGCGCTGATAAAAAGAGGTTTCCTCAAGGCTATTCTCATGAATGCAAGAGCTCAAGGTTTTAATTAGGAGATGACACTTCATTATAATAATTCCAAAGGTTTGAAGATTGATGCATAGCCTGGTGATTTATGGGATTGGTTGTTTTCCTTATGGTGGTGTGAAATTCTTTATTGTTTGTTCCAATAAAAGCTTGTTTAATTTATTTATTTATTTTGATTAAATGTTGTTCAAGTTTGTGTCTATACTGGGAGAATATGTCAATTCCTGAATAAATACAAGAAACTGTTACCATGAAGCACAATTTTTCATGCTCTTACTTTGATAAGATGTATAGTTGTAATCGTTTGAGATAAAGCTGTATACCGTCGAAATAGATTTCGACCTTCTTACGTTCGATCGAGTTCGAGTGTTAAGAAGTCGGAATGAGATTTTGGGAGTGAGCTCTGAGGTCGGTACTAACGAACCTCGAGCCCGAAGGTCGCTCGAGGAGGCGGCTCGATAATCCTATCTAGCCCGTGACTGAATCGATCCGCAAGGCACTGCTTCGAGGTCGGAAATGCGCGACGCCCATCTCGAAGGTCGAACTCGATCCAAGACCGAAGGGCCCGACCCAGTAACGAGTTCGAGCTAGTATCGAGCTCACAGACAAGAGCCGTTGCAACCACACAAAGAAAGAGAATCTTGGAAGGAATCAAAGAAGAGACAAGTCATTATGGGTCTTCCACTACATGTTTTATTTTATTATTTTTTGGTAATGACCCTCTTCTATAAAAGGGGGAATCCTTGTAAGCTAGAGCAGGTTGAACATAAAAAAGATCACTTCCTCTAGATATTAATAGTAATCCCCTTGTGCTTGTTTTACTTATTCATTCTTTTTGCTTATTATTTTCGTTCTTACAGTCAGCAATATACATATTTCCATTTCTCTACGCGATTTATATCAAATATCGCATATCCTTAGAACCATCCACAAATCTAACGTTAGCCGATTTTTTCAGTAAACACTTTGGCGCCTACCGTGAGGCTAAGGATAATAATGATCGTTTGATATAAACCTAAAGTACATGCCAGTTTGCAACTTCAAATCAGCAATGGCTTCACCTATCGACCACGAAGCCGGCCTTCAAGATAAAACCAACAACTTGGTACGCGGGGCTGGAAGGTCACTCGATGAAGGCGCTGAGGCTCAAATCGAAGCACCCGAAATTCGAGCCGAAGTATCATTGGTTGTCAATTCACAAATAGCTCTAGAGGCGAATCAGCGTTCCGAACCGGAAAGGAGTATTCAAGGTGGTACTCGATCCGTAGCTTGAGACACCCATAACGTGGAGGAGATCGGAGTCAGCTTACGGATAATCTTCGAGATGTTACAAGCCCAGCAAATAGCAATAGCTCGGTTGCAGAGCCAAACTCAGGTACAAAGCAGGCCGGAGCCCAATCCTCTTCGAGAAGTCACCCACAGAACGGAACCAGCCATAGAGAAGCCAAATGAGCAAGAATCAGGGACTACTCCCGAAATTACTAAATTGCTCGAGGAACTCACAAAATGAGTTGAAGCCAACGATAAAAAAGTAAAAACATATAATTTCAGGGTCGACCAGACCCCGGGGGCTCCACCAATGATAAAAGGGCTAGATTCGAAAATATTCATTCAAAAGTCTTTTCCCTCGAGTGTAGCCCCAAAACCGATCCCCGAAAAATTCCGTATGCCCGAAATACCCAAATATAACAGAACGACCGACCCCAACGAGCACATCACTTCTTACACGTATGCCATCAAGGGCAATGATTTGGAAGATGATGAGATCGAATCTGTATTATTAAAAAGATTCGGTGAAACCCTGTCAAAAGGGGCAATGATATGGTATCATAATTTACCATCTAACTCCATTGATTCTTTTGCTATGCTTGCAGATTGCTTCATAAAAGCTCATGCCGGAGCTATAAAGGTCGAAACCAGAAAGTCAGACCTTTTAAGGTAATGCAAAAGGATAACGAGATGCTAAGGGAGTTCGTAGCTCATTTTCAAATGGAATGAATGGATCTGCCACCAGTCACAGACGATTGGGTTGTTCAAGCTTTCACTCAAGGTCTAAATGAGCGGAGCTCGAGGGCTTCGCGGCGGCTGAAGCAAAATCTGATCGAGTACCCAGCTATTACTTGGACCGATGTGCACAATCGATATCAATCCAAAATAAGAGTCGAAGATGACCAGTTGACTTCTAGGACCATTACAAAAAAGCAAAGGTCGATCAGAGATCGATACCAGCCATATAGAGGAAATGATACTACTGCTGAGTATCCGAGACCTCTTTAAAATCAACCTCGTACACAGGGGGGGCTTTATCATTGAACGCATCTGTGATGATTATCAAGTTCGATGCAAAGAAAGTTACTTCGTTATTTCATGACAAACAGTGTCTCAACGGGAAACGTTGTAAGGGTCAAACGGTCAAAACGAACCACTCTTATATAGTTGGCCCGAGCCCTCACGCAAAACATGAACCCATGTATAATGACCTGCAAAGAAAGCTCTCCTCCTTACCGATATTCTATGTTCAAGATTTATTAGGCAAACAGGATCGAGTTCGAATCATTCACTCGATTGCCAAGCCTACGGGCTACCTTTATTTCGAGTTCGAGCAATCACTCACTCGACCATTAAGCCTACGGGCGACTTTAACTATTACGCCTACGGGCTACATTACATCGAGTTCGAATCATTCACTTGATTGCCAAGCCTATGGGCTACCTTTATTTCGAGTTCGAGCAATCACTCACTTGACCATTAAGCCTACGGGCTACTTTAACTATTATGCCTACGGGCTACATTGCATCGAGTTCGAATCATTCGCTCGATTTCCAAGCCTACGGGCCACCTTTATTTCGAGTTCGAGCAATCACTCACTCGACCATTAAGCCTACGGGCTACTTTAACTATTACGCCTACGGGATACATTGCATCGAGTTCGAATCATTCGCTCGATTGCCAAGCCTATGGGCCACCTTTATTTCGAGTTCGAGCAATCACTCACTCGACTATTAAGCCTACGGGCTACTTTGACTATTACACCTATGGGCTACATTGCATCGAATTCGAATCATTCACTCGATTGCCAAGCCTACGGGCTACCTTTATTTCGAGTTCGAGCAATCACTCACTCAACCATTAAGCCTACAGGCTACTTTAACTATTACGCCTACGGGCTACATTGCATCGAGTTTGAATCATTCGCTCGATTGCCAAGCCTACGGGCCACCTTTATTTCGAGTTAGAGCAATCACTCACTCGACCATTAAGCCTACGGGCTACTTTGACTATTACGCCTACGGGCTACATTGCATTGAGTTCGAATCATTCGCTTGACTGCCAAGCCTACGGGCTACCATTATTTTGAGTTCGAGCGATCACTCACTCGAACATTAAGCCTACGGGCTACTTTGACTATTACGCATGCGGGCTACATTGCATCGAGTTCGAATCATTCACTCGATTGCCAAGCCTACGGGCTACCTTTATTTCGAGTTCAAGCTATCACTCACTCAACCATTAAGCGTACGGGCTACTTTAACTATTACGCCTGCGGGCTACATTGCATCGAGTTTGAATCATTCACTCGATTGCCAAGCCTATGGGCTACCTTTATTTCAAGTTCGAGCAATCACTCACTCGACCATTAAGCCTATGCGCTACTTTAACTATTACGCCTACGGGCTATATTGCATCGAGTTCGAATCATTCGCTCGATTGCCAAGCCTACGGGCCACCTTTATTTCGAGTTCGAGCAATCACTCACTCGACCATTAAGCCTACGGGCTACTTTAACTATTATGCCTACGGACTACATTGCATCGAGTTCGAATCATTCGCTCGATTGCCAAGCCTACAGGCCACCTTTATTTCGAGTTCGAGTAATCACTCACTCGACCATTAAGCCTACGGGCTACTTTAACTATTACGCCTATGGGCTACATTGCATTGAGTTTGAATCATTCGCTCGATTGCCAAGCCTACGGGCCACCTTTATTTCTAGTTTGAGCAATCACTTACTCGACCATTAAGCCTACAGGCTACTTTGACTATTACGCCTACAGGCTATATTGCATCGAGTTCGAATCATTCACTCGATTGCCAAGCCTACAGGCTACCTTTATTTCGAGTTCGAGCAATCACTCACTCGACCATTAAGCCTACAGGCTACTTTGACTATTACGCCTACGGGCTACATTGCATCGAGTTCGAATCATTCGCTCGACTGCTAAGCCTACGGGCTACCTTTATTTTGAGTTTGAGCGATCACTCACTCGACCATTAATCCTACGGGCTACTTTGACTATTATGCCTACCGGCTACATTGCATCGAGTTCGAATCGTTCGCTCGACTGCCAAGCCTACGGGCTACCTTTATTTCGAGTTCGAGCGATCACTCACTCGACTATTACGCCTACGAGCTATATTACTTCGAGCAAAACTACTCATTTCTTCGAATTAAAACAAACACTTGACTATTTAAGCTGAAGGATGCTCGAGCCCGATAAAGCAAAGGGGGACTACCCACGAGGACCGAAGGCAACCGAGATTTAAATTCAAACTGTCTATTTAGTTTGAACGACCATTTATCTTCAAAAAAGAAAAAGAAAGATTTGTATTTACAAAATTTTTGTACAGAAGCTGTGAAAACGCCATCAGAAGTTATTCGATTCAAAGCATGTTGGGCCTCATTGAAAAGACAGGAAGCCCCTCTACATTCATCACTGATTGATCTTCTCCGGTCACCAAAGACCGAAGGTAACTGGAAATTCCCATCGGGGAAGAAAAAAATCAGGTATCCTTGATAAAGTCGGGGACTATATAGATGCATAAGATGATCGAGCATCACATACTTCATGGTCGGGATCGATAAAAACATCAGTGTATATCTGATCGAGCTACTGGGAAATCATCAGATAAAAATATCAGTGTATATCTGATCGAGCTGCTAGAAAATCATATCGTTTCTCGCCACATTCTTTTTCGAGAAACGAGGGGACTATCTGTATACGGTCGAAATAGATTTCGGCCTTCCTACGTTCGATCGAGTTCGAGTATTAAGAAGTTAGAATGAGATTTTGGGAGTGAGCTCTGAGGTCGGTACTAATAAACCTCGAGCCCGAAGGTCGCTCGAGGAGGCGGCTCGATAATCCTATCGAAGCCGTGACCAAATCGATCCGCAAGGCACTGCTTCGAGGTCGAAAATGCGCGACGCCTATCTCGAAAGTCGAACTCGATCCAAGACCGAAGGGCCCGATCCAGTAACGAGTTCGAGCTAGTATCGAGCTCACAGACAAGAGTCGTTGCAACCACACCAAGAAAGAGAATTTTGGCGGGAATCAAGAAAAAGACAAGTCATTATGGGTCTTCCACTACATGTTTTATTTTATTATTTTTTGGTAATGACCCTCTTCTATAAAAGGGGAAATCCTTGTAAGCTAGAGGAGGTTGAACATAAAAAAGATCACTTCCTCTAGATATTGATAGTAATCCCCTTGTGCTTGTTTTACTTATTCATTCTTTTTTCTTATTATTTTCATTCTTACGGTCAACAATACACATATTTTTATTTTTCTACGCGATTTATATCAAATTATATCGCATAGCCTTAGAATCATCCACAAATCTAACGTTAGCCGATTTTTTCGATAAACAAAAGCAGTTTACAGATAAATTATATAAGGATATAGGCAAAAACTCCTTGAAATCAAGATATGAATTAAGCACTGTTAAGATGTATATTCCTACATGCTCTGCAGTCGGGGAATGAGACAGAAATGTGTTCCAAGAGAGCAAAATTTGTGTAGACCAAACTTTTGAAGTAATAGTCAAACAAAAATTATTACTCCCATTATGACCAAAAACAATATTTGCATATCAAATGTCAAATCAAGGAAGTTTCTACGAGAACATAGAAGAAGTTAAAATTGAAAAACTTGATCTCTTTTATCGGGAATTGGGAATGATGTTCAAAATTTTTAGTCTTTAAATATTTATATTCGCGGATAACTTTGCAATTTCTTTTATAAGAAAGATATTTGAAGTGTGTTCACAAGTAATCACTCTCCACCTTCGATCGTAATGTGCGAGCTTGAGTCACTTGCACCTTGTTTGGATGGTTATTACTTATTGTATTGTTACTTTAAATATAATATTTACTTTTATTGTTATTTAAATTTTATTATATTGTATCATTAAATTCATCGTTACGTAACGACAAAAAATATCATTTTATAGAATGACGAATTTGACGTGGTGGCATCATTACCTTATTTTTTCTTTTATCTTGTCATTCCTTATTATTAAATAATCATATTTTATCCTTTACTTCTTATGAATTCAATGAATTTGTGTGGATATCCATTCATTCTTCCATGGATCCCACTCAATGAACCCATATACTTATTGAATGTTTCATTAAAATATTGTCACTTTCAGACGATTTTACACCCTATAAAAGGGACTTTACTTTTTGTATTATGAGATACTTGAATGAGAAATATTTATATTCTCTTCTCTTTATTTCTTGTTTTATTTTCTTATTATTTTATAACATGTTATCAGTACGAGTCTCTTACCAAGAGATTATGTGCTTTTCTATCTTCTTCCTAAAAGTATTAGTTAACCTTCTCTCCAGTGCAGGTACACTTTCATTTACTTATACTGTTTTATTGACCTTCTCAAGTTTCTAACCAACAATCAGATTTTAATATATTACTACATGCACGACTTGCTCTGAGAATTATAATACTATTAACTTTGCTATAAAATTGAAAGACTACGTGCAATATTGCTCCTGGACATGTATCATATAAATATGATAGATAGTTACATAGAATATGGTGACATCTCATATTTTTCTTCCTATTTGGATTAGGGGTAACTTTTAATTTAGAATTATTTGAACTTTCAAATTAGTAACTTTGATGTGCACGCTTACATCTGCTTAAAAATAATTACATCTTGCTTTGATCAATCACTAGAGTAATACTCACAGATTTTTCATCTTTTAGTTATAGTATGCTTACGTTAAGATATAGTACCTCTTTAACAGTGACTTAAATGTCTATCTAAACTAATTGATGTATTTATCTCAAACGATTAGAATATCTATTTACTATTTTAGTCAATTTGACGACCTGACCGGTCGTTTTGAGAGTTATAGCCCCGATCCCCCTATTAACTACTTCCCCCGTACCTATTTCTGTTATTGTGACTTGCCGGGAGATTTCGTTTTGGTTTTTGGAGTGTTTTGGGATACTTAGTCCCTAAACGGAGGTTTAACCCTTAGATTTTGGACCGTAGTCACAACTGTGTGAAGACGACTCCGGAATGGAGTTCTGTCGGTTCTGTTATATCTGTTAGATGATTTTGGACTTAGAGGCGTGTCCGTATTATGTTGTGGAGGTCTGTAACTCATTTAGGCTTGAAATGGCGAAAGTCGAAGTTTTGTAGATTTTGACCGGTAGTGGAATTTTTGATATCGGGATCGAATTTTGATTTTGAAAGTTGAAATATGTCTGTAGGATTGAATACGACTTGTGTGCAAAATTTGGGGTCAATCGGACGTGGTTTGGTTGGTTTCGGCATCGGTTGTCGAATTTGAAAGTTTCAAATTCTTTAAGTATTAATCAGAGGATGATTTTGATTTAACGTTGTTTGATATAGTTTGAGGGCTCGACTAAGTTCGTATGGTGTTTTAGGATTGATTGGTATTTTTGGTTGGGGTCCCGGTGGCCTCAGGTGTATTTCGGATGCTTAACGGAAGAAATATTTGACTTAGGAAATTGCAGAAGCCTTCAGGCATCTGGTGTTTTCGCACCTGCGGTAGGGAGACCGCAGGTGCGGGGCTACACGTGCGGATGATTAAGTGCAGAAGTGGTTTTGGAAGGAATGGTCAGGGGTCGTAGGTGCGAGGTGAGTTCCGCATCTGCGATGCCCGCAGCTGCACTGGAGAGATCGCAGGAGCGGTGGGGGACCGAAAAAGCGGACATAGGTCCGCAGGTGCGCACACGCAGGTGCGACCTTTTGACCGCAGAAGGGGCGATGAGTTTTAAGTAAAATCCGCACCTGCGATGGAAATTCCGCAGGTGCGGGACCACATATACGGTTGAAGTCTCGCAGAAGCGAGATCTCTGGAAGAAAAAGGGCTAAGTGCGAGGGTTTGATTTCATTATTCATTTTTGGACTTGAGAGCTCGGAATTTGGCGATTTTTCGAGGGATTTTTAGAGGAAGCTTTGGAGTAATGATTCCTAACTTGTTTTTGGTTGTATTCCATTAATCTAAAGTTGTTTTCTCCATTTAATTTCGGATTTGGGGTTAAAAATTTGGGAAAAAGTTGAGAAGAATTCTTAGGCCAAATTTTGGGATTTTGATCGAGATTTTGATATCGGATTTGAGTAATTTTGGTATGAGTGAACTCATGAGAGAATGGCTGTTCATATTTTATGACTTTTACCCGATTCCGAGACATGGGCCCGGGGAGGCTTTTTAGGGCGATTTTAAAATTTTTTGCTTTAGCTTTGATTTCATTAGCTAGATTAGTTCCTTGTAATTATATTTATGTTATGTAATTAATTTTGGCTAGATTTGGCCATTCGGAGTCAGATATTCGTGGAAAAAGCATTGTCACTGATTGATTAAGCTTGATTCGAGGTAAGTGGTTTGCCTAACCTTGTGGGGGAAAAATCCCCTTAGGATTTGGTACTGTCGTGATATATGACCGCCGTGTACGTGAGGTGACGAGTAAGTACACGGGCTATTTATTGAAAATTCTAATTTATTTTACTGAGTAGTAACATGTTTTTCCTTTAATTTGAGTTATACTGTTTAAATGAGTATTAGTCTGTTTTCATTCTTAATTGAGCTATTCCAACATGCGTAGTTATCTTGATTAGCCTGATATCGCATATCTACGTACTTTAACTGCTTATTTGAACCCTGTGAAGCATGCCTAGTTGATTTTCCTATTTTTCCTTGTTCTTTATCAGTCTTAACTGTAGAATTCTTGCTGTTAACTATGGTATTAATCGGTTGAGTTATGTGTTTACTTTTGAGACTACGAGGCGGTTCCTCAGGAGTTCTCCCTGCATATTTACTTTTGAGACTACGAGGCGGTTCCTCGAGAGTTCTCCCTGCATATTTACTTTTGAGACTACGAGGCGGTTCCTCAGGAGTTCTCACTGCATATTTACTTTTGAGACTACGAGGCGGTTCCTCGGGAGTTCTCCCTGCATATTTACTTTTGAGACGAAGAGGCAGTTCCTCGGGAGTTCTCCCTACATATTTACTTTTGAGACTACAAGGCGGGTCCTCGGGAGTTCTCCCTGCACATTTACTTTTGAAACTATGAGGCGGTTCCTCGGGAGTTCTCCCTGTATATTTACTTTTGAGACTACGAGGCAGTACCTCGGGAGTTCTCCCTGCAAATTTATTTTGGGACTACGAGACGGTATCTCGGGAGATCTCCCTGCTATTTATCCCTGTGTGTTGCATTGTTATATTGCTGTGTTTTCTTTTTGTTAAATTCCAGTCTCTTATTATATTATTATATTTTCCTGCTTTATTTATTATATACCAGTGGGCCTGACATGACCTCGTCACTATTCTACCAAGGTTAGGCTTGGCACTTACTGGGTACCGTTGTGGTGTACTCATGCTACTCTTCTGCACATATTTTTATGTGCAGATCCAGGTGCTTGTTATCAGCCCTGCTACTAGCTGAGAGTGCTTGTTGTTGTACAGAGATTTCAAGGAACATCTATCGCTTTCGTAGACCTCGGAGTCCCCCTCTATTCTCTCCTATGTCATTTACCTTCTGTACTTCGTTTGTTAGACTCTGGTGTATAGAGATACTAGCTTCCTTCTGTAGCTTGTGACTTATGATATTTCGGGTTTTGGGAAGACTGTGTATTATAGAGTATTGATTATTGCACATGCCGAGCAACATTGTTATTAGTTATTTAATTATCCACTTCTGTTAGTTGCCAAGTTTTACTTTCGTTTTTGTTATATTTCATAATTTCTTAGGCTTACCTAGTCGTAGAGACTAGGTGCCGTCACGAGGTTACACAGAGGGAGTTTGGGTCGTGACAAGTTAGTATCAGAGCTCTAGGTTTATAGGTGTCGTGAGTCACAAGCCAGTTTATTAGAGTCTCGCGGATCGGTACGGAGACGTCTGTACTTATCTTCGGGAGGCTATGGAACTGTTAGGAAAAATTATACTTCTTTGATTCCTTGTCGTGCGAAATTTGTTGACATCAAAAAAAAATTCTAAACTTCTATATTCTATTCTCTCACAGATTGTGAGGACATGTACAGGCGGATCTGATAACCAGGCACCTACGCCCCCTGCTAGAGCCGCGAGAGGCCGGGGCCGGGATAGAGGCCGAGGACGTCCACGCGGTGCAGCCAGGGCACCCGCACGAGCTGCGATAGAGGAGTCCCCAGTAGCTCTAGCTGGAGGGCAGACACCTGAGGCACATGTTGCTGCACCAGCTCTCCATGAGACCCTAACCCAATTTCTGAGCATGTTCAGCACCTTAGCTCAGGCTGGATTGATTCCACTTACTCCTGCCACATCTCAGGCTGGGGGAGGAGCACAGACTCCTGTCACCGATACTCCAGAGTAGCGGGTTCAGGCCGATCAGGTTCAAGAGATTATACCGAAGCAATCGGTAACTCCGGTTCAGCACGAGACTAGGACAGCTGCTTCTGAGGCGGAGAAGCTCAGACTTGAGAGGTACAAGAAGTACCACCCACCTACCTTCAACGGATCAGCTATAGATGATGCTCAGGGTTTTCTAGAGGAATGTCATCGTATTCTCCGTACTATAGGCATAGCGGAGATGGGTGGGGTTTCTTTTACCACTTTCCAGCTTAGAGGAGAAGCCTATCAGTGGTGGCATGCTTATGAGTTGAGTAGTCCGAACGAGGCAGCCTCACTCATATGGACTCAATTCTCGGATATGTTTTTGAGAGAGTATGTCCCTTAGAGCCTCAGGGATGCATGGCATGCGGAGTTTGAGTAGTTGCGCCAGGGTTCTATGACTGTGTCAGAGTATGCAGTCCATTTCAGTGATTTGGCCCGACATGCACAGGCCTTGGTTGCTACAGTTTGGGAGAGGGTTCGTTGCTTTATTAAAGGACTCCACCCCAGCATCAGGATCAGTATGGACAGGGAGTTGGAGATGGATATCTCTTACCAATAGTTTGTGAGTTTTGCCAAGAGATTGGAGGGCATGCTTGCCCGAGATAGAGAGGAGAGAGAGGCCAAGAGGTCTCGAGAGACTAGTTCTTACTCTGGTGCTCGTGCCCCAGCAGTTCGCCATGGTAGGGGTTATGTGAGTCGCCCCGTACAGCTCTTCCAGCCACCAGTGGTGTTCCAGCCCCTTATAGGCCCCAGGAGCCTTATTATGCACTACCAGTATCTAGTATGCCTCCTGCTCGGGGTGCTTTTAGCGGCCAGCCCAGCAGACCTGGCCCGAGCCAGTCACGCTCTCCAAGAGCTTGTTTTGAGTGTGGCGACACTCGCCATATGGTGAGGGATTGCCCCAGATTTAGGAAGGGTGCACCTTCACAGACTTCTCAGCCACCACATGCTCCACCGGGTCCTCAGGCTATGATTCCAGCACCAGATACCGCCCCACCTCCTCAACCAGATCGAGGTAGAGGTCGGGGAGGTCGAGGTCGCCTTAGAGGGGGAGGCCAGGCTGGATATTATGCTCTTCCGGCTCATATAGAGGCAGTTGCTTCTGACTTTGTCATTACAAGTATTGTTCCGGTCTGTCATAGAGATGCGTCGATATTATTTGGCCCATGCTCTACATATTCCTATGTGTCTTCTTATTTTTCCCCGTATTTGGGCGTATCTCAGGATTCTTTGAGTTCCTCTATTTATGTGTCTACTCCTGTGGGAGATTCTCTTATTGTGGACTGCGTGTATCGGTCGTGTTTGATTGCTCTTAGTGGTTTTGAGGCCAGAACCGATTTATTATTACTCAGCATGGTAGACTTTGATGTTATCTTGGGTATGGACTGGTTGTCGCCCCATTATGCTATTCTAGATTGTCATGCTAAGACCGTGACGCTGGTTATGCTAGGTTACCGCGATTTGAGTGGAGAGGTACCTTAGAGTATACTCCCAGCAGAGTTATTTCATTTCTTAAAGCTCAACGAATGGTTGGGAAGTGGTGTGACGTGTATCTAGCTTATGTGAGAAATGTCAGTATTGATACCCCTACAGTTGAGTTAGTCCCAGTAGTGAGGGACTTTCCAGATGTATTTCCAGCTGATCTTACAGGCATGCCGCCCGACAGAGATATTGATTTTGGCATTGATTTGTTGTCGGGCACTCATCCCATCTCTATTCCTCTGTATCGTATGGCTCCTCCTGAGTTGAAGGAGTTGAAGGAACAATTACAAGAATTGCTTGATAAGGGCTTCATTCGGCCCAGTGTGTCACCTTAGGGTGCCCCTATCTTATTTGTAAAGAAGAATGATGGTTCTATGCGGATGTGTATTGATTACCGCCAGTTGAACAAAGTTACAGTGAAGAACATGTATCCATTGCCTCGTATTGATGATTTATTTGATCAGCTACAGGGTGCTAGGGTTTTTTCTAAGATTTATTTATATTCCGGCTATCATCAGTTGAAGATCTGGAAACCAGATAACCCAAAGATTGCTTTCAGGACTCGGTATGGTCACTACGAGTTCCTTGTGATGTCATTTGGGCTGACCAATGCCCCAACAGCTTTTATACACTTGATGCACAGTGTGTTCCGGTCCTATCTTGACTCATTCGTCGTTGTGTTTATTGATGACATTCTGGTGTACTCCCGGACTCGGGAGGATCTTGAGCAGCACCTGATGACTGTGCTTCAGACCTTGAGAGAAAAGAAGTTATATGCAAAATTTTCAAAGTGTGAGTTTTGGCTAGACTGAGTGGCATTCTTAGGTCATGTAGTATCGAGTGATGGGATCCAGGTGGATCCGAAGAAGGTGGAAACGGTGCAGAGTTGGCCTAGACCGTCATTAGCTACAGAGGTTCGGAGTTTTCTTGGTTTGGCGGGGTATTACCGTCCTTTTGTAGAGGGATTCTCATCTATTGCAGCACCTATGACCGGGCTGACCCAGAAGGGTGCTCCGTTCAGGTGGACAGAGGAGTGTAAGGAGAGCTTTCAGAAACTCAAGACAGCTTTGACTACAGCCCCAGTATTGGTATAGCCTACAGGTTCGGGGTCTTATACTATATATTATGATGCATCACGGATTGGTCTCGGTGCGGTGTTGATACATGATGGTAGGGTGATTGCCTACGCGTCCAGACAGCTGAAGGTGCATGAAAAGAACTATCCTGTCCACGACCTTGAGTTAGCAACTATTGTTCATGCCTTGAAGATTTGGTGGAACTATTTGTACGGTGTCCTTTGTGAGGTTTACACCGATCACCGGAGTTTGCAGCATCTGTTCAACCAAAACGATCTTAATTTGCGTTAGAGGAGGTGGTTAGAGCTGCTTAAAGATTATGATATCACCAGTTTGTACCATCCGGGTAAGGCCAATATGGTGGCCGATGCTTTGAGTCATCAGGCAGAGAGTTTGGAGAGTTTAGCATATCTACTAGCAGCAGAGAGGCCATTGGCATTGGATGTTCAGGCCTTAGCCAGCCAGTTTGTAAAATTGGATATTTCTGAGCCGAGTCGAGTATTGTCTTGTGTGATCTCTTGGTCTTCTCTTTATGATCGTATCAGGGAGCGTCAGTATGATGACCCCCATCTATTTGTCCTTAAGGACACTGTTTAGCACGGTGATGCTAAGGAGGTCACTATTGGAGATGATGGCGCATTGAGGATGCAGGGCAGGCTATGTGTGCCCAATGTAGATGGGTTGCGAGAGTTGATTCTCCAAGAGGCTCACAGCTCACGGGACTCCATTCATCCTGGTTCTGCGAAGATGTATCAGGACTTGAGGCAGCATTACTGGTGGAGGAGAATGAAGAAGGACATAGTGGAGTATGTAGCTCGGTGCCTAAATTGCCAGCAGGTGAAGTATGAGCATCAGCGACCGGGTGGGTTGCTTCAGAAGTTAGAGATTCCGGAGTGGAAATGGGAGTGGATCAATATGGATTTCGTTGTTGGACTCCCACGGACTCAGCGGAGGTTTGATGCGGTTTGGGTGATTGTGGATAGGCTGACTAAGTCAACTCATTTCATTCCTATGATAACTACCCAATCTTCCGAGCAGTTGGCTCGAATTTATATCCGTGAGATCGTCAGGCTTCATGGCATACCGGTATCTATTATCTCTAACTAGGGTACGCAGTTTACATCATGGTTCTGGAGAGTCGTACAGCATGAGCTGGGTACTAGAGTGGAGCTGAGCATAACATTTCACCCTCAGACGGACGGACAGTCCGAGCGCACTATTCAGATATTAGAGGATATGCTTTGTGCGTGCGTGATGGAGTTTGGAGGTTCATGGGACCAGTTCTTGCCACTTGCAGAATTTGCCTACAACAATAGCTATCAGTCGAGCATCCAGATGGCACCGTATGAGGCTTTTTATGGTAGGCGGTGTCAGTCCCCATGGGTTGGTTTGAACCGGGGGAGGCCAGATTATTGGGTACAGACTTGGTCTAGGATGCCCTGGATAAGGTGAAGGTGATTCAGGATCGACTTCGCGCAGCCCGGTCCAGACAAATAAGTTATGCGGACCAGAAGGTTCACGATGTAGCATTCATGGTTTGAGAGCGGGTCTTGCTCCGGGTATCGCCTATGAAGGGTGTTATGAGGTTTGGAAAGAAGGGCAAGCTGAGCCCAAGGTACATTCGTCCTTTTGAGGTGTTGCGGCGTGTTGGGGAGGTTGCTTATAAGGTTTCCTTACCTCCCAGCCTTAGAGGGGTTCATCCGGTATTCCATGTTTCTATGCTCCGGAAGTATCACGGTGATCCGGCTCAGGTATTGGATTTCAGCTCAGTCCAGTTAGACAAGGATCTATCTTATGTTGAGGAGACAGTGGCTATTTTTGACAGGCAGGTCAGAAAGCTAAGGTCAAAGAGCATTTCTTCAGTAAAGGTTCAGTGGAGGGGTCAGCCGGTCGAGGAGTCAACTTGGGAGACCTAGCAGGATATGGCAGTCGTTATCCTCATCTTTTCACAGATTCAAGTATATCTCTACACTCCTTCGAGGACGAACGATTGTTTTAAGAGGAACAGGATGGGATCGAATTCTGATTCTGGAAGTTGGAATAGGTCTGTAGGGTTGAATACGACTTGTGTGCAAAATTTGGGATCAATCAGACGTGGTTTGGTTGGTTTCGGCATCGGTTGTCGAATTTAGAAGTTTCAAGTTCTTTAAGTTTGAATCGAAAGATGATTTGTGATTTTAGCATTGTTTGATGTGGTTTGAGGGCTCGACTAAGTTCGTATGGTGTTTTAGGATTGGTTGGTATATTTGGTTGGGGTCCCGGGGGCCTCGGGTGTGTTTCAGATGATTAACGAAAGAAATATTGGACTTAGGAAATTGTTGAAGCCTTCAGGCATCTGGTGTCTTCGCACCTGCGGTGGGGAGAACGCAGGTGCGGGGCTGCACGTACAGATGATTAAGAATAAAAGCGGTTTTGGAAGGAATGGTCAGGGGTCGTAGGTGCGAGGTGAGTTCCGTATCTGCGATGCCCGCAAATGCGCTGGAGAGATCCTAGGAGCGGTGGGGGACCACAGAAGCGGACATAGGTCCGCAGGTGCGACCTTTTGACAGTAGAAGAGGGTGATGAGTTTTAAGTGAAATCTGCACTTGCGATAGAAATTCCGCAGGTGTGGGACCGCAAATGCGGTTGAAGGCTCACAGAAGCGAGATCTCTAGCCGAAAAAGGGCTAAGTTCGAGGGTTTGATTTCATTCTTCATTTTTGGACTTGAGAGCTCGGAATTGGGCAATTTTTCGAGGCATTTTGGAAGCTTTGGGGTAATGATTTCTAACTCATTTTTGGTTGTATTCCCTTAATCTATAGTTGTTTTCTCTATTTAATTTCGGATTTGGGGTTGAAAATTTGGGGGAAAGTTGAGAAAGGTTCTTAGGCCGAATTTTGGAATTTTGAACGAGATTTTGGTATTGGATTTGAGTAATTTTGGTATAAGTAAACTCGTGAGTCAATGGGTGTTCATATTTTGTGACTTTTACCCGATTCTGAGATGTGGACCCGGGGAGGCCTTTTAGGGTGATTTTTCAATTTTTTGCTTTAGCTTTGATTTCATTGCTAGATTAGTTCCTTGTAGTTATATTTATCTTATGTAATTGAATTTGGCTAGATTTAGGCCATTCGGAGTCGGATATTCGTGGAAAAGGCATTGTCACCGATTGATTGAGCTTGGTTCGAGGTAAGTGGCTTGCCTAACCTTGTGTGAGAGAAATCCCCTTAGGATTTGGTACTGTCATGATATGTGAGCGCCGTGTACGTGAGGTGACGAGTACGTACACAGGCTATTTGTTGAAAAACCTGATTTAGTTTACTAAGTAGTAACATGTTTTTCCTTTAATTTGTGTTATACCGTCTAAATGAGTATTAATCTGTTTTCATTCTTAATTGAGTTATTCCAACATGTGTAGTTATCCTGATTAGCCTGATATCGCATGTCTACGTGCTTTAACTTCTTATTTGAACCTTGTGAAGCATGCCTAGTTGATTTTTCTATTTTTTCTTGTTCTTTATTAGTCTTAACTGTAGAATTCTTGTTGTTAACTATGGTATTTATCAGTTGAGCTGTGTGTTTACTTTTGAGACTACGAGGCGGTTCCTCGGGAGTTCTCCCTGCATATTTACTTTTGAGACTACAAGGCAGTTCTTCAGGAGTTCTCCCTGCATATTTACCTTTGAGACTACGAGGCGGTTCCTCAAGAGTTCTCCCTGCATATTTACTTTTGAGACTACGAGGCGGTTCCTCGGGAGATATCCCTGCACATTTACTTTTGAGGCTACAAGGCGGTTCCTCGGGAGTTCTCCCTGTATATTTACTTTTGGGACTATGAGGCGGTACCTCGATAGTTCTCCCTGCATATTTATTTTGGGACTACGAGACGGTGTCTTGGGAGATCCCCCTGTTGTTTATCCCTGTGTGTTGAATTGTTATATCGATGTGTTTTCTTTTTGTTAAATTCCAGTCTCTTATTATACTGTTATATTTTCCTGCTTTATTTATTATATACCAGTGGGCCTGACCTAACTTTGTCACTACTCTACCGAGATTAGACTTGGCACTTACTGGGTACCATTGTGGTGTACTCATACTACTCTTCTGCACATGGTTTTGTGTGCAGATCCAGGTGCTTGTTATGAGCCCCGCTACGAGCTGAGAGTGCTTGCTGTTGTACGGAAACTTCAAGGTACATCTATCGCGTCCGCAGACCTCAAAGTCCCCCTCTATTCTCTCTTATGTCATTTACCTTCCATACTTCTTTTGTTAGACTCTAGTGTATAGAGATACTAGCTTCCTTCTGTAGCCTGTGACTTATGACATTCCGGGTTTTGGGAATACTGCGTATTATAGAGTATTGGTTATTTCACATGCCGAGCGACATTGTTATTAGTTATTTAATTATTCACTGTTGTTAGTTGCCAAGTTTTACTTTCGTTTTTGTTATATTCCGCAATTTGTTAGGCTTACCTAGTCGTAGAGACTAGGTGCCGTCACGACGTTACACGGAGGAAGTTTGGGTCGTGACAGTCATTCATAATTGTTTATATGACTTTATGACTTGTAAAAAAAATTATTATGTAAATTAATTTGATTATTTATGATAGTTTTTACTATGTCGAATTGATCAAAAAATAAATTTATGGCTACACAGAATTATGTTACATTCCTTAAAATGAATGAAATAACTTGCGGTATATATTATATGAGGGTAAGACGGTGGGTTTAAGTCCCAGCACTCCATGGGGGTAAGACACTAGGTTCAAGTCCTGGTGCACCATGATAATAAGACATTTGGTTTAAATCCCAATATATGATATTGATGGCATAATTATGTTTGAGGCAAAATAATATCTTATTAATGAAAAATCATAAAGCCCGTCCCACAGGATCAGCTCCATTCCCGAAGCGAAGGTGGTAGAGATAGATCAAAAGTCTAAAAGAAGACAAAATAATAATTATTGTGGCCGTATGAATATATGTGGACGTGGCAACGGACGAAATAATAATCACCATGGTGATGGTCGTTATAAGCAAGAGAATAATAAGGGTTCTCAGAATAATCCTTCAAAAGGCAAAGGCAATATTTGCCACCAATGTAGTATGAAAAATCATTGGGCATGAATTTGTTGTATGCCTGAACATTTTGTCAAGCTTTATTAAGTCTCTATAAGAGGGAAACAAAATAATGTTGAGACTCACTTGACCTTTCAAAATGATGTTGAGGCGGGCCTTATGAATAATAATGATAAAGTTGAAGCAAACCTTGCCGATAAAGATGATATTTTTGAAGGCCTTACAGATATTACTCATTTAGAAGTTGGGGACTTCTTTGAACATCATAACTAAAAACTTATTATTGGGAAAAATTATAAGAATAAATAATTTTTTTAATGCAGTTCATATTTTGAATAAAACTTCTTATGTTGTCAGTATTTATTTTACTAAATATAGTTTGTTTTGTTCTTAAATTTTTTAGTATTACTTATGATGTATTTTTTTTTTCTTCATGAAGAATATGAGATTTTCACTGTCTTCAGTAGACCGTATGAATAATAAAGAAGAAATATGCCTTCTTGATAGTGCTACGATGCACACCATATTAAAAGATAAGAGATATTTCTCTTATTTACTTATGAAAGAAGCCAATATCAAAACAATATCCGTTAGAACAAAATTAATTGAGAGCTTTGGAAGAGCGACTGTATTACTACTAGGAGGAACTATATTGGTTGTTAATGATGCATTATATTGTAGTTGGTCTCAAAGAAACTTTTTGAGTTTCAAAAATATTCGCCAAAATGACTATCATATTGAGACCACTAACGAGCGCAAAACACACACTTAAATTGTGCTCGCTATCCAAAGATAGTATAGTATAATATCGTATCCACATGGATTGGAGTAAAATAGTATTTTCGTAGTTTGTACCTAGATTGCTATCAAATATGATCAATAATTTAGATTTATGTGGTTAATACTAAAATTAATTAAGAATCTAGAGCTAATTGACTAATGACAATCGAAGCAAAGGAAGATATCAATGGGAGAAAATAGGGTTTTGATAGGATAGGTGCAACATAATTATCTGGGATTTAACTCTAGATAATTCACTTCTAATGTTCAAGTGAGTCTCTCGAATTCACTTAATTATGAGTACAATTATTTAGTAGAAACTCCTCTCTCGATTAAGTCTCAACCTCTCAATATGAACCAATTTAAGTACTGTGAATATATGCAAGAATTCATAGTGGACTCAGTCTTTAGGAAAACCTCTTTCGATTATTCTCCTAACTAGGTTTTATCAATGATTCAACTAGCCTCTTTCAATTACTTAGAAGAATCTATGAACTCAATCAACAATATAATGCAAAGATATCACAAGTTATGCCTCTTTCGATTATAAGAACAAGTGAATATAGATGCAACTATTAAATCTTCTAAAAACAATTCAACTACATAAAAATAGAGTTATAATCCACAAACAATCATCAATACACAAAATCCATCAAACCCCAAAAGGATCTACTCCATAGACATGGAGAAGTTCTTCACAAATGTAATTAAAGTATCTAAAACAGATTCAATCCAAATCCGGATCTTGAGTGAGGAAGGAATGATGAAATCCTTGTGCTTGTATTCTTCCAACTCCTCCTTAGCCTCCTTAGGACGGAAATCTATCAAAAGTCCCGAAAATAGTGTTTTCCTGTATATTTAAGCCATCCCCCAATAATCCCCGGATGAAATTACCTTTTTTAGTGGAATTGGGAAGTCACTCTAATATTTTTGGGGTACCGCGCCGCATGCCGCGCCGACCTATGCGGCGCGCATGTAGGAAATTCTAGAACGTGCCAAAATATGATTTCTGGCCACTTTTTACACTAGCGCCCCGCGGGGCAGTAGTGCAAATTGTGGCCAGAAATGAGTTTTTCAAATTTTTGACATCCAGACTTTGTTTTCGACCCCGAACGTGATCCCGGCTTAATTTATTGGGCTTTTACTCAGACTTCAAAGCTTCAAATAGCTCGAATTAGCTCCACAACATCTACATAACTCGGAATCACTCCTATAAGGCATAAAGCACACAATAAGTGCAAAAACATTACCAATTAAAGCTCAACACAAGTAAAGTGCAGTGAATTAGAGTGTAATAAGTGATTAAAATACGGGATTATAGTCTACCATCAACACCCCACACTTAAACCATTGCTCGTACTCGAGCAATTAAACTACACTTCACATAGACACGACTTTTTTAAGCAACTTTCCTAACTCATCACACCAAGAATAATCGAAACAGATTAAGCACAATACCGTAACATCCTCGCCTCAAGATTTGACTCAAAAGCACCACGTATTTTTCACAACCTGCTCACTTACTCTAACACAGAGGTCAACGACATTACCTTTCTTTCGTAAATCAAGTGCCCTCACACAACAATAGTGAATAGTTCCAAAAATAATAAGGTTTAAGAACAATTAAGAACTCAAGATAGAAAGAATTCACTCACTCTCAGAAGTAATACTCATGGGCTACAAAAGACATAGCATAAGCTTGCCTGTAATGTATTACTCTACTAATTGATCTCATTTAGTCAAGTATCAAGTAGGACTTTATTTGGTTGTAATGTAGGCTGCAGGACGGGTAGGATACATTTGGATATATTGACTACACCTCCCTAAGAACTTTAATACATATAAGTGACCGTTCAAAATCCCACACTTTTGTCAACTCCCTACTTTTTTAAGCACAAATACATTAAGAATTACCACAAAATTTTGAATGGCTCTTGCTTTTTCAAAACAATGTACATTTCTCCTTAATTCGATAGCTCCACTCAAAAGCCAAACCAACACCCCCACACTTTAACTTTTACAAAGTTCATAACAATTTCAAGTGCTCGTGAGAGGTAAGAAGGTTCAAATTGATAGTCAATTCAAACAATTGGGTAAGGCTTGTAATGTGGTTGCCAAAGAAAAAGGATTACGGGCTCAAAGGGGTCAACTAAGATACATAACAATTAGGTGAGTACAATATATAACTGTCTCAACAAAGAAATGCCTATACCACTTCCAATATTGAATAAAACTACTATTTCGCTTTGCAAAAACGCGGGGCAAGTTCTAGACATCAAATGCAATGCACAAAATACACAAATCCCCCCACACACATGACACATAACTCACTTAGGATCGGACTCGTCGAGACACTCTAGTCAAAGCAGTTAAGCAAAGTTAAGATCGTACCATTTAAGGTGCTCATACAAAAGTCAAAAAAAATTGAGCCTAAGCATCACAACTAAGGCACTTACTATTGTCAAGGCATAATACACTCAAGAGATATTGCTTTCATTTCAAATCACAGCACAAGGTTTCCTACTCCTAAAAAAAATATAAAAAACTAACTACAACCGGTTCAAACAAAACCCTTAGAAAAGAACCGCGGCAGAAAGAAAGATCAAGGGGGAATTATAATACTACCTTAAGAAAATAATTTTTATTTTTTCGACTTTAAAAAATTCAATCAAAAGAAACGAAAACACACACAAGAAACGAAAACAAACAGTTATTTACATATATACATTTCCCCACCCCAAACTTTAAGTTGTGGCATGTCCCCATGACACACAAATAAAAAGCAAGAGGTAAAGAAAATGTCCCTGATCGTTTTCCGTTTTCGAGAACTGGTGAACTCCACCCTAATTCTGAATGCATTTTTCACTTTCGCTCCTCGGGATTTTTTATGGAGCTCATCAGGACAAAGCCCTTTAAGGATATTTGCAAGACCCGCTCTTTTCTTTCTTTCTTGGCCTCATTTTGAGCAGTGGATTATTCTTGTAGGATCATCCTCAACTTGTTTCTGCATTCTTTCACAAGATTAATCCATGTATATTCCTATAAATCCCCTAAAATAAAATCCACATGATCAAGGTTAGAATAAGAAAATGAAGAAGAAAGGTCAGGTGAGTACTCCTCTGGTAAGTCCAAGACCATTTGTTCCTCATTCTCTTCTACTAAAAATTGCAATTGTGGATAGGTGGATGGGGGTTTGAACTGTTCTTCTATTGCTTTATAATCAACCAAAGCCTCATTTTCAATTATTTCAGTTGAAACAGAGTCCTCTTGCAGAGTGGAAAACTCTCTTTTTAGATGTTCATCATCTCGGGTAGGCTCATTTTCATAAGGTATCTCTTCCATATATTCACCATCACAATGCAACGAGCTAAGTCTATTTACTAATTGATTCACTTGCATTGTTAGGTTGTTAGTGGCTTCATCGTCTTGTACAAATTTCTCTTCCACCTTATTTATGAACTTATACATAAGCTCTTCTAAACTACCATTCTCCTCTTGAGGTGGTTGTCTCACTTCATTTTCACTCCAGTCAAAATAAGGGTATTCATCCCAACCAGAGTCAGAATTGTACCCATATGATCCTCATACCTGTACGGATTAGAGACAAAGTGAGAGTGTTCAAAAGATGAGCCATAGGAAGAATACCTACCTGCTTGACAATCAACCCATAGATGATTTCCACCGTATTTAAAACACGTAGCACACCACTGATCATATTCAGTTACTAACTCTTCAACCGTTTTCTCAGGTTGGTTGTACTCCATCTTCACATCTTTTAGAGTTCAATATCAAGAATATGCTCTTCAAGATTTCTTCAACAAAAGAAATCTTGAAGAGAAGTTCAGCAAACAAAGCTAAAAATAAAGGAAAAAATTAGAAGCTAATTCCTGAATTAGCACTACAAACTATTTCAAACACTAATGATTGCCAATCTCCGGCAACGACGCCAAAATTTGACGAGCGCAAAACACACACTTAAATTGTGCTAGCTAGCCAAAGATAGTATAGTATCATATCTGTAAGGACCCAACTGGTCGTTTTGAGCTCTAGCGCATCGTTCGGCGGTTGGAGGCCATGAGCAGCTTCACTTTAGGTATTACTACTTGTATGCGTGCTCGGGATTGATTTTTGGGAAGTTCAGAGTTGAATTAGAAAGAAATATTCTCATTTCGAAAGCTTTTAAGTTGGAAGAATTGACTAATATTGGATTTTAGAGTAAACGACCTCAAAATCGGGATTTGAAGGTTCCAGCAGGTTCGTATGATGATTTCGGACTTGGGCGTATGTTCGGATCGGGTTTTGGATACCCTGGGAGCGTTTCGGCACCTATTATGGAAGTTAGCATTTTGGAAGAATTTCCATAAATTTGGGTTGAAGTGCATTTCAATGTTATCAATGTCCGTTTGGAATTCAGAGTTTGAGAATAGCTCCGTATGGTGATTCCGGTAATAGCAGCGCGTCTGGAAGTGGATTTGGAGGTCCGTAGGTCATTTTGGAGTCGTTTGGCGAAAGTTAGAAATTTGAAGGTTTTTGAGAAGTTTGACTGGAAGTGGAATTTTTGATATCGGGGTTGGATTCCGATTCTGAAAGTTGGAGTAGGTCCGTAATGTCAAATGTGACTTGTGTGCAAAATTCGAGGTTAATCGGCCATGATTTGATAGGTTTCGGCATCGAATGTAGAAGTTTAAAATTCTAAAGTTCACTAAGCTTGGAATGGGGTGCGATTCAGGAATTCGACGTTGTTTGATGTGATTTAAAGGCTCGACTAAGTTTGTAATGCGTTTTGTGACGTGTTGGTATAATTGGTTGAGGTCCCGAGGGCCTCGGGTGGATTCCGGATGGTTAACGGATCGAGTTTGGACTTGGAAGAAAAGATAAGGCAGCTGATATCTGGTGTGATCGCACCAGTGCAATAAGGGTCACAGGTGTGAGCCAGTGGTCGCAGGTACGGTTTTGGCGAAGCTGGGCAGTGGCGCAGGTGAGAAGGTGCGACACAGGTGCGAGAGTGAGAGAAGCATCTGGGAGCACAGGTGCGAGGATATGTCCGCACCTGCGAAGGCGCAGATGCGGAAGGAAAGGCACATGTACGGAGTCGAGCTAGGCAGATGGAATGCGCAGGTGTGAGGTTTTGGCCGCACCTGCAAGACCGCAGGTGCAACGAAGAGGCCGCAGGTGAGGAAGTCGGGGCTGGGCAGTATCTCCTTTAAAGCGAGGGTTTGGCTCTATCTCATTTCATTTTCGCCCATGGGAGCCGATTTTGGAGCACATTGGAGTGCCATCTTCATCAATCATAATGGGGTAAGTGCTTTCTTCACAATTTTGAGTTAAATACATGAGCTTATATGGATTTGAACATGAAAATTAGTATAAATTGTGGGAGTTTTGGTATAAATCCGGGCACGTGGGCCCGAGGGTGATTTTTATCGACTTTTCGATCGGGGTTAGAAATTGCTATAACTTGGATTATAATGAGTATTAGAGTATATATTTATGGATTTGCTTACTTATTGACTAGTTTTGGAGCGTTGGGCATCGATTTAAGTTGATTGAAGGGCTTGGGAGCCGGTTATGGAATTTCAAAGCGAGGTAAGTCTCTTTTCTAACCTAGTAACAGGGAATTAACCCCATAGGTGAGTTAAATAAATGTTTGTACCTAATTGTGGGAGTTATGTACATACAAGGTGACGAGAGTCCGTACGTAGCTACTATTATGCTATTGTCCGGGTAGTTTAGGACCTATATCATGCTATACTTGGGATGTTTGTGCCCTTACTTGCTAATATAATCACTTAGTCATGATAGAAATGGATATAAGAATTTTGTGAGATTAAATTCACTTACTTGAAGGTTTGTATGAGATACTTGACTGTAAATGAGAAACTTGTATTTTCTTGAAAAAAATTATTATTTGTGGATCGGGCCGAGCGCCTCGGTAGTAAATAGATGGATCTATGGTTCGCGCCATTCGGCCCTCTGGCAGTGCACAATTTACATAATTGTTGGATCGGGACGTACGACCTCGGCATGATTTGCGCATGATTTAATTGATTGATTTGGAAATTGTAATAATTTATATTGCCTTCTCGGCCTGAGATAAATTGGTAAATAATGGGAAATCAATTTGAAGAGTTCTTAATTATAAAAGAACTGTTTACTTACTTCAGAATAATGGGCTTGCAATCGTATTAATTATTCCATATCTAATTTAATGATATTATTCTATTTAGTTATAGCCCATAGTAAGTGTCGAAGTCGACCCCTCGTCACTACTTCTTCGAGGTTAGGCAGGATACTTACTGGGTACACGTTGATTTATGTATTTGTACTACACTTGCTGCACGTTTTGTGCAAGTACATATATGATTAATGGCCTTGTGGGCGTAGAGGCACGATTATTACGGGGATTTAGGTGAGCTGCATCGTATATACGATCCGCAGCCAGCAGAGTCTCCTTCATAGTATTGTATTTTCTTTCCTGTCCAAATTTGTATTTCGGATAGTTATTGTATTTTATTTGAAATTTTTAGAAAATGCTCATGCACTTGTGACACCGGGTTCTGGGATGATTATGGGATATTCAGTATTGAAATTGGAAAACATTGTACCTATTCTGCAAATTCATCTTTTACTAGTTGAATTTAATTAAATTTACGATTTCAAAAATATTAAAATGAGAATTTAATCAACTATTTAGTGTTGGCTTGCCATCACGACCTTTAACGGATTTTGGGTCGTGATAACATGGTATCAGAGCACTAGGTTCACTTAGGTCTCACGAATCATGAGCGAGTCTAGTAGAGTCTTGCGGATCGGTACGCAGATGTCTGTACTTATCTTCGAGAGGATACATGGCTGTTAGGAGAACTTCCCTTCTTGATTCTCATCGTGCGATTTGATTCTTTTGAGGCTTATGCCTTTGTTTCCTTCCCATTCAATCTTATGCGACGTGAAACGCTTGCTATCGATTGAGAATTGAGGAATTGTAATGGTACTACAGATGTGGTGCGGGATGTTTCTCCCTGCATAGTTGATTGGGCTATTGTCGTCGCTTTGTGGAAGGATATTCTATCATTTCAGCTCAGTAGTTGTACTTCTACGAGCTTTGAGGCTATGCACAGTTTGCTATGAGGCTCATGATTTGTTATTGCACAGTATTGATGTGATGGTAGGATGCTTGCCTATGTCTCGGGGTAATGAATGACTTGAAAGGAGGTTTACCCAATGCATGATTCAAAGATTCAGTATTTTACTTCCGACGAAGGAAAGGCAATCGGACTATGAATGTTCAGGTTTGGGTTGATGGAGTAGCGGGATTCAATATTTTTGAGCGTGGTGGAATCTTCGCCTGTGATGTGGCGTCATCATCCTTGATTGGTTATAATGTGGTAAGTTCGCTGGTGTTATGGTTTCCTTCAATTCGCCTTGGGGAAGATTATTATAAATGGTGCCGAGAAAACAGTTATCAGAGGTCGCAGTGTGCAGTGGTTCAGGATAGAATCAGCATTCCCGGTATTGATGGCTCGAGAAAGATGATTTCCGGAAGGGTTTAATGTTGGTAGCGATCTATCGGTTCAAATGCTACAGAGGTAGATTTTGATTTAAGGCAACAACTGGGCAACGAAGGATGAGGAAGGACATGTGGAAGGTGTCTTGTGGTGGGTAAGTTCCTAGAAGGCCAAGTGTGAGAAACAGAAGTCGAGTAGTTACTTAAAGGAGAGGGTTTGACCAAAGTGGGAGAGTGGCAGAGTAGCATGTGGGTTCTGTGATAGGATAGCTACACGCCTTGAGGAAAGTTTGGAGTGATTTGGGATTCATGGTGGTCAGTGACTAGGTCTACGGACTTAATTTGAAATATTGGCTATTATGCGGCGGGAGATTGGATACAACAGAAAGGAGTTGCATGATATGAAGAAGGATACCACATGACTTAGGATTGGAATGTATTGTGGCACCTTTAGTTGACGTCCATGAGGAGTGAACGGACTGGTGCAGCTGGTGAATGAGCTCGGACTCAAAATGATCTACTGATTTCGTAGTAATTATACCAGTGCAACGACGTTGAAATATGTCGGCATGTAATTTCCACAGGTGGGTCATCTCGTGTGACCGGGTTAGTGGTTGTGTGGTGTTGACGAAGCTCTTACGGAGAATTTCTACTGACTATCTAGGAAGAGGTCGAATATGTGCATGTGGCTAGTGATTCATAGTATTCATGAAATGTTTAACAGAAAGGATTTCGAGGAATTTGGCGGGTTGATTTTGCTAGATCATGTCGATGATGGAAGAATCTTGGTAGGTTTCAGGTTTATGCAATAGTAGCTTCAAGCTAAGTGGGAGAGTCCCACCGCCCACAGTTGGATTGCATGGTCGTCTATTTGTAAGATTTCTGGTTATCGGCATATTGATGGGTTATTACGACTAAGGAAAGAGAACATCAGTGGTAATTTGAGCAAGCGATTTGAGGAATGTGTGCTATAGTTGGCCTTATCGATTCATGCTCAGGCTTTGGGAAGACTCAGGATTTATGCTTCGTGTAGAGGAGAGTTACAAGGAAGATGATTCGACCAGGTGCTTCTTTGAGAGGGTGCTCATGTGCTAGCAGGGCCTTGGAGTTGATTATATTCGGGACCAAGTCAGAGTGGGTGAGTCTCAATAACGGTCCTAGTAGATTCAAAAGTTAAGGTGTGGTGTCTAAGGATTTCGAGTCCATAGTATGGTTGAACTCGAGCTTTTGCAGCGGATTACGATAAAGGATCTTGGAGTGTCCCGTATTATCTTTGGTCTACGGGGTATCATGAGAGGAAGGGGAGCATGTAACTTTGGATTTATAGAAAAATCATCAGAATGGGTATATCAGTTGAAGACGTGATTATGCGCACAAGGAGGGTATGAAATGGCTCGTGGGTTTTGAGACAATGTGGTCTCGTGAAATGGGGTCACTTGGGATCAGTACGGATTGAGTTTGTTATATTGATAAAGGAGTTGTCGTTATTTCTAAGGAAGATCCAGAGTAAATTAGGATAAATCGGGTTTGGTTAGGAATGGTTGAATTGGCATGATGATGGGAATGATCAGCTCCTTCAATGTGTTGAGTTATGCATGTGATTTGTGGCAGTACGTGCGAGGTTTGACGGCCGCCGTAATTGATTTTATTTGGGGGCATTCGAGCATTATAGCATGTTATGTGTAGACGGATCCCGGAAGGATTATGGTGGTTTGAACCACTACTCGAGGTTTGTATTTTCTGTGGTCATCGGAATTTGGCTGCGTGTTGCAATGGTTCTCTTGAATGAGCTAAGTAAAATATTTCTATATGATAAAGTGTTTACCCTATTAGTGGTTCTGGAGTTATGATGAAATTTTTGGTGCTCATACGCATTGGCACGATTAAGTGCGGTGATTAGCATGGGATTTGGAAGTTGAGGATCAAGGTTGCGGTTCGGTGTTGACAAGAATGTCACGAGCTCAGATGAGCGAGAAAGGACTCAGATGGTTAGAGTCAGTTGGCATTATTTTTGGCGTCACCTGGGATCGGTGCCTGGTGTGAAGAGGCTTTGCATACTGAATGCGGATTCTTGAATTGCCTTACAGTGTTGGTGTGGCAGGTAGTATGAATGTATAGACTTGATACCTGGTGCGGAAGGTCATAGAAGCATATCCCATGGGAAGATTGTATAAGTGTGACGTGTAGTCACTTGATTGATTAAAGAATGGAAACCAAGTATGAAGATTGTGATAATATCGCTAATTGGGAATTCGTTCCTGGAGGACTCTCGGTTCGTCTGGTAGTGGACTGTGGAAGCTTGTTCCGATTATGATGGTTGTTCTTATGTGTTAAGGGAAAAAGGGGTTATTATGGACCCATGAAAGGTTATTAGACTAGTACGGTGCGATCTGAATCAGCTTGAGGTCCGTGGATGGATCTAGATATGAATGAGGGCTTCAGGTCAGGCCAGAGGTGTTCATTTCAGCATAGCGCTCCTTGTAGAGGAGTATTCGGACATTGGATGTTAATTCGTCGCCGGCTATTTCATGTAATACTATATTGTGTTGTGTGAGTTGTGAAACGGCTTGATGATTTCATATGTGTTGAGGTTCCGCGTAGCGATGGGGTTATGTGGGCAGGATGGCTCTCGAGAGTTAGATCATATATCGCACCTTAGTTGTGCTTGAGTTTTGTAGAGTATGGTGCTATCTGTTTACCCAGGGATGGTATTATGCACTTGGCGTGGTTGTGGTTGATATTCGGGTATTTTGCAAGTTTGAGCATTTTAGCTCGGTAACTAATTCCTTACAGGTTATTTGTATGTGAATCAGGTGGCATGCCGCCACGGGTATCTTGTTTGGATCGGGTTGCACGCCGCAACAGTGTGATGTTGAGTATAGTTCCCTATATCCATTCTTGTGTGTTTTGTTTCTCATTTTCTGAGGAAGGTTCATAATGTCTTTTCAGTTGTTTAATTAGTTACGTGGGTTTAGTAGTTCTTTCCAGAGTTCGTTTTCCTCATGTATCACATTCAAGTTTGTAGCTTATTGGCACATTGTGGCATCACATGAGACTTTTGGCAGAGTCTGAGGTGGCTTATTGTCTGGGCAGCTTATACTAGGAGAGATGGGATTATTGGACCTGGGGTCAGTGTGATCAGATCGGTATGAGGCATAGTTAAAGAGTAAATATCGGTATTCAGTCTAGAATGAGGTAATGGTTCTTGTAAAGGGGAGAAACTCAATGAATGGTTGACTCGGCTATTGGTTGTAAATTTCTACGCATCGTTTTTGTTGCGGCAGCATTACAAGAGTTGGAGCAGGACATGTGTGTGGTATGAGGTGTGTTGTGGACATCAAGTTCGTGGAATTTCGGCTATTTTTATCAGATAATGTTATTATGGTCATGTGAATTCAGCAAAGGTATGCAATCATGTTTTGGTACATCGTGTGGTGATTGATATGGTTCGTATGTTGGAAACAGGCCTGGTAGAAAATTCTAGATGTTGGAATTTGGATCTAAGGCTAATTTGACTAAACAAAAGGAGTATATTCAGATTTACTCGAGCCAGTGTGCTCAACTGAGTTGTGGTAGCACGGGTAGGTGCGCGAGGTGCTAAACAGTGATTTCGGACAACTCCAGTGCAGTTCTTAGCACGATCGAGGACGAACATATGTTTAAGTAGGAGAGAATGTAATGACCCGACCGGCCGTTTTAAGCTCTAGCGTGTCGTTCGGCGGTTGGAGGCCATGAGTATCTTCACTTCAGGTATTATGACTTGTACACGTGGTCGGTATTGAATTTCGGGAAGTTCGGAGTTGAATTGGAAAGAAAAATTCTCATTTCGAAAGCTTTAAGTTGGAAGAATTGACTAAGATTGGATTTTAGAGTAAACAGCCTCAGAATCGGGATTTGAAGGTTCCAGCAGGTTCGTATGATGATTTCGGACTTGGGTGTATGTTCGGATCGGCTTTTGGATACCTCGGGAGCGTTTCAGCACCTATTGTGGAAGTTAGCATTTTGGAAGAATTTCCATAAATTTGGGTTGAAGTGCATTTCAATGTTATCAATGTCTGTTTGGAATTCCGAGTTTGAGAATAGCTCTGTATGGTGATTCCGGTATTGGGAGCACGTCCGTAAGTGGATTTGGAGGTCCGTAGACCATTTTGGAGTCATTTGGCGAAAGTTAGAAATTTGAAGGTTTTTGAGAAGTTTGACTAAAAGTGGACTTTTTGATATCGGGGTCGGATTCCGATTCCGGAAGTTGGAGTAGGTCTGTAATGTCAAATGTGACTTGTGTGCAAAATTTGAGGTCAATCAGACGTGATTTGATAGGTTTCGGCATCGAATGTAGAAGTTTAAAATTCTAAAGTTCACTAAGCTTGGAATGGGATGCGATTCATGAATTCAACGTTGTTTGATGTGATTTAAAGGCTCGACTAAGTTCATAATGTGTTTTCTGACGTGTTGGTATAATTGGTTGAGGTCCCGAGGGCCTCGGGTGGATTCCGGATAGTTAACGGATCGAGTTTGGACTTGGAAGAAAAAATGAAGCAGTTGATCTGGTGTGATCGCACCTGCACAATAAGGGCCGCAGGTGCGAGGTCGTAGGTGCGAGCCAGTAGTCGCAGGTGCAGTTTGGGCGAAGCTGGGCAGTGACGCAGGTGCGAAAGGTTGTCCGTACCTGCGAGATCGCAAATGCGGAGGTGCGTCGCTGTTGCGAGAGTGGGAGAAGAATCTGGGAGCGTAAGTGCAAGGGTATGTACACACCTGCGAAGGCGCATGTGCGAAGTCGAGCTAGGCAGAGGAAATGTGCAGGTGCGAGGTTTTGGCCGCACCTGCGAGACCCCAGATGCGATGAAGAGGCCGCAGGTGCTGAAGTCGGGGCTGGGCAGTTTCTCCTTTAAAGTGAGGGTTTGGCTCTATCTTATTTCATTTTCGCCCATGGGAGCCGATTTTGGAGCATATTGGAGTGTCATCTTCATCAATCATAATGGGGTAAGTGCTTTCTTCACAATTTTGAGTTAAATACATGAGCTTATATGGATTTGAACATGGAAATTAGTATAAATTGTGGGGGTTTTGGTAGAAAACCTAGAATTTAGTATTTTTAATTTTGACCACGAATTTGGGCATGGAATTGGAAATAAATCAAATATTTGAGTTCATAAGGTTATGGGTAATGATTATCTTAGAATATTTTCGGAATCCGGGCACGTGGGCCCAAGGGTAATTTTTATCGACTTTTCGATCAGGGTTAGAAATTGTTATAACTTGGATTATAATGAGTATTAGAGTATATATTTATGGATTTGCTTAGTTATTGACTAGTTTTTGGAGCGTTGGGCATCGATTTGAGTTGATTGAAGGGCTTGGGAGACGGTTATGGAACTTCGGAGCGAGATAAGTCTCCTTTATAACCTTGTAACAGGGAATTAACCCCATAGGTGAGTTAAATAAATGTTTGTACCTAAGTGTGGGGGCTACGTACGTATGAGGTGACGAGAGTCCGTACGTAGCTACTATTATGCTATTGTTCGGGTAGTTTGGGACTCGTATCATGCTATACTTAGGATGTTTGTGCCCTTACTTGCTAATATAATCACTTAGTCATGATAGAAATTGATAAAAGAATTTTGTGAGATTAAATTCACTTACTTGAAGGTTTGTATGAGATACTTGACTGTAAATAAGAAACTTGTATTTTCTTGAAAAAACTTGCTATTTATGGATCGGGCCGAGCGCCTCGGTAGTAAATAGATGCATCTATGGTTTACGTCATTCGATCCTCTGGCAGTGCACAATTTAAATAATTGTTGGATAGGGCCGTACGACCTCGGCATAATTTTTGCATGATTTAATTGATTGATTTGGAAATTGTAATAATTAATATAGCATTCTCGGCCTGAGATAAATTGTTAAATAATGGGAAATCAATTTGGAGAGTTCTTAATTATAAAAGAACTGTTGACTTACTTCAGAATAATGGGCTTGCAACCATATTAATTAATCCATGTCTAATTTAATGATATTATTCTATTTACTTATAGCCCATAGTAAGTGTCGAAGTCGACCCCTTGTCACTACTTCTTCAAGGTTAGGCGGGATACTTACTGGAAACGCGTTGATTTACGTACTCATACTACACTTGCTGCATGTTTTGTATGGCCTTGTGGGCGTAGAGGCGCGGTTATTACGGGGAATTAGGTGAGCTGCATCTTATATACGATCCGCAGCCAGCAAAGTCTCCTTCAGAGTATTGTATTTTCTTTCCTGTTCAAATTTGTATTCCGGACAATTATTGTATTTTATTTGAAATTCCTAGAAAATGCTCATGCACTTGTGACACCGGGTTCTGGGATGATTATGGGATGTTCAGTATTGAAATTGGAAAATATTGTACCTATTCTGTAAATTCATCTTTTACTAGATTAATTGAATGAAATTTAAGATTTCAAAAATATTAAAATGAGAATTTAATCAACTATTTAGTATTGGCTTGCCTGACAGTGGTGTCCGACGCCATCGCGAACTTTAATGGATTTGGGTCATGACAGTATCCACAGAGATTGGAGTTAAATAGTATTATCATAGTTTGTAGCTAGAATTCTATCCAAGATGATCAACAATTTAGATTTATGTGATTAATACTAAAATTAATTAAGAATCTAAATCTAATTGACTAATGACAATCGAAGCAAAGGAAGATATCAATGGGAGAAAATAGGGTTTTGATAGGATAGGTGCAACATAATTGTCTGGGAATTAACTCTAGATAATTCACTTCTAATGTTCAAGTGAGTCTCTCGAATTCACTTAATTATGAGTACAATTGTTTAGTAGAAACTCCTCTCTCGATTAAGTCTCAACCTCTCAATATGAACCAATTTAAGTACTGTGAAGATATGCAAGAATTCATAGTGGACTCAGTCTTTAGGAAAACCTCTTTCGATTATTCTCCTAACTAGGTTTAATCAATGATTCAACTAGCCGCTTTCGATTACTTAGAAGAATTTATGAATTCAACCAACAATATAATGCAAAGATATCACAAGTTATGCCTCTTTCGATTACATGAACAAGTGAATATAGATGCAACAATTAAATCTTACAAAAACGATTCAACTACATAAAAATAGAGTTATAATCCACAAACAATTATCAATACACCAAATCCATCAAAACCCAAAAGGATCTACTCCATATACATGGAGAAATTCTTCACAAATGTAATTAAAGTATAGGAAAACATAAATTCAATACAAACCCGGATCTTGAGTGAGGAAGGAAGGATGAAATCCTTGTGCTTGTGTTCTTCCAACTCCTCCTTAGCCTTCGTGGCCTCCTTAGGTCGAATATCTATCAAAAGTCTGGAAAATGTGGTTTCCCGTGTATTTAAGTCATCCCTCAATAATCTTCGAACGAAATTACCCCTTTTAACAGAATTGGGAAGTCACTCTAATATTTTTGGGCTACCGCGCCTCATGCCGCGCCGACCCATGAGACGCGCATATAGAAAATTCCAGAACGTGCCAAAATATGATTTCTAGCCACTTTTTTCACTAGCGTCCCGCGGGGCATGCCGCGGGGCGGTAGTGCAAATTGTGGCCAGAAATGAGTTTTTCAAATTTTTGACATCCAGACTTAGTTTTCGACCCCCGAACGTGATTCCGGCTTAATTGCTTGTGCTTCTACTCAGACTTCAAAGCTCCAAATAGCTTGAATTAGCTCCAAAACATCTACATAACTCGGAATCACTCCTACAAGGTATAAAACACATAATAAGTGCAAAAACACTACCAATTAAAGCTCAACACAAGTGAAGTGCAGTGAATTAGAGTGTAATAAGGGACTAAAACGCAGAAGTATAGTCTACCATCAACCACCAATAAAGGAAAGGTTGAATACCTTTATATTATTACAATAAAAGCGAAAAAGAAGTATGCCTGAAAAGCTTCCCGTATTTTCCTCCAAATTATACTACACTAGTATTACTGTGGTTGAATCACATGCCATAGTAAACAAAGGATATATTAATGATTTTATTATTTGGCATGATCGGTTCAGCCACCCCGGTTATAATATGATGCGCAAAATAATTAAGAATTAACATGTTTATTTATTGAAGAACCAGAAGATTCTTCAAACTAAAGTATTCTCGTGTGCTGCATATTCTCGAGGCAAACTGATTATTAGACCATCAGTAATTAAAGTTGGAGTTGAATCTCTTGCATTTTTAGAACATATACAAAGTGATATATGTGGGCCCATCCACTCTCTATGTGGACCATTCAAATATTATATGATTTTGATAGATGCATCTACAAGATGGTCACATGTGTTCTTGTTATCAACCTGCAATTTGGCATTTGCGAGGTTACTAACTCAATTAATAAGATTAAGAGCACAGTTTTAAGATTATGCAATTAAGACACTTCGTCTTGATAATGCTGGTGAATTTATGTCCCAGGCCTTTAATGATTATTGCATATCAAGTGGAATAACAATTGAGGATCCAGTTGCTCATGTTCATACTCAAAATGGTCTAGCGAAATCATTGATCGTTCCACTACAACACACAAAGATGGGTCCCTAACGAAGATTGGGGATATATGTTGGGTATGAATCTCCTTCTATTATAAACTACTTGGAACCTATGACTAGAGATTTATTTACGGCAAGATTTTCTTATTGCCATTTTGATGAATCAGTATACCCAACATTAGGGGCAGAAAATAAGTAGTTGGAAAAAGAGATAGATTGTAATACATTATCACTATTTCATTTAAATCCTCGAACAAATCAATGTGAACATGAGGCTCAAAATATAATTTATTTATAAAATATTACAAATCAATTGCCAGATGTATTCACTAACCTACCAAGGGTGACTAAGTCACATATTCTAGTTGCTAATGCTCCAATTCGAATTGATGTCTCGGCTGGACAGTCTATAAATGCAAATGTGTCTAAGCCACGCTTGAAACGTGGTAGACCAAGTGATTCCTAAGATAAAAATCCCTGAAAAGGAAAAGGAGCAAATGATATAGGAAATCATAATATGAAGGCAATTGCTCAAAAAGAGTCATGCGACATAACAAATGATAAGACCTCAAAGGAGGTCCAGGTATCTGAAAAAAATAAGAATGAAGAGATCTCAATAAGTTATGTCTCTACAAAAAAAAGTGAAACCGAAATAATATTATTGTCGACAACGTTTTTGCTTATAATATTATTGTTGAAATAATGCAACAAGATGAGGATCTTGAACCAAGATCTGTCGATGAATGTAGACAGAGAAATAATTTGCCAAAATAAAAAGATGCTATACAGGCAAAATTAACTTCACTTGAAAAACGTGAAGTATTTGAATGTATAGTTTGAACACCTGAAGAAATAAAGCAAGTAGGATACAAATAGATTTTTGTGCGAAAATGAAATAATAAAAATGAGGTCATTATCAAGCACAATTTGTGGCACAGGAATTTTTGCAAAGGCATGACATTGATTATATGGAGACATATTCTCATGTGCTTGATGCAATAACCTTCAGGTATCTTTTAAACCTGCCAGTCCATGAAAAACTTGATATGCGTCTGATAGATATTGTCACAGCCTATTTGTATGGAACATTAGACAACAAAATTTATATAAAAATTCCTAAAGGGTTTAAAGTGATTGAAGCTTATAAAGGTTTACGGGAAAATTGTTCAATAAAGTTTCAAAAATCCTTATATGGATTGAAACAATCAGGATAAATGTGGTATAATTGCTTGAGTGAGTACTTGCTGAAAAATGGGTATAACAATGATCCTGTTTGTCTTTGTGTCTTTATAAAAAGGTCTGGATCTGAATTTGTTATAATCGTTGTGTATGTTGATGATCTAAATATCATTGGAACTCCTGGGGAACTTTCAAAAGCAATAGACTATTTGAAGAAAGAGTTTGAAATGAAACATCTTGGAAAGATAAAAATTTATCTTGGTCTCCAAACTGAGTATCTAAAAGATGGATTTTTTGTCAATCAATAAACTTATTCCGAAAAAATCCTAAAGCATTTTTATATGGATAAAGCACATCCATTGAGTACCCCGATGGTTGTGAGATCACACGGTATAAATAAAGATCCATTCTGACCTCATGAAAATGATGAAGAGCTTCTTAGTGATGAAACTCTATATCTTAGTTCAATTGGGGCACTAATATATCTTGAAAATAATATTCGACCAGATATAACTTTTGCAGTAAGCTTATTAGCAAGATTTAGTTCCTTTCCTACAACAAGACACTAGAATGGTGTTAAGCATATTTTCAGATACCTCTGAGGGACTATTGATATAGGATTTTTTTATTCTTATGAATCCGATTCACAAATGATTGCTTATGCAGATGCAGGTTATTTGTATGATCTGCATAAAGGTCGATCTCAAACAGGCTATCTATTTACTTGTGGAGGTACATCTATTTCAAGCATGTGTATGGTTGAGATCGGTGACTCAACACATTCAACAACTGTGTGGTCTTTCTTTAAAAACGAAGATTCCAACTATATTGTACGAAGATAATGCTTCTTGCATAGCTCAACTAAAAGGAAGATATATCAAAGGAGAAGCTGATATGTAAGATTGGAATGCATCGTCTCCGAGATATCAAATAAAATTTTCATCATGGGGAGTACAATACGCGTTGTACTCTTTTTTCCTCAACCAAGATTTTGTCCCAATTGGGTTTTTCTGGTAAGATTTTTACTAAGGCAGTACTCAATGCGTATTACAAGATATGTGTACTCTTTTTCATTCACTGGGATATTTGTAACGATTCGGTCGGTCATTTTGAGTATTACATCCCTATTCTCCAATTTAATGCTCAATTTATGCTTTACAGTTGTCATGTGACTTGCCGGGGTGATTGGTTCATGTCCGGTGAGGTTTTGGAATGAATTGGAACACTTAGTTTCAAGGTTAAAATAGTGACCAGATGTCGACTTATGTGTAAACGATCCCGGAATAAAGTTTTGATGAGTCCAATAGCTCTATATGGTGATTTGGGACTTAAGAGCGTGTCCGAAAAATTATTTGGAAACCTGTAGCTAAATCAGGCTTGAAATGGCTAAAATAAAAATTTAAGTTTGGATGTTTGACCGGGGAGTTGACTTTTTGATATCGGAGTCGGAATCCAATTCTGAAAATTTTCATAGCTCTATTATGTCATTTATGACTTGTGTGCGAAATTTAAGGTCAATCGGACTTGATTTGATAGGTTTAGACGTTGAATGTAGAAGCTGGAAATTTTTAGTTTTATTAAGCTTGAATTGGGGTATGATTCATGGTTTTAGCGTTGCTTGAGGTGATTTGAGGGTTTGACTAAGTTCGTATGATGTTTTGGGACTTGATGGTATGTTTGGTTGAGGTCCCGGGGGCCTCGGGTGAGTTTCGGATGGTTAACGAATCGATTTTTGAATTTTAAAGACTGCTGAAGCTGAAGCCTTCTAGTGCAATCGCACATGCAGAACATTGGTTGCAGGTGCGAGCTGGGATGCGCAGAAGTGGAGATAGCACAGATACGGAAGGAATTTTGCAGGTGTGGACTCGCACCTGCGCGTGGAGGATCGCAGAAGCGGCATTTGGCTTGGGAGCTGCTGGTCCGCAGAAGCGGATGTTTTCGCGTAGATGCGCACCCGCAAAAGTGGGATTTTGACCACACAAGCAGTGCCGCAAAAGGGCTAAGTGTCTGCAGAAGAGAAAATCTTGGACAAAATGTTAAAAACAGAGGAGTACGAGATTTTTGTCATTTCTAACATTTCCAACACGGGTTGAGGCGAGTTTTGAGCAAGAAATCACGGGAAATCTTGAGGTAAGTCACTTGTGATCATTTCTACTCCATAATATTGAAGTATCATCGAATAATCCGATAGATTACGTGTTTTTGAGGTGTAAATCGGGAATTTGAACCTAGGAATTTGAAAATAAGATTTGAGGATTTGGAGGTCGAGTTGATGTCGGAATTTGGTAAAATTAGTATGGTTAGACTCGTGGTTGAGTGAGCTTTTGGATTTTGTAACTTTTGTCGGGTTCCTAGATGTGGGCCCCACTGACAATTTTCGGGTGAAATTGCGGACTTTGATGGAAAAATTATATTTTCATATGGAATTAATTCCTATAATTTGTTTTGACTCAATCAAATTATTTATGACTAGATTTGAGATGTCTGTAGGCCGATTCACGAGGGAAAGGCATTGCAGAGTAAAGAATTGCATGGCTTGAGGTAAGTAACACTTCTAAACTTGGTTCTGAGGGTATGAATCCCCAAATTTGGTGTTATATAAATTGTTTGGAGGTGATGCACATGATAGTTGACGAGCGTGTGGGCATGCACCATTGAAATTGTGACTTGAGTAAGTTCTGTGAAGTTGTAAAAATTAAAGAATCATGTTATTATCTGAACATTTTTCACGTGTTAGAGAAATTGAGCTGAGGCTCTTATTAAAGATCATGTTTAGCCTACTTGCCGATATTTTGGGACCCATGGGGTCTTGTTGCTATTAAATTAATTGTTTTAAAAATGTACATTTCACACTCAGTCATTTTCATGCATTGTGAGGATATTTATGGGATCGAGTTGTGCGTCACAGCAGGCCATATTGGTTTTATATATATTATTATTAAATGGATCTGGGTTGCCCGTCTGCAGCAGGCCTTATAGGCTTTACTATTATATGGATCGGGGTTGCATGCCTACAGCAGGCCTTATAAGTTTTACTATTATATGGATTGGGGTTGCCCGCCTGCAGCAGGCCTTATAGGCTTTATTATTATACGGATCGGGACTACCCGCCTGCAGTAGGCCATATCAGCTTTATATCACGCTTGGGCTGAAGGCCCCTCCGGAGTCTGTACACACCCCTAGTGAGCATAGATGATTATATATTCGAGATGGACTTCCCAGGGCATGGACTTGCCTTACTTATTTATATAGCGATGAATTTTCCTGCACATGGATCTTGTCCGTATTATTTATATTTGGGGATAATTTTTTTCAGGGCTGGATTGGCCTTATACGGTACTGAGTGACTGAGTGTTAGTCGATGTGTATATATATACAGGATGCAATATCCCTGGGCTAGATTGGCCATAAATAATACCGAGTGACCGAATGATTTGTGACCAGTATTACATGAGATCTTTCCACTGAGATGACATATTTCTCATATCATACAATATTGATCTATTGCACTTGTACTATGTTTAACTGCTGAACTTGAAAGCATGCCTACATTTCTGTACCATTATTTATACTGGACTGTACCTGCGGAGCTCGTCACTACTTTCAGCCCAGCGGTTAGTCATGTTACTTATTGAGTTGGTTGTACTCATACTACACTCTGCACCTCGTGTGCAGATTCAGGTGCTTTCGGACACGGCGACTGTTAGATCTCAGAGTGCTATCAGTTAGAGACTATCTAGGTGCTTCCTGGAGTCCGCTGACCTTGACTTTCTTTCTCTCAGTTATTGTACTGTTCTATACTTTCAGACAATGTTCTATCAGTCAGACTTTGTATTCATATTAGATGCTCATGTACTCAGTGACACCGGGTTTTGGGAATGTTTATATCTGTATTTTGTGAGTGATTTTCCGCTAAATTTAAATATTATATTTTCAAACTTCAAAGATATGGTGGTTTATTGAGATTGTTGGCTTGCCTAGTATTGAGATAGGCGCCATCACGACAGGTGAGATTTTGGGTCGTGACAAGTTAGTATCAGAGCTCTAGGTTACATAGGTCTCACGAGTCATGAGCAGGTTTAGTAAGGTCTTGTGGATCGGTACGGAGACGTCTGTACTTATCTTCGAGAGGTTGCCTAACTCTTAGGAAAATTTCACTTTTTTTTGTATTCCATCATACAGAATTGATTCAACTTGAAACATAACTCTTTGAATTCCTTCCACGTATTCGTGTGCGCATGTGAGCGATCCGTATCAGTTGTGCATCACCGACTTGTGATTCCATGAACGAGATTCGTGATATGTATTTTGTGCTTTGGTGATGGGCCAGTCTGGAGGACTTGAGGCCAGGGTTAGACCGCAGCTTAAGCTCGATAGCTTAAGTTATGTGAACTTGTACATTTGGACTCATATGTCCGGTAGTGTCCCTATAAGTGGAATTTATGGCTCGATGAGCGGTTGAATGGCTATATGATAAGTATGATGTGATTGCGGGATGTGTTCAGATGGGTTGAATGTGACGAATAAAGTTTACTTGTGACTCAAAAGTTTGCTATTGGGTACTCGATTCTGTCTTGATTTGATATATAGTTTTGAGTTGTGAGTGTATTGAAGGATCTTTCATGTTGTTAAATTGTACGACAAATTAAATTCTCATGTCTTGTTAATGAGTTTGGACTCAAAAAGATTAAGTGATTGCATAGTAATTGTGGCTGCAAAAGGGTATAAAAAATGCCAATTTAAGGCTAAGCATGTGGGTTATCTCCTGTAGAGTAATCTACATACGTGTGTTCCTTACAATGTTGAGTGGAGACTTTCTTTTCTACCAACGGAGTGTATATGTTGAAATTTGAATTTGAATCTGGTTAAGGAAGTTGACTTGACTGTCACGAGAATGAAGGCGAGCTTAGAAGATAAATTGAGGTATTTTATGATTTGTGTTACCTGAGCCTGTGAAGAATTTTTGTTGAACTGACTGCAGTATTATGGCAGTAATAGAGTATGGATATTGTGAGTTATAGAATGTTTTGTTCTATATCTTTGAGCCAAGTGGAGGAGCCTACTATTGACGATTTGATTTCATGGTTATGTGTTGTACTGGTTTCAGTTTGAGGCATACATGTGAATCGGTTATGACTTGCAGAGATTGAGATCAAGGATGACTTGAGTAAAGAAATTCTTGAATACATGTTATATTGCACTTTATGAGTATATGAAAATCATGGGATGATCGAGTTGTTATTGTTGGATGTAGTACGCACGAAGTATGAATTTGATTGGTGATGTTAAGGCAGGGTTACTTCTTTAAGTGTTGTTAAGCTAAGGGAGCACGTGTCTTTCGACCTGTTTGGGCTGTGCAATTTAGATTTGAGCAGAGTGGATGACTCTCTAGAAGGTTCTAATGGGTTCGAGATTTATATATAGCAATCGAGAATTTTTTTCGGATTTGTGTATGGATAGAACCTGAGATTTACATTTAATGGTGCCGGGATTTGCGGTAATTCTCTATGATTATGGATTCTACATTTTAGTATAAGAAAGGTAAGAAGAACAATTTTAAATTACATAAGGTATTTTCAGAGTAAGTGTTACGGTTGTGATATTTATGGAGGTGCTTAAGAAGAATACAATGGCTTATGGGCCTTAGGACGGTGTGGTTTTATGTTAGGATATATTGTAGTGAGCTTTCGGTAATGATCGTAGAGTTCTGACAAGGAGAAGTATCAACTTAAGGATAATTCAGAAGAAACTCGAAGTAAATAGACAACTGGGTAGTATGCTAGACCAGTATGGTAATGGCATGCTCGGTTCTTTTGGGTAGTTATGATATGGTGACTTTACAGATGTTTTGGTGGCAATATTCTTGGGTTTGGGGACCTGCATGGCTTGGTCGAGTTAGAGGAATTCAGTTCTGATAGCTTGGTTATGTGCAAATGGATTTCAAAGTATTCTTGATGGTCTATACCATGGTTTGAGCCGGATATTTTCTATCGGTGTGGGGAACGTGTTGTGTATTGTGATTTCCTCCTACATAGAAGCAAGAGAAAGGTTTCTAACTAATATGGTATGTAATTTACTGGTGACTCAGAGTTTATAATGAGATTCTCGTACTTTTCACATGATATATGTAGTGTGTTGTGTGGGATTTAGATTTACATGTACAAGGTGGCAGTTCATTCTTGAAAGGAAGATCACGAATTTTGGACAAAATGGTCAATTTCAGATATTTAGATAAATGTTATAACTGCTTGGTAATCTCTGAGAAGGGTGCACATTTCAAAAGGCGCATTGTGTTTTGACTTATGAATATTCATTGGTATCGCGGTACTCACTTGGTTGATAGACTACTGGCATTCAAATTTTTGCTATGTGGCACAGAAGAATTATAGAAGTATTCCTCGCGAGGTGATCGTGTGTGAAAGATGTGTTAGTCATTCGAATGCTGAAGTTGGGATCGGTTATGGTGATTTGTGTATTCTATGAATGTGGAGACTGGGAGTTCTCAAAAGCATATTGTTTTAGGGTTGTGGCCTATTTGGGGCGAGTATTTTATTTAAACTCAGTGGAGGCACTAGTTGCGTAAATTATTTGTGATAGTTGGCGCTACGAGTGCGTATATATGTGAGGTTTTGAGCCTATGTGTGGGTGTCGGAGCAAGTATTCATACTCAAAAGAATTCCTAGGCTATGATATGCCTAGAGTTGACTATTAAGTGTAAAGTTATAACATTTCTCGTATTCGTACCTTTGTCGAGAACTATCTGGACTACACTTGAGGTTACAAAGAGGCTAATTCCCTGAATAAATTGGGTAGTTACTATTTCTGTGTTATTTTACCGATTTGAGTGGTGATAGCACACTTTTCACCTGCCTACTCTATGGCGTGTTATTTATACCAGTCCAGGAGCATGAGAATCTTAATTCATTTACCATATACATGTGTACTTATTTGATTGCTCATGTATAATATGCTTGGACTGGAGGCCTGTGACAATGCTAGGCGGATTATATTATTGACATGTGAGTTATCCGTACAGATCCATATACTGATATTATTGGCACGTGAGTTGTCCGTGCGGGTCTAGATATTGATACTATAGCACGTGAGTTATCCGTGCGGTTGATGTTAATGTGAGCTCTAGAAGAGCTGGTTACCGTTATTAGATTCGTGTGTCACTACTATATATGATGAGCTTATAGCATTGTAGTTGGGGTGGTGCTTGTTGAACTTGCAATACGGTTCTTTTCTTTGAGACATTTTCCATTTTTGGGTACACGGATTGCACATTTTGTGGCTTGAGTTATATCGGTGGGGCGTGTCTGTGAAATAGTTGTGTTTGATAATATAATGTCATCGGACCTAGAATGGGTACTATCAGGTTTGATTACGGTATATTCAGGAGGATAATATTGGAAATCGGCTTAGAAAGTGCTTATGGTTCTCGTTGGGGCGAGAGAGCTCCATGACTTGTTGATCTAATAAGTGGTTATAAGATTCCACATATTTTTTTAAATATCAGCAGTGTACGAAAGTTTTGCAATGAGGTTTGGCTTTATATGGGGTTTAATACTATTACCGAGTTAGTTTGGAGTAGTTACTGTGATCGAAAATGGTGCTGCGAGCATGCGAGTTGTGTAGTATGTTACGTGATTATATCTGGGATTATGGTTATGGCTTGATACAGCTTGTTCAGACTCATACAATATGTAGATGTGAGATTCGATTCTTGAAAAGAAACTCTGAATGTTTGAAATTGAATTCCAAGGTTGATGGGCTAAGGTTGAAGTAATGATCTTCCATTACGTGGTATTGTCACACCTATATGGAATAGGGTGGCATGGGATCACCCCCGGGTATGTGCATGGTAAGATGGAATAGTGATGTGATGGCTTGGAAACAACTCTTGGCACGTTCGAAGACGAACGTATGCTTAAGTAGGGGAGAATGTAACGACCCGGCCGGTCGTTTTGAGTATTTCAGCCCTGTTCCCCTATTTACTGCTCAATTTATGCTTTACAGTTGTTATGTGACTTGTCGGGGTGATTGGTTCGGGTCCGGTAAGATTTTGGAATGAATTGGAATACTTAGTTCCAAGGTTTAAAGCTTAAGTTAAAATAGTGACCGGATATCGACTTATGTGTAAACGACCCCGGAATAAAGTTTTGATGATTTCAATAGCTCTGTATGGTGATTTTGGACTTAGGAGCGTGTCCGAAAAATTATTTGGAAGCCCGTAGCTAAATCAGGCTTGAAATGGCTAAAATAAAAATTAAAGTCGGGAAGTTTGACCGGTGGGTTGACTTTTTGATATCGGAGTCGCAATCTAGTTCTGAAAATTTTCATAGCTCTGTTATGTCATTTATGACTTGTGTGAGAAATTTGAGGTCAATTGGACTTGATTTGATAGGTTTTGGCGTTGAATGTAGAAGTTGGAAATTTTTAGTTTTATTAAGCTTGAATTGGGGTATGATTTGTAGTTTTAGCGTTGTTTGATGTGCTTTGAGAGTTCGACTAAGTTTGTATGATGTTTTGGGACTTGATGGTATGTTTGGTTGAGGTTCCGGGGGCCTCGGGTGAGTTTCGAATGGTTAACGGCTCGATTTTTGAATTTGGAAGACTGTTGAAGCTGAAGCCTTCTGGTGCAATCGCACCTACGGAACATTGGTTACAGGTGCGAGCTGGGATGCGCAGGAGCAGAGATAGCGCAGATGCGAAAGGAATTTCGCAGGTGCGGACTCGCACCTGCGCGTGGAGGATCGCAGAAACGACATTTGGCTTGGGAACCGTTGGTCCGCAGAAGCGGATGTTTTTGCGCAGATGCGCACCCGCAGAAGTGGGATTTTGACCGCAGAAGCGGTGCCGCAAAAGCGGCTAAGTGTCCGCAGAAGCGAAAATCCTGGACATAATGTTAAAAACAGAGGAGTCCGAGATTTTTGTCATTTCTAATATTTCCAACACGGGTTGAGGCGATTTTTGAGCGAGAAATCATGGAAAATCTTGAGATAAGTCACTTGTGATCATTTATACTCCATAATATTGAAGTATCATCGAATAATCCGACTAGATTACGTATTTTTTAGGTGTAAATCGGGAATTTGAACCTAGGGATTTGAAAATAAGATTTGAGGATTTGGAGGTCGAGTTGATGTCGGAATTTGGTAAAATTGATATGGTTAGACTCGTGGTTGAGTGGGCTTTCGGAATTTATAACTTTTGTCGGGTTCCGAGACGTGGGCCCCACGGGGGATTTTTGGGTGAATTTTCGGATTTTGATGGAAAAATTGTATTTTCATATGTAATTAATTCCTATAATTTGTTTTGACTCAATCGAATTATTTATGACTAGATTTGAGACGTTTGGAGGCCGATTCACGAGGGAAAGGCATTGCAGAGTAAAGAATTGCACGGTTTGAGGTAAGTAACACTTCTAAACTTGGTTCTGAGGGTATGAAGCCCCGAATTAAGTGTTATATAAATTGTTTGGATATGACACATATGATAGTTGACGAGCGTATGGACGTGCACCATTGAAATTGTGACTTGAGTAAGTTCTCTGAAGTTGTAAAAATTAAAGAATCTTGTTATTATCCGAATATTTTCCATGTGCTAGAGAAATTGAGTTGAGGCTCTTATTAAAGATCATGTTTAGGTTACGTGCCGATATTTTGGGACCCATGAGGTCGTGTTGCTATTAAATTAATTATTTTAAAAATATATATTTCACGCTCAGTCATATTCATCTATTTTGAGGATATTTATGGGATCGAGTTGTGCGTCACAGCAAGCCATATTGGCTTTATATATATTATTATTAAATGGATCGGGGCTGCCCGCCTGCAACAGGCCTTATAGGCTTTACTATTATATGGATGGGGGATGCCCGCCTGCAGCAGGCTTTATAGGCTTTACTATTATATGGATCGGGGCTGCCCACCTACAGCATGCCTTATAGGCTTTACTATTATATGGATTGGGGCTGCCCACCTACAGCAGGCCTTATAGGCTTTATTATTATACAGACCGGGACTGCCCGCCTGCAGTCGGCTTTATATCACGCTTGGGCTGAAGGAGCCTCTCCGGAGTCTGTACACAGTCTAGTGAGCGTAAATAATTATATATTAGGGATGGACTTCCCAGGGCATGGACTTGCATTACTTATTTATATTGTAATGAATTTCTCTGGACATGGATCTTGTCCGTAACATTTATATTTGGGGATAAATTTTTTCAGGGTTGGATTGGCCTTATACAGTACTGAGTGACTGAGTGTTAGTCGATGTGTATATATATACGGGATGCAATATCCCTGGGCTAGATTGGCCATAAACAGTACCGAGTGACCGAATGATTTGTGACCAGTATTACATGAGATCTTTCCACTGAGATGACATATTTCTCATATCATACAATATTGATCTATTGCACTTGTACTATGTTTAACTGCTGAACTTGAAAATATGCCTACATTTCTGTACCATTATTTATACTGGACTGTACCTGCAGAGCTCGTCACTACTTTCAGCCCGGCGGTTAGTCATATTACTTATTGAGTTGGTTGTACTCATACTACACTCTGCACCTCGTGTGCAGATTCAGGTGCTTTCGGACACGGCGACTGTTAGATCTCAGAGTGCTATCAGTTAGAGACTATCAAGGTGCTGCCTGGAGTCCGCTGACCTTGACTTTCTTTCTCTCAGTTATTGTACTGTTCTATACTTTCAGACAGTGTTCTATCAGTCAGACTTTGTATTCATATTAGATGCTCATGTACTCAGTGACACCGGATTTTGGGAATGTTTATATCTGTATTTTGTGAGTGATTTTCCGCTGAATTTAGTTATTATATTTTCAAACTTCAAAGATATGGTGGTTTATTGAGATTGTCGGCTTGCCTAGTATTGAGATAGGCGCCATCACAACAGGTGAGATTTTGGGTCGTGATACTTTTTCCCACTGGATATTTCCTAATAAAGTTTTAACGAGGCACATTATCTTTTAAATAGACATCCAAAGGGGAGTGTTATGAATTCAATGAATTTGTGTGGATGTCCATTCATTCTTCTATGGATCCCATTCAATGAACCCATATACTTATTGAATATTTCATTAAAATATTGTAACTTTCAGACGATTTTACACCCTATAAACGGGACTTTACCTTCTGTATTATGAGATACTTGAATGAGAAATATTTATATTCTCTTCTCTTCATTTCTTCTTTTATCTCCTTCTTATTTTATAACATTACTCTATTTTTTATGTAATAATTCTTCTTCAATATGTTGCAAGTTTATTCTTTATAATGTTGGTACGTGACATTATGGAACGACAATAAATAATATAATATATCCAAAAATTATAAGCATCAAACAATATAATACATTATAATACAATACGATACATTATTAAACAACATCTAATAACAATTCAAACAAGCTGTAAAGGAATAAAGTGAAAAACTCTTAGAAATGGGTAAAGAAAAAAGGCTTTGGGGGACAATTGGGGTGGCTGAGATGGTGGGCCAACTCGAAAGGAAGAACAAATAATAACATTACAAAGAATCTTGTAGTATTTGACTATATTGCCGCCCTTTCTTCTTTCCGTTTGCCGTAGTCCCGCTGTAACGCTCTTTCTATTCTAAATTCTAATTTTGATATACACCGATGACCGATATACAATAGGTTTTTTGGGAAAAGAAAAGGAGGTGAAAAGAGAAGAAAAGAAAAAGTTCTATATCACCGACATTTTGGTCAACGAAACTTTAGAGAAATTAATTTAAAAAATCAATGAATTAGTGCACCAAAATTTTAAAATCAAAGTACATAACATTTAACTAAATAATAAAAAGGCTTGTAATAGAATTATGATTTTATAAATCAAAACTAACATAAAAAAATAACAATTTTTTTACTAAACATTATGCAAGTAATTTCTTAATATTTTCCACATTTTACTTTATTTATTGTAGTTTGACTTGACACGATTTAATAAAGATATGAAGACATTTAAAATTTATAGTCTTGACTATAAAAATTTTCAAACAACTGTTTAAATATGTATTTTTTTTTTTGAACCAACTAATAAAAAAATAATATCAAATAAAACAAAGAGAAATATTTAATATGCTTGAACAGTTCGTAAAAGTACACCTGAAACTAGAAAGCAAATATGAGGATGATAGAAAAGAAGAAAAGTACAGAAACATTAGCGCGTTAGGTAGAAATATATTAATGCCAATCTTTCCTGTGGGCAATTGGTGAAGAACCTATTCATTCACCAACCCATACTTCCCTATACTTTTTCATCCGAAACCGCAGCCTCTGTTATCTCCATACAAACGCGTTATTTAAACGTCATTTTCCATCCTCTCAATTCCCAGCTAATTGCTTTCTTTAATTCCCTTCTTCGATCCTTCTTCCTTCCCTCTCTCAAACTCTACTTTCCACAACTATATATATATATTTATATATATATATATATATATATATCCCACTCCGTCTCCCAATCTCAATCACAAGTCACAAACATCTCTTGCTCCATTTCTTCATATTAAAGTACAACAATGTCATTATCCTCTGCTTCCTCCAGAATTCCAAAAATGTTCCTTCAGCTCTCTGTTCTTGCAGTTTTCCTCCTATGCACTGCTTGTGCTGATAATTTCTACCAAGACGCGACTGTCACCTGGGGTGACCAGCGGGCTCACATACAAGAAGGTGGCCGTCTTCTAACCTTGTCTCTCGATAAAATTTCAGGCTCTGGCTTTCAATCCAAGAGTGAGTTTTTATTCGGAAGGTTCGACATGCAGCTCAAGTTAATACCTGGAAATTCTGCTGGCACTGTCACCACTTTCTACGTAAGCCACCTTCATTTAACTGTTATATATATAGGACATACATATTTGACACAATTTATTAACCTGGGGTGACTATTTGTTTTTGTAATCTGCAGTTGTCGTCTCAAGGAGCAGGGCACGACGAAATTGATTTTGAATTTCTGGGAAATTCATCAGGCCAGCCTTACACAGTTCACACCAACGTTTATTCTCAGGGAAAAGGCAACAAAGAACAACAATTTCACCTCTGGTTCGATCCCACCACATCGTTTCACACCTACTCTATCATTTGGAACGCTCAACGCATCATGTACGTTACAAATTAATTAACATCTTTGTAATCTAGTATATACAAAACATACTTCACTAGAAAACAATTTTTACTTGGAACAATTCATGTCTGACATTTTGGGGTTTTGTCTATTTCCAGATTTTTGGTGGATAACATACCAATAAGAGTGTACAACAATCACGAAGCACTTGGGGTTGCATTTCCAAAGAATCAAGCAATGAGAGTGTACGCTAGCCTATGGAATGCTGATGACTGGGCAACACAAGGCGGGCGAGTGAAAACGGACTGGTCCATGGCTCCATTCACAGCTTCTTACAGGAATTTCAATACAAATGCTTGTGTTTGGTCAGCGGCATCATCTACTTCATCTTGTGGAGGCTCTACATCCACTGATTCAGCGAATAATGATCAGACATGGCAAACTCAAGAACTGGACGCTAATGGCAGAAATAGGCTTAGATGGGTGCAGCAGAAATACATGACATACAATTACTGTACAGATGCTCAAAGGTTCAATCAAGTCATTCCTCCTGAATGCAAGCGTTCAAGGTTTTAAGACCATCATGTGTTGCTGTCTAAAATTTCTCGTCTTTCTTTCTATTGCTTATTTAATTTGTTGTAAGTTATTAGGATAAAAAAGAACAGTGTAATTATTTGTGTAAGCAACTTAAATTCTTTATTCTTTTTGTAATCATGAAATAGAAATTACAATAATGAATCATTTTCAGCCAGAGGTACGTGTGGTGCTCGTACTATTTTCTAGGACCTTGTCACTGCATTGATTATTGATATTGCTTTTCCGGGTATATTTTCTGACTCTTGGCTCGCTGGTACTATCTTTCTGGTTATGTTGTTGTTACTATTCTATTGTTGCATTTCATCTTCTTGTGCCGGAGGGTCTATTCGGAAATAGCCTCCCTACCCCAGGCTAGGGTTAAGGTATGCGTACATACTACCCTCTTCAGACTCCACTTGTGGGATTATACTGAGTTGTTGTTGTTGTTGTTGAATCATTTTCAGCCAGGGCTGCAAATCTATGTGTTTTAGTTTCCTACTTCGGGTCAGTTAAAGCCTTATTGTCTTTCGCTTATTTGTTCTACAAATGATCATAAATTTACCCTAGCTATTAGGCTACAGGGATGGACGAAAGAAAGAAATTCACGTTGTTGCTACAACTACTATTATTACATAGCCATTCATTTTAATACCAAAGACTGCAAGGGTTATTCTTGATGTTAAGAATGTCGCCAAAGAATGCATTTAAGGCCATAGCTTTTCCAGTTTTTGAATTGAATTTGGAGACAAACCCTTTAGATTAGGATCAAGATAGAATACTTGGAGTGCAAGTTTAGTGACGGGACCAGTGAAGCAGACGAAGATGTGAGACTTGATACACAAGTTATCCCTAAGAGAGATAGTTTCAAGTACCTTGGATCCAAGGAAATGGGGAGATAGACGAGGATGTTACACATCGTATTGGAGGGAGGGAGGTGAGTGGAGGCTAGCATCCGGTGTTTTATGTGATAAGAATGCGCCACCTAAACTTAATGGCAAGTTTTACAGAGTGATGGTTAGACCGACAATGTTGTATGGGGCTGAGTGTTGGCTAATTAAGAACTCGCATGTCTAGAAGATTAAAATAGCAAAGATGAGGATGTTGAGGTGGAGATTAGAAATAAAGATATTCGGGTCAGAATGGGAATGTCTCTAATGGAGGACAAGATGCGGGAAGCTAGCTTAAATGGTTTGGGCATGTGAAGAGGAGAAACACAGATGCCCCAGTAAAGAGGTGTAAGATATTGGCGTTGGAGGGGCTGAGAAGAGGTAAAGGTAGACCGAAGAAGTATTAAGAAGAGGTGATTAGGCAGGATTATTTCATCTTAACGAGGATATGACCCTTGATAGTGAGGTGTCGAGAATTAAGGTAGACGGTTAGTAGATAGTCGTGAGTATTAGAGTTAGTCTTGTATTCTATTATTGATAGATTTTTTAAGTATTACTTGTTCCTTTCATTTCGTTTTCTTACTATCTTGTTGGTGTTATTGCTTGGTGCTATTGCTTTTGTTCTCGTCTTTCGTGAGCCAATGGTCTATCGTAAACAGCAATTCTACCTTCAAGATGAGACACACTACTCTCCCCATACTCCACTCGTAGGAATTGGGTTTGTTGTTATTGCAATAACAGATTAGAAACCTACATCCAAATTGTGCATCAGATATCTCAAGAAGGGGACAAGAAAGAAAAGAGAAACCTACAAAATAGACCAATAAGACCATCAGAAATGGATAAACAACGTCCACTAGTCACCGATAATAACCACCAGCCAATAGTCACCAATGACTACTTTCACGAAGTAAACAAAGATTTGAAAAAACAGATCAACTTTTCTATGACATGTCATTAGAGGGATCAGTTTCTTAAGAAGTGAAGTATACATAGTTAACGCATTCCTACAAGGTATAAATTTCTCTGACGAAATGTAGTAAAAGGTTAGTTTTCTTTGTTAAGGATCAAAATCAGAAGGTGTCATGCGGAAGCTAGTTAAAAAAATCTTCAACGACGATAAATCGACAACAAAAGAGAAATATAACAAAAGAGACACAAATATTTAACGTGGTTCGGTCAATTGAACTACATCCACGGGCGGAGATGAACAATCCACTGTATAAAAGAGAATACAAAATATCGAGAGAACAACCTCACAAAGAGGAACACACAAGTGGTAGGCTAACACGTGTCCCGAAATTCTCCTCCTAAACAAGACTCTCAAACCCATATATAGCTACATTGTGATGCCACTGAATGAGAAGGAAGTATCCTCAATTTATAAAAGTCTTTAACTTTTTCCTACAAGAAAAAGGACTAGCCAAATATGAGAGATTTATAATTTCCTTCTACAAGAAGGAAAACCCAATTATGCTAAATATGTTGTCCTTTCATTCAAGAGATACGAAAACCAAAAATGGTAAGAAAATCGAGACAAACAGCTAACATTTTTAACTTTGAAAGAAATAAAGCTTCCAACTAGAAAAACAATCACTTTGCCAACTGCATTAAACCACTTCAATCATTTTCCAAGAGCTTAACTTAGCAACAATCAACAATAAGATGCAACCCTTAAAATTCAGTTTAGCGCCACAAACCCACCTCTAAGTACTCCGAACATCATAGCTGAAACCAAAGATGTTAGCCTCGTGTACTTACAACGTTTATTTGAAGATTTTCCTTCTCTTGCCCTTCTATTGAGCTGGAAATATTCACCAAGAAATTGATCTCACTTGGACTACAAAAAGTCAGGTTTCCAGGAGGAGATCAACAATTACAGCAGCCCTGGACAAGTACTCTGGATCTAGAAACAAACTTGAATGGAACAAGTAGCTCAAACTTTAGTGGCATTTGTACTGCCACAGTGACTTCTTACTATGTCAAACTACATTCTAATAACTTCGCTAGCAACACAATCACTAGTTAAAAGAGCTATTCATTCTTCCTACTTCTAAGTCAAGGCAACTATGACTTTCTCACGGTTATCATCTCAAGGTGCAAAACATGAGGACATTGATTTTGAGCTTTATGAAACTAATCAGCAACCAATGTTAACAGGGATGTCAAAGGTTGATGGTTAATTCAAGAAAAGGCTTCCCCGCCTAAGGATTTGCTCTTTACCACTACTAGATGTCATCCAGCAAATATAGAACAATTTGACACCCTTCTCCAACTTTGAATAATCAAAAACTCTAGCACAGACATCAGTATACTTTTCCTCCAAATTTTTAGCCTGAAAAGCTTTTATCTAGCGATGTCCAGCTCATATGTCAAACATCCTTACAAACTCACAAACTTAAGATTAACTGATCTTCACATAAAAGAGTTTAACAACAACAATAAATCAAATTTTGAAACAAATCCTAAAATCTTAATCAGAAAGTACATCATGCCCCTCAAACAACAACTTTTAATGATAACCATCAACCTTCACATATTTGCTGCCTTGCTTCATAGAGCATATATCTGTTTTAGAATCTGTATTTTAATAGTTGATGATGCTCTTCATTTTCAGTCATATTTCTGGCATGAGATACCAATGCTAGAATGAATTGAAGAGCAAAAACTACTCAGACAGTACGCCAGTTGAAAGTAATAAACCAAATTATCCTTTTGCAGTATCACACACCGGCAAGCTAATTGAGCGTTGATTCTCGACTGAATTAAATACATAGGTCAAAATTCAGAAAAGATAAAAAAGAGTAGCTTTAATATGCAAAAGAAAGTTTCTGCTCTATATCCCACCATGGGTATTTTCAACATAATACAAAGATTGGCAAGCTTTGCGGACCAGTGGCTTCATTCCCTACTTAAGTAACAATGTACTTACAAGATCAGGGTTCACATGTTCCAGGGAAAGTAAAGGAACAGTACATTCAACCAGGTTTAGCTGTTGAACACCTCAAAATGTTTGAAGCAAGCTTTAATCCTACATATCTACTTGGCCTGCAGAAGTAGAAACCAAATAAAGGAACGGGGCATCAGGTCAAAACAATAGGAATTTGACAGTTGAGAAAGGAACACATTATTTTCAAAACACAGATACATTTGATCAAGTATCCAGAATGTACTGGCCTCCAATCTAGTGCAGGATAAACTATCAGCGGTATAACTAGTGCATAGCCTCATATTTAACTAGGTCAAAATCACTCCCCAGTTTTCCAGGTTCCTCCTACTGAAAAGCCAACAATAATCTTACATGATATTTGAGACCAAACAAAAATATGAAATGCTGCAATTTTCCTTTGGTTTAGGTTCTAAGACACCTAGGACCTAGCACCATTTCCCAGTAGATCATCATTTTCCTATGAAATAAGTGTAGATAAAGTTAACTTTGTGAAGATTTGGACAATTTCTTTTTGCTAAAAAGTAATCTTGGCTAGAATATTTAAAATGTCGAATTGTTTATGGAGTAAATTTCCTTTTTGGGAAGTGGGGAAGATTCTATACAGAATAGAAACAAGTTAAGTTAATTTGGAATAAACAGACTACTTCTTCTAGTCCAACACATGACTGCAGTTTCGCCTCTACATTTGCCTTGTTAGTTCACTATTACCTTGGCTTAACATCTATACTTGCACCGGATTTTAATCAGGCCGCGCAACTCCCGTTTTTCCCATTTTACTACCTCTGATTGGTAAAAATACACATAATAAGCACCTCTACAAGATTGACCTAAGCACCTGAATCTCAGTTAACACATGACACATATCAAACCTTCTCTGCCTACATGCTAGTGGCTTCAAGTATACACAGTAGATAATGGGTTAAATAAGGAATTCTAATTGGAAAAGCGCACAGAACATGAGAAAATCCATGTTGAAACATGACAGAAGATCATCAAATTTCCATTCAGAAAAATACTTTCAAGAAATCAGCAAGATGAACAAAGGAAAACAAATTTTGAACCGTTTGTTATGGAGGAAAATGTTTTCCATTGGAAAATATATACAGTACCATTTTCTCCATATTGTACAAGTAGAATAATGTAAAGATACTGTTTTTAGCTCTGATTCTGTGGACTAAATTAAAACAAGTAAGCGATATAAAGAAGGAATTGGAATACATGTAAAAGAAAACAACTTTCAATTTTCCATTTTGGTGGAAAATACATATGCTTAACTGACTCTGTCCATTTTCAGAAGCTTAAGAAAGAACAAATAGAAGAGACCCAAATGAAAGCTTGCTAAGTATAATTACAAGAAAAGCACACTAGTAGTTTTGTTACCTTAAGGGAAGGAAAAACCACCTACGGAGAAAATGTAGTAGCAATGCCATGGCCATAAACTTGACTAGGTAAGAACCCTAATTAGTCTCAATAGTTTTCCACAGTGAAGGAGAAAAGACAGAGTAAAAAACTTGCATTCAAAAGGATTTTCTGACGCAACCCCTTTTATATAACACACATACACACACACCATCAGAGGAGAAAGCTCTGTTTCTTGTCTTTATTTTTTGTCTTCTTCTTTTAGAGGCAGTCCCAACACTGCTCTATATTTCTGATGTTTCTGTGGGTTTAAGAAGGGGTTTCACACAGGTGCACGAATTACGATGAAGACAAAGCCAGGTTGATGGGCACGGGTTCGCGCGGTACAAAAAATATAAATAAATTTCTATAAAGATTAGCAGATTAATAACAAAGTTATATATTATCTTTTGTTTTTGTTGGTGTGAGAAGGAAACGCTTATAAATAACATGTATTTGATTTAATTCATTAATAAGGTTTTTTTTTAAAGTCCTTTTCAATTACCGATATAATTTTAAATATTCTTATGGGAACAAAAAGGTTATTTTGTTGTAATTATTATTAGATTAATTTATTGTGAAAGAAAGAAAAATTATAATGAAATTGTTTTATTCTAGTTTAAGTAATTTTATTTTTTAGAACTCCATTAAATTTAATGTTGAAACTTTTGAATGGTTAAAATATCTTAATATATTTGGTTAATATAGATTAATTGAGATAAATAGTTCTTTATTTTCGGTATATGTATATATAAATATGTCTTGAATAATTATCTCCCCTATAGAAATTTTAAAAATAGAAAGGAAAAAGGTTTATCAAAATAGAAAGGAATAAAAGAAGAACGCAATACCAAATTGCTTTCTTCAATGAATCAGTTGTCAAAATTTTCTATTTTAGTTTTAATTTCTTTTTCTGTCACGACCCTATTTTCGTACGATGTCGTGATGGCAGCTAGTCTCTAAGACTAGATAAGCCTAATATTTTTGCGGAATCAATGAATAATAAACTGAATTTCCATCTCAACACACGATATATAAATATAAAACTGTCATTCAATAATTACAACTCCCAAAATCCGGTGGAAACAAGTCATAAGCTTCTAAGAGCAAATACTAAGTATCTCTATACATCAGAGTTTAAAGAAAAATAAGAAAAATAACATAGTAAGGATAGGGGGACTTTGAGGTCTGCGGGCACTGGCAGATATATCTTGAAGTCTCCACGAGCGATCCAACTCACTGATATATGGGCTGGTGGGAAGAACCTGAATCTGCACAAAAGATGTGCAGAGTGTAGTATGAGTACGCCACAACGGTACCCAGTAAGTGTCAAGCCTAACCTTGGTAGAGTAATGACGAGGTCAGGTTAAGGCCCTATTGGTTTAAAAGAAAAATAAGGCAGAAGATATAATAATATTTTGAAATGGCTGAGAATTTAAACAATAATAAGTTTTAGAAAATATCAGCATAATAATTAGAGGTACACAGCAGGGGCACTCCCGAGGTACCGCCTCATAGTCCCAAATGTAAAGATGCAGTACAAGGGAATCTCCCGAGGAACCGCCTCGTAGTCCCAAAGTAAATATGTAGTACAAGGCGATCTCCCGAGGACCGCCTCGTAGTCTCAAAGTAAATATGCAGTACAGGGGGGGTCGCCCGAGTAAACGTCTTGTAGTCCCAAAGTAAATATGCAGTACATGGGGATCTTCCGAGTAAACGCCTCGCAGTCCCAAAGTAATTATGGAACAAGTAATTGAAGGAAACACGAATTTTCAGCAAGAATCTTACAATTAAAAATTTAATTCAAATCAAGTAAAGCAGGTAATTCAACTAAGCATGTTGCACATATTGCAAGTAAGAGTTAAGGCACGTAGACATGTGATACTAAGCTAAACATGATCACTACATATGCTAAGGCAACTCAGTTAATGTATTTTAAAAGAAGACAACTCCGTTAATGAAATTCAAAAGATGACAAATCAGCAAGAACCGAATTTTCCATATTCAGCCCATGTATGCACTCGACACCTCGCGCACGCGGCGCTCACATATCACAAATGGTTACAACATTTCCAAAACCTAAGGGGATTCCCCTCCCCCACAAGGTTAGACAAGTCACTTACCTCTAATGTCACTCAATCAATCGGTAAGAATGCCTTTCCCTCGACTTTTCAACTCTGAATGACCCAAATCTAGCCAGAAGCAATTTCATAACATGAATACAATTACAAGAAACTAATTTAAATCATAAATCTACGACTTTAGCAAAGAATCGAAAAATCGTCCCAAAATGTCGTCCCGGTCCCACATCTCGGAATCGGGTAAAAGTCACAAAATACAAACACTCATTCCACTACGAGTTCACCCATACCAAAATTACCAAAATCCGACACCAAGTCACTACTCAAATCCCTAAATTACACTTTTCAAATCCCTAGCCTCAAACTCTCACATTCCACCTTAAACACACATAATCTAGATGGGAAAATCAACGAAGAAACAAGATTATTGATCAAAAATAAGCACAAGGGACTTACCTCAAGAAATCCCTCAAACATTCTCTCAAAAATCGCCAAACCCGAGCTCAAATGTCCAACAAATGATAAAAATACCGAGCCCTTGAATTAATAGAATTTGCCCAGGCTTTCCGCTTTTGCGGACCAAATTCTGCTTCTGCGGTGAAGTCTCCGCATCTGCGGTGTTCACTTAAATCCCTAGGTTCCGCACCTGTGCGCAAATCTCCGCATCTGTGGATGCGCTTCTGCGGTCCCTCGTTCGCTTCTGCGGAAGCCTCCCCAAGCACTCGCCCGCTTCTGCGATCGATCCCCCACTGAAGCGACTTCGCTTCTGCGGCCCTCACACCGCACCTACGACCACTGGCCAATTCCCTTAGCCCAGCACCTGCTCCCCATTGCTCGCACCTGCGGTCAGCCTTGCGCAGGTGTGATTACACCAGAATCAGCCCAGCACCAGAAAATCTTCTAAGTCCAAAAATGATCCGTTAACCATTTGAAACTCACCCGAGACCCCCGGAACCTCAACCAAATATACCAACTAGTCCTGAAACATCACACGAACTTAGTCGAGCCTTTAAATCACCATCAAACAATGCCTAAAAATATGAATTACACATCGATTCAAGTATAATGAACTTTAAAACTTCAAACTTTTACATCCGACGCCGAAACCTATCAAACCAAGTCCGATTGACCTCAAATTTTGCACACACGTCATAATTGACATTACGGACCTACTCTATCTTTTGGAATCGGAATCCAACCTCGATATCAAAAAGTCCACTCCCAATCAAACTTCTCAAAAATCATCTTTTTTCCAGCTTTCGCCAATTAGCACTCAAATGACCTACGGGCCTCCAGTTCAACATTTGAACACGCTCCTAAGACCAAAATCACCCTACGAAGCTATTGGAACCGTCAAAACTCTATTCCGGGGTCGTCTTCACACTGTTCAAACTAAAATCAATTCCTATGACTTAAACCTCTATTTTAGGGACTATGTGTTCCATTTCGCTCTGAAACCAAAACAAATCCTCCCGGTAAGTCACAAAACCCAAAATTGAATTAGAGGGGGTAGTAAATAGGGGTTCAGGGCTAATTTCCTCAAAATGACCACCCGGGTCGTTACATCTTCCCCCTCTTAAAATATACGTTCATCCTCGAACGAGTATTGAGACATACTTGAAGTGGTGAAAAGATGAGGATAACTGATGCGCATATCATGCTCGGTCTCCCAAGACACCTCCTCAATCAGATGACCCCTCTACTGAACCTTCACCGAAGCGATGTTCTTCGACCTCAACTTTCAAACCTGCCTGTCCAAAATGGCCACTAGCTCCTCAACATAAGATAGGTCCTTATCCAACTAGACTGAGTTGAAGTCTAACACATGAGACAGATCGTCGTGATACTTCCGGAGCAAGGAAACATGGAATACTGGATGAACTGCAGAGAGACTATGTGGTAGTGCAAGTCTGTAAGCCACCTCTCCAACCCTCTCATGGATCTCAAAAGGTCTGATATACCTACGGCTCAACTTGCCCTTCTTTCCGAGCCTCATGACACCCTTCATGGGCGAAACCTGGAGTAAGACCCGCTCCCTAACCATGAATGCAACGTCGCAAACCTTCCGATCCGCATAACTCTTCTACCTGGACTGGGCTATATAAAGTCGATCCTGAATCAATTTAACTTTCTCCAAGGCATCCTGAACCAAGTCTGTACCCAATAGCCTTGCCTAGCCCGGCTCGAACCAACCCACTGGAGACCGGCACCATCTACCATACAAAGCCTCATACGGTGCCATCTGATTGCTCGACTGATAACTGTTGTTGTAGGCAAACTCCGCAAGTGACAAGAACTTATCCCAAGCACCCCCAAAATCAATCACACACGCACGAAGCATATCCTCCAATATCTAAATAGTGCGCTCTGACTGTCCGTCCGTCTGAGGGTGAAATGATGTACTCAACTCCACATGAGTACCCAAATCACGTTGTGCGGCTCTCCATAAGCGTGATGTAAACTGCGTACCCCGGTCAGAGGTGATAGATACTGGTACGCCATAAAGCCTGACAATTTTGCGGATGTAAACCTGAGCAAGCTGCTCTGAAGAATAAGTAGTAACCACAGGAATGAAATGAGCTGACTTGGTCAATCTATCCACAATCACCAAAACTGCATCGAACTTCTTTCGAGTACGTGGGAGCCCAACAACAAAATCCATAGTGATCTGATCCTATTTCCACTCTGGAATCTCCATCTTCTAAAGCAATCCACTCGGCTATTGATGCTCCCACTTTACCTGCTGACAATTTAGGCAACGAGCTACATATTTCACTATGCCCTTCTTCATCCGCCTCTACCAATAGTGCTGCCTCAAATCCTGATACATCTTCACGGCACCTGGGTGATTGGAGTACCGCGAACTGTGAGCCTCCTGGAGGATCAACTCACGCAAACCATCTACATTAGGCACACATAGCTTGCCCCGTATCCGTAATACACCGTTATCTCAAATAGTGACTTCCTTGGCATCACCGTGCTGAACCGTGTCCTTAAGGACAAGCAGATGGGGGTTATCATATTAACGTTCCCTGATACGATCATTAAGAGAAGACTAAGAAACCACACAATCCAGAACTCTGTTCGGCTCGAAAACATCCAATCTGACAAACTGGTTGGCCAAGGCCTGGACATCCAAGACTAAAGGCCTCTCTGCTATTGGTAGATATGCTAAACTGCCCAAACTCTCCTCCTTGCGACTCAAGGCATCGGCCACCACATTGGCCTTCCCGGGATGATAGAGAATGGTGATGTCATAATCCTTAAGCAACTCCAACCATCTCCGCTGCCGCAATTTAAGATCCTTCTGTTTAAACATGTGTTGTAGGTTCCCGTGATCGGTGAAAACCTCACAAGGAACACCATACAAATAGTGCCGCCAGATCTTCAAGGCATGAACAATAGCTGCTAACTCAAGGTCGTGGACAGGATAATTCTTCTCATGCACCTTCATCTGTCTAGACGTGTAGGCAATCACCCTACCGTCCTGCATCAACACTGCACCGAGACCAATGCGCGACGCATCACAATACACCATATAGGACCCAGATCCAGTAGGCAACACTAATACTGGGGCTGTAGTCAAAGCAGTCTTGAGCTTTTGAAAGCTTTCCTCATAATCCTTGGTCCACCTGAATGGAGCACCTTTCTAGGTCAATCCAGTCATAGGTGATGCAATAGATGAGAAACCCTCTGCAAATTGACGGTAATACCCCGCCAAGCCAAGAAAACTCCGGATCTCCATAGCTGAGGATGGTCTGGGCCAACACTGCACTGCTTCAATCTTCTTCGGGTCTACCTTGATCCCCTCATTCAATACTACATGACCCAAAAATTTCACAGAATCTAGCTAGATATCACACTTCAAAAATTTTGCATATAACTTCTTTTCTCTCAAGGTCTGAAGCACAGTCCTCGGGTGCTGCTCATGATCCTCCCGACTCCGGGAGTACACCAAAATGTCATCAATAAACATAATGATGAAGGAGTTGAGATAGGGATGAAATACATTGTTCATCAAGTGCATGAATGATGTTGGGGCATTGGTCACCCCAAAGGACATCACAAGGAACTCGTAATGACCATACCGAGTCCTGAAAGCAGTCTTCGGGATATTTGGCTCCCGAATCTTCAACTGATGGTTGCCTGAATGCAAGTTGATCTTAGAGAACACTCTGGCACTCTGAAGCTGATCAAATAGGTCATCAATACGTGGCAATGGATACTTGTTCTTCACTGTAACCTTGTTCAACTGGCGATAATCAATACACATTCGCATAGAACCATCCTTCTTCTTCACAAACAAGACAAGAGCCCCAAGGTGACACACTGGGCCGAATGAAGCCCTTATCGAGCAACTCTTGCAACTGTTCCTTTAACTCCTTCAACTCTGTTAGGGCCATACGATAAGGTGGAATAGAAATAGGCTGAGTGCCCTATAACAAATCAATGCCAAAGTCAATATCTCTGTCAGGCAGCATGCCTGGAAGGTTCGCTAGAAATACGTCTGCAAAATCCCTCACTACCGGAATTGACTCGACAGTAGGAGTACCAACACTAACATCTCTCACATAGGCCAGATACGCATCACACCCCTTCTCAACCATTCACTGAGCTTTAAGAAATGAAATAACCCTTCTAGGAACATGATCCAAGGTACCTCTCCACTCTAGCCACGGTAGACCTGGCATAGCCAACATCACTGTCTTGGAATGACAATCAAGGATTGCGTGATAGGGCGACAACCAGTTCATGCCCAAAATAATATCAAAATCCACCATACTGAGCAATAATAGATCAGCTCTGGTCTCAAAATGACTAAGAACAATCAAACACGGCCGATATACACGCTCAACAACAATGGAATCACCCACAGGTGTAGATACATAAATAAATGAACTCAGAGAATCACGGGATACACCCAAATATAAAGCAAAATAAAATGACACATAGGAATAAGTGGAGCCTAGATCAAATAAGACTGATGCATCTCTATGACAGACCGGAACAGTACCTGTGATAACAGAATCTAATACAACTGCCTCGGTCCTAGCAGGAAGGGCATAATATCTGGCTTGTCCTCCCCCTCTAGGGCGACCTCTACCTGTTCGACCTCCACCTCTAGCTGGTTGTGCAGGTGGGGTGGTAGTTAGTGCTGCAATCATAGCCTGAGGATCCGATGGAGCACGTGGTGCCTGAGAAATCTATGGAGGTGCACCCCTCCTGAATTTGGGGCAATCCCTTACCAAATGACGGGTGTCGCCACACTCAAAACAAGCTCTTGGAGGACATGGCTGCTGTGACTGGCTCGGGCCTGATCGACTGGACTGACTACTGGAAGCACCCGGTACAGGAGGCACACTAGACAGTGGCGGTGCATAATAAGGATCCTGGGTCCTAGTAGTGGATGGAGCATCGCTGGTGACTGCAAGTGCTGAATGAACAGGGAGACCCATATAACCCCTGCCATGACGAGCTGCCGCTGGGGCACGAGTACCATTGTAAGTGCAAGACTCTCGAGATCTCTTGGCCTCTCTCTCCTCTCTTTCCCAAGTCACCATACCCTCCAACCTCCTAGCAATCCCTACTACTTGCTAGTACGCAATATCTATCTCAAACTCTCGGGCCATGCTCAATCTGATGTTGGGGTTGAGCCCCTCAATAAACTGATGAACCCGCTCCCGAACAGTAGCAACCAAGGCTGGTGCATGCTTTGCCAAATCACTGAGTCGGACCACATATTCTAACATGTTCATAGCACCCTGGCGCAACTGCTCAAACTCTGCGCGCCAAGCATTTTTGAGACTCTGGGGAACATACTCCCTCAAGAACATATCTGAAAATTGAGTCCAAGTGAGTGAAGCTGCCTCAGCCGGACTATTCAACTCATATGTGCGCCACCACTGATAGGTCGCTCCTCTAAGCTGGAACGTAGTGAAAAAAACCCCACTAGTCTCTGCAACACCCATAGTACGGAGGATACAGTGGCACTCCTCAAAAAAACACTGGGCATCCTCCGATGCCAGGCCACTGAAAGTAGGTGAGTGGTACTTCTTATACCTCTTGAGCCTGAGCTACTCTACCTCAGAAGTTATTGCCCTAACCTCGGGCTGAACTGGAGCTACCGGCTGTATCGGTATAATCTCTGGATCCTAGTCGACTTGAACCCGCTGCTCTAGGGTACCGACGACAGGAGTCTATGCTCCTCCCCCGGCCTAAGATGTGGAAGGAGTAAGGGGTATCAATCCTACCTGAGCCAAGATGTTGAACATGCTCAGAAACTAGGCTAGAGTCTCCTGGAGGGCTGGTGCAGTAACAGGCATCTCAGGTGCCTGCCCTCCAACTGGAGCTACTGGTGGCTCCTCTATAGCAGCCCGTACGGGTGCTCTGGCTACACCACGTGGACATCCTCGGCCTCTACCCCGACCCCCGGCCTCTCGTGGCTCTAGCAGGGGGCGGGTGTCTGGTCATCTGATCCAGTTATATGTGTCCTCACTATCTATGAGAGAATAGAAAGATAGAAATTTAGAATTCGAAGACAAAATCTTGCACGATAAGGAATTAAAGAAGTGAATCTTTTCCTAACAGTTCCATAGCCTCCCGAAGATAAGTATAGATGTCTCTGTACCGATCCACGAGACTCTACTAAACCTGCTTGTGACTCATAATACCTATGAACTTAGTGCTCTGATACCAACTTGTCACGACCCAATTTTTCCCTCCGTAGGATGTCATGATGGCACCTAGTCTCTAAGACTAGGTAAGCCTAACATTTTTGCGGCATCATTGAATAATAAACTGAACTCCCATCTCAACACACGATATATAAATATAAACCTGTCATTCAATAATTACAACTCCCAAAACATGGTGGAAACTAGTCACAAGCTTCTAAAGGCAAATACTAAGTGTCTCTATATATCAGAGTCTGCAGAAAAATAAGGAAAACAACATAGTAAGGATAGAGGGGGACTCCAGGTCTGCGGGCACTAGCAGATATACCTTAAAGTCTCAACGAGTGGTCCAACTCACTGGTATCTGGGCTGATGGGGAGAACCTAGATCTACACAAAAGATGTGCAGGGTGTAGTATGAGTACGCCACAATGGTACCTAATAAGTGCCAAGCCTAACCTCGGTAGAGTAGTGACGAGGTCAGGTCAGGGCCCTACTGGTTTAAAAGAAAAATAAAGTAGAAGATATAATAATATTTTGAAATGACTGAGAATTTAAACAATAAGAAGTTTCAAAAAATATTAGCACAATAAATAGAGGTACACAACAAGAGCACTCCCGAGGTACCGCCTCGTAGTCCCCAATGTAAAGATACAATAAAGGGGGATCTCCCGAGGAACCGCCTCGTAGTCCCTAAGTAAATATGCAGTACAGGAGAATCTCCCGAGAAATCGCCTCGTAGTCCCAAAGTAAATATGCAGTACACGGGGGATCTCCCGAGTAAACACCTCATAGTTCCAAAGTAAATATGCAGTATAGGGGAGATCTCCCGAGTAAATGCATGATAGTCCCAAAGTAATTATGCTGCAGGTAATTAAAGGAAACCCAAAATTTCAACAAGAATCTTAGAGTTAAAGATTTATTTCAAATCAAGTAAAGCAGGTAATTCAACTAAGCATGTTACACATATTGCAAGTAAGAGTTAAGGCATGTAGAAATGCGATACTAGGCTAAACATGATCACTACATATGCTAAGGCAACTCAGTTAATGTATTTTAAAAGAAGACAACTCCGTTAATGAAAATCAAAAGATGACAAATCAGCAAGAACCGAATTTTCCATATTCAGCCCGTGTACGCACTCGTCACCTCGCGTACACGGCACTCGCATATCACAAATGGTTAGAACAGTTCTAAAATCTAAGGGGATTTTTTCCACATAAGGTTAGACAAATCACTTACCTCAAATGTCGCTCAATCAATCGGTAAGAATGCCTTTCCCTCAACTTTCTGACTCTAAATCGCCCAAATCTAGCCAAAAGCAATTTCATAACATGAATACAATTATAAGAAACTAATTTAAATCATAAACCTACGACTTTAGCAAAGAATAGAAAAATTGCCCCAAAAGGTCGACCCGGTCCCACGTCTAGGAATCGAGTAAAAGTCACAAAATATGAACACACATTCAACCACGAGTTAACCCATACCAAAATTACCAAAATCCGACACCAAGTCGACACTCAAATCCCCAAATTACACTTTCCAAATCCCTAGCCTCAAACTCCCACATTCCACCTTAAACACACATAATCTAGGTGGGAAAATCAACGGGGAAATAAGATTATTAATCAAAAATAAGCACAAGGGATATATCCCCCGCGTTCGCTTCTGTGGAAGCCTCCCCAAGCACTCGCTCGATTCTGCGATCGATCCCCCGCAGAAGCGACTTCGCTTTTGTGGCCCTCACATCGCACCTGCGACCACTGGCCAATTCCCTTAGTCCTGCACCTGCGCCCCATTGCTCGCACTTGCGGTCAGCCTTGCGCAGGTGCGATTACCCCAGAACCAGCCCAGCACCAGAAAATCTTCTAAGTCCAAAAATGATCCATTAACTATCTGAAACTCACCCGAGGCCCCCGGGACCTCAACCAAATATACCAACTAGTCCTGAAACATCACACGAACTTAGTCGAGTCTTTAAATCACATCAAACAATGCTAAAAACACTAATTACACATCAATTTAAGCCTAATGAACTTTAAAACTTCAAACTTCTACATCTGACGCTGAAACCTATCAAATCAAGTCCGATTGACAATCAAGTTTTGCACACAAGTCATAATTGATATTACGGACCTACTCCAACTTTTGGAATCGGAATCCGACTTCGATATCAAAAAGTTCACTCCCGGTCAAACTTCTCAAAAATCATCTTTTTCCAACTTTCACCAATTAGCTCTAAAATGACCTATGGACCTCCAGTTCAATATCCGAACACGCTCCTTAGACCAAAATCATCCTACGGAGCTATAGGAACCGTCAAAACTCTATTCTGGAGTCGTCTTCACACAGTTCGAACTACGGTCAATTCCTGTGACTTAAACCTTCATTTTAGGGACTATGTGTCCCATTTCACTCCAAAACCAAAACAAATCCTCTCGACAAGTCACGAAACCTAAAAATAAATTAGAGGGGATAGTAAATAGGGGTTCGGGGCTAATTTCCTCAAAACGACCGACCGAGTCATTACATCCCCCTCTTAAAACATACGTTACTCCTCGAATGAGTATAGAGACATACCTGAAGTGGTGAAAAGATGAGGATAACTGCTGTGCATATCATGCTCGGTCTCCCAAGTCGCCTCCTCGACCGGATGACCCCTCCACTAAACCTTCACCGAAGCGATGATCTTCGACCTCAACTTTCGAACTTGCCTGTCCAAAATGGCCATTGGCTCCTCAACATAAGATAGGTCCTTGTCCAACGGGATTGAGCTGAAGTCTAACACATGAGACGGATTGCCATGATACTTTCGATCCGCATAACTTTTCTGCCTGGACTGGGCTGTACGAAGTCGATTCTGAATCAATTTAACTTTCTCCAAGGCATCCTGAACCAAGCCTGTACCCAATAGCCTTGCCTCGCCTGGCTCGAACCAACCCACTAAAAATGAAAGTATTGCTTGGAGATGGTGTGCTCGATGAAAATTTTACGTGACTAGATAGAGAAGAAAATCTAGAAAGAGAAGAAATGAGAAAAGAGGCAATCAAATTGGTTAATGGGACCCACATACATGTGCTTATTAAGTAATAAGGTCTCACACAACTTTTGTTGATTGAGTGAGACTCAGAATAAAATTTCTCATAAAACTCCCTACCAGTCTTCTCTAGAGTCCGAAACCAAATTGTGGTTTTTTGGACTTAATCAACACAAATAGGTAAAAAAAACAATTGAGTACCATTTTATATATAGCACGGTTATTCACCGCACTATACCTTAATGGCACTTTTGTCCATTAAGGTATAGCGCGGTGAATAATCGCGCTATATTTGAACTCAAAATGGGGGGGGACGTATAGCGCATATATAGAAGGCGCTATGTTATAGCGCCTTCTATATGTGCTCTATACATATATAAAAAAAATGTGTCGTCTCCTTCCCCCAACAGAACGTGAACCAGCAGACTCAAAATCGCCCCCCCCCCCCACCCCTAATATTTTCAGGCAAAAAACTCCATTGGAGCCCACCTGTCCCAGTGTATCTTCTCCGTATTGTAGCACCGTATCCAAGGCGTTGTCGTATAGTGGATCTCGTCGATTTCTCGTTTCGTCCCCCAAATCATCAAATTTTAAGATTTCAAAAAAATTTAAATCGAGGTATTCCGACTTACTTTTTGGTAAAATTCATGTATATAAAATGCTTATTAGTTGTTTTTGCTGTGGGCTATGCTTTTTGGTTATCGTTGTCACGATCCAAAATCCATTAATGGTCGTGATGGCGCCTAACACTGCTTCCAGGTAAGCCAACAATAGTTGATTAACTCGATTATTTATTTTAGTATTTTAAATTTGAAATTTTCCTTCAATTAAATAATCAAAAAATAAAATTTACAGAGTAAATGATAATATTTTCCCAACTACAATACTGAACAACTCATAAGTACCCCCAAAATCCGGTGTCACAAGTGCATGAGCATCAACTAGGAAGTAAAATAAAATACAGCATCTGTCCGGAATACAAATTAGACAGGAAAAATACAAATAACCTTGGAGGAGACTCTGCTAGCTGTGGATCGTAACCTGAAATGCAGCTCGCGGCAAGTCCCCACATCATCCATGCCTCCGTGCCCAAAGGACCACCGGACATAAAAGTACTTTCACAAAAATATGCAGCAAGTGTAGTATGAGTACATAAATCCACATGTATCTAGTAAGTATCTAGCCTAACCCCGGAGGAGTAGTGACGAGGGGTCGACATCGACACTCACTAGTGGTCCAATAATATCAGGTACAGTAAGGAGGGGAACAAATATGAGGCAAAGTAAATAAATGAAATAAACAAGTGTAAATATGTGGTATAATTATCCTCCTTACAATAAACTCAAGCTCTTAATTGCAATTCCTCCTCAACCGGCGCGCGCGCGCACACACACACACACACACACACACACACACACACACACACACACACACACATATATATATATATATATATATATATATATATATATATAAATAGACCTCACCAAATAGGTTGTTATGATTCGAATCAGGGAAAGACTCACAGATACTCTGGCTTCTTGCCAAATATTACAAACGATTCCATGAGGATATATTTATAGAAATACCGAGGCGTACAGCCCGATCCAACATAAATATTAAACTGTGCACTTTCGAGGGTCGAACGGCACGAACCATAGATGCATCTATTAAACTGTCGAGGCGAACGGCCCGCTCCCATGAGGGTGTGGTACATAAATCCTGCCGAGGCGAATGACATGATCCCATTTGAATAAGAAGTTTAAATGGGTCCTTGACCCCCACTCACGAATGACCATGTGAGTTATAATTTTTAAGGAAACTTATTCGATGACAACGCATAACGGGCGAGAAATCCGTAAGAGGAACACCATTATTCCGGGGCAAATCATAAAACACGCGAAAACTCTATAATAGCAAGTCTATCACTCTACGCATGTCTAGTCTCAAGTCATAATGCGAAAAAAAGAATTAGACGAGCAAGGATAATCCCTATAGTACAAGTATAACATGATGTAAACCTAAGTCTACCCAGACAATAACATGAATCTAACTGCGTACGGACTCTCGTCACCTCGTGCGTATGTAGTCCCCGCAACAAGTTACACATATTAAATATAAAACCTAAGGGTAGTTTCCCCCTCAAAGAGTTAGACATGAGACTTACCTTGCTCCCATGTTCCGCAACTGGCTCCAACGCCGCTCTAACACCTCAAACTGATGCCCGTCGCTCCAAAACTAGTCAAACAATGTGCAAACCAATAAGAATATACTCTAATACTCATAACAAATCAATTTAGACAAATTCCCAACTCCACTCGAAAAGTCGATAAAAATCACCCTTGGGCAGACATACCCGGATTTCAAAAATTTTCGAAGATAACCATTACCCATAACCTCACGAACTCAAATATATAATTTATTTCCAATTCCATTCCTAAATTCGTGGTCAAAATCCAAAAATACCAATTCTAGGTTTTCTACCAAAAATCTCACAATTTCTACCAATTTCCATGCTTGAATCCATATAAAACCATGCATTTAACTCAAAATAGGTGACAATAACTTACCTTGCCATTGATGATAAAAACCTCCTCTTGAACCTCTCCAAGAATCGCCCAAACCAAGAGAGAATGAAAGAAAATGGGCCAAATCTCGTTCTTAAAAGAGCACACTACCCAGCGACCTCTCGCACCCGCGGTCCCGCAGGTGCGGCCGAAATACCGCTTCTGCAGTCCTCCTTCAGGCCCCTCAACTCCGCATCTGCGGCCCCATACGCGCTTTTGCGCCTTTACTTCTGCAGCTCCACGTGCACAGGTGCGGTCCCGCTTCTGTGAAACTCGACCGCATCTGCGGTCCCAGCCTTCTCCAGCCAGAACCGCTTCTGCGACCCTCTTGGCCGCTTCTGCGGCTCCGCACCTGCGGCCAAAATCTCGCAGGTGCGGTTACCCCAGAAGACAGATGCTTCAGCTTTCCTTCCAAGTCCAAACTCGATCCATTAATCATTCGGAATCCACCTGAGGCCCTCGGGACCTCAACCAAATATACCAACACGTCTCAAAATACATTACGAACTTAGTCGAGGCCTCAAATCACGCCAAACAACATTGAAACTACGAATCACCCTCCAATTCAAACTTAATGAACTTTGCAACTTCAAACTTCTACAATCGATGCCGAAACCTATCAAATCACATCCGATTGACCTCAAATTTTGCACACAAGTCACATTCGACATTACGGACCTACTCCAACTTCAAGAATCGGAATCCGACCCCGATATCAAAAAGATCACTCCCGGTCAAACTTCCCAAAAACCTTCATTTCGCCAAAAGACCCCAAAATGACCTACGAACCTCCAAATCCGCATCCGGACGCGCTCCTAAGACTAGGATCACCATGCGGAGCTATTCCCAGACTCGGAATCTCAAATAGACATCGATAACATTAAAATACACTTCAACCCAAATTTATGAAATCCTTCCAAAATACTAGTTTTCCACAAATAGGTGTTGAAACGCTCCTGGTCATCCAAAACCCGATCTGGATATACGCCCAAGTCCAAAATTATCATACAAACTTGTAGGAACTTTCAAATACCGATTCCGAGGTCATTTACTCAAAAGTTAAACCTTAGTCAATTCTTCCAACTTAAAGCTTCCGAAATTAGAATTTTCTCTCCAAATCAACTCCAAATTTTCCAAATTTCAATTTTGACCACACGTACAAGTCATAATACCCGAAGTGAATCTACTCATGGCCTCAAACCGCCGAATGACGCGCTAGAGCTCAAAACGACCAGTCGGGTTGTTACATTCTCTCCCACTTAAACATATGTTCGTCCTCAAACTTGCTAAGAACTGCTCTGGAGTTGTCTGAAATCACTGGTCAATACCTCGTGCACCTACCCGTGCTACCACAACCTAGTTGAGCTCATTAGCTTGAGCAAATCTGAAGATTCTCCCTTTTATTCAGTCAAGTTAGCCTTAGAGCCAAATTCCAACATCTGAAATTCTCTACCAGGTCCGTTCCCAACATACGAACACTGTATCCATCACTACACGATGTACCAATACCTGATTGTATACCCTTACTGAATTTACACCATGCACCGCATAATTCACATGACCATAATAATATCCTCTGATGACAATAGCCAAAATTCCACAAATCTAATGCCCACAACGCACCTCATAACACATATAAGTCATGTTCCAACTCTTGCGATGCCGCCACGATGGAAGAGATGTGTAGAAATTCATAACCAACTGCCAAGTCAACAAATCACCGAGTCTCTCCTCTTGACAAGAACCATCACCTCATTATGAACCAAATAATGATATTTGCTCTTTAATATGCTTCATATAAATCTGATCGAACTGATCCCAGGTCCAATAATCTCGTCTTCCCCAGTACAAGTTGCTCACGCAATAAGCCACCTCAGACACTGCCAAAAGTCTCGTATGATGCCACAAGGTGCCAACAAACTACAAACTCGAATGTGATACATAAGGAAACGAACTCTAGAAAGAGCTAATCTACCTATGTAACTAGTTAAACAACTGAAAGGATGTTATAAACCTTCCTCTGAAAGTGAGAAACATAGCACACAAGAATAGATATGGGGAACTGTACTCAATATAACGATGTTGCGGCGTACAACCCGATCCAACCATGATACCCGTGGCGGCGTGCCACCTGATCAAAATAATATCTCCATTGTCGCGTGTCACCCGATCCACACATAATAATAAATAGGGAAATACCCATCAATCTAGAAATGTCTATACCTACGAAATACCTGAATATCAACCACAAGCACACGAAGTGCATAATACAAATCCTGGGGAGACAGATAGCGCCATAAGCTACAAAACTCAAGCACGACTAAGGTGCGATGAATGACCTGCATCTCATGAGCCATCCTGCTCATATAACACCGCAAGCTACACAGGATCATAACGCATGTGTGAATAATCAAGCCATCTCACAACCCACACGGCACAATCGAGTATTACATGAAATAGCTGACGACGAAAATAACATCCAACGTCCAAACGCTCCCCCACAAGGAATGCTATGCTGAATGAACACACCCAGGCTAGTGTAGAGTACACATTCATATCGGACCCGTGAACGGACCTCAAACTGATTCTGATCATACCATTCTTGGGCAAATAACCTCTCAAGAATCCACAACAACCTCTTTCCCGTGACACACAAGAACGACCATCGAATCTGGAACAAACTCCCACAATTCACAGCCAACTGAAGAGAGCACCCTTCAAGCCTAAACTATCACATTAGCGATAGTACCAAAATCTCCATACTTGGTTTCAATCTTTAATCAATGAAGTGACTATATGTCGCACTTATACAATCTTCCCGTGGGATACGCTCCCCCGACATTCCGTACCAGGTAACAAGTCTGCACATCCATTCCACCGGACACACTAATATTGTAAAGCAAATCAAGAGTCTGCAATCAGTACACAAAGCCTCTTACACAGGACGCCAATCTCAAGTGATGCTAAAGACAATACCAGCTTACTCTAACTAACTGGATCCTTTCCTACTCGCCCGAGCTCGTGACATTCTTATTAACACCGAACCGCAACCTTGATCCTCAGCTTCCAATTTTCCATGCTGCTCACTGCACCTAAAATGCCAATACGTGAGAGTACCAGAATTCCATAATAACCCCTGATCCACTAATAGAATAAACACTTCATCATATAGAAACCTTTTACTTAGCTCTTTTCAGAAGGACCAATGCAACATGCAACTAAATTCTCAAACCGCAGAAAATACAACCCCAAGTAGTGGTCTAAACCACCATGACCCTTCCGGGATCCATCTACACATAACAGGCCATAATAACTCGAATGCCTCCAAGTAAAATCAATTACGGTGGCCGTCAAGCCTCGCACGTACCGCCATAACCACCTGTAAAACTTAACATGTTGAAGGAACTGATCATTGCCACATCATGTCGATTCAACCATTGCTAATCGATCCGACTTCTTCTAATTTACTCCAGACATGCCTTAGGAATAATAATAGCTCCATTCAAAACATGACGAACCCAATTAGCACTCATCTAGAAGGACCCTATTTCACAAGACCACGTTGTCTCAAAACCCACAAACCATCTCATACCCTCCTTGTGCGCACATTCGCGTCTTCAATTGGTACACCCATTCTGATATTTCCTTTATGAATCCAAAGTCATTTTCTTCCATTCCTCCAATGCTACACCGCAGACCGAAGATAACATAGAACACTCTAAGCCCCTTTTCCTAATCCTCTGCAAAACTTCAGTACTTAACCATACTACGGACTCGAAATCCTTAGACACCGCACTTTAAATTTTTGAATCCACTAGGACCGTTGTTGAGAGTCATCCACTCTGACTTGTTCCCAAATATGATCAAACTCCAAGGCTCTGCTAGCACATGAACGCCCTCTCGAAGAAGCACCCGGCTGAATCACCTTTCTTGTACATCACATCTACACGAAGCATAAACTCTGAGTCTTCCCTAAGCCTGAACATGAATCGATAAGGCCAATTGTAGCACACATTCCTCAAATCCTTTGCTCAAATCACCACTAATGTTCTCTTTCCTTAGTCGTAATAACCCACCAATATGCCGATAACCAGAAACCTCACAAGTAGACAACCATGCAATCCAATTGTAGGCGATGGGGCTCTCCCACTTAGCTTGAAGCTACCATTACATGACCCTGGAACCTACCAAGATTCGCTCTTCCTCACTGACATGACCTCGCGCAATCGACCATTTCATGAACGCTCTTAATCCCTAGCCACATTCACATGTTCGACCTCTTACCGGGTAGCCAGTAGAATTCTTTGCAGAAGCTTCGTCAACACCACGCAACCGCTAACTTGCTCACAGAAGATAACCTACTTGTGAAAATTTCCATGCCGACCTCTTCCAACAATGCTTCTTTGGGTATAATTACTACGAAATCAATAAACCATTCTGAGTCGGTGCCCCTCCACCAACTGTGCAAGTCTATTCACTCCCCATTGACATCAACTACAGGTATGATGATACATTCCAATCCAAAGTCACGTTGCATCTCTCTTCATATCAAGCAACTCCTTCCTGTTGTATCCAATCTTCCTCAGTATAGTAGCCAATATTCCAAATTAGTCCGTAGACCTAGTCACTATCCACCATAAATCCCAAATCTCTCTAAACTTTCCCCAAGGCGTACAGCTATCCTACCATAGAAACCATATGCTACTCTGCCACTCTCCCACTTTGGTCAAACCCTCTCCTTTAAGCAACTACCCGACTCATGTTTCTTACACCTGGCCTTCTAGAAATTTAACCACTGCAAGATGCCTCCCACATGTCCTTCCTCATCCTTCGCTGTCCAGTTGTTGCCTTAAATCAAAAATCCATCTCTGTAGCACTTGGATTGCTAGATCGCTACCAACTTTAAACCTCCCCGAAGATCATCTTCCTCGAGCCATCAATACTAGGAACACCGATTCGATTCTGAACCACTGCACACCGCGATCTCTGACAGCCGCTTTCCCGACACCATTTCACAATACCCCGCCCCAAAGGAGAATTGAAGAAAACCATAATACTGACAAACTTAGCACATTCAACAAGGATAACGGCACCACATCACATATGAAAATTCCACCACGCTCGAAAATACCAAGTCTCGTTATTCCATCAACCCAAATTTGAACATTCTTAGTCCGTTTGCCTTTCCTCCGCCGAAAATAAAATACTGAATCTCTGAATCATGCACTGAGTAAAACCTCCTTTTAGGTCATTCACTGCCTCGGCACCTAGACAAGCATCCTACCATTACATCATTATTGTGCGATAACAACTTACGAAGATCATGGCAACCTGCGCATAGCCTCAAAACCATCAGAAATACAGCTACTGAGCCAAAATGACATAACACCCTTCCGCAAGAAGAGAATAATAACTTGCTCGAATGCACAGGGAGAAACATCCCGCACCACCTTTGCAGTACCATTAAATTTCTTCGATTCCCAATTGATAACAAGCGCTTCACGTCGCATAAGATTGAATAGGAAAGAAATAAAGGCATAAGCCTCAAAGGAATCAAATCGCACGATGAGGAATCAAGAAGGGAAGTGCTCCTAACAGTCTTGTAGCCTCTTGAAGATAAGTATAGACGTCTCTGTACCGATCTGCAAGACTCTACTAGACTTTCTCATGACTCGTGAGACCTATGTGAACCTAACACTCTGATTTCATGTTGTCACGCCCCAAAATCCATTAATGGTCGTGATGGCGCCTAACACCGCTATCAAGCAAGCCAACAATTGTTGATTAACTCGATTATTCATTTTAGTATTTTGAAATCGAAATTTTCCTTCAATTAATAAATTAGAAATAAAATTTACAGAGTAAATGATAATATTTTCCTAACTACAATACTTAACAACTCATAAGTATTCCCAAAACCCGGTGTCACAAGCGCATGAGTATCAACTAGGAAGTAAAATAAAATACAACATATGTCCGAAATACAAATTAGACAGGAAAAATACTACTAACCCTGGAGGAGACTCTTCTGGCTGCGGATCATAACCTGAAATGCAGCTCACGGCAAGTCCCCGCATCATCCGTGCCTCCGTTCCCAAAGGACCATCGGACATAAAAGTACAGCAAGTGTAGTATGAGTACGTAAATTCACGTGTACCCAGTAAGTATCTAGCCTAACCCCGGAGGAGTAGTGACGAGGGGTCGACATCGACACTCACTAGTGGTCCAATAATATCAGGTATAGTAAGGAGGGGAACAAATATGAGGCAAAGTAAATAAATGAAATAAACAAGTGTAAATTTGTGATACAATTATCCTCCTTACAATAAACTCATGCTCTTAATTAGCAATTCCTCCTCAATCGGAGCGCGCGCGCGCGCACACACACATACACACACACACACACACACACACACACACACACACACACACATATATATATATATATATATATATATATATATATATATAATAGACCTCACCAAATAGGTTGTTATGATTCTAAACAGGGAAAGACTCACATATACTCTTGGTTCTTGCCAAATATTACGCACGATTCCATGAGGATACTTTTATAGAAATGTCGAGGCGTATGACCCGTTCCAACATAAATATTAAACTGTGCACTGCCGAGGGTCGAACGGCACGAACCATAGATGCATCTATTAAACTGCCGAGGCGAATGGCCCCCTCCCATGACAGTATGGTACATAAGTCCTGCCGAGGCGAACGACCCGATCCCATTAGAATAGAAGTTTAAACGGGTCCTTGAACCCCACTAACAAATGAACATGTGAGCTATAATTTTTAAGGAAAATTATTCAATGAAAACGTATAACGCGCGAGAAATTCGTAAGAGGAACATCATTATTCCATGGCAAATAATAAAACTCGCGAAAATGCTGCAATAGCAAGTCCATCACTCTACGTATGTCTAGTCTCAAGTCATAATTTGAAATAAAAGAATTAGATGAGCAAGGATAATCCCTATAGTACAAGTACAACATGATATAAACCGAAGTTTACCCGGACAATAACATGAATCTAAATACTTATGGACTCTTGTCACCTCATACGTACGTAGTCCCTGCAACAAGTTACACATATTAAATATATCACCTAGGGGTATTTTCCCCCTCACAGAGTTAGAAAAGAGACATACCTCACTCTGAAGTTCCGCAACCGGCTCCAACGCCGCTCTAACATCTCAAATCGGTGCCCGTCGCTCCAAAACTAGTCAAACAATGTGCAAACCAATAAGAATTTACTCTAATACTCATAACAAATCAATTTAGACAAATTCCCAACTCCGCTCGAAAAGTCGATAAAAATCACCCCTCGGGCCCACGTGCCTAGATTCCAAAAATTTTCGAAGATAACCATTACCCATATCCTCACGAACTCAAAATATACAATTTATTTCCAATTCCATGCCCAAATTCATGGTCAAATCCAAAAATACCACTTCTAGGTTTTCTACCAAAAATCCCATAATTTCTACCAATTTTCATGATTGAATCCATATAAAAACCATGTATTTAACACAAAATAGGTCGGGATAACTTACCTTGCTATTGATGATAAAAACCTCCACTTGAACCTCTCAAAGAATTGCCCAAACCAAGAGAGAATGATAGAAAATGGGCTAAATCCCGTTCATAAAAGAGCACACTGCCCAACGACCTTTCGCACTTGCGGTCACTTCACCGCTTCTGCGGTCCCGCATGTGCGGCCGCGGTCCTCCTTCAGGCCCTCAATTCCGCATCTGCGGCCCCATACGTGCTTCTGCGCCTTCGCTTCTGCGGCTCCACGTGCGCAAGTGCGGTCCTGCTTCTGCGGAACTCGACCGCATCTGCGGTCTTAGCATTCCCCAGCCAGAACTGTTTCTACGACCCTCTTATCCGCTTTTGCTGCTCCGCACCTGCGGCCAAAACCTCGCAGGTGCGGTTACACCAGAAGACAGATGCTTCAGCTTTCCTTCCAAGTCCAAACTCGATCCGTTAACCATTCGGAATCCACCCGAGGCCCTCGGGACCTCAACCAAATATATCAACACGTCCCAAAACACATTACGAACTTAGTCGAGGCCTCAAATCATGCCAAACAACATCGAAACTACGAATCACCTTACAATTCAAACTTAATGAACTTTGAAACTTCAAACTTCTACAATCGATGCCAAAACCTAACAAATCACGTCCGATTGACCTCAAATTTCGCACACAAGTCACATTCGACATTACGGACCCACTCCAACTTCCAAAATTGGAATCCGACCCCGATATCAAAAAGTCCACTCCCGATCAAACTTCTCAAAAACCTTCAAATTCCAACTTTGGCCAAAAGACCCCAAAATGACCTACGGACCTCCAAATCCACATCCGGGTGCGCTCCTAAGACCATGATCACCATGCGAAGCTATTCCCAGACTCGGAATCCCAACGGACATCGATCACATTAAAATACATTTCAACCCAAATATATGAAATCCTTCCAAAATACCAACTTTCCACAATAGGTGTCGAAACGCTCTCGGGTCATCCAAAACCCGATCTGGATATACCCCAAGTCCAAAATCATCATACGAACCTGTTGGAACTTTCAAATTCCGATTCCGAGGTCGTTTACTCAAAAGTTAAACCTTAGTCAATTTTTTCAACTTAAAGCTTCCGAAATTAGAGTTGTCTCTCAAAATTAACTCTGAATTTCCCGAATTTCAATTCCGACCACACGTACAAGTCATAATACCCGAAGTGAAGCTACTCATGGCCTCAAACCGCCGAATGACATGTTAGAGCTCAGAACGACCGGTCGGGTCGTTACAATCATTTTGTGATTTAATTGATTTATTATTTCTTATCCAGATTAGATTATTTATGTGCTAATAAATTAGTAAAAATGATATATTTTTATTTTATGAATAATTATTGTTATATGTGATTTTATTGTTGTACGCATATTAATATGTGACTTTATTATTTTTTAGTGCCCTTTAGTGTTATGTTGTGCTCTAAATTGTAATGTAGTGCCCATTAGCCTAGTAAAGCTGATAATAAATTTTATCTTATGGTAGTTGACTTTGTTGATGGCCATTTAGAGTAGTGATATTTTGGCTGACTTTTTATGATTCCGTTGTGTAGAATAAAAAATAGGTGATCTCCTTAACAAACTCAGATAGAGTACTCAATTATGGACTTAATGTATTAGTAGATAATTATCAAATACTAGATAGGAAACATAAAATAATCATTTGCCGGGAAATTTGAGCAAAATATGAAAGTTAACAAATAAATCGTTACGAAAGAAATAAATTCAATAGTATGTACTATTAGTCAACAATTTTAAGAAAATAACATAAAAACTACAATATAGAAAATTTATCACGCTTAAGGACGTGGAGGTTCTTTTCGGGCTGCTTGTCGATGAATTACCTGTAGCTTACCCGTGTGCTCTTAGAGAATATAAGGGAGTGGATTACCTGCATATGTTTGCAGCGGCTCATCGATTTTCAGCCAACGGAGCCGACTGCATTGAGTGGGGCTAGTCGATTGCAGCTAACACCCATCCGGCAGCATCTTGAGGCGACGTATGCGGAGATTACGGATGATTCATCGCCGGAGGATATCGACTGACACATGAAATTGTTGTTGCTGTTGATGTTTGGTGGTGTACTGTTCTCGAACACTTCGGGAAATCTAGTCAGTTTGAGATTTCTACATCATCTGGAGTGGCTAGATTATTTACCTGGTTACAGCTGGGCTGCAACTATTCTAGGTTAGCTGTATTGGCAGATGTGTCGGGCGTGCATGGTCACCCAGAGAGACGTTGCCAGATTTTTACCGTTGATGCAGGTGAAAACATAGTCAATTCTTTTCATAATTAAAACAGACATAGTAAAAACATACCTTAAATTTTACGTCCACAATCTATATTAGGTTTGGGCCTGGGAGCGATTCCTGCAGTTCCAGCCACCTCTACCACCGATCGCACCGAATATACCACCTCCACCGTTTCTCCCTTTAGCTTGGAGGTGGGTTGATAGGCGAGGTTACGGATGCGATGTCGAGGCTCGACATCATCTCCCCTATTACAGGGATTTGTTGGATTTACTTAAAGGCGCGCAGGTACATATATACTTAAGTTTACTTGGCCTGGCTTTATATGTGTTGCGTTTACTCACGGTTTCTGTGTTTAGTAAATAGTTCATATAGAGGCCATACAGCGACGCGCTCATAGCTGGTTTGCCCGATTATTATTCCCGTGGTCGAGCTATGTGGAGCTCTTCCATCCCATTGATATGTCTCGATATAGTCGAGCATCATGCCACCGAGCGAGTCCTTTGCCAGTTTGGTCGACCACAGCTTGTGCCGATTCCGCCCACTTGGCTTAGGACACATTACCAAAGGGATCATCGTTGCAGGGTTGACCAGACATACTTAGCCTAGCTAGAGACCGAAATTGAGGTTTGGGACCAGAGGTATGAATTGTTTCTGCCACATCCTCCACCTAAGCGTATGGATGGTGAGCATGAGTATACGGGTTAGTATCGCAGCGTTGCGCGACTTCTCATCGGGAATCCCGTTCATCGCGCTAGTGGTCGGTACATTCCATATGCCGTGAGGCATGAGGCACTGGTATGTTATTTGTTATACTTACTTATAATGTTACATTATCCTTCAGTAATTAATATTTTACATGTTATGCAGACTATTGACTTACATCAGTTCTACCTGTTAGGACTGCAGATGTTGTAGCTTACCGGCGAGGGAGCGGTAGCTTTGCACGTATTTGGCCATCGGGTTACTGATCTTGCTGCCGAGATATTGAGACGTGCCCAAGATAATGAGTGCTTAGGATACGAGGCTGCTTATGTACCGCCAGAGGAGTACCATCATGGGCCACCAGTGGAGCATGAACGTGGTAGACGTGGCAGGCATGGCCAGAGAGGAAGGGGTGTCCCACGAGTTCGTGGTGGTCGGTGAGGACGGGGTCCCCGGCAAGGGGGCGTTAAGGAACTCGTGGAGGATATTAGAGATGACTAGCCGGGTGAACACCCTGAGCCACACGATGCTCCTGATGATATGTCATCATTCAACCTTCAGCTATCGCTAGGGACTTCGTAGGTGACCCCGTCTGCTCCATTGTTGATTGCGGGCATGACCATTACGCGGCAGAAGTGGGATCAGTATTTTCCTAATCCCCTAGAGCCATCAACGGTTGCTGCTGATTGGCCGATACAAGAGGTGCATAGTGGGCGACGACTGAGTTATGGCTCATCACCGATGGATGCTGAGGATCTTTCACATTCTTCATCTACTTCAGTGCACCTCGATGTTCCGACAGAGCATAGTGGCACTACTCAGGCGTATGTTTATTTGTATTACTATTATTTCAATTTGTTTTTATGTCATTGATTAGTCAGTAATATCTAAAGTGTTTTTATTTTTTAAAAGATTTCGTCATCGCCCGTCACAGACTCCGCTCAGTGTGATACTAACTTGCCGGAGACTGATGATATTATGCAGGAGCCCGATGAGACCATGATATGACCCTTAATTATTTTTTTGCTAACACGTACGTTAGTATTTTCTATTTTATATACTAAAATATCTTATTATTCTGTAGGTTACTGCTGGCCCGACGGTCTCTTCTACCGAATCTACCAGCCTTACTGACGATTATGCTGCAGCGCATCCTTCGATAAAGAGGCGACGTGATGAGGATGATCCTGATAGCGTAGCCGGGCGGGATGGAATGCGCCTCAGGCCAGCCAATGCTTTAAAGCATACTAACTATGGGACTTAATGATATGTATTATTAGTTGTATATATGACATTAAATATATAATATCAACATTATTTATGTTTTACACAATTTGCACATGTGTTTTTATTTCTCGGTTTATTTATTACTTTAACACTAGAACACACACAAAAAAAGCGACAGCTTAACATAAATTTAAATTCATTACCAATTAAAGATAATACATGACACGTATAACATAAAAATAAAATACTACACTAAACACATCCATGCGTTTGTTTAATCACTATCGCCCATTATTCTATGCTTCAACCACTTAAATTTCTCTTCCAACCTATTTTTTTCTTCATCTGCCTCTTTTAGTTTCTCCTTCACTGCAGCAAGTTGTTCTTGTAGTTTCAAGATCTGCAGTTCGTATTCACCGGTCAGATTCCAAATGTTTAGCAAACATGATTTGTAGTATTCCTGGTTAATGGGTTCATCATACCATTCTTCAAAACCACATTGATTTTCATCCTATCAATGGGATGATAACACAAGACTATTAATTAACATGTTATTTAAAAACTAATAACAAACATTTTTAAAAAATAATAATAACTTACAACTTGTTTACACATCCAACGTTTGCGCCCCAGATTGCAATTTGACCAACATGGCTTCAAAATCACACGTTTGCCACAACAACACCTTGGTACGCCATTGTGTCCAGTCATGTCGTAATGCTCGAAAAAGAAAACTTAATGAAAAGTTTTTTTATTCGTTTCATTATAATGCAACTAATAACTAAAATGTGCGAGGTTTTTGTAGGCAGCTAAGAGTGATTTTAGGTTACATAACGCATGTTGGTGAGGCGCTATGTTTTGCGTGATAATGATTCTTTAGGGTACACGTGGGTCCAGTTTTTTTGGGTCGACCGCTTTTTCAGATCGACATGACAATAATATAGCGCATATTGGTGAGGCGCTATCGATCCCTACCTTGAAAAAAGTATGCTAGGTTGCTATACAGATTTAGTTGATGACAAGTGGTATGGTGTTCTACATCCCTTGGAAAATAAGCCTATCAATATACACATTGATCTCAAAGTTGCAGGGCACATTATTGAGGGCGAAGCGCATTCTACAAAGCCTGAAGGTATGTAAATTTGGGGCGAAAAACTACAATAGGTTCCCCTTTACTCAAAACGATGTAATTATGAATTACTATGTCATTAGCATGGGCTTGTTGTACCACAAGCACTATTTTCAACCTTCCAAACAAACACACATAAAGATAAACTAGAAGTGATTCGGCATTTGATGAAGGAGATTCTAGAGATGGAAAAGGCACTAGCCGTTCATCATGCAATGGATGATCTTAACTGCTTGGAAGGAATGGAGGATCAGTATTGGGATTTATTAGAAAATAAAAAAATTGCATAGAGACAATGATTATCCTATTTTCCCAACAGTTGTTGAGTGGGAGGGACTACCTAAGTTTCTACCATAGACGTTGGACGTAGGAGTCCCATATTATTAAATAAATCAAGCAAGTGGTCTTATTGATGATAGCGATGAAATACGAGAAATATATGTCAACTGGGGCCTAGATTACAATGCCCTCGGTCTGGAAGGGTGCGTACAAGATGTTGACGAAGAAGATGAAGACAGTGACAATGAAATAGTGCCAGACAGTCACGATACTGGGGAATGAAAATTGCTATTTATTTCTTGGGGTGTATGTTAAATCGTTGTATTGAATCTTTAATGCTAAATATCAACAAGATTTAACCCCATTGGAAACATAATTTTATTTCATAAATTTTGCAAACTGAAAATTTACAAGCATTTAGTACAACAAAAATACTACAAAAAACACTATGTTTATCCTTGATAATGGGGCATATTTGATGAACTTCAACCTGGAGCTGAATTATTACCGCTTCCCAAACCAGTTGAAGGACATTTACGGCAGTCGTGTCTTGTTTGGGAACATATGCCATATTTACACGAATAAACGGTATCACCAATATCCATTTGGTTCCGTATCCACGTTATTGTTTGCACATAATCCTTGTTACACACCATTTTAAATGGTTCCGGCGGCCAATAATGCTCAGAACCCACTGGCTGCTATTGTCCACTATAGGTTTTTAAGTATGCAGCAACACTATATTCTTTATCAACGTACCTCATCACCGCAAAACCTGTATGTTGAAAGCACTTCATGGCATGCGAGCATGGAAAGTGATAGATTGACCATTTTCCACATGAGCATAATCTTCTGGCTTCATTGACGGTGTGTGTATTATACCCGCGGTTGTGATGCAGACCAGTGCAAACTTCAAAAATATTTCGCTCGCTGCAATACTGCAAAAATGAATGTCACTGTTCTTGCTTCCTATATTTCTCAAATCATTTCATTGGTTGGGGCATAAATTCAATACCCTTTTCCATCAATGACGATGTACCTCTAGATCTTTCAATAAACCTCTCTGCCATCTGCTTGAAAGACATCCGCACCATGGCAGTGACAGTCAATCCACGTGCAGACTTCAATAACACGTTGAAAGACTCTGACACATTTGTTTCCCATCTTCTACCACCATCCTTATGCAAAGTCCACTTGTCAAGCTCATGTCGCATCAACCAACGCTTGGTGTTCTGTTGCAGCCATCCATATTAAATCATGTAAGTCCTTGTTCGGATAAGCCCTATGGAAGTTGTCCTTCTAGTGCCTAACACGGTAACGGTGGTAGGCATACGGTTCCATCGATTCACGCAAATTCTTTATAGAACTTAAAATATCCCTATGCCGATCAGATATTAGATAAATACCTAAATGTTGTTTGACCACGTGCTCCTTCAAGTGGTTAAAAAATAATGTCCATGTCTCTCGGCTTTCTTTGGCATAAATAGCAAATGCTAGGGGGAATATACTTCCATTAGCATCTACTGCAAGGACGATCAACATTTTAATAACATACTTTCCATAGACATGAGTGTCGTTTATGGATATTACCGGCCGACAATGCACAAAACCATCATGGCTGGTTTAAATGCCCATAACACATATCTGAATATGTATTCTGGTATTCCTGGACTCTGATCAAGCTTCCATTCAACAACAGTCTCGAGGTTAAAGTGTTGCAATACAACCATGTACTTGGATAGACCGGCAAAAGACTTATCCCAGTTACCATAAACAATTTCAAACGCATATTTACGCTCGAGAAATGCCTTTCTTTTAGTTACATCCATATACCTGGTGGACAGATGTTATACACTCTTTGATCTTTTACCTTATGGACGCTTCAATGTGTGGAATAAAGACAAGAGAAATCAAGTCAACATTCAAGTTAAAATGATTCCCACTGATTGTGTCTATTTCACAATTGTGGGTGCCAATGTATTTCCCCACAATCCTCATATTTGTTTTCAACTTTCTCGCACGCAACATCCAATAACAACCTTGAAACCATCTACGATAAATAACCTTGTATACTTCCGGAGATGACTCATGAACCACGATCTCACGACACTCTTTTATGTTGTACATTTGCATCGCCCTGCTTAGGTGCGCTTTATCAGCAAAAAGCATGCCCTTTGACAGCACCATTGCTCTAGATTCATCCCATATTGTTGTCTGAATTTTGTCAAGATCCCTTGTGAGGGCATCCACATCCGACATACTTGGCAACTGATCAAGGTAGGGAATCACCTTTGAATCAAATGGCATATGGGACTCGTACACTCTTGGTCTAACGGGAGGTGGATCATGCTTCCTCGTCAAATCAGGTTCATTATTCTCTTCCTCATCATCATCACCCTCGCCAGGGAAGGGTGTGTCATCTCCAGACTCCTCAGCATTGTTGTCATAATCACTATCATCTTCTTGACTCTACTGTCACGATCCAAACTCCCTCTGTATAACGTCGTGTCGGCACCTAGTCTCTACGACTAATTAAGCCTAACAAATTACGGAAAATAACAAAACGAAAGTAAAACTTGGCAATTAACATCAGTGGATAACTGAGTAACTAGTAACAATGCCGCTCGGCATGTACAATAACCAATACTCTATAAATACACATTCTTCACAAAACCCAAAACATTATAAGTCACAAGCTACAGAAGGAAACTAGTATCACTATATACCAGAGTCTAACAAAAGAAGTACGGAAGGTAAATGACATAAGAGAGAATAGAGGGGGACTCCGAGGTCTGCGGACGTGGCAGATATACCTTGAAGTCTCCGTACAACAACAAGCACTCTCAGCTAGTAACGAGGCTGATAAGAAGCACCTGGATCTGCACACAAAACATGTGTAGAAGAGTAGCATGAGTACACCACAACGGTACCCAGTAAGTGCCAAGCCTAACCTCGGTCGAGTAGTGACGAGGTCTGGTCAGACCCACTGCTAAATAATAAATAAGGCAGGAGAATATACAGTATAATAAGAGACTAGAATTTAACAAAAGGAAACACAGCAAGGCAACAGTACAACACACAGGGGTAAACAACAGGGGATCTCCCGAGATACTGTCTCGTAGTCCCAAAATAAATATACAGGGAGAACTCCCAAGGTACCGCCTTGTAGTCTCAAAGTAAATATACAGGGAGAACTCTCGAGGTACCGCCTCGAAGTCTCAAAAGTAAATGTGCAGGGAGAACTCCCAAGGAACCGCCTCGTAGTCTTAAAAGTAAATATACAAGGAGAACTCCCGAGGAACCGCTCGTAGTCTCAAAAGTAAATGAACCGCCTTGTAATCTCAAAAGTAAATGTGCAGGGAGAACTCCCGAGGAACCGCCTCGTAGTCTCAAAAGTAAACACACATCTCAAACAGATAAATACAATAGTTAACAATAAAATTTCTACAATTATACTGATAAGGAATAAGAAAAAGTAGGAAATCAACTAGGCATGCTTCACAGAGTTCAAATAAGCAGTTAAAGCACGTAGACATGAGATATTAGACTAAACAGGATAACTACACATATTGGAATAGCTCAATTAAGAATGAAAACAGACTAATACTCTTTTAAATGGTATAACTCAAATTAAAGGAAAAACAGGTTGCTACTCAGTAAAATAAATCGGGTTTTACAACAATAGCCCATGTACGTACTCGTCACTTCACGTACACGGCGCTCGCATATAACAACAATACCAAATCCTAAGGGGATTTCCCCCACACAAGGTTAGGCAAGCCACTTACCTCGAACCAAGCTCAATCAATCGATAACAATGACTTTTCCATGAATATCTGACTCCGAATAACCCAAATCTAGCCAAAATCAATTACATACCATAAATACAACTATAAGAAATTAATCTAATTAATGAAATCAAAACTAAAGCAAGAAATTAGGAAATCGCCCCCAAAGGTCGACTCGGGCCCACGTCTCGGAATCGGGTAGAAGTCACAAAATATGAACACCCATTCACTCACGAGTTCACTCGTACCAAAATTATCCAAATTAGATATCAAAATCCGAATCAAAACTCAAATTTATTTGAAGAACCTTCCAACTTTTTCCCAAATTGCTCAACCAAATTCCTTAATTAAATGATGAGTTCAACTATAGATTAATGGAATACAACCATAAACGAGTTAAGAATAATTACCCCAAAGTTCTCTCTGAAAAATCTTTGAATTATCGTCTCAATCCGAGCTCTCAAAAATCCAAAATGAAAATGAGATCAAACCCTCAAAATTTCCCCTTTTCTGCCTAGCGATCTCGCACCTGCGGACCTCTAGTTGCACCTACGATACCGCACCTGCGGAAATTCCATCGCAAGTGCGGAAATGGCTTAAGGTGACTGGGACCACTTCTGCGATCAGGTGGTCGCACCTGCGTGTGCGCACCTGCGGACAATGGTCTGCTTCTGCGGTCTTCCTTCGCGCCAGCGGTTCCTCTAGCGCATCTGCGGGCATCGTAGATGCGGCATTTTTCTCGCACCTGCGAACCCAGCCTGGGCTGCCCAAATCCGCATCTACGCTCCTCCTTCTGCACGTGCGAGTCAGCACCTGCGGTCTCCCCACCGCAGGTGCAAAAACACCAGAAACCAGAAAAACTTCTCCAATTTGCATAAATCCAAATTCAATCCGTTAAGCATCCGAAACACACCCGAGGCCCCCGGGACCTCAACCAAACATACCAACAAGTCTTAAAACACCATACGAACTTAGTTGAGCCCTCAAATCACATCAAACAAGGCTAAAAACACGAATCACCCTCCGATTCCAACTTAATGAACTTTGAAACTTCAATCTTCTACCACCGATGCCGAAACCTATGAAACCACGTCCGATTGACCTCAAATTTTGCACACAAGTCATACTCAACATTACGGACCTACTCCAACTTCTGGAATCGGAATCTGACCCCGATATCAAAAAGTCCACTACCGGTCAAACTTCCCAAAATTTTAACTTTCGCCATTTCAAGCCTAATTTAGCTACATACCTCCAAAACACAATCCGGACACTCTCCTAAGTCAAAAATCACCCAATGGAGCTAACGGAACCGACAAAACTCCATTCCGGAGTCTTATTCACACAGTTCCAACTACAGTCAAAATCTTAGAACTTTAGCTATAACTTTAGGGACTAAGTGTCCCAAAACACTCCGAAAACATAACCAAAGCCTCCCGGCAAGTCACATAAGCAGAAAGAGATACGGGAAAATTAGTAAACATAGGATCGAGGCTAATACACTCAAAACGACCGGCTGGGTCGTTACATCCTCCCCCTCTTAAAACAACCGTTCGTCCTCGAACGAGCATAAAGACATACCTGAAGTGGTGAAAAGATGAGGATAACGGCGTCGCATATCATGCTCGGTCTCCCAAGTAGCCTCCTCAACCGGCTGACCCCTCCACTAAATCTTCACAGAAGTAATGTTTTTCGACCTCAGCTTTTGAACCTGCCTGCCCAAAATAGCCACTGGCTCCTCAACATAAGATAAATCCTTGTCCAACTGAACTGAACTGAAATTCAATACATGAGACGGATCGCCGTGATACTTCCAGAGCATCGAGACATGGAATACTAGATGAACTCCTGGTAGACTGGGGGGCAAGGCAAGCTCATAAGCAACCTCCCCAACACGTCGCAACACCTCAAATGGGCCAATAAACCTTGGGCTCAGCTTGCCCTTCTTTCCGAACCTCATAACACCCTTCATGGGTGACACCCAGAGCAAGATTCGTTCCCCAACCATGAATACAACATCACAAACCTTCCGATCCTCTTGCTGATGATTCCCGGATAGACCACCATGATCCAACACACCAAACTAGGCATATTCCAACTGTCCATTGGTTCATAGCTTGTAAAATTCATATCTGGCCGGTACACCCTGTGGAATATATGAGTTTTAATACAAATTCAATACATAAAAATAAACTTCACAACACAAAGGAAAATTGAAGGTTACCACTCAGCTTGTGAATTATGTAAACTTGGGGATAAATTATGTCCTCGCTCCTCATTTTCCCGTGGAGATAAGTTTAGATCTGGCCAAACTCTTTCACTCGGAGCCTGTTCGGATAAAACTGCTCCAAAAAAACCACCCGATGATTCAGGGATATCCCTATTTTGTGAAACCTCATTATTGCGAACGTCTTTAGCCTTGACGTACATTTCCAACATTTTATCACAAGAAGTTCCCGATGTTCATCCGGAGTCCTCAAAAAATCTGTTAAAGTTTTATCGTCCTCGATGTTAAACTCAGCATAACAAGCAGCCCCTTGTGAAGTAATAGAATAGGGATATCTTCTGGTTACTTTAATATTAACTGAACGTTTTCTCACACTCATTTTTAATATCTTCCGGGATATCAGCCTTGACGTACATTTCCAATATTCTATCACAAGAAGTTCCTAGTGTTCATCCTGCGTCCTCAAAAAATCTTTCAGAGTTTCATCGTCCTCGATGTTAAACTCAGCATAACAAGCAACCCCTTGTGGAGTAACAGAATAGGGATATCTTCCAATTACTTTAATATTAACTGAACGTTTGCGCACACTCATTTTTTTACATAACATTGATACCAATCTATCGTACTCCATTGTAAGTGACAACTTAACATGACACTGTGGAGAACAACTATAGCGTACTAAGTTATTCTCCACCACAACCTCACCTCCTCCCCAATATAATAAAACCCTAATTTTTTGCTCTTCAGACATTATGACAAAATACAAAATAACTTAACGAACAAATATTTTGGAAGATCAGAAGGATCCTGAATAGAGTTTTACCAAATTCTGAAACTCCTTAAATAAGAAACAAAACCAGTCCCGGGGGTACAATTATAGGGGGGACTAATTATTTCATGTATAGCACATGCATAATAGGCGCTATATATGTAGCGCGCATACTGTGTGCGCTATACCCATATGAATTATTGGTGGGTCAGTAAAGTGCAGCTGAATTATTGGTGGGGCAGGAAGGTTCAAATATGATGCGGTCATTCACCGCGCTATACCTTAACGGACAAACGTGTTGTTAAGGTATAGCGCGGTCAATAACCGCGCTACATATAAAATGGTAGTCAATTTTTTTGCATTTATTTTTGTCATTTGAGTCCAAAAGAACCACACTTTGGTTCCGAACCTATCTTCTCCAATGGTACGTACTTGTTTTAAGGGAAAGGTGGATTTTGTACTTTTAATTAATAGAGTAGTAACTGTATCCACTAGTATTTATTTGTCTTTTAATTTTATATATGTAGCTCATACAGATACCATATGCTGCACTACCATATTGCATATTCATCTAAGAATATTCAGGGTGATAATTGTTATTTTTTTAAATAAAAAATGATTTTATTTATAAAAATATTGCATGTTACAATTCTGTTTATCTCTTGATTTTTTCCTCTGATTTGTTATCCGAAATTTGAGGGGCCTTAAAAGTGTATTTCTCGAACGTGGGATGAGATGCATCCCCTATCTGATGATCAAGAAGCATGTAACAACACTCTATTTGGATCTTGAATATTGCTAGAACTTTGAACAAGACATATTTGACATGTCTTTGATCTCTTAAAAAATATTCCAAGAGTTTTATAGAATTTCGGAGATTGTATATTTGATCTCTTTATACAAATTTCGAGAGTTTATGAAATTGTTGGATAATTGTCAGATTAATATTTGGCTTCAAGTCCCTTCATTTGAAAATAGTGATAAAGAATTTTAAGGAAATCGAGTAATAACTTCTAAAATCAGCTTATTGAGAAGTGTTTTTTTCTCAGAAGTCCTTTTCTCAAAATTACTTTTGGTGAGAAGCAGCTTGTGTTTGACTAATTAATTTGAAAAGCACTTCTGAGCAGCAATTAGTATTTGGCCAAAATTTTTAAAAAGTGTTTCTTAAGTGTATTTTTCTCAAAAGTGCTTTCAAAAAAAAAAATTAAGGAGAAGCAACTTTTTTCTGCTTCTTCAAAACTGCTTTTGAAATATTTTTTCTTCCAAAAGTTTGACCAAATACTTCAACTTTGAAAAAAAAGTACTTTTTTTGAAGGAAAAAAATAAGAAGGGAAATTTCGTAACTACAACTTCAATTAGAGTATATTACATCATCTACAACTATTATTGATTCACATTTTGTACAATACTTTATACAATTTATAAATATTCAGCTTAAAAAATTGCTTCTCTCTTTACAAAAATCATTTAATAAGAATCCCAAAATTTTAGCAAATTAAATGAGATCCTCATCATTTCCTAAATTTAAGCCTAACTGAATTGACTATAATAAATTATCTATATTTATATTATTATAAAAGTATGAATACAATGTCGATTTACAATGGTAACCTTATAATATTAAGCATAATAAGTCACAATGAATGGATAAAATTAGAATTCTAGAAGTTAGCCTTGTAATCCTATTAGCCTTAAGACATACATGAATACTATATGTTAGCATGTAAACCTAATACTTCTAGGAACATATTATGTTTTCTATTAATATAATTACTTTCGAGACAGAGACATATTTTAGCCATGTAATCCAATTACTTTTAGGATATACTTCTTAAAAATACGTATTACTAATTTAATTTGAAAATGTATTATATTATCCTATTACTAATTTAATTTAAAAATGTATTATATTTTCCCAATCCATTTAGAAAAACGAGAGCATATATCATTATAAAAGCATGACTACATTATTTATAGACCAAAATAACCCTAAAATATCAAACACAAAAACTTATAGGGAAAGAACAAAACTGCAATAACCTCTTCTTTTTTTTTACTACAATATCTTCTATGTTATTTTTTTTTAATATTTATGATTTCAAAATTAATAAAATTTGTCTATTAAATTCTTTCGTATTAAGAATGTGTAGGAAGGTTTAATAAAATCAATTTCATTAGAATCCTCAGTATTGGCAATACATTATCACTCCATAATATCCAATATCAAGAAAAATAAAAGTAATGTTAAATGGACTGCATAAAACATTGAAATTGGGGGGGGGGGGGGATCCCCATGATAATATATTTTTATATTATATGTGTACCGCTTTTCTACTCAAATATATTTTTATTATTATCATTTTTTAGTGTAATATTGAAATATATACCCAATTATTAAACAATAACTAAGAAAATATTTAAGAATATAAGTGTGTGAGAAAGAAAAAGAGAAAGGAAAAGAAAAATGGTTGGTAAGAGTCAATACCACTAACGATTCAGCAAACATAAAGATCTAAAAGTGGAATGTCAGATCGATCTATTTACTCTTTGAAAATAACATTTATAGTGGATAAAATTATATTACGATTAAATATTCAAAACATTAGATGAACTAATATTATGAAACCGAATCAACACAAAATAAATTATTTTTTATGTTAAGACCAAATAATTAAATCTTTTAATTAATTATTTACCAAGAGAATCCTATTTAATTACTACCAAGAAGAATACTTAAATACTTTAATACAAAGTAGCCTTTTACCATACAAGTTTGCTGTCAAGTTCATTTTTATGTATATATAATATACTAAGTTAAAATGATCTTCCATTGCATATAGATTGATTTTAAAGAAAAATATGTCTTTCATGCTACTAAAACACTTAGATCCGCCGAATAACTTATGTAATAGCACACAGATGGTATATAGAAATTTTGACAATAACATCATGCATGCATAAATTATGATATGGGTCAATGTGCTTTTAAGTATGTGTTTATCCCTAAATTCAACTTTTGTCCCCCGAAATAAAAGAATATCCTTTTAAATTTATGTGAAAATAATTTTCAATATGTTTATGTTTTGCAATTATATAATAAATAAAGCACAAGGACAAACATCCTAAATATTGGACTATATATCGCAATATATTATCTTGCACGAACAACTATATGTTAGACTTTCAAGAGAGAGATCACTATCGACAATAAAAATTCTGGTTATGGCAGAGCAACCAAAGCATTAGAAGAAAACATACATAAAAAACATCATCCACAAAGGAGTGTTCGATAAGTGTAACGACCCGACCGGTCATTTTGAGCTCTAGCGCATCGTTCGGCAGTTTGAGGCCTTTAGTAGCCTCACTTCAGGTATTATGACTTGTACGTATTGTCGAAATGGAACTTCAGGAAATTTCGGAGTTGATTTGAAAGGAATATTTTAATTTCAAAAGCCTTAAGTTGGAAGAATTGACTAAGGTCTAACTTTTGAGTAAACGACCTCGGATCGGAATTTGAAGGTTCCAACAGGTTCGTATGATGATTTTGGTCTTAGGAGCGTGTCCGGATGTCGATTTGGAAGTCCGTGGGTCATTTCGGCATCATTTGGCGAAAGTTTGATATTTGGATGATTTTACCGGGAGTGGACATTTTGCTACCGGGGTCGGATTCTGATTCCGAAAGTAGGAGTAGGTCCGTAATATCAATTATGACTTGTGTGCAAAATTTGAGGTCAATCAAACTTCATTGGTATGATTCGCACGCGTTCATCGAAGTTTTGAAGTTTGAAAGTCAAAGAAGGATTTCGATCGTCGATTCATAGTTTTGATGTTGTTTGGCATGATTTGAGGCAGCGAATAAGTTTGTAATATATTTTGGAATGCGTTGGTATAATTGGTTAAGGTCCCGAAGGCCTCGGGTGGATTCCGGAGGGTTACCGGATCGAGTTTGGGCTTGGCGGAAAGCTGAGGCAGCTAGTGTCTGGTGCAATCGCACCTGCGAGAAAAGGGCAGCAGGTGCGAGACTGTAGAAGCGGCCCAGGTGTCGCAAATGTGGAATGGAGTGAGGGTGGATGGATTTGCATATGCGAGGAAATTTCCGCACCTGCGGGCTCGCAGATGCGGGCGAAGGAGCGCAGAAGCGGGAACTGAGCTGAGGGGGAAGGCCGCAGAAGCATCAGTTTGTACGCAGAAGCGGCAATTTGTGCGCAAAAGTGCATTTGGGAACGCAGAAGCAGAGATGGCCCAGGTGAGGGACATTCGCAGAAGTGAGTTTTTACTCGCAAAAGCGAGGCCGCAGATGCGGCAATTTTGTTCGCAGAAGCGAAAACTGGGCAGAACACAAGAGATCAAACTTGGTCATTTCATTATTCGTTTGGGATTTTTGGAGCTCGGTTCTTGGACGATTTTGAGGAGTTTCTTATTGTAACATAAGTTAAGTAATACTCACTTGTTGTGAGCTAAATGTAAAGTTTATATGTGGATTTAAGGAGGAAAATTTGGGAAAATTTGGGATTTTGGTAGAAAAACCTAGAAAATGGTATTTGTGGATTTTGACCACGAAATTTGACATGGAATTTGGAATACGTTATTTATTTTAGTTCGTGGTGTTATGGGTAAAGTTATCTTAGAAACGTTTTCGAAATCTGGGCACGTGGGCCCGAGGGTTGATTTTATAGATTTTTCGAGCGGAGTTGGGAATTGTTTAAATTGATTAATTATGGGTATTAGAGTATATTTTGATTGGTTTGCACGTTGTTTGAATAGATTTGGACCGGCGGGAAATGGTTTGAGGTGTTAGAGAGGCTTTGGAGTCGATTATGGAGTTTCAGAGCGAGGTAAGTCTCCTGTCTAACCTTGTGAGGGGGAAACTGTCCCTAGGTGATATTATTTTTTATGTGCAACTAATTGTGTTTGCTACGTACGCACGAGGTGACGAGAATCCGTACGTAGCTAAAGCATGTTCATGTCCGGGTAGACTTAGCACCTTATCATGTACTAATTGAATTTTCTGAACCTATTCTGCTGGCGTAATTAATTGAAGTTATAATTGAAATTGGTTTAGAAATAAATATATGTACACTAAACTGAGTCTCAAAACTTTGAGTTGTGGGCGAGTTAATTGAGAAAATGGTAAGATTAAATTTATGTTGTGCTCATGTGCTGTATTGTAAACACGTATTTCGTAATTCAGTAACTTCCTTCATTTTTCTTGTGGAATGGGCCGAACGCCTCGGCAGTATAGATGCATTTATGGATCTTGTCACACGTCCCTCGGCACTGTACATGTTATTTCAGATCGGACCGAACGTCCCTCGGCAGTATCGTGCGTTATACCGCTAGTAGCCGAATGTTCACGAGCTAGTCTTTCCACTGTTGCCCGGTATTTTATGGTATTTCTTATTTATTGGTATTTACACTTGGCATGTTTGGAGATATTAGGAAATAATACAAGATTGAGGAAATTTATACTCTAAAGGGAATAAATTGGAAAAATTATAAGATTTTCATATTTACTTCACTACAGTTGTACATTTCATATTTATTATGAATTAACTTATTATATATTTGGACACTACTTCTACGGGGTTAGGCTAGATACTTACTGGGTACGCGTTGATTTACGTACTCATGCTGCACTTCTGCACAATATGTGCAGGATCTGATAGGTTTATTTGATGACCATCTTGGCGCATAGGCGCACCTGTTAAGGAGACTTTATGAGAGTTGCATCCCAGGCTACGCATCGCAGGCCATCGAATCTTCATTGTACTATTTATTTTACTCTGTCTCATTATATTCGTGACATATATTGTATTATTATTATTGTATTCCTTAGAAAAAGCTCATGCACTTGTGACACCGAGTTTTGGAAAATTTCTTTGGGTTATTTATTATTGTGATTCGTGTAAATATTGTCATTTACTTTGTAAATTCTATTTTATATTGTTCAACTAAGAAAAATTTTGATTTCAAAAATATTAAAGCGAGTAATTAAATTGGTAGATCATCGTTGGCTTGCATGACAGCGGCGTTAGGCGCCATCACGACCTGTAGCAGGTTTTGGGTTGTGATAGATTGGTATCAGAGAATTAGGTTCATGTAGGTCTCACAAGTCATGAGCAAGTCTAGTAGATTCTTGCGGATCAGTATGGAGATGTCTGTACTTATCTTCGAGAGGCTATAGAGCTGTTAGGAGCACTTCCCTTCTTGATTTTCTCATCGTGCGGTTTGATTCCATCGAGGCTTGTGCCTTTATTTCCTTCCTACTCAATCTTATGCGACGTGAAGCGGTTGTTGTCAATTGGACGTCCAGGAGTTGTATTGGTACTACAGACATGGTGCAGGATGTTTTCCCTACGTGTTCGGGCAGGCTATTATCATCTCCTTGCGGAAGGATGTTCTTTTGTCCAGCTCAATATCTGTATTTTCTATAGTTTCGAGACTGTGCACGGATTGCTATGATGTCTATGCGTTATTATCGCACATTGTTGGTGTAATGGTAAGGTGCTCATTTATGTGTTGAGGCGGTGAATGGCTCGAAAAGAGGATCTCTCAAAGCATGAGTTAGAGATTTAGTATTTAATTCCAGCAAATAAAAGGCAATTGGATTATGAATGTTCAGGTTTGGGTTGATGGAGTAACGAGACTTAGTATTTCCGAGTGTGATAGAATTTTCATTGTGATGCGGTGTCGTCGTCCTTGTTCAAATATCAGTGTGCAACGGTTCAGGTACGAATTGGTAAGTCTAATGTGATGGCTCGAGGAAGATGGTCTTCTAGGAGGCTTAAAGTTGGTATCAATTTAGTAGCTCATATGCTACAGAGATGGATTTTGATTTGATACAAAATTTGGGTAACGAAGAATAAGGAAGGACATATGGTAGATGGTTTGACCGAAGTGGGAGAGGTGGAGTGGCATATGGATTCTGTGATAGGATAGCCATGTACCTTGAGAAAGTGCTGAACGGTTTGGGAATCGTGATGAAAGGTGATTTGGTCTACGTATTTTATTTTGAATAATGGTCATTGTATGGAGAAAGATTGAATATGGAAGGAAAGAGTTTGCTTGAAATGAAGAGGGGTGTGAAGAATTGATTATCGTTCAGATGCAATATGACTTGAGTTCGGATGATATTATTGAACTCTCGGTTGATGTCAATAGGGAATAAATGGGCTTGCACAACTGGTGGACGAGCATGGGCTCAGAAGGGTTACTAAATATGTAGTAGTTGCACCCAGTGCAGCGTCGTTAGAAGATGTCGGCATGGAATTCCACAAGTGGGTTATCTCCTGTGAACAGGTTAGCGGCTGCATGATGTTAATGAAGCTTCTACAAAGGATTTTACTTGCTACCGGTAAGAGGATGAATATATGATTGTAGCTGATAATTCAGAATGCTCATGAGATGTTTAACAAAAAGATTTTGAGAAATTTGGGGAGTTAATGGTACAAGATCATGATAATTGAGAAGGGGGAATCTTAGTGGGTTCTAGATTTATGTAATTGTAGCTTAAAGCTAAGTGGGGGAGCCCCACCGTCTACGATTAGATCACGTGGTTGTCTGCTTGTGTGGGTTCTGGCTATTGGTGCATTATTGAACTATTTATGACTAAGAAAAGAAGAAAACAATATCAGGAGTAATTCGAGCAAGGAACTTAATGAATGTGTGCTAAACTTCGTCTTATCGATTCAGGTGCAGGTTTTGAGAAGACTTAAAGTCTATACTTCTTATGGATGTAATGTGCAAGGAAAAAGATTCAACCGGTTGCTTCTTTGAGAGGGTATTCATATGGTGGCAGAGCATTGGAGTTTGGTCATGTTCGGGATCAGGTCGAAGTGGGTGACTCTCAATAACAATCCAGTGAGTTCAAGGATTTAAGTGCGATGCCTAAGGATTTCAGGTTCGTTGTGTTAAGGATCGAGTTTTGCAGTGGATTGTGAACGGGACTTGGAGTGTTCTATGTTATCACCGGATAAGTGGTGCAGTATTGGAGAAAAGGAAGAAACAACTTCGAATTTGTGGGAAGTCTTATAGAATGGGTTTACCAGTTGGAGGTGCCATTGTGCGCATGATGAAGGTCTGAGGTCATTCATGGGTATTAAGACAATGTAGTCTAGCGATTCGGGTCACTCGGTATGAGTGCAGATTGAGTTCGTTATGTTGTGAATGGAGCTAATGATATCTCTAAGTCAAGTCAAGAGTAAATTTAAAGGAGTTGGGTCAATGGTAACAGTTGAATCAGTATGATTGTGGCAATGATCAGTTCCTTCAGCGTGTGAAGTTACACATATCGTTTGTGGTTATACGTGCAGGCTCGACAGCCACCATAACTTGATTAATTTAGGAGGTTGATTCAAATGGCTTTGTGGTGTAAATAGATTCTGGGAGAGTTATGGCGTGTAGATCATGACTTGAGGGTTGTATTTTTTGAGGTTTGGGAATTCAGTTGCGTGTTGCATTGGTTCTTCTAAAATGAGCTAAGCGAAAGGTTTTCTAGCCAATGAACTGTTCTTCTACTAGTAGTTCAGGAGTTATGATGAATTCTGGTATTCTCGCATAGCGGCATTTTAAGTGCAGTGAGCAGCATGGGAATTTGAGTTGAGGATCAAGGTTGCGATTCGGTGTTGTCAAGAATGCCACATGCTCGGATGGTCAGAGGAAAATTCAGATGTTCAGAGTAAGCGAGCATTTTTCTTTAGTGTCACCTGAGGGTGGAATTCTTTGGGAGAGGCACTGTGTATTGAATTGCGGATTGTGGTTTACCTTACAGAATTAATACGGTTGATGGTCTGGATGTGCGAACTTTTCGACCTGGGCGGAAGATTGTGAGAGCGTACCCCACATGGATATTTGTACAAGTGTGGCATGGTAGTCACTTGATTGTTACAGATTGAAACCAAGTATAGAGATTTTGGTGATATCGCTAAATGTGTAAGTTTATGCCTGAAAGACATTCTATTCCTTGGGTTGTGGATTGTGTGGGCTATTCCGGATTTCGCGACTGTTCTTGTGTGTCATGAGAAGGGGTTATTGTGGATCCTTGAAAGGTTATTAGCCCAGTATAGTAGGATCAGAATCAGCTTGAGGTCCGTTGATGGGTCTAATGTGGATGTGTGCTCTACATAAGGCCGGATGTGCTCATTCAGCATAGCGTTGCTTATGGGGAGTCTTCGAACATTGGATGTCATTCCCGTTGTTAGTTATTCCATGTAATACTCTATTGTTCCATGTTGGTTGTGAAATGGCTTGATTATTCGCACATGTGTTGAGGTCCCGTGTAGCTTGTGGTGTTATGTGAGCAGGATGGCTCTTGAGATGCATGTCATTTATTGCACCTTTGTTGTGCGTGGGTTTCGTAGCGTATGACACTATCCGTCTCCCCAGGATTTGTATTGTGCGCTTGGCGTGCTTGTGGTCGATATTTGGTATTTCGTAGGTATAAACATTTTGTCTTGATGGGTATTCCCTTATTTGTTGTCATGGGTGGATCGGGTTGCATGCCGGAACAGTGAGATGTTGAGTACGGTTCCATATATTTATTTATGTGTATTTTGTTTCTCATTCACTGAGGAGAGTTCATAGCGTCTATTCGACCATTTTATTTGTTACGCGGGCTTGGAAGTTCCATTCTAGAGTTCGCTTTTCCTTATATCTCGCATTCGAGTTTGTAGCATGTTGGCGCATAGTTGGCATCGTACGAGATCTTGGTCAGTGTTTGAGATGGCTTCTTGCTTGTGTAACTTATACTGGGTGAGATGAGACTATTGGACCTGAAATCAGTGCAATAATATCGTTATTCGATTCAGAATGAGGTTATGATCCTTGTCAGGAGAAGCGACTCCATGATTTGATTGATTCAGCAGGTGGTTATAAATTTCTGCACATCTTCTCTGTCCTGGCAGTATTGTGAGGATTGAAACCAGGCTTATTTGTATTATGAGGTGTATTGCGGGCATCAGATTCGTAAAAATTCAGCTATTGTAGTTGAGAGATGTTATTATGGGAACCGACTTATGTGGTGCGTGGTGTGATTTACGCATAGATGCATGATCATGTTTTGGTACAGTAAGTGGTGATTGGCACGGTGTTCATGTGTTAGAATCAGGTCTTGTAAAGAAATTCAGAAGTTGGAATTTGGTTCTAAGGCTTTTTGACTAAAAAAAGAGGGGGAGGACCGTCAGTCCGACTCGAGCTAATGTGCCCAACTGGGTTGTAATGGCACGGGTAGGTACACAAGGTGTTAAACAATAAATTTGGACAACTCCGGAGTAGTTCTTAGCACGTTCGAGGACGAACGTATGTTTAAGTGGGAGAGAATGTAACGACCCAACCGGTCGTTTTGAGCTCTAGCACATCGTTTGGAAGGAAAATTCTAATTTCGGAAGCCTTAAGTTGGAAGAATTGACTATGGTCTGACTTTTGAGTAAACGACCTCGGAATCAGAATTTGAAGGTTCCAACAGGTTTGTATGATAATTTTGGTCTTAGGAGCATGTCCGAATGTTGATTTGGAGGTACATGGGTCATTTCGGCATCATTTGGCAAAAGTTGGAGATATGGATGATGTTGGGAAGTTTAACTAGGAGTGAACTTTTTGATATCGAGGTCGGATTCAAATTTCGGAAGTAGAGTAGGTCTGTAATGTCAATTATGACTTGTGTGCAAAATTTGAGGTCAATCGGACTTGATTTGATATGATTCGGACGCGTTCGTCAAAGTTCAGATGTTTGAAAGTCAAAGAAGGATTTTGATCGTCGATTTGTAGTTTTGATGTTGTTTGGCGTGATTTGAGGCCTCGACTAAGTTCGTAATGTGTTTTGGAATGCGTTGGTATAATTGGTTAAGGTCCCGAGGGCCTCGGGTGAATTGCAGAGGGTTAACAGATCGAGTTTGGGCTTGGGGGAAAGCTAAGGCAGCTGGTGTCTGGTGCAATCTCACCTGCAAGAAAAGGGACGCAGGTGCAAGACCGCAGAAGCGGCCCAAGGGTCGCAGATGCGGAATGGAGTGAGGGTGGATGGATTCGCAAGTGCGAGGAAATTGTTGCAGATGCGGGCGGAGGAGCGCATAAGTGCTTGTGCAGAAGCGCATTTGGGCATGCAGAAGTGGAAATGGACCAGGTGAGGGACGTTCGCAGAAGCGAGTTTTTACTCGCAAAAGCGAGGCCGCAGATGTGGCAATTCTATCTACCAAAGCAAAAACTGGGCAGAACATAAGGGATCGAACTTGGTCATTTCATCATTTTTGTTTGGGATTTTTGGAGCTCAGTTCTTGGACGATTTTGAGGAGTTTCTTTGTGTAACATAAGGTAAGTAATTCTCACTTGTTGTGGGCTAAATGTAAAGTTTATATGTGGATTTAAGGAGGAAAATTTGGGATTTTGGTAGAAAAACCTAGAAAATGGTATTTGTGGATTTTGACCATGAAATTTGACATGGAATTTTGAATACGTTATATATTTTAGTTCGTGGTGTTATGGCTAAAGTTATCTTCAAAACGTTTTCGAAATCCGGGCACGTGGGCCCGAGGGTTGATTTTATAGATTTTTCGAACGGGGTTGGGAATTGTTTAAATTGATTAATTATGGGTATTACAGTATATTTTGATTGGTTTGCACATTGTTTGAATAGGTTTGGACCAACGGGCATTGTTGTGAGGCGTTAGAGAGGCTTTGGAGTCAGTTATGGAGCTTCAGAGCGAGGTAAGTCTCATGTCTAACCTTGTGAGGGGGAAAATGCCTCCTAGGTGATATTTTTTGTTATGTGCAACTAATTATGGGTGTTACGTACGCACGAGGTGACGAGAGTCCATACGTACCTAAAGTATGTTTATGTCTGGGTAGACTTAGGACCTTATCATGTACTAATTGAATTATTTGAACCCATTCTGCTGGCATAATTAATTGAAGTTATATTTGAAATTGATTTAGAAATAAATATATGTACACTAAACTGAGTCTTAACACTTTGAGCTGTGGGAGAGTTAATTGAGAAAATGGTAAGATTAAATTGATTTTATGGTCATGTGCTGTATTGTAAACACGTATCTCGTAATTCGGTAACTTTCTTCATTTTTCTTATGGAACGGGTCGAACGCCTCGGTTGTATAGATGTATATATGGATCGTGCCGCACGTCCCTCATTAGTGTACACGTTATTCCGGATTGGACCGAACGTCCCTCGGCAGTATCATGCGTTATATCGCTAGTAGCCGAATATTCACGAGCTAGTCTTTCCACTGATGCCCGACATTTTATGGTATTTCTTATTTATTGGTATTTACATTTGGCATGTTCGGAGATATTAAGAAATAATACAAGATTGAGGAAATTTATGTTCTAAAGGGAATAAATTGGAAAAATTATGAGATTTTCAGATTTACTTCACTACAGCTGTACTTTTCATATTTGTTATGAATTATATTATTATATATTTGGACCTCTAGTAAGTGTCGATGTCAATCCCTCGTCACTACTTCTCTGGGGTTAAGCTAGATACTTACTGGGTATGCGTTGATTTACATACTCATGCTGCACTTCTGCACAATATGTGCAGGATCTGACAGGTTCATTTGATGACCACCTTGGCATATAGGCGTACCTGTTGAGGAGACTTTATGTGTGCTGCATCACAGGCCACCGAGTCTTTATTGTACTATTTATTTTACTGTCTCATTACATTCGGGACAGATGTTATATTATTATTATTGTATTCTTTAGAAAAAGCTCATGCATTTGTGATACCGGGTTTTGGGAGTTTCCTTCGGGTTATTTATTATTGTGGTTCTTGTAAATATTGTCATTTACTTTGTAAATTCTATTTTATATTGTTCAATTAAGGAAAATTTCGATTTCAAAAATATTAAAATGAGTAATTAAATTGGTAGATCATCGTTGGCTTGCCTGACGGCGGCGTTAGGCGCCATCACGACCTGTAGCGGGATTTGGGTCGTAACAGTAAGACACCATCTGTTACAACCCATGTTTTTGTACGTGAAAGTACGTCGTAAGTCAATTGATGTAAGCTTGAAAATGAGATCCTCTTTGAAAGTATATAAAGTGATTTAATGATGTAACCATTTTCGATAGCCTTTAAGATTTATCATTCAGTAACAAATATTTCTAAGGGGACATGTTGTTACACCCCGTACTTCAGACGTCACTGGCATTATAGAATTATCTAATGTAAGCTCAAAAAGGACGAAATCCTTCTACAAGGATAAGAAAGGTTTACCGAAGTCTTAAGTAAGTTAAAATGAATATGTTACTTGTTAATCATGATTTAAATGAGTTTAAAGTTATGATATGACTATATATGATGTTTGGATATGAAATATAAAGTTTGGGAAAAATCGGATTTAAGTTGCAGAAAACAAAAACGACTAAGGATTTGCCTTGTAACAAAGCTTTTTGAGCAATGTATTTCATAAGCTTTATGATGTCTTTTTGGGACATATTATATACCAAATTGAAGGTCTTTGAGTCTAGTTTCTAACGCATTTGACCGTTTGTCGATATAATATTGGGATAGAAAGATATTCGCATTTTCGCGAGACTGCACAAGCAGCACCCATGGGACCCACAAAGTCGGAGGAAAATTCTAGCTTCTATTAAAGTAAATTATCCTTCGTTTTAACTCATTTTTCTGGCCCAAAACAGTTCCTAAATCTTCCTAAATGCTCGCTAATGGTTCCTCCATGATTCTAGTATGAGAACCTAAGATGAAAACATGAATCCAACGCTAGAAATCCCCTGGTGCTTGCTAGATCGTAGTTCTTCGTCTTGTGGTTGTTTTGGAGGGTTCTTTAAAGGTAAGTAACCTAAGATTTCATGTTGTTCTTGTTGATTAAGGTAATAATCAGTCCCTCCCTTCATATATTTTAGATTTTCAAGGCGAACTACAAGTGTTTACACACCAACTTGAACACCAAAAGTTGATTCAATAAGAGAATTCAACATCTATAATGTTGTGGTGTTATTGAGGATAGTTGTGGGTTGTGCTTGGCTGAAATTTCATGTTTTTTCTACTGTTTAAGGTGAGTATAAAATCTTACTACATGTACTTGAAGTGTTTTGTGTGTTGATTGCATTATTTGAGCAAAATACTACAAGAGGAGACTTGAAATAGTTTGAGATATTATGGGTTTTAATTGACTATTTTGGAAATGTTGTTTCCATGAACTATAAATGGCTGGAAAATGGGAAAAATAACTTGATTATGATGTGGTTTCTGTTGTTATGTATGTCTATATGTTTATCAATTGAGTTGGTGAAAGAAGCATACGAAACTTGAGATTGTAAGTGAAGATTAGCTTAAGTCACTTATATGGTGTTATGTTGGCATTGAGGGCGATTGTGAGCTAAGTTGAGATAGGATTTCGAGTTATAGCTGTTGTCCAAGGTATGTATAATATCTTCTTGATTGTGCCTAAGGTTAATCTTGTGTTGGTCGTGTTATTTGAGTGAAAAATCATAAGATAGCACTTGAAAGAACATGGGATATAGTTGTCTTTTTGGTTAGACTGTTTTGTAGGTAAATATATGGTTTGTGATGGCTGGAATGTGTGAGAAATAATTTGATAATGTTGTGTCTGCTGTTGTTAAGCTTTTCTAGGTGTTAATTAAGTTTATTGAAGAAGAAAAAATGAAAAACAAGTGATTGACGATAAATTAAGGTGCTAGACGTCTGGGGCTATTTTGGAAGGCATTTTGTGGATGCTTTGAACTAGAAATAATAAAGTACATATAGGTATGATGTTCTGAAGGTTGTAAACTAATTTATGGAATAAGAGTTAGATTCAATTTATATCTTGTTATGAGTAAAAACGAGCTTGCCGCTTAATATGATTGTTAAGATAATCGGAGAAACTCATATTGGATTATATTGTTATTGTTGCTATTGTTGGTTATAGTTGTTGTTGTTGGGCTGTTGATGTCACGACCCAAAAACTACCTAGTCGTGATGGCACCTAACCCAACCCATCAGGTAAGCCCATTAATAATTATCCAATTAAATTAATATTTAACTGACTGTAATACACTCCCCAAGGACTGGTAGTACAAATCATGAGCTTCTAAGATTAGAATTTACAAAGTTGGTATGAAATAAAAACATCATATGTTTGAAATGTACATAAATAGATTCTTATAAATCTAAGGCTACCTTTAACAAGAGGCAGCTACAACCGGAATGCAGGTACATCTTCAAATCCAGCTCTCGTCAGTCTCCGCAACATCAACATCCAAAATCTGCATGCAAGGTGCAGAAGTGTAGTATGAATACAACCGACCCTATGAACTCAATAAGTAACAAACCTAACCTAGGATTGAAAGTAGTGACGAGCTGGAACAAAGGTCGGGTCCAACACCAATAGCCAACAATCGTCCATAATAACGTAAAGCAAGGAATAAAAGACGTAACTCAGAGATAAAATGCTCAGCTTAATCATGATTTCTGAAAATAGTTCTGCCTTTCAAGTATATCAGTGAAAACCCAAATCGTTTACCGAAGTTTCCAAAAATATGAGTAAGTTTGAAAACAGTAATTTTCTCAAAAATCCTTTCAACAATAAATAAGATGTTTCATTTTCTTTCCAGATAGCCTGTGTAAAATGCATCACCATGCCCATATGTCAAAATGTGTGAGAAGTCATGAATGACGTGATACCGTACAACATGAGGAAAATGCATCTCTATTCATATATGTCATGTGTGCATGTCAATGCAACGTATATCAGAGATGAACTCATATACTCACACTCTCAGAGTACTCAATCTCATTGTCTCACACTTTTCACTCATCATGCTCGATCACTCAGTACTGTATATGGCCAATCCGGCCCAGGGAAGATCCATCTCGGAATATATACATCAACTGACCATCAGTCACTCAGTACTGAGTACGGCCAATCCAGCCCGTAGGGAAGATCCATCCCTAGGTATAAATGCTTCGGACAAGATCCATGTCCAGGGAAGATCCATCCCTCAATACAAATCAACCGCGCTCACTGGGGGTGTGTGCAGATTCCGGAGGGGCTCCTTTATCCCAAGCGCTATCATAAATCAGTATAACCACTGCGGCGTGCAGCCCGATCCCATAAATTTCACTCATAATCATGCATTCGGCCTCACTCAGTCATCAACCTCTCCAGTCTCTCGGGCTCACAATGACATGAACTAGCCCAAAATGATGATATAATGTATCAATAAATAACAATAGAGACTGAGATATGATATGCAATGAAATAAATATGACTGAGTATGATATTGCAACGTAAACAAATAATTCAACAACAGTAATGACCTCAGTGGGTCCCAACAAAGTAAGCATATAGCCTAAACATGGACATGAATCATAGCTCGATAACTCTAGTATGTAGAGATTTTATGATTACGGACAAGTTCAAGTAACTACAGAGTACCACAGGAATAACGGAATCACAGTTCACACGGTGCACGCCCACATGCCCGTCACCTAGCATGTGCATCACCTCAACACAAATAGGTAACACGTATATTCAGGGTTCATACCCTCAGCTCCAGGATTAGAAGAGTTACTTATCTCGAATAAGACGAATCCAATGTCGAGCAAGCTAAACAATGCTCCAGAAATCCCATTTTGCGCGTATCAACTTCTGAACGGCTCGAATCTAGCCACAATCAATTTGATTTAGTTCACACAATTATAGGAATTAATTCCATATCAAAATACTAATATTTTCCCACAAAATCTGAAATTACACTCCAAAAATTGCCTGTGGGGCTCACGTCTCAAAATCTGACGAAACTCACAAAATCCGACAACCCATCCGATTATAAGTTCAACCATACTACTTTCACCCAAATCCGACTCCGAATCGATGTTCAAATCTTGGAAATTTATTTTATGAAATTGTAGAAAATTCCTCCGATTTCTCTTGAAAAATCAATAATCTAACGCCGAAAAAGAAAATTAATCCATGGAATATAATCACAAGGGAGTCAAGAACACTTACCCCAAGTTGTGTTGAAAATTTCCTCTCCACAATCGCCCAAACCGAGCTCCAAAATTCGAAAATGGCTAAAAATAGCGAAACCCCGAACTTAAAGGTTCTACCCAGCGTCTTCCGCATCTGCGGTTGAATAGCCGCATCTGTGATCTTCGCTACTACGCATGAAGCTCACATTTGCGACTGTGGTCGCTTCTGCGACGTGCAAACTGCATCTGCGGTCACGCTTCTGCGCGCGCATGTCCACATCTGCGGCCTCTGTCCAAAGCCTCCCTGGCCGCTTCTGCGGCTCCTTTGTCGCTTCTGCGACCATCGCACCTGCGCAAACCAGCCGCAGGTGCGGTCACACCAGAATCAGCAGCAACCATCAATAACAAAATGAAGAAAAATGGTCTGAAATCAATCCGAAATATGCCCGGGCCCCTCGTGACCCCGTCCGAACATACCAACAAGTCCCATAATATAATACAGATCTACTCGAGGTCTTAAATCACACCTAACAACATCAAAATTACAAATCGCATCTCAAATCAAAATCTATTAACTTTGAACTTTCAAATTCTATATCTTGTGCCGAAACACATCAAATCAATTCGGAATGACTTTAAATTTTGCACACAAGTCGTAAATGACATAACGAAGCTATTCCAATTTCCAAAATCGGATTCCAACCCCGATATCAAAAAGTCAATTCCCCGGTCAAACTTCCAAAAAAATAACTTTCGCCATTTCAAGCCTAATTCCACTACGGACCTCCAAATAATTTTCCGGACCCGCTCCTAAGTTCAAAATCACCATACGGAGCTATTGAAATTATCAGAATTCAAATCCAACGTTGTTTGCACATAAGTCAATATCCGGTCAACTTTTCCAACTTAAGTTTTCAATTATGAGACTAAGTGTCTTATTTCACTCCGAAATCCTTTCGGACCCGAACCAATTACCCGGCAAGTCATAAAATAACTGTAAAGCATAAATTGAGTAGGGGAACGAGGTTGTAATACTCAAAACGACCGGCTGCGCCATTACATTATCCCCCACTTAAATATATGTTCATCCTCGAACGTGCCAAGAGTTATTTCCAAGCCATCAAATCACTATTCCATCTTACCACGCACGTACCCGGGGGGTGATCCCACGTCACCCTATTCTATATAGGCCCGACAGCACAACACAACAAGAATTATTAATTTAATCTTGGCCCAAAAACCTTGGAATTCAATTCCCAACATTCAAAATTTTCTTACAAGACCCGAATCTCACAGTTACACACTGTATAAGTCTGAACAAGATGCATTGAGCCATAACTATAACCACAGATATAATCACCTAACATATTACACAACTCGCATGCTCGTAGCACCATTCCTGATCACAGTAACTACTCCAAAACCAATCAGGTACTAGCATTAAACCCCATATCGAACAAAACCTCGTTCCAAAACCTTTGTACACTGCTGAAAATGAAAGAAACACGTAGAAATCTCATGACCCCTTATCAGATCAACAAGTCATAGAGCTCTCTCACCCCAACCAGAACCATAATCACTTTCTAAGCCGAATTTCAATATTATCCTCCCAAATATACCGTAATCAAACCTGATAGTACCCATCCTAGGTCCAATGACCTTATATTATATAACATAACTAGCCCACAGACATGCCATACCAATATATCTCAGAGCCACAAACTGTGCCATCCGTGCACCAATACACAACAATTCAAATGTACTCAGTCATGGAAAATGACTCAAATGAGAGAACTGCCCCACAATATTAACAAGTACCGCCACAAAGAAATGCTAAAAATCCATCACACACCGTAAAAGCATCACACGATTCTAACACAAGGTTCATACCTTAACATAACTCTGCTGCAACACGTGACCCCATCCAAACGATGATCCATATTATATACCTCGAGCCACCCTGCTCAAAATCAATAACCACAGATAGGCAAATGACACAATGCCACGCAAAACCTGAAAGAACATAGCCAATACGCAACCAATCATGCAATACCCAAATACTCATCTCGCTCAAATTCCGCTATAAGGCCCCCAATAGAACCACACCATGTGTGCATATAACCAATGAATCACAACTCCTCGTATCATAGAAGAGTAACTCACAGATCATTTCAGAACACAAATAAGTTCAACATCAACCGAATGGCACATCCCTCAACAATAGCAGTATGGAGACAACCAATACTGGTCACCCACAAATAGATAAATAACCCTCCCAAAATCCACAATGACTTAATCATAATATTACTATCATCTGGCTAGCTTCAGCCACGACTTCACGGTCCGCAACCATGAAACAATCTGCTCTTGAAAACTCCCGATCTCCAAATCCATAGAACACACGAATCGCCATTTCTGATTCCATATCCACCGCTCGAATGTCTAACACATCTCTCATACACGATCATCCCACGAGGTATACTTATCCCATTCTTTCGTGCCACATAGCAACGTCTTAAAATTAGCAGTCGATCAACCAGGAGAGTGTCGCAATACCTATGACATATCCATAATTCAAAACATAGTGCGCCTTCTGAAATGTACACTATACTCATGCAATACCAAATAGTTATAGTATTCATCTAAACATCGAAAACCGTCCATGCCCTCTAAAAATTAATGACCTCCCTTTCAAAACTAAATTGTGACCTTGCACACGCAAACCTTAATCCCACACAACACACCACATCTATCATGCCATCATATGAAAAATACGAGAACCTCATAATCATTCTGAGTTACAAGTAGAATACATATCCGATCAGCCAGAAGCCTTCCATTTGATCCATCTGGTAGAAAATCACAATACTCAACATGCTCCTCAGGCCGGTAGGAAATATCCATCTCAAACTGTGGTAGAAATCCTCGAGAATGCCTTGGAATCCATTTACACATAATCAAGACACGCAGGTCGCCAAACCCAAGAGTATTGCCACAAAGCACTTGTCGAAAAACCCCACATCATAAGCACCAAAAGAACTGATCATATCCATTATCATACTGATCCAACCTACTACCAAGCTGTCCTATTTCTCCGAGACCCTTCCGAATTTATCTTCATATTGATACTTCTCCTTGCTAACACACTCCGATCTTTAACCACAACTCACCCCACGAACCCTAGCATAGAACCACAATGCCCTAAGGCCCATAAGCCGCTTAATTCCCTCTTAAGTACCCCAAAAGCACCACAACCGAGACATCCACTCTGAAAGACCTTATGTGAATTTTAAAAATATTCCTCTTCCCTTTCTTATACTGAAATGTAGAATCCATAGTCATACAGAATTACCGCCAGTCTCTACACCATCCAATGTAAATAACCGATTCTAGCGATATACTAATCAGGAAAAAAAAAATCAATTGCCACTTATACTTTTTTTTTAATCCATTAGCACCTTCTCGAAAGTCACCCACTTTGCTCAAATCTAAATTGCACCACCCAAGTGGGCTGAAAGTCACGTGCCCCGTTAGCATAGCAACACTCAAAGAGGTAACCCTGCCTTAATACCAAAGATCAAATTCATACTCCATGCGTACTACATTATTCACAAATAACAACTCACTTATCCCATGATTTTCATATACTCATAAAGTGCAATATAACCCGTATTTAGGAATTTCGAGTCATCCTCGATCTCAACCTTTGCAAGTCATAACTAATCCACAAGTATGCCTCATGCCAAAACTAAAATTTAACATATAACCATGAATTGAATTGTCAATAGCAGGCTCCCCCACTTGGCTCAAAGTCATAGATTAAAACACTCGATAACTCACAATATCCATACCCTATTACTATCATAATACCGTAGTCAGTACAACAAAAATTCTTCTCAAGCTCATACAATGCCAATCATAAAAATACCTTAATCACCCGCTAAGCTCGCATTCATTCTCTTAACACTCAAGTCAACTTTCTCAACCAGATTCAAATTCAAATCTCAACACATATGCCCCGCTGGCAGAAAAGAAGTTCTCCACTCACATTATAAGGAACACACCCACGTGGATTACTCTGCAGGGGATAACCCACCTGCAAAGCCACAAATTGGTATTATGTTATACCCTTTCACAGTTACAATTACTACGAAATCACTTAATCTTTCTGAGTCCAAACTCATTAACAAGACATGAGATTTTAATTTGTCCCAAAATTTAACAACGTGAAAGGTCCTTCAAAACATTCATACTCAAGACTGTGTGTCACATCAAAATGAAAATCAAGCACAAAATGGCCCTTTTTACATTTCAAGGAAACACTTCTCGTCACATTTAAATCGTCTTACCACATCACGCAGTCACATCATACTCATCACAAAGCTATTCTACCGCTCATCGAGCCACAAATTCCACTCGTAGGGACATTACCAGACATATGAGTCCAAATGTAAAAGTTACAACTGAATCTACCGAGCTTAAGTTGCCGTCTAACAATGGCCTCAAGTCCTCCAGATTGGCCCATCACCAAAACACAGAATACACATGTCGAACCTCGTTCATAGAATCACAAGCCAGTGATGCACAGCTAATACTGAGCGCTCATGTGCACATGCGAATGCGTGGAAGGAATTCAAAGAGTTATGTCTCAAGCTGAATCAATTTCACACGATAAGGAAAGAAAGATGGGAAGTATATGTCCTAAATGCCCTGTAGCCTCTCGAAGATGGGTATGGACGTCATCATACCGAACCACAAGACTCTACTAGACACTTGCTCATGACTTGTAAAACCTATGAACCGATAGCTCTGATACCAATCTGTCACGACCCAAAATCCACCTAGTCGTGATGACACTTAACTCAACCCGTCAGGTAAGACAATTAACAACTATCCAATTAAATTAATATTTAACTGACTCTAATACACTCCCCAAGGACTGGTAGTATAAATCATGAGCTTCTAAGATTAGAATTTACAAGGCTGGTATGAAATAAATACATCATCTGTTTGAAATGTACATAAACAGATTCTTATAAATCTAAGGCAACCTTGAACAAGAGGCAGTTACAACCGGAACGCAGGTACATCTTCAAATCTAGCTCCCGCCAGTCTCTGTAACATCAGTATCCAACATCTGCACGCAAGGTACAGAATTTTAGTATGAGTACAACCGACCCCATGTACTCAATAAGTAATAAACCTAACCTAGGGTTGAAAGTAGTTACGAGCTGGAACAAAGGTCGGGTCCAACATCAATAGCCAACAACCGTCAATAACAACGTAAAGCAAGGAATAAAAGACATAACTCAGAGATAAAATGCTCAGCTTATTCATGATTTCTAAAAATAGTTCTGCCTTTCAAGTATATTGGTGAAAACCCAAATCGTTTACCGAAGTTGCCAAAAATATAAGTAAGTTTGAAAATAGTAATTTTCTCAAAAATCCTTTCAACAATAAATAAGATGTTTCATTTTCTTTCTAGATAGCCAGTGTAAAATGCATCAATTTGCCCATATGTCAATATGTGTGAGAAGTCATGAATGACGTGATACCGTACAGCATGAGGAAAATGTATCTCTATGCTTGTATGTCATGTGTGCATGTCAATGCAACGTATCTCAGAGATGAACTCATGTACTCACACTCTTAGAGTACTCAATTTCACTGTCTCACACTTTCCACTCATCATGCTCGATCACTCAGTACTGTATATGGCCAATCCGGCCCAAGGAAGATCCATCCCGGAATATATACATCAACTGACCATTAGTCACTCAGTACTGAGTAGGGCCAATCCAGCCCGTAGGGAAGATCCATCCCCAGATATAAATGCTTCGGACAAGATCCATCTCCGGGGAATATCCATCCCTCAATAAATATCAACCGCGCTCACTGGGGGTGTGTGCAGACTCCAGAGGGGCTCCTTCAGCCCAAGCGCTATCATAAATCAGTATAACCACTACGGCGTGCAACCCGATCCCATAAATGTCACTTATAATCAAGCACTCGGCCTCACTCATTCATCAACCTCTCCAGTCTCTCGGGCTCACAATGACATGAACGTGCCCAAAAATGATGATACGATGCATCAATAAATAAAAATAAAGACTGAGATATGATATGCAATGAAATGAATATGACTGAGTATGTCATTGCAATGTAAACAAATAACTCAACAGCAGTAATGACCTCAGTAGGTCCCAGCAGAGTAAGCATCTAGCCTAAACATGGCTTCTAACATGAATCATAGCTCGATAACTCTAGTACATAGAGATTTCATTATTACAGACAAGTTCAGGTAAATACACAGTACCACAGAAATAATGAAATCACAATTCACACGGTGCACGCCCATACGCCCGTCACCTAGATTGTGCGTCACCTCAACACCAAACACATAACATGTATATTCAGGGTTCATACCCTCAGCTCCAGGATTAGAAGAGTTACTTACCTCGAACAAGACGAATCTAATGTCGCGCAAGCTAAACAATGCTCGAGAAATTCCATTCTGCACGTATCAACTTCTGAACGGCTTGAATCTAGCCACAATAAATTTAATTCAGTCCACACAATTATAGGAATTAATTCCATATAAATATACTAATATTTTCCCACAAAATCCAAAATTACACTCCAAAAATTGCTTGTGGGGCCCACGTCTCGGAATCCGACCAAACTTACAAAAATTCGATAACCCATCCAATTACAAGTTCAACCATACTAATTTCACCCAAATCCGACTCTGAATCGATGTTCAAATCTTGGAAATTCATTTTATGAAATTGTAGAAAATTCCTCCGATTTCTCTTGAAAGGTAAATAATCTAACGCCGAAAACAAAGAATAATTCATGGAATATAATCACAAGGGAGTCAAGAACACTTACTCCAAGTTGTGTGGAAATTTTCCGCTCTAATATCGCCCAAACCGAGCTCCAAAATCCAAAAATGGCTAAAAATAGCGAAACCCCGAACTTAAAGGTTCTGCCCAGCGTCTTCCGCATCTGCAGTCGAATAGTAGCATTAGCGATCTCCGCTTCTGCGCAAGAAGCTCGCATCTGCGACTATGGTCGCTTCTGCGACGTGCAAACCGCATCTGCAGTCGCGCTTCTGCGCGCGCTTGTCCGCATATGCGGCCTTTGTCCAAAGCCTCTCTGGCCACTTCTGCGGCTCCTTTGTCACTTCTGTGACCATCGCACCTGTGCAAACTAGCCGCAGGTGCAGTCACACCAGAATCAGCAACAACCATCAATAACAACATGAAGAAAAATGGTCTGAAATCAATATGAAATACACCAGAGCCCCTCAAGACCCTGTCCGAACATACCAACAAGTGCCATAACATAATACAGACCTACTCAAGGCCTCAAATCCCACCTAACAACATCAAAACGACGAATCGCACCTCAAAACAAAATCTATGAACTTTGAACTTTCAAATTCTATATCAAATAAATCCGAAATGACTTCAGATTTTGGCACACAATTCATAAATGGCATAATGAAGCTATTCCAATTTCCAGAATTGGATTTCGGCCCCAATATCAAAAAGTCAACTCCTCGGTCAAACTTCCAAAAAATCAACTTTCGTCATTTCAAGCCTAATTCCACTACGAACCTCCAAATAATTTTCCGGACCCGCTCCTAAGTCCAAAATCACCATACGGAGCTATTAAAATTATCGAAATTCAAATTCGAGGTCGCTTGCATATAAGTCAATATCCGGTCAATTTTTCCAACTTAAATCTTCAATTATGAGACTAAATGTCTCATTTCACTCCGAAATCCTTTCGTACCCGAACTAATTACCCCGACAAGTCATACAACAACTGTAAATCATAAATTGAGTAGTAAATAGGGAAACAGGGATGTAATACTCAAAACGACCGGCCGGGTCGTTAGAGTTGATGACCCTTAGTGGTCTTTGGGATGTATTAAAAATAGGGGAGTTGCTGCCCCGATTTTTCTTAAGCCATACGACTAGCCAAATACAATGATACGACAATATATGTTAACGCAATATTGTTTCACTCGTTGTAGATGCAAGAAGTTGTTTTGAGCTTGGTTGAGTAATAAGGAAGAGATCATACATATATGTTAAGGCTATCCCTTCTTTCCTTTTGTCATGATCCATATGATATAATCAAAACGAGCAAACACACAACTTTCACAAATGACTCTATTCTTAGAAGTACTAGGGATGCCTGTGTTCTTGATTCCATATGTGTCTTATTATTATATCTTATATTCATGGGTATTAGAAAAATATGTAAGTTGCTAAAGTTTATCCGAAGGCATATTGATCTTATGACATTCCGAGAAGTCTTACTGACTTACTTCATTATGCATTGCATTCATTTATACATGTACATTGACCCATGACCAGATGGCGTTATATACATGTATATTATATGTATATGGGATATGGTAAAAGGTTATGGCATTATATACGCACCACCACCTGATCAGCTGGTATATGTTGATGATTTCGCCCACAGTGGCTGAGATAATATGATGGGATACCCTCAGAGGCTTGATGATGTTATGTACGCATATACATATGCATGGTATGGCATTGATACGCACATGCATGATATTAAAAAATTCTCATGATTCATAGAGCTATTCAGAATTACAGCTTGAGTTCTTTACTCCATGTTTCTTTCATGTATTTTATATACTACTGTCATGCCTTAGATACTCGATACTTTATTTGTACTGACGTCCCTTTTTCCTGGAGACACTACTTTTCATGTCCGCAGGTCCCGATAGACAGGTTAAGAGTCCTCTTAGTAGGCTATCAGCTCAGCGGAAGATGTTGGGGCACTCCATTTGCTCCGGAGTTGCCTATCTGATCAGTATGGTTTGGACATGTATTGTTATGGCGGGGCCATATCTCAAACTCTATGACATTTATGTACTCGTAAAGGCTTGTAGACAGATGCCATGTATATAGATACTTGTACAGCCTTGTCAGCCTATGTTTTGAGTATACAAATGATCATGTCGGCCTTATGGCTCGTATGTCGCATGCATAAGCTTCTATATTATGTTGGGTTATCCCATGTTGAGTATTCTCTTATGTTTAATTCTAGTTATCTCATGATGGCCTATCCGGTTCATTTACCCATGATAGTATGATAAGAAGGATAAGTTACGTTGGAACTCGGTTGAGTTAGGCACCGGGTGCCCATCGCGGCCCTACGGTTTAGATCGTGACAAAAGTGGTATCATAGCAATTCTGTACTAGGGAATCTACAAGCCGTGTCTAGTAGAGTCTTGTTTATGGGTGTGTTGTGCACCACACTTATAAGCAGGAGGCTAAAGGGCATTTAGGACTGTCACTCTTTCTTCTTACTCTAGATCGTGTGGTAGTGCTCAATTGTAAGAATTCAAACTCCTAAATTTTATTTTATTTATAATACAATGATACCTACATCTAGAAAGACAGTTGGTAAGAGATTGAATGTGGTTGTGGAAGAGTTAAGTCAGAGAAACTCGATTTTGTATCATGCTTATGATGAGTAAATGTGAGGTTTTTGGCAGATCATGTGTATATTAAGATGTGTAAGCTTCTTGATAAGGATCCCTAAGGCAAGAATATCTATCCACTCATATGGTAAAAAGGAATAAGAGAATCGGAAGGTAGACACAAGTTTGAGCAAGTAAAAGAAGCAAGATGAAGAAGGGTACAAGATACCTAGTTAATGAAGATTATCAATATTTACAATTCAGGCAGAGAAATTTAAGCATTTTGAGTTACCTTCAACAGTAACAGAGGTATATACAATTGACCACACCCATCTCAATTATACCCTTTGAAAGCTAACAGATATAGTTTAAGAGAAGCATAGGATATAAGGATCCAGCTAGGGTTAGAGTAACCCAAAAATGGTGGATGGATTGTTATCATTAACTAACATTTCTGAAGGATAGTGCAAAATATGGTAATAGTTCTCCTTGCGAGACATCCAGATGGTGCTCTCTAGAATTGTATAGTTAGATATGAATATCGGAATGTTTAGAAATTTCAGAAGATAAGCAGTGAAATCCTAGAAGAGATAAATATTTACCTTAGTATGAATCCAATCCCTAGTAAAAAAAAAGGAGAATGTTAGGCATCTCGAAGAGCCAGTGAGATGAAGCAAGGGGAGCTAAAAGTGAAAGAATGTTTTGTTGAAGTTTTTAGAATAAAGTGATGGACAAAAATAGTAGCCGGAGAATAAGAAAAGAGTAAAATGAAGCATCATAAGCAAGATGTGATAAATGAGTGATAACAGCAAATTAAAATATAACAGGATAATAGAGTGTATAATCAAGTGAAAGAAAAAACAAGAGGTGAAAGGCCTTGAGGCAATAAAAGAGTATAAGCCATAAAGTCATATACCCATTTCGAGAAATGAGTTGGTGACTCCAACGTGAGTGCCAGAAGAAAAAGTTAGACCCCTAAAGTAATAATAATCAGTATGGGCTGGTGAACAAGATAAATTGAACATGAATTAGGGTACGAAGGATTTTGTAATAGTCGGCATCGTGAGAATTTTAGAAATAGCATTCCGACAATAATAGAATGGACAATAAAAGAATAACCCTTAAAGTTCATTCAGGAAGACGAATAGAATGTATGAGTCCACCAAACTGTATAGAGACATGGTCCTATACCAGTTCCCATAGAAATAGCTAATGAACAAGTAATTAAATGACACGAGAGATTTTTACGTGGAAAAATTCCTGCTCAAGGGGATAAAAAATCACGACCTACACTTGTAGGATTTCAACTTCATTACTGAGCAATATTTAGATTACAACCTATTACAACCTAGGAATTAAACTCTTAATCCCTCACTAACTTGCAATACACCTATTACAAGCCACTTTGCAATACACCTATTACAAAGACTTCAACTCATGACTAACTCTAGTCATGACACAAACACTAAGGGTTTATGGTTTTCCAAGGTTTCTAATTAAAGCTTCTAAATAAGCAAGGTAGGAATTACAATGAAGAACAAATACAAAGTTACAACTCAACTAAGGACATACAAAAGACTTGTTGTAGGAACTGGTCCATAGTAGTGTTGTACTTTGTTCTTGATGCACTTGTGACTTCAATACTTGATTATCAGATCTGGAGTACTTGAATCAATTCACAAAGTGTTCAAATGATGTTTTTTGTAATGCTTCTTGTTAATATCCTTTGAATGACATCACTTGGATGATGTAAACACTAGGTTGGTAAAAAGCCCTTCCCAATGGAAAGTGACTGCTGCATTGTTTCTGCACTGTAACATGTACAGTGCAGGCAGTCACTTTCTAGCTGTAGAGTTGACTTCGTACTGCTGTCAGGGAAGCTCTAAGGGATCAGGTCCCTGAGTTGGTTCTTTTCTATCTGAAGTCATACAGCTCATATTAGCTTAAGTACATTGATGGATAAATATACCAAGTGTGCATCATGTCCTTTATCTGGTTCTTGACAATAAGTTTGTTAGATCATCAAAACATAAATCTAAGATACTTTAAACCCATCAATTTCCCCCTTTTTGATGATGACAAACTTTAAAAATTAACAACCATTTGCAGAGCACAATAAACCAGATAAAGTACCAGGAACTTCATAAGTTCCCCCTGACTCTATGCTTCGCCCCTTACTCAGATGCCCCTGCTTTAATTTATCTTCCCCCTTTTGGCATCATTAAAAATACACAAGCAAGTAGTCAGCATAAAGAAGTCTGGCCCAGCTAACTCATGCCACATGTGTGCACACAACATGATAAAAAGAGAAGCAGAAAAAGACAAGCATTTAACAGCAAAAGAGAGTCTTCATTGAGTTTTATAAAACATAAGCCTTTGCCATTACAGCAAAGGCAAGTTTGGACTGTTGAAAGCGGGAGCAGTACAGGTGAAATCCATCCACATCACAATAAAATACAAAAACAACTACCACAAGTCATCAAAATAAAAGATAGAAACTTGACACTGGTCACTGGAAGATTTTCTTAGGGGGAACTAGAGGAGGAAGGCTTGGAGGAGGCAACAAGAGTGTTGAGAACAAGGTCAATCCGAGCATTTGCGGACATTTGCTCTGCGAGTAGTTTCTCTCTCAGGTTCTCCACCTGTTGCCTGAGCTCAGCATTTTCTTTAGATAGACCAGCAACTTCTTCACTTGATGAACTGGAGGGTCTTGGTGCTGCTATAGCCTGACTAAGCTGAGTCTCAAGAATGGTGTTCCTTGCCTTCAGCTTCCTGATCTCCTATGTGGCACTATTCTGGGCGTTGATTAGCTGTGAGATCGTCGAAGTGCTTCCCATTCCTCCAACCTTTTCAATACATTCACATTCCTCAAATGTAGTTTTAGAGAAGGTTTGTTTCCTGGTCCCCATCTTAGGATTTCCTAAGGGTACATCAAAGAACTTGAAGACACGCGTGAGAAGAAAGCCATACGGAAGTCCATGGTTTCCATCTTTGAAAGCTGTCGCTTTCTGTATATGTTCAATCATAATGGCAGGCAAGTTGATAGAACGGAACTCATCTAGTGCTTCCATTAAGTATAGATCAGACCTGGAAGTAATGGACCTTCTTTCAGCATGAGGGAGCAGAACCTTGTTAACCAACTCGAACAATAGTAGGTACACAGGAAGCAGAGCCTTCTTGTGTATCCGTTCCCCATGCTGGACAGCTTTTTCTTTCACAATGACGCGCCTAAAATTAGAGCCACAAGCACCTCTCACAGATGACAACCCTTCAGATGGAACCTTGAGAATGTCCCCCAACACAGTAGCGTCCAATACCATATCCACTCCATTCACTAAAACACAGATGTGGTCATCTTCAACAGTGAAGAAGTCGGCATAGAAGCTTTTGACCTCATCCTCATTTACTTTGGCCACATCCTCTTTGAACAGATGGCCCCACTGCTGAAATTCCACCATCTCAAGGATTTGTCTCACACCCGCCATTTCAGAAATCTCAGGGTCAAAAGTGCGACCCCACTGTACCTTTTGATGTCTCAACCTTTCTTGCCCTAGTACACTTACACTTTTCACCTTTTTTACAGAACCGGGTTCCCCAACAGCTTCCAACTTCCTTTTGCCAGACCTGCCAATGGGCTTGCCCTTATCACTTGATTTTACCAAAATATCATCATCAGACATAGATTCTTCTTCCACAACTTGCTTAGACTTGACACTACCTTTCATAAACGTTTGACTTGGTTTTTCAACAACTTCCTTTGAAGCACTCTCAACAGATTGTTTCTTTTTCTGAGATCTCTCAACCAGGGAACTTGGTTCCTCCTGAGCATCCTCATCCACCTCTACTACTAGAATATTTTTGTCACACACAATTTCCCCTTCCTTCATCAGCCTCTTCTTCTTCTTCTTCTTCTTGGTACTCCTTCTGCTTTTCTTCAGGGCAAACTCAAAAGCCTCCTTCTATTGCAACCTTGTGGTAGGTCGCTTAGAAGGGGGCTCAAGAGTGACCACGGGCTTTCTAATCTTGAAGCGAGCACTGAGAACTACATCATCCTGAGCATCCTCATCACTAGATCTTACAACAGGAGGGATAGACTCCAACGGCTCAGCGTCAAAGTGAGGAGAAGGAGCAGGGTCAAAGATGACCTGGGAAGATGATTCCTGACCTATTTCCTCAGGGATAGGATCAGGTTCATCAACAGGGTTCCCAGTAGCTTTTTCAGGTGCAGGTGGTTCAAAGAGCACCATTGTTCCTTTTTCTCCTAAGAGCAGAGTCCCTTCCCTCTGAGACTCAGGCATGGTAGAAGGTCCTTCATCCACCAGTCCCTCAGCAGCAATGGCCAATATGTTTTTAGCGGCCTCTTTTCCTAATCTTCCATGGGAGAAATAGTGTCCAAGACTGGAGAACTTATGTACTGATCAATATCTTCCTCAAAACCCCCTTTTTCTTGTTGAGTTTCAGCCTCTTTTTCATCCTTTTTCTGGTTTTTGAGAGTATCATGCAATAGAGAAGAAACAGTGTTAACTTTTGAGGCTTCTGAGTCCTCAACACTTAACGAAGGAATAGGTTCAGATGGAGTGGTGATAGAGACAAGAGGTGAAAGGGAATCAGGTTTGGATATATTGGTGTCAGTAATGGTGGAAGAGGGGATTTTTGGTAGTGTTTCGAAGGTGGCAGATGAGTCGAAGATGTTACCTTCCAAGGTGGGTAGGGTAGCCTACTCTTCAGCCATGGTAGATAGTTAGGTTGAATATTCTGGAAGGATGGAGAGAGAGGGGGGATAATCGCTCAAGGTTAGGAATGAAGGGGTTTTAAGGAGGGAAAGGATAATTATGAGGGAAGAGCGAAACGGGTTTTGAAACGGCAGTAGGTTTGTGGGAAGATGCACTGTTGCAGAAGGAAGTGAAAAGATTTGAAAGAAAAGATGTGATATACAAGGTTTGAAAAGGTGGATGATGTGGTAGTTAATTTTGTTTCTTTTGAGATACGCATGAGAAAAACACAAGACTACTAACATGTGGTACAAGAACTCCTGACCGGCCTTATTTAAAAAGATTTTCAACTCTCTTTTGTTACTCATGCATTGTTCCTTCAGTTTTTATAATCATCATGTGTGTCTGCCTGCAATGGTATAGAAGTGAGTTAAGCTTGGCCAGAAAACACTTTAGCTAGATTTACATGAATGTAATTTTCATAGCCATAGGGAAGGGAATCAGGTTCTCTATTTGGCTTGATTAACACCAGTGCCATCCTGTTTCTCTCAAAATGTTCCCTGCTTAGAGCTTTGGTGAAGATATCTATAATTTGGTCTTTTGTACTATAGAACTTCATTCAAATAAGCCCCTTCTCCATGTTGTCTCTGAGAAAATGATGTCTCACATCAATGTGCTTGGTTTTCTTGTATTGGACCGGGTTCTTTGCCATGTTGAGTGCACTTGTATTGTCACATAACAGAGGTACACAGTCAGTGTATACCCAAAAATCCTCCAATTGTTGTTTGATCCACAAGAGTTGAGCACAGCAGGACGCTGCAGCAACATATTCTGCTTCGGCTGTTGAGAGAGCTACTGAATGTTACTTCCTTGTACCCCATGAAATCAGACAGGATCCTAGGAAATGAGCCATTCTAGATGTGCTCTTCTTGTACACAAGGTAACCTGCATAGTTAGCGTCAGCATAACCAACAAGACTAAAGTTGTCATCTAAAGGGTAATACAGAACCATGTCCCGTGTTCCCTTAAGATATCTCAGAATTCTTTTAGCAGCTTTTAGATGAGATTCCTTGGAATTTGATTAAAACCTTGCACATAAACCCACATTGAATACAATATCTAGCCTACTGGCAGTGAGGTAGAGGAGTGATCCAATAATGCCTCGATACATTATTTGATTTACAGGAGAGCCAGATTCATCCATGTCTAGCTTGGCGGCAGTGGCAATGGGGGTGTCAATCACATTTGATGCTTTTATATCAAACCTCTTCAAAAGTTCCTTGATATATTTCTGCTGACTAATACAAGTTCCCTTCGTGGACTGCTTCACTTGAAGACCCAAGAAAAAGTTCAGATCCCCCATCATGCTCATCTCAAACTCACTTCCCATGAGTTTTGCAAATTCCTCACAAAGTGAGTCAGCTGTCGCCCTAAAGATAATATCATTAACATATATCTGAACAATGAGCAGGTTCCTTCCTCGTTTCTTCAGAAACAGAGTGTTGTTAATTTTTTCTCTTGTAAAGCCATTTTCTAAGAGAAACCTTGACAACCTTTCATACCAAGCTCGAGGAGCCTGCTTCAAACCATACAGTGCCTTGTCCAATTTGAACACATATTCTGAATGTTTATGACATTCAAAACCTGGAGGTTGCTTAACATAGACTTCTTCCTTTAGAAAACCATTCAGAAATAAACTTTTGACATCCATTTAGAATAAGGTGAATTCCATATATGATACAAAGGCAATGAGAATTCTGATGGCTTACATATGAGAAAGTGGAGCGAAAGTCTCATCATAATCAATCCCTTCCTCCTGATTGTAACCTTGGACAACCAGCCTTGCCTTGTTCCTTGTAGTATTTCCATGCTCATCAAGCTTGTTCCTGAATACCCACCTGGTTCCTATGATGGTTCTATCTGAGGGTCTAGGTACCAGGTGCCACACTTTGTTCCTTTCAAATTGATGCAGCTCCTCCTGCATAGCTGCGATCTAGTCTGCATCCTTCAAGGCTTCCTTAATATTTTTGGGATCTATTTGGGAGAGGAAGGCTAAGAAGGCAAGTGAATTTCTGGATTTTGATTTAGTTTGGACTCCAGAATCAAGGGGGGTTATTATATTATCGAGAGGATGAGAGCTTTTGTGTTTCCAATTTGGAACCTGAATCTCATTAGTGGAGGAACTAGGTAATCCTGAATGATTCTCTTGAATTCCTCTTTCTGCTGCATGTGGGGTACTTTGAACTGCATCAGCTACTCTATCTTCAACTACAGTGGTTGTGATATATGTACCTTGTTCCTCTTGAGTTGGAGAGGAAGAGGTTGTATTGTCTTCATTTGCCTCCTTCATTTGACTCATCATATCTGCCTTTCCATTTGCCATGTCAGTGATCTCTCCTAGAACCAGCAGTGGCTCACTGTCTTGATCATCTTTGTTGCTCTTCTCACCAGATGGAAGTGTCTCGTTGAAGATTACATGAATACTTTCTTCCACACATTGAGTCCTTTTATTGTAAACCTTGTAAGCTTTGCTTTGAGAGAAATACCCCAAAAAAATTCCTTCATCACTTTTAGAGTCAAATTTTCCAAGCTAATCCTTTCCATTGTTGAGAACATAGCATTTGCACCCAAACGTTCTTAGTTGAGTCAGCTTGGGCTTCCTTCCATTGAGCAGTTCATAGGGAGTTTTGTTCAGGAAGGATCTAATCATGCACCTGTTCACCAAGTAGCAGGCTGTATTTATGGCTTCTGCCCAGAAGTTTTTGGCTATCCCACTATCAATAAGCATTGTTCTAGCCATATCTTCAAGGGTTCTGCTCTTCCTTTCTACAACTCCATTTTGCTATGGAGTTCTTGGAGCTGAGAAGTTGTGGGTGATGCCATTTTCACTACAGAATTCATCAAACTTGGCATTGTCAAATTCTGTTCCATGATCGGATTTGATGCAAGCCACTTTTGATTCCATCTTCACTTGGATTTTCTTGACAAAGGCTACAAACACTTTGAAGGTCTCATCCTTGGTTCTGAGAAACAGTGTCCAAGTGAATCTTGAGTAGTCATCTACTATCACAAAAATATATCTTTTTCCTCCTCTGCTTGGCACTCTCATAGGGCCACATAGATCCATATGAAGGAGTTCAAGTGGCTTTGATGTGCTGACATCCTTCTTTGGCTTGAATGAGGATTTCACATGCTTTCCTCTAGCGCATGCATCACACACTCTATGCTCCTTGAATTTTCAATTTGGCAATCCACGAACCAGGTCCTTCTGTATCAGCTTGTTTAGAAGAGAGAAGCTTGCATGTCCCAGCTTCTGTGCCATAACTCTACATCATCATCAACTGCTTTCAATCAGCTCATATCACCACTTTGTAGGGACTCGAAATCAGCAACGTAGATGTTCTTGTATCTTTTGGCATCTAGTACCAATTCACCAGTTACCAGATTAGTAACTGTGCACACCTCTAACAAGAACTCCACCTTATTTCCTTTATCACAGATTTGAAAAACACTCAAGAGACTATACTTCAAACCATTTACATAGTACACGTTCTCAATTGAGTGTGAGAGAGACTTTTCAACTTTTCCAACACCAAGAATGTACCCCTTTTTCCCATTTACAAAGGATACATTCCCTCTTTGCAGGGCTTTTAGTGAAAGGAAGTCCATGGTATTCCTAGTCATATGCTTAGAGCATCCACTGTTCATGATCCATTGTTGACTGCTTCCTTTCACTGTTCCCTCATCATTGTCATCATCTTCATCATCGTCTGACTGAGCCATCAAAGCAAATATTGAGTCATATTCATTTGCTTCATTTTCAACTGCCATCATGGAATTATCACCTGCATCATTTTCTTCTTCTGATTCACTGGAGGAGTCTCCCCATGCTACAAGAGCTTGCTTCACAACATTGTCAGATGCGTTTTTTTCTTTTGAAGCGTTTGTCAGGAACCGGGTTCCTCTTGGCTGCTTTATCAGAGTTGTGCTTGAAATGTTCTTGCTTCAGAAAAGGACAGTCCTTGATGAAATGCCCTGGCTTTCTACTCTTATGACAGAGGTCATAATTCTTTGGTTTGCTGGAACTACCTCTCTTTGGTATGCCTCCATTCCTTCGAACTATTTTATGAAACCTTCTGTTAAGGTATGCCATATCGCTATCCTCCTCACTCGAATCATTGTTCTCAGCTTTGAGTACCAGGTTCTTCTCCTTCTTTGGTTCTCTTTTTTCACTGTCCTTCTTTCTCTTTATCTCATAGGTCTTTAGATTTCTAACCAGCTCATCCATAGTCAGTATTTGCAGATCCTTGGCTTCAGTAATGGCATTCACTTTGCTCTCCCAGGAGCTGGGCAGAACGCTAAGAATTTTCCTCACAAGCTTGTTCCTTGGGATTATTTCACCAAGTGAGTGTAACTCATTTATGATAGATGTGAATCGTGTGTGCATATCTTGAATAGATTCATCATTCTAAAAAGGTCATACTCAGTGGTAAGCATGTCAATCTTTGACTGCTTTACTTGAGTGGTTCCTTCATGTGCTGTTTGTAAAGCTTCCCATATCTCTTTAGCGGATTGACAGGATGAGATCCTATTGTATTCATCAGGTCCTATGCCACACACAAAAATATTCTTGGCGCGAAAGTTTTTCTCCACTGCTTTCCTGTCTGCGTCGTTGTATTCTTTCCTATTTTTTGGCATTGTTATAGCAAAGTCTCTGAGCTTCTTTGTTGAGACATATGGACCATTACAAATAACATCCCATAACTCAAAATCTCCTGTCATTATAAAGTCATGCATTCTAGTTTTCCACCAGCCATAGTATTGGCAGTTGAATCTCGGGGGTCTATAGGTTGATTGTCCTTCCTCTAAGTTTGGTGGAGCATCCATGATGAGGATCCTTTCTAGGTGTTAACCTTTAAGAAAGAACTCGCTCTGATACCAATTGATAGAATGTATGGGTCCACCAAACTGTATAGAGACCTGGTCATATACCAGTTCCCACAGAAATAGCTAATGAACCAGTAAGTAAATGGCACGAGAGATGTTTACGTGGAAAAATCTCTGCTCAAGGGGATAAAAAATCACGACCTACACTAGTAGGATTTCAACTTCACTACTGAAAAATCTTTAGATTACAATCTATTGCAACCTAGGAATTAAACTCTTAATCCTTCACTAACATGCAATACACCTATTACAAGCCATTTTGCAATACACCTATTACAAAGACTTCAACTCATGACTAACTCTAGTCATGACACAAACACTAAGGGTTTATGGTTTTCCAAGGTTCCTAATTAAAGCTTCTAAATAAGCAAGGTAGGAATTACAATGAAGAACAAATATAAAGTTACAACTCAACAAAGGACATACAAAAGACTTGTTATAGGAACTGGTCCGTAGTAGTGTTGTACTTTGTTCTTGATGCACTTGTGACTTCAATACTTGATTATCAGATCTGGAGTACTTGGATAAATTCACAAAGTGTTCAAATGATGTTTTTTTGTAATGCTTCTTATTAATATCCTTTGAATGACATCACTTGGATGATGTAAACACTTGGTTGGTAAAAAGCCCTTCCCAATGGGAAGTGACTGTTGCACTGTTTCTGCATTGTAGTATGTACAGTGCAGGTAGTCACTTTCTAGCTGTAGAGTTGACTTCGTACTGCTGTCAGGGAAGCTCCAAGGGATCAGGTCCCTGAGTTGGTTCTTTTCTATCTGAAGTCATACAGCTCACATTAGCTTAAGTCCATTGATGGATAAATATACCAAGTGTGCATCAGGTCCTTTATCTGGTTCTTGACAATAAGTTTGTTAGATCATCAAAACATAAATCTAAGATACTTTAAACCCATCAATTTCTCCCTTTTTGATGATGACAAACTTTAAAAATTGACAACTATTTGGGAAGACGCTTCCCAAAAGCAAGCACAGTGAGCAGAGTTAAGCTTAAAGGACTAAGTGTGCCAGTTGCACTAAGTGTCACCCTTGTGCGTAAGAAATTCAATTATCCCCGGTATAGAAGGGTTATCGCAAGGAATGTAAGATGTCACTAAAGATGTGGAAAAAAAATGCCAAAGATGAAGAGGTAACTATGGAATAGTAAAGGAAGAATGCGGTAAAAAAGTGAAAGGAATGAGATTGCATATATTCAGATCCTACAGATATGATATGACTCCAAAACATTATGCAAGCATGATGCCGGGGAGAAGCAGTAAGGGTTCCGCACCCGATGATATTGATAAATAAGTGAGAATGAACACTTGATACATAAGGAGCCCGTACGAGAGGTAAGTTAAGAAAAAGGACAAAACCCAAGAGGGGTTACGCAGAATGTAGCTATGAGAATGGACCAACGAGTAATCTGTAGTTGATTCAGGAAGAGCCTAGTTATGGCTAGATAAAAGATCATAGACAAATCAGTAGATCATGAAAGATAAACGTAGTGAACCCCAGCATAGGGAATTCAGTCTCTTTTATACGAGATCGCAATCGTTGAAAAATTTTCAGATAGGAGTTAGGGTAATTAAAGGTACCGTATAAGTGTTACGGAAATAAGAGAGAGTGCCACAAAGGAGACAATCAAAATTTGAGTTCAGAAGCAACCCTACGAGTACAAGGGCGCGGAGGTATGTAACTAAGGATAATTATAGGCGAGTAAGAACAACAAAGATTCATTCGGATACGCGATGTAATAAGCTCGTAGCTTTACAGGAGTCAGAGGGTCTCCACTATGTACTACCCCAAAAGACTAGCTGAGTAAATAAGGAAGAAGGCTTCAACCTAAGCATAGTGACATAAAGAAGAAATGGCCTTGTAACAATAGTCTCACTACAATATTGTATACACTCCATAAGAAAGTGGCACCATCATGGCTAATAAACGGGAAGTAAAAATCAAAGGTGATATTTAAGATCATATGAGTTACAAGAAATTCCAGTATTCGTGGTCAACAAGATAAGCCAAGTATTCATGCAACAAGTGGAAGAACGACCAGGAAAAGTAATTGCTTGCATTTAAAGATAACTAAGAAGGCACGAAAGGAAATCTATGGTGCTAGCAATTTAAAGGAAGATTGCGAGTAGTATAAATAGATATGTGTAGGTCACAAGCTAAAGTATGATAGAGTGACAAGGTTTTAGGTATACAAGAATTAGGTTATGAAAAGGTGAGTGAGAAGCTGACGAGAATAGGTAAGGCCTCGAGATTAAGAATATCAAAACAAGAGAGCTGATGGTTTCCATAAGTTATAGAAAGCTCGGTACAATCTAAAGGAACTCAGAGGAGTCTATAAATATGAGCAATTAGAAGAGATGAAATGATGCCCTGGTAGTAGAATAAGGGTGTAATGATGATAGATAAGAGGATGACATTTAGGCTTTTGAATGAGTAATGATTTTAAGAAAAAGGATTTCATGAATTGCATGGGATTAGAATACCCATATAAGATGAATCACGCCGGGATGCTATGAAATACGGTTATTGAAGTATAGTATCACCCCTAGGTGAATCAGGAAAATCACTTCAGATGTTCCCCGATGAGACGTGAGCCCTAGTGACAATGTATTACGTAAGAGGTCTCAAGTTATCAGTGGTAGATATAGATCAACATTAAGGTGAATCAACAATAGATGGATAAAAATTCCAAATTAGAAGAGGGGTTTATGATGTCATTCTTTAGATGAACAGTAAGAAGGAAGCATTAAAGGACTTAGATTTATACATATGGGATAAGCAGTGAGAGAGTAACCTGTTGTTGGATAGCAGACCTCGGTAATAATAAACAGAAGTGAGTGTTATAGTACGGTATGACCTACCTAGATGCATTAAAGCCATAATGACAGATAACCAAGGCTAGGAAACAAAATATAGCAATAGTGGTACATTCAAAAAAGTACCAAGCAAAGAACTTCAGTATACCTATAGATGCCCATAGGGACAGCTTGTCGTAGTCTTGTATATGTTCACAAAGTGAGGCCTAGAGATTGGCTAAAAGCTGGAGGAAAATGAGAGAAGAGTCGCATAGGCACACATAAAAGGACAAAGTCGTACAGACTGCATGATAGAAGGTAGCAATAGTTACGAGATTGGAAGAATTCTGACCACGAGTCATGGCGTGAGAAAAAGGCCTAAAGGGGGAATGCCCTAGCCTTTGTATTTATTCATAGAACAATTGACTAGATGGAAAAGGACAATATTAAAGTATTCATAAGAGCCATAGATTATGAGAATGATAAGCGCATCAGTCAATATTCGAGGACGAATGTTCCAATGGGGGGAATGATGTTACACCCCATGTTTATGTACGTTAAAGTACGTTGTAAGTCAATTGATGTAAGCTTGAAAATGAGATCCTCTTTGAAAGTATATAAAGTGATTTAATAATGTTACGTTCCATTTTTGCAAGCATTTAAGAGTTATCATTTGGGGACAAATATTTCTAAGGGGACATGTTGTTACACCCCGTACTTCAGATGTCACTGTCATTATAGGATTATCTAATTTAAGCTCAAAAAGAACGAAATCCTTTTACAAGGATAAGAAAGGTTTACCGAAGTCTTAAGTAAGTTAAGATAAATATGAAACTTGTTAATCATGATTTAAAAACATTTAATATCATGATATGACTATATATGATGTATGGATATGAAATATAAAGTTTGAAAAAAATTGGATTTAAGTTGCTGAAAAAGAAAACCGACTAAGGATTTGCCTTGTAATAAAGCCTTTTGAGCAATACATTTAGTACGATTTATGATATACTTTTGGGACATATTATATACCAAATTGAAGGTATTTTTGTCTAATTTCTAAAACATTTAACCGTTCATCAATATGATATCGGAGTAGAGAGATATTCGCATTTTTGTGAGACTGCGCAAGCAGCACCCATGCGACTCACAAAGTCGGGGAAATTTCCAGCTTGTATTAAAGTCAATTCTCTGTCGTTTTAACTCGTTTTTCTGGCCCAAAACAGTTCATAAATCCTCTTAAAATTCTCTCCAATGGTTCCTCCATGATTCTAGGGTGAGAAACTAAGACGAAAACATGAATCCAATGCTAGAAATCCGGTGGTGCTTGCTAGATCGTAGTTCTTCGTCTTGTGGCTGTTTTGGAGGGTTCTTCAAAGGTAAGTAACCTCAGATTTCGCGTTGTTCTTGTTGATTAAGGTAATAATCAGTCCCTCCTTCATATATATAAGATTTTCAAGGCGAACTACAAGTGTTTACACACCACCTTGAACACCACAAGTTAATTCAAAAAGAGAATACAACACTTATAGTGTTGTGGTGTTATTGAGGATAGTTGTGGGCTGTGCTTGGCTGAAATTTCATGTTGTTTATACTATTTAAGGTGAGTATAAAATCTTACTACATGTACTTGAAGTTGTTTGTGTGTTGGTTGTATTATTTGAGCAAAATACTACAAGACTTGAAATAGTTTGAGATGTTATGGGTTTTAATGGACTGTTTTGGAAAGGTTGTTTCCATGAACTATAAATGGCTGGAAAATGGTAAAAATAACTTGATTATGATATGTTTTATATTTTTATGCATGTCTATATATTTATCAAGTGAATTGGTGAAAGAAGCATACGAAACTTGAGATTGAAAGTGAAGATTAGCTTAAGTCACTTCTATGGTGTTGTGTTACCATTGAGAGCTATTGTGAGCTAAGTTAAGATAGGGTTTTGAGTTGTAGCTGTTTTTCAAGGTATGTATAACATTTTTTTGATTGTGCCTAAGGTTAATCCTATATTGGTTGTGTTGTTTGAGTAAAAAATCATAAGATAGCACTTGAAAGAACATGGGATATGATTGTCTTTTTGGTTCGACTGTTTTGTGGCTAAATATATGATTTGTGGTGGCTGAAAATTATGAGAAATAATTTGATAATGTTTTGGCTGCTGTTGTTAAGCTTTTATAGGTGTTAATTAAGTTGATTGAATAAGAAAAGATGAAAAACAAGTGATTGACGATAAATTAAGGTGCTAGACATATGGGGCTGTTTTGGAAGGCATTTTGTGGATGTTTTGAACTAAAACTAATATAGTACATATAAGTATTATGTTCTGAAGGTTGTAAACTAATTTATGGAATAAGAGTTGGATTCAATTTATATCTTGTTATGAGTAAAAATGAACTTGCCGCTCAATATGATTGTTAAGATAATCGGAGAACCTCATATTGGATTATATTGTTGTTGTTGTTATTGTTGGTTATAGTTGTTGTTGTTGGACTGTTGATGACCCTTAGTAGTCTTTGTGATGTATTAAAAATAGGGGAGTTGCTGCCCGATTTTCCTTAAGCCATACGACTGGCCAAATACGATGGTACGACATTATATGTTAACGGCAATATCATTTCACTTGTTGTAGATGCAAGAAGTTGTGTAGAGCTTGATTGAGTAATAAGGAAGAGATCATACAGGTATGTTAAGGCTATTCTTTCTTTTCTTTTGGCATGATCCATATGATACAAACGAAAAGAGCAAACACATAACTTTCACAAATGACTCTATTCTTAGAAGTACTAGGGGTACCTATGTTCTTGATTCCCCATGTATCCTATTATTATATCTTCTATTCATGGGTATCAGAAAAATACGTAAGTTGCTAAAGTTTATCCGAAACCATATTGATTTTATGACATTCCGAGAAGTCTTACTGGCTTACTTCATTATGCATTGCATTCATTTATGCATGTACATTGACCCATGACCAGATGGCATTATATACGCATATATTATATGTATATGGGATATGAAAAAAGGTTATGGCATTATATATGCACCACCACCTGATCAGCTGGTATACGTTGATGATTTCGCCCACAGTAGCTGAGATGATATGATGGGATGCCCTCAGAGGCTTGATAATATTATGTACGCATATACCTATGCATGGTATGGCATTTATACGCACATGCATGACATTAAAAAAAATTCATGATTCACAAAGCTATTCAGAATTACAGGTTGAGTTCTTTACTCCATGTTTCTTTCATGTCTTTTATATACTACTGTCATACCTTACATACTCGGTACTTTATTTGTACTGACGTTTCTTTTTCCTGGGGACGTTGTGTTTCATGCCCGCAGGTCCCGATAGACAGGTTGAGAGTCCTCCTAGTAGGCTATCAGCTCAGTGGAAGGTGTTAGTGCACTCCACTTGCTCCGGAGTTGCCTATCCGGTTAGTATGGTTTGGACATGTATTGATTAGTATGGTGGGACCATATCTCGAACTTTATAATATTTATGTACTCGTAGAGGCTTGTAGAAAGATGTCATGTATATGGATACTTGTATGGCCTTGTCGGCCTATGTTTTGAATATACAAATGATCGTGTCGGCCTTATAGGCCCGTATGTCGCATGCATAAGCTTCTATATCATGTTGGGTCATCCCATGTCGAGTATTCTCTTATGTTTAATTCTCGTTATCTCATGACGGCCTTTCCGGTTTATTTTTCCATGATAGTATAATAAGAAGGATATGTTACGTTGGTACTCGGTTGAGTTAGGCACCGGGTGCCCGTCGCGTCCCTACGGTTGGGTCGTGATACCATCATATTAAATACTTTTAAACTATAATATATAATTATCTAACTAACATGACTAAATTGATCAATTTTGTAAGTTCTGATGATTTCCTTTTTAAAATTCACGTATTATGTTAATTTAATTACTTTTCGGCATTTAGATCATTGTTGTATTATTATACATAAAATTTCTCTCATTAATAAAAAATTTTGTTCTGTCATATGAATAAATGTTTAAACCATCACGTGCAATTATTAACATACAACGCACGTTCATAGATACTAGTTTCTTAATAACAACAAATAACAACAATCCAGTAGAATTCCAGTAGATATTAGTTTCTTATAAAACTTGTAAATCCCTAAAATTTTGCCTAACCAAATTGATTATAACTCAAATACAATGAATCATCTCTCAAAAGATGTCCTTTGGCTTTCACTAAAAAAAGGTGAGAGATTACACCATATGTAATTTATGTTCATCGAGTAATAATATATCTTTTTGCACTATTGCATGTAACTGACAGTATATTGTATACTATTTACATCGTGGTATAGATATATTCTAATATATTGTATAAGTTATATATTTAAATGTATTAATAAATAATAGAATATAATATGTATTTTATATAAGAAATAATGGTTAAATAACATATCTAAATAAAATAATATACTTTCTACCTAAAATATGCAATATACTTAAAGAAATTGTATATTATACATAGTATTAATATATTATATACAATGTACTATAAATATACTATATATAGTCCTCTTAAATCCAATATTCTTTATATTATATAGATAATAGAGCTCTTAAATATATTCTGTAAATACATATATTTGTATATGAATAATGTATTCATATATACTATATGCATATTATGGTACTTAATATCTACATATATTGTAAGCATATAAAATATATCTACATATATTATACCAAATTTATACATAAATATTTTGGTATTTTGCCTTTAATACTTGATACTGCATGATTCATCATTATCACTTTCAAATAAAAATGTTGAACCACGGTAACTTCTCAGAAAAATAAATTCAAAAATGTCAACTTTTATCTATTTAACAATTGGTTGAATTTAGTAGAAAACGAAAGGGGAAGAAAAAGAATACCATGGGTGTGAAAGACAAACGATCAAAATAAGTTTGAAGATCCGAAATCCAAATTCAACAGCGACATCTTCTTCTTGTTGGATTTGTTGTTCATTTCTGCTTCTATGGATAATAGGACAATTATTTCCAATTATAAGTAATTTGGCTGACTCCTCTGAGTGCTCAAACGAGCATATGAAATTAAGTTCAAAGAGAATAATTTTACTTCCATGAAATTGTGGAAGAGAATGCTTGTTGATTTCTCAATATGGTATGGTGAGAGGAGATAATTGGATATTAAAGAGAAAAGGTGTGTTGTGATAAGTTTGAAATAAGTTGAATATTGCACTTATCTAGTTAATGAAGGAGAAAATTAAGGAGTCAGTACTGTTAATTCAATTAAGAGAGATATATTAGGGATATGAAATGTTGTAGATTTTTTTTAAAATAAAAAATTGTATGTATTTAATTTTCTTATAGTAGTTGTAACTTATTTAAATAAGTATTAAATAAATTGTATTCTATGTAAATTCCTTAAAAAAAAAGTACTTCGAGGTTTGGAGAAGCTTGGCCAAACAGGCTATAAGTTTGAGAGAACAAAAGCAGTATAATGTAGTTGAAATTTTCGTGTTTGGGTGATTGAGTCTATTATTGATTTCTTCTTAAACTGTACGTTCGGTTTTCATTTGGATCATCCTATAAAAAAATCATGTTGTTCCAAGTTAAAGAAAGTTGAGCTGGTAACTTGAAAAAACTTATGCGATTCTTCTTCTTTTCTTTCTTTTTTTTTTTTTGCTTTAATATGTGATGAAGTTGCGACATGTTGCAGTTAATTTGAAGTAGAAATAGTAAAATGGCTTTAACCTATAAATAATTAAAACGGAGTATAAAACTAGAAGAGAAGGTTTTGGCAAGAGTACAATCCTAAAATGATTCGAGATACGGGAAATATTTGAAAGACCCCTTCTGTTTTTGTTGTAGAGATTGGTGATTGATCTTTTTCTGAGTAGCTTGGCTTTTAATGAATAACGTTTGTTTAGTTATTTGATAATATACTTTCGGCCATTGCAATATGCAGCGAATATATAACTATGACAGAATTGTTTGCTAAAATACTTCAAGCTACGAGAAAACCTGTAGAACGGTGTAAGATTCAAAGCATCTCATTTCTGGAATTTGGACCAACACAAGCTATAAATCATGACCAATCAAATGTATGTCGTTTTTACTTCACTTTATAGATAATAGGATTTCGAAGTTTAACAATGCACTTCTACTTTCTTTTTGTTACTGTAAAAATTAGTTGCACAACTATTTTCTTTATGCTACTGCATGTAATTTTTAGCAATCTGATGCTCTATTTCTTGGGAGTCGAAACTACTATTGCCTGGGCCGGGATTTGCAGTTCTAGATTCCTAAAGTTTACCTACATACTGACAAATAAAAACGAATCTAGTCTTGTATACTAGTCTGAAATCTAGTATTCTATTCGACACTAGACCAACTAGGAGGATCTATAAGAGCCAATTTCAAGATCCTGCGTATAGAATTCATCAGTTTTTAAAACTGCAATAAGACCCTGATTCATCAGTGTTTTAGTCAACACATATCAGCAACAATATCGTAACCTGTTGCTCAGGATATAAGAGGGTAAAGAGACCGGTTTTTATTATCACACTTCAGCTAGCAGTCACTTTTCTAGCACGATTTCAAGAAACTTGTTTAAAACCACAAGAGCGGAATAAGATAACTTTCCAACAGAGCCAGAGAGGCCTAAGCTACACCACCACATACGAGTAGTAGCTACCTTGGCAACAGGCCAACAACTAACTGGTCATCTTTTTTTCTAATGACCGAGAAATCGGTCTTGGGTCAACACTTAGGACTAACCACAGCATTCGAAACTTAGGAATGATGGTGCCCCTCATTCTACCCTTTTCTATCTAAATACTAAGCTTAATTTGCATAGTACAAGGCTCGAACCTGAGTCCGTGAACCTTTGCCACTCGAGTTAAGCCCTGGGGGGCTACTAACTGGTCATCTTAAAAACGTGAAACCACCAATCCAAAGTCAAGAATTGACACAGCTGATAGCAAATAAGGAAAAATGGCCAATGTTAAAGAAATAACAAGGAATATCAGATACATCTGAAGAACTATATATTTGAACGTATCCAGATCTGCCTAACCAGGTACTCAGCGCGAATTTTCAGGCTACATACGAAACAGAAACATACATATAACGCCATGTTTAGCACTACCCAGACTAATATGCAGCTTGATATTTGTCAATAAAATAGCCAGCTATTTGCTCATCCAGACCTGCTTCCTTAGAACAGTAATATTTTTACAGAAGCACAAATGGCTCTAATTTAGGCAGTTGCGGTGTGAGGGAACTCTCTACTCCACATGATGGATAGAGCTTTTAAGTCAAACTTAATTTCCTAAGGCTGGAAACAGTCACTCCCAATCCACATAATAAAATGAGGGGGAAAAAAGGACCCACACAGGAGATAAGAGGTGTTAATATTCACAAGCTGATGGTAATAATCAACTAAACAAACTAGAGCCCAGCAAGTTCATGGCAAAATCAGAATATACTTCTCAAAGAAGGAAGCATTACTGCAACATAAGACATGTACAGAATATGGATCATTGACTTGTTTTCTCCACATTGAAGCACAATTGTGGAAGGGGCATCAGTTACTAATTCAACCAGAGGGAAACTAAACCCACGAAAAGATTGGCATGTGATTGCATAGAAACAACTCACATCACAGAGATATAGCACCAACACTATAGGAAGCCGAGACAATAAATTGAAGTCATTCAACACAAACACATTACTACATATAGATTCAGCAACTCTTTGAGCAATTACACAACATCGCAAAAACAACAAAACCATTGTATTCAAACTCCTGGAAATGAGTAAAGAAGCACCAATAAAAATATGTCAATCAACTCCAGCTTAGCGAATAAACATACTTCAACAACACTAGCTAATAACCATAATACCTTAAATCTATTATCGAGTAAGATCAAAAAGTTAACTAATAGCCCAAGATAATAAAAGCGCTATCAAAATTGTAAACTTATTTAAGACCAAGCTAAGGGTTTACGCTGTTCGTCCGTATTTAAGATAGCAAACAACTCCAATCACAGCAACTGCAACAACTGATGAAGCAGCCACCACTGGCAAATTCACTTCAGCACCAAAATAACCAACCTTATCATAATCACCAACAGGAATGCCATTAATATTGCTAGCCACAAGCCTTTCAGTAATAACCTTTTCTTTTTCCTCCAATTTCTTCTCCAGCTCAGCTGCTCTCGCAATCATTTCCTTAACCCTCTTCTCCAATTCCTCCTTCACCATATGAAGCTCTTTCTTCTCCTTTTCCCATTCCTCATTATTCACAACAGTACCCTCAAGTTCCTCAATATGCTTCTTTAATCCCCTAATTTCTTCTTCTTTCACTTCTACTTCTCCTCTCTGATTATTTCCACTCGCTTCTAGTTTTTCCAACTTCGATAATAACAGATTCCTTTCGCTCTCAATAGCGTCCAGTTTCACGGTCTTCTCATTTTCGCTGCTCTTTAAACCCTCTAATGTCGATTTTGCCCCTGAGAGCTCGGAATTGGAGCCTTCTAGATCATTCATAGCCGTGATGAGATCGTGTTGAAGGCGAGAGACTTCAGTTTCCAGCTCGGCGGCTCTGGCGGCTACTGATCCTAAAACCTTGTTCTCCGACTCGAAGTTTTCCACCTTCTTCAGCAATTCGGATTTTTCGTTCTGAGATTCCTCGATTGAGCTCTTCAGTTTCTCGATTCTCTGTTTGATCACATCGTTCTCGTGAAGAAGCTGAGATTTCTCTTGCTCCAGCGCCGCTATCTTCTGTTTCAGTGCAGAGGTTTTCGACACAGCGTCAGATGTTTCGTCGACGGCGATCTCCACCGGCGCATCGTCATAAACCTCGCCGTTGGTAATGTTTTCATCCGCCATAGTCAAACCTGAAAATAATAAGCAAAATTGTTGAAAATGGAGAATAAATAGAATTGCAATTTACTTCAGCAGCCAAAAACAGCGTGAAAAAATCAAACAGCAAAGAAGAAGAACCTTTGTAATAAGGATTAGGGTTTTTGGTTGTAGAAAGAGAATAATCAGAAAATATATCTTTTTGGAATAACAGATTTTTTTTGTTAGGAAAGAATGAAATGAAATCTCAGTTTTGGCGCCGATGGAGGACACGTGTTACTGTTGTAGAATGGACGGTGTATTATGACTTTTTTTGTGCTGTACTCGTGCAAAAAGCTATTGAGACCAAACCTTGCTATGCATTGGTGGCTGTACTATTGGGCCAGGTGATTGTACGGTTAATTGGGCAGCCCAATAAGTCCAAGCGCTGATGAGGTAATCCTTGTAAACTAAGATGAGAAATTGACATAAGATGATGATTACCTACTCCTTATATAATATTTATTTATCATAAAAGTAAATTTTTCTTAAAATTAATTTTCTATGTTAGACTTTACCCCTCTGTAATAGTTTTTTACCTATAAAAATTATATTCATCTTTATAGCAGTACGCTCTTTGTAAAATTATCCCTCTATAGCAACTATGTAAAATCTCTAAGATCACCAATAATAAGTTTAAAGATTTTGACCTCAAACTTTTAAAAATTTTGACCTCAAACTACTGCTACTTAGATTGAGATAGAATATTCAATTGTTAAACTCTTAAATTGTCTTCAAGGGAAAGGTATCAGATATTTTTTTGCTGAAAGTTTGGACACAAATCTTCGTCAATTCAAGCATTATATCGCTAGTAGAGACTGGAATCTACGTAACAAGCTACAATTATAGAGTTCTTCCATCAATATTGAATGAATTTAACCTTTTAGGAGCTTTAAAATATGTTCCTTAGATTTTATAATTAGTGTATATTTAGTTATGAATTTATTAATAATGTATAAGTCATTTTTAATATTTAATTCGTGAAATATGTATATTTTTTGAGTATTTAATTTAAATATTTTCTTTATTTTTTTATGTAACATTAGAAAATTAATTTTTAGATAATTTTTGTTTATAACATCTAAAAAATATTTAAATGTCAAATATCGTTATAGGTGTATAATAACAATTCACTATAAAAGTAAAAAATAAATATCAGAACAAACAATAGTGATATAGAGAGCTTTGACTGTAATAGGAATTGACAACTTTTCGTGCTTAGATTATGTTTGGTAAAGGCGGTCCAAAAATTTAGCATTATATAGTCAAATTTCTAAAAAATCTACTTTTCTATTTATTCTCTCTCCCCTAATCCCATCTCTATCTCTCTTTGTTGTCTCTTTATCGTCTCACTGTCCCTCTCTCTCCCTATATTTATTCTTCATTGATAAATACACACCTTCACATATAACAAAGAGAGAGTAATAATATATGCACATTATTATTTGTGATATATATTTATTTGCTATTTGATACAAATAAGTGAAAATGATTTAACTAATTTTGGCCAATTAGTAGGCTATGTTTGATATACGGCGTCAAATTCTCGATAAAAAAGTGTCACAAGAAATGTCATAATCTTACCATTATGCAGATATCGAAATGGACTAGAGTACGGTTTTAGGGCTGTGATCACAATTTTAGCCCATGACAATTTGAAATGCCACATACCTTTTGGAACGTGATGTGTCTTATGTTTGCTTTGGGCCTAAACTTTCTAGTCTCGAACTACATTGAAACGGTCAAGCTCCGTAAATTAGGAAAGGAGAAAATATTAAAATCCATGTGGTGAAATTAAGGAAATATCCCTTTTCAGATCTCTTATGTATAAAAAAAAAATAGATCTTTTATGTTTAAAAGTAAATTTTTCATGTAAAAAAAAAAGGAGATAGGTTCATAAAACTAAAAACAAGTTTGTAAAGACTCATAAAATCATTTGACCCATATAGTAGAGCATCGACAAAGCCTTTTAAGTGGCACCTATATTCAATTTATGTAAAACATTTGAATTTTAGGCAACTCCATTTAATATATTACCTGCTTCTCGGATTGAAAAATCTCTTTCTATTAAATAAAATCAAATTCATATTGTAATTAGTGGAGAATGCGATTGATGCTACGTAATACCTATACAATACTTTGTCTTCTTTCGAAATGAAAGGACCAGTAACTCTAGTCTTCCTTTCATTTGCACTTTGAATAAAGAAAAACGAATTTAACTTGTGCTAGCCATTAAGATATTACGAAGTAAAGATAAGTAGTAGTACAATATCTACTCCTCTGAAGTTTCATATAATTGTCTAACACGCAGCTAACTATATGGGCCTCAAAGAAAACCCCACTAGTGAAATGGATCACACAGCCCAGTTTTCCATGTGAACAATTGAGCTCCATATATTCATGTTCAAAACTCTGCAATAGAATAAGGGCACATTCTTTGTTGTATTACACGTGGTATAACAACGCAGGCATCATTCGCAGGGGAGTTTATCATTATTTTTTTTCAAAAAAACCTTCTATCATGTGGCTTATAAGTATATCGGAAATTGTGTATATATGGATAAAACTATGTATTCTCCACGATCCCCAAACCACATTTATATTTATGGGATTATACGATGTTCTTGTTGTTGTTATATGACCTGTATATAATTCAGTAGCCTCGTATAAATCACCTGTCTATTTTGGTAAATTGAATGCTTGCTGCATCACATGATTCATAGATTTAACCCATATTCAATCCAAAAATTAATTTCTTTAACGTTTCTTATGTTTTATAATGCCAATTTTTTGGATCTAAAATGGCACATTTACCTTAATCTTTATCTGCTGGCTGGATGGACTGTGCGCAAAATTGTGATTAAAACTTTGCCATGGTCTTATCTCCTTTTCCTCATTTGTCACAAAATTGGCTCTGTTTAGAAAAAGTTACCTTTAAAATCACTTCCCACAACTCACAACTTATGTTTTCCATATTTTTTAAAAACTAAAACAGAAAGAGAGAGAAAGACAACGAGGTCCATTTTCTTGGTAAGGAGAACTGGAGATACCTCCAAATCATGTACTCAAAAACCAAATTCCTATCATCACATTTCTATACTACACGATCCAAGGACATTCCTATGTATCTGCATTTACTAATACTGCCACAAAAAAATGTCTCCCAAAGACTCCAACCAATTCATACATATCCCTATTGGATTTCCATCCAAAGTTGTAACACTTAGGCAGAATAATATTATGGAGAAGTTAAATTAAAATAAAATTAATTAATCCCTATCTCAAATCCCTAAGATCCAAATAAAAGAGAACCAAACAATTGAGTAATGGTGCAAGTTTAATTCTCACCAACCCTTGTCCTTAGGTCTCTAGGCAAAACAATAAATAAAAATAAATTAAAAAAGAAGCTAACTTGGACTTTGATGGACAACCAAGATGTACCAATACCAAGCATGAGAAGAAAATGGTCGTTGGGATAGATTGTCTACATCATTTTTTTTTTTGGTGCGATCTTTTTTGTACCCTGCATGAAGGCGCAATATCTTCACCGTCCTTTTTTACCAAGCATGAGAAAAAGAAAAAAGAAAAAAGAAAAAAAAAAGTTTAACATCAACCTCCAAGTTTCATCCTTTCCTTCTCAGAACCTTCAACAAAGCTAGCAAGAACTTTGAGTGTTTTGATTTGACATTGCAATGCCAAAATATAACCAGCAGTTTCTTCAAAGAGCATATCAACACCAAGTGATTCTCCTCCTGGTACTATTTTTTGTAATGCCAAGATTTTCTCCTCCACCTCAGCCTTGTCATCACCTTCTTCTTGATTTTTCCCTGCATTATCAGTATTGCAACTATTACTAGTTTCTTTCAACACATTATTTCTCATCCTCTTTTGCCTCTTGGAGTTTTTTTGAGTGATTTTCTGATCTTTTCTTGATAATGTGGCTAATGCTGTTCTTGTTTCTTCACTCTTACAACTACTCTCCATGAATTTGCAAGAAAAGAAAGGGATTGTTCCCTTTTTTGGGTTTGGTTTGTTGAGGAGTTTTTTTTTTTTTTTTTTGGGTGGGTGGGGGGTAGGGGGGGGAGATTGTGAAGAGAGGAGAAGAGAAGGAGAAGAAGAGGGATGCTTATAGGGGGAAGGTGGAGGTGGTGACTGTTAAATTATTGTTATGAGTTCTAGAAATGTTAATTGCCAACGAAGCTGGGCCTACCTTATTTTATTGGGCTTTTGGTTTTTTGAAACCCCTGATGGATATTGATTTGTCACGGCCTGAAATTTCACGCGCCAATGCTAGGGAAACCCACGTCTATATTTGTAGCTATTTACCTTAATGTATGGTCTCAATTTGTCTGGACAGAAAATGAGAAACAAATAAAAATATTTGACACATTAGTTAGATGTGTATAAAATATCAAATGTATCCTTGTATTAAACAAACTTGTTTGTATTAAGTGAAGCTGATAACAAGACATGTGTCTCCTGGCAATTGTAAATGACAAAATAAAAATTAACATAATATTAGTCTTTTTTGAACGAAAAAATAAAAGAATGTCAAGCAAGTGAGAATGAGTGAGTACAAAGAAACACATATCATAATTGAATACTTAACATTTTCGTATCAGAGTAGTAAAGTCTATATAGTTTTTAATTAAAATAAAGTATAAAACATCTTGTTTTTACTATTAAATTGAACTTTTAGTTAATGTTGAGTAACATCAAAGTAAATAGAACATAGAAGTACTAAATCAAATCTTAAAACAATTCGCAGTGAGATGTTTCACTTTTTTTATTCTTTTGAAAATCAGGTTCAATTTTTTTTTTTTTCCGGTAGAAACGATTCACATAGTTGAATTGATTTTATATGGGGAAAAAAAAACGAAAAGAAAAGAAATCAGATGTTACATAAATCTAACACGTTCATCCTAGCAAGTGAAGGTCACGGCAGTGAAACAGGAGAGTAGGAAGTAGGAACGGAAAGAGGCAGCTGGATCGGGTGCGGGAGGCTAGAGGGAAAACAGGATAGGGACGCAGATGTGATAGGGGTCCACAGTGAAAAAACAGAAGAAAAGCACATGTGATCACATGAATTTCTCGAACCAAACACTACCCCCATGTGCAACCCTCCTCTTTCTTCCCTTACATTAATCTCTCTACTAAGGTTGTATCCAATAATCATGCTTCCACGTGTCTTCTTTTTTTTGTATGGACCCTACCTTGAGCCCCACAATAATTCCTTTTTAAATTTTTAATTAATGACGTGGCTTGCAAATTTGGAGAGTAGCAGTGAAGTGGTGTTTCCAGGAAGGAGACATGAGTCGGCGGTTTGGAGAGTCAAATATTTTAGAGAATAATTTAATGAAATAGTATGTTGATTTGTGGGGAAGGGGACTAAGAGGGGTAATTTATAAATTTTGAATCAATTTTTTTTTCGCTTAATGCATTTGGGATTATATACATTAAGTGAATTTATTAGTATAAATATAATATTTGAGTGAAAATGATTAAATTTATCGCATCCATCAGTATCATCATCACCACCAACAATAACATCAAACCTAGTATAATTTTATAAGTAGAGTTTAAAGTCTTACATCTATTTTATAAAGATAAAAAAAAAATATTTTTGATGGACCTCGACTCGAAAAAAGTTTAGTCACAACAATATTGAGAAAATAATACGATAGTGGGTGGATTTTACTAGTTTGTAGGGGAATTGGGACTTCATGTGATCAGAGCTACCAAATTTGTTGTTACCCCAGAGCATTACATATTTACATTTATAATTCATTTTATTTATTTGTTTATTGTCTCAATTTTTGTAGTATAGTGTACGTTGGGAAGTACAAATTTTCTTGGATCACTTGCATAAGTTTTCAACGTGATCCAACTCCAACTCACACACTTAGCTAGGTTGATTCCCTATATCCCACTTTTGATTACTTTTCTCTTTTTAATATTCTTAATTTTGTACTGTGAATCTGAAATCATGTGACTACTAGATTTCTTGTATCAAAGTAAAATCCAGCCTTTTATCTTATATTACTAGGCTTAGATGCACATTTCAATTTCATTAACTTGCAGATATAATCTAACCTTTTTAGACATGTAATAATATAATCATCATTCCCATGTCACAATTAGTCTAGTTATGTCAATTGGCAACATATCACAATCAAGAAGATTGAGTAGCTGAACAAAAATTACCAATTACCTCCAAAGGAGGATAACAAGCAACATACAGCTGTAGAGGCAACTTAAGGTGACCAACCAAGATAAGGCCATCTATAGTACGAGCTAGTATATGAATACAGAAAATTCACAATAAATGAATATAAGACATATCTCATGTATACACAAGCAGGCGTGCGCTCGTTATTCCGACTTTTATTTCTGTTGGGCCCTCTTATTGCTATAGCCCTAAGCTATGGAAGCTCCAGCTCGCAATCATAAGGGCCCGACCTGCCCCGCGAAGCCAGAGTGAGCTCAACGATTAGCCTCCATTCTGTTAGGTATCTGTATTACTATAATAAATAACGAAACAATAATCTTTCTGAAACAGAAAACAAAAACAGAAAGTTAGCAGCAACATAATGTCGAAATAATATCTGAAAGGAATAAATCGAGACCACTGAATGCACAGTGTATACTTAAGAAAATTATTTTCTCAAGTACCCGAGGTGCTGGAATATTATCCTCCCACGATAGAACGATTTAACTCAACAGTGTATTGGTACCAAAAACTCTGATGAACTGCGAACCACTCAATGGTTGTAAAACACACTGGAAAATCATCCTAACAGATGTGTATCGCCCGTTCTACAATGGAATCTGAATTCATAGCTTTAGACAAGGCCAGTGAAGAAACTGAATGGCTCCGGAATATCTTGGAAGATATTTCATTTTGGCCCAAACCTTTGGCACCTATATGTATACATTGTGATAGTCAAGCAACAATAGGCAGGGCAGGGAGCGATATGTATAATGGAAAATCTCGTCATATACGATGGAGACACAATACTGTTAGACAACTACTCTCTAGTGGTATTATCACGATTGACTACGTAAAGTTAAAAGATAAAGTGTCAGATCCACTTACAAAAGGCCTATCAAGATAGGCACTTGAAAGATCATCGAAGGGAATGGGGTTAAGGCCTAGGACAAGTCATCATGGCGATAACTTTACCTAACAGACTGGAGATCCCAAGAACTAGGTTCAAAGAGATCAAACAAAGTTATGAATGACAGTTCAACATTGTCAAATAACTCAACCCATTCTCGTGATGAAGACAATGTTCAGAAATCAAGGTAAAGCATTAAGGCTTTTTGATGAGTCAATAAAGCTTAAAGCTTTTTAATGATTTACTAAGTCTAGCAGGATATGACTAGATAGTGTGTCTATAGGATTACACGTTTAGAAATCACCTATGTGAGTGTGAAGTATAAGCCGCTTCAAGGGAAATGAAAGTAAAGGCCCATTCTCTAAGCACTCATGAAATCAGGCAGTGTTCATGGCTGAAACGAACACAACCGTGAGAACCATAGATGGTTTAGGGTTTATTGTGTGACTTGTGTTGTCTAGGTATACAACAAAACTCGACGGTTCAAAGATATCAAATCTACCGATTGACCGAGTATATCTGATATAAGTTCACTTCGAAAAGTTCAAAGGAAAACCTACTTATCGAGATGCAATTAATCTTTACATGTAAATCACATACTCGTTCGTGCATTCCTTTGTCTTATAGCCATTCCCCATTCAAGTGGGTGATTGTTGGGATTAAATATTGGTGAATGGGAAATGGAGGGAAGAAAAGTGGAGGAAAAGTGAATTCCTTCCAAAACAATCGATCAAGGGTTCGGAGGAGAATTGGATATTCAATCTTTAACATTTTAGTCATGGTTATTAAATGATATGCATTTTTACTTTGATTTGATGATTTAAGGTTAATAATTTAATTAGGTATAAACTCCAATGCAGTTAAGTATTCACCACAAGATATTTTCACTACACACCGCAACTTGTGGATATTCTATTCACTCTCTCCAAGTGTTCTTATTTACATTCAGACACTCTTCTCGTCCTAATAGTACTGAAGATGGTATACAATTCATACCTATTTCGTTAGTGGTTAATTAGGTGCATCTCCAGTGCTAACATCTACTTTGTTACTTCAAATTGGAAGTTATTGAACCCACTTTGCTATACATTGTGTTTTGTTAAAAATATGCTAATGTATGCTCTTTTATTATTATCAAAACAATTTAAATCTGAAATGATATATTCTTTTGAAGTAAGTGCTTGTTACTGTTTACCCGGAAATGGTACAGTTGAATTTGTAGGTGGTTTCTTGACAAATGAATCAATTTTATCCCATAAGATAATGAATTAGTCAATTTGGATGCAAGATACTTAGCTCAAATGTAGATAAAACGATAGATATGGAGATCTCGGGTATAGAGTTTCCGGGTACGATGATGATAAGAACAACCAGCTAGAAAAATAGTATCAAGATGTTGTATTAGAAGAATTCTTTGATGTCTAGAAAATCATGTCTCACAATGATCGTTGAGCCTATTATTTATAGCTCAGTGGGTGTAATGGTTGGGCCCACCCATAATGGTAATTATTGAAGTGCGGTAATAAAAATCTAATGGTAAACATAAATGCCTAAATTCCTGTAATTAGCCGTTACTCTTTAATGTTATGGAATATTCTTCATTAAATGCTACGTGGCGCATCGTGCTTAATGTCTTTATAGACTTGCCTTTGTCGGTGATACAGTAGGTAGATGTGCCAGTTTTCTGTCCTCCCGGCTTCGATTCCACGCGTCCCCTTCTTTGTTGGCCACGTATCGTAACATATTTTATCCAATACAGATAGTCCCCCTACTTTCCGGTGACATAACTTTGTGTTACCGGAAAGTTGGTGAGAATCTTCTTTTGGCGGGAATTACTAAAATTCCTTTTGAAGGTTACTGACAGTTGATTAGATGCCTGACCCTCCGCATTTAATGCCTAGAACATGCGTCCTCCTATGATTTAGCATGCCTTTTGCCGGTTATCGTTCCTCTAACAATAAGTTCCATAATCCCTAGAAGTCTTAGTACTTTGAAGGATTTGGAGGAGAAATTTCTCACCGATAGCCCTCGTACATGGGCGGTTAGCAGGTACCCATCTTCCATTCGTCCTTCCAGTATCTCTACTGTGAAGGAAGACTGTTGCTGCCAAGATTTGGACATTATCGCTCCTGATCTATCGGAGCGAGTGACCCTTCCCAGAGAGGGTTTCACATATTTTTATACGTACCCTTTTACTTTGGGTGCATTTTCTTTGAACTGAGAACTTGATACTGTGATAGCGGAATTTTGTCTCCGTTATCAGGTGTGTGTGGCGCAAGTAAATCCTTCTGTGTGGAGGATGGTCGCCTATCTTTGGTGCCTGTGTCTGGAAACCAAAGAAGAGTTATCATTGGCTCGTATGATGAATTTGTACTCCCCCAAAGTCTTCCGGGGGGTGATGATAAATCTCTGCAAGTGTGGTCACCATGCTTTGATATCCAGCATGGATGATGACAAAGACCGAGGGTGGATGAAACGGTTCGTTGCAATTGCCTCCGGTAACATTATTCCGACAACGGCTTCATCCTTTTCGGTTACTTGGAACCGCTCTCGTAAGTTTCATTCAATACGCTCCTCCTAAATGCTTTTCCACGCTTGTATTAATCATTTGACTCATGTATGTTATAGCGACCCGATGGGTCCCACCGGTGGTAGAAGGCTTGGACCGGTGGGTACAAAGGATCATGGATGTTACCACGCCCCAAATTCGCTTGTGGAAAGAACTATCTATCAGATACGGGTGAAAGGCCAAAAATCATGATAAACATAATTTGCTCTGCTTTAGTATTTGTATATGTGGAATTTGGCTAAATCTCCTGAATTATTTGTCAAATCAGGTCTACCCCCGAGCTTAATCGAGATCCCTGAAGAGGATGTTTTGGCCGACCCTGCTGATGCGGCGAGGCTGCTCCAAGAGGATCTTGCTCGAACAGGTGCCTCCGGGCCTACTCCGGGCACAAATATTTCTTCACAGAGTCCCCAGCCATAGAACAAGCAATCAAAAAGAAGGGGTTCCTCTGCGGTCGGGGAGAAGAATAAAAGGGCAAAAGTTGATACCCCCGAATCATCCCAGGTGCCGACGTTGGCCGGTCCTCCCTACGGACCGGTCATAGACACCGTAGTGATTTATGATGAAGAAGCTAGTGATGAGGGAGATTCTCTTCATAGAAGACAACTATCATTATCCTCTCAACAGAATGCTCAACGTGTTGATGTAGTCACATCCGCCGAGGACGATGTCTCGGCACTTTGGGGAGAGTTTGATTTGGTGGAAAATGCCAACTCTCATTCCCGGGCCTCAATTGTTGTGCCCGGTACTACGAGGCAGAGTACTGGGTCCTTGTCATCCCTGGTTGTTGAGCACCCAACAACCAGTACTGCCTTCGATGCAGATGTTTCCCGTCATTCTCCCTTACCAGCTTTATCACCCCCTTCTACGCCACCAGCTGATGCTACATCATTTCCATCTTCATTTATGCTTCCACAAACAATATCACCTCTATCAGCCGCACCTGACTGTGCGGAAGACATTCTTCTCTCACAGTCACTTGTTCATGGGAATTTGGGGCAAAATTATGCTGCCCCTTCCGACGATCCTCAGAGGAGGAGGAATGTTACCCTTTCGATCTCTACCGGGTGCAACCTTCTTTCTCGGCCTGTGAAGCTTGCAAATTATCTGAAACCATTTGCTTCGGAGAAGGATTGGGAAAAGATTCAGACACTCTCGAGAGAGTGTTTGGTGAATAATGCCATGCATAATGCCGCAACGTATGTTTCTTTCTTCTTCTGCTATTTTTCAGCTTCTGAATGAATACATTTTTAAGTTTTACCTCTTCTTATCTCGCAGACCAATTTTCTTGCTTCTGAGGGCCTACAAAGGTTAATATGAGAGAAGGAGGAACTCTCTTCTGAATGGGATCAACTTTTGGCGGAACGGGACCAAACTGTTCTTTGCCTTTCGGAACTAGAAACCAGGGACACTGAGGCCAATGTTTTGGAATCCCGTTTGCATCAAAGTGAGCAGAAAGTGGTAACCCTTAGCCAAGAAGTTGTGCCACTGAGGGACGGTTTTGATGAAGTCAAGGCTAAATGGGATGAGCTCCAAAATGTCACTCGTGCTTCCAATGATCGAGAGGTTGTTACTGCTGAAAAGATAACTAATCTAGAAGCAGCCTTGAATTCTAAGGCCGGAAATCTTGCTACCGCGGGGGCGAGACATGCCCGGTTGGAGGAGAAGTATAAGAAAACTATCGAGCACAACAGGCTCTATAATTCAAATTTCCATGATCTCGATGTCAGTCTCCGATCTGCTAGATCTGCTCGGGACAATCTTTCTGCCGAGATCACTCAACTCAAAGAAGGACTCAGGCGCCAAGAGGCTTCCCTCATTATTGAAAAAACTTACGTCATGTATAGCATGAGGAGAAATACCTTGGAAGGAGACAAAGCTCGCATTTTTGATATTAATGTCGAAATTGCTAAGGCACGTGAGCTTGAGTTGGCTGCAAATAAAGGACTCCCAGCGCGGTCTGATGCTCGAGGTTCTTCTAATTCTGGTTCTGATATTTCAGACACTGAAAAGGAATCGGAAGGCGATGATGCCGAAGATCATGCTGGGAAAGATGTTGAGCCATCGATAAATCGGCTACTGCTCCCGGGGATGCAGATACTTCTCTTCCTTCTGATTTTGGAGATGATGTAGTTTAGCTTTTCCTTTCCCTGTCTTGTATTTCTTTTTGGTACATCCCTGTAAATAAAGAGGTATTGTTGCTCAACTATATGGCTGAGTCTTTCTTTGCTCGGATATCTGTTCAAGTTTTTTCGCCCTTGTGCATGTCTTCCTGCTTTTCTGCATATGGTCTCGGTTGCATTTTCTGTGATTCACTGCTGTCTCCGAGAGTTATCCCTTTTGATCGGGTCCAAGCCTGCACTACTATTGAGTAGCGAGGATGGTCGATGCAGTTTTACCCAGCAAGGTTGAGATCGAATCCACAGAGAGTTAATTGATTTGGAATTAGGTTTATATCTAAGTCTAGATGTGTGTTTTGTTCCTAATTACGCTTCCACACATTTTGGTTTTGATTCTACTTCTAATTCTATTTTATTGTATGCAATTATTAAAGCTAAGTATAATATTTTTTATGTTGGTTTTCAAGTGTTCAAAAGGAATAGGGTAGTGACTTCCGCCTAGGTGGACATCTAAAGGGTAGCAAGAATCTAGGGCAAGCTTGATTAATTTGGGATCATAATATAGCTATCACACCCAAGTACTCACTCTATATCTCTCGATAGTTTGAGTTATTTTGCCCAATTTGGCTTTCTCAAGTCCAAATGGGTATTCATGAAAGTCCTGTGATATTAGCTCAAGTAGGGTATTACTATCTCTAGGTTTAACCCTTTAATTGGGGCTATCCATTTCTTGAGTTCACCCCAATTCCTTGCTAGCCTAGTTTTTCTAGACTTAATCCCTCTTACTCAAGAAGAGACCAAGTCATAAAGGCATGAATCAGTGTTTGCAACCATTAATTCTACAATTCTAGCAAGAACTAGGCTAAGTATCACTAACCCATAAACATTCAAGCCCTAAAATTCAGTACCCATTAAATACCCACACTAGGGTTGGGTCACAACCCTAACTATGGGTCTAGCTACTCATAGAAATAACAGAACTCAAAGATGAAAAGAGGATAAAATTCATAATACTATATTAAAAGATGAAAATCTAATGTTATATTGTGAATCTAATACAAAAATGCCCAAAAGGGAAGTTCCAACTGTCTCACGTGCTCAGCAAAATACACAACATAACCTAGAAATGACAAAAGTTCTACTTATATTAAGCTAAAATTTTCGGACAAAACTACCCCTACGAAAGTTACGTGGCCGCGTAATTCTAACCGCGCCCGCACTCCTACTTTAGCGGCCGCGTAATTCTGATCGCAGTCCGCGTTCTTCACTTCTGGATCTAGGTTTTGCGGACCGCATAATTTCCATCGCGGTCTCGTAGGAGACTTCCGCGGCTGCATAATCTTGACGCGGACCGCACTTCTTGTTTTTGCTTAAAATGTAAGCTCTCTGAACTTTAGCGACCGCGGTCCGCATAATTCCAATCACGGCCGCGCAGGGACATTCGCGGCCGCACCCTTTTGACACGGTTCGTGTTCATGTTTTAGCCCAAAAATCCATCTCTCTGAATCTTCCTTTCGCGGACCTCGGAATAGTGCTCACGATCGCGTTGTAGCTTCCGCGGCTGCACAATATTTGTACGGTCCGCGTTTCACATCTTTTGGCCCAGTCTTGGTTTTTGTTCAAGTTTTAACTCCTTTATGAGTTGATTATGACTCCTTTGGCTCATTTTGAACAATCCCTGCAAGCAAGCATATTACATTAGTTTCCGGGAATACCTTCACGCATTTTTGGCCCTAAACACAAGTAAAAGAAAACAAATAACAGGTTAAAATCCCTACTTATCACCTTTTACATGAGGGTTTCAATAAGTATTTGCGCAAGTTTGGTTTCTGCGTCTTTTTCATATGTGGCTTCAGGTATATTTTTTCTCGATAGCATTTTTAGTTCTGAGGATAGACTCTTTCGGAACTAACCCTTTAACATGAGGGTTTTTATAAGTGTTTGCGCAAGTTTGGCATCTGCGTATTTTTTATATGCTGCTTCGGGTGTATTTTTCCCCGATAGCATTTTTGGTTCCGAGGTTATATTCTTCAGAAACTAACCCTTTAACATGAGGGTTTTTATAAGAGAGGGCCCTCTTATGTTTACGGTGCTCTTGAAGAGGATGTCTCCTGTTCATTACGGCACTAACATTTGAAGTACTTGTTTAACTTTCAAATGACAAAATTAGCTCATCGTGCAGACAAGAATCAAGATAAAAGCAAAAGGATTTCATTTCATTCCTTCCGTTTTCATAGTTTACATAGGCATTTTGCTAAAAAGAAGTTGCCATGACTTGTGGCTCTCTTGTATAACTTGTTTCTTCGGGGCTGGCTGTGCAGTCCCCAGTCCCGATCATGCGTGGCATTCAGTGTTGCCTTGCCGGATTTTTGTTCCCAGTTGACATGACATTCAGTGTTGCCTTGCCGAATTTTTGTTCCCGGTTGACGTAACATTCAGTGTTGCTTTGCCGGATTTTCGTTCCCGGTTGACGTGGCATTCAATGTTGCCTTGCCAGATTTTAGTTCTCGGTTGATGTGGCATTCAATGTTGCCTTGTAATCAAATCATTATCCCTTAGTGTTCGAATGGGAAGAATGCAAATTGGAACACTAGAAGTCTTGTATCTTCGAAGGTTCCACCGATTAATTGCTACGTCAACCCTTCGGTCGGTAATATATTTTGCTTTCCCCTTAGGAATTCATGCTGTCGAGCGAAAGAATACCTAACAATCCTCTAGTGTTTTGTGCTCGTGAACTATCATGTAACCTTTGTTCGGTAGCAAACTTAACTTCCCGGTGGGAATTTGCTACCAAAGCAAAAATTACCTTATCGTCTATGAGTGTTGACTTATTTTGTTTGCCTTGTCATCAAAGGCCTTATTATTGTTGTTTTTATAGTATGCTTGTGGTCGTTGACTCGTTAAAACCCCTGCTTTCCATTTGACTGTTGTTTGCCAGCATTAATATGTTTTTAGATGAGCCACGTTCCAGTTGCTGGGCAACTTGTCTCCGTTGCGGTTTTCCAACTCGTGTGACCGTTTACCGGTGATAGCCAAAACCCGGTAAGGGCCTTCCTATGTAGAGGCTAATTTTTTGGCATTGAGTTTTCGGGTGTTCTGAGTCACCTTCTTCAAGACCAAGTCTCCCACTTTAAAATAACGAAGGTTGGTTCTTTGATTATAATACCACTCCATCCTCTGCTTTTGGGCTGCCATTCTGACATGTGTCAGGTCCCTATGTTTCTCGAGCAATTCTAAGTTGATTAGCATTCCCTCGTTGTTTGACTCTCCGTCTTCCTATAAATACCTTAAAGTTGGTTCCCCTACTTCCAGTGGTATCAAATCTTCTACGACGCACACAAGGGAAAAAGGGGTTTCTCCTGTGATTGACTTGGCCGTTGTTCGGTTGGCCCATAGCACTCCAGGTAATTCTTCGAGCCAATTTCCTTTTGCTGCTTCCAACCTTTTCTTTAGGGTTTGCACAATTGTTTTGTTTGTTGACTTCGCTTGGCCGTTTGCGCTTAGATGGTAGGGTGAAGAGGTAATCCTTTTTATCTTCAAATCTTCGAGGAATTTTGTGACTTTTGCGCCGATAAATTATGGCCCGTTGTCACATACAATCTGTTTCAGTATTCCGAACCTGTAAATTATGTTTTTTTTACAGAAAGTCGACCACTTCGCGTTCTCCGATCTTTTGATAAGGACCTGCTTCCACCCATTTGAAAAAATAGTCAGTTAAAATTAGAAGAAACCTTACCTTTCCAGGAGCCGGTGGTAGCGGGTCGACAATGTCCATTCCACATTTCATGAACGGCTACGCGGACAGAATTGAATGCAGTGGTTCCGCTGGTTGATGTACTAGTGGTGCGTGGCGTTGGCACTTATCATATTTTCGTACAAAGTCCTTGGCGTCTAGTTCCATACGAGGCCAATAATACCCTGCCTGGACTAATTTCAGAAACAAAGACCTGCACCCGAGTGGTTGGCTTATATTCCTTCGTGGATTTCTCTCATGACGTAGATGGCTTTTGATGCTCCTAAGCATCGAACCAGCATGCCTTGGAATGATTTTATGTATAATTGGCCTTTGTCAAAGGTGTATCGCGCGGCTTTGGTGCGCAGTGCTCTTGATGCTTTGAGTTCTTTGGGCAGTTTTCCGTGCTTGAGGTAATCAATTATCTCGTTTCTCCAGTCCCAGACCAGATTGGCCGAATTCACCTCATAGTAACCATCTGTGCCCAAGGCTGAGTTCATCAGTTGTACTACCGTACCTGATTCCGGTCCTCAGATTTCTATTGATGAGCCCAGATTTGCTAATGTATCTGCTTTCGCATTTTCTTACCTCGGGATGTGGGATATTGACCACTCTCGGAATCGTGATAATAAGGCTTGAACCTTCACCACGTATTGCTGCATTCGCTCATCTTTGGTGTCAAAAATTTTGTAGACCTGATTTACCACAAGCTACGAATCACATTTAATTTTGACAGCTTCAGAGTCGAGCCTCCGGTCCAATTCAAGCCTGTAATCAAAGCTTCGTACCCTGATTCATTGTTAGTTAAAGAAATCGTTTTGATAGCTTGCCTTAAGATTTCCCCCGAAGGTGTGATCAAGACTATCCCGAGCTCGAACCCTTTCACGTTGGAAGCTCCGCCTGTGCGGTTCCGACAACATTATTGCCTCTTTGGCAGCAAGGGGTAATAGTCCCACGCTGAAATCGGCCATGAAGTTAGCTAGGACTTATGATTTAATCACTGTCCTTGGCTTATACTCTATGTCAAATTCGCTCATTTGAATGGCCCATTTGGCCAATCTACCCGAGAGCTCGGGTTTATGGAGTATATTCCTCAAAGAAAATGTAGTTATCACGACTATCGGGTGGTATTAGAAGCAGGGCCTCAGCTTTCGAGCGGCGACCACGAGAGCTAAGGCCAATTTTTCTAAATGTGGGTAGCAAGTTTCTGCTCCCGTTAAATTTTTGCTAACGTAATAAGTGGGGGATTGCGTACCTTTATCCTCCCGGACTAAGACTGCGCTTACCGCAACTTCCGAGACCGCCAGGTAGACTAACAATGTTTCTCCTTCTTTTGGCTTCGAGAGCAACGGAGGGCTTGACAAGTATTCCTTTAATTCCTTCAAGGCTTTTTGACACTCCGGCGTCCACTCGAAATTATTTTTCTTTTTGAGTAGTGCGAAGAAGCGATGACACTCTGCTGCTGATCGGGAAATGAACCTTCTCAAAGCCGTTATTCTGCCTGTGAGTCTCTATACTTCCTTTACGTTGGATAGTTGATTCGGGATATCCTCTATGGCCTTGATTTTGTCGGGATTTACCTCAATTCCTCTATGAGAGACCAGAAATCCTAAGAATTTACCTGATTCGACCCCGAATGCACACTTCTCGGGGTTAAACTTCATATTATGTTCCCTCAGTGTGTCAAACATTTCTTGCATATGCCTCAGGTGGTTACTGCATCCAGAGACTTAAGGAGCATATTGTCTATATATACTTCCATAGTTTTTCCTATTTGTTTTTTGAACATCTAATTTGCGAGTCGCTGGTAAGTGGCTCCGACGTTTTTTAGTCTGAAGGGCATTACCTTGTAACAATACGTACTAAAATTTGTTATAAACGAAGTCTTTTCCCGGTCTTGCGGGTTCATCTTGATCTGATTGTACCCGGAATAGGCATTGAGGAAACTCATTAACTCGTGCTCGGCCGTAGCGTCGATTATTTGATATTTGGCAATGGGAATGAGCCTTCGGGCATGCCTTATTATGATCTTTATAATCTACGCACATGCGAAATTTATTGTTCTTCTTAGGAACTACTACCACATTAGCTAGCTAGTCTGGATATCTTACCTCTCGGATTGAACCAATCTTAAGTAAACATGCTACCTCTTCTCTAACGAATTTATTCCTTGCTTCTGCGATATGGCGCTTCTTTTGCCTTACCAGAGGTACGCTCAGGTTCAATCTTAACTTGTACACGGCTATCTCCGTTGGGATTCCTGTCATATCCTCGTGCGACCATGAAAAACAATCAGCGTTAATTTTAAGGAATTCAATAAAATCTGACCTGAACTTTGGGTGCATTCCTGTTCCCAAATAGAACTTCCTTTTTGGGAATTTTTCAAACAGTGCAATTTGCTCCATTTCTTCTGCCGTGGACTTCGTTACGTCAGTTTCTTTCGGTACTTGGAAAAACCTTGGTACCTGATGTTGTTCCGACTCCTCTGTCTCCGGGGGAATTCCCTCTGGTTCGGGGCGGAAGCCGGTTTCGGTAACTGCTATGCCGCAGGTTCCTTTCCCTTACTGTGGTAAACTGAGATCGCATTCATCTCTCTTGCTACCGGTTGATCACCTCTTATATGCTTGATCCCCTCGGGTGTTGGGAATTTCAGCAGTTGGTGGTACGTCGAAGGCATAACTTTCATCTCGTGCAGCCATGACCTCCCTAAGATGATATTATAGCCCATATCTCCATCTACTACTTTGAAGAGAGTTGTCTTTGTTACGCCCTCGGCATCCTTAAGCAGTAAAATTTCCCCTCAGGTTGTCACGCTTGCGAGATTAAAACGAGCAAGGAGTTTTGTTGACGCGACAATGATCCATGTGAGTTTATCTTGATCCAGAACTCTCTATTGTATGATATTGGCGGAACTTCCCGGATCCACTAAAACACGTTTAATTTTGAGTATTTAACACATTTAAATAAATTACCAGTGTGTCATTGTGCGGCAGTAGTAATTCATTCGAGTTTTCATCCGTAAATGTAATATCATCTTCCCGGAACCTCTTGCTACAGGTCATTGTTACTTTTATCTTCTTTGCGGTCGAGAAGGCGATCCCATTAATTTCGTTCTTTTCGAAGATCATGTTGATCATTTGGCGCGGAGGTTCCTCTCCTGCTTTCGAGGTTTGTGTGTCTCCCCTGTCCCGGCCATAGTTGTTCTTGGCTTGGTCACTCAAGAATTCTCTGAGGTGGCCGTTTTTTTAACAGCATTGCCACTTCTTCACGGAGGTGCCGGCAGTCCCCAGTCTGGTGACCATTAGCGATATGGTATTCACACTATAGGTTTATGTCCCTATGGATGGGATCGGACCTCATCGGTCTCGGGAATCGCGCCTCTTTGACATCTCTCATGACCGACACTAATTCCACCGCACTGACGTTGAAATTATATTCTGATAACTTTGGATAGGAAGGGCCTCGTGACCCTGGGATCTCCCTATCCTGCAATAGTTTGTTATTCTACCCGCGATCGGTTCTCCTGTCATTGATAAACTTCTCAACCGACCAAAAGCTCCTGCCGTGAACTTCTGTCCTCTCGTAGGGTAGAAAACGGCCCTTTGACACTCGTCTATCTGAGTCGGCATTGTGACATTCTCCCAAGTTGTCGCTTGAAACTCGAGCAGACTTTCCTTCAGCTTCTGGGAAGCATCCGAACTCCATGGGTTTAAAACATTAGTGAATGCTTCAGATGCCCATGGGTCCGGAACAACCGATAACAACATCCTTTCCTTTTGGAACCAGCTAACGAACCTTCGTAACAATTCGGACTCTCCCTGCGCGATCCTGAATATGTCATCTTTTCGGGCTTGTACCTTTCTGGCACCGACATGAGCCTTGATGAATGAATCTGCGAGTATCTCGAAGGAATCTATGGAGTTCTCGGGCAGTAATGAGTACCACTCAAGGCTCCCCTCGTGAGAGTCTCACCAAATTTCTTTAATAATACATATTCAATTTCGCGAGGAGCCAAATCGTTTCCTTTCACTGCCGTTGTGTAGGTGGTGATGTGTTCCTATGGATCTGAAGTGCAGTCATATTTCGGCACTTCAGACATTCTAAACTGCTTAGGGATTAGTTTTGTTGCTGCACTCGGTTTGTACGGTAGTTGAATATACTTCTTCGAGTTCGCACCCTTCAATATCTGATCCATGCGGCATTAACTTCCTTCATGAACCGCAAAAGTTCTTCCTTAAATGGGTCGTTGTCGCTGTTGAGTCCAGATCTGCTCCCCCCAGCCTCGTCGGAGCCAACTTCGCCCCAGAGAGTGTTGTTGTCGACTCTCTGCATTGTTTGGTTCGTAGGAACAACGTGAGGAACTGGATCTCGCCTGTTTGCATTATTTGAAGCGCCCGATAATGCCATTTTGAATTCCGTCATAACCTGATCCTGCCGTGTGAGGTGGCTTAGGATGATTGCATGTTGCTCTTGCAGGATCCTCACTGCGTCTGCTACGTGCCCCTGATCAGCATCATCTGGAGTCGCTTCCCGTACTCGTATGGAGTACCGCCCGTCAAACACCGGCATGGCATCTTCCCCTCATTGCGAGTGTCGCTGATTGAGTCCTCAAAATGGGGGTGTTCCCCTTGAACCTCAGGATTGTGAGTGTTGTTAATGGTATTGATTGCCATTCTTTGTGATTTTGCTAATACAAGAACAATCAAAGCTTGAGAGTGAAAAAGGTATGGATCAACTTAACCACACGGTTGTCTAGGCCCCACGATGGGCGCCAAACTGTTTACTCGAAAAATGGTACAATTAAATTTGTACGTGATTTCTAGACAAATGAATCAATTTGATCCCAAAAGATAATGAATCAGTCAATTTGGATGCAAGATACTTAGCTCAAATGTAGATAAAACGATATATATGGAGAGCCAGGGGACAGAGTTTCCGGGCACGATGATGATAAGAACAACCAGCTAGAAAAATAATATCAAGATGCTGTATTAGAAGAATTCTTTGATGTCTAGAAAATCGTGTCTTACAATGATCGTTGAGCCTATTATTTATAGCTCAGTGGGTGTAATGGTTGGGCCCACCACTAATGGCAATTATTGAAGTGCGGTTATGAAAACCTAACGGTAAACATAAATGCCTAAATTCGTGTAATGAGTCGTTACTCTTTAATGCTGTGAAATATTTTTTATTTAATGCTACCGGGCACATTATGCTTAATGCCTTTATAGACTTACCTTTCTCGGTGACACACGGGATAGATGTGCCCGGTTTTCTGTCCTCCCGGCTACCATTTCACGTGTCCCCGTCTTTGGTGGCCACGTATCGTAACATATTTTACCCAATACAGTTATCGCAACGAAAATTGATCTTCAGGTAATGTAAAATATTCAAGTAATAGTTCTAACTGATTAAATCAAGTAAAGTAAGTCGAATCAAACAACCCAGTAATTCAAATAAACAATTCAATAGAAATAGCATATAACACAAGGAGGGGGAAAGAAACAACCATCGAACGTCATTGCAAATAATCTCAGGGAACATTCTTAATTTATCATGTATTTTCCTTTTTGTCTCATGTATAAACCTCAAAGCCAATGGAATATTAATTTGAAGAAAAAAAAATACAAATAGGCAGCACGTTCTTATGCAACATTAATTCAATAATAATAGAAATAATTGTCTTATAGTAGGAAGGCATGTGACTACGTTCGTTCCACCTAGTCAGCCCGTAATAGAAAGCAAACCTGTGTTCATGAATTAATCCCACTTAGTTCATTGATCCCAAATCTATTCCATCTGTCGCATCTTAGTCTCCATTATTAGGAAAATACAGTGAGATATTAAGACAGGGATATTGCATGAGGACAAAGTTGCCGGACAAATTAAAGGAACAATCTAATATCTAATCCATAATTCTTTCAAGTTAAAGAAAAAGGTAAAGCTAAGGGCAAGTTCATGAAGTTCTTCCTTCTGAACAGTGTATATAAAAAAGATCGTCCGGTGTACAAAGCATCTCATACGGGATGCGGGAACAACCGCACCCAAAAGTATATAATTTATGCGAAATTTGAGACCATAGTCATATATATATATATAGGTCTAATATAGTAGGTACTTAAAACAATTACAGATTATTTAAAATATTGAATTATCGTTACTAAACACTGAATACTCAACTAAAGAGAGTAAGGGGTTGACAGGAGCAAGTGGGTAAAAAGACAGTGAAACACAGTGGGGTTGTGTTGAGACAATGCACACAACACATTATGGACAGTATGTAGGCAGGCAGAAAAAGGTTGTGGTAATGGATATTGAATAATGATGGCTATGTGGAGAAACACATGCTGTGCATTTTCCATGAAATTATGTGCCTTCTGCCCCCTCCACTCCCCTCCCCCTCCCCCACCCCCTCCCCCTCAACCCAACTTGCCAACCCACCCCTAAGCCCATGCCATACTTCCACTCCCTGAGGTCATATGATATGTACAATAATCAAGCAGCATACAGTTGGCTGGAAACTGGCTTTTTAAGTTTGGTCCTTTTTTTTAACTAGTTTATGCTGATATGTCGGTTGCACGTGTATCTCATATCAATCAATATAAATATTTTAAACATAACATGAATATTATTAAAATATATGTTAGGTTTAAATAATTTAAAGAAAAAAGTACAAGTTCAAATAATGAAATGTTATCTCATTTTAGTGGCATGGGTGTTGAACCCAAAATGATGGAATATCTTCAAAACCTGCATTAAAAAAACCTGCTCAAAGTTTTCATACATTAATATGCATGTAATAAAAAGAGGTCCGAATTTTAAGATCCAATAATGTCCCGATAATTATTCTAAGCAATATATGTATTAAATCCTTATTTCAATGGAGTACTCCGACCAATTCCACATGTTGTTAAGGAAATCAAAAATTACTTCTTTTAGTTAGGTTTGATAAACAACCATACATAAACTATAAAAGAATAAAAATTAAGAGACCGATAATTATTTTTCTTAATACAATTTTATTTTATTTTAAAATTAAAATACATGAAGAGATATGGAGTTTATGAAAGATAAATCGCAGATGAAAAAGATCTGGCTCTATAAATATATAATGCAAGTAAATTAAATTGAGTAGTTCACTTTATATCCCTTTTTTAATTAAAAAATAAGTACACAATATAATCAAGAATTAAATAGTAAATTAAAATAGAACCAAATAACAATAAAGAACAATAATAATATCTAGCACAACTGCTACAGTATTCCAAGTGACAGAATCACCGAAAGATCATAAAGGACCAAATAGGTTTTTACCTGACAACCCAAAAAGGTATTCCATAGACTCTGATAAAATAATATCAACTCTATCGCCCAAGAGGAAGATTTAAGACCAATCATTAGGTACTGAAGAGTAAGAAAATATAATTAGATAAAGATAATCAAAAAGGCTGAGTTCAAACATACAATGGTGAAAATTGACATTTAATTTCTTACCACATGCATGGAGTGCAAATAACAATTTTTACAACTATAATGCTTTTAATCTCATATCAATACTGGTGAGTATGGTGATGAAACTGCATCAAATTTAGAAACGTAACTATGTTTCTATGATTAGTGTACTATATGAGGAACATCAAGGTCTAATTAGAAGAATGTTAGGAGTAGACGATGTTTTACCCGAAATCACATAAAAAAGCTCAAAAAATTAAGCCTCTCCATGAAATTATATATAATATCATTGTTGTAGACTTGTTCAAGCAGTACTACCAGTGCAAAGTGAAGTATTGCATGACTATTTATACCAAATTTTCCTTGTCGTAAAATGTTTGACACTACAAACAAATACAAATAGATTATCAAAACAATTAAATAGGACTAATTTGCTCTTCACATTATAAAAAGTCATAGCTACGCAAATAAAGATCTTTTACATGATACCTATACGAAGCAGACATACTATATAGCATTCCAATGTATACAGGTCCAGGCGTCCAGCAATTCCCTGAAGATACTACGTACGTGACTTCTGATTTGTAAAAAAAATGTAATAATAAAATAACAAAAAATAATCCCCGTACTTGGATCACTTTTCAAGAAGTAACAGTATATAGGTAACCAAGAGGACATCTATTTCACCACCACATCAAAAAGCACAATTCAGTTGAAGCGCTACTCGTTTCTAATAAATAATTTTTCAAATTACAACTCCTCAAATTCTTCATGTACGTTTGAGAGAAAGGATGAAAAGTTTGGTTAATAATTAATTAAGATAATAATTTTTAACCTGATTGATTAAATGCACAAAGACACTTCAAGAGTTAAAATATTGCGGTATGTATTGGATATTGGAAGATGAAAGCAAGTCCAAGACATTGAATAGACATTACTAAGGGAGCACCGTTTCCTACTTTAGTTTACCAATATCTAACGGTTCTAGCTATTGAGTCTCTTAATTACCAATTAGCTCATTCATCGTACAATATTTGCTACTCTATACATACATTTAGAGGGTAAATATATAGGATATTTTGGTCCTTCAATTTTTTAAGAATATTTTAGTAAAATAATTTCACCTAAAAGTTTTCATATTTATAATATAGTATGATGATAACCGTAATGTCCTAATAACTTGTACGCATCTCGACTAATTTCATAAGGTGTCAGTTATTCTTGATTAGAACGAATATGAATGACTTTGAGTCTAAAACCAAAAATAATGTATGGTTTTGGGCTTTTTCTCCAAAAGAATCTATTTATCTATCTATATCTATATATTAATATAAAGCAGAGCCTTGGACAAGGTGAGGTGACACTCTCTAAAGTCAAGAAATGTATTTATCTTTTTTTCTTATTTTTCTGTCATTTTTCCCTTTTTTTATACACAATTCAATACAAATGTTTAAAACTTTAAAAGTCAAAACCTTAACTGTTCCCAGTAATTACTAAAAGTCACCACTAATTAAACCCTAGAAGACCAAAGCCTCATCAGTTTTGAGTTTTGGGCTAAATATATAAGTATAACAGACACATGAAAAATAACTCTATGCTTTGAGAGAGGGTAAAAATTAAAGGAAAGGGCTGGAGGAAAGAGGAGTGGAAGATAATCGCCCAGGGTAGAAACTTTAGCCGTGTCATGTTTATTCTTAGTACTATTGTGCTATGATATTGATATCAATTACTATTGTCTATGATTTGAACAATATAGTTATGTTTGAGTCAATTAAAAATCAAGAAAAAAACATCAGATTTTTTTTGTTGTGTGTAATTTTGATCATAGCAAACGTGTATTCGCATATCTCTTGGGTAAAAAAAACTATTATTTTTTTCTTGCTTTTTTCTCTCATTTTCCATATACTTTACTTTTAAGTTTTAAGCGTCCAAATTCTACCATACTTAATTTGTCCCTCCCCCATAATTGTTTATTAGTTAGACGTTTTAATGCCTATTTATACATGTTTCACACTTTTTCCCCTTCCGCTATTATAGTTTATTGACCAAACACGGATGGTACAATCTCGCAATGTATTTGTAAAATGTCTTTAGAGTAATAAATTATCTAGGGAGATACTTATTTTTAACAAAGTTGAAGCAAAATAGATCTATAAGTTTAAATAGGTACCTTTTGTATGAGAACCTTATAAATGGTTTATACATTTTAATCATTGTCCGTTCATGCATTAAAAGAACCTTAAAATTAATAATTCTGATAATCTATAAAAAATTATCTTCCAACAGTTTTAGTTACAGAGAGACAATTGGAGTGCTTTATTGGCATAATATTTTTACAAGATTGCTAATGTATTATTTATGAACAACATTAAATAGCGAAAAAGTGATGCCACAAAAATTTTCTATATAAAATCAGTATTAACTTCTGTACCGTAATTGAGAAGATTTTTCGTCGAAAACTCTGATATTATTAAACTACAAAAAGGTAAGCATTGTTCTATTTATTTGGATTTGTTTTTTGTTGTATTTATATATGGACATTTTCGTATATGCTTGATCTTTAGTAATTTTGTTATGTATGACTTACAGTCACTATATATTTGTTTATTATTTTTTATACGATAATATTTTATCTCTTCAACATCAAACTTATTTCACAAAAAAGAAATGTCAACCGGCGCAAAGCGCGAGTTTATTAACTTAGTAAAAAAAAAAATGGAGGGGACTAACCTATATATAATTCAATACAAGAATTTGAAGACAATAATGGAGAACACAGAAAAATCACAGATTCTGTAGATACACTCTTCCAATAGTTTAGAGTGCGCGAAAGTATATATTTCATGATGTACCACAAAGAAAAATAAAAAATAAAAAATTGTTGCTTGATTTGATTGACCGAGTCTCTCCTTAGATAAAAATCACACTGGGGCCTTCTCTAAAATTGCTCATATAAGTTTGACTTGATCTCCATTTTCCAGCAAGTTCAGTTGTTTTAACACCAAAATGTACAACAATTAGCAAAAAAAAAAAAAAAAAAAAAAAAAAAGGTCACATCGATTCTCAATCATTGGCGAACAAAGCCATACTGAATCTGAAAGCATAAAATTCACATCCTCATTTGACGCTTTTAGATAATAAAAAAAAATGTTTACCACGAAAAAGTCCAATTTCAAGAGAGTTTCTTTAGAAGAAAAAAAGGATAGATTTTTGGGGAATACTGGTAACACACAAAATTCAGGAAAAATATACAATCATCCAAACAAGTTATCGTTCTGCGCAAATTTTTAATACATCTTCAAACAAGTTATCCGAACACCAATAAGTCTCTGAGTGATTTACCTTCTGTTCCTCAAATTTTGACGATGAGGCCCTTAACATGAGGGAGAAAACTCCCTTGAGCTCTGAATGAGGAAACTATACTCCTTTATCATATATTTTTCGACGAGCTTGCAAATTTCAAAAATAAATACGGACTAAACCAAATGCCTAGTAAGGAAACGAAGTTAAGTGACAAAACAAAGAGAGAGCTTGACAAAAATAGTTTGCGCGGGACATTTCTCACTTCGCCTTAGATCTTTCTCTTGCCATGTAGGTAAAAGCTAGAAAACCATCTTTCAATTGATACTTCAAGCAGAAGAAAGAAAAAGAACCTCCAATTGCCAATAATATCTCTTACCACTAACAATACTTGTGTGTGTGTGTGAGAGAGAGAGAGAGAGGAGGGTGTGGGGGACTTGTGTGTGTGTGTGAGAGAGAGAGAGAGAGTATGGGTAATGAATCATGGCCATACACAAACTACCATCAGGTAATCAAAGTATGATTTCACTAACATGAATCTCATGATGAAAATATCAATCAGTCTTGTGATAACTAAGAAAAGCTGACAATTAGAGAGGACGAGATCCCCGCAGATTTCCCTGCCTGTACAATCACCATACCCTTTGGTCGCAGAGCTTTTCCTCCCCATTTCTGAAAAGAACTTTCCCACTCAACAGATTGTTCGTCTCAAAAAATCATACACCATTCACCACTTGAGCCATTTTCTAGTACATCCTGGAGATACCATACTGAACAGTCCCTACTTTTCTATGAGCTGCAGCAGTAGTAGCTGCTGCTGCAGCAACTCCAATTCCACCATATTGAGATTTCGCCTGCAATAAGTTTGTGTCGATGGTAATTCTGTCCTCAACACGATCTGGTTTCGTGACTCCAGCTCGCATCATATAGAATGGGTTGCTATCAATATTTATAGCAATATCTGGGGCTAACTTGGCAGCCATGCCACATGGTGGCATTGGCTTTGCATGAGAACTCACGTCCCTCTCTGTTTCCACAACAGGCCTTTCTTGCTTCACCATGCCACTTCTGTCATAACAGTATGCTGAAGGCATAATCTGAGAGGGGAATACTGTATTCCTGACTTGAGACCTAGGATCATATTTTTCTTTATTTCCAGAATCATATGCCAAAACTGGACCCACAACCTTTCCTGGTTTGGCTGTTGGATTCGAATAGAGGCATTGGGAACCAGACAAGCATCATTAGAAAAGCACATCATTAAAGAAAGCAAAACTAGCAAAAGATTTCATGATTGACAGAAAATACCTAGGGCAATTCTTGGCTGAGCCTGCATGGTTCTTGTTAGACTATTTGCAAGGCCTTCAGAATCTCTGCAGTTTCTACTGCACGACTCTTCGCCATTTTGCCGGTCCCTCATATTGGCAGCAGCAATCGGCTGTTCCTTTGAAGGGATTGTATTTGAATGTAGAACTGTAGACCTGCACAAGCATCACGCCTTTATCATTTCTAACTTAAATAACACCAGATAGACAAGTACTACTACTATAAACTTTCTATTCATTCTTCTTTTAAAAGAGCAAGCACAAAGCCAACAAATGCTGTGCATATATTACATCTGAAAGCAAAGATTAAGACACACATGAAGCGTAAATTTAGAGCAAGCTAGCTATCACATCTGAACTAGCTACAGCCTGATCAAACAAAATATACAGAAAGATGCACATAAACACAGAATCACAACATAAGTGCACGTAGGGGGGGGGGGGGGCTCCAAGCTGAAAGGTAAAATGGTTTTCTTGAAAGCACCAACAATCCAAGCAAAATGCTTCATGCCAAATGGCATACAGAAGGGAAGATTTGATCTTATTCCTAGACAATATTCCAGAGGAGAAAGTTTGAGTATCAGCACTCATAATCACCTTGGAAGAGAGACATGTTTCCTGTCCATGGGAACCACTGGACCACCATTACCACCGTTTTCTTCCAGGTGAGCAAACTGTTTCCTGAATTGGTCAACAGCACTGCATGGAAAAGTAATATCTAGTTAGTTCAAAAAACCATTTGTTTAGAAGGGTAAATCGCTGACCAGAAGTCAAGGAAAAAATACAACCTAGGATACAGAAAATTAGTCCTTTCTACACCATTCATGTAATCCTTCCTCAGCTGAGGATGGTATTCTAGTATCTCCCGGAATATTAATTCCCTCAGGTCCTCCTTCGTCACTCTTCGCCTCTCAAATTCAAACTCCATCTTTGAAATTGGCTTGCATGAAGGTTCCCTTTCAGATTTAGCCAGGCCCTTAAAATAAGGATCAGCTAGTGCCTGATATGTTTTGGGCGGGGGTGCGGGAAGACAAGATTGAGCAGTTAGCGTCCAAGGAAACAAAATATACTAAAAAGCCAAAAGAGAAGTTAAAATAGTATGCTCATAATGATACCACAAACCTCTTCAGCAGTGGGTCGGTCCTTTGGGTCGAAAGCGAGTAACCTTTCAAGAAGTTTAAGGGCCAACGGATCAGCATTTGGAAATTTCTGAGCAAAAGAAACGGGCTGCTTCTTTCTCATGCTAGTTAGGTATCTCCTAGCCTTGTCATTACGCACCTGAAACAACCACAAGAAAAGACTAATACACAAAAGTAGTTTTGAGGATAATTTTGTCAAAAGTGATGTAATATAAATTCAAAGATAGTACTTACACGAGAAATCGTATCCATTGAGGGTGTTCCAAGCAGATCGGTCATTAAGTCCAGTTGGTGAACAACATTTTTCCCAGGAAAAAGCGGCTTCCCAGTGAGAACCTCAGCGAAGATACAGCCTATGCTCCATATATCAATTGCAGGGGTATACTGCAAGCAGAAAACCATATTAAAATTTGTATAGTTAAAACTACAGGCAGCACAACGATTATGGACAAATTCCAGGAAAATTGACACTCTACTAAGAGGGGCGGGCGATCTCGCACAGCATAAACATCCATAATGCACGAAAGAACCAGCAATTGCATATAAAAGGCAAAATGCAATAGAGTTAGCAGGTTCAGCATGTAAAGAATTATTTTTTATCCAAGAATAAGAAAGATGTACAATCAGAAGCTTCACACAAGACGTGCACATATACATGTCACTTGTCTCATGCCAAGGTTAAGCCCAACACCACCCTACGATGAATGCGGATACACATCAATGAGTAACAAATGAGAAATGCTGGAACCAAGGATACTTCTGTTCACTTTTAACAGTAAATAGGGCTCCCAGCACTAACTTTGTGCTGATGAATATACTGTTAACTTTCAAAAAAAAAAGGAGAAATGCTTCTAGCGTGAGACAGCACCTAACATACAAAAGTACGATCTATTAACCAATGCATCGATCACATGTTAAGTTTTCTGTGACATCAAACTTATTATCAGCTCCTGTGACTAACATAATTTGAAGTGCATGTGTAGATAAGTACAAAGAAAAAAGAGTTGGATTAGAGGAAAAAGTAAATGCACCAGCAGAAGCTTATTTTCCCTGTTTTCATCCCTTTAATTCACTTGTTATTCTATTTTCCTCTTTAAAAAGGAATTCAAATACTTCCATTACCTCTTTTCAATCCAAAATGAGAAAGGCATGATCAATATATTGGATTGATAAAGGAGATTTTAGGAAGATTCTAACTATACCTTGGAGTAAAATGAACCGCATAATTCTGGAGCTCTATACCATCTAGTAGCAACATAATCCTGCAATTTTCACCAGTGAAGTTACAGCAAGAGTTGCCCCATTAAAGATGAATGTGACAAGTTGGTAATACAGAATACATTCAACAGATAAGAGGGGGAGGATTGGTGGAAGAAACATAACTTTCAATATCACCTACCGTCCAAAATATTGTGGTAGGTGTATCATTGAATGCAACTCTGGCCAATCCAAAATCACAGATCTTAAGCTTACAATTTGCATTTGCCAAGATATTTTTCGGCTTTAAATCTCTATGGTAGACATTAGCTGCAGCAAAACAAGAATCATCGAGATTATGACAAACCACAAGAAATGACTAGCCTGCTTAATGAGGATAATGTGCAATAATATACACACTTAAACAACGATGGGATCACAAGATGCAGCAAGAAACCTGACTGATTTACCTGTGTGTATATATTTTAGGGCACGAAGCAACTGATAAAGAAAAAACTGATAGTGTTCCCGTGTCAAGTCATCATTAGCCTTGATAACTTGGTGTAGATCTGACTCCATGAGCTCAAAAACAACATAAATATCTTTAAAATCCCTCCTTGAAGGTGGCAGCATAATATGTTTGATTTCAACTATATCGGGATGGCGCAGAAGTCTCAGAAGCTTTATCTCGCGGAGGATTCGTGCCGCATCAGATATGTGTTCAAAGATGTCATGAATTTTTTTAATTGCCACTTTTTCACCAGTGTGTGTGTCAATGGCTGAACAAACCACACCATAGCTTCCTTTCCCTATGACTTCCTGAATTTTGTACCTATTTGCATCACCATATTCAGAGAAGAAGTCCATCTCTGCTGAACTCTGCAGCACCGAACACAAACTCTAATTACTAATTCAGATAAATAGACAAGCATTCAACATTGTTCACCTATAGCTAAAATCAGCATCCAAGAGAACCCCTAACACAAAGTTGTCATATTTCTTCCGCGACAGTCATTTATCAACATAATTACAGATAACAACAAAAATCACCCATTCAAAATATGATGTAATAAAATAGGACAGTAAAACCTGAGTGTTGCCCAATTCCATTTTTTGTAAAGGAAGGTGAGAGGATTACCAGAATACAATTACCATAAAGTACATAGCAAATATTACCAAGTATAAACCAAGTAAAACATTTGCTGCCTGCTCTTTAATTCCAGTCTATAATGCATATTAATTGAATTCCACGCATAGGAAATAGAATAACAAACAAAATAATCCATCTATCTTCCCATATTTCGAAATCTCGCAAAAAGGGTATAATCTTAATTAAAAAAACAATAACAAAAATGCTTAAAGAATGATGATCGTATTCATTTAAAGTTTTTTTTTTAAAGTCCATCTTCACAAAGAATGTTGATTGACAAATGAAAATAGGAAAAAAGAAGCAGAATCACGAATTTTAATTCACCAAAAACCTAACAAGCCTCAACCCCAAAAGAACGAAAATAGGAAAAGACAAAAGGGAATTCATTAAATTCAAAAAAAAAAAACAATTCACAGTTAATACGACGAATGAGCATTCGGATAAAGCTTGTAATTTCATCAGATTAAATTTCCAGAAAGGAACAAAAATCTCACTTTCTTTCGGTGATCAGGCTGCATTTTTGAGTAATTCCGGAAAAGCCCACAAAAATAGAGATAATTTGAATTAAGCGATCCAAAAACAAATGTAAAGGAATTCAGAAAATCAGCCGCATTTGCCCCAACGTCCTCGGCTACGAATGGCAAAAGAACAGTCCCACTCCCACCTAATAATCTTCTTCAAATTGAACAGATCCTTCATAAACTCTTCCTCAACAACAATCATAAGAGAATACACAAGAATGGCTTAGACATTTCCACAAACGCCTCCCGAACAAAACCCTAAATCTCAACCAAAATAGCGGCAATTAATAATGGAGCGATTGTGAAATAGAGGATCCGGGGGGAGATGTGTGGATCTGAAGAAACCCTAGCTGGTGGGGAAGAGGGAAATCTGACACCGACAATTTGGAGGTGGGGTGAGGTGGGGTGGTAGGGAGGGAGAGAGAGAGAGTGATGCAAAATATGGAGCTCTTCTCTGTGTATAAACTGTAGTTATTATATAATTAAAGTACGTATTTTAGGTGCGTGCATGTGATGTGAGTGTATCTTATCTGTATGCATTTTGCTTTTATGTTGCATGTACCTCTCAATTAATGCCCACTCACTGAATGTGATGCACTTCGAATTTTAAAAAACAATTGAAAAGATTTTTGAAAATTGAGGTTTAAAATAAATTATACGTCTGTTCACTTTTACTTATTCATTATTGACTTTACACACCTCTTAAAAAATATTAAATAAAATGCATAATTTACCATGATACTCATAGTAATTGGTGTATAATCTTAATGGATTTAAAAAATGATTTAGAATGAGTAATTAATACTAATGACAAAATAAAAAAATAGATAATTTTTCTCTTGATATGTGAAAGTGGACAAGTAAAATTGAAAATCTATTTTTAGAATAGTGGACAAGTAAAAGTGAACGGAGGGAGTAGATATTTTGTACTTCCTCCATTTACTTTTATTTATCAAGTATTCTAAAAATAGATTTTTACTTTTAGAGCCCATTTAGACATAAGAAATTTTTTTCCTTTTTCCAAAAAAAAAAAAATATTTTTTTCGAAATCAGCGTTTGTTCATAAAATTTCTAATTTTCACTTTAATATTCATTTTGAAAATTTTCAAAAATTTAAAAAAACTCCAAAAAGCTGTTTTTCAAAATTTTCACTCAAATCACTCACAAAACTTCAAAAACAACCCAAAATTATATTAATGTCCAAACACAACTCTAGATTTCAAATACCATTTTCACTTGAAAAAAATATTTCCCTATTTTATAATTCTTATGTCCAAACGCCCACTTACTTGTCACTTTTAGCATATGAAAAGAAGATAATTTTTTTTTCTTGTTATACCAATATTATTAATTACTCATTTCAAATCATTTTTTTAAATCCATTAAAACATGCATTAATTAATATGGGTATCATGGTAAATTATGCACTTCATTTATTATTTTTTAAGAGGTATGTAAAATCCGTAGCGGATAAGTAAAAGTGAACGGAGGGAGTATATACTTATAAACTACGGAGTATTTGATTAAGAATAAAATTTAAAATTAATTTTTTTTAAATAAAAAAAGTATTATTCTTTTTAAAACAAACTAAAAAATAAAATATATCAATAATTAGACAGAAGAAGTTTTAACTAATCATACTTAAATTATAGTAAAAGTTTATTCAAAGACCTATATCATACGGTCACTAATTCGGGTGTAAACACCAAAATATGAATAAATATGTTCAGCTTTTGTAGTAAATGTATTCTTATCCAATGTTTTCGTTTTGAACTATGTTTAAAAATTATATATCCAAGTCCAACACACACATTTATACACACACTGCAGTAAGATGAACTTATACATTATGAGTGAAGTCTGATCATTATAGTATATTACTTACCTGTTATTTAAGTTACCCAAAAATATTAATTATAAAAAGTTACTAATAATTATCTTCAAATAATAAGCTCAAAAGGGGATTGCCTAGTGAGAGTAACAACCTAGAGATGCTTTTCCGCGCTGACTCAACTCACACAATCCTATATTAAAGGAAATCTTTCAGTTGAATGGTCAAGATTTTTCTAGTAATGTACTTATCCTTTTCTTCTAATCTTATGTAGTGGAGTATTAGATTTTGTAAGGAAACATTGTAATCCCTTTCTTATTACTACTTGCTATATAAAAGATGGGAAGAAAAGCAAACGGAGTCAAGATTTTGAGTTTATTAAGCTTTGAATTTTAAAAAAGACATCTTATTTAATTTTGAATAATATATATATATATATATATATATATATATATATATATATATATATATATATATATATATATATATATATAAATAAATATTTTTAATACAAATATATAGTCAGAACCACCATCCGTACGTAAAACACTAGCTCCGCCCCTAAAGAAAAGGGTTTCGGTGATGATGGTTGTACATAAAAGGGATCCATGATTAAAACACCACCACAAAGAAGAGGACAAGGATCATATGAGTAATCTAGTTAATCATGCATCTCATGTTTTATTGCAAAAAATCCAGTAATATTTGGCGTCACATTAAACTACTTAAAAATATCGATACAATTAACAATGAAATATAAGAATTTGCAGCAATACATTATTTCGTTCGATCAATAAAGAGATTAAATAGTTATTTTCCAAAATGACTGTTGTATATTATATTATTTTAACTAATTAGGCAATTTTAATGGAGCACATCAAAATAATTAAGGGGGAAATATTTGTAGATCAAGAGTTACTAAAGGACAGCCTATTGATTATGGAGTAGTTCACTTGACTAGCATAGTTACTCAAATTATAATTCTGTGATTATTATCTCATCCAATATAACATAAATTACCGAAATTTTAGTATAAAACATATATTGATATTAGTTAATACTCATAATCAAATATTGAATAAATGTAATTCTAAAGTTTACATACAAATTAATCACGGTAACCAAACGACCCATAATATAAGATGTTAAATTCGAACTGCAATGTTGTAATTGTATTTTAGTGGCTTTTATTGTCTAGTTGAAATCTTCCTTCTACCAATTAATTATGTATACAAAGAAAATAAAAATAAAAAACAGAGGCACTGGCAATGCGTGAAATTAGGGAACATATGAAGGGTTTTGAGATAGAATAATACACAGAAATGGAATAAGGATGTTAAGTTGGTGAACTGTTTGGGTGAAAACAAAGCTTCTGTCATTTGCCACATCGATCAGTTCACAGTTTCCAGAATAACTCGCGCGATACATAACATCACAAGTAGGTACGAAGATGAGATAATTTAGTAACACCAACCTGTCAACTGTCCACGTTTATTGTATTTCTCAAAAAAAAATTCAGATGTTGTGTCGGTTCAAATGAGCTACGTACTCTCTGCTTTTCAGATTCTACGGCCGGCTTTGCTTCTACTGTTTTTGTTTTTTTTTCTTCTGTAAAAGGAAAAAAAGTTAGGAGTAGGATTTTTTTAAATGTACGTCTCACATAATTACTATTGAAAGTCTCGTTGATTGCAGTTACAAGGTGCAGCTTTATTATTTCTCTATAGAGTTTCAATCTTTCCAACTTCCAAGGTTTTATTCTTTCACCTTTCTAGTAGATCTTATAGTGAAGTAATACGAACCCTATTCTAAGCTAGCTTTTGACTTAAATTTGATAGCTTTCGAAATTACGTAAAAAAAATAATTTTTGAAAGTTGAAATTGTGTTTGAATATGTATTTTATTTGAAAAAAAATTAAAATTTTGTGAGTGGACAATTTTTGAGAACTTGAATTTCAAAACTTTTTTTTCAAAAACTGATCATATTCTATGAACAAATATTGTTTTCAATTTTATTTTATTTTCAAAACAAGCCACCAAAATCTATCGCCAAACGGGTCCTAATTTGTTTAGAAATGTTGATAGTTTTTCGTAGTTCTGAAAAATATTTATACATTTCAATATTTTAAAACTAGCTAGTTAATTTTACATTTCCATTTTGTTATTGACATAATTTGCTGCAAGCCCACAAGAGAAAAAACAAATATTACTATTACTAATTACTACTTTCTTAAGCTTTTTGTCCACTCAAATTGTATCAGACAAATTGGGAGGGACTAGGGATTACTCATTGGGGGTCAGAGGTGTCTTTCGCTCAATAAAGAAAGGCTTATTCTATATGCAGTTAAGCTTTGGATACCTGTATACAAAAGAATAGTAAATTCTCTGCTTTGGCTATATTTCCATATCCATCTTTATTTGTCATTTATGTCGTTAATTAATTAATTAATTAGAAGCGTGCCTTCCCTGGACTGCTATACTTCAAAATAAAGCACTATTATAAGCTCCTAAATCATGCTCTTTTGACATCTAAAATATAGACTTATTATAATTTCCCTTACTACGTTAGGTTGGTCATTCAGTTTTATCAAATGATGAATTTTTCTTAGTTGTCAAAAAAGTTTTCGAATTAATTGTTTACTTTTCAAATAAAAAGAAAGCTATGATCTCTAGAAAAACCATTACCACTTATCACAATAAACAAAACCAACATATCGTGGGGCTTAATTAATTTTCCCTGGTTATACAAAAGCATGATAGGGACAGACACAACAGTCCGCTTAATCATTGTACTTAGCAAAAATAAGGCTTTTTGTGCAGGTTTGTCAATATTAGCAGGCATTTAATTAACCAGCTGCTTAACTCTTAATTAGTGTGGGTTTCATGAATGAGATAGGACAACATAAATAATAAAGCAGCAAAAGGGGTTGGTGTGAAAGTGATGTCTTACTTTTTAAAAACACTATACAAAACGTACGTTTATGGCCAATCGTTAAAGAATGAGACTAGCTTTAAAATGAGAATGATTACACAAACAGTGAAAAGCACTAGAGAATGATAAAACAAAACGATGATATTTTCCCTTAATCCATAATGTGAAAAGATGTGAATTTTCAGTGTGAATCTGCACGAACGTATGCTAATTGATTTTAAAAGTTACTATAATTATAAATTCTTTCTGCATTCATTTCTAGCAACAGACACATGCATGTTTGCTAATTAAACTCATCAACGGTGTGTATAGGCTAATTGATTAAGCACCAAAAGCAGATTTCATGTCACTTTCATTAGAAAGTCTACTAAACCGCTGCCACTTCCTTTCTTTAAATTTTGTTTAAATCTAACATGTATATAAGCAACTGCAAATCAAGAAAATTTCAAATTGTAGCTTTGTTTGTATTATCAAATGGACATTCATATTTAACCTTCAAAATGTGCGAGACCATCAGCTTTTCTTTTAATATAAACTTTTTAGAAGAATTAAACTAAATAGTCGTTCATCACCGTTTAAATTAAAAATAGCCGGCGGATGTTTAATATAAGTATAATCCATGTACAATATGTATATAATTGTGTATAAACAGTATATAATCTATATGTATCGGCAAAAAATTAAACAGTAAATGTGGCTAGCTATTTGTGTAAATATCCCTAATTTCTATTACATTGGGAGATTGGGAAGGGAAACAGTGACAACTAAATCCATATTTTCTGTGTGGAAGACTTTCACTAACATGGGCGGATGTAGCCTTTAAGCTATAGGTTCAATTGAATCCATAATTTTCGACATAGGGTATATATTTATATGTAAAAATTTACCAAATCTCAACAAATATTAGATTTGAAATCATAATCTGTTAACAAGTGAATCTAGCGATAATCGACATTGACAAGCAAATGTTCGAGCCCTAAGATGTATCTGTACAGAGAGATATCTTGAGAGAAAATTTAAACGTATTATTTCCAAAAATGAAATCTTTAGCTAATACATTGTAAAAGGGTCTCATATGTACATAATACAATTGGGCCGTTCACTTAATGGGCCAAAATAAGAATAGCATAATTACAGATGGGCCAGCCCATTTGGACTACTTAATACTACTAACTTCAGCTCCAACATAATCTTTACAGTATAATGAATTCAGTATCGAGAATCTTGAAAATTGAACGCATTCGATTTAAATCCTGAATCCGACTCTGTTTCACTAATATTACTGGAGTGTAAATTTCGGTGATGGGAAGCGTCAAATTTTGCATCAAGTAGTGGTTTAGATTAAAAAATATATGACTGGATAGATACTTTTGCTTCCTAGCAAAGATAGAAATCCACAACCTGCCTTAATAAAGCAAGGTGCATATTTGCTCTATATAAAGTCCAACAAACAAAAGTGAAACATCTTAATCAACTTCACCATGTGAATTTCGTGCATAGTGTAACAACAAATTAGGCAAAAAGTTTGACATAAAAATATATGGTATTGCTCCAATCACTAAGCTTTGGTCGTGGAATTATGAATGGTGCAACTTTAGACACTAAGTTACATAAGGTTGGAATTTAAAGAGAAACAAAACCATGTGCTAAAAGAAGCAGGGCGAAAATTGAATTATCTAAAAGCTTCATTGGCTTTAAATTGTGGAAGCTGAATCATTTCCTGTTGCCTCAAAATTTAGTAATTTCCCTTTCATTTGCTTTGCTTCTTTTATCCTTTCCACCCTCCCTATTTTTACCTCTTTGAAACACCAAGTTTTCAATTTTAAAGAAATATATATCCTATCTGTTTCTTTAAGTTTGGACAAACGAAAACTAAAATTCATTGGAACAAAGCAGAAAATTTGCACAGTCAAAGCACACTTTTGGAGCTTCTGGTGAAAAGGTCCGTGTAGAGTGAAAACATCGCAACCATAGAAAAGGGTTTTTACTGTTTGGCTAAGTGTCACCACTATGTTGTTATTCCTACCGAAAGTTAAATTGACATTACCTAATTTTACTTTATTATATAATGAATTCAAGTACTCCCTCCGTTTTCCTTTTGCTTGTCAGTTTGCATTTTGCCCTTCCCTTAATAAAGTATTACGTAATTGAGTTTTATTTTATTAAATTATACTTATTTAATGGTAATTCGGAAATTTAAATTCGACTAATAGTATTTCAATCATTTTGAGAAATGATTACTTAATGATAAGGATAAAATTGAAATAAATAAATAAATCTCTCTTGATTATTGTTAAAATGGACAAGTAATAGAGAACAAAGGGAGTAACTTTCTTTTATTTTATTTGGCGATTAAAAGTTATTAGAGGATATTTAAAGGTATAATACTATGATGTGTAAGAGAAGAGTACTAGTTTTGGTAGATAGTTTGTTCCTTAGTGAAATAGTTTCAGAGTTATTTGCACTTCTTGTTGATCTTATTGAAGATTCATTAACATTTGTGTCGTTGGCCGTCTACATTGAAAAGCTATTCCACACGCAACAAATGTGCCAAGATGATCAACGATATATTTATTTTATTTTCTCTCTGACAAATAAATGAGAGCTACTTCATGATCCATTCATGAAGAATTAGCCTGTGCAGCTGATATTTAGCTAGCGTTTGGCCATATATTTCTAAATTTGTTCTGAAAAATCTGATTTGGGTGAAGTTTGGTTTGAAGATGAAAATGTATTTGTACATCGATTTTCAAAACATATTTCCCAAATTTATTTTGGAAAAACATGAAACATAACTTATACCCACAAGTTTTAAAAATTATCACAAATACCCAACAGTACCATTATCAATAACATTCATTATATTATCACAAACCATAGTCCTGAACATAAATAAATTTGATACAAAATTATCATTTTTATAATGAACTACATGATACATTGTCACGTGACCGAGAAAACGAAGCAACATTATTAAAAATATAATAAATAGTGGGCTCTTTTATAAAATATAAAAGTTTGGGGTAATTTTTAAAAAATATAATAGTGATATTTTGGCCTAAACCCTGCTATTGAGCTGGTTTTGGGATTTAGGATTTGAAATTTTGCCAAAATGTAGGGAAAATCTATGGCCAAACATGTGTTTGCCAAATAAAACCCAAATTTATTTTGGCAAAATTTATGGCCAAACGGGTCCGTAATTGTGACATACCAATGAGATTGAGAAGTACTCCAAATTCCTCGCTTTCCAACCTCCAACATTTAGTAGGGCAAGTGCCGGTCTGTAAAAAATAATTGCATTCGCTAGTCAAATCCAGGGATGACTCAGGGGAGGCTAGTAAAGCCTTTCCTTTAGGCTCCCTAAATTTTGGGGCCCCAAAAATTATTATTAGTTATCTTATTTTCCCTTAGACAATATTGAAGTTATTGAAAAAAGTACAAAATAATTATAAAAGTAGAAAGAAAGACGGTCTTTTTTTAACAATAGAAATATTTTAGAACTTTGAATTAAGTTACTCAAATCTTCATATTGGTAAATGATGTCCTTTATCCAAGATAACGCATTGTAAATGCGTGGCTAGCATCTTATTAACTTGAATTTTCTTACCAATATGGATATGAATATTATATTTTATAAGATAATTATATAGACAAAAAAAGAGACTAATATAAATATTAAATCTATATTTTATAAGATAATTATACTAAAGACAAAAAAAATTCTTATTAAAATTTGGCTTTAGACCACGAGTTTTATTGAGACGTTCTTGGTCAAATATAAAAGATATGTATAATTATATTAATATATGGAAAGATACTTTGCCCACTATTATTTTTAAGCGGATTTTTACCTTCCTATACACTATCTGAAACTTTATTATCCTCCCTACTCAAGTTTCAATTTAATTATATAGGCATATATAATTTACCAATTATAGACATTTTAGGAATTTAATGAGAATCAATTAACTCCTATAATCTCGCTAACGTACATAACCCCTCCCCCCCCCCCCCCCCACGATTCTGATACTCTCTCCCTCCATTAACACTCTCTTCCTTTATTGTTCAAAAATCTTTTATAATCTCTCTCAAACTTTCTGATTTCTCTCTCAAAATCCTACGAAATTAGTAACAGCTTAAAATTTTCCTTCCTTTACGATGAAGAAGAAAGGATTTTCGAAAAATAGCCCTCAAAAGGCTAATGTTTGTGATATTCCTACTTTTGATAAGGGTGTTTTCTCACAGGATTCACCCAAAAAAGTAGTAAAATTAACACATACAAAATCAGAGACAAAGTCCAAGCTTTCCCCTCGTGAAGCTAGGGCAGAAGCTCGAACTAAACTCAAGGATGACATGGATGCTGGTGAAGCTTCGACATCTGCTAAATCAGTAAAGCAGAAGGTCAAAGAAATTACTCGTGATGATGATTTCGTCGAAGAAGAAGTTATCCCGAAACCTAAAAAAAAAATCAAAATTTCTCCTACTCTCAAACCTTCAAAAAAGAAGGTTAAAAAATCTCCTAAAAACATACCCCAACAGCCATTGGAGAAGGTAAAATTTTAGTATTTACAATTTTTGTTCTATTTTTTTAGTTACAAAACTTGTTTTCATTCTCATGACTATATCTATTTTTTTATTTTTTTATATTTGTAAAACTTTTGTCTGCATTGTGTATATTTGTTGTTGGTTATCAACCTTTCTACATTTTCCTCGAAATTGTAGATTTTTTGTACATTATTCAAAATAATTTTGTCACGTAATGTACTACATGATTTAGTTAATTTTATTGGTTATTATTTGCTCTATGTGTAGATGTTAGTTTTATTTTCTGTAAACAAATTGTATATATTATGTCTAGTTATTAGTTTCTACTTTCTTGCTTTAAACATAATTTTGTCACTGCATTTGTAGCTTCAATGTAGTTCCGTTGTTATATATGTATACTAATTTTGTAACTTATTTGTATGTAATTTATTAATGTCTTTCTAGCTGTAGCTAAAGTGTAGTAGAATTGTTATTATTTTATTTTTTGGTATTTAAACATGTTTTATTAACTTACTGTTTCTTTTGGTGCAGAATCGAACATTTTTTGCACCACATGATGTTGATTATAGCATCACTATGTTCCAGATATTATCCGACCATATTGTTCCTGCCCAAATTAAGGTGTTATTGTCTGAAAATGGGTTAAAGTTGTTTAAGAAGACATAATTTGGGCATTTTCTTTGCATGCCCAAAATATGTATCCCAAATCAAACAATTCACCTTCTCATGAAGTATGAATTGAACGCATACGATTTTTATTTTTTTACATCAGAGATAAAGGGTGAGAGGCTAAACCTTGGGTCGAGGGAGTTTGCCCTTATCACTAGCCTTAGATGTTTTACAAAAGTAACGGACTTTGGTTACACAACTAAGTATGATAGTAAAACAATGAAGAGCTATTTTCCAAACAAGGAAAAAGTTGAGAAGTCGTATCTAACGATCTGATTTGTCGTTTTAAAAATCAACGCCCCGTTCAGTGACTTAAGGTCTCGATCACCTTCGCAATATGTATTTATGACCCGCGGGTGTGGTCGAGTTTGAATTACTTAAGATTTGAAATTAAATTAAAAGACCAATCCTCATTTAGAAGCTTAAATGTAAAGAGTTGACCGGGGAGTTGACTTTTGAGCAAACGACTCCGGAATGGAGTTTTGATGATGTCAATAGCTTCGTATGGTGATTATGGACTTAATAGCGTGTCCGAAAAATTATTTGGAGGTCTGTAGTGGAATTAGGCTCGAAATGGCGAAAGATGATTTTTTGGGAAGTTTGACCGAGGGGTTGACTTTTTGATATCGGGGTCGAAATCCAATTCTGGAAATTGGAATAGCTTCGTTGTGTCATTTCTGACTTGTGTACAAAATTTGAGGTCATTCGGACGTGATTTGGTAGGTTTCGGCGTCATTTATGGAATTCGAAAATTTCTAAGTTCATTAGGCTTGACCCCGTGTGTAATTCGTATTTTTGGTGTTGTTGAAGGTAATTTGAAGGTTCGACTAAGTTCGTATGATGTTATGGGATGCTTTAGTATGTCTGGTTGAGGTCTCGAGAGTCTCGGGTGTATTTCAGATCATTTTGGGCTACTTTGGATGCTGATTTTTCTAATATCCGGTGTTGTTCTTCGCGTTCGCGAAGAAGGATTTGGCTTCTGGGATTTTGTTCTTCACGTTCGCGAAGGAAATCTCTGTTGCAATGGTCTAACTTTGAAGGCTCATATCTTGCAATCTATAAGGAATTTGGAGATAATCCAAAAATAAAAGTTGTAACCCTTTGTGTCTAGATTTCAAAAAGGTAAACAATTTATCATTTGGAGATGTATAGCAAAAGTTATAGTGGATACACTACAAGCTGTCTCGGAAGAGTTTGAAAATCTCTGTTGCATAGGGCTAACTTTAGAAACTTATATCTCGTAATATATAAGGAATGGGGAGATGACCAACAAATAAAAGTTATAGTCCTTGGGGTTTAGTTTTCAGAAAGTTAAACCATTTATCATTTGGAGTTTCGTGCAAAAAGTTATGACAGTTATACTAGAGGCTATCTGAGAAGAGTTTGAAAATTGTTGTTGGAGAATTTGTTCATCGCGAACGTGAGGGAAGGGTAGCGAACGCGAAGAACAAACCCCTGGGCAGCACAATAAAGTCCAAATTCGTCTCATTCTTCCATTTTTGGACCAAGGAAGCTCGGGTGAGGCGGTTTTCAAGAGTTTTTCAAGGAAAATATTAGGGTAAGAATTCCTAACTTTATTTTGATTAAATTACATGAATCTATTGTTATTTTTATCACTAAATCAGTGAATTGAGTTGAAAATAGTAGAAATCATCTAGACTTTAATTTAAGATTTGAAGGGCGATCCGTTATCGAAATTTGATAATTTTTGTATGGTTGAACTCGTATCGGAATGGGTGTTCGAATTTCGTAAAACTTTTGTCGGGTTCCGAGGGGCGGGCCCCGCGCTGACTTTTTAGAATAAAATTTTAAGTTGGGGTTTTATTATTCGGAATTATTTTCGATAAATTTTAATGAAGTTGTACAATTAATTTGGATAGATTTGAGCTGTCCGGAGGTCAATTCAAGCAAGAAGGCGATTTTGGAATATCGGCATAACTTCAAAAAGGTAAGTATCTTGCCTAACCTCGAGTGGGGAATTACCCCTTAGGCATTGAGTTTTATGTGAAAATTGTGTGATTGGAAGTCGTGTACGCGAGGTGACGAGTACGTACTCAGGCTTATATGTGCAAATTTTATTGGTTTAAAGTTTTAGGCATTATTATGTATTAAATTGGATTAATTGTTGGCATTAGTAAATCCTTGAATTAGCACGCCTCATTCCTTATTTGTCAAGTTTGTATTTTATATAATAATTTGGTATTATTGTTACTTGGATTTTATGTGAATTTCGTGTGTTTGTTGATTTGATATTTTTCTTGGAATTAAATTCATAATGGAATAATTATCTGCAAATATTTATTAAATAAGTTTAAATTGAGGAGTTAATATAATTATCAAGAATTTGAATTAATGAAGGTGTTGCCCTATACTGAGTATTCACCTCTGTATATTGTTTTGAGATTTTATATACTTTGTGTGGAGACTTGGGCTATTTGTTGAGAAATTTATTGATTCTGCTACATATTTGGAATTTGGTTATAGTTAGTGGCAAATTGTGATATGAATTGTTGTATTGTGTTGTGGTTTAAACACTCTCCTTGATGTTATTTATGCTTCATACCTTGCTTGTTAATGATATACATGTGCTTGGTAAGGAAGAGTGTAAAGCACGAAGGGCCATTTGAGAGTGTAAAGCACGAAGGGTGATGCCGTGCCATTTGAGAGTGTAAAGCACGAAGGAAGATGTCATGCCATTTGATAGTGTAAAGCACGAAGGGTGATGTCGTGCCATTTGAGAGTGTAAAGCAATAAGAGTGATATCGTGCCATTGAGAGTATAAAGTACGAAGGGTGGTGTCGTGCCATTTCATTTATTTTATCACGTGAAGATGAGAGTAAAAGCACGAAGGGTGATGCCGTGCAATTATTTTGATATGATCATATATTCATGGCACAAAGGGTGTTTCTGTGCATGCGAGGACGAGATACATGCATTATATTATGATATCATTTTGTTGTGTATACATTCATACCTTTATCTTGAGATGTTATTGTGCACATATGTTTTCTATATGACTTGTAGTCGTTGTTGCTTCCTATGTGCCTCCACTTTATTTCTTTTATTGTTATTGGCATTTCTCCCACCTAGTTGGTACTGTTATATATATATATATATATATATATATATATATATATATATATATATATATATATATATATATATATATATATGCACGGTGATAGAGATATAAATGCACGAATGGTGTTACCGTGCCAATTGATTTAATCTACATATATATATATTGGGTGAGAATGAGATAAGTGCACGAACGTATTGCCGTGCCATTTGATGTGATATGTTGAATATATTTCTCAAGCCAGGAAATTTAAATGAGGTGTCACATGGTGACTTTTATTTGAAAGAAGTATATTTGAAAGATATTTACTTGAAAGAATTATATTCGGAAGATATTTATTTGAAGGAATTATATTCGAAAGATATTTATTTGAAAGAATTATATTCGAAAGAATTATAATGGAAAGATATTTATTTAAATGACTATATTCTAGAGACTTTTATTGAAAAACTTATAGATAAAAGATGTATATTTTGAAGGACTTGATTAATTGGTTGTACCTGTATTTTTTATTCGTTTGAGTAATATTTATGGTGTTCCTGTTGCCTTGCTATTTAAATCACTAGTTGATTGGTGTTGCTATCACTACTATTTGTTTTTTATTATTTTTGTATGCTATATTGCACAGATTATTTGACTAGTGAGTGTCTTGACTGTACCTCGTCACTACTCCACTGAGGTTAGTCTTGATACTTACAAGATACAGACCGTGGTGTACTCATACTACACTTCTGCACATTTTTGTGCAGAGCCAGGTATTGAAGATATCGGATTCGGACAGAGATTAGAGTATGATCGCAAGGATTCAAGGTAGGACTGCTTGGTCATCGTAGTCCCTTGGAGTCTTTCCATTTTATTGTACTGTTAATTTCTTATTCGATCAGTAATGTATATTCGATCCTCGAGATAATTTCATGTATTCAGTTAGAGTTCGCGACTCAGTACTACAAGTCTTGGGAGGTTGTTATATTCATATTTGTTCCACTGTTGGTTTTGATTACCTATTTAATTCATATTTTAAAAAAAAATGGCTTCGAAATGTAATGGAAATCGGCTTACCTAATCTTAGAGACTAGGTGCCATCATGACGCATATGGTGGGATTTTGGGTCGTGACATCGTACTTGAAACAAATTGTAACTAGTCGTAGTTGGGTGAATGATGAGGATGCAGTCACGCTGTATATTCTCTTCATCCTCCCTTCAAAGAAAGATAATGATTTGATAGACCATTTTAGGTTCTATTTGGTGGACTCGGGGCAGTATGCGAATTTCGCATGGGGTATCGAAGCTTATCACAATTGCTTTTGTCTGTTAGGCATAAGTTGAACCCTTATGTGCATTTTTATCTCATTCGAGATTTTTCACTCGCTATGCAAATCTGGTTGTATAATTGTTGCTCTACAATCAACAATGATATAGCTACAAGGGTTGGTAATTCGATCCCCCGCATACTTAACTGGACAGCTAGTAAGGGCAAGTTATGGATTTTTGCATTAGAAGAGAGGATGATCAAACAATCATGGATCAAGGTAAATATTTTTTACTTCTGTACAGACAATATAAATACAAATTATCTACATATTTTATACATATGATGACTTGGTCCCTCACATTTTTATTTCACTCAGTTCACCAACATGATTAAATCTTCAGAAGAGCTTTCTCGAATGATTTTGCCAGACAAAGTTGAATGCATCCTTGAAGAAGCTGAAACACAGGCCGAGCAACCGACAGATGCTCCATCTCCATCTGGCAATAAGAAAACAATGGGAATAGATGACAAGAAAGATATTTTGAAACAACTAAAAAAATTAAGAAAAGATATTGAGAAGGTAACAACTGATGATATTCTTAGCTGATTTCTTTAATTTATGTTATGCAAATTATTTCTTTAACTCTTTCTATTTTAATACGTAGGTCGGTTTAGACCTTGGATTGTTCAAGAAAGAGGTATACCTAATTTTTGATTTTTAGTCTTTTTTATATATCTGTAAGCCTCTAATTGTTAGATACATTATAACCATTTTTTGTTCTTTAGATTTTTCAAGAACTAGGTAGCATTTGACTACTACTCAATGATTCCATCAAGTCTGTGTTACAGGCAATAAAAGTTAACAGGATAGTAACATTGATGCTAAGATTTCATTCAAAATATATTTATTTTAGACAAGAATTTTTACCATATTTAATTTTATATTAGCATTCATAAAGTATATAGCCTAACAAATTCTGCTTGTAGTTTACTGGTAGTTCTACGAACAATGATGAGCATTACAAAGAAAAGAACAAACAACAGTATCGTGGCAGTAGTGCTAAATCAATGTTGGCCAGCATCAGTAAAACATGTATTTTAATAATTTTATGATAAATAATCTATATTATATCTACATATAGCCTAAATTACCAACACATAATCTACTTTATATTTTCAATTATTGTCTTAGATACATGACACATGTGTGACATTCAAAATGAGGAGAATGTTCCTATATCATGCCCTATATGTGTTGACTTATCCACCCAATTTCAAGGGGCATTGGAGGAAGAAACTGCATGTATGATTTAGTATATTTTATCTACATATTTCACAATACATATTACATCTCAACTACAGGACATCATTTCAACAAATTAACCACAATTAAAATATAATTTATCTACAGTGTTGTTTCTGTTTACTATAAATGATCTACAATTTTATTAAGTTGTACGCATTTATTATAACAGAGAAGAAAACTATGCATGTGGACTCTCCAGAACATGATGCAAAAGTTTGCGTACAATGAGAGCATTTAAATAATGAGAAGGAGACTATGCATTTGCAATCTCCAATTCAAAAGGCAAATGTTATACAACAAAGAGATGATTGCAATGAATATTTTAGTGGTATTACATATTACAATATAATTGTAGGAAAAAGATAACAACTTTCATATAAGTTTCAGTTTTCCCAAAGAACTGATGCAACCAACATACAATATTGTTCTTTTATTTTTAATTTTGTAGGTGAATCAGTCGACTACATCAATGTAGGTGATTCGGACAATGACTCCATGTTTGGTAAAAGGGCAGTAACACTTGATGATTTTGAGCTGCCAGAGAGCTTCTCACAAATTGTTAAGTTCGGCGAGTTTAATGAAGATGAAACAACCCATGTGCATCAAGAAAGAACAAGGGTTCCTGGAAAGCGTGCCATATCCCCTTTTCTCCCTTATTTCAGTTATGGGGGAAGCACTTTTGTTAGACCTCCTCCAATTTTCAACATCAATCATCCATTTATTGGGGTTATTGGTGATGATGTTGATCCTGACTTGTTGGAAGAATTCAATAAGTGATTATATTTAGGTACTGACACGATTTCAAAGAGGTTAGATTATACACTTTTTTTCATATTATCGAGTGCATACAATTTATGGATTTTCAATTAAAACTACATAATAATTATACTTGCTATGTCTTTAAATAGGAAGAAGACGCTTATACTTTAAAAGATAATCAGCTCAACCCGTGGTTTGATCATAGAGTGGAGAAAGTTGATAAAACAAATGGTTTTATACTTTGGCACATCCTGGAAAAATCATCAACAACAAGGTACACATATACCCTAGTAGAATTTAATGATTAGCTGTAGTATTATGTTATTTTAGATATCTGTAAATTTTTTGTTTGAAAATTGTACTTAAATTGTATTCAGCATTGAGAAATAATGAAATCTTTTTTTTTGCAGCACATTGATGTTATTTTATACTATTTGATAAAGAGAGGAAAGTACGGTCCTAAAAACAAAACACGGTTTACAACCACTGACTGTATCTTCAAGACTAGAATTGAACAAATTTATGAGAGGTACATTAATGCTCATGCCGATAGGAAGCTTGCTGTTGTCAAACCCAGGACGTCGTATCACAATACATATTGGGGTATCGATTACTTGCAAATATTACATGGGATTTTGTGATTATGCCCATAAATATTGTGGAGAAATTTTATTGGGTGTTGGTTGCGTTTGACATTACCGATAAGGTTCTATATGTTTATGATTCTATGGTCTCTTCACGAAATCACAAACTTGTTGAATTTGTTGTCGACAAGTTCGCTATTATGATCCCCCTCTACTTGTCATGCACCAGCTTCTATGGCAAGTGTTCAGACATCAACTACAAGAATACAAAGGCATACATTGAAAAAAATATTACTGACCCTTTTGAAATTCAATGGTTGGTCGGTGAGATACCCCAGCAAAAAGATGAATCATTCTATGTGCTGCTTTTCCTTTTATTTAACCAATTGTATTTTACATTGAATGCTAAATCTTTTCCCCTATTATTTTTTGCAGTGACTGTGGTGTATACGTGGCGGCATTTGAATAATATGTCAGCATTGGAGAGGTATCGATTTCAAAGGAAAACCTTTCGTATATTGATCAACATTGTCGACACTATAGAGAGCTCCTTTGGGATTATTATAGGAAAAAGTATGAGCTTGGTGCAATTAGTGAAAGTGAGGTAACTTGCAGATTAGCAAGAAGAAAAGGTGCACCAGCTGTAAAGGAGAGAACATGAGTCTGGAACAAAAAATATTAGTTGCCTTTTTCAGTAGAAAAATTATAGTTAAAGTGTTTAGTTGTAGCTGGATTGTAATAAAGTTATAGAAAAATTATTTATTGAGAACAAGTCAACTACAATTTATCTGTAGCAAATTTGTGCTACAGTTGTTTTACCTTTTATTTTGTTATTTTTTCCAGAATTATACTACTTAGAGTAGAAAACATTTATGGCATTTTTTTGGTTGAAAATTATTAGTACTTGATCTCGATATTGGTACTATATAATTTCTTTACCGCATAACTATAACTATGTCTACAACTTCTATACAAAAATACATAATCTATTCAATTTTAGCAGTGTTGTTAGAAAAGGTTAAAAAGTATTAAATAAACCCAGTATTTGAACAAAATAACTACAAACCAATTGCATTACGAGTTAAAATCTGTTTAGCAAACATTCATTATAAGAGACAATCTTTATTCAAATTAGTAACACCACAACTATAATTCTCCACAAATACAACTTATTATGTCTTAAAGGACAGATTATCATCAACAATACTCAGTAAAAAAAAATCTTTAAACTATATCTATTTTTATTTCCTTTTGGGAGCATTCCTACAAGATCTTTTATTATGCCCTTCTAGTTCGCAGTTGCCACATGAAACCTTGTACTTCTTTGCATTTACTTCATCATATGGTTTGTATATTTATTTTTGAGGTCTCCCTAGCTGCCTTTTCCCAGTATGTGGCATTACAACTTCTTCAGCTATATGTTATGGCATGTTCCATTTGCTTTCATCAGGCAGCGAGTCTACTGGTATTTCATAAGTCTGCAGAAGGCTCTCCCTCGTGTAATAAGGAGAACAATAATTTTCATAAGACTTTTTCATGTACCTCAAAGCCGCCAAAGCATGTGGACATGGAAGTTTATCAAGTTGGAATTGTCCACAATTACATCTCTTGTTTAGAAGGCAAACAATGAAATGCTTCACACCATTTATCACAGTATAAATGTAATCTGTTGAAGCCCTCATCTATAATTTCATTACAAACATACAACAAGTTATCAGCAACAGATACAAAATAAAATAACTATAATTATACAACAATATTTCTACAATTATCAGTATATATTTAGTTTGATGAAATCAATGATCTAATGTTATTGGCCATAACTTACTCTCATCTTCTGCGATAATGTCATGTTGTCCTCCAACTCTTTGTTGTATTTTTTCCCAAGGTATGTGACGTACCCTTTGCATTCAACAACTTTTTATTAGTCCAACATTCAAGAATTCCTCATGTACTCTAATAGTTCTACTACGGGCAAATCTCTTGCATCTTTGGTTATCGCATTCAAGTACTATGCAATGTTTGATGTCATCATCCATGTTCTATTCACCGTAGCATGTTCCCGAGACTATCTGTGATAACCAATATTGTATAGGTATGCTTTAACACATGTGTCGATCTCTTCAATTTTTGACATTCTTTCATTAAATTCATCAAGCATGTATGATCGTGCCGTGACAAAGTACAATTCGCTTAACTTTAGATGACATTTCTTGAACTTTGACCTTATATTTATTCAAATATGTCACATGCAAGCATATGGTATAAAAAATAAATGTTGCTTTCAATATACTCTCATTCTGGTCCGTAACAACACACATATTTGTTTTTTCACCATATGCATGTTTGAATTGCTCAAAAAAATTACCTCTATGATGCATCAGATTCTGAATAAACAATGGTGTATGGTAGTGGTAATATGCTACCTATCACATAGGTAGCAAAACAAAAAATCAATTTCAGTAATAAAACTTGAAAATATAAAAAAATACAGTCTCAAAAATAACTATATAATAATTTTTTTACAATTAATATACATTACCTGTAACATTCATTGTACTAGCTGTTAGCATGATTCTCCTATATGCTGACTTCAAGAAGGTACCATCGACTACTACAACTGGCATACAATGCTCCCAACCCTTGATGGACGTACTAAGTGCAACAAATACATACAAGAAACAACCATCTTCATTCTTCTACAATTTCACTACCGACCACGGATAAGTTTTCTCTAGAATATACAAATAACTCGGCAAATGACTGTAGGAATCAACAGGATGACCTCTCAAATATTTCAAAGCCTTTTCCTTTGCTCTCCAAACTTGCATGTATGTTAAGTTCACACCATAATCCGACAACATGTCAGTTTGTATATCTTTTGATATGTATATTGTCTTAGGATCCGCATATTTTGGCATCACCGTGTTGCCAACTACCATGGCAGTAGGTTTGCATTGTATATATGTGTTGTCCATCAAAGAGCATGCGTGCAAGCTATAGAATTTTCGAACCTTGAACAATGATGATTTATTTATGCTGATGGACTTGAAGTGCCACGTACAATTATCCCCAATACATACGAGGCAGTAGCTACAGAATAAAAATAATTCAAAAAATGTTATGCAAATTGGTACTACAGAATACGAGGCTGTTTATGCAAAACAACTTGTTTTAAATAATTTATATAAAAAAAATTACAACTTATACACAATATGAATTTGACAAATAAAATGTTCCTACTTTTTGGCACTAGACCTTTTCACCCTAAATTGAAACTTATTCATGACAGAATAATATTTCATTGCACTGAAAGTTGTTTGCTTGTCTTGGTAAACTTAGCCTACTTCAATTGTATTTGGCGTATGTTCTGTTATGATGATACTTTCATATTCCACAATTGCCGGAGATATTTGCATATCAATCAACTTCACTGTTCCTGATACTTCTCCAATTGTGTTACAATTGCTTGACAATAAAAGTATAGTATTACAATAATCAGAAGAACCTGCACTAAATTAAAAGTATAGTAATTCAGACCTCTGTATATTCATGTGTTTAGTATTGGACAGAATACTTCTAGAGACATAACAATTGAACTACATTTGTTATATAGTATTATTGTAGATAATTTGTAGTAAAATTGTAGAACACTTGAAATTCAAAAAATATCAGCACTGGAAAAACAGAGCAAACCTGCACTTGTGCTCGCATTCGACATACTGCATTCCAAATCGAAATCACGCACTGTTATACACAGCAGATACATTCTTAAGTTTTTATTTTCCTTTTTCGTCTCCATATACACTCGAACTCCCATATCGTTCCGAATTTCTATTGGAGGACAACTTTCGTTGATATTATATTTGATTTCGACGATTTTTGCGGAGGTATCGATCATTAGATGCTCTTCAATTGCGGAATACAATTGATTATAATTTGAATCTTCGTTGGCTACAATTTCGTCAACATCAAAATCTTTGTATTTCCCAACGTTATCCCACTGACCATTGAGCTGAAGCATAATCGCTAATTTTGATATTATGTCATGTAATTTAATTCAATTGTAGCTAATTATTTGCAATTATTTTCTTCAAAACCTTTGTTTATGAAAAACCAGAGAAAACCAGAGAATATAAGGATACTACAGATATGTTGCCTTGATTATGGTGCGATGATAACCAGAGAAAATCTGCGTAATAGAAGGATTCTACAAATATGTTGCCTTGATTATGGTGCGTTGATTGCGTAAGTAAAATCTCTAACTGAAATATAGGCGATCCCAAAATTCCGCGTCTAAATAATGAAGATTACCGCAGAAAGGATTCTAGTTTAAACAAATGTATATTATTTGTAGCTAAAACATATTTAAGTTGGGTAAATATCAAAACTGAGACAATTTTGATAATAAAATTTCAAATAGTGTATAGGAACGAAAAAATTCAAATTTTTAAAGAGCGTCAATGCTATGTAGTTTTGCCAATTTATTAGTACCTATGGTCGGCCCTGTGCAATGGTCCAACGTAAAACAATGTTCTGGGAGACAATTTGGTTTCTCTGGCCTATTTCTGTATTGGGCTTTTATCGATTGCACTAATGATTGCGGATCTGAAGACACTTTCAATACTAATGACAGGAATTAGATTCACTTGTAATTGTACATGTAGGAAATGCCTAATTATCCTACTTTATATTTGGTTTGACTGAATTTACAAAAACTAAATGGTTGATAAATTTGGAGAAAGTTGTGCTTTAACAAAAATAAATGGCGAACAGATAGGTTGGTTTTTTATTTTGTTTGTAAAACCCTACTTTTAAGTTGTATTTAATTTCTAAAATTTCTTGGTTTAATTTCCGGAATGATTGTTTGTATTAGAAACAAAGTTTCAATAATTTTAAATGTTTTTCCAAGATCATTTCTATCCAAACATTGCTACCAGTCTTAAATGGATCCGTCGGATAATTAGTGTGAAAACAATAAAAGGAACTCACAGAAAGGTCGCCATATAATTGTGCGGCGGACGAACGTAACACAAGTAGTAGTATATCTTTTTATACACTACCGTACTACTCTCGAGTCTCGATAAAGAAAAATCAACCGTGCTTATGTCCTATTTATTTCTTCAATAAAGTGGGTCCATAACCATTATGTTTCGTACTTAAATTTCATTGGTGGATAAAGTTATTTGATATATAAGCTAGTGAAAGATATTAAATTAGTCTAGTTATACACAAACTAACCCGATGTATAAGGTAAAATATGTTCATATTAAATGCTCGCATGATAAAGCGACACGTGGAGCTGAACACAGAAGGCAATCAGGTCCGAAAACGATCTCGTCTGTTCCCGAAAAGAATGGTGCTCATGAAAATGAAATAAATGTCTGCCACCCGGTAACATTTAATAGAGAATATTCAATAACATTAAGTATATAGTCCGTCAGAGAGAATATGACATTCACTGCCTACCGTTACATATTCTTCAATGGCCCTCGTAATTGTCATTTAAGAAGGGCTTGATCATAGAACCTTGTTCCCTAGGTACCATTATAAATAGAGGCTCAATAATCATTATAAAGGGGACGAATTTTCTAACAAGCTAATACTATACTTTGTTCAAAAGCTCAATTATATTTCATCTTCTTGCTTACTAACATTGTTACTACTGCCTCCGGAAGCTCAGCTCCCGGAATCAAGATTTATACTGTCTTATCTCGATTTCAATGCTAAGTCATACATTCTTGTTTAATTTATTTATCATTTTGGATCAAATTAATTCACGTGTCTATAAACCACGTATAAATTCAACTGTATCATTTTACGGGTAAATATTTTGACGCTCACTGTGGGGCTTAGACAGTTGTGTAATTGAGTTGATCCTTGCATCTATTACTAACCTGTTTGATTCTTTGTTCTTAGCAAAAATCATAGAAAATGACAGATAACGATGTCAACATTGCACACAACGTTGAGACCCAAGGAAATTAGCCTCAGCACGAAGATTCGATCGGTCCCGCAACGAGGGGGATGAGGCCATGCCAGTCCATGGCGGGCAATATCCACGCCACGTTCGAGAGGCAACTCCTAATGATGCTGAAGAAGAGCATGCCGCTGAAACAGTGAGGATCCTGAGGAAGCAACAAAAAGCTATTATGGGTCATCTCTCGCGATAGGATCATGTCATGACGGAGTTGAGGCGGGCGTTGTCGGGTGCTTTCAACAACGCGAATGGACGAGGTCCAATTCCTCCTGGTGCTCTCGCAAATCAAACAACGCATAGGGTCGACAACAATACCCCGAGGGGCGAAGTCGTCTTTGACAGGGCCTGAGGGAACAATAGCGGATCACGTATCAACAATGAGAATGACCCATTTAAAACCAAACTCATGTCGTTTATGAGGGAAATAAACACCCGAATGGACCAGATTCCGGGCGCACCAGCAGTATTGAAAGGATCGAACTCGAAGAAGTACACTCAATTGCCGTTCAAACCAGTGCGACACCAGAGTTGATCCCGAAACGGTTCAAAATGCCAGATGTGCTCAGGTATGATGGGACTTCGGATCCTCAGGAGCACATCACCACCTATATAACGGCGGTGAAGGGAAATGATTTAGCTCCGCACGAGATTGAGTCAGTCTTACTGAAGAAGTTCGGGGAGACCCTTATGAAAGCGGCCATAACATGGTATTCGCTCTTGCCCGAGCACTCAATAGATTCCTTCGAGATGCTCGTAGATTTTTTTATCAAGGCCCATGCTGGGGCCAGAAAGGTGCATACCCGAATGACCGACATATTTAGGATTGCACAAGTAGAGTCTGAATTGCTGCGGGACTTCATGACCAGATTCCAGAAGGAAATAATGCTGCTATCAGCCTACCGGACGAAAGGGCAGCTGAAGCATTCACTAAAGGATTGAATCCGAGAAGTTCTGATGCTTCCCAAAAATTTAAAGAAAGTATGCTCGAGTTCTAGGCAACAACATGGACGGATGTTCACAATCGGTACGAGTCAAAGATAAGAATTGAGAAAGATCAGCTTAGTTTCCCGGCATCAACCAAGGGCCGGGACCAGGAAAAGAATAAGGAGAGATCAAAGGATGATTTTGACACAAATCGACGGTCTTCAAGGGTTCGATTTTTGCCCTATGAATGGGCTAAAGGACGCGGCAGAGGTTTCCGGCCGGTGGATAAATTCGCTACTAATATGAGAGTTGATCGAGGCGGAATAACATATAACTGTAGGACAAGGAGTTATCAGGTTCCCGGGATTCCTCCTACCCTAGGCTTTTCGAATACAACTTTAACGCCAGCGTGGTGGAGTTGGTGTCTGCTATGAGGAACATTAAGGAAGCATGGTTCCCGAAACTAATGTGATCCGATCCCAGTCAAAGGGATCCTAATTTGTGGTGCGAATACCATGGGACCAACGGCCACCGGACATGGGATTGCCAACATCAGCGCAAGGAGGTAGCGACATTGCTGAAAAACGACCATCTCAGAGAATTCTTGAGTAATCGGGCTAAAATATTACGGCCGCAATCGTGATAATGCGGAATCTTCAAAAGCAGGTGAAAAACCCCATGTTTGACGATCAACATGATTTTCAGGAGGGGGGGAGATTAATAGTGTGTCATTTTTTGTGACAAAAAGACAAAGGTGTCAATGACCCATAACAAGAGACTCCGGAAAGTCGCTGAGGACATCATTACTTTCACAAAGGAAGACGCATATGGACTACTGCTATAGCATAATGATGCATTGGTAATCTCTTTAAATGTCTTAGATTTTAAAATTAAATATGTTTTGGTGGACCCAGAAAGTTCGGCCAATATTATCTAGTGGAGAGTGCTGGAGCAAGTCAAGCTCACCGAAAGTATCATTCCAGCCACAAAACTCCTCGCCAGGTTCAACATAGCAAGCATGAAAACCCGAAGACAGATCCTGCTGCCCATGAATATTGAGAGGGTGATGAAGACGACCCTTTTTGAGGCAGTGGTCGAATATATGGGCTATAATATTATCCTGGGGAGGCTGTGATTGCACGGGATGAAGGCTGTGTCGTCAACATACCATCAATTGCTGAAATTCCAAACTCCTGAGGTAATTAAACAAATAAGAAGTGACCAACCGACAACAAGAGAGATGAACGCAATCTCAGTTTCTAATAGCAAAGGGAAAGAACATGCAACATAGCAATTATAGGAACCGGTGCCTGCTCTCGAAGCGAAGTCAACCAGGGAAAGGAGTCGTCATAATCCTATCAGGTACCTAGATATTTCCAAGTACCAAAAGAAACGGATGCAACAAAATCCACATCGAAAAAACTTGAGCAAGTCGCGTTGTTCAAAAAGTTCTTGGAGAGGAATTTCCACTAGGGGACAAGGCTGAACCCCGAGATCAGGTATGGAATGATCGAATTTCTTAACTATTTTGCTTGGTCGAATGCGGATATGACATGTATCCCACTAGAAGTGGTCGTGCACAAACTAAGCTTGTATCCTAACATCCCTCCGGTAAAATAGAAAAAACGTCCTATTGCCGAGGTCAGAAACAAATTCGTCAAAGAAGAGGTAACTCGTTTGTTTGATATCTGTTCAATCCGATAGGTAAAGTATCATGACTAGCTAGCTAACGTAGTAGTAGTTCCAAAGAAAAATAATATATTTCGCATGTGCATAGACTATAAGGACCTAAATATGGCGTGCCCCAAAGACTCATTCCTATTGCCAAACATTGATCAAATGATCGATGTGAGAGCCGGGCATGAGTTAATGTTTCCTTGATGCTTACTCCGAGTACAATCAAATCAAGATGAACCTGGAGAATCAGGAAAAAACTTCGTTCATAACAAACTTCGGCACATATTGTTATAATGTGATGCCTTTCGGGCTAAGAACGCCGGAGCCACTTATCAGCGGCTCATAACCAAAATATTTAAGAAACAAATATGGAAAACCATGGAGGTTTACATAGATGATATGATGGTTAAGTATTTGAACGCAAGTGATCATCTTAAACACCTATAAAGAAACCTTTGACATCCTAAGGAAGCACAACATGAAGCTCAACCCCGAGAAATATGCATTCAGAGCCAGCTTCGGTAAGGTCTAGGGATTCCTCGTGTCACAAAAGAGGATCGAGGTTAACCCCGATAAAATTAAGGCCGTCGAAGACATCCCAGACTAGCTATCAAGCGTGAAAGAGGTTCAAAGGTTGACAGAAAGACTGGCCGCTCTGAGCACATTCATTTCTCGGTCTTCAAAAAAATGACATCATTTCTTCTCACTCCTCAAAAAGAAGAACAACTTTGAATGGATTCTGGAATGTAAGCAGGCTTTGAAGGATTTGCAAAGGTATCTGTTGAGCATTTTAAAGAGAAATTTGGGGGTTTTAGCCTAAAGTTTCATAGATTGAGTTTTTGAGTTTTGAACATCGATTCAGAGTTAGATTTGAGTGAAACTAGTATGATTGGACTTGAAATTTAATGGGTTGTCAGATTTTGTGAGTGTTGTCGGGTTCCGTGGGGTGGGACTGGGTTTGATTTTTGGTTGATTTTTGGCTTTTGAGTAAAGATTCGACCTTTATCTACTGGAATTGCTTCCTTAGACTTTATTTGATGTATTTGAGTTGCTTTTGGCTAGTTGCGAGCCGTTCGGAGGTCGGTACGCGCGGGATGGTATTTTTGGAGCATCGCTTGGCTTGTTCAGTAGTTGATTTGGTTTGTTCGAGGTAAGTAACACTTCTAAACTTGGTGTTGAGGGTATGAACCCATGAATATAAGTGATATGTGTTTGGTGTTGAGGTGGCGCACATGCTAGGTGACGGGTGTGTGGGCGTGCACCGTGTGAATTGTGACTCGGTTATTTCTGTGCAACTGTGTAATTACCTAATCTTATTTGTATCTATGAAATCTTTACGTGCTAGAGTAATTGAGTTGTGATCCATGTTAGAAACTATGTCTAGGCTATATTCTTATCCTGTTGGGACCCACTAAGGTCATTTCTGCTATTGAGTTATTTGCTTACATAGCAATTACATACACAGTCATACGCATTCATTTGCATATCATATCTCAGTATCTGTTACCATTTACTGATACATCACATCATCATTTTGGGCTAATTTTCATGACATTGTGAGCCCGAGATACTGGAGAGATTGATGACTAAGTGAGGCCGAGTGCTTGATGGTGAGGATATTGATGGGATCGTGTTGCACGCCATAGAAGGTATTGTTGATTTATGATGGGATCGGGCTGCATGCTACAACATATTTTATTAATTTATGCCATGATTGGCTTGTTATAGCGCTTGGGCTGAAAGAGCCACTTCGGAGTCTGTACATACCCTAAGTGAGCGCGGGTACCTACTGAGTTCGAGTGCCGAGTGCGAGTGTCGAGAGCGAGTACCGAGTGATTGGGATGACTGAGTGAGTGTGAGGACTGAGTAACTGGGAGGACTGAGTGATTTGATACTCTGAGAGTATGCATATGGTTTTATCACTAAGTTGCATTGCATTCGACATGCACACTTGATATAGAGGCATAAAGATGCATTTTCCTCATGTTGTACGACATTGCGGCATTCATAACTTCACATACACATTGACATGTAGGCATAGAGATGTAGTTTCCTCATGCCATTTGAAAATTAAACATTTACCTGTTTAAAGTTTTGGGAAAATCACTGTTTTACAAACGTACTCATATTTTGGTGATTTCGGTAAAAGATTTGGGTTTTCACTGACATACTTGAAAAGCATGCCTATTTTTCAAAATTGTGAATGAGTTGAGCACTATATCTCTGAGTTACTTCTTTTATCACTTTTATTATGTTGTTATGAACTGTTGTTGGCTATTGGTGTACGACTCCGACCTTTGTTCCAGCTCGTCACTACTTTCAACCTAAGGTTAGGTTTGTTACTTTTTAAGTACATGAGATCGGTTGTACTCATACTATATTTTTACACCTTGCATGCAGATGTCGGATGTTGATGTTGCCGTGCACGATGGGAGCTGGATTTGAAGATGTACATGCGTTCCAGTTACAGCTGCCTCTTGTTCATGATAGCCCTAGACTTATAAAAATCTGTTTATGTATATTCGGACAGATGGTGTATTTTTATTTTATACTAGCTGTGTAAACTCTAACTCTTAGAAGCTCATGATTTGTACTACCGGTCCTTGAAAATTCTTGTATAAAAGCAGTTTTATTATCATTTCTTTTCTTAATAAATCTCATTTAAATTGAATAGTTGTTAATTGGCTTACCTAGCAGGTTGGGTTAGGTGCCATCACAACTAGGTGGATTTTGGATCGTGACAGTGAACAAAGTTCAAACTCCTGATGTCGATTCTAACACCATCAACACTTTTTTGGTAGCCAAAGGTAACAGTCCCGGACTGAAATCGGCCACAAAATCGGTTAAAACTTGTGACATAATCGCAGTCCTAGGTTTATACTCTATATTAAATTCACTCATTTCGACGCCCCACTTGGCCAGCCTACCTGAAAGTTCAGGTTTATGAAGAATATTCTGCAGGGGAAAAGTGGTCACAACGGCTATCGGATGGCATTGGAAATAAAGCCTAAGCTTTCGAGCGTCGATTACGAGAGCTAAGGCCAATTTTCTAGATGTGGGTAATGGGTTTGTGCTCCTATTAGAATTTTACTAACATAATAGATAGGGATTGCGCACCTTCATCCTCACAAACTAAAACGACACTTACCGCTACCTCTGAGATCGCTAAGTAGATCAGTAGTTGTTTGTTTTCCTCCGAGTTTTACAGTAATTCATAATCCAACTGCCAAAAACGAAGATGGATTTATAAAATAAAATCAAAACCAAGTATAAAACACTTACCCCAATCCTTGTGATGAAATTTACTTTAAAATCGTCTCAATCCGAGCCCCCAATCGCAAAATATGATGAAAGAACCAAAACCTCAAAATATATAGAATCTACCGAGGCATCGTCGTATCTGCGACACACTTAGACTCTTCTGCGGCGTCACTTTTGCGACAAAACTCCGCTCCTGCGGAAAACACTGGAACTACACCCTTTCGCACATGTGCAACAGGACCCGCTTCTGTGCAACTAGCTACGCTCATGCACACATCCTCGCTTCTGCGATCACTCCCACCGCTTCTGCGCTACCGCAGATGTGGTCCACTTCCATGCTTCTGCGGATGCTCTGTTCCAACTTACTTTGCTTCTGCTTTCACTTGGCCACATTTGCGGCTCCACACTTGTGCCCAAAATTTTGCAGGTGCGGTCACACCAGGTTCAGCAAGGGCCAGCCATCCCACATGAATGAAAGATGATCTGAAACACGTCCATAACTCACCCGGGCCCCTCGGTACCCTGTTCGAATATACTAACAAGTCTTATAATATACTATTGACCTAGTCTGGGCCTCATATCACACACAACAACATCGAAATGACGAATCGCACCTCAAATCAAACTTAAATGAACTTGAACTTTCAACTTCCAAAACTAGCGCCGAAACACATCAATTCAACCCGGAATGAACTCAAATTTTGCACACAATTCCCAAATGACATAATGAAGCTATTCCAATTCCCGGATCCACAATCCGAATCCGATATCCTTAAAGTCAAATTCTGGTCAAACTCATGAATTTTCCAAACCTTTAAATTTCCAACTTTCACCAATTAGTGTCGAATCCTTCTAGAAATATCCAATTGCAAAGCCGGACATACACCCGAGTCCAAAATCACCATCCGGACCTAACAGAGCCCTCAAAACTTAGTTCTGGGGTCAAATTCACAAAAGGCAAACTTGGTCAACTCTTCCAACTTAAAGCTTAAATCATGAAATTCATTCTTCCAAATCGATTCCGAATAACCTGAAAACTAAAACCGACGATTCACATTAGTAATAATACATCATACAGAGTTACTCATGCCCTCAAACTACCAAGCGAAGTGCAAATGCTGGAAACGACCGGTCGGGTCGTTACATCCTCCCCCACTTAAACATACGTTCATCCTCGAACGTGCCAAGAGTTGTTTCAAGGCGATCAAATCACTGTGTAACCTTACCATGCACATACCTGGGGATGATCCCATGTCACCCTATTCTATATAGGCCCGACAACACAACATAACTGAAGATCATTACTTTGACCTTAGCCCCTAAACATTAGAATCTAATTTCTAACACCCGAAATTTCCTACAAGACCTGAACCTCGCGCCTACACACTATACAAGTCTAAACAAGCTGTATCAAGCCATATCCATAACCCAAGATGTAATCACATGACCTACCACACGACTCATATACCTGTAGCAAGATTTCAGATCACAGTAGCTGTTCAAAATAACCCATTATCAAAAAAAGCCTCATTCAAAAAACCTTCGTACCATGTCGATGATGAAATAAACACGCGGGAACTCATAACCATTCATCATATCAACAAGCCATGGAGATCCTAATCTTTCGACAAGAACTATAGCTAATTCTTAAGCCAATCAACGACATTATCCTTCCAAATATACCAAAAACAAATCTGATAGCACCCATTCTAGGTCCAATGACCTTATTTTATGAAGCCCATCTATCCTATTGACATGCCATACCAATGCTACCTAGAATCACAACCTGTGTATTCTGTGTACTAATAAGCAATAACTCAAATGTACTCAATCATGAAAAATGACTCAAACAAGAGAACCATCCTGCAACTTCAACAAGTACCACCACAACCGCAGTGCTACAAACCCACCATACTTAGTAGAACAAAGACATACGAATCTAAAACAAAGGATCATATCCCAGCTGCAATGCGTGACCCCATCCAAACACTGGTCCGTATGAAATACCTCCAGTTACCATGCTCAAAATCAACAACCACACGCAATTTGACATCAAGTACCCAAGGTGCATGACCGTAACCATGGAGAAGCAAATAACACAATATACCACAACCGAAAAAGTTCATAACCAAAGCGCAATCAACCATTCCACATCCCAATAACCATCCCAATCAAATTTCGCTATAAGGCCCAAATAGAACCGCACCATGTATGCATATAGCCAAAGAATCACAACCCCTTGTGGTATAGAAGGGTAACTCATAGAACATATCAGAACACGAATACGCTCAACTCTAACCGAATGGCACATCCCTCAATAATAGGAGAATAGAGTCAACCAATCCGACCCAATGTAGAATATACATCCTCATTGGGCCTACCAACGGACCCCAAATCAACTCTGGTCACCCATAAATAGATAAATAACCCTTCAAAAGACTACAATGATTGAATTATAACACATACTATCATCTGGCTAGCTTTGGCCACAACTTCACAGTCTACAACCACGAAACAATCTGCTTCTAAGAACTCCCAGTCTCCAAATTCATAGAACACACGAATCACCATATCTTCTCCTTACTCCACTACCCGAATGTCTAAAATATCTCCCATACACGATCATCCCACAAGGAATACTTCAATAATTCTTCCATGCCACATAGCAAAATTTGAATATCAACAGTCAATCAACTATGTGAGTACCTCAATACCAATGAAGCATCCGTAAATAAACACTCAGTGCGCCTTCTGAAATGCGCACCCTTTCTACGAAATTACCAAGCCGTTATAACATTAATCTATATATTTGAAACTAACCATGTTGTCCAAAATTCATGACCTTCCCTCCATATATGAACCGTAAACTTGCACATGCAAAATTCAATCCTACACAATACACTGCATCTATCATGCCATCATATGAAACATACGAGAATCTCATAATCAACTCTAAGTCACAAGCAGAATACATACCCGATCAGTCAAAAACCTTCTATTTGATCTTATCCAGAAGAAAATCACAATACACAACATGTTCTTCACTCCAGTAGGTAATATCCATCCCAAGTCATGATAGAAACCATCAAGAACTCTTCAAAACCCATTTGCCCATAACCAAACCATCAGAACTGAGTCTCTCTAACTCAACCAAACTACGCAGGTTGCCAAACCCAAGAGTGTTGACATCAAACCACTTGTAGATCCTCACCACATCATAAGTACCCAAAGAACCGATCATATCTATTACAATGCTAATCCAACTTACTTCCAAGTTGTCCCATTTCTCCGAGTTCCTTCCAAATTTCTCTCAAGCTGGCACTTCTCCTTGTTAGAATACCACGATCCTCACCCAAAGCCCACCACAAGAGATCCTAGCATATAACCATGCCGCCATAAGGCCCATAAGCTATTGTATTCCCTCTTAAGCACCCCCAAACATATCGCAATCGAGATACCCACTCCGAAGAGGCCTTTTGTGAATCTGAAGTCATTTCCTCTGCCTTTCTAATATCGAAATGTAAAATCCATAATGATATAGAAATACCGCGAGTCTAAACACCATCCAATGTAAATCTTATATCCTAGCCATATACAAATCCGGACAAATTCTCAATTGCTATATATAATTCTTGAATCCATTAGATCCTTCTCGAGAGTCATCCATTCTGCTCAAATCTCAATTATGTCGCCCAAACGGGCCTAACGACATGTGCCCTATTAGCAGAAAAACACCCAAAGAAGTAATCCACACCTTTAAGTAACCGAGCAATTTCCTACTCCACGCACACTACATCCTTCACGAATAACAACTCAATCATTCCATGATTCCCATATACCCATAAAGTGTAACACATCCCGTATCCAGAAATTTATTTACTCGAGTCATCCTCGATCTCAATCTCGGCAAGTCATAATCGATCCACAAGTATGCCTCAGACCGAAACCAATACAACACGCAACCATGCAATGAAATTGTCGATAGCAGACTCCCCCACTTGGCTCAATGCCATAGAATAGAACATGACAATCAGGTCAACTTTCTCAACCAAATTCAAATTCAAATCTCAACACATATACCCCGCTGGTAGAAAGGAAACTCTCCTCACAACATTATAAGAATCACACCTCCGTAGATTACTTCGCGGGATATAACCCACCTACTTAGCCTTAAATTGGCATCTTGCTATACCCTTTCGCAGCCACGATTACTACGCCGTCACTTAATCTTCCTTGAGTCTGAACTTACCACAAGACATGAAAATATACTTCGTTCCACAATTAAACAACGTGAAAAATCTTTCAACACACTCAACTCAAGACTATACGTCACATCAAGACAACAATTTATCACCCAATAGTCCTTTTTACATCTCAAACAAACTCATTTCATCACATTCAAACCATTTAAAAACATCCCACAGTCACATCATACTCATCATATAGCCATCCAACCACTCATCGAGTCACAAATTCCACTCATAAGGATGCTACCGGACATATAAGTCCAAAAGCACGTGCTCACACAACCGAAATCTCCGTGCTCAAACTATAGACATAACCCGGTTTCAAGTCCTTCAGACTTGCCCATCATCAGCACACAAAGATCACATCTCGCATCTCATCCATGGAATAACAAGCCAGCGATGCACAACTCATACCGAGCACTCACATGCGCACACGAATGTGTAGAGGGAATTCAAAAAGTTATGTTTGAAGCTGAAACAATGTCGTATGATAAGGAAAGAAATATGGGAAGTTTATCCTAAATGCCATGTAGCCTCTCAAAGATAGGAATGGACATCATCATACCGATCCGCAAGATTCTACTAGACATTTGCTCATGACTTGTAGAACCTATGAACCTAAAGTTCTGATACCACCTTGTCACGACAAAAAATCCACCTAGTCGTGATGGCACCTAACCCAACCCATCAAGTAAGCCAATTAACAACTATCCAATTTAAATAATATTTATTAAGAAAAGAAATGATAATAAAACTATTTTTTTACAAGAATTCCCAAGGACTGGTAGTACAAATCATGAGCTTCTAAGAGTTAGAGTTTACAAAGCTAGTATGACGTAAATACATCATCTATCTGAATATACATAAACAGATTTGTATAAGTCTAGGGCTACCATGAATAAGAGGCAGTTGTAACTGGAACGCAGGTACATCTTCAAATCCAGCTCCCGCCATGCACGACAACATCAAGTTTCTTTGATATTTTTAAACCGACCCCATGTACTCAAGAAGTAACAAATCTAACCTTAGGTTGAAAGTAGTGATGAGTTGGAACAAAGGTCGGAGTCCAACACCAATAGCCAACAACAGTTCATAACAACATAATAAAAGTAATAAAAGAAGTAACTCAGAGATATAATGCTCAACTCGTTTACAATTCCGATAAATAGGCATGATTTTCAAGTATGTTAGTGAAAAAGCCAAATCTTTTACCGAAATCACCAAAATATGAGTACGTTTTGTAAAACTATGATTTTTCCCAAAACTTTCAACAGCTAAATGTTTCATTTTCAAATGGCATGAGGAAAGTACATATCTATGCCTACATGTCAATGTGTATGTGAAGTCATGAATTACGCAATGTCGTACAACATGGGGAAAATGCATCTTTATGCATGTATGTCAAGTATACATGTCGAATGCAATGCAACTCAGTGATAAAACCATACGCACACTCTAAGAGTATCAATTCATTCAGTCCTCACAGTCACTCAGTCCTCACAGTCACGCAGTCCTCCCAATCACTCGACACTCGCCCTCGACACTCGCACTCGGCACTCATACTCAGTAGGTACCTGCGCTAACTTAGGTTGTGTATAGACTCCCGAGAGGCTCTTTCAGCCCAAGCGCTATAACAAGTAAATCATGGCATAAATCAATAAAACATGATGCGACGTGCAGCTCGATCCTATCATAAATCAACAATACCTTCTACGGCGTGCAGCACGATCCCATCAATATCCTCACCATCAGGTACTCGGCCTCACTCAGTCATCAATCTCTCCAGTCTCTCGGTCTTACAATGTCATGAAAATCAGCCCAGAATGATAACGTGATATATCAATAAATGGTAATAAAGACTGAGATATGATATGCAAATGAATGCATATGACTGTGTATGTAATTGCAATGTAAGCAAATCACTCAACAACAGAAATGACCTCAGTGGGTCCCAACAGGATAAGCATATAGCCTAGACATGGTTTTTAACATGGATCACAACTCAATTACTCTAGGACGTAGAGATTTCATAGATACAAATAAGATTAGGTAACTGCACAGGACCACAGAAATAATCGAGTCATACTTCACATAGTGCACGCCCACACGCCCGTCACCTAGCTTGTGCGCCACCTCAACACCAAACACATATCACGTATATTCATGGGTTCATACACTCAGCACCAAATTAGGCTAAAACCCCCAATTTCTCTTTAAAATTCATAATCCAACTGCCAAAAATGAAGATGGATTCATAAAATAAAATAAAAACCAAGTATAAAACACTTACCCCAATCATTGTGATGAAATTTTCTTCAAAAATCATCTCAATCCGAGCCCCTAATCTCAAAATATGATGAAAGAACCAAAACCTCGAAATATATAGAATCTGCCCAGGCATCGTCGCATCTGCAACACACTTAGCCGCTTTTGCGGTGTCGCTTTTGCGACAAAACTCCGCTCCTACAGAAAACACTGGAACTCCACCCTTCCGCACCTGCGCAACAGGACCCGCTTCTGCGCAAACGTAGGTGCGCCACAAGCTAGGCTCGTGCGTACATCCTCGCTTTTGCGATCACTCCCACAGCTTCTGCGCTACCGCAGATGTGGTCCACTTCCCCGCTTTTGCGGCTCCGCACCTACGCCCAAAATTCTGCAGGTGCGGTCACACTAGGTTCAACAAGGGCAAGCCATCCCACATGAATGAAAGATGATCTGAAACACGTCCATAACTCACCCGGGCCCCTTGGGACCCCGTTTGAATATATTAACAAGTCTCATAACATAATACGGACCTAGTCGAGGCCTCAAATCACACACAACAACATCGAAACGACGAATTGCATCTCAAATCGAACTTAAATGAACTTGAACTTTCAACTTCCAAATCTTGCGCTGAAGCACATAATATCAACCCGGAATGAACTCTAATTTTGAACACAAGTTCCAAATGACATAACGAATCTATTCCAATTCCTGGAACTACAATCCGAATCTGATATCCTCAAAGTCAACTTCCGGTCAAATTTATGAATTTTTCAAACCTTCAAATTTCCAACTTTCGCCAATTAGTGACGAATCCTTCTAGAAATATCCAATTTCAAATTCGGGCATACGCTTGAGTCCAAAATCACAATCTGGACCTAATGGAGCCCTCAAAACTTCATTCTGGGGGTCAAATTCACAAAATTCAAACTTGGTCAACTCTTCCAACTTAAAGCTTAAATCATAAAATTCATTCTTCCAAATCGATCCGTATAACCTGAAAACCAAAATCGACGATTCACATTAGTCATAATACATCATACAGAGCTACTCGTGCCCTCAAACTACCGAGCAAAGTGCAAATGCTCGAAACGACCGGTCGGGTCATTACATTCACGGACAGAGCTTCCAATGTGAGATGGTCCAGGATCAACGTAGTACTAATCACACCCCCGGGGGAATCTGTAAGGCAGTCCATAAGAATCGTTCCTCTGACTAACAATGAAGCAGATATGAAGCTTTGATTATAGCACTCGAGCTGGCCCGAGGACTAGACTTCGAGGTCATAGAAATTAAATGCGACTCCCAGTTGGTAGTAAATTAGGTCTACGGGATCTTCGAAGCCAAAGAGGAACGCATGCAATAGTATGTAGTGAAAGTCCAGGCTCTGCTCGCACGGTTCAGGGAATTTGGGATCGTCCACGAAAATAAAGGGATCGGACTCCAGTACGGTCGTGCAACTTATGTATTCGGTATTGGATACAGACAGCTATTACAAAGTAAATGCGACTAATTTGGTATGGGAATGGCAAAATGAGATCATTGACTATCTAGAGCATGGAAAATTATGCGAAGATCCTAAGGCATCTCGGGCACTACGCACTAAAGCAGCTCGATATAACTTCAAGGGAGGTCAATTGTATAGAAGATCCTTCCAAGGCCCGTTGTCCCGATGTTTGGGAGCTTCCGAAGCCAACTATGTCATTCGGGAAGTCCATGAAGGGATATGTGAAAATCACTCAGGCGTGGCATCTTTGGTGCTAAAGTTAATTCGGGCAGGATACTACTGGCCTCGGATGGAACAAGACGCCAAGGCTTATGTTCAGAAATGTGATAAATGTCAACGTCACACACCATTGGTACATCAACTAGTATAGTTATAACACTCGTTTTTGTCGCCATGGCCGTTCATGAAGTGGGGGATGGATATAGTTGGTCTGCTACCACCAGCCCCTGGTAAGGTAAGTTTTTTTTTTAATTTTAACTGACTATTTTTCTAAGCGGGTTGAAGTAGGTCCTTACCAAAAAATCGGCAAATGCGAAGTGGTAGATTTCTTGTGGGAAAATATAATATGCTGATTTGGGATACCAAACAGGCGATAATTTATAGGCGCAAAGGTCACAAAATTCCTTGAAGGCTTGAAAATCAAAAGGATCACATCATCGCCATATCATCCGAGCGCAAACGGTCAAGCAGAATCGACAAATAAGGTGATTATTCAAAAACTCAAAAAGAGATTGGAAACAGCCAAAGGTAAATGGCCCGAAGAGCTACCAGGAGTATTATAGGTGTATCGAACAACGGTCAAATCAAGTACGGGGGAGACTCCTTTCTCTTTTGTATATGGAGCGGAAGCCCTGATCCCGGTGGAAGTAGGGGAACCTACCTTGAGATATTTCTAAACGGATGAAGAAACAAACAACAAAGCAATATTGGTCAAATTGGAGCTGCTCGGCGAACACATGGACTAGGTGCATATAAGAATGACAGCTCAAAAATAGAGAATGAAAAGATATTATAATCAAAGAGCCAACCTCCGTTATTTCAAAGTAAAAGACTTGGTTTTAAGGAAAGTAACTCAGAACACCCGGGAGCTCAACGTAGGGAAGCAGGGTCCGACTTGGGAAGGCCCCTACCAGGTTTCAGCTGTCACCGGGAAAGGGTCATACAAATTGGAAAATCAAGATGGAGTAAAGGTACCGAGCAACTGGAATGTGGCACACCTCAAAAGATACTATTGCTGATTAGCCTCGCCTATACAGAAAGTATGCGTTGCACTCTTTTTCCCTTCCTCCAATTTTTGTCCCAATTGGGTTCTTCTGGCAAGGTTTTTTCAATGAGGCAGCAACGAAAATCATACTACGAATGAAGCTTCGTCAGCAGTTATAAGACCTTAAAATGACAAGGCACACAAACAACGGATCACTAGGGAACAATTAGATAATCTTTTGCTCGGTAGCAAAGTTCCTACCACTATGTAAAATTTGTTATCGGGCCAAGGGTTACCCGACCGTTAACTAGTGCAAGCCACTGAGGGGTTGTTAGATAGTCTTTAGCTCGATAAAAAAGTTCCTAAAGGGAAGTGAAGCTTGCTATCGAACTAGAGATTATCTAACCATCCACTAATGGAATCTTCGAAGAAGCAAGACTTCCAGTGTTTAAATTCGCATTCTTCACATTAGAAAACTTGGGGGATGATATGAGAATACGAAAATAACTGCCACATCCACTGGGATTACAAAACCTAGAAACAAAGTTTTATCATCGAGATCGAGGACTGTACGGCCAGCCCCTAAAAATAAGTTGTACAAGTTAGCCACAAGTAAAGGCAATTTCTTTTTAGCACAATGAATGCTTATTTACTTTTAAAAATGGAAGGAATAAAGTAAAGTCCTTTTATTTTATCTTATTTCTTGTCCGAACGATGAATTAATTTTATCATTTGAAAGTTAAACAAGTACTCCAAATGCTAGTGCCGTAATGAACAAGAGACGTCCTCTTCAAGAGCACCGTAAACATAAGAGGGCCCTCTCTTATGAAACCCTCACGATAAAGGTTTGATTCTGGAAGAGCTTATGCCCAGAATTCAAATGCTCTTGGGGAAAAATACACTCGAAGCATTGCATAATTCGACACAAAGAGAAAAACTTACGCAATACTTAAACGAAATGTAAGCAAAAAGAAAAACTTGCACAATACTTAAACGAAAAAATACTTCTATTTACAGCAAACGTACCAAACAGTATAAATACAAAGGTATGGAAAATAAATGAAAGGAAAAGGCTAAACTACTGCACCCCCGGAATCCGGAGGAAGAGAAGTATTTGTATCCCCGGGAGAAGCAGGCGGATCCGCCGCTGACTCAATATCTTGGCCTTCACCATCTTGGCCTTCAGCATCATCACCTTTCGGTTCTTCTTCTCTTCCCGAGAACTTGGAACTAGAACTAAAAGAGTCGGCAACATCAGGCTGGACGGGGAGACCCCTTCGGGCAAATGACTTCAACTCACGTGCCTTTTCGATTTCGGCATCAAAGTCAATGACGTTCGCTTTGGCCTCTTCTGGGGTTTTTCTCCTCATGCTATACATAGAATATGTTACTTCAACAATGAGGAAAACCGCTCGACGCTGAAGTTCTTCTTTAAGATGGTCAACCTCGGTCGAAAGGTTATCCCGCTCAGATCTAGTGGCCCAGAGGCTAACATTAAGGTCACGGACAGTGGAGTTGAAAACTTTATTATTGTCTATGACTCTCTTATGCCTCTCTTCAAACCGGGCATACTTCTCCACAACAACAACAACTTCTTCAGCTTTGGAGTTCAAGGCTCCCTCCAAATTATTCAGTCTTTTAGTAGAGGCAGCCTCGCAATCGGATGCAGCAAGGACGACATTGTGGACCTCAACCCACTTTGCCCTAGCTTCTTCAAATTATACCCTTAACAGGGCAGCGGCCTCTTGGCCGAGGGTTACCACCTCTTACTCGCTTTGCTGTAACTGAACATCCAACTCAACGGCCTTAGCAGCTCGTGCTTCTAGTTATGGGAGATGAGTAGCAATTTGATCTCGCTCGACCAACAATTGATCCCACTCGGAGGTAAGTTCCTTATTACCAAGAATCAACCTCTGAAGGCCCTCGGAAATAAGGAAGTTAGCCTGTAAAATAGAAGTACAAACTAAAAACCTTGCCATAACAACAATAGAAGAAATAACAAAGAAAATAAAGATTATACCGTCGCTGCGTTATGTAAGGCATTACTCAACAAACACTCTCCCAAGAGATATTGTATTTTATTCCTATCTTTTTCTAAAGCTAGAGGCTTCAGATAATTAGCAAGTTCCACCGGTCGGGACAGCAGATGGCATCCAGTAGAAATTGAGAGGGAGACATTTCTCCTCCTATGTGGATCTTCGGAGGGGGCATAATAATTATGCCCTAAATTCCCATGAACTAGGAACTGGGGAAGAGAGACATCTTCCTCTCGGACAACTGCGGCCGGTGGAGATGATGTAGTAGTTGCTGGTGGCGAAGGCAAGGTCAGAGAAGAAGGAGATGAAGTTGATTGTGTTGTAGGTTGAGAAGCAGTTATGACAAATGCAGTTCTAGTTGTTGGTTTCTCATCAACCGAAGACGAAAGAGATCTGGTACCCATCCTCACGGCACCGGGTACGACGACTAGGATGCGGAAGCGAGAATTAGCATCTTTTAGCATGTCATATTCCCTCAATAACACCAGGGTGTCATCCTCGATTGGCATAACTAGCTACGCAAATTGAGCATTCTGTTGAGTTGATGAAGGTCGTCATCTTCTATATAGAGAAGCCCACTCATCACTGGCTCCTCGATCGTCATCAATCACCACAGTGTCTGTGGTTGGCTTGGGCGTGACGCTCATTACCACAGTGTCCGCGGGTGGCTTGGGCGCAGCGTTCCTCGCCTTTTTGCTTTTACCCCCAGTAGCGAAAGAACGTCGCCTTTTTTGTTGCTTGTTCTCCGGCTGGGGACTCCGAGAAGAAGCACTTGCACCGGAAGCAGGCTCGGTGATACCTGTTCGAGTAAAAGCCTCATACAGCAACCTCGCCGCATCAACCAGATCAGCTAGAACGTCCTCCTCAGGGACGATAATAGAGTCTTGCGGAAGACCTGAATTCAGTAGGAAAGAAAGGTTTAGCAATTTTTCTTATACGAGAAGTGAAGACAACATAAGTTCAACCCACCATGATTTTTGGCCTTCCATCCAGATTTAAGGGCCAGTTCCTTCCACTTGCGGGTCTCAGACATAATGACATCTAGAATCTTCTGGACCCACAAGTCCAAGCGTTTAACCCTAGGTGGTGTCCACCGAGTTGCTGAAATAGAGAAAGAAGAAGGATCACGAATAGCATGGGACAACTTTTAACTAGAAATACAGACGATGTACTTACGAGTGCGGTTCCATAATTCAGGAAAGGATGGAGTCGTGGCCGGGATAATATCCTCGGTGGTGACCTCAACGAACCGCTCCATCTACTCACGGCCATTGTCATCATCTATTCTAGTTAGCAAAGCATGGTGACTGCGTTTGCTAAAGTTTATCATCCCCCCACGGAAAATCTTGGGAGAATAAAGACTCATCAGTCGATCCAGGGATAGCTCTTCTCCCGTCTCTTGGCATAGATGTCAAACACAAGCAACAATCCGCCACACAGAAGGGCTCACATGTGCCAAGTAGACTTGGTAACGAAGGCAAAACTCCAAGATAATGGAGTTAAGCCCCCCGCTCAATGAGAACAGGCCCAGAGTAAAGGGATACATATAAACATACATAAAACCCTTCTTGTAGAAGGTTACTCGCTTCGCCAGGTCATGAGCAATGATGTTCAAATCTTGACAACCACAATCTTCCTTCACAGTAGGGATGCTATAAGGATGGATGGAAGAAGGATACATGCCAACTCTTCGTAATTCTTAGTTGTAATAAGCTTTCTGGGAATGATGGTGCTCACCGTGGGAGGAGCAACATCATCAACACGTTCTTTGTTTTTTGAAGCATTGGAATTTCTGAAAGAGGAGGCCATTGTTATCAGAAGAGATTAAGGGTTTTTTCTCTGAAGAAGAAGATTAGAGGAAGTGAAAAATAAGTATGAGTTGAGTAAAGAGAGTTTGAGAAAGTTTGGAAAGTTATGTAGTGTAAAAGGAGAAGGTTGATGCGTATAAGTAAAGGAATATGCGGTTAAGATCGTGGCCATAATTATCTCCATAACCGGCAAAAGTGTTGTTGAATCGTGGGATGACGTGTGTTCGGAGTATTAAATACGGAGAGACGTGCGTCTAATCAACCGTCAGAAACTTTTTAGAAGGTGTCAGAGAATTTTCTGCCAAGAAAGGTATCTTACCAACTTCCCGTTGACACAAGGTTATGCCACCGGAAAGCAGGGAGACTATCTGTATAGGGTAAAATATGTTCATATTAAATACTTGTATGATAAAGCGACACGTGTAGCCGAAGACATAAGGAAACCAGGTCTGAGGGCAACGATCTCGATTGTTCCCAAAGAGAATGGTACTCATGAAAGCAAAATAAATGTATGCCACCCGGTAGAATTTAATGGAGAATATTCTATAGCATTAAGTATATAGTCTATTACAGAGAATATGGCATTCACTTCCTACCATTACATATTCTTTAATGACCCTCGTAATTGTCATTTAAGAAGAGCTTGATCCTAGGACCTTATTCCCTAGGTGCAATTATAAATAGAGGCTCAACAACCATTGTAAAGAGGTTTTCTGACAAGCTAATACTATACTTTGTTCAAAAGCTCAATAATATTTCATCTTCTTGCTTACTAACATTGTTACTACTACCTCCGGAAGCTCAGCTCCCGGAATCAAGATTTATACTGTCTTATCTCGATTTTAACGTTAAGTCTTACATTTTTGTTTAATTTATTTATCATTTTGGGATCAAATTGTATATAAATCATGTACAAATTCAACTGTATCATTTTACGAGTAAACACTCAGACACCCATTATTATTTTAGGAAAATGTCGTATTTCTTCAATTAACAAACAACCACTAACTGCAAGTCCATTACCTTTGGAAAGTGGTCTTTCTTGCTAACATAGAAATAGTCCAATTGGAGTTGAAGCAAATATCAAGGAGATCTTGAATTGTAGGACAAATAATGTAAAGATGTTAACACGTAAATAACATTCTGACTTCTAACTTCTATCTAAGTGCATATGAAGCGAAAGAAACAAACCTAAAATTTGTATGGAGCAAATGCCTCATCTATCAATGTGTTAATTCCTCCATTATCAATTCAGAGCATTTAAAAAATGTCTTGCTTCGAATTGAGTCCACAGGAATCTCAATTGTTGGAAAGGACCTTTGACCAACAATAAAGTTGACTACGTATAACATGTAAGTCACAGGTTTAAATTGTGAAATTAGTTATTGATACTTAGCTAGTGTTTGGCCATAGATTCCCAAGTTTATTCTGAAAAATCTGACTCGGGTGAAATTTGGTTTGAAGATGAAAATGTATTTGGACATCAGTTTTCAAAACATATTTCCCAAATTTATTTTAGAAAAACATGAAACATGACTTATACCCACAAGTTCTAAAAACTATCACAAATACCCAACATTACCATTATCAATAATATTTATTATATTATCGCAAACCATAGTCCTGAACATAAATAAATTTGATACAAAATTATTATTTTTATAATGAACTACATGATACACTATCAGGTGACTGAGAAGACGAAGCAACATTGTTACAAAATAATAAATGGTGGGCTCTTTTATAAAATATAAAAGTTTGGAATAATTTTTTAAAAATATAATAGTGATATTTTGGCCCAAAACAAGCTATTAAGTTGGTTTTGAAATTTGAAATTTTGTCAAAATATAGGCAAAATCTATGGCCAAACTTATGTTTGCCAAGTAAAACCCAATTTTATTTTGATAAAATTTATTATTAAATGAGTCCTTATATTAAAGTAGACTACCTATATTACACTCCGAATATGATCTTTCCCAAATTCTACGTAAATGCGAAATATTTCGTGAAAAAACTTTATTTTTTCTGTCCCGTGTGGACAAACAACTTAACATACGCACGAAGACAAAATATATTCCCAAAGAATCAAGTTTGGGTAAGCAATTCCCAAGTTCTCATGTGACGTGTTAAGTCCGTGAATTTATTATGAAGTTGCTTTCCTCCTAAAAGTTTGACAGGGATGTAGTCCTTTTGTCATTTTATATGTTATTGGTGGTCCATATAACATTTATGACATAATTTTGATGAAATAAATAATACTTTCATCCGTTCCATAATAAGTGATTTCTTAACCTTTTTTTGTGATCCAAAATAAGTAATTTTTTCATATTTCAAGAATGAATGAATTCTTTTTTTCCTACACTATTTTTGGAGTAAATAGTATTGGAGTATGTGTTAGGAGTATTTATGTGAATAGATAGTAAAGGTTAATATGATCAATTTTATTGTTATTTAATATTAAAAGATAAATTTATTAATATATATGAAAACAACCAAAAAATTATTTATTATGCACCGGAGGGATTATTATCATAGAACTGTAACAGGACAAACTTGTCCTAGTTTGTAAATTTTACTCTTGCAGGAAAAGGTTGAGGGCAATTAAAAGTCCCAATAAAAGTACCATCTATTACTCCGTCCTGTTCAAAATATATGATTTTTTTATTTTTTTATTTTGATCCAAAATAAATATCTTTTTGTATAACGAAAAAAGATATAATTTTTAATTTTTCAAATTTATCCTTATTTAAATATCTTTTGCCAGATCCTAATGTGTGACCAGTAACTTTTTTGTTTGTAATTACTGTTGCACGCTGATTGATTTGATCGTGTCTGAATATTTTCAAGCTATTAGTTTCAAAAACATCACATTAAGAAATTATCTACTCTGAGCCAGTTTGAACATAAGAAATTTTTTAATTTTTCAAAAAAAAAAAATATTTTTTTTCGAAAATAGTTTTTGTTCATAAAATTTTTAATTTTCACTTGAAGATATATTTTGAAAATTTTTAAAAATTTGAAAAGTTCCAAAAAGCTGTTTTTTTAAAATTTTCACCCAAATCACTCACAAAACTTTAAAAAGAACCCAAAATTATATTCATATCCAAACACAATTCTAAATTTCAAATACCATTTCAACTCGAAAAAAAAATTCTCCCTATTTTAAAATTTTACAATTGTTATGTCCAAACGCCCACTAAATTTTCCTGCTTACGTAGTTTCGTTAATTAATACATGTCACTTTCTGCGTCATCCAAATTTGGATAATATCTTACAAATCTTAATTCAAAGCCAGTCACAAAACTGGAATATGGATAAAAGATTATCATCCCTTTTATCTTACTTAGAAGTATTCCTTCTGTCACGACCCAAAATCCTAACTTATCATGATATCGCCTATTGTGGTATTAGGCAAGCCGGTATTTATGAAATAATTCCAACACTTAACAGAAATCGGATTTAAAACAGTTTAAATGATAACAACTTCTCATAAACAGGATAGAAAATCTAAAATACAACGCGGAAATTTCCAACATCAGGGTGTCACTAAATACATGAGCATTTATACATCACAAGTCCGAAAAATACCGTCTATAAAAATTTAAAACTAAATACAATAAGTGGAAAGATAGGGAAGGAGAAACAAGGTCTCCGAAACGCCGGCAGCTACCTTGAAATCTCCAGAAGATCAACTGTGCGCGAAAATCAATACCCACTGTGTTCGAAAATACCTGGATCAGCACACGAAATGCAGGATATAGTATGAGTACAACCAACTCAACAAGTAATAATATTAAATAAAGAACTGAAAGTAGTGACGAGCTTTACAGCTATAGTTCAATTATAGTGATTTTTAACATGGAAGGTATGCATACTTTCAAGTTCGACAATTAAAGCCAAAACAGTAATTTCATGTCAAGTTCAACTGAAACAAAGTGTAATATCTTTTAGAAATTATCAAGACACGGATACATGGCAGCTAAGTGCAACAAATATGAAATCGAATGCATCCCCTCAGGGCCACAGTCACTCAGTCCTCCCATTCACTCAACACTCAGCACTAGGCACTCGGCACTCGCATTCAATAGGTACTTGTGCTCACTGGGGGTGTGTGCATACTCCGGAGGGGCTCCTTCAGCCCAAGCTCTATAATCCACACGGACAACTCACGTATTGCATGGACAACTCACGTGCTATAATATAATATCTGGATCCGCACGGATAACTCACGTGCTGCACGAACAAATCACGTGCTATAGTATAATATCCGGATCCGCACGGACAACTCACGTGCTATAGTATAATACGTCACAATCAGGCCCTCGGCCTCACTCAGTCATCAACCTCTCCAGTCTCCCGGGCTCTCAGAAATCATAATAAGCAGCCCGGACAGAAATGATATGATGCATCAAAAATGAACAATAAAGACTGAGATGTAATATATAAATAAATTATGACTGAGTACAAAACAATAATTTAGCAGATAATTCAACATGTACACGACCTCTATGGGTCCCTACAATGCCAACACGTAGTCTAAATATGATTTGTGGTTCAATTTCTCTAATACATGGATAATGTACATATAACAACAGATTATACAACTATACAGTTCCACGAAATTTGACCAAGTCGCAATTCCTACGGTGCACGCCCACACGCCCGTCACCTAGCACGTGCGTCACCTCAAAATCAAATACATGACACGTAATATGGGATTTCGTATTCTTAGAACCAAACTTCGAACTGTTACTTACCTCAGTCCGAGCAAATATCTACTCTAACACACCCTTACCTCGCAAAATGGCCTCTGAATGCCTTGAATCTAGCCATAAACAATGCGATATAATCAATACGGGCTAAAGAAATCAACTCCATAAGAAAATGCTAAGCTATTAATTAAAATAAAAAATAAGCTCAAAAGCCGGCCCCCGAGCCCACGTCTCGAAATTCGATAAAAGTCACAAAATCCAAAATTCCACTCAACCACAAGGCTAACCATACCAAATTTATCAAAATCCGATACCAAATTGTCACCCAAATCCTCAAGTCAAACTCTCCAAATCTCTAGCCTCAAACTCTCAATCTACACCTCAAATACACAACAACCAGGTGAGAAAATCAATGGGGAAGCAACATTATTGATCAAAAATAAGCACAAGGGACTTACCTCAAGAATCCCTTCGAAACCCTCTCAAAAATTGTCTAAACCGCGCTTGAAATGAAGCCAAAATCACGAACCCTTATTTTATTAATCTGCCCAGGCTTTTCGCACCTACGGCCATATATCCGCACCTGCGGAACCGCTTCTGCAGTAAATTCTCCGCTTCTCCAGAAGCCACTTAAATCCCCTAGGCTCGCATCTGCGCTCCATGTTCTGCACTGGCGGAGATGCTTCTGCGGCCTTTCATCCGCTTCTGTGGAAACGGGCCTCTCCCTCAACTCCACATCTGCGGAGCCTCGCTCGCACCTACGGGCTCGCAGATGCGGTTAACCCCTCGCATCTGTGCCCTGCCCAGGCCAGCCCAGCTCCGCTTCTGCGTAACACCAGCCGCATCCGCGGCATCGCAGGTGCGGAAATAGCCTCGCAGCTACGACCTCTACTCACTTCCTCCATGGCCGCTTCTGCGGCTCCTTTCTCGCTTCTACGAGAACGCACTTGCGATCCCCACTCCGCAGGTGCGATTACACCAGAAGCTCGTGAGCTTCAGCATTCCCTTTAACTTCAAATTGATCCGATAACCATCCGAAATCAACCCGAGGCCCCCGGGACCTCAACCAAACCTACCATCAAGTCCTAAAATATCATACGAACTTAGTCGGGCCCTCAAATTACCTCAGACAACATCAAAAACATGAATAGCACATAGATTCAAGCATAATGAACTTCGAACTTCCAATTTCTACCAACGATGCCGAAACCTATCAAATCACATCCGATTGACCCCAAATTTTGCACACAAGTCACATTGAACATTACGTACCTACTTCAACTTCCGAAATCGAAATTCGACCCCGATATCAAGAAGTCCACTCCTAGTCAAACTTTCCAAAAAAATTTCAACTTTTGCCATTTCAAGCCTAATTCCACTACGGACTTCCAAATCACAATTCGTACACACTCATATGTCCAAAATCACCTAATGGAGCTAACGAAACCATCAAAACTTTATTCTGGTGTCGTTTACTCAAAGATCAACATCCGGTCAATCATTTCAACATAAGCTTTCAACCTTGAGACTAAGTATCTCATTTTATTCTGAAATCTCACTGGACCCGAACCGACTACCTCGGCAAGTCACATAAGATCTATAAGGTATAAAATGAGCAGTAAATGGGGGAACGGGGCTACAACTCTCAAAACGACTAGTCGGGTCCTTACATCCTCCTCCCCCTATTAAATAAACGTTCATCCTCGAACGGGTCTAGAAATATACCTGGAGTCTCAAATAGGTGTGGATATCTGCTCCGCGTCTCTCGCTCGGTCTCCCAAGTAGTCTCCTCAACTGGCTAACCTCTCCACTGCACCTTTACTAAATTTATGTCCTTTGACCTCAACTTCCGAACCTGCCGATCTAAAATGGCCATCGGCTCCACATCATAAGTCATTTCACCATCCAACAGAACTGTGATGAAATCAAAACCATAGGATGAATCGCTGACATACTTTCGGAGCATAGAAACATGAAATACTAGATGCACACTCGACAAACTAGGTGGAAAAGCAAGCTTCTAAGCCACCTCCCCAACCCTCTGAAGCACCTCAAATGGCCCAATATACCAAGGGCTCAACTTGCTCTTCTTCCCGAACCTCATAACACCCTTCATGGGTGAAATCTTGAGCAGCACCTTCTCTCCAACCATGTAAGAAACATCACGGACCTTCCTGGCAGCATAACTCTTCTGTCTAGACTGCGTCATGCGAAGCCGCTCATGAACCCAATAGCCTCCCCAGGTTCAAACCAACCCACTAGAGATCTACACCGTCTCCCATACAAAGCCTCATACGGAGCCATCTGAATGCTTGACTGGTAGCTGTTGTTGTAGGTAAACTCCGCGAGTGGCAAAAAGTTATCCCAAGAACCCGCAAAATCGATGACACAAGTGCGCAACATATCCTCCAATATCTGAGTAGTGCACTCAGACTGTCCGTCCGTCTGAGAGTGAAATATTATGCTCAACTCAACCTGGGTACCCAACTCTCGCTGCACGACCCTCCAAAACTACGATGTGAACTATGTGCCTCGATCTGAAATGATGGACACTGGCACGCTGTGGAGGCGAACAGTCTCTCGAATTTAAATCTCAGCCAACCGCTCCAAAGTATAAGTGCGCGGACTTGGTCAACCGATCCACAATCACCCTAATAGCTTCGAACTTCCTCGAAGTCCGTGGGAGCCCAACTACAAAATCCATGGTGATCCGCTCCCATTTCCACTCTGGAATCTCTAACCTCTGAAGCAATCCGCTCGGTCTCTAATGCTCATACTTTACCTATTGACAGTTGAGGCACCGAACTAAAACCCCCACTATATCCTTCTTCATTCTTCCCTACCAATAATGCTGCCTCAAGTCATGGTACATCTTCGCGGCACCCGGATGAATGGAATATCGCGAATTGTGGGCCTCCTCAAGAATCAACTCATGTACCCCATCCACATTAGGCACACAAAATCCGACCCTGCATCCTCAATACCCCATTATCCCTAATAGTAACATATCTGGCATCACCGTGCTGAACCGTGTCCTTAAGAACAAGCAAATGAGGGTCATCATACTGGCGCTCTTTGATGCGTTCATATAAAGAAGACCGAGAAACCACACAAGCCAAAACTCTGCTCGGCTCGAAAACATTCAATCTGACAAATTGGTTGGCCAAGGCCTGAACATCCAAGGCTAATGGCCTTTCTGCTACTGGTAGATATGCTAAACTCCCCAAACTCTCCGCTTTGCAACTCAAGGCATCGGCCACCACATTGGCTTTTCCGATGATAGTGGATGGAGATGTCATAATCCTTAAACAGCTCCAACCATCTCCGCTGCTACAAGTTAAGATCCTTCTGTTTAAATAGATGCTGTAGAGTCCGGCAATCGGTGAAAACCCCACAAGGGACACAATATAAATAATGCCGCCAGGTCTTCAAGGAATGAACAATAGCTGCTAACTCGAGGTCGTGGACATGATAGTTCTTCTCATGCACCTTCAGTTGTCTAGACGTGTAGGCAATCACCCTACCGTTATACATCAACACCGTGCCGAGACCAATACGTGACGCATCACAATATACCGTATAAGACCTCGAACCAGTAGGCAACACGAACACACGGGCTGTAGTCAAAGCTGTCTTGAGCTTTTGAAAGCTCCCCTCACAATCCTTGGTCCACTTGAACGGAGCACCCTTTTGGGTCAATCTGGTCATAGGTGCTGCAACAGACGAGAAACCCTCTATAAATAGATGGTAATACCCCGCCAAGCCAAGAAAACTCCGGATCTCCGTAGCTGAGGATGGTCTGGGCAAACTCTGCACTGCTTCAATCTTCTTCGGGTCTACCTTGATCCCCTCAATTGATACCACATGGCCCAAAAATACCACTGAATCTAGCGAGAAATTACACTTTAAAAATTTTGCATACAATTTCTCTTCTCTCAAGGTCTGGAGCACAATCCTCAGGGGCTGCTCATGATCCTCCCGGCTTCAGGAGTACACCAGAATGTCGTCAATAAGAACAATGATGAATGAGTCAAGATAAGGCTGAAATACACTGTTCATCAAGTACATGAATGTTGTTGGGGCATTGGTCAGCCCAAAAGACATCACAAGGAACTCGTAATGACCATACGGAGTCCTGAAAGCAGTCTTCGGGATATCTGGCTCCCGAATCTTCAACTGATAATAGCCTGAATGCAAGTCGATCTTAGAGAACACACTGGCACCCTGAAGCTGATCAAATAGGTCATCAATACGTGGCAATGGATACCTGTTCTTCACTATAACCTTGTTCAACTGGCGATGATCAATACATATTCGCATAGATTCATCCCTCTTCTTTACAAACAATACATGAGCTTCCCAAGGCAACACACTAGGCCTAATAAACCCCTTATCAAGGAGTTCCTGAAGCTGCTCCTTCAACTCAGCCGGTGCCATACGATACGGTGGAATAGAAATGCGCTGAGTGCCCGGCGCCAAGTCAATACCAAAATCAATATCCCTGTCGGGCGGCATGCCCGATAGGTCTGCAAGAAAAATATCCAAAAAATCTCGCACCACTGGGACATAATCAATATCAGGAGTATCAGCTCCAACATCCCTCACAAAGGCCAAATAAGATAAACAACCCTTCCCAACCATCCGATGGGCCTTCAAATATGAAATCACTGTGCTGGAAACATAATCTAGAGAACCTCTCCACTCGATCCTTGGAAACCCCGGCATCGCCAACGTCACGGTCTTAGCGTGACAATCCAGAACAACATGACATGGAGACAACCAATCCATACCCAAGATCACATCGAAGTCCACCATACTAAGAAATAAGAGATCATCTCTAGTCTCCAATCCCCCAATAGTCACTACACACGACCCATATACCAAAGTTTAACGAGCGCAAAACACACACTTAAATTGTGCTTGCTAGTCAAAGATAGTATAGTATATTATCGTATCCACAGGGATTGGAGTTAAATAGTATTCTCGTAGTTTCTAGCTTGATTGCTATCTAGGAGGATCAACAATTAAGATTTATATGATTAATAATAAAATTTAACTAAGAATCTAAAATCTATAGCTATTGACTAGTGACTATCGAAACAAAGAATAAGCAATTAAGGTTATCGGTAGGAGAGGATAGGATTTTGATGGAATAAGTGCAAGATAATTATTCGGGATCTAACTCTAGATAATTCACTTCCAATATTCAAGTGAGTCTCTCGAATTCACTCTATTATTAGTTCAAACGTTTAGCAAAAATTCCTCTCTCGATTAAGTCTTAACCTCCCAAGATGAACCAATTTAAGCACTGTGAAGATATGCAAGAATGCGTAGTGGATCGGTCTTTAAGAAAACCCCTCTCGATTATCCTCCTAACTACGTTTAATCAATGACTCAACTAGCCTCTTTTGATTGCTTTGAACAATCTATGAACTCAACTAACAATATAATGCAAAGATATCACCAGTTATGCCTCTTTCTATTACAAGAACAAGTGAATATAGATGCAATAATTAAATCTTCCAAAAACGATTCAAATACATAAAAACAGAGTTATAATCCACAAACAATCATCAATACACCAAATCGATAAAAATCCAGTTTGATCTACTCCATAGACATGGAGAAGTTCTTCACAAATGTAACTAAGGTATAGGAAAATATAAATTCAATCCAAACCCGGATCTTGAGTGAGGAAGGAATGATGAAATCCTCGTGCTTGTGTTCTTCCAACTCCTCCTTAGGTCGAAATTGTGTCCAAAGTCCCTCTAAAATGGTGGTTTGGTGTATTTAAGTCGCCCCTAAAATAAACCCCGGATGAAACTACCCTTTTTAGCGGAATTGAGAAGTCACTCTAATATTTTTTGGTTACTGTGCCGCATGTCGCGCGGCCCCATGCGGCGCAGTTGTGGAAAATTCCAGAATGATTCAAAATATAATTTCTGGCCACTTTTTGCACTAGTGCCCCGCGCCCCGCGGTGCATGCCGCAGGGCGGAAGCGCAAATTGTGGCCAGAAATGAGTTTTTCAAATTTTTGACATCCAAACTTGGTTTTCGACCCCCGAAGGTGATCCCGATTTAATTTCTTGGGCTTCTACTCAGACTTCAAAGCTTCAAATAGCTCAAATTAGCTCCACAACATCTACATAACTCGGAATCACTCCTACAAGGCATAAAATACATAATAAGTGCAAAAACACTACCAATTAAAGCTCAACACAAGTAAAGTGCAGTGAGTTAGAGTGTAATAAGCGACTAAAATACTGGATTATAGTCTACCATCAATGGTCCACAATAATAGTATCACCCACTGGTGAAGATACACAGACAGATGAACCTAAGGACTCACAGGGCATATCCAGATAATGAGCAAAATACGATGATATATATGAATATGTGGAACCATGATCAAATAATGCAGAGGCATCCCTGTGGTATACTGAGACAATACATGTGATCACTGTATTGGAGGCAACAACATCTGGTCAGGCAGGGATAACATAGAATCGGGCCTGACCGCCCCCTGCTCGGCCTCCCCCTATAGGGCGACCTCTAGCTATCTAGGCCCCACCCCGAGTTGGCTGAGTGGGTGGCATAACTGCTGGTGCTGGTGCTGGTGTCATTGGCCGAGAACTCTGCTGTGGAGCCCCACCCAACAACCTAGGGCAATCTCTCTTGATATGACCAAAGTCTCCGCAATCGAAACCTAGGGCAATCTCTCTTAAACTACTACTCCGGATAACCCGAGGAACTACCTGTAGAAGCATGAGCGGACGAGGCATGGTGAGAACTCTACGCTGGTAGTGCACTGAATGAAGACTGACCTGAATGAGCACTGTAAAAACTGTGGCTAGATGATGCGCCATGATGAGCTGGACGAGTCGTATGAGCGGGCCTATAAGGACGACCCCGGTTGTGGTAGGACTGCCCCACAGAAGGTACACCAACGAAACCGCCCGAACCTCGAGGCCTCTTAGCCTCCCTCTTACCCCTCTCCTGGCTGTGAACCATCTCTATCTGCCGAGCAATGTCAACTACCTCGTCAAAAGTGACATCAGATACCATCTCTCTAGTCATAAGCAACCACAACTGATACATGAGGCCATCAATGAACCTCATGATCCTCTCCCGATCAGTGGGAATCAAACAAACTGCATGATGAGCTAACTCAGAAAATCTCATCTCGTACTGGGTCACAAACATGCCATCCTGCCGAAGCTGCTCAAACTATCTGCGGAGCTTCTCCCTGCGAGACTACGGCACAAACTTATCCATGAAGAGAACGGAGAACTCCTGCCATATAAGTGGTGTTGCACTAACTGGCATGCGCCTCTCATAAGCCTCCCACCATCTGAAGGAAGCCCCAGAAAACTGAAAAGTAGTGAACTAGACCCCACTAGTCTCAAGAATACCTGTTGTACGAAGCATCTGCTGGCACTTGTCCAAGAATCCTTGAGCATCCTCCGACTCAGCTCTGCTAAATGATGGAGGACGAAGCCTGTCAAATCTCTCAAGCCTCAGCTGCTCATCATCAGTCATAACTGGGACCAACGGAACCTGAGCAACTGCAATTGGCTGGGCTGGTGGTGCCTCCGGTGTTTGAAGTCCCTGCATCTCCTACTTTGGAGTACGGGCAGCGGGGGTATGAGTACCTCCCCCCGCCTGAGAAGTGGCTGGCATGGCCTGAGCCGATACCATCTGTGCAACGCTTGTGCAAACCGTCAATATCTGGGCCAAAGTCTCCTGGAGGCCTGGAATCACAATGGGCACAGTTGGTGCCTGAACTGGCCCCACTGGCTCAACCATATCTGGAACCTGCTCCTGAGCTGGAGCAACTGGTGGATCTGCATGTGCTGCTCTAACTGCTGTATGAGCTGCACCTCTGCCGCTACCCCGACCCCTACTGCGACCTCGGCCTCTCGTGGCCCTAGCTGGTGGTACTGGTGGTTGTCCATCATGTCCGGTAGCGCCTGTCCTCACCATATGTGAGAGAATAAAATACAGAAGTTTAGTCACCAGAAACAACAAATCCGCATGACAAGAATACAAGAATGTGAAATTTCCTAAGGGTTCGATAGCCTCTCGAAGATAAGTACAGACATCTCCGTACCGATCTGCAAGACTCTACTAAATTTGCTCACGACTCGTGAGACCTATGTAACCTAGGTTCTCATACCAACTTGTCACGACCCAAAATCCTAACCTGTCGTGATGGCGCCTATCGTGGTACTAGGCAAGACGAAATTTATGAAATAACTCCAATACTTAACAGAAAACAGATTTAAAACAGTTTAAATGATAACAACTTCTCATAAACATGATAAAAAATCCAAAATACAACGCGAAAATTCCCAACATCGGGGTGTCACTAAGTACATGAGCATCTATATATTACAAGTTCGAAAAATACCGTCTATAAAAATTTGAAACCAAATACAATAAGTGGAAAGAGAGGGAAGGAGAAACAAGGTCTGCGAAACGCCGGCGGCTACCTCGGAATCTCCAGAAGATCAACTGTGCGCGAAAATCAACACCCACTATGTCCGTGAAACTTGAATCTGCATATGAAGTGTATGGTATAGTATGAATACAACCAACTCAGCAAGTAACAATACTAAATAAAGAACTGAAAGTAGTGACGAGCTTTACATTTTTAGTTCAATTACAGTGATTATTAACATGGAAGGTAGGCATGCTTTCAAGTTCGATAATTAAGGCCAAAACAGTAGTTTCATGTCACGTTCAACTGAAACAGAGTGCAATATCTTTCAGAAATTATCAAGACAGTGATACATGGAAGCTAAGTGCAAAAAATATGAAATCGAATTCATCCTCTCAGGGACACAGTTACTCAGCCCTCCCTTTCCATCAACACTCGACACTCATACTCAGTAGGTACCTGTACTCACTGGGTTGTGTGCAGACTCCGGAGGGGCTCCTTCAGCCCAAGCGCTATAATCCATACGGATAACTCACGTACTGCACGGACAACTCACGTGCTATAATATAATATCTGGATCCGCACGGACAACTCACGTGTTGTACGGACAAATCATGTGCTATAGTATAATATCTGGATCCGCACGGACAACTCACGTGCTATAGTATAATACGTCACAATCATGCTCTCAGCCTTACTCAGTCATCAATCTCTCCAGTCTTTTGGGCTCTCAGAAATCATAATAAGCAGCCCAGACAGAAATGATATGATGCATAAAAAATGAATAACAAAGACTGAGATGTAATATACAAATAAATTGTGATTGAGTACAAAACAACAATGTAGCAGATAATTCAACATGTACATGACCTCTATGGGTCCCTACAATGCTAACACGTAGTCTAAACATGATTTGTGGTTCAATTACTCTAATACATGGAGAATGTACAGATAATAACAGATTATACAACTATACGGTTCCACGAAATTTGATCAAGTCGCAATTCCTACGGTGTACGCCCACACGTCTGTCACCTATTACATGTGCATGACACGTAATACGGGATTTTGTACCCTCAAAACTAAATTTAGAACTGTTACTTATCTCAGTACGAGCAAATCTCTACTCGAACACACCCTTGCCTCGCGAAACGGCCTCTGAATTTCTCGAATCTAGCCATAAACAATGCGATATAATCAATACTGGATAAAGGAATCAACTCCATAAGAAAATACTAAGCTATTAATCAAAATCAAAAATCGTCTCAAAAGCTGACCACCAAGCCCACGTCTCGAAATTCCATAAAAAATAAGCACAAGGAACTTACCTCAAGAATCCTCTCGAAAACCCTCTCAAAAATCGCTTAAACCTTGCCTGAAATATTTGAAATGAAGCCAAAATCGCGAACCCTTATTTTTATTAATCTGCCCAGGCTTTTCGCGCCTGCGGCCATATATCCGCACCTGCGGTAAATTCTCCGCTTCTGTGGAAGCCACTTAAATCCCCCAGGCCCGCATCTGCGCTCCATGTTCCGCACCTGCGGAGCAGCTTCTGCGGCCTTCCATCCGCTTTTGCGGAAACGGGCCTCTCCCTTAACTCTGTATTTGCGGAGCCTCACTCGCACCTGCAGATGCGGTTAACCCCTCGCACCTACGCCTTGCCTAGCCAGCCTAGCTCCGCAGGTGCGGAACACCAGCCGCATCTGCGGTATCGCAGGTACGGAAATAGCCTTGCACCTGCGACCTTTACTCACTTCCTCTTTGGCTGCTTCTGCGACTCCTTTCCCGCTTCTGCGAGAACGCACCTGCGATCCTCACTCCGCAGGAGCGATTACACCAGAAGCTGGTGAGCTTCAACATTCCCTCTAACTTCAAATTGATCTGATAACCATCCGAAATCAACCCGAGGCCCCCGAGACCTCAACCAAACCTACCATCAAGTCCCAAAATATCATACGAATTTAGTCGGGCCCTCAAATCACCTTAGACAACATCAAAAATACGAATCGCACATAGATTCAAGCCTAATGAACTGCGAACTTTCAATTTCTACCAATGATGCCGAAACCTATTAAATCACGTCCGATTGACCCCAAATTTTGCACACAAGTCACATTGGACATTACAGACCTACTCCAACTTTCGGAATCGGAATCCGACCCCGATATCAAGAAGTCCACTCCCGATCAAACTTTTCAAAAAAATTCTAACTTTCGCCATTTCAAGCCTAATTCCACTACGAACTTTCAAATCATAATCCGGACACGCTTCTAAGTCCAAAATCACCTGACGGAGCTAACAGAACCATTAAAACTCCGTTCCGAAGTCGTTTACTCAAAGATCAACATCTGGTCAATCATTTCAACTTAAGATTTCAACCTTGAGACTAAGTGTCTCGTTTCATTCTGAAATCTCACTGGACCCGATTCAACTACTCCGGCAAGTCACATAACAACTATAAGGTATAAAATGAGCAGTAAATTAGGGGAATGGGGCTACAACTCTCAAAATGACCGGCCGGATCGTTACAGTCCCAAAAGCATTTGTCACTCTTTGCTTAATGAGAGCCAAACTAAATTAACATTAAAAAATATCTTAAATTATATTGCCTTCGCATTTTGTTGACAAAATTTCATGGAGTGACATTTTCTTGTAAATTTTTTAATTTATAGACTTGAATTTGAAATAAAAACGTTTAATCTAGTTCAATGTAGCTCTTAATATATATAACCCAATTAAAACGAGCAAATGAAGTAGTAGCAAATATGCAACTACTCAACAAAACATCTTATGTATCTCTCTATTTGTAATTTAACTTCACCAGTATTTGTTCTTCACTCTGGTATGCACTATTTGCTGGGGCGGATTTACCTAAGGTCAAGCGGTGTCCGAAATTTTTTATTATATATATATATATAAACGAAAACACGTTAATTAACAATAAGTGACAACTCTTGAAAGAATCAACTATGTAGCTAAATTGGTCAGTCGCCTCAATTTTTCTGGTATAGGTTGAGGGTTCAAAGCCTGAAATCTTCATTTGTTGTTTCAAAATTTTTGTTCGATCAGCAGTCAATTTTTGTAAACTCTTGTGACAATTTTTGTAAAGCCATTCGATTAGTTGTTGTACTATTCTTTTTCCTTTCATCTTCTTTATAGCCACTAAAATTGATTAAGAACAATATATGAACTTTTAGTGATTATTAGGTACTTTATATAGAAAAAATAGTTATTTCTAATGAGGTTATTTTTTGAATATTTTCACAAAATTAAAATTCATCGAAAAGAGTTGTAGTAATATACTAGAGATGTGTTATTAATTGATTCAAATTGTATTTTTTTTTTTGATATTGTTAGGAGTGTTTTGTTTATTCGTTCATTTTTAAAGTATGACACCGCTTACAAAAAATCATGCGTCCGCCACTGACTATTTGAACTTGTCTTCCAAAGGAAATTGAAAAAGAAAAAAGGTTCGAAAGAAACTATATAGCGGATAGTGTGAATTAAGTGATAATTCATCAATGAAAAGGGATTTTTGAGGATTTACTGTTAATTTTTCATAACCGATATAAATGAATAATACATAGATTATACTGTTGGGATCGAAAATAAGCAGTATTTTTTTTTTTTTTTGAGAACAGGGATCTTATTTATAGATATCACATAATAGTAGAGTCTGCGACATTCAGTGAGCCCGATAGGGCATTACCTACTTGGCTATTACAGCAAGATATCATGTCTCGAAGGACATTTTGGTTACCAAAGTATGCCAGCCTAGAGAAAACATCTTTACTAACATTTTTGACTAGATAAATAGAACCTTCATAGTCTGAATTTAAAGCAGCAGTTACAAAATGAGGGGCATAGTAGATAATATTAAGATCCCTGTCATTGTTGTCGCGAAACGCTTTCCTAGCCATCATGTGTGCCGCATTGTTGGCTTCCTTGAAGATGTGGCGGATTTCCTGAACCTTCACCTGGATCATTAATAACCTGCACTTATGAATAATACTATTAAAGGTTGCAATTCCATTATCCAAACAAGTAATGACATCCGTTGAGTCCGATTCCACTTCTATGTTAGTGTAGCCTTGTTCCTTTGCAATTTGAAGGCCTGTTTTTAAGGCCATCAACTCCGCATGCAGTGGAGATAGGCCTGGAAGAGTCCCTTGGAAACCAAGTACCCATTGTCCCCTGCTGTCTCTGAAGAGGCCACCAAAAACACAATGTGGTGTAGCTTCCTTAAAGGATCCATCAATGTTAAGCTTAATGTAACCACACAATGGCTTAATCCAATTAACATATATGAGGATTTTTTGGTGCATTACAGGTTCCTTCTCCGTTAGGAGTTTGTATTCCACTGTTTGATTATAAGCATAATGGAGGACTGCCTTATTTGTGGTATTATTGTACAAGTTATTATTTCTATTGATCCAAATTGTCCATATAACGAATGGAAATATATCTTTCCAACTAATAATGCCACTCTTTAGAATAGTGTTTTGGTCACGTATATTGGTCAACCAATTACTAAAGTTATTCCATCTACTCGTATCAAGACCTAATAGTAACCAAAATTCCTTCACAGCTAGGCAGTCTAAAAAGACGTGCATAGTGGTTTCTCTATGGCCCTTGCAAAAAGAGCAAGTCGGATCAATGTTAATGCCAATGTGGGCAGTTTCAGCTTATTTGGGCAGTTTAGCTCCCAAATCCACGCAAAATCTTTGTCACTGTTTGGATGACTACCTATTAAAGAGTAGCATGATTTGCTAGTGAATAATCCATTGGTATTTAGCGACCAAATGGGAGTGTCACAATTGTTCGTATTAGGAGTTGTAGCATTAATTTTGTTAGTTAGGCTAGGTTGAAGGACCATTGATAATTTTGATAAATCCCATTTATTATTATTCCAGATATCCTTAATGGTCAGGAGGTTATCCTTTTGAGTCAGAGGACTATATATACACTAACGGAGGGGGAGGGTATGGTGGATCCAGCGGCTATTCCAAACGCTAAGGGTTGATGATTTATGGGGCAACCAAGTGATGCCTTTGCTACAGACTTCCCACCCTTGCATGATGTTATTCCAGATAAAGGAAGAATTTTGTTTGGTTTTCCTAGTACTATGGAAACCTAAAATCGTTTTGGCCCAAGGGGAACATGTGTTATCAAGGAGTCTATGAGAGAGGTTGGCTAGATTTACTAGGTTCTTACTCTTTGCTTTGTGTATCCCTAATCCACCTTCCTTTTTATGCTTGGTGATAGTATCCTAGTTGATGAGATGTAGTTTTTTAGATATGGTATTTGTACCCCATATAAAATTCCGCTGGATTTTATCTATGTTACTAAGGATCTTAGTAGGCAGTAGAGTGTATTGCATTATGTGATTTGGGAGGGAGTTTAGGCATGAGGTAGCCAAAATGCATCTACCTGCCATGTTAAGACAATTTGACTTCCAAGTAGCCAATCTTGCAAGCATATTATCAAGAGCAAATTGAAAATCCGTGGCTCTAGGTTCCGAGCTTGTGATAGGAAAACCTAAGTATTTCCCAAAGGTATTACTAATGTTGATATTAAAAAAAGTTTGAGAGGTTTGATCCAATATGTTTGGGGCAATTTTTTGAGAGGATAATTTTTGATTTTGTCCTATTAATGGGCTGGCCTGACAAGTTACAAAACAAATCTAGGCATTGTTTAATGGTGATTATAGAGTTATTATTAATCTGGGCTGTTAAAGTTAGGTCCTCCGCGAAGAAGAGATGTGATAATTGGTGGTTGGTATTTCCTATGGTAATCGGATTCCAACATCCTAAATCTACCTTATGGTTGATTAGCGTTGAAAGCATTTCCATGCAAAGGATAAACAGATATGGGGACATAGGCACATAGGGTCATCCTGCCTAATACCTCTACTGGGGAAAAAGTAATCAGTTCTAGATCCATTAACCAAGATGGCTATTTTACTAGTTGAAACACATTTCATAATGAGCTTAGTGATATTTGGGGGGAATTTAAAAAATGTCAAGGTTCTATTGACAAAAGACCATTCAAGACAAAGGCCTTTTCAAGATATATTTTTAAGATCATATTATGCTTCTTACCACGGTATTTACTCGAAAATAAGCAGTAGTTGATAATTGATAAGAACATATTATTCTTTTTAAAAAAGCAAGTGGCCATTGAGCAACTCAATAATTGATAAGAATTTAGATTCCCTCAATTATTTTAACCAAAAACAGATTCTCATGAATCTCGGCCCTCTTTATCCTGTGGGTCAGACCTCAAGTCTCCCATTGGTTCACCAAAACTCTCATAATTTGGTGAGAAGATTGCTCTTTTTTTGTTGGTTGAAATAAAACTGAAAATTTGAAGAAAGTGAGAAGATTGATCTATTAATCTAGGGTTTCTGCACATTAATGTTATATGTGTCCTATTTTCTTAGTAGAAAGTGAAAGTCTAGCCATTATTTGCCACAACTATCATTTGTTTTTTATAGTATGAAATGTCTTTTGCATAACTCTTGTGAGCTATTAATTTAGTAATACAATCTCCTTTAACCCAAAAAAAAAAAAACACAACTCATCAACCTCAGAGTTTCCCATTTCCCATTTTCATAGTATTTGCCTAGGTGGGGCATGGTTCTAGTTTAAAGTACCTTAGATATTCTCTCTTCTTCTTATCAGTATTATTGTTATTATACTATTTTTATAACTACATCTGTTTATTTTACTTTGGTAGCTTTATTAATTTTTGCTGTGATTACTTTTTGTTCTACGGTATTTTTATCATAGGTTTTTTCTTCTTGTATTTTATTTTCTAGAGCCGAGAGTTCATCAGAAATAATTTTTTTTATCCTACAAAGGCACGGGTAAGATCTACATACACGTTACCCTCCTCATACTCTACGTGTGAGATTACTTTAAGTATATTGTTATTGTTATTGTTGTTATGGATTGCGATTACTCATGTCTTTCACAAAATCTACACTTTTCTGTGATAAAAAAGAAAAAATAATCATAGTCACTCGTATAGAACAGAAAAAAAGAGAATTTTCTTTCCATCATCACCGTTCCAGTTTATGTGAATCTATTTTCTTTTTGTTCTATTCCAAAAAGAATGGCCCCTTTTCTAAATTTGGAAACAATTTTGCTTAAACTTACAATTCTACCATTAATGAGAACCTTTTATAACCACACAAATACGCTGGCCTCTTTTTGAATTGTTTAGGACCACAAATTCCAAAAAATTTCATTTTTTCTTAAGTTTCGTGCACAATCAAACAAGTTCACATAAATTGGAACGGAGGGAGTATTTGCTAATTGTTCATAAAATTAGGAAAATGGAAAAAGCGAAAAAAGAAAGAAAATGTGGAAATACTTTCCTTCTCAACTCGTGTCTTATTATTCGAACCTTTCCAATAATAATGCTCACATACCAACCAGTGGCAGGCAAGTAATTTCAGACTGAAGCCGAGGGCATTCTTATCCTTTAACAGCCCGCGGTTGCTCCTTATCTCCACCTCCATTGTGTCAACGGACGCCAATCCAAATTCAAATATAGCGGAATATTCCAAGAGAAGACATCCATATTCTATAAGAAAAATATATTGATACTTTAATAAAATCTTTAAATTATTTCCAATATCTTTTAAGTTATTTAATAATATAATTATTTTTTCCACCAATGTATAAACTCTTCTATTTATATCTACTCTACTATTTTTATGTTCTGAGAGAGACAGAGAGCTCATTACTTTATTCATATGAAGAGTTGGCGATTTGGCTTTAGCCATTATCGAGACGAGGTAGAAGTAACTTCAATTCCTATTGTGACAGGTGTTTTGTGTTCAAATTGCTACATTAATATTTTATAGTAACAATTTAAATACAGCGAGTAAGTGTAATTCTACAAGTGAGTCCGAAAGGTAACGTATATACAAATCTTATTTTGTATCCTGTGAAGGTAAAAATATTATTTTTGATAATCTCTCGACTCAATAAAAATATAATCATAATAATTATGATAAAGAAATATGGTAAAGGTGAAGCTATAAAAATAAAATACAGTAACAACAACCAATAAAATAAAATAACTGAAACACAGAAAATAAAATATAATAATAAAAATTTAAGAATAAAAAATTCGAAAATAATACTATACTAATACTACATGTATAAAAAAAGAGATACAAGTGTCAATAACATTGTAAATATGTTTTAAAACCCCTTCCTACTCTATAGTTTTCTAGGAAAAAGAAAAAGAAACAAATTATTACTATTACTACTAACTCCGTTCCACTTTTACTTGAAGTAATTTCCTGTTTGATTAAAAAGAATGATTTTTTTTAAATTTAAAAATAAATTTACTTAAATTTACAATTCTATCTTTAATGAGAAACTTTTATAACACCACAAATATTCTGAGCCACTTTTTAAATTGTTTAGAATCACAAATTTCAAAATATTTTATTTTTTCTTAAAATATGTGCTCAGTCAAACATATTCATTTGGAACGGAATGATTATAATATATTCTTTTTTATATGAGTTCTTTCCCTCCAATCATGCTCCACTTTCTCTCTCTTTCTCCTCACCGTGTGTGTGTGTGTGTGGTGTTTTGGACCCTATTTGGTTTTGTGTTGGTGGGGTTTTTTCTCTCTCTTCTTGGAATTGTCTGTATTCGTAATAATAATAATAATTCTCAAGTGTCCCGGCGGGAGAGAAGGAAGTGAAAGAGTAGAAGAAAGCTCTTCCTCTGCTTCTACAAAACTTATTTTATTTTCCCTCTTCTTTTCTCCCATAAACTCTCTACCTTTCTCATTCTCTCTGTCTCTCTCTCTCTCTCTCTTTCTTGTGTCTTTCAGGCAGTTTGTGATCTTCCCAAATTTATTTCCTTTTCATCCTCTATGAGGTACTTCACCTGTCTCTTTACCCCATTTTTTGGGGGGTTTATGTCTTTAGTATCTTTAAAATTTTAGTGGCTGTTCAAGTTTTTGCTGAATTGCGTGCTTTTGCATGTGGGTTTGTTATTTTCTTTGCTCTTAATGCTAAAGTTGTGATCTTTTTGTGATTTTCCTTGGTTTTTAATACTAAAATTGTGATCTTTTTGGGTTTTGGTTGGTTTTGTTTTACAAGGGGGAAGTAATGATAGTGATGCCAATTGTTTTGTCTCTTTAGTTTTCTTGAAAATTTTAGTGGGTGTTCAATTTCTTGCTGAATATCACCTGCTTGGCTTGTGATTTTGTGATTTTGTTTGGTTCTTAGTGTTAAAGTTGTGATATTTTTGGGTTTTAATGTTAGTTGTTTGTTCTTTTAGTTCTCTTTAAAAAATTAGTTAGTGTTCAAGTTCTTGCTGAATATCATCTGCTTGGCGTTTGACTTGGTGATTTCTTTGGTCATAGTGATAAAGTTGTGATATTTTTGGGATTTAATGTCAGTTGTTTTTTCTTTTAGTTCTCTTTAAAAATTAGTTAGTGTTCAAGTTCTTGCTGAATATCATCTGCTTGGCATTTTGACTTTGTGATTTTTGTTGGTCTTGGTGATAAAGTTGTGATCTTTTTAGGTTTTGGTTTATTTCATTTCACAAGGGAGGTAATGATTGTGATGTTAATTGTTTGTTTCTTTAGGTTTTCTAGGTTTGACCATATGGAAAATGCATGAACTAAATTTTTTCCCTTTTGTCTGGAATTGTTTCAATTCTGTTGCGGGTTCCTCAAAGCAGTGAGCTTTTTTGTTAAAAAATTAGTGTTAGCCAGGGTTCTTTATCCTTGTTCATTTTGTTTTATAATTTTTTTAATGAAGAAATTGAGTATGATGACTGATGATTCATCACCTGGGGATTCTACTCGTGGTCATGTGTTAATTTGATGTTAAGTCACATTTTGTGCCCCATGGAGCTATAATAGTGGAAGGTCAAGAATTTGTCGTCCATGATTGTTTATGTCTCAACTTTTTTCTTTATAAGGCTTGCTTTTGTTCACAAAAAAAAAAAAAAAAAAGGTGTATATAATGTGCTTTTATTGAAAATCTTGCTTATATGTTGATTGTTACTCCTTCAGTGAGAGATGTACTTTTATTCTTCAATATAGCAGTCTTTGTTTTGTTCACTGAGCAAGAGAGTCTCTAAGAGCTAGATTTCATTGAAATTCTTAAACATACTTTGAAGTTAAGTTCTGCTGCTCTTATTCTCATTCTTTTTATTAAGTGTTTACCTTGCTGAGTTGATGAAAGGAGTTGCATCCAATATAATTTGCCTGGATTGTGATATATTTGCTGCTTGAGCTTAAAATTATTGACATTTTCACCGTCATGACTTCCCTTCATGAAATATGCTTCTGAGGAAATCTCATTTTCTTCATATTTGCAGAAACTGATTAGATGGAGAGGTCTCTAAATAAACTCATTTTCAATGGCTCCGAAGGTAAATTTTTTTTTCTAACATATGAAAAACATAAACCTGTTAGTCTTGTTATGTTCTCAACACGTTGTATATGTTTCAATCTTTTGCATATCTAAATAGTTCCATCGGCAAAGACTTCTGGTATAGAGAGGAACGCTTGGGAAATCCCCCTTGGAACAGCTGCGCATCATGCATCAACTGATGCAAGCTTGTTTTCTAGTTCACTGCCTGTTCTGCCACATGCAAAATGTATGTTCAAGTTTCTTCTTTAAGTTTCGTATCCTCCTTCAATTGGAGAGATTCCTTTGACACCTTTGGTCAATGTGCAGTAAACTTTGCTGAATCTGAGAACTATGGTCAATCCATTGATGATAGCTCACCCAGCTTAAGCAGACTTCATTTAGAAGATGAAATGAAAGATCCACTGGAAGAGGAACCAAGTCGAGATCGGTGTTTGCTCCCTGGGGATGAAGATGAGCTACTAGCAGGCATAATGGATGATTTTGATCTTAGCGGGTTGCCAACTCAGCTGGAGGACTTGGAAGATGATTTTTTTGGCAGTGGTGGAGGACTAGAATTGGAACCTGACGCTCCTCAGGATAACTCACTTAATGGTTTTGCAAAGTTAAGCTTGTCTGATGGTATTCTTGGAAGTATTGTTGGACTTCATGTCTTCCCAAACGGTGCTGGAACTGTTGCTGGAGAACACCCATACGGAGAGCATCCTTCTAGGACATTGTTTGTTCGGAATATTAACAGCAATGTTGAGGACTCCGAGCTGCAATCTTTATTTGAGGTAATATTTTAACGAAGTGCAGTCCTTACGGTCACGTCTCTTATTGACTATTCCTTCTGTGGTCTCCCTTGTTGTCGGTCAGATAGTCGCAGCTTATTCTGTTTGTTTCGGAGAAAAGCTCTCTTTTGTCCAACATATTATGTGCTTGAACACTGTACCCATTAGTATATAATTTGTCTTGAGAAGTAATACTGACCTGCTATAATTTGCTTTTTTCCTTGAAGCAATATGGTGATATCAGAACTTTGTATACTGCATGCAAGCATAGGGGCTTTGTGATGATATCTTACTATGATATCCGAGCTGCTCGAACTGCAATGCGCACACTACAAAATAAGCCTCTAAGACGGAGAAAGCTAGACATTCATTTTTCAATTCCTAAGGTCTGGGTAAAGATAATGTTCATTCTTAATTGGTAGACCTGCCCATATTTAAGGGCCAACGCTAACTGTCATTGTTTATTCCTATGTCCAGGAAAATCCATCAGAGAAAGATATTAACCAAGGAACACTGGTCATTTTCAACTTGGATCCTTCAGTATCCAATGAGGATCTCCGCCAAATATTTGGGGCTTATGGGGAAGTGAAGGAGGTAGCAACTTCGCCGAATTATTCACTTTAATGTTGTTTGTGCTTATATGCAACATTCAGTCAATTTATGATTATCTTGGTTGCTCATGTTGCATGGAAAATGCAGATCAGGGAAACACCGCACAAGCGCCATCATAAATTCATTGAGTTTTACGATGTTAGAGCAGCTGAGGCTGCTCTCAAGGCTTTAAATAGGAGTGACATAGCTGGTAAGCGGATAAAGCTTGAACCGAGCCGGCCTGGTGGAGCCCGTCGAAAGTATGTCCATAATTTTCTCTTTAATGGAACCTCTTGATGAGTTATGAGCTAGAATTTACCCTGTACAAGTGCTAATGGACTTGCATACATGCCAAAAATAAATAAAAGAAAAGAAGAACAACACCAAGAACAAAAAGGAAATTAAAAAAAGAATGAAAGAAAAAGAACTCTTGTTGTAGTTCAATTGGTAAAAGATGTCTGATATCCTATGCAAACAAGCGACACATGTTGATTTTGAAATCATTGTGAGAATGCTTGGATGCCTTGATGATGTCTCAGTTAGTGTAAACTAAACCCTGGTCTTCTCCTTGAAATATGGGATAATCATTGCTTTCAATCTATAGATGTCATGTGTGTGGATTAGAATGCAAGTTTTTGACTATATTCAAGAACAAAGATTGATGACTTTGCATCCAATGTGTAGCTTGATGCAGCAACTTGGTCAGGACTATGAACATGAAGAAGTTCGAACTTTTAGGCACTCGGTTGGTTCTCCAGTAGCCAGCTCTCCTCCAGGTATTTTCATTTTCATAAATGACTGGTTTAATCATGGAAAGTTCATGTGATAAGCTAAAGTTTCTGCTGTATCCAACAGGTAGCTGGTCAAACTTTGGCAGTCCCGTTGAGCCCAACTCATTGCTAGGTTATAATCAATCGCCCGGTCTGAGAAATCTCAGCCCTGTGAACGCCAATCATATGCCAGGGCTGGCTTCTATTCTTCCAGGCCATTTGTCAAGTCCTAAGATCACACCAATTGGTAAAGATCCGCGACGACTTGGCCATCTGAATCAGGCAATTACTAGTCCAAAGTCAGTGCAAGGAGTGGGTTATCAGCATTCTCATTCAGTTCCTGAGCACATACCACGTTTGAACATGGGATCTATGTCGTTTGGTGAGTCTAAGTCATCCGGGATTGGGATGCTTTCTGGTCCACAATTTCTTTGGGGAAGTCCCCCCATACAGTCAGAGCATACTGACTCTTCTGTCTGGTCAACTTCATCAATGACACATCCATTTGCATCAAATGGGCAAGGGCAAGGGCATGGCTATCCATATCCTCGTCGGCAGGGCTTGTTCCTCGGATCACATCATGTGGGATCTGCTCCATCAGGAATTCCTCTGGATAGGCATTTAGGTCTTTTCTCTGAGTCTCCTGAAACATCATATATGCACCAAGTTGCATATGGTAGTCCAGGTTCTAGTCACAACAATGGAAGTCATGTCATGAGTATAGGTGGCCTAGGGGCAATGAACATGGGTGTTTCTCTTGCTGGGAACTTCACTGAAAGTGGTTCTCCTAGCCCTAGAATGATGCCACTGGCTAGGAACGGGCATTTATTGTTCGGAAATGGCTCTTACAGAGGAATAGGAATGGCTAACAGTGAAGGGCTAACAGAACGAGGTCGAAGTCGAGGAGTTGAGACTGGAAATGAGATAGACAACAAAAAACAATATCAGCTAGATTTGAAGAGGATCATGAGTGGAGAAGACAGTAGGACTACTTTAATGATTAAAAACATCCCAAACAAGTAAGAACAATCTAATTCTGAATTAGGGAATTTTGAGTTTTTGTATGATTATTTTTTCGCTTAACCATTCCTGTTCTTCCTTATAAGGTACACTTCAAAGATGCTACTCACAGCAATTGACGAGACTCATAAGAATACATATGATTTCCTCTACTTGCCTATTGATTTCAAGGTAGTACAGTATATTATTATGTCTTCACATCTTCCAATAAATTTATATTGAAGGCCAGCACTTATTTCTATGGTTTTGCTGCTTCAGAACAAATGTAACGTCGGTTATGCCTTCATCAACATGGTGTCTCCTTCAAATATCATCTCCTTTTATGAGGTTTGTTCTTTTACAATACCACATTCCTGTTGGTTGAGATTTCTGCGGTGTGTGAAGTGCATATTGTATTTATTGAAAAGAAGAAAAAAGAGTACATGCAGTACAGCCTAAAGTTTGTATAGTGGACGATTTTGTATCCATCTCGTACATTAATGTAGTGTTTTTACGTATTTAAAAAAGCTTAGCATAGTTATATTTGTCTGTTTGAAATGACTTAGTGTGAGATATTTGTGCAGGTATTCAATGGGAAGAAGTGGGAAAAGTTTAACAGTGAAAAGGTTGCTTCCTTGGCTTATGCGCGTATCCAAGGGAAGGCTGCCTTGGTTGGTCATTTCCAGAACTCAAGCTTAATGAATGAAGACAGGCGGTGCCGACCAATTCTTTTCCGGTCAGAGGGCCAAGAAGCAGCTGACCAGGTAGCATGACTGTCTGATCTATGTTGCTCGGACTCTCCAAAACAGCTGTCGCACCCGTGTTGGATCCTCCAAAAATGCACTAAACTTTTGGAGGATCCGGCATGCACCCATCGACATTTTCGGAGAGTCCGAGAAACATAGGTCTGTATTAAACCTACAAACAAATAACTGCATACTGTTGAGCTAATGCAGTTTGTTGGGTTACGAGGCCAGCTAAATATAATGGTTTGATGTTGTTGTCTGCTCTGTCGCGTGCTCATTTAAAATGGTTTTCCTGTTCGGTCTTTTTTTCAGGAACCGTTGCCATCCAACAATCTGAACATTTGTGTGCGTCGGCCTGATGGGTCCTGTTTTGGAGATTCTCTGGATAGTCCAAAGGGTGATTTAGATGACAACCCTGAGAATTAGCTCTGCATGAACCGGGAAAGCGGATGACTCAATGAGTTCTAACTGTGAATAGAAATAGTACATAATAACTTATTAACCCGGAAATCGGATATAGTCTTGTGTGTGCTAGGCAGTGTCTTGCTTTTTGAATGAACGATACTCCAAAGCATACGGGACAAAAAATTATGATGCAGAGAGCATTTTGTTTATACCTTGAGTGACGATACCCTATTTATCTAGGGGAATTGATAAGGTGAAGCATTCAGGCAACTTGTGAAGTCTCTCTGCTTGTTGATATGCTTTGTTGCTAGCGGTGTAGAGAAACTTTCCTTTCTACTTTTTTCTTCGGTTGTCATGTAACTTGTGGTGGATTTGTATTAGCAGATGCTATACATGTTCAGAGAGTAATGGGGCTGTTTCCAAGTGTATAGGATGGAAAACAGACCCTTCCTCTGTTTATGAATTTCACCTTTTTACTGATTCAATGAAGGCAATTGTTGTACTTGACTGTGCAGTAAAATGTATGCTTCTACTTATTCTGTCAACCCAAGTTTTTTTTCTGAGTCAATAATGCCAAGCATGTTGAGATAGAGTTTTGCTGAGTTGATAGTTAGCTCCTGTTGGGAAATTGAAGTTGAAGTTGAGCGTAAAACTGAGTAGCTTGAGCCAAACCCTCAGTTTAAATTGTTGTCGAAAAACAAAAATGAAAGTAGGACTTGCGCAAGAGGTTGGTCAGAAACTCTTCATGTTTGGTGGAGAGTTGTCATTCGGAAAATTATTATTAGGAGGTGAAAATAGGAAGGAGTTGTATTTTAGTTGGAAAAGGACAAATTTATCAGTAATCATGCACTTCACTTAAAATACTCTTCAAACAAGTTTTATATATTTCATCAAAGTTGAATAGTATTATATATGGCCAAATCCGTTTGACAGTAGGATCAGATTTAAGCTCCATGTCACGCTGTGTTTCTTCTATTAGCAGCACCACTTTTCCATAGGGTCAATCTAAAGCAAAATCAATTGTTTTTTCTAAAGAAAATATCACTTTTCTGATAGCTTAAAAAGTATTCTGCCTTACAATATTGTGGGAGAAAACTTTGAGGAGCTTGTTCCAACTCATGTAGATAAGATCATGCATGTAGATAGATAAATATTATTTGTGCAAGAAACTAAGTAGTGGTTGTGCTCTAGAAAATCACTTGACAAAGTAAATATTTTATAACAATTGGGTTCAGCACATTAGAAGTTTCTCTTACAAATCCTTGCACAAACTCTCCAACAATCATAAGAATGATCATGTTCCCTTTCCACTACAACTGACCTAGCAAACAAAGTTCTCAGGTTTGAAGTGCATCAGCTATTGATCCTGCCAAACTTATAACTTCAAAAGGAGCTTTATCAACAATGGCTTTCACAGTGAGGGGACACGAATCTGTGATCCAAAAGTAAGTGAATGCTTTCTCTGAGCCTGAACACAAGATGGGTATTTTGTCAGTCAGTAAACCAGGTAAATAGAGAAGGAGAGAACTTAAAGTCAGCTGGATAGGAATACAGATAGTTACCATCATCCTTGTGAATAAAACGCTCCCATGATCGCTTAGGGAAAACTCCGTGAGTCACATACGCACTAACCTTTGCTGCACCATGAGCTGCCAAAACTTTCTGGTGAACCAAAGTGTCAAAGAAAGAATGCATTAGCAGTGCAAGCCATACGATCCCAAACATTTTAAAAATTAAAATTTTACCAATTCACTTATTTAAGATGTGAAGTCCTAAACTTTTACCAACTCATAATGACAAAGTGGAGGACCTGATCCTAAAGACAGTCATCAAGGTGTTATCACATCAGAAGGGGATCCTGGTTATAAATATACTGTACACACACACACACACACACACACACACAAGTTTATGCACCGGGAAGGATATATTAATCCAAAATGAACTTCGGACTGAAAAGATGGGATGCTAAACAAACAGATAGAATCTACACAGAATTTGAACAAGCAAAAACATATTTCCAAGCTGAAGGAAATCAGGTAATAAAGGACACGAAGCAATCAGAAGATTTACTCAATAGCACATCTCTTCAAACATCTATCTGTAAATGCAGAATAAGGAAAGGAAGAAACAGAGTTGTATTAAGACTGCTTAGCAACCCTTCAAGTAAAGAAACTGGACACTGGACGGACAGTAAGAATTTAAATTATCATTACGTCTAGTTGATGCAAATTTGAGTACCTGGGACACAAACATTATAACACTTATCACATTCAAGAGGCAGGATTACCTGGCATTCAATTAGGGTACCTCCAGATTGGACCAAGTCATCAACAATGACCACATGACAACCGGCAGGATTACCCTCTTTTAGCCTGACTATTCTCTTATCGCCCTCCCGGACTTTAGTGCAAATCACCTAGGAAAAGAAAATCTGCTAACTTCAAGCTGATATAAGGTAGCATAGAGAAACCAAAGAAGGAAGTCTATTATTTACTAACAGCAGGATAGTGACCCAATTGCTTGTAAAATCGCTTCCAAGCTCCATCATCAGGAAAGGCTATAACTATCTGGAATATACAAAATTTAACTATGTGATTATTTTTTGTCATCAAACAAATAACCATTTTAATACGTTAAGTCCCCAACTATGAAAAAATAGGATAAATATGCTTAGCAGGAAAAAAGCCTACCTTCTCAGACTGAGGAAGTTGCTGAAGCCGTTGCTTCAACAGCGGGATCCCAGTCTCAAACAGAGGCAGAACGTGGTCTCCAAAATAAAACCTCTCCTGCAGTAAAAAAGAAAAAACATAGATGTACGACCATAAACATCTCGAGAAACATTTGAACTAAAAACACATGAACGGGTCAAGTTGGTCTCGTCAGCATAACTTTGGAACCTCTAAAAACATGGGAAAAGGAAATTGAGCTGAAAGCCATTATCTTTTGCAGAAGTGAATTAAAGAATCCAAGATACAAGTAGCCTTAGCAACCATATAAGTGAAGAGGACCTACAATTATGTGAAAGAAATGAAATTTAACCTGTAATGCATGTATGTCATAGATGACTACACTGGTTGGACCACCCCTTGAGATTGGAATGTTTGATAATATTCTGGCCATAGTAAATGCAGTTGCCACATCTCCTTCCTCTTCCATCCGTTCAAAGGATCCCGTTGGAAAGAATGGCAATACGAGCGTAAAAGATGCGACAAACAGCCTCGGAAGAGCAAATATCACAGAAAGCTGTTCAAAGATGACTGCTGGTGAGCTGAACGATGCCAGAAAAGCAACATGCTGCCCACGGATATTGTGTGCATTGTTTATGAAGAGATTTGGAAAACCATCCTCGAAACTCCTGGAACATGCACAGATATAAAAAACCGTCAATGCAAACTATTTAACACCGTTTCTAGGACCATCAGTAAACTATGTATAAAGTGCTCCTGCGTACAGATCAATGCAAACTGTTTACGAGTATCAGCATCGGTTCTAGGACCATCAGTAAACTAGGTATAAAATGCTTCTGCGTACAGATTGCCAATTTAAGGTATCTTTACTTGGTCTCAATAACAAAATATGCTGCAATTGGAGTCTCGAACTAACTTTATAAACAAGAAACAAGCTATTTTTCCCTTGTAAAGATACACTCAAACTCCACCACTGTGAGCAAAGTATAGACAGTCTTAACCGCAATAAAGAAGGAAAATCAAGGTAGATTTACGACTAGTGTAAAAATAGACAAACTTTGATGAATCCTCTAGATTGAATGAGACTTAAATAGAGCGAAATGGATATAGAGGATTCATACAGCTACAGCCTACCCCAACTCATTCGAAAATGAGACATAGTTGATACATATCACATACAAAGATCTATGCAAAATTATTTTTCCTTTGATCTTGCTAAGTCATTCCTCAGCGAGACTTTATTAGTCATGTGTCAATGTTTCATTAGAAAATCCAATTGAAATTTGACTTTCTGTTTTCAAATGTTAAATAAAAATGTGAAAAGTTAGTCTTTAGTCAAGCCCATTCCTAACGCAGGAACCCGGGATAGTGGTTTATTCGCTTACCCATTTAGTACGGCAGCATCCTGCATCTAAAAAAACTACCCCAACTAACAATGAAAAGCATTCAAACATAAAAAAGGGGGAATTTTGGTTCGATTTACTCTTATCAAATACTACTTAATCTTTTTAAGAGAATTATATGTAATAAAGTTTAAGCTCTAAGCTTTTGGATGGGGTTTACACAAAGTTAACATGTATGTATGGCATGACAATTAGCCATCTATCAACGACTACATTTTTCATCTGCTTGCTTCAACACGTGACAGACTTATAATAAATGAGTTCATTTCTAAAATTTTAAGCTTTTAAATGACAGCACAATTGAAAATGGTACATAAACAAAGACATAAAGCAGTGGAAGATACATAGAGAAAGGTTTTCTTTGGGGGGGGGGGGGGGGGGTTTACCTCCAGTTAATAGAATGGAGGTGAATGCAGTCAGATTCAGAAGCAATTTTGCGAGCAACTTCCTCCATCTCAACACAGTGGTAGAGAAGAACTTGCTTCTTCGTCAGCGCACCATTTTCCATCGTATCGTATAACAAGTTACAGTAAGAGAGTTGTCTCTCTTAGTTTTTGCCGCCAATAGAGAGAAGGAGAGAAAGAGAGGGAAGGCAGAGAGAGGCGCGGCCTGTCTGCTGCCTTTTTAAAGTAGTAGTAGTATGTCTTTTTGGCTGCCCTCTCTTACTTTTGCTGGTTTTTTATGCCTACCCGATCTTCCTTTCTTTTTGATTTTTGATAAAGCAAAGCGACTTCTTCTGCACAATTTCCACGCTAATTCAATCAATCAATTAGCCACATTTCTAACTTGTAAAGAAAATTATTTCATAATTTTTTAAATAAATAATCAAACTACTATAATGTTCTCACTTAACTAATTAAAATTTGACATTGACTATATTCTGTGACATTATTTGAGATAAACGACACCATATATTGGAATATAGAATATCAAACCTTTATATTAAAGAGTTTCCTTTATCCTACACCTTACTCAGAAGCATAAAATCTATAGAAAGATTTTTTAAACAAAATGGGTTGGTAGGGCACCTACAATCCTGCAGGCTTTTGAACGGTGCCTAGTGATGGTAACTATTTTATTTTTCTTGGACAAAAAAAACCAATACTGTACTATTTTATTTTTGTCATTTCAAACATGTTTTCCATTGCCCTTCGTAATTTTCGTAGTCTCACCTACTACTAATGAACAAGGCGGTCCTATGGTTAAAGAGTCCCCCGTACACCTACCGTGGGATGAGAAGGCCGTTAGTGGTTAAAGAAGAATGGTCCGCTCTACCCAGCTCTTTAGAAGGGAAATTTAACACAATAGTACGAGTTATTAGTGTTCGGCGAGAAGCGGTGTGTGTTTGGTTACTTAGTTTGAAAATTACGTTTGAGTAGCAATTAGTGTTTGACCAAACTTTTAAAAGTGCTTCTTAAGTGTATTTTTCTCAAAAGTACTTTTTAAAAAGTATTTTTGGAGAGAAGCTATTTTTTTCTGCTTCTGCTTATCACGACCCAATTTTTCTGCTGTTTGGTATCGTGATGACACCTAGTCTTAGGGATTACTTAAACCTAACATTAATTGAAACAACAAATATTATTTAAATAACATCTAACAAGTTAAATAGAAATCTCTTAAAATTTTCAAAACTGGTAGTACAAGTCATAAGCTCTACAGAGTTTGCTAAAATTTTCTAAATACAACTGTTTGAAATAAAGTACACAATATGAATACAAATCAGAAGGTGACTCCGAAGCCTGCGAACGCAGTAACAAGTTTACCTTGAGTCTCCACAGCAACAGTCCGCACAACTAGCTAATGATCAACTGACTTCGAAATACCTGGATCTGCACAAAAATATGCAGAAGTGTAGAATGAGCACACCACAGCGGTGTCCAGTAAGTATCAAGACTAACCTCAGTGGAGTATATTAACACTTCTTTTTAAACTTGCTTAATTAATTATTTGCATATAAAAAATTCATATTGAAATTAATTTTCAATAATTATCAAACCAACAAATTCACAGAATTACATAAATAATCATGTAGCAATCACATCAAATCGTCATATAACAACAAATTCAACAACAACAAGGATTTAGGCATGGCAAATAGATGATTAAATATATACCAACAATTATCCAATTTATCACACAATATGCTCAAGACTTTAACTCAATAAAATTTACACATATAAGCCGAGTACGTACTCGTCACCTCACGTACACGGCTTTTCACATTTTATAAATAGCACATAAGACTCGATGCCTAAGGGGTAATTCCCCCACTCGAGGTTAAGCAAGACAATTACCTTTTTGAAGTTAGGTTGGTATTCCAAAATAGCCTTTGTAACGACCCGACCGGTCGTTTTGAATATTATAACCCCGTTCCCCAATTCCTTCTCAAATTATGCGTTACAGTTGTTTTATGACTTGTCGGGTTAGTTGGTTCGAGTCTGGAAGGAATTCGGAATTAAATGAGACACTTAGTCTCAAAATTAAAAAATTAAGTTATAAAAGTTGATCGGAAGTGGAGTTATGTGTAAAAGATCTCGGATTCGAATTCTAATAATTTCAATAGTTTTGTATGGTGATTTTAGACTTAGGAGCGTGTCCGAAAAATTATTTGGTCAGTCCGTAGAGGAATTAGGCTTGAAATGTCGAAAGTTGAATTTTTGGAAAGTTTGACCGGGGGTTAACTTTTTGATATCGGGGTCGGAATCCGATTATGAAAATTAGAGTACCTCCGTTATGTCATTTATGACTTGTGTACAAAATTTGAGGTCAATCGGACGTGATTTGATAGGTAGTCATTTGTAGAAATTAGAAATTCCAAAGTTCATTAGGCTTGAATTGGGGTATAATTAATAGTTTTAGCGTTGTTTGAGATGATTTAAGGGTTCGACTAAGTTCGTATGATGTTTTAGGACTTGTTGGAATATTTGGTTGAGGTCCCGAGGGGATCGGGTGGTTTTTGGATGGTTAACAGATCATTTGTGGCATTGGTGAGATTGCGGATATCTGCTGCTGCATTTTTCGGATTTTCTCTTTTGCGTTCGTGAGTGGGCCCTCGCGTTCGCGAAGAGGAATTTCAGGCAGGCAGGATTTACTCTTCGTGAGGGGGTTTCGCGTTCGCGAAGAGGAGCTGGGTTGTGCATCGCGTTCGAGTTTGGGTATCGCGTTCGCGAAGGAAAAAATAGTAGGCATGGGTTTTTGCCTTCGCTTTCGCGAAGGGGCTCCGTAAAGCATCGCGTTCGCGAGCAGTCTCTCGCGTTCGCGAAGAGCAAATGTTGGGCAGCACATTTTGTGCTTCGCGAACTCGAGGGACCTGTCGCGTTCACGAAGAAGAGAAGTCTGGATAGAAAGTTTAAGTTCAAAAAATGGGACTTCGTCCCTTTTTGTATTTTAACGATTTTGAGCTCGGATTGGGGCGATTTTTGGGTGATTTTCAGAGAAAACAACGGGATAAGTGTTCTTAACTCATTATTGGTTAAATAACCCAAATACATGGTTGTTTTTATCATTTAATTGGTGAATTAAGTTGAAAAAGTTTGAAAATTCCTCCTCGATAAATTTGAGGATTTGAGGGCCGAATTATTATCGAAATTTAGTAATTTTAGTATAGTTAGACTCGTGGTGGAATGAGGGTTCATATTTTATAACTTTTGTCGGATTCCGAGACGTGGGCCCCATGGGCCATTTTTGAGCTAAAATTCGGATTTTTATGGAAAATTAGTATTTTCTTATGGAATTAATTCTAATGAATTTTATTGACTGGAACGAATTATTTATGGCTAGATTCGAGGCGTTTGGAGGCCAATTCACGAGGAAAGGATATTGCAGAATAAGAATTTCACGGCTTGAGGTAAGTAACAGTTTTAAATATGGTCCTGAGGGTACGAAATCCCGGATTTTGTGTCATGTGATTACTTTGGAGGTGACGCACATGCTAGGTGACAGGCATGTGGGCGTGCACCGAGAGGATTGTGACTTGATCCGTTCCGTGAGACTATAAAGTTGAATAACTTGTTGTTAGCTATGTGCTCTTTATGTGTTGTAGAAATTTGACTAGAAACCATATTAGGCTATATGTTGGTACTGTTGGGACCTACAAAGGTCGTGTACATGTTGAACTATTTGCTTAATTATTGTTTGTATTCATTCATAGTTTACTTGATTATTTTATCTCAGTCTCTATTGTTCATTATTGATGCATCATATCATTGTTGTTTGGATTGATTTTCATGATTTCTGAGATCCCGTGAGACTGGAGAGATTTATGACTGAGCAAGGTCGAGGGCCTGATTATGAGATATATTATTATAGCACGTGAGTTAGTTGTGCAATACGTGAGTTGTCCGTGCGGATCCTTATATTATACTATAGCACGTGAGTTGGCCGTGCGGATCTAGATATTTATATTATGGCACGTGAGTTGTCCGTGCAGTACGTGAGTTGTCCGTGCAGATTACAGTGCTTGGGCTGTAGGAGCCCCTCCGGAGTCTGTACACACCCCCAGTGAGCGCGGGTATCCATTGAGTATGAGCGCTGTTGTTGCACTTGGTTGCTATATGTCATTATTGTGAAATCTCATTAAGGATTTATATCCGGATTACATAAACTTGAACTGTATAAAATGGATTTGACATAAACTGCCGGATTTGAAAGCATGTCTATTCTTTGATGGAATTACTGAAAGTGAACTGTAACTGTGTAGCTCGTCATTATCTTCAGTCCCTTATTTATTATTGTTACTTGCTGAGTTAGTTGTACTCATACTATATCCTGCACTTCGTGTGCAGATCCAGATGTTCCCGTACATAGCGGGTACTGATCTTTTCGCGCAGTTGAATTTTTCGGGGATTCTGAGATAGTTGTCGTGTTTCGCAGACCTTGCCTCTCCTTCCCTATCTCCTTATTTGCTTTATTTGGTTTCAGACTTATATTCATAATTAGATGCTCATGTACTCAATGACACCTAGTTTTGGGGAGTGTTTGTATCAGTAATTGTGGGATTTCGTATTGTATTTAAATATTATATTTTTAAACTTAAGAGAAATTATGGTTTATTGAGATTATCGGCTTGCCTAGTATCGAGATAGGCGCCGTCATGACATGTTGGGATTTTGGGTCGTGACAAGTTGGTATCAGAGCCCTAGGTAACATATGTCTCACGATTCATGAGCAGGTTTAGTAGAGTCTTGCGGATCGGTACATAGACGTCTGTACTTATCTTCGAGAGGCTGCAGAACCCTTAGAAAAATTTTACTTTCTTGTATTTTGTCGTGCATATTTGTTGATTCTGGAAACTAAATTTCTGCTATCCTATTCTCTCACAGATGGTGAGGACACGTACTATCGGATCAGACAATCAGCCACCAGTGCCACGAGTTAGGGCCACGAGAGGCAGGGGTCGGGGCCGTGGTAGAGGCCGGGGCCAAGGTAGAGGTAGAGGTGTAGCTCGTACCACAGTTGGACCAGCACCTGTAGTACCACCAGTTACTCCAGCTAAGGAGCAGATTCCAGATATGGTGGAGCCGACAGGATCAACTCATGTACCAGTTGTGCCCATTGAGATTCCAGGCCTTCAGGAGACTTTGGCCCAGATATTGGCAGCCTGCACTGGTCTTGCTTAGATGGTTTTGGCTCAGGCCGCACCTGCCACTTCTCAGGCCGGGGGAGGTACTCATACTCCCGTTGCCCGTACTCCAGACCATGTAGTACAGGGACTTCAGAGATCGGGGGTACTACCAGCTCAGCTGGTTGTAGCTGCTCAGGCCCCGGTAGTTCCTATTATGGCAGATGATGAGCAGAGGAGACTTGAGAGATTTGAGAGGCTTCGACCTCCACCATTTAGCGGTATTGAGTCAGAGGATGCTCAAGATTTTCTGGATAGGTATCAACGGATGCTTCGGACATCGGGTATTCTGGAGACCAGTGGGGTCTCATTCACTACTTTTTAGTTTTCTAGGGCTGCATTCAGATGGTAGGAGACTTGCGAGAGGCGTAAGCCTATTGGCGCAACACCCCTTACTTGGCAGCAGTTCTCCGTGGTCTTTTTGGAGAAGTTCGTACCTCAGTCCCGCATAGAGGAGTTGCGCAGACAGTTTGAACAGCTTCGCCAGGGTGATATGTCTGTGACGCAGTATGAGATGAGATTTTCTAAGTTTGGTCGTCACACAGTCTGGTTGGTTCATATGGATAAGGAGAGGACTGGAAGGTTCATTGATGGCCTCACGTATCAGCTGCGGTTACTTATGACTAGGGAGAGAGTATCTGGTGCTACTTTTGATGAGGTAGTGGACATTGCTCGGCAGATAGAGATGGTTCGTAGCTGGGAACGTGGAGAGAGAGAGGCTAAGAGGACTCGTGGTCCGGGTGATTTCAGCGGTGTTCCTTCAGGGGGTCAATTTCACCGTGGTAGAGGTTGTTCTTACAGACACGCTCAGATGGGTCGTCCTGCTCATCGTGGTGCATCAGCTAGCCTCTCTCTGGAGAATTTTATTAACCTCGCATATAACATGGGGAATCTGGTTAGCACCCATATTTAAGAATAAAAGAACAAAGACTTGACTGGAGGCGGAGTCACCATTGACTCTATTTATTATTATGGTAAATCAGTGTATCAAGATGTCTGTTCTTACAGTGCTCACTCAGGCCAGTCTTCATTCAGTGCACTACCAACGCAGAGTTCTCATCTTGCCTCGTCAGCTCAAGCTTTTGCAGATTATTCCTCGGGTTATCAGGAGCAGCAGTTCCGTCAGAGGAGGGGCTGTTTCGAGTGCGGAGAATTTGGTCATTTCAAGAGAGAGTGTCCTAGGCTGTTGAGTGGGCTTCCATAGCAGAGTCCTCGACTGACAGCACAAGCACCAGCAGTTCCACCACCCGTCCAGCCAGCTCGGGTGGGGGTCAGGCAAGTAGGGGTCGCCCAAGAGGGGGAGGCCGATCAAGTGGCGGGCATGCTTGATTCTATGCTTTTCCTGCCAGGCCAGATGTTGTTTCCTCGGATGTAGTGATCACATGCATTGTTTCAGTGTGCCACAGGGAGGCTTCTATATTATTTGACCCTGGTTCCACTTATTCATATGTATCATCGTATTTTTCTCATTATCTGGATATGCCCTGTGAGTCCTTAGTTTCACATGTTTGTGTATCTACATCGGTGGGCAATATTATTACTGTGGATTGTGTGTATTGGTCGTGTGTGGTAACTATTGGGGAACTGGAGACTAGAGTTGATCTCTTATTACTCGGTATGGTTGATTTCGATGTAATCCTGGGTATGGATTGGTTGTCTCCATGTCATGCTATTCTGGTTTGTCACGCAAAAATCACGACGTTGACGATGCCGGGGTTGCCAAAGGTTAAATGGAGGGCTTCTTTAGATCTTGTTCCTAGCAGGGTAATTTCTTATTTGACGGCCCAACGTATGGCTGGAAATGTATGCTTGTCATATTTCGACTTTGTGAGAGATGTTGATGTAGATACTCCTATTATTGATTCAGTACCGGTCATGCGAGACTTTTCGGATGTATTTCCTGCAGACCTGCCGGGTATGCCACCCGACAGGGATATTGATTTTGGTATTGACTTGGTGCAGGGAACTCAACCCATTTCTATTCCTCTGTATCGTATGGTACCAGTTGAGTTAAAAGAATTGAAAGAGAAACTTCAGGAACTCCTTGAAAGGGATTTTTTTAGGCCTAGTGTGTCACCTTGAGGTGCACCGATTCTGTTTGTGAAAAATAAAGATGGTACTATGCGGATGTGCATTGATAATATGTAGTTGAACAAAGTTACAACCAAGAATAAATATCCATTGCCGCGTATTGATGACTTATTTGACCAACTTCAGGGAGCGAGGGTATTCTCCAAAATTGATTTGAGGTCTAGGTATCACCAGTTGAAAATTCGGGATTCGGATATTCTAAAGACGACATTCAGGACTCGTTATGGCCACTATGAATTTATTATGATGTCTTTTGGGCTAACCAATGCCCCAACAACATTTATGTATTTGATGAATAGTGTATTCCAGCCATATCTTGATTTATTTGTCGTGGTATTTATTAATAATATTCTGGTGTACTCACATAGCCAGGAAGAGTATACACAACACTTGGGTATTGTGTTACAAAGGCTGAGAGATGAGAGACTTTATGCTAAATTTTCTAAGTGTGAGTTCTGGCTAAGTTTGGTGGCATTCTTTGGACATATAGTGTCTAGTGAAGGAATTAAGGTGGATTCGAAGAAAATAAAGGCAGTTCAGAATTGGCCCAGACCATCTTCAGTTACTGATATTTAGAGTTTTCTCGGCTTGGCCAGTTATTATCGTCGCTTCGTGGAAGGTTTCTCGTCTATTGCATCACCTATGACTAAATTGACCCAGAAAGGTGCTCCGTTCAGGTGGTCGGATGAATGCGAAGAGAGCTTTCAGAAGCTCAAGACAGCTTTGACTACAACTCCAATATTGGTGTTGCCTACAGGTTCGGAGTCTTATACTGTGTATTATAACGCATTACGTATTGGTCTCGGCGCAATGCTTATGCAAGATGGTAGGGTGATTGCCTATGCGTCCAGACAGTTAAAGGTACATAAGAAGAATTATCCAGTCCACGATCTTGAGTTAGCAGCTATTGTTCATGCCTTAAAAATCTAGCAGTATTACTTGTACGGTGTCCAGTGTGAGGTATATACTAATCATTGGAGTCTACAACATTTGTTTAAACAAAAGGATCTTAATTTGCGGCAGCTAAGTTGGTTAGAGTTGCTTAAGGATTATGATATCACTATTCTTTATCATCCCGAAAAGGCCAATGTAGTGGCCGATGCCTTGAGTCATAAGGCGGAGAGTTTGGGCAGCTTAGCATACTCATCGGTAGCAGAGAGGCCTTTAGCCTTGGATGTTCAAGCCTTGGCTAATCAGTTTGTTAGATTGGATATTTCGGAGCCGAATCGAGTTTTGGTTTGTGTGGTTTCCCAGTCTTCTCTGTATGATCGTATTAGAGAACGTCAGTATGATGACCCACATCTACTTGTCCTTAAGGACACGATTCAGCACGGTGATGCCAAGGAAGTCACTATTGGAGATGACGGGGTATTACGGATGCAGGGCAGGCTATGTGTGCCTAATATAGATGGTTTGCGTGAGCTGATTCTCCAGGAAGCTCACAGTTTGCGGTACTCCATTCATCCAGGTGTCGCGAAGAAGTATCAGGATTTGAGGCAGCACTATTAGTGGAGGCGGATGAAAAAGGATATAGTTGGGTTTGCAGCTCGATGTCTAAATTGCCAACAGGTAAAGTATGAACATCAGAGGTCGGGAAGATTGCTTCAGAGACTTGAAATTCCGGAGCAGAAATGGGAGCGTATTACCATGGATTTTGTAGTTGGGCTCCAACGGACCTTGAGAAAGTTTGATGTTGTTTGGGTGATTGTAGATCGGCTGACCAAGTCCGCACAGTTTATTCCAGTTGGTACAAATTATTCTTCGGAGCGGTTGGCTGGGATTTATATTCGCGAGATTGTTCGCCTACACAGTGTGCTGGCATCCATTATTTCAGATCGGGGTACGCAGTTTACCTCACAGGTTTGGAGAGCAGTGCAGCGAGAATTTGGTACACAGGTTCAGCTGAGTACAAAATTTCACCCTCAAACGGACGGACAGTCCGAGCGCACTATTCAGATATTGGAGGATATGTTACGCGCTTGTGTCATTGATTTTAGGAGTTCTTGGGATCAATTTCTGCCACTCGCGGAGTTTGCTTACAATAATAGCTACCAGTCGAGTATTCAGATGGCTCCGTATGAGGCTTTGTATGGGAGACGGTACCGGTCTCCGGTGGGTTGGTTTGAACCGGGGGAGGTTAGGCTATTGGGTACTGACTTTGTTCAGGATGCTTTAGAGAAGGTCAAAGTGATTCAGGAACGGCTTCGCACGACACAGTCTAGACAAGAGAGTTATACCGACAGGAAGGTTCATGATGTCGTTCACATGGTGGGGGAGAAGGTTCTGCTCAAGATTTCACCCATGAAGGGTGTGTTGAGGTTCGGGAAGAAGGGCAAGTTGAGCCCTCAGTATATCGGGTGTTTTGAGATACTTAAGAAGATTGGAGAGGTGGCTTATGAACTTGCCTTTCCACCTAGTTTATCAGGTGTTCATCCAGTGTTCCATGTATCCATGCTTCGAAAATATGTCGGGGATCTGTCTCATATTCTGGATTTCAGTACAGTACAACTGGGCAGTAATTTGACTTATGAAGTGTAGCCGGTGGCTATTTTAGACCGACAGGTTCAAAAGTTGAGGTCAAAGAGCATAGCATCAGTGAGAGTGCAGTAGAAAGGCCAATCAACCGGAGAAGCTACTTGGGAGATTGAGCAGGAGATGCGGAGCAAATATCCACACTTATTTGAGACTCTGGGTATTATTCTAAACCCGTTCGAGGACGAATGTTTGTTTAAGAGGGGGAGAATGTAACGATCCGGTCGGTTATTTTTAATATTATAACCCCGTTCCCTCAATTACTGCTCAAATTATACCTTACAGTTATTTTATAACTTGTCGGGGTAGTTGGTTCGGGTCCGGTAGGAATTCGGAATGAAATGAGATACTTAGTCTCATAATTAAAAAATTAAGTTAGAAAAGTTGACAAGATGTGGACCTATGTATAAAAGACCTCGGATTTGAATTCTGATAATTCCAATAGCTCTGTATGGTAATTTTGGACTTAGAAGCGTGTCCGAAAACTTATTTGGAGGTCCGTAAAGGAATTAGGCTTGAAATGCCGAAAGTTGAATTTTTGTGATGTTTGACCGGGGGGTTGACTTTTTGATATCTGGGTCGGAATCCGATTCTGAAAATTGGAGTACCTCCGTTATGTCATTTATGACTTGTGTGCAAAATTAGAGGTCAATCGGATGTGATTTGATAGGTTCCGGACTCATTTGTTGAAATTAAAAATTTTAAAGTTTATTAGGCTTGAATTGGGGTATAATTCATGGTTTTATCGTTGTTTGAGGTGATTTGAGAGTTTGACTAAGTTCGTATGATGTTTTAGGACTTGTTGGTATATTTGGTTGAGGTCCCGAGGGGCTCGGGTGACGTTTGGATGGTTAACGGATCATTTGTGGCCTTGGTGAGATTGCTGATATCTGCTGCTGCATTTTTCGGATTTTCTCTTTCACGTTCGCGAGTGGGCCCTCGCGTTTGCAAGAGGAATTTCAGGTAGGCAGGATTTACTCTTCGCGAGGGGGTCTCGCGTTCGCGAAGAGGAGCTGGGTTATGCTTCGCGTTCACGTTTGGGTATCGCGTTCGCGAAGGGAAAAATATTAGGCATGGGTTTTTGCCTTCGCGTTCGCGAAGGGGAGCTCTCTTTCGCAAAGAAAGGCTCCGTAAAGCATTGCGTTCGCGAAGAGCAAATGTTGGGTAGCACATTTTGTGCTTCGCGAACGCGAGGGACCTGTCGCATTCGCGAAGAAGAGAAGTCTGGACAACAAGTTTAAGTTCAAAAAATGGGTCTTCGTCCCATTTTCCATTTTTAATAATTTGGAGCTCGGATTGAGGCGATGTTTGGGTGATTTTCAGAGGAAACAATGGGGTAAATGTTCTTAACTCATTATTGGTTAAATTAACCGAATCCATGGTTGTTTTTATTATTTATTTGGTGAATTAAGTTGAAAAGGTTTGAAAAACCCTCGTGGATAAATTTGAGGATTTGAGGTCGAATTGTTATCGGAATTTAGTAATTTTGGTATAGTTAGACTCGTGGTGGAATGGGGGTTCATATTTTATAACTTTTGTCGGGTTTTGAGACGTGGGCCCCACGGGCGATTTTTGAGCTAAAATTTGGATTTTTATGAAAAATTAGTATTTTCTTATAGAATTAATTCCAATGAATTTTATTAACTGAAACGAATTATTTATGCCTAGATTCGAGGCGTTTGGAGGCCAATTCACAAGGAAAGGATATTGCAGAATAAGAATTTCATAGCTTGAGGTAAGTAACAGTTTTAAATCTGGTCCTGAGGGTATGAAACCCCGGATTTTGTATCATGTGATTACCTTTGAGGTGACGCACATGCTAGGTGACGGGCGTGTGGGCGTGCACCGAGGGGATTGTGACTTGATCCGTCCCATGAGACTGTAAAGTTGAATAATTTATTGTTAGCTATGTGCTCTTTATGTGTTGTGAAAAATTGACTAGAAATCATGTTTAGGCTATATGTTGGTACTGTTGGGACCCACAAAGATCGTGTACATGTTGAACTTTTTGCTTAATTGTTGTTTGTACTCAGTCACAGTTTACTTGATTATTTTATCTCAGTCTTTATTGTTCATTATTGATGCATCATATCATTGTTGTTTGGGTTGATTTTCATGATTTCTGAGAGCCCGTGAGACTGGAGAGATTTATGACTGAGCAAGGTCGAGGGCCTGATTATGAGATATATTATTATAGCACGTGAGTTGGTTGTGCAACACATGAGTTGTCCGTGCGAATCCTTATATTATATTATAGCATGTGAGTTGGCCGTGCGGATCGAGATATTTATATTATGGCACGTGAGTTGTCCATGCAACACGTGAGTTATCCGTACAGATTATAGCGCTTGGGTTGTAGGAGCCCCTCCGGAGTCTGTACACACCCCCAGTGAGCACGGGTACCCATTGAGTGTGAGTGCTGAGGGCTGAAAGCCGAATGGTTGAGCTGTTGTGATGAGTTGAGTGTCTGTTACCTAAGAGGCTGTACTTGCTTTGCATTTGTTATTGAACTTGGTTGCTATATGTCATTATTGTAAAATATCATTAAGGATTTATATCCGGATCACATGAACTTGAACTATATAAAATGAATTTGACATAAACTGCCGGATTTGAAAGCATGTCTATTCTTTGCTGGAATTACTGAAAGTGAACTGTAACTGTGTAGCTCGTGATCTTCAGTTCCTTATTTATTATTGTTACTTGTTGAGTTGGTTGTACTCATACTACACCCTGCACTTCGTGTGCAGATCCAGATGTTCCTGAACATAGCGGGTGTTGATCCTTTCGCGCAGTTGACTTTTTCGGAGATTCTAAGGTAGCTGCCGTGTTTCGTAGACCTTGTCTCTCCTTCCCTATCTCCTTATTTACTTTATTTGGTTTCATACTTGTATTCACAATTAGATGCTCATGTACTCAGTGACACCAGATTTTGGGGAGTGCTTGTATTAGTAACTAATATACGTACCCGCGTGATGCGTGGATAATATAAAATAAATATTTTTTAAAAAATACAATAGACACAAAAGAGCATTAAAATGCTATTATTTTATGAACCATTAAATGTACTGGATATTCATACATTCAAGTCATAAGGTTATATAGTTATTCATTAGAAAACATCTCGTGAGGAAAGGACGTAGTTTAAAATATGACACATAGGAAAAACTAATTTGTGATAAAACAATATTTATGCTACAATAACCACATTGTAGTTGCTACATATCATATCTACTGCTTGCAAAGTGCTTGGTCCTTAGTCATTCATCATCATTTTTCTGAAATTCTAGTAATTGCTATGAGTACTTAATTTTTGACCGTGCTTGAATATTTCCCGCTTTTCCAGGTGTGTCCCCACTCAACTTTTTTTTGTCCCCCATACTTGTCCCACATGCTTTGTCTCCCCTACACTTTGCTCCCTACTCTACTCTCCATTGTTCCATACTCCTTGTCCCCCATGCTTGTCTCCCTCACAATTTGCTCCCTACTCTTTCCATTGTTCCCCACTCCTTGTCTCCCATGTTTGTCCCCTATCACAAACCCAATACCTCATTTTCAGCTATAAAACACACACATAACACACAAAGAAAAAGAAGAAGATCACAGAACCCTCCCCCGTTTTTTTGGAAATCAGTCGCAGACCACCCTAAAAGGGAACTCGAACTTTTTCCTCTTCTTCCTCGCAAAAGCAGCTCCAAACACCCAATTTCTCCGGCAAACCGAGCTGGAAAATTGAGTTAGCCACCCGCTAATCAACCACCAATTCCCAAACTCCATAGTTGCCGAGCTCTAATCGCAATTTCGTTTCTCGAAAGCTCCATTTCCTATTGAGTCGAGGTTTCTCCAGTCAAGCCGCACAAAGGTTCTTGCGAGGTTTTTGGTCTGCGATTCCAGTGTTGAATTAGTTGCTGTCATCTTCTGGCTGAGTTTTAGAGTCGGAATATGTAACTGATTCTTCTCAATTTCTGCTATTAAAGAGACCTCGTTTAACAGTGAGGTTGTCGTTCTCGATCACGGTTGTCAGATCAAATTTGCTGCTGTTTTTTCTCAGTTGAGTTTTCAGAATCGGAGTTGCTGTACCTCTTGATTTTTCTTCATTATTGAAAAGATTTTGGCTTATCAGGTTCACTCTTACTTTTATCTTCTTCATTTTATTTAGTTAATGTGAATCGACCCTCTGATTTGTCTGCTCAATTTCGTTTGTTGAATACTCTGTCCACGAATGAATTTGAGCGTGCAAAATGAATGACATAATTCTTTGTTGTGCTTGAATCTTGAAGTTGTGCTTGGGTGAAAAATTAATAATTTTTTTTTTGTAAGATCAACGTGCATTCAGTTATTTTGTTTAATGATCCCATGTGATAGGTTTCATTTAATCGCCTTATTGTGATATTGAATAAACAAATTATTTTAGTGCTATGTTGGGACAATTTGGTAAGTAGTGGAGTGATTAGTGCATAATTACATATTAGAAATCTGGCACGTCAAACTAGGAAAGAATTGAAGAGTGAGGGTAAAAATATTTGAATGGCTCTTTCTCATTGCCTTGATTCACGTTTCTTCACTTTGCTGCTATTGTATTATTCTAATCTTCTCCCTATCTTCCTTGAATGTTCAAATGTCTTTTGTCGGATGCTTTACTTTGCTTATCAGTATAGTTGGGTATGAAATTATTTGAATGATGTATGTTGGGGGCCATGGGTTGGGATTGAAAGGGAATAGAACCGAAATTTGAGTATTACATGTTCACAACTCTATTTTATTTAAACCGCTAGTAGCATTGCTTTAAGCGCGATTAATAAATCATCGTGGCCATGAGTACGGTTCTTGTGGCATGGTCACGAGATGTAAACCCCAATTCAAGTGTGCATTTCATGCAACTCGACCACAATTTCAAACAATAATAAGAATAAACATGTTGTAAATCGCGGGTGCGTTTCACGTGGCGCGATTCGCAATGTGTATAAAAACAAACGAGCGCGCGACATCGCGACTTGTTCAAACAAATTTCATAAACACTAAAAGCGGTTAAAAGATAAAATGCACAATAGGTTTTAAACATGCAATAAATCAGATAATTAAGCCAAGTATAGTCAAATAAAGTAACCGCTCGGAGAATGCCTCACACCTTCTTTCCGGTCAACAGAATTCCTTACTTGGACTTTGTTTTCGCAAACCAATAATAATAGAGTCAAACCTTCCTTTGACTAGGGATTCAAATAAAAGGTGACTTGGAACACCAAAAATCAATTTCAAGTTGCGACTCTATAAATAAAATAACCCCTACTCAAATTTGTCACTTTAATTGGAAAAACTCTTTAACCCACAATCCATAACACATATTTATCTTTGTGGGGGGTAGAAAAGGGGTGTGACAATTGCCTGAGGTTTTAGCTAAACTTTAGTGAAATAATGACTTGATAAACAATGCCGAACAGCTAGAGCTAGTATAATTCACCCCAAGAAGTTAGCACTGTGATCATCAAACGCTCCTTTGCATTGAAGTTTACAGTAGAAATATTGAGAAAGCCAAAAATCCCAAAACATTGGATGTCTTAGGTGATACTGTCTCCATAGGCGAAGCTGAAATGCAAGATAAAAGGGAAACAATATTGAACAGGTGCATTGATACTTTGACTGTTAAAACTTTGGAGAATATGAATTTCTGCATGCTATACATAATAGAACCAGTAAAAAGACAGTTTAAGAAATTCATACCGGCAACACTTATATTGCTTTTTTGTTCCTAAGAAAACTTGTGGTGTTGGATGATCTAGGAGGTAATCCTTCAGAAACTGATAAAATGGGATGAATTAGTAATGAACTTAACTTTAAAGAATGTCAGCACCAACCAATAAGTATTGACATAATATTTTCAAAACTAACATAAAATAATTACATAAAAATATTTAATGTCCACATTGTTTCATTGAAATAATTATGTCAAGATCAGCACAACATTTTTAAGATTAACAACAATTATTGAAAACACGAAATTCTTACTTCATAAGGTATAATCTTTAGAACCTAAGTAAAAAATCCAATAATAGAAAAATAGTTCAATTGAGTGCACCAAAATTAGTCGATTAATATGAACCTTATCACAACTGTTATCGATGATTTGTTTCACACCTCAAAAATAAAAAATATTGGTATTCACCAATTACTTGACTTCATGGGGTTGATCTTCACTTTTGGGCTAGCAGATTCAAATATCTTATCATGAGTCGATGATTTCAAACAGGCTATGCTTCATGTTGGTAGCCTTGCACGAGATAACTTCGAGAACATCAAATGCCTCCTTCATTGAGCAATCTAAAAGGTAAAGCGAATAGTCAATAGATTCGTCATTAGCGGGAAAGCAGCAACCAATGGAGAATTGACTTTCATTTGAATGGCGTTTGAATCTATTATATCATACGTAATATGTTTGAAGTGCACCACAGTAGCATTATATCAAATTTAAGATGTAAGTTTCTAGAACTGCGAACGAAAAGAAAATAGGAGTGTTAAAATAAATAATACTACGTTGCCAAAAACCGACGATGCAGCAGCAAAATAAAAATTTCCGTTCACAATGCACAAAGTTGAGAAAAGCAGAATGTAAGAAATTCAAAGTTGAGTTAAAAATATATCTGTATAAATATACAAAGAATATGGACCTGCTTTTTGAATATATTGTAGTTCCATAGGCCTTCATTTTGAAAGGTTCAAGCGGACCGTGGTTTCAACGTTCCTGTAGAGTAATATAATTTTTTTTATCACAGCGCGAAAAGCTGTGAAAAACAGAACGATATAGATTTAGAACAGTATTCAATAGAATTTATGTATTAATAAAAGTAATATGGACCTGACTCTTGTTTGTATCATAGTTTCAGAAATTCTCTTTCCAACGATAAAAACAGATCGTGGTTTCAATGTGTCTGCGAAAATTTATGATTTTTTTAGTTAGGATGCACAAAGCTGTAGAAAGCACAATAGCAGATATTTAGAACTAAATTCAAATGCCTATATGTATAAATGTATTAATAATCTAGAGTTGATTTCTAGAATTATTTTAGTTGCAGAAGTTATTATTCCAACGGCACAAGTGGATCGACATTTCGACGTGTCTGCAAAGAAATATGAATTTTTTAGTGAGGACGAGCAAAACTGTAAAAAGTAGAATGACAGGAAATACGAACTGACTTCAAAAGCATATTCGTATTAATCTACAAAGACTTAGGATCTGATTTTTGTATATATTGTGGTGTCAGAAGTCCTCTTTCTAATGGCACAAGCGGATCATGGTTTCGACTGTTGTGCAAAGAGATGTTATTTTTTTAGTGAAGACGTTCAAAGCTGTAAAAACATAAGGGCAGAAATTCAGAAATGAGTGTAAAAGAATATCTTGATGAAGATGCATATCAAAAATTATACAAATTTATGAGAAGTAACAATGAGATATGGATTTGCGCATGCTATTTATTACATAATATAACCATAAATAAGACAGTTGAAGAACTTCATACCAGCAATAATTGAATTCTTTTTTATTCCAAAGGAAACTTCTGTTGTTGTTGACGTAGGAGGTAGTCCTTCATAAAATGACAGTATAAAACGGGATGGATTAATAATGAACTTAATTTAAAAGAAGGGATAGTTTTTCGTAATATAGACCTTAACTTATTGTTAAATACCTGAACATGTAGAGATGTCAACATGCATGCCGCAAAGAAGTGGCAACTTAAGTGCTAATCTGGAGTTGATAGGAAGAGAGATGAGGTTAGTTTGACTGAGCAATAGGCAAAGACAACTCAACGATGATATGTAATCTATTTGAAGAATTACATATATTTTGATTGCAGATGTGGTGGTGAAAGTAAACTCACCTATTAACAGTGAATGTAATAAAAACCAAACTTTAGTGTATATTCAGTACATAAGTAGTAAAATAAGTAGCAATGATCAGTAAATATAAACCATTTACCACAGAATTCTTTAACTGTTGTATTAATGAATATGACAATGTAAGGGCCAGAGCCATCGTATTGATAAGGTTAAACTTTTCTCCAAATTCTTCCCACAAAGTTATTTTTAATTTTGCAGAACTGTCGAGGGAAAAAGATGAAACTAGATAGTAAAATCTAAAATGTAATATAAAGATATGTGCTTAAACAAATTGAAAACAAAAATTAAGGTAAGAATTAATCTATTTTTCTGGAAGATAAAAAAACAAAAGGTAGGTAAAAAGAGATGAGTGGCTTAAAAAGAACAATTGAGGATGAAGAACTCATACAACAACTACTATTTCTCAATTCCAAGCAAGTTGAAGTTGATTATATGTGTCCTCACTTACCATATAAACTCATCTCAAACTAATAATATACAATGAGCAGAACAAATAGAAACTTCAAATAAATATTCACTACTAATTATTTTTTCTTATCAGAATTTTCACTATCAAAGTTTCACAAAAATATAAAACTGAAGGCTATACAATGACATTGCTCGATTCAAAATTACCTTATGTAGCATTTTCCCTGTTATATTACTTTTTCCTTTTGGATTAACAACTTTTATACCTCAGCCAAAGAGTACAATGATTGAATATGGATGCAAGTAAAGACAAATTCTATACAGCTTCCATGAATCACCGCTGTTAATAGTTGAGAAAAAAAAAATACTTTTTCGTCAGGGACACCAGAAACACTACCACCTCGTGACACACTTGACATTTTGAACTCCCAAATAAAATGTCACTTACATACTGACTGGTCCAATAAATTGTTAGAGGCTGCATAAGCTATTCATTTTCTTCATTTTTGTCAAAACAATTAATAATAAATAGCAAATCAAAGTAGAAGAAAGATATGCAGGAACAAAATGAGTCATCACACCAGCACACACAAATGTTATAGTAAAAATACCAGTCATAGTTATTCTTGAGTATAGATGTATAGTTGAGTATTCTTGAGTAAAAATACCAGTCGTAGTCATTCTTGAGTATGAATGACTAAAACAGTTAAATGTATAGTTGGAAAATTTTATTTGACTATAGATGCAGTGAATTTTTATATATATATATATATATAAATGTATATATTGAACCGTGTTTTAAACTCGTCAGATTGAGAAAAATTTGGATTAATCCACAGCTTTGATACATTCCAAGTATTGCGCACAGAATATGAATCTACAAAACAACGTATATGTAAGATATAATGAATAACTTTCACACAGTAATGTCAAATTGAATAATTGTATTTTACCTTGAAATTTATGGGCTTTTATGAGCAGCATCACAACAATAATAGGCTGGCTATTAGAACTTAGCAGGTGAGGTACAATTTCATCAACAAATTCGCCCCAGAATGTAGCAGACAACTTCTTACTCCTGCCACATAGAAATAAACATATAATTTTATCATATGTAATTATCAAATCCATCCTTAATTAGTAGATGAATGTTTATTCTTACTCATCATCTTCTAGTTCAATATCCATTAACTTCCTAGAAATTCCACCTTGTTTGTGCATGTGTACCTCACTAAAACCGACGATTTCTAAGATCACATCTAAAGAAAAAGAATTCGTTAAAATAAATAATAGAAAAGTTCATAATTAGAAATTTAAGATAAAAGTTATTTTTACCGAATAATTCAGTCTCGTTCACATCAACCTTATTTATCAATTCATCATATGGTCGCAAATAAAATATATTTATTGGGAAAAGTTGATTAGTTGTTTCGGCCACTATTGCCCGTTGAGTAAACGTCAGTCTCAACCTATGTTTTGTGGTGTTGAACTTCTCCTTATTATGACAAACGATAAAGTTCGCCATATGATATAATCCAAGTTCAGTTATTTGTGTTTTGAAAAGATGCAAAATTGACTTGCCAATAGAAGCATGTATCCGATCGTCCTACGAAGAAATTACATTAAATAACAGAAAGTGTTTGAAGGACTTAGTAATACAATAATCCCAGATTAACTTTTCAAATTTATTAAATAACAGAAGGTTTTTGAAGGACTTAGTAATACAATAATTCCAGATTAACTTTTCAAATTTATATTACTATACTTGAATACTAGAAATTATACTAATACTAAATTGTAGTAAATTTACTTCTCAACAATAGAGAATTAAATAGTCAAAGAAACAAAGCAAAAACTCCAGATTTCAACTTCATCACATTAAAAAACAAAAAAGGTAGAACATGTAATGCACAATATGGAGAAACTCGATTTCCAACTTCATAACATTAAAAAACAGAAAAGGTAGAACATATTATTACCTATATGTGATATACTTTCAATTTACATTGAATATCTTTTCAAAACATATCTGGAGAAATTGGATTATTAAATTTAAATTTGCAACTTAAGAAATAGAGAGCAAAACGAATGAGTAAGAAAATAACTTATTTTAATACATTTTCATCTTGTAGAACCAATTCAATCGACAATGTAGTATCTGAATTAAAACGATCTGGTACTTTTCACAGACGGACAATCCGAACTTTCAACTTCCATTGCATCTTCGAAATTGTTACATCCTTGATGAAATCAATGTGAGTAGCCATTTTTTGCATAACCCGTATATATTCTTTAAATCTTGATAGCATTAGGAAGATTAGAATTGAAGTACATGTATCAGTGGAAGAAATATAAACATGCAGTTTTGAGCAGTTGTTACTGAGTATAGTGGATTTCAATCGTGAGTGTTAATCGTGGTTATAGTTGAGGACACTCTGACTATCGTGGTTTTGCAGAGATAATATAGGAAAAGTGAAAGGTAAACGTGATTTTGCAGAGATAATTTAGGGTAAGTGGAAGGTAAAAGGTTTTTAAATAATATTGTGGATTAAAAGGTTTAATTTTTAAAAAAAATAAAAATTCTGAAATTTCTCCAGGATATTGTACGGCAGTTTTATCCCTAACAACGGTAAATTGTAGCTCCTATTTTTTGGGAAATTGTCCTAAAGTGGCATATTATGATGATGCCACTTGGCTTAATGAGGTTGCTTCTTCCTCTCTTTTTAATTATAGATAGATTGTGGGATTTCGTATTATATTTAAATATTATATTTTCAAACTTGAGAGAAATTATAGTTTATTGAGATTATCGGCTTGCCTAGTATCGAGATAGGCGCTATCATGACAGGTTGAGATTTTGGGTTGTGACAGCCTTCTTTCTTGAATTGACCTCCGGACAGCTCAAATCTATCCAAATTAATTGTATAACTTCTTTAAAATTCATCGAAAATAATTCTGGATAATAATGCGTCGACTTAAAAAATTTATTCCAAAAAGTCAACAAAAGTCAACCGGAGTCCACCTCTCGGAACCCGACATAATTTTCATGAAATTCGAACACCCATTCCGATACGAGTTCAACCATACCAATTTTATTGAATTCCAATAACAACTCGACCTCCAAATCTTAAATTTTTATTTTTGGAAGATTTTACAAAAATCTTGATGTCCTCCATTTAAATCCGAATTAAATGATGAATATAATCATTGATTTATGAAATATAATCACTTTTTGATATAGGATACTTACCCAAGTCGAAGTCGTGAATAACTCCTCCAAAATCACCTCAAAACTGAGCTCCAAAAATCCAATCGAAAATGGCGAAATGACCATTTTTGGTCCTTTATGTTTCTGCCCAGTTCCGCTACTGCGGACAGATTTGCGCATCTGCGAACTCGCTTTTGCGAGCCAAAATCTGCATCTGCGAAGTCCCAATGTCCATTGCCCAACAGGAGCTCACATCTGCAGAAGAAAATGCGCATCCGCGATGTCGCTTCTGCGATTAAACGACCGCTTTTGCGAAACCATGCCAAGCTGCCTCGTTCCAGTGGTCGCTTCTGCGATCACGCAGGTGCTCAAAATACGTCGCACCTGCGACCTCTGTCCAGTACCCCTTCCCAGTCGCTTCTGCGAGATCGCTTCTGTGATGAAACTTCTGTAGAAGTGAAGAACCAGTTGCTGCCCAAAAACAACAGCAAATTCCAGCAGCTATCTCATCCAAAAATCAACTCCGTTAACCTTCTGAAATCCCCCCGAGGCCCTCGGTACTTTAACCAAATATACCAACATGTCCCAAAATACAATACGAACTTAGTCGAGGCTTCAAACCACGTCAAACAATGCTGAAATTCCGAATCGCGCATCGAATCGAATTATAAGGTTTTAAATCTTCCAACTTCTATATTTTACGCCGAAACGTATTAAATCAATCCGGAATGACTTCAAATTTTGCACACAAGTCATAATTGACTTAATGGAGCTATTCCCATTTTTGAAATTAAAATCCGATCTCGTTATCAAAAATTCACCCTTCGGTCGGACTTTTCCAAAATCTTATATTTTCCAACGTTCGTCAAAATGTGTCGAGTTGTCCTACAGACTTTCAAATCCAAATTCGAACATACGCCTAAGTCCGAAATCATCATGCGAAGCTATTGCCATCCTCGAAATTCTATTCCAAGGTCGTTTGCTCAAAAGTCAACTCTCTGGTCAACTCTTTCCATTTAAGCTTCTAAATAAGAATTGCCCTTTTAATTAAATTCCGAATATTCGGTAAATCAAACTCGACCACACCCGCGGGTCATAATACATATTGCGAAACTGTTCGAGACCTTAAGCCACCGAACGAGGCGTTAATTCTTAAAACGACAAGTCCGGTCGTTACACTGCTTCTCATTAAAAATATTATTTTCCTTCCAATACCTCAAAAGAAAGCTTGGCCAAACAGGTTATTATTGTAAGTTGCATAGGTTTGCTCCGTCATGGGCCAAGAGGCCCTCTAAGATGTTGCATCATTACACTTCTCTCATCCTCTACTTATGTGCACACCTGCGAGAGCTGAGTGTGTGGTTTTTTTAGGGGATTTGGCATGGCATGCCAACTAGATCCAACAATTGGCATAAAAAAGCCAACGTTTTTGGATTTGGCATATGGTAGCCTAAAGTTATTCTCTCTCTTCTAATGGTTCAACCACCATCCTAAAAATAAGCCCCATCAAAATTATTTTCCTTAAAAATAGCAATTTTTTTTTAAAATCCTCTCTCTCTTCTCTCATAGCAACCATCATCCTAGAAATTAGGTTCCATTTCCTTTAGTATTATCCGAAAAAACTCCCAAATATTTTTTAATTATTTTTCTAGTTTTTTTATATGTATATCCAAATATATATAACACAATAATAATTAAATTATTTGTATATCACAGTGTATAACATAATAATAATGTGTATATCAAAAAGGTATATTAAAGTTTTATTTTCCTTCTTTGTATAACACATTTCACATTGAAACTCAAGTTCAAGACGACTCCATATGTGTATCCCCTATTGTATCTCGTGTATATCTCTATGTATATCAGTGATATCTCATATATATCATGTGTATCTATGTATATCCATGAAAATTTATGTTATATATACGATATACAACGTGATACATATGAGCGTCCATAAAAATATTGTATTGTATATGCGATATACAACGCGATATACACATGTCGCAATTGTATTTTTAGGTTTGATTTTAAATCACTTCTAATCTTGCTCAATTTTTATATGTAGCCTTGTTTAGGTATTTTTAATCAATTTCAATCACATCCACTCGTTCAGTCCAACCCAAAAAAGAAGAGAGAAGAAAAATAAAGTTGAAATATATTTTTTTTCTCTTAGTTTTTGCTTCTGATTTTCTCTGATGTGAGATCAACTTTAGCTTTTCATCCCATTGATTTTTTTACATAATTTGTAAGATTTTTTGCTAAACTATGAGAGTAAAAGAGAAGAGATAGAAGAAGAAATACAAGGAGCGAAAGGGGGAGGGAAGCAATGAACAAGAAGAGAAGTGAGCGACGGGGGGGGGGGGGGGGCAGACAATTTGGGGCCAATAGTTTGAGAGAGAATATATAAGAGAGTAGTTTTTTTAGGATTTGGCTATATAATGCCAATTATTTGGGATTATATTTGCCAAACCTAATATAAGTTCTAAAAAATTGTCAGTTCATGTTATGTGTTATTACCTGGTGCCATTTTATCGTCTAATAGCAAGGGAAGACTTCTTTTGTTTTGGGCTTTTTGTTTCACCATCATTGCTTATGGATTCATTATGTTCCATCTAGACTTGAGGCCCGTTTTCTCTTTTGTTTATTAACCAATAATTCAGCCCATTGGACATTTTGTCCGTCTATTTACCTTTAGGTTTAATAAAAAAAAAAGACCGCTTGTCTTCAAGCCCTTTCCCCTTTCTTGAGACAAAAGATTATAAAGTAATCATCTATCGTTGGAAATATTGAAAAGGTCAGCTAACTCTAATCTTTGGAATTGTTCAATGTTCATCTTTTCCGCTTGAGCTAGTCAAGTAAGCGTTGAACACGAATTGAAAACTTGTCCGCCTCTTTGACAACAGGAACTTAGCACACCAAATTGTGTCAAAGTGACAACATTCATTAAGAGTAAAGTACAGTTAATATCTATGAAGGTGCCGGATCACTAGTATCACAACTTGTTCTTTCAGGTCCCGGTAGGGTTATTTCGGGTAGCAGGTGGAGGGAGGAGCGAGTTGGGTTGTGGGTGCATACGGTCTTGGACACTTAACCATGACAACATTCCACTTTTATTATCACTCTGGTATTGGCAGGGATAATTATCATGTTATTAACCGAATCGATCGAAACTTTAATGCAACCTTTTCTGATCCATCGGGCGGGGGAGTTTTGTACATGCATATATAGGCTATCTACATTTCGATTGGATAACTCATTATAAACATGGCCTACCAATTTAACTTCTCAAAATGGACATGAAAAACAGTAGTGCATGGTCGGCGCAAGCACCATAACACAACCATAATGAAAATAGACTAGTCTCGATCTCTTCTCTGAGTTCTTTGTTTCGATGATTCGTATTTTGGGGAAAAGTGATAAATAAAGCAGCCTATATATGACCACATATCTTGTGACAAGAACTTTAAAACTACATGTTCACACATAGATGATATCCTCAAAAAAAGACATTTAAAGAAACAAGTGTAGAAGTCTAGTGCCAGTGCATCATTTTCATGAGCTAACGAACATTAAAAGCAAGTGCATGGGAATAGAAGAATACAAAAGAAAGAAGGATCTAGTCAACTGAGTTTCTTTTAAATTATAACATGCTAGATGTTTCCCATTCTTCTTCCTTAAGTTGTTCACACGCTTGTATAATTGTTTATCGCTGTTTCTAAGTTTGTACATAGGAAACAAAACGAACATTTCAGTAATTGGCTTTTTAGGCCAACACGGTGGTGGTGGGGTTTGAGTTAAGGGGAAGAGTACTGCAGCCAACTATATACTCGTAAAACTCGATTCTTTAGTCTCTGTATATTTTGAATGCGTCCAATATATCTGCCTATAGTATAGTCAATTAATTTCACTTTAATGATCGAAATGGACCTTTGTATTTTGCCCCTTTCTCTCTCTTTTTAAGTGTTGGATGTGGATATATCTACTCGTAACTAATGAATGATAATAGGGTAGAAAAAGATAAGTTCAGATAATTCTATGCCTAATAATGCAGAGCGAATTTACAATCATTAAACTGCAATTTCAATTCCGGTATGAGTGCATTGCCTTGACAATTACAAGTGCTTAACAAATCATTAGTGTTTACGCACAAAGTATGGTCAGATTGATGACCATCCACCCTTTTTATTTTGTATGGATACAAATATTTACTTTACATCATAATAGCCGACCATCCAACCACTTATATTAAAAGTAGCCAACAGATGTATGATATATGTATAATTCATACATAATATATGTATAACGTATATAATTTATATATACCGGCTAGAATAAAGTAAGCATTGAATCCAATCGGCTATTTGTGTAAAATTTGCATAACAAGTTGTTCAGTAATTTTTTCCGGGAGGTCCTTCGGTAACTAAGAATGTATTTGATATGAAGGAGTCAATTTTTAGGAAAATATTTTTTATGAGAAAATTATCTTCTCGAGTCATTTTCCCAAGTTTCCCAAGGGACAAATTACTTCTTTCACTTATGAACAGAAGTCATTTTTTTTTATAACTATCTCAATTTTTAGTAACTTCATATTACTTACTCCAACTAACACTTAGACATTACTTTTTAATCTTTAACATTCAAAAATTTCATCAAAATACTTTCCGATCGATTTGCTAATTTATTTTTAATATTTAAAACTATATATATATATATATATATATATATATATATATATATATATATATATATATATATATATATATTTCTTTGGAGAATGTCTTCCATTTAATTAACATCCAAACACTGGATAATATCTTTCAGGAAAACGTTTTTACTATGGAAGACGAGGACTTCCATCATATCAAACATACTCTAAATCTGAGTATATCACATGATTCTAAGTAAAGATAGATAACTCAGCAACTGAAATGTTGCAACTATATACTGATGACTTCAGGTTTTAACAAGTGATCCCAATAACAGGATTTGAAACATTAAAACACCAATGTTTCTGCATTTTTAAAAGGTAATTTGTTGGTCGACTTTAATTTGTTGTTTGACCGACTGCACTGGAAGAAGCTAGCTACTAGCTAGTCTCTCCGGTTCACTTTAATTGTTTTTTTTTTGGCTGATTTCACATATATTAAGAAATTCACTTTTTAGCATTAATTAACAATGAAATCGACCATATTAATCTTAATTTGTTCATTAAAAATACAAAAAATACTCCTAAACTCTTTACTCCAAGAACAACTTTATAAAAAAGAAGTTAATTATTTTTTGATATATAATAAAATCAAATATTGAGAACTACGAAAAAAAAAATACTAAAAAATCAATTAAAATATACGGTATTGAGTAATACACATTTCGACAGCTACCCAATGGTGTTAAGAATCTTACCAAGTGGATAAGTGGCGGCTATCAAGGTTTAGAAGCAGAAATTATTAGGCGAGGTTTTTTTGATGTAGAATGTATATTTGTAGGCCAAAGCAATTTTATTTTTGTTAAGCCTCTAGCCTCAGGTAGGGGTGTAGATAGACTGACTTGATTCAAATTTTTTAATTACCAAATTAATTAATGATGTCGGATTTTAAATCTACTAATCTTATGATACACGTTTTGCACGTGTGTCTAAGTCAGTAAATATACAACTTTTTAGAAAACCGTATAAGTACTATTAAATAATATATTTGTATTATAAAATAAATATTATTTTATACTCCTTAAAATATATGTAGTTTTAGTTGAAAAGGCTTATTTATAAAACCTTCCATGTTAACTTTTCTTTTTTAATTTTCTTTCACTGCCAATATTATTCTTATGAAAATAAATTTGGGCATCCTAAGAGTTTTGTCAACTTGAAAAAATAATTTTACTTATACAATGAATTTGACAAATAATTGGATTGGATTTTTAGACTTAATTATTTGGTCTTAACATTAAAGGAACTTATTTATTTTTTATTGATTCGAATTTTTAATATTAGCTCATCCCAAGATTCATATATTCAATTGTAACATGAAAGGGATTAAATTATGTTACATCATCCAAAAAGAAAATATATAAGGCAATTAAAATTTAATTTATTTAAAGCACTGATTGCTAAAACTTTCTACATAGTTTAAATAAGAAAATTAAGTTTAAGTTAATTTTCGAATCCTAAATATTAAAAACTTTAATATGAAATATATTACAGTTATATTAAATAATTCTAGTAAGGAAGGATTAAGAAACTATTTGCTAAAGTAGAAACCTGAATATTGATCTCAAAATTCCATATTGTTACTTTAACGACCCAACCGGTCGTTTTGAGCATTTGTACTTCGCTCAGTAATTTACGGGCGTGAGTAGCTCCGTATGATGTATTTTGACTTGTGTGAATCGTCGGTTTTGGTTTTCAGGTATTTCGGAATCGAATTGGAAGAATGAATTTCATTGTTGAAGCTTTAAATTGGGAGAGTTGACCAAGTTTGACTTTTTAGCATTTGACCTCGGATTGAAATTTTGATGGTTTCGTTAGCTCTGTTAAGTGATTTTGAACTTAGGAGCGCGCCCGGATTTTAATTTGGAAGTCCGTGGTTGAATTTGGTTCGAAATGGTAAAAGTTAAAATTTTGGAAAGTTTGACCGGGAGTGAACTTTTTGATATCGGGGTCAGATTCCTATTTCGGAAGTTGAAACTGGTCCGTAATGTCGAATGTGACTTGTGCGCAAAATTCGAGGTCAATTGGACGTGATTTGATAGGTTTCGGCATCAGTTGTAGAAGTTGAAGTTTCAAAGTTCATTGAATCCGAATTGAGGTGTGATTCGTCGTTCCGATATTGTTTTGTGTGTTTTGAGGCCCCGAGTAGGTCCGTGTTATGTTGTTGGACTTGTTGGTATATTCGGATGGGGTCCCGAGGGGCTCGGGCATTTTTCGGATTGTGTTCAGACTATTTTCCTCTATTTTGGTCTTGCTGGTGTGTTCTGATTTTCTGGTGGGTGGATTGTTCTTCGCGATCGCGGATCAGTTGATGCGATCGCGGAAAGGGAAAATGGAGCTGGGCTGTTTCTTATTCGCGGTCGCGATTGGCCAGAAGCGATCGCGTAGCTTTGTGTTAAAGACTGTCCGCGTTCGCGTATGAGGAACTGCAGTCGCGAAGTGTTGAGGTTTGGCAGTTGGAGCTGGAGGCCTTCTTCATCGCGTTCGCATAGTTGGAGACGCGTTCGCGAAGGTATGAGCCAGCTGTGAGTCGCGTTCGCAAGGTGTTTACCGCGAACGCGAAGTGTATTATGCCCGGGCAGATTACAAAGCACTCTATTTCGAGGGTTTCAGCCATTTTTACATTTTGGGAGCTATGAAGCTGGAATTGAGGCGATTCTTGAAGCAATTTTCACCATATGAATTGGGTTTTGAGCCGTTCGGAGGTCGGAACGCGCGGGATGGCATTGTGGAGCATCGTTTGGCTTGCTCGGCATTGGTATCTGCTTGTTCGAGGTAAGTAACTCTTCTAATCTTAGTGCTGAGGGTATGAAATCCCGAAATACGTGTTATGTTATTGGTATTAAGGTGACACACATGCTAGGTGACGGGCGTGTGGGTGTGCATCCTGTGAATTGTGATTCCGTTGTTTCCATGGCACTGTATATTGGCCCTATTTTGTTGATATCTGTGTTATCACTATGTGATAAAGTAGTTAAGCTGTCAATCATGCTAAATATCATGTTAGGCTTTATGCTGATATTGTTAGGATCTATAATGGTCGTTTCTTGTTGTCATCTCACTGATTTCATTGATATATTGTACTCAGTCATATTCATGCATTCATATCATATCTGAGTCTTAGTTGTTGTTTATTGATACATCATATCATTGTTGTCGGGCTAGTTTCATGGCATTGTGAGCCCGTGAGTGAGATTGGAGTGATTGATGACTGAGTGAGGCCGAGGGCCTGAGTGAGAGTGACATTTTGGGATCGGACTGCATGCCGCAACATATGATATTGATTATATTTTATATGGATCGGGTTGCACGCTTCGGGCTATATATATATATATATATATATATATATATATATATATAGGTTGCATGCCGTAATAATATTGGATCGGGCTGCACGCCGCAGCAATATAACGCTTGGGCTGAAGGCTACGGAGTCTGCACACCCCCAGTGAGCGCAGTCGATTATATATAAATATGTGGATCGGGCTGCACGCCGCAGCGGGTATTATATAGCGTTGAGTGATTGAGTGTGCTAGGCCTTGAGCATAGTGAGAGAGAATGCGAGACAGTGAGATTGAGTACTCTGAGAGTATGAGTACATGAGTTCATCTCTGAGATGCATTGCATTGACATGCACACATGACATACATGCATATAGATGAATTTTTCTCATGCTGCACGATATCACATCATTCATGATCTCTTACACATGTTGACAGATGGGCATAGTGATGCATTTGTTTTACACTGGTTATTTAGAATGAAAATGAAACATCTTATTTATTATGGAAAGGATTTTGGAAAAATTATTATTTTCAAACTTATTCATATCTTTGGTAACTCTGGTGAACGATTTGGGTTTTTATTGAAGTACTCAAAAGGCGGAACTATTTTTAGAAATCATATTTTTGTTGAACATTTGATTGTTGAGTTACTTCTGGTATTACTTGTTTTATGTTGTTATGAACTATTGCTGGTTATTGAAGTTGGGACCCGACCTTGGTTCAAGCTCGTCACTACTTTCAACCTAAGGTTAGGTTTATTACTTATTGAGTACATGGGGTCGGTTGTACTCATACTACACTTCTGCACCTTGCATGCAAATGTTGGCTGTTGTTGTTGCTGTGTTCGATGGGAGTTGGATTGAAGATGTACCTGCATCCCGGCTGTAGCTGCCTCTTGTTCGTGGTAGCTTTAGATCTATAAAACTCTGTTCATGCACTATTCAAACAGAGTATGTATTTATTTTATTTTCGCCTTGTAAACTCTATTCTTAGAAGTTCATGATTTGTACTACCAGTTCTTGGAGAATGTATAAGATTAAGATATTTCATTACTTAATTGCTTTCTAAATTGTTATTGGAATTGGTTAGTGGTTAATTGGCTTACCTAGTAGGTTGGGTTAGGTGCCATCACGACTACTCGGATTTTGGGTGGTGACAAGGTGGTATCAGAGCTCTAGGTTCATAGGTTCTACAAGTCATGAGCAAGTGTCTAGTACAGTCTTGCGGATTGGTATGATGACGTCTATACTTATCTTCGAGAGGCTACAAGACATTTAGGATATACTTCCCATCTTTCTTTCCTTATCGTGCGACATTGATTCAACTTGAAGCGTAACTCTTTAAATTCCTTCCACGCATTCGTATGCGCATGCGAGCGCTCGATATCAGCTGTGTATACGCCGGCTTGCGATTCTATGAACGGGGTGCGAGATGTGATTTTAGTATGCTGATGATGGGCCAGTCTGGAGGACTTGCAGCCGGGTTTTGACTGTGACTTGAGCGCAAAAATGTTGATTGTGTGAGCACGTGCTTTGGGGATTTATATATTAGGTGGTGTCCATATTAGTGGAATTTGTGATTGGATGACTATGTGGTGAGTATGATGTGACCGCGGGATGTGTTCAGATTGTTCGAATGTGATAAGAAGAGTTTACTTGAGATGTAGAAAGTACTATGGGGTGTCTGATTTCTATCTTGATTTGGCGTATGGTCTCGAGTTATGGGTATATGGAGGGATCTCTCATGTTGTTGAGTTGTGGAGTGAAGTAGATTCTCATGTCTTGTTGATAAGTTCAGAATCGAGAAGATTAAGTGATTGCGTAGTAGTCGTGACTGTGGAAGGGTATAGAGAGATGTGAGTTTGAGGCAGAGCAGGTGGGTTATCTCATGCGAGGTGTCATGAGGTTGTGTGGTCCATATGATGTTTTGTAGAGAGTTCTCTTTTACCAGTGAATGATATATGTTGAAATTTGAGTTTGGATCGCTTGTGGGAGTTAGCTTGACTATTACAAGGGTGAATGCGAGATTTGCAGACGATTTGAGGTATTATATGGTTTGTGTTACATGGGCTTGCGAAAGATTTAGTTGAATTTCAGTGCGGAATTCTGGCAACAATAGAGTATGGATATCGTGATGTTATCGACTAATTTGTTCTATGGCTTCGAGCCAAGTGGGGGAGTCTGCTATCGACGAGTGGATTGCATGGTTATGTGTTGTATTGGTTTCGGTTTGAGGTATACTGGTGAATCAGTTATGACTTGCAGAAGTTGAGATTTAGGATGACTCGAGTAAGGGAATTTCTGGATACGGGTTGTATTACACTCTATGGGTTTATGGGAATCATAAAATAATTGAGTGGTTATTCGCGAAGGATGTAGTGTACATGGAATAGGAAATTTGCTCGATTGCTTAGGAGTGTGGGTTATTCCCTTGGATGTTGGTGTACTAATGGGGCACAGGTCGTTCGGTCCATTTGGTCGGTTCAATTGAGATTTGGGTAGAGTGGGTGACTCTTGAGAATGGTTCTAATGGATTCAAGATTTATATGTAGCGATCTGGAATTTTCAAGATTTATATATGGCTAGAAACTGGGAGTTGCATTGGATGGTGTCGAGACTTGTGGCATTTTTATATCATTGTGGATTGTGCATTTCAGTATCAAGAAGGCGAAGGAAATAGTTTTAGGTTCACATAAGGTCTCTTTAGAGTGGGTGCCTCGGTTGTGGTGCTTTGGGGTGCTTAAGAGGGGAGTCAGCGGCTTATGGGCCTTAGGGCGTTATGGTTTTATACTAGGGTCTCTTGTGTGGTGAATTTTGGTTAGGGATCATGTTGTTCTAGCAAAGAGAAGTATCAATTTGAAGGCAATTTGGAAAGGACTTGGAGAAATAGGACATCGTGGTAGTAGGTTGGGTTAGCACAGTAATGGGTATGATCGGTTCTCTAGGTACTTATGATGTGGCTAGACTCTACGGGTGTTTCGTGGCAATGCTCTTGAGTTTTGGCAACCTGCGTGGCTGGGTTGAGTTAGAGAGATTCGGTTCAAATAGCTTGGTTATGTGCAAATAGGTTTCGAAGAGTTCTCAATGGTTTTTACCACGGTTTGAGGAGTATATTTCCTACTGGCGTGAGAAATATGTTGCGTATTGGGATTTTCTACGGGATGAGATCATGTAACGATCCAACTGGTCATTTTGACTGTTAGAACCCTGTTCCCCTAAATAAGACTCCCCATATGTGCTTTTACTAATTTATGACTTGCGGGGATGGTTGGTTCGGGATTTGGAAGTGTTTGGGTTGAAATCGGAACACTTGGTTCCTTAAGTTGGCTTTAAAAGGCCAAGTTTGACTTCGGTCAACATTTTGAGAAAAACGACCTCGAAATAGAATTTTGACAATTCCAACAGCTCCGTATGGTGATTTTGGACTTAGGAACGTGTTCGAAATTTAATTTGGAAGTCCGTAGTTAAATTAAGCTTGAAGTGGCTAAAATAGGAATTTAAGTTTGAAAGTTTGACCGGGGAGTTGACTTTTTAATATCGGAGTCAGAATCCAGTTCTGAAAATTTTTATAGCTCCGTTATGTCATTTATGACTTGTGTGCAAAATTTGAGGTCAATCAGACTTGATTTGATAGGTTTCGACATCGAATGTAGAAGTTGGAAATTTTAAGTTTCATTAAGCTTGAATTGGAGCATGATTCGTGATTTTAGCGTCGTTTTATGTGATTTGAGATTTCAAATAAGTTCGTATGATATTTTAGGACTTGTTGGTATATTTGGTTGAGGTCCCGAGGGCCTCGGGTGAGTTTCGGATGGTTAACGGATCAAAGGTTGGACTTAAAACAACTGCTGCAATTTTTCATTTCTGCTGGAAATTCTGGGTTGTGATCAAGCCCAAGATCGAGACCCAAGATCGAGGCCATGATCGAGGGTCATGATCGAAGGCAGGGCTCGAGGGTCATGATCGAAGGCCCATGCTCGAGAGCCATGATCAAAGACAAAGGCTCGAGGGCCATGATCGAAGCCACGATCGAGGCCGAGGATCGAGGGCATGATCGAGGCCGAGAATCGAGGTCATGATCGAAGACCCAAGCTCGAGGGCCATGATCGAACCATGATCGAGGGCTGCCTGGGCAGAATTATAAAGGAAGGCATTCGTCACATTCACCATTTTTAACAAATTGGAGCTTGAGCAGAGGCGATTTTTGATAGATTTTCAAGGAAAAGACATTGGTGTAAGTGATTTTAACTCGGATTTGCTCAATATATACGAATATATCATTGTTTTCACCATTTAATTAGTGTTTTGAGATTGAAATTTGGGAAAGTTTTAGAAATCTCATAAAAATGAATTTTTGAGATTTCGGTATCGATTCAGAGTTGAATTTGAGTGAAACTGGTATGGTTGGACTCGTAATTGAATGGGTTGTTAGATTTTGTGAGTTTCACCGGATTCCGAGATGTGGGCCCCACGTGCGATTTTTGAGCTAATTTCGGATTTTTATTTAAAAATGTAGTATTTCTTATGAAATTAATTTCTATAATTTTTGGTGATTGTATCGAATTATTTTGGTTAGATTCAAGCCATTCAGAGTTGGATAGTCGAGGAAAAGGCCTACTATTGGATTAAATCGGAGCAAGTTGAGGTAAGTCTCTTGTCTAATCTTGTGAGGGAGAAATTACCCCATAGGTAATTAAAGTAATAATTGTTGCTAATTGTGGGGGCTATGTACGCATGAGGTGACGAGAGTCCGTGCGTAGCTACTCTTAATACTAAAGTCCGGGTAGTTTAGGACTCAAAGCATGAATTACTTGTGTAAATTGTATTTCTTTGTTTAATTAATATTATTTGATATATATATATATTGTGAATTGTTAGATAAAAATATTAAAGGATGGAAATATCATATGCTTGAGTTTCTGTTTAAATTAATTAATTGTTAAGAGAAATTGTTCTTCCTCTCGAATTTATCTTATAATAAATATACTCTCCTTTCGGAGGTACATAAGAAAATGTCCTCCTTTCTTGTAAAGCGGGCCGAACGCCTTGGCAGGATAGATACATCTATGGATCGCGCCGCACGTCCCTCGGCAATATACATGACACTCTGGATCGGGCCGTACGACCTCGTCAGAAATCATGCCTAATAATAATAATTACACGATACTCTGATAGTTTATTACAGCTTGTGAAGCTAATTGATAAATTGAAAATCTTTGGAATTTAAAGAATTAATTATCTCTGCTTGTTAAGGAATTATTGTTATTCTTTTAAAGGAGGCTAATTGATAAAGTAGAAATTTATTGGAATTGAAGGAATTTAATTAATATATTGAGAATTGTTGCATTTGAAGGAATTTAATTATTTCTGCTGGTTAAATAAAATTATTATACATTCTATAAATCATGTTGATCTAGATATTGCTATTTTTATTTCATTTATTATTATTGACTTTTAGTGGGTGTCAAAGTCGGCCATCTCGTCTCTACCTTTTTTAGATTAGGCTTGATACTTACTGGGTACACGTTGTTTTTCGTACTCATGCTGCACTTGCTGCATATTTTATTGTGCAGGTACATATATGTCTAGCGACCTTGTGGGCGCAGAGGTGTAATTAAAATTGTGGGGACATAGGTGAGCTACATTCTGTATTACGATTCACAGCCAACAGAGTCTCCTTCAGAGTTATTATATTTTTCCTGTCTAATTTGTATTCCGGACAGATGCTGTACTTTATTTTAACTCCCTAGTAAATGCTCATGCACTTGTGACACCGGATTTTGGGAATGGTTGTGAATTGTTTAGAAATTTAGTTGCTAAAAGTATTTATCATTTACTCTATGAGTTTTATCTTTTATTATTTCATTGAAGAAATTTTGATTTCAAAAGTACTACAATGGGTAATTATGCTAAGTATGTATTGTTGGCTTGCCTGACAGGTGTCCGGTGCCATCACGACCTTTAATGGATTTTGGGTCATGACAATATGGTATCAGAGCACCTGGTTCACGTAGGTCTCACGAGTCATGAGCAAGTCTAGTAGAGTCTTGCGGATCGGTACGGAGACGTCTGTGCTTATCTTCGAGAGGCTACGGGGCTATTAGGAATACTTCCCTTTTTGATTCCTCATCGTGCGATTCGATTCCTTTGAGTCTTATGCCTTCATTTCCTTCTTATTCAATCTTATGCGACGCGAAGCACTTGTTATAAATTGGGGATCGAGGAAATTTTTAATGGTACTACAGATGTAGTGCATGATGGTTCTCTCTGTGTAATTAATTGGGCTATTATCGTCGCCTTGCGGAAGGCCGCTCTATCGTTTCAAGTTATGCATCAGTACTACCTAAGGTTTTGAGATTTGGCATTGATTGTTATGATGATTCGTGTGTTGTTATCGCACAGTGTTTATGTAATGGCAGAATTCCTGTCTATGTGTCAGGGCAGTAAACGACTTGAAAGAAGGTTTTTCTCAGTACATGATTTAGAGGTTCCATGTTTTATTTCCAGCGGAGAAAAGGCAATCGGACTATGAATATTCAGGTTTGGGGTTGATGGAGTAACGAACCCTGATATCTTCGAGTGTGGTAGAGTTCTCAATTTTGATGTGGTGTCATCGCCTTGTTAAATGCGTTAAGGTTTACCGGTGTTATAGTTTTCTTCAACTCGCCTTCACGGCGGGGTGTTAGGAATTGGTATAGGGGAAGCAGTTGTTAGAGATCGCGGTGTACAATGGTTCAGGGTCGAAGCAGTGTTCCTAGTATTGATGGCTCGAGAAGGATGATCCTCGAAAAGGTTTAAAGCTGGTAACGACCTATTGGTTCAAGTGCTACAGAGACTGATTTTTAGTTAAGGCAACAACTGGACATCGAAGGATGAGGAAGGACATGTGGAAGGTGTCTTGTGGTGGTTAAGTTCCTAGGAGGCCAAGTATGAGAAACATAAGTCGAGTAGTTGCTTAAAGGAGAGTGGCAAGGTAGCATATGAGTTACGTGGTAGGATAACTACACGGCTTGAGGAAAGTTTGAAGTGATTTGGGATTTAGGATGGACAGTGACTAGGTCTACGAACTTAAGTTGTAATATTAGATGCTATATTGAGGAAGACTGGATACAACAGGAGGGAGTTGCTTCATATGAAAAAGGATACAACATGATTTTGGATTGGAATGTATTGCCGCACCTCTAGTTGACGTCCATACGGAGTGAACGGACTGGTGCAGCTGGTGAATGAGCTCGGACTCAGGATGATTTACTGATTTCATAGTAATTGCACCCATTGCAGTGATGCTGGAATATATCAGCATGTAATTTGCACAGGTGGGTTATCTCCTGTGAGCAGGTTAGCGCCGCGTGGTGTTGACGAAGCTTCTACGAAAAGTTTTACTGGCTAGGTAAGAGATTTAATATGTAAATGTGGCTAGTGGTTCAGAGTGTTTATTAAAGGTTAATAGAAGGATTTCGAGAAATTTGGAAAGTTGCGTGTGCAGGATCATATCAACGATGAAGAAAGAATCTCGGTGGATTCCAGAGTTATAAAATTGTAGCTTCAAGCTAAGTGGGAGAGCCCCACCATCTACAATTGGATTGCATGGTTGTCTATTTGTAAGGTTCCTGGTTATCGGTGTATTGGTGGGTCATTGCAACTAAGGAAAGAAAACATCAATGGTAATTTAAGCAAAGGATTTTGGGGAATGTGTGCCATATTTGGCCTTATCAATTCATATTCAGGTTTTTGGAAGACTCAGAGTTTATGCTTCGTGTAGATGTAATGCATATGGAAAGTGAGACAGTCGGGTGTTTCCTTGAAAAAGTGTCCATGTGCTAGCAGGGCTTTGTAGTTGATCATGTTTGGGAATAAATCAAAGCAAGTGACTCTCGATAACGGTCATAGAGGGTTCAAAAATTTAAAGTGCGGTGCCTAAGGATCTCTAGTCCGTAGTATGGTTGAGTATCGAGCTTTTGCAGCAGATTATGAAACGGGGCTTGGAGTACTCTGTGTTATCTTCAGGTTGTGGTGTAGCATTTGAGAAACGGAAGAAAATAACTTCGGATTCATAAAAGAAGTATTAGAATGGGTGTACCGGTTGAAGATGTAAAAGTGCGCACAAGGAGGGTTATGAGATGATTTGTGGGTTTTGAAACAGCGTGGTCTCGTGAAATAAGGTCACTCAGGATGAGTGCGGATTTGAGTTCGTAATGTAATGAATGGAGCTATTATTATTTCTAAGGCAAGTTGAGAATAAATTGAGAAAAAACAGGTAGGCTAACAATGGTTGAATTGGCATGATGGTGGCAATGATCAGTTCTTTTAGCTCATTGAATTATGCATGTGATTTGTGGTGGTACGTGTGAGGCTTGATGACCGCCGTAATTGATTTTATTTGGAGGAATTCAAGTATTATGGCATGTTATGTGTAGAGGGATCCCAAAAGAGTTATGGTGGTTTAGACAACTACTTGAGGCCAGTATTTTCTGCGGATATGGGAATTCAGTCACGTGTTGCAATGGTTCTTTTGAAATGAGTTAAGTAGAAGGTTTTTATATGATGGAGTGTTTACCCTATTAGTGGTTCGGGAGTTACGATGGAATTCTTGTACTCCTGCGCATTTGCGTGATTAAGTATACTAAGTAGCATGGAATTTGAAAGTTGAGGATTCAAGATTTCGGTTCGGTGTTGACAAGGATGTCATGAGCTCGGATGAGCAGGAATAGGTTTTAGATGTTTAAAGTAAGATGGTATTGTTTTCGGCATCACCTAAGGTCGATGTCAGGTGTAAGAGACCTTGTGTATTGATTTGTGGATTCTTGATATGCTTTACAGCATTAGTGTAACCGGTAGCATGGATGTGCAGACTTGTTACCTGGTGCGGAAGGTCGTGGGAGCGTGTCTAACGGAAAGATTGTGTAAGAGTGGCATGTAGTCACTTGATTGAGTGAAGATTGAAACCAAGTATGAAGATTGTGGTAATATCGCTGATTCGAGAATTTATGCCTGGAGGGCGCTCAGTTCATTTGGTTGTGAACTGTGGAAGTTTATTCCGGTTGTGATGGTTGTTCTTGTGTGTTATGGGAAAAAGGGTTATTATGGATCCTTGAAAGGGTATTAGCCTAGTATGTTGTGATCAGAATCGGCTTGAGGTCTGTGGATGGATTTGAATATGAATATGGGCTCTATATGAGACTGGATGTGTTCATTTCAGCATAAGTGCTCCTTATGGAGGAGTATTCGGACGTTGGATGTCGTTTCGTCATCGGTTATTTCATGTAATACTATATTGTACCGTGTGAGTTGTGAAACGGCTTGATAAATTTCTTATGTGTTGAGGTTCCGCGTAGCGATGGTGTTATGTGAGCAAGATAGCTCTCGAGATTTAGATCATATATCGCATCTTAGTTGTGCTTGAGTTTGGTAGCGTATGCCGCTGTCGGTACTTCTAGGGATGGTATTATGCACTTAGCGTGCTTGTGTCTGATATTCGAATATTTTGTAGTAATGAGCATTCTAGCTCGGTAAGTATTTCCTTATAGATTCTTTTTGTGCGGATCGGGTGGCACGCCGCCACGGGTATGCTGTTTGGATCGGGTTGCACGCCGCAACAATGTGATGTTGAGTACAGTCCCCTATAGTCTATTTTGTGTATTTGTGTCCCATTTTTTGAGGAAGGTTCATGGCACCTTTTCAGTTGTCTAATTAGTCATGTGGGTCAAGAAATCCTTTCCAGAGTTCATTTTCCTTATGTATCGCAATCGAGTCCGTAACTTATTAGCTCATTGTGGCGTCATATGAGGCTTTTTGCCGTGTTGAGGTGGCTTATTACTTGGGCAGCTTGTACTGGGGTGAGACGAGATTATTGGACCTGGGATCAGTGCAATCAGATTTATATAAGGTATATTAAATAATTAATATCGCCGTTCAGTTCAAAATGAGGTAACGGTCCTTGTCAGAAGGAGAAACTCAATAATTTGTTGACTCGGTAGTTGGTTATGAATTTATACACATTTCTTCCCTCGTGGAAGCATTGCAAGATATGGAACAGGACTTATATGTATCATGAGATGTGTTGTGAACATCATATTAGTGGAAATCTCGACTATTGTTATCGGGGATGTTATTATGGGCATGTGAATGATGCAGTGCATGGTCTAAATTCAACTAAGGTATGCAATCATGTATTGGTGCATCGTGTAGTGATTGATACGGTGTTCATAGGTTGAAAACATGCATGGTGGAGAATTCTGGATGCTAGAATTGGGTTCTAAGGCTTATTTGCCTAAATAAAGGGGAGAATCTTCAGATTGGCTCGAGCTAATGTGCTCAACTGGGCGTGTTAGCAAGGGTAGGTGCACGAGGTGTTAAATAGTGATTTTGGACAACTCCGGAATAATCCGTAGCACGTTCGAGGACGAACGTATAATTAAGTGGGAGAGAATGTAACGCCCCAACCGATCGTTTTGACTGTTAGAACCACGTTCCCCTAAATAAGACTCCCCGTATATGTTTTTACTAATTTATGATTTACGGTGATGGTTGGTTCGGGGTTTGAAAGTGTTTGGGTTGAAATCGGAACACTTGGTTCCTTAAGTTGGCTTTAAAAGGCTAAGTTTGACTTCGGTCAACATTTTGAGAAAAATGACCCCGGAATAGAATTTTAACGATTCCTTCCAACAGCTCCGTATGGTGATTTTAGACTTAGGAGCGTGTTCGGAATTTTATTTGGAAGTCCGTAGTTAAATTAGGCTTGAAATGGCTAAAATAGGAATTTAAGTTTGGAAATTTGACTGGGGAGTTGATTTTTTGATATCGGAGATAGAATCCAGTTCTAAAAATTTTCATAGCTCCGTTGTGTCATTTGTGACTTGTGTGCAAAATTTGAGGTCAACCGGACTTGATTTGATAGGTTTCGACATCGAATGTAGAAGTCAGAAATTTTAAGTTTCATTAAACTTGAATTGGAGCATGATTCGTGGTTTTAGCGTCGTTTTATGTGATTTGAGGTTTCAAATAAGTTCGTATGGTGTTTTAGGACTTGTTGGTATATTTGGTTGAGGTCTCTAGGGACTCCTCGGGTGAGTTTCGAATGGTTAACAGATCAAAAGTAGGACTTAAAACAGCTGCTGCAATATTTCTCTTATGCTGGAAATTCTGGGCTGTGATCGAGCCAAAGATCGAGGCCCAGGATCGAGACCCAAGATCGAGGCCATGATCGAGGGTCATGATCGAAGGCCCATGCTCGAGAGCCATGATTGAAGACAAAGGCTCGAGGGCCATGATCGAAGCCGCGATCGAGGCCGAGGATAGAGGGCATGATCGAGGACGAGGATCGGGGTCATGATCGAAGACCCAGGCTCGAGGGACATAATCGAACCATGATCGAGGCCGAGGATCGAGGGCTGCCTGGGTAGAATTATAAAGGAGGGCATTCATCCCATTCGCCATTTTTAACAAATTAGAACTTGAGTTGTAATGACCCGGCCGGTCGTTTCAGGAGTTATAGCTCCGTTTTTCCTATTTATGTTTCATTTATGCTCTTAAGCTATATTATGATATACCGGGTTAGTTGGTTCGGGTCCGAAGTAGTTTCGGAGTGGAATGTGACACTTAGTCTCTTATTTAGAACCTTAAGTTGGAAAAGTTAACTGGATGTTGACCTATGTGTAAATGATCTCAGATTTAAATTTGATGGTCACATTAGTTTCGTTAGGTGATTTTGGACTTCGGAGTGCGTTCGAAATGTGATTTGGAGGTCCGGAGTGGAATTAGGCTTGAATTGGCGAAAGTTGAAAATTTGGCGATTTCGGTCGGCAGTGAAAGATTTGATATCGGGTTCGGAATGGAATTTCGGAAGTTGGAGTAGGTTCGTAGTATCATTTGTGATGCGTGTGCAAAATTTGAGGTCATTCGGACGTGGTTTGGTTGGTTTCGGCATCGGTTGCCGAATTTAGAAATTTAGAAGGTCTTAGGCTTGAATCCGAGGGTAATTTGGTGTTTTGATGTTCTTTTGAGTGATTCGAAGGTTCGACTAAGTTGGTATGTTGATATATGACTTGTAGGTATTTTTGGTTGAGGTCCCGAGGGTGTCAGAGTGATTCCGGTTAGTTAGCAGATTTGTAGAAGTTGGAAAATGCAGCTGAAGCTGCTGCTTCTGCTATTTCCGCACTGCGTAAGGAAGAGTCGCAGGTGCGAGGTCGCTGGAGCGTCTGGGGAAGACGCTGATGCGAAAGTGGAAGGCCAAGGCTGGGAACGTAGGTGCGAAGAATTGACCACATCTGTGAGCCCGCAGATACGAGACCTGGGGCGTAGATGCAGAAGGAAGGAAGAAGGCTGGCTTTGCAGATGCGGCGCACCACGCGCAGGTGCGACAGGTTTGCCGCAGATGCAGAACCTGGGAGTTTAAGTGACTTGCACAGGTGCAGTTGTTGGGACCGCAGGTGTGGTCGTGCGGGTGCGAGTAAAAGGCCGCAGGTGCGAGAAGCCTGGGCAGAAGGTACATATTGAACACTTTGCGAATTTTGGTGCATTCTTCACAATTTCTATTCGGTTTTGGAGCTTTTGGGAGAGATTTGAAGAGGGAATCAAGGCGGTTTTCATTGAGGTAAGTTACTTGAGCCCTAATACTCGTACATATGGTAATGTTTCGTTGTTTAATCATGTAATTAGTGAAAATGAGGGGTTAGGGCTTGAGATTTTTGGAGAAGTAATTTAAGGATTTGAAGGACCAAACAATGTCGGATTTTGATGAATTTGGTATGGTTAGACTTATGAGTGAATGGGATTTATAGTTTTGTAAATTTTGTCAGATTTTGAGACGTGGGCCCGGGGGCGGGTTTGAGCCAATTTCGGGTTTTGGTCTAATTTTGTAGTTTTTCTTGTGGAATTCATTCCATTAGCATATATTGATGTTATTCTACTGATTGTGAATAGATTTGGAGCATTTGGAGGCCGAGTCCAGAGGCAAGAGCATTGCGGGGTAGAGATTTGACCGGGTTGAGGTAAGTAACGATTGTAAATCTAGTCTTGAGGTTATGAAACCCTCGATTTTATATCATTCTACTATTTTGAGGTGACGCAGATACTAGGTGATGGGCGTGTACCGTTGGGGATTTGTGACTTGGTCCGTCCCGTAGCAACTGTAAAGTTACATATTTTGTTGAAACTATATGATACTTATATGTTTTAGAAAGAATTTCTGTAAATTGGGTTGAATGCCATGTTTGGGCTTTGTGCGAGTGCTGTTTGGACCCTTAGGGGCCTTTTCTTACTATCCTCTCACTGTTTTCAATTGAAAATATATACTCAGTTATGGTTATACTTGTTTACTGTGTAACTCAGTTTTATGGCTCTATTTTGATGCATATAAATGTTGTTTTGGGCCGAATGCCCTGTTTTTACTGTAATGCCCGATTGGCTTGAGAGGTTTATGACTGAGTGAGGCCGAGGGCCTGATTTGTGAGGATATTTATGGGATCGGGCTGCACGCCGTAGCATGTTTGATATAGGCCAAGGGCCTGAGTGATTTATGCCATGATTTGGCTTGATATAGCGCTTGGGCTAAAGGAGCCCCTCCGGAGTCTGTACACACCCCCAGTAAGCACAAGTACCTACTGAGTGCGAGTGCCGAGTGCTGAGTGACTGGGAGGCATGAGTGATTGTGAGGTATTCCCGAGTGGCAAGAATGATTGTGAGGTATGCCCGAGTGGCAAGAGTGATTGTGAGGTTTGCCCGAGGGGATGTATATGAGTGATGCTTTGTCCGAGGGGCTGTTTACGATTTCATCATTTTTGCACACTTTTTGCATTTTTCCTCTGTTTGAAAACTGTTGAAAAATATCCTTAAATTAATTTTTTACTGGAACTGGGTTTAAACGAGATATTTTGATTCAAATCCTGATTTTAAAAGCATGAGGTATTTTACTGAGATTTCATGATATGAACGTTACATGCTTTATTGCTCGTCACTACTGCTCAGTCTTTATTTATTGTTGTTACTTACTAAGTTGGCGTACTCACATTACTCCCTGCACCTTGTGTGCAGATCCAGTTATTGCTGGACACGGTAGCGGTTATTGATTATTCTGGTTGCATATTTTCCCGGAGATAACAAGGTAGCTGTTTGGCGATCGCAGCCCCTGCTCTTCTCTCTCTTATCTTCCTCTAGTTATATTTAGCTATTTCCCAGGCTGAGTTAGCCTTGATATTGTTAGACATATTGTAATAGATGCTCATGACTAGTGACACCCCGATGTCGGGCTTTTCTTTCCGTACTTTTATTTTGATTTGAACACCTTTACAAAGGTTTTTATATTAAATGGCCTTGAAATTTATCCTTGAAATAAAAATATCGGTTTGTTTTGGAAATGAGTCGGCTTGCCTAGTTCCACGATAGGCGCCATCACGACAGGGTTAGGTTGGGTCTTGACAGATTGGTATCAGAGCGTAGGTTACATAGGTCTCTCGAGTCATGAGCGGGTTTAGTAGAGTCTTGTGGATCGGTACGGAGACGTCTGTACTTATCTTCGAGAGGCTGCAGAACCTTTAGGAAGATTCCACATTCTTGAATTCTTGTCGTGCGAATTTGTTGATTCTAGTAACTAAACATTTGTTGTTTCATTATCTCACAGATGGTAAGGACTCCTACTACCGGTCAGGAGGGCCACCAGTACCACCAGCCAGGGCCGCGAGAGGCCGTGGCCGCGGTAGAGGCTGTGGTAGGGGTAGAGGTACAGCCCGTACCGCATCTGGGGAAGTACCTACAGATCTACCAGTTGTCCCAGATTAGGACCAGATTCCATTTGTTGATGCACCATCTCAGACACCACCCGTGCCTATTGTGATTCCAGGCCTTCAGGAGGCCCTAGCTCAGATTATGACAGCATGTACTGTCCTTGCTCAGGCAGTCTCTATCTCGGCGGCCGCAACCACTTCTCAGGCCGGGGGAGGCACAAGCACTCAGACTCCCATCGCTCGCACACCCGAGCAGGTTGTTCAGGGACTCCAGACATCGGGGGCACCACCATCCCAACCGGTTGCAGTTGCTCAGGATTATGTGGTTCCTGCTATGCCTAAGGATGATCAGCATAGGTTGGAGAGATTTGGGAGACTCCAGCCACCACCTTTCAGTGGCACAGAGAGGAGAGGATGCTCAGGACATTTTGGATAGGTGTCAGAGGATACTCCGTACTCCTGGTATTCTGGAGACTTATGGAGTCTCCTTCACTACTTTTCAGTTTTCCGAGTCTGCACTCAGATGGTGGGAGAATTACGAAAGGCGTAGGCCTATTGGCGCAACACCCCTTACTTGGCAGCAGTTCTCCGTGGTCTTTTTGGAGAAGTTCGTGCCTCGATCCCACAGAGAGGAGCTATGCAGACAGTTTAAGCGGCTTCGTCAGGGTGATATGTTTGTGACGTAGTATGAGATGCAGTTCTCTGAGTTGGCCCGTCATGCTATCTGGTTGGTTCCCACTGACAGGGAGAGGATCATGAGGTTTATTGATGGTCTCACTTATCAGCTACAGTTTCTCATGACCAGAGAGAGGGTTTCAGGTGCTACTTTTGATGAGGTTGTCGACATTGCTTGGTAGATTGAGATGGTTCGCGGTCAGGAGAGGGTTGAGAGGGAGGCCAAGACGCCTCGTGGTCAGGGTGGATTCAGTGATGCTCCTTTTGGGGGTCAGTTTCAGCACGGTAGAGGTCGTCATTTCAGACAGGCTCAGTCAGCTCGGCCATTTCACCGTGGTGCATCACCTGGCCATGGTTCGCACAGTTCTCATCATGGCCACTCATCACTTAGTGCCCTTCCAGCTCAGAGTTCGTCCCGTGCTCTACCTGTTCAGGGCTCTTCCATGCCAGGTTCTTCTACCAGTCATCCCGGTGCTAGGGGTTTCCTTCAGTTCCCGCCACCAGCACCAAGGAGTTATTTTGAGTGTGGGGAGTTTAGGCATATGTGGAGGCATTATCCTCGTCGTCATGGAGGTCTATCTCAGCAGAGGAGTCAGCCTCCGACTTCAGCACCAGTTACCTCACCACCCGCCCAATCAGCTCGGGGTAGAGGTCAATCAGCTAGGGGTCGCCCTAGAGGGGGAGGCAGATCAAGGGGTGGCCAGGCCCGTTTCTATGCCCTCCCTTCCAGACCCGATGCTATTGCTTTAGATGCTGTGATTACAGGTATTGTCTCAGTTTGTCACCGAGATGCGTCAGTATTATTTGACCCTGGTTCCACGTATTCATATGTTTTCTCGTATTTTGCCCATTTTCTATATTTGCCTCGTGAGTCTTTAGTTTCATCTGTTCATGTGTCTACTCCTGTGGGTGATACTATTATTGTGTACCGCGTATATCAGTCATGCGTGGCGACTATTGGGGGTTTGGAGACCCAAGTAGACCTTTTGCTGCTCAGTATGGTTGACTTTGATATGATATTGGGTATGGATTGGTTATCTCCATGTCATGTTGTTCTAGATTGTCATGCTAATACAGTGATGTTGGCTATGCCTGGATTTCCGAGGGTTGAGTGGAGCGATTCTGTAGATTTTGTACCAAGTAGGGTGATTTCATATTTGAAGGCTTAGCGTATGGTTGAGAAGGGTTGCCTATCTTATTTGGCTTTTGTGAGGGATGTTAGTGCAAAGACTCCTGTCATTGATTCTGTTCCGGTGGTATGTGATTTTTCGGATGTGTTTCCTGTAGACCTGCCGGGCATGCCGCATGACAGGGATATTGACTTCGTTATCGATTTGGTGCCGGGCACTCAGCCTATTTCTATTCCACCGTATCGTATGGCACCAGCGGAGTTGAAGGAATTAAAAGAACAGCTTCAGGAAATCCCTGATAAGGGGTTTATTCGGCCTAGTGTGTCACCTTGGGGTGTACCGGTTCTATTTGTGAAGAAGAAGGATGGTTCCATGAGAATGTGTATTGATTACAGGCAGTTGAACAAGGTCGCAGTCAAGAACAAGCATCCTTTACCTCGTATTGATGATTTATTCGACCAGCTTCAGGGAGCGAGGGTGTTCTCCAAGATTGATTTGAGGTCCGGTTATCACCAGCAGAAGATTCGGGATTCAGATATTCTTAAGACAGCTTTCAGGACCCGATATGGCCATTATGAGTTCTTGGTGATGTCTTTTGGGCTGACCAATGCCCCGACAGCGTTCATGCATTTGATAAATAGTGTATTCCAGCCCTATTGGACTCATTCGTTATTTTATTCATTGATGACATCCTGGTGTACTCTCGTAGCCAGGAGGATCACGCTCAGCATTTGAGGATTACATTACAGAGATTGAGGGAGGAGAAGCTTTATGCAAAGTTCTCCAAGTGCGAGTTTTGGCTTAGTTCAGTAGCATTCTTGGGACACGTGGTGTCGAGTGAGGGTATTCAGGTGGATCCGAAGAAGATAGAGGCGGTGCAGAGTTGGCCTAGACCGTCCTCAGCCACGGAGATTAGGAGCTTCCTTGGTTTGGCGGGTTATTACCGTCGCTTTGTGGAGGGATTTTCATCTATTGCATCGCCCTTGACCAAATTGACCCAAAAGGGTGCTCCATTCAGGTGGTCGAATGAGTGTGAGAAGAGCTTTTAGAAGCTCAAGACTGCCTTAACCACAACTCCAATGTTAGTTCTGCCATCAGCTTCAGGTTCTTACACTGTATATTATGATGCCTCGAGGATAGGCATTGGATGTGTCCTGATGCATGAGGGTAGGGTGATTGCCTATGCCTCGCGCCAGTTGAAAACCCATGAGAAGAACTATCTTGTCCATGATCTTGAGTTAGTAGTTATTGTTCACACCTTGAAGATTTGGCGCCATTGTTTGTATGGGGTTCATTTTGAGATCTATACTGATCATCGGAGTTTGCGGTATCTGTTGAAACAGAAGGATCTTAATTTGCATCAACGGAGATGGTTGGAGCATTAAGGACTATGATATCACTATTTTGTACCACGCGGGGAAGGCCAATGTGGTGGCCGATGCTTTGAGTCGCCGGGCAAAGAGTTTGGAGAGCTTAGCATACCTTCCAGCAGCAGAGAGACCTTTGGCCTTGGATGTTCAGGCCTTAGCGGTCCAGCTTGTGAGATTGGATATTTCGGAGCCTAGTCGGGTATTGGCTTGTGTGGTCTCCAGGTCTTCTCTTTATGACCGTATCAGGGAGCGTCAGTATGATGACCCCCACTTGATCGTTCTTCAGGACAGGTTTTGGAGAGGTGATGCTAGGGATATGACTATTGGTGATGACGGCGTGTTGAGGATGCATGGCCGGATTTCTGTGCCTAATGCAGATGGGTTTCGGGAGTTGATCCTTGAGGAGGCCCACAACTCGCGGTATTCCATCCATCCGGGTGCAGCGAAGATGTACCAGGATTTGAGGCAGCACTATTGGTGGAGGAGGATGAAGAAGGATATAGTTGGGTTTGTGGCTCGGTGTCTCAACTGTCAGTAGGTTAAGTATGAGTATCAGAGACCGGATGGCTTGCTTCAGAGATTAGAGATCCCAGAGTGGAAGTGGGAGTGGATCACCATGGACTTTGTAGTTGGGCTCCCACGGACTTCGAGGAAGTTTGGTTTGATGCTATTTGGGTTATTGTGGATTGGCTGACCAAGTCCGCGCACTTCATTCTAGTTGGTACTACTTACTCTTCAGAGCGGTTGGCTGAGATTTACATCCGAGAGATTGTTCGCCTGCATGGTGTTCCAGTTTCCATCATTTCAGATAGGGGCCCTCAGTTTATATCGCAGTTTTGGAGGGCAGTGCAACGAGAGTTGGGTACTCAGGTTAAGTTGAGCACAACTTTTCACCCTCAGACGGACGGGCAGTCCGAGCGCACTATTCAGATATTGGAGGACATGTTGCGTGCTTGTGTCATTGACTTTAGGGGTTCATGGGACCAGTTTCTGCCACTCGCGGAGTTTGCATATAACAACAGTTATCAGTCGAGTATTCAGATGGCTCCGTACGAGAATCTATATGGGAGGAGGTGTAAATCTCCGGTTGGATGGTTTGAGCCTGGTGAGACTAGGCTCTTGGGTACATACTTGGTCCAGGATGCATTAGATAAGGTGAAATTGATTCAGGAGCGGATTCGCACGGTGCAGTCTAGGCAAAAGAGCTATGTGGACAGGAAGGTCCGTGATGTATCTTTCATGGTTGGGGAGAAGGTTTTGTTGAAGGTATCACCCATGAAGGGTGTTATGAGATTTGGGAAGAGGGGCAAGTTGAGCCCCCGGTTCATTGGGCCTTTTGAGGTGCTTCAGAGGATAGGGGAGGTGGCTTATAAGCTTGCCTTGCCACCCAGCTTGTCGAGTGTGCATCCAGTGTTTCATGTTTCCATGCTCCGGAAGTATATTGGAGATTCGTCCCATGTTTTGGACTTTAGCACGGTTTAGTTGGAGGGTGATATGACTTATGATGTGGAGCCGGTGGCCATTTTGGATCGGCAGGTTCGAAGGTTGAGGTCAAAGGATATAACTTCAGAGAAGGTACAGTGGAGAGGTCAGCCTGTGGAGGAGGCCAACTGGGAGACCGAGCGGGAGATGCGGAGTAGATATCCACGCCTATTCGAGACTCCAGATATGTTTCTAGACCCGTTCGAGGATGAACGATTATTTAAGAGGGGGAGGATGTAACGACCCGGCCGGTCGTTTCGGGAGTTATATCCCCGTTTCCCCCATTTCTGTTTCCTTTATGCTCTTAAGATATATTATGATATACCGGTTTAGGTGATTCGGGTCCGGAGTGGTTTCGGAGTGGAATGAGACACTTAGTCTCTTATTTAGAACCTTAAGTTGGAAAAGCCAACTGGATGTTGACCTATGTGTAAACGATCTCAGATTTGTATTCTGATGGTTCCGTTAGCTGTGTTAGGTGATTTTGGACTTAGGAGTGTGTCCGGAATGTGATTTGGAGGTACGAAGTGGAATTAGGCTTGAATTGGCAAAAGTTGGAAATTTGGCGATTTCGGTCGGTAGTGGAAAATTTGATATCGGGGTCGGAATAGAATTTCAGAAGTTGGAGTAGGTTCGTAGTGTCATTTGTGACGTGTGTGCAAAATTTGAGGTCATTCGGACGTGGTTTGGTTGGTTTCGGCATCGGTTGCCGAATTTGAAAATTTAGAAGTTCTTAGACTTGAATCCGAGGGTAATTTGTGTTTCGATGTTGTTTTGAGTGATTCAAAGGTTCGACTAAGTTGGTATGTTGATATATGACTTGTAGGTATTTTTGGTTGAGGTCTCGAGGGCGTCGAGGTAATTCTGGGTGGTTAGCGGATATGTTGAAGTTGGAAAATGCAGCTGAAGCTGTTGCTTCTGCTTTTTCCGCACCTGCGAAAGGAAGAGTCGCAAGTGCATTTGGGGAAGCAGCAGATGCGGAAGTGGAAGGCCAAGGCTGGGAACACAGGTGCGAAGAATTGGCCGTATCTGCGAGCCCGCAGGTGCGAGACCTGGGGCGCAGATGCGGAAGGAAGGAAGAAGGCTAGCTTCGCAGATGCGATGCACCATGCGCAGGTGCGACAGGTTTGCTGCAGATGCGGAACCTGGGCATTTAAGTGACTTGCGCAGGTGCGGTTGTTGGGACCGCAGGTGCGGTCGCGCGGGTGCGAGTAAAAGGCCGCAGGTGCGAGAAGCCTGGGCAGAAGGTACATATTGCACACTTCGCGAATTTTGGTGCATTCTTCACCATTTCTATTCGGTTTTGGAGCTTTTGGGAGAGATTTGAAGAGGGAATCAAGGGGGTTTTTATTGAGGTAAGTTACTTGAGCCCTAATACTCGTACATATAGTGATTTCCCGTTGTTTAATCATGTAATTAGTGAAAATGAGGGGTTAAGGCTTGAGATTTTTTGAGAAGTAATTAAGGATTTGAAGTACCAAACGATGTCGTATTTTGATGAATTTGGTATGGTTAGACTCATGAGTGAATGTGCTTTCTAGTTTTGTAAATTTTGTCGGATTTTGAGATGTGGGCCCGGGGGCGGGTTTGAGCCAATTTCGGGTTTTGGTCTAATTTTATAGTTTTTTCTTGTGGAATTTATTCCATTAGCGTATATTGATGGTATTGTATTTATTGTGAATAGATTTGGAGCATTTGGAGGCCGAGTCCAGAGGCAAGAGCATTGCGGGGTAGAGATTTGACCGGGTTGAGGTAAGTAACGATTGTAAATATAGTCCTGGGGGTATGAAACCCCGGATTTCGTATCATTCTACTATTTTTAGGTGACTCACATGCTAGGTGACGGGCGTGTGGGCATGCACCATTGGAGATTTGTGACTTGGTCCATCTCGTAGCAACTGTAACGTTGCATATTTTGTTGAAACTATATGATACTTACATATTTTAGAAAGAGTTTATGTAAGTTGGGCTGAATGCCATATTTGGGCCTTGTGCTAGTGCTGTTTGGACCCTTAGGGGCCTTTTCTTACTATCTTCTCACTGTTTTCGATTGAAAATCTATATTCAGTCATGGTTATACTTGTTTACTGCATAACTCAGTTTTATGACTCTATTTTGATGCATATAAATGTTGTTTTGGGTCGAATGCCCTGTTTTTACTGAAATGCCCGAGTGGCTTGAGAGGTTTATGAATGAGTGAGGCCGAGGGCCTGATTTGTGAGGATATTTACGGGATCGGGCTGCACTCCGCAGCATGTTTGATATAGGTCGAGGGTCTGAGTGATTTATGCCATGATTTGTTTTGATATAGAGCTTGGGCTTAAGGAGCCCCTCCGGCGTCTGTACACACCCCCAGTGAGCGCAGGTACCTACTGAGTGCGAGTGCCGAGTGCTTAGTGACTGGGAGGCATGAGTAATTGTAAGGTATGTCCGAGTGGCAAGAGTGATTGTGAGGTATGCCCGAGTGGCAAGAGTGATTGTGAGGTTTGCCCGAGGGGCTGTATATGAGTGATGGTTTGCCCGAGGGGCTGTTTACAATTTCATCATTTTTGCTCACCTTTGCATTTTTCCTATGTTTGAAAACTATTGAAAAATATCCTTAAATGATTTTTTTTACTGGAACTGGGTTTAAACGAGATATTTTGATTCAAATCATGATTTTAAAAGCATGAGGTATTTTACTGAGATTTCATGATATGAACGTTATATGCTTTATTGCTCGTCACTACTGCTCAGTCTTTATTTATTGTTGTTATTTACTGAGTTGGCATACTCACGTTACTCCTTGAACCTTGTGTGCAGATCCAGGTGTAGCTGGACACGGTATCGGTTGTTGATTATTCTGGTTGCAGATTTTCCCGGAGATAGCAAGGTAGCTGTTTGGCGATCCCAGCCCCTGCTCTTCTCCCTCTTATCTTCCTCTAGTTGTATTTAGCTATTTTTCAAGCTGAGTTAGCCTTGATATTGTTAGACAGATTGTAGTAGATGCTTATGACTAGTGACACCCCGATGTCGGGATTTCCTTTCCGCACTTTTATTTTGATTTGAACTCCTTTACGAAGGTTTTTATGTTAAATGACCTTGAAATTTATCCTTGAAATAAAAATATCGGTTTGTTTTGGAAATGAGTTGGCTTGCCTAGTTCCACGATAGGCGCCATCACGACAGGGTTAGGTTGGGCCGTGACATGAGCAGAGGCGATTTTTGATAGATTTTTAAGGAAAAGACATTGGGGTCAGTTATTCTAACTCGGATTTGGCCAATATACACGAATATATCATTGTTTTCACCATTTAATTAGTGTTTTGAGATTGAAATTTGGGAAATTTTTTAGAAATCTCATAGAAACGAATTTTTGAGATTTCGGTATCGATTCGGAGTCGAATTTGAGTGAAACTGGTATGGTTAGACTCGTAATTGAATGGGTTGTCGGATTTTGTGAGTTTCGTCAGATTCCGAGACGTAGGTCCCACGGGCGATTTTTGAGCTAATTTCGGATTTTTATTTAAAATTGTAGTATTTCTTATGAAATTAATTCCTATAATTTTTGGTGACTGTATCGAATTATTTTAGTTAGATTCAAGCCATTCAGAGTTGGATAGTCGAGGAAAAGGCCTACTATTGGATTAAATCGGAGCAAGTTGAGGTAAGTCTCTTGTCTAATATTGTGAGGGAAAAATTACTCCATAGGTAATTAAAGTAATAATTTTTGCTTATTTTTGGGGGCTACGTACGCACGAGGTGATGAGAGTCCGTGCGTAGCTACTATTAATGCTAAAGTCCGGGTAGTTTAGGACTCAAAGCATGAATTACTTGTGTAAATTATATTCTTTGTTTAATTAATATATATATATATATATATATATATATATATATATATATATATATATATTGTGAATTGTTAGATAAAAATATTAAAGGATGGATATCTCATATGCTTGATTTTCTGTTTAAATTAATTAATTGTTAAGAGAAATTGTTCTTCCTTCCGAATTTATCTTATAAAAAATATACTCTCCTTTTGGAGGTACATACGAAAATGTCCTTCTTTCTTGTGGAACGGGCCGAACGCTTCGGCAGAATAGATGCATGTATGGATCACACCGCACGTCCCTCGGCAGTGTACACGATACTCTGGATTGAGCCATACGACCTCGGCATAAATTGTGCCTAATAATAATAATTACATGATACTCTGATAGTTTATTGCAGCTTTTGAAGCTAATTGATAAATTGAAAATCTTTGGAATTTAAGGAATTAATTATCTCTGCTTGTTAAGAAATTATTGTTATTCCTTTAAATGAGTCCAATTGATAAATTGGAAATTTATTGGAATTAAAGAAATTTAATTAATATATTGAGAATTGTTGCATTTGAAGGAATTTAATTATTTCTGCTGGTTAAAGAAAATCATTGTAAATTCTATAAATCATGTTGATCTAGATATTGCTATTTTTATTTTATTTATTATTATTGACTCTTAGTGAGTGTCAAAGTCGGCCATCTCGTCTCTATCTCTTCGAGATTATGCTTGATACTTACTGGGTACACGTTATTTTTCGTACTTATGCTGCACTTGTTGCACATTTTATTGTGCAGGTACATATATGTCTAGCGACCTTGTGGACGCAGAGGTATGGTTAAAATTGTGGGGACATAGGTGAGCTGCATTCTGTATTACGATCCGCAGCCAACAGAGTCTCTTTCAGAGTTATTATATTTTTCTGTCTAATTTGTATTCCGGACAGATGCTGTATTTTATTTTAACTCCCTAGTAAATACTCATGCACTTGTGACACCGGGTTTTGGGAATGGTTGTGAATTATTTAGAAATTTAGTTGCTAAAAGTATTTATCATTTAATTTATGAGTTTTATCTTTATTATTTTATTGAAGAAATTTTGATTTCAAAAATACTAAAATGGGAAATTAAGCTAAGTATGTATTGTTGGCTTGCCTGACAGCGGTGTCCGGCGCCATCACGACCTTTAATGGATTTTGGATCATGACAGATCAAATGGAGGGTCCTTGGCTAATTGAGTATGTAGTTTCTTGTGACTCAGAGCAGATTATGAAGTTCTCGTATTTTTCATATGATGGCATGGTATATGCGGTGTGTTATGTGGGATTGAGATTTACGTGAGCAGGATCACAGTTCTGTTTGGAAGCATGGACGGTTTCAGATGACTAGGTAAATGATATTACTATTTGGCATGGCTTGATAAGAGTATACATTTCAGAAGGGGAAGTGTGTTTTGATTTATGGATACTTCACTGGTATTGCAGCACTCTTCTGGTTGATCGACTGTTGATATTCAAATTTTTCTATGCAGCACGAAAGAATTTTAGAAGTATTCCTCATGGGATGATCGTGTATGAGAGATGTGTTAGACATTCTGGCGGTGGAGTTGGGATAAGCTATGGTGATTCGTGTGTTCTATGGATTTAGAGACTGGGAGTTCTCAGGAGAGGATTGTTTTATGGTTGTGGACTGTAAAGTCATGGCCGAAGCTAGCCAGATGATAGTATGTGTTACGATTCAGTCATTGTGGATCTTCAGAGGGTTATTTATCTATTTGTGGGTGACCAGAGTCGATTTGGGGGTCCATTGTTAGGCCCAATTAGGATGTGTATTCTGCACCGAGCCGGATTAGTTGGCTCCATACTGGCATTGTTGAGGGATGTACCATTCGGTTGGTGTTGAGCTTATTCGTGTTCTGATAGGTTATGTGAGTTACTCTGCTATGTTACGAGGGGTTGTGATTCGTTGGTTGTATGCACACATGGTGCAGTTCTATTGTGGCCTTATAGCGGAATTTGAGCGAGAAAAGTATTGGGTATTGCTTGGTTGATGGTATATTGGTTATGTTCTTTCGAGTTTTGTGGGGAATGGTGTCATTTACTTCTCCATGGTTATGGTAATGCACTTTGAGTACTTGACGTCGAATTGCGCATGGTTATTGATTTTTAGCAGGGTGGCTTGAGGTATTTCATATGGATCAGTATTTGGATAGGGTCGCGCATTGCAACAGAGTTATGTAGAAATATGATCCTTTGTGTTAGATTCGTGTGTTATGGTTCTATGGTGTGTGATGGATTTAAACATTTCGTGGTGGTGATACTTGATGAGCTTATGGGACGGTTCTCTCGTTTGAGTTATTTTTCCATGATTAAGTACATTTGGAATGTTGCTTATTGGTGTACGGATTGCACGGGTTGTGGCTTTAGATTGTATGGGTGCATCATGTCACTAGAATGGATGCTATCGGATCTGATTGTGGTATATTTGGAAGGATAATATCGGAAGTCGACTTGGAAATTGGCTATAATTCTTGTAGAAGGAGAAGGAGCACCATGACTTGTTGGTCTGATGAATGGTTATGAGTTTTTACGTGTTTCTTTCATCATCGACAGTGTACGAAGGTTTTAGGACGAGGTTTGGTGTGACATGAGGTTTATTACCGGAATTGGGTTGTTTGAGCAGCTACTGTGATTAGAAATCATTGCTTCGAGTATTTGAGTTATGTGGTATATCATGCGACTGTATCTTGGGTTATGGTTGCGGCTTGGTACAACTTGTTCAGACATATACGGTATGTAGATGCGAGATTCTGATCTTATAGAAATTGTGGATGTTGAAAATTGTATTCTAAGGTTCATGGGATAAGTTGAATTAAGGAACTACAATTATGTTATGTTGTCGGGAATATATGGGATAGGGTGACGTGAGATCACCCCCGGGTATGTGCATGGCAAAGTTATACGGCGGTTTGATGGCTTTGAGAACAACTCTAGTCACGTTCGAGGACGAACATATGTTTAAGTGGGGGGGGGGGGTAACGACCCGACAGGTCGTTTTGAGCATTTGCACTTCGCTCGGTAGTTTACGGGCATGAGTATCTCCGTATGATGTATTTTGACTTGTGTGTATCGTCGGTTTTGGTTTTCAGGTATTTCAAAATCGAATTGGAAGAATGAATTTCATTGTTGAAGCTTTAAATTGGGAGAGTTGACCAAGTTTGACTTTTTAGCATTTTACCTCGGATTGGAATTTTGATGGTTCTGTTAGATCCGTTAGGTAGTTTTGAACTTAGGAGCGCGTCCAGATTGTGATTTGGAGGTCTGTGGTTGAATTTGTTCGAAATGGTGAAAGTTAAAATTTTGGAAAGTTTGACCGGGAGTGGACTTTTTGATATCGGGGTCGGATTCTGATTCCAGAAGTTGAAGCAGGTCTGTAATGTCGAATGTGACTTGTATGCAAAATTTGAGGTCAATCGAACGTGATTTGATAGGTTTCGACATCAGTTGTGGAAGTTGAAGTTTCAAAGTTCATTGAATCCGAATTGAGGTGTGATTCATCGTTCAGATGTTGTTTTGTATGTTTTGAGGCCTCGAGTAGGTCCGTGTTATGTTGTTGGACTTTTTGGTATATTCGGATGGGGTCCTAAGGGGCTCGAGCGTGTTTCGAATTGTGTTCGGACTATTTTCCTCCATTTTGGCCTTGCTGGTGTGTTCTGGTTTTCTAGTGTGTGGATTGTTCTTCGCGATCGCGGATCAGTTGATGCGATCAAGTAAAGGGAAAATGGAGCTGGGTTGTTTCTTATTCGCGGTGGCGATTGGCCAGAAGCGATCGCATAGCTTTGTGTTGAATACTGTCTGCGTTCGCGTATGAGGAACTGCGGTCGCGAAGTGTTGAGGTTTGGCAGCTGGAGCTGGAGGCCTTCTTCATCGCGTTCGCGTAGTTGGAGATGCGTTTGCGAAGGTCTGAGCCAGCTGTGAGTCGCGTTCGCGAGGTGTTTACCGCGAACGCGAAGTGTATTATGCCCGGGCAGATTACAAAGCACTCTATTTCGAGGGTTTTGGCCATTTTTACATTTTGGGAGCTATGGAGCTCGGATTGAGGCGAGTTGAAGCAATTTTCACTATATGAATTGGGTTTTGAGCCGTTCGAAGGTCGGAACGCGCGGGATGGCATTTTGGAGCATCGTTTGGCTTGCTCGGTATTGGTATTGACTTGTTCGAGGTAAGTAACTCTTCTAATCTTAGTGTTGAGGGTATGAAACCCCGAAATACGTGTTATGTGATTGGTATTGAGGTGACACACATGCTAGGTGACGGGCGTGTGGGCGTGCACCCTGTGAATTGTGATTTCGTTGTTTCCATGGCATTGTATAGTGGCCATATTTTGTTGATATCTGTGTTATCACTATGTGATAAAGTAGTTAAGCTGTCAATCATGCTAAATATCATATTTAGGCTTTATGCTGATATTGTTAGGATCCATAATGGTTGTTTCTTGCTGTCATCTCACTGATTTCATTGATATATTGTATTTAGTTATATTCATGCATTCATATCATATCTTAGTCTCAATTGTTGTTTATTGATACATCATATCATTGTTGTCGGGCTAGTTTCGTGACATTGTGAGCCCGTGAGTGAGACTGGAGAGATTGATAACTGAGTGAGGCCGAGGGCCTGAGTGAGAGTGACATTTTGGGATCGGGCTGTACGCCGCAGCATATGATATTGATTATATTTTATATGGATCGGGTTGCACGCCGCAACAAGCCTTCGGGCTATATATATATATATATATATATATATATATATATATATATATATATATATATATATATATATATAGAGAGTGTTGCACGCCGCAACAATATTGGATCGGGCTACACGCCGCAGCAATATAGCGCTTGGGTTGAAGGAGCCCCTCCGGAGTCTGCACACCTCCAGTGAGCGTAGTCGGCTATATATATATATGTGGAACGGGTTGCACGCCGCTGCAGGTATTATACAACGCAGAGTGATTGAGTGTGCTTAGCCTTGAGCATAGTGAGAGAGAATGCGAGGCGGTGAGATTGAGTGCTCTGAGAGTGTGAGTACATGAGTTCATCTTTGAGATGCATTGCATTGACATGCACACATGACATACATGCATAGAGATGAATTTTTCTCATGCTGCACGGTATCACATCATTCATGATCTCTCACACATGTTGACAGATGGGCATAGTGATGCATTTGTTTTACACTGGTTATGTGGAAAAAAAATAAAATATCTTATTTATTATGGAAAGGATTTTGGAAAAATTATTGTTTTCAAACTTATTCATATTTTTGGTAACTCTGGTGAATGATTTGGGTTTTCATTGAAGTACTCGAAAGGCGAAACTATTTTCAGAAATCATGTTTTGTTGAATATTTGATTATTGAGTTACTTCTGGTATTACTTGTTTTATGTTGTTATGAACTATTGTTGGTTATTGAAGTTGGGACCCGACCTTGGTTCAAGCTCGTCACTACTTTTAACCTAAGGTTAGGTTTGTTACTTATTGATTACATGGGGTCGGTTGTACTCATATTACACTTCTGCACCTTGCGTGCATATGTTGGCTGCTGTTGTTGCTGTGTTCGATGGGAGTTGGATTGAAGATGTACCTGCGTCCCGGCTATAATTGCCTCTTGTTTGTGATAGCTTTAGATCTGTAAAACTCTGTTTATGTACTATTCAAACAGACTATGTATTATTTCATTTCCGCTTTGTAAACTCTATTCTTAGAAGCTCATGATTTGTACTACCAGTTCTTGGGGAATGTATAAGATTAAGATATTTCATTACTTAATTGCTTTATAAATTGTTATTGGAATTGACTAGTGGTTAACTGGCTTACCTAGCGGGTTGGATTAGCTGCCATCACGACTAGTCGGATTTTGGGTCGTGACAGTTACTATGTTTGACCCCAAAAAATAAATATTGATACGACATTTTGTTATAGCATCCCAAAAGATTTTGTTTATTGAATCGTTAAATAATTTTGTAATTTAATTAGTTAGTATCTAGCATTTCATAAAATTGCACTAATAAGCATTAAAATAGTTATCGTAACAATGGTTGCATTTGTATAATTCTTAATTTTTACGGCAAGCGTAGACGAAGATTGTACTTGGTCTCTTAATTTTTACGGCAAATAAGGCGAAGGTTGTACTTGTTCTGTTCCAACGTGTAATGCTTTTTCTCTTTATTTTCTTATTAGTGCTCTATGTAATTAAAATTTTATTTAAGTTTAAATTCCTGAATCTTAGGGATTTTACATAAGAAAGGAAGGATTTTGATTACCGAAATTTTGATTAAGAAAGGGATTTTTATATATTACTATTAAGTTAGTAATATATAAAAAGATATAGATTTGTTGGAAATAATGGAAAAGAAAGAAAATAAATAAATACTCTCATTTAGAATATCGCAAAAAATTATACGTATGTTATAATGCAGTGATTAAATAATATTAAAATTATTTATTGGATATAAATTATTTTGGTAGATATTTGAGTCATTGGATTAAAATAGAATATACGAAATATAATAGAAATATTTGTTTGATTTTATTATATATAAACTTGAATAAATTTTTAATTTTAATTTTAACCTTAGACTTTTTGAATAATTTAGGCGAAAAGCTTTGAAGGAGGATATTTTGGGCATTTGTTTATATTTTTTCTTGTGATACATAGCTAATCTCTATATTGTTATCCCACATTGAATATAAAATCAAAATAGTACCAAATTATGGTATAACTAATTTCGTAATTTCTTATGTCGAAAATATAAATTCAACCAAACATGAAATTGAATAATCTCACATTCTATCTCAAAATTATTATCCTTCAATATTGTTCACGTAAAATCATTTTTACATTCTTTAATTTTCTTATTTATTTTTTAAATTATTGAGAGTAGTTTTAAGTACTACACATATAATCGACGAAGAGAAAGCACTTAGTGATTTGTTCATTTAGTATAGTTCCAAATATTATGAAAGAAACTATAAAGAGAAAATATATTATGAAAGGAGGTCAAATATTAAATACATGAAAATGTCGACAATGTCTTCAAATTTATTTATTGTCGAAAATTAAAAAGTTTTTGTCCAATACAATTTTGAAGATGTTATGTAATAGGATTGGTTTACTTTGTTGGAGAAATTTTAATACGTTTATTACTTTTTTGTATAATATATTTTTTAATCCTAAATAATAGGGCTTCCTACCTATATAGTTCAAATATGGAACAATTTAATAAGTAAATTTTTAATAGATTTCAAAGTCTTAAATGTTAGGAATGTAAGATTTCAAAGTCCTAAATATTAGAAATGTAAATTAAATTACATCTTTATCCAATGTAATATCAATTTTGAAAGGGTAAAAAAGGCGAACGACATTTCGTTAAGGGCCTTCGTGATTTTAATATAGTACTAGTCTCTATGCTCGTGTGATGCACGAAATATTTTGTGTAATATGCAAGATTCAGCTCATGTATATTTAATACTTATGGTCACGTTATGTAATAATTACCTAATATTTAATGATTTGAGTATATGGAAGTCAATTTCTTTAAGATACATTAATAATAGAGAAAACATAGATTAAAAAGTCATTCAGTTATTTCTGCCTTCCATGGCATTACTTACAAAATTTTGTAGCTAAAAATTAAAAAATCTTAACCATATAAATATTAAAAAAACACATGTTATCGCTAGAAAATTGATACGACACAAAGCTATTAGCAAACCTAATGTAATAGTCTATACATAAATACATGCAGTTGGAAAACACAAGTATGATTTAATACATTCGTTAAATGTTGAAACTAAAGTATAATAGAAGAACTTTAATAGATCCCTGATATACTAATAGAAGAATAACATTGTATGACACATACTTGAGTGAAATCATTGTTTAGTTTTGTGGCTATAGTTCATATGTATCAAAGACGATGCAATCGACTCCTATTCAGAGACTCAGTCAACAAAAGGTTTCCTTCCTCTATTTATTATTTATTCATTAAAAGTGAACTATGACTAAGCTAACCTTATGAATATTTCAAAAGCCACAATGCCGCAGAGAATGAGTCTAAACTGTAGGATCTTACTCTTCTCGTCTCTCATTTGGAATGCCACCATAATTCAAGTTTTTGTTTCAACTTACTTTAATTTATTCCATCACTTGGCTTGTTGATGTCTTGCGTATTTATGAACCAAGTCGAGATTGTGCTTACTTCTCAGGAATTTAAAAGCATAAATCCGTGATCTCTAACAAGGTTGGAGTTGTTGGGATTTTAAGCTTGTGTAGCTTAAAGAAGGTGAATGAGAAATGGAGGAAAAATAAAATATTTGAGTTTTCCTTGGGAAAGGGACATTGTCCCATATCGGAGGAAGAAAAGGTTTTTGATAGTTATATATATAATTTCTCTTCTTCTAACTCTTAAAGAATTAAGAAAAAAGCAAATCTCGCGCCGTCGTCGTCGCTCGGCTCGGCTCGGCTTCGGCTTCGGCTTCGGCTTCGGTCAAAGATTGATTGATTAATCTTTTTGGATAAAATTTCTTTCAATTAATTAATTAATTAATTAAATAATTAACGAAAAATTCAATCCGGAATAACCCATGACCCGCGACCCGATTCGGTCAGGCCCGTTTTCGCGCCGTCGTCGCTCGCTCGCTCGGCTCGGCTTCGGCTTCGGTCAAAGATTGATTGATTAATCTTTTTGGACAAAATTCCTTTTAATTATTTAATTAATTAATTAAATAATTAACGAAAAATTCAATCCGGAATAATCCATGACCCGCGACCCGGTTCGGTCAGGCCCGTTTTCTTTCCCGAATTATTTTAAATATATTTTTTTCGTAATATTTCAAACACCCCTTTTCCAACAGCCATGGCTATTTCTGAGGGGAATAATTTCCTTAAGGACACACTGTGTATTCGGGTACTTGAGGGGAATAATTTCCTTAAGGACACACTATGTATTCCGTGGGCTCGATTTATTCCAATACTGTTTTTTGTTTTTCATAATCTATTTCGTTAAACAAGTATTACTAACTTTCTGTTTTATTTTTTTAGAAAGTTTAATTGTTTATTACAGCAATACAGAAATATAACATTCTTAAGGAATTTTTTTTTATTCTGTATTTTGTTTGTGGAGATTAAATCATGTGTGGTTTTCTACTCCTTCTGAATTTTACTATTCTGATTTGAAGATATAAAAAAGTTCATCAGAGTATTGAAATTCGTAAAATGATTTGAAGAACATAAAAACTTCATCGTTTTTCTGTGAAACAATATATAAAAACTTCGGTTTTATTTATTATACATACTGCTTTTCTTAATAACAGTATTGTTTACTGTTCTGATTTTGCCATTAATTGAACTCTTCTGTTGTTTACAGTGAGAAATGGCAATTGATAACGAAAATTCTTTTGCGACTATTGCGGCAACGACGATAGCCTCGTCAAGCCGGACTGCTGTTCCACCGGCAGAGAAACCGGGGAGATTTTCCGGAGCCAACTTCAAATGATGGCAGCAAAGGGTGTTCTTCTAGCTTACCACACTTGGTATGCAGAAATTCACTAGTGAAGAACCTCCAGTGCCTGCTGCGGACATGTCGGGCAACGAGAAATTCATGATTGTTAAGGCATGGAAGCAGACAGATTTTCTTTGCAAAGGCTATATCTTAAGAGCTTTAGAGGATGACTTGTACAATGTGTACAGTGCGATAAATACTTCGAAAGAATTATGGGACGCACTTGAGAAGAAGTAAAAGACTGAAGATGCATGCTTGAAGAAGTTCGTGGTTGCCAACTTTCTAGACTATAAAATGATAGACAGTAAAACTGTTGGAATCCAAGTTCAGGAGCTTCAACTTATTTTTCATGACCTTATTGCTGAAGGTATGGTCGTGAATGAAGCATTTCAAGTGGCTGCAATGATTAAAAAATTGCCTCTTTCGTGGAGAGATTTCAAGAACTATCTTAAGCACAAGCGCAAAGAAATGAAGTTGGAAGAGCTTGTGATTCGTCTCAAGATTGAGGAAGACAACAAAATAGCCGAGAAGAAGTCTCGTGAAAATTCAACGATCGTGGGAGCTAATATCGTTGAGGAGACTGCTCCAAAAATTAAGAAGAGAAAGAGGTCTTCTGGATAGACTAAGGAGCAGAACAAAAAGAAATTCAAGGGCAGTTGCTACAATTGTGGAAAAACCGGTCACAAAGCCCCTGATTGTCGTCTCCCGAAAAAGTATAAGAAGAAGGGACAGGCCAACATAGTGGAGAAGAATTATGACATTGATGATCTGTGTGCAATGCTTTCGGAATGCAACCTAGTTGGAAATCCGAAGGAGTGATGATCACGAAGCATTTGCGACTTACTCTACTGCTGGTCCCGAAGAAGAGCTTTCCATGGGAAATACTGCAACAGCCAAGATTGAAGGTTATGTGAAGATATTCCTGAAGATGACTTCCGACAAGGTGTTAACGCTCAACAACATTCTTCATGTTCCTACTATTAGGAAGAATTTAGTTTCTACTTCTTTGCTTGTTAAGAACGGATTCAAATATGTATTTGTTTCTGATAAAGTTGTTGTAAGCAAGAATAAAATGTATGTTCGAAAGGGCTACCTCACAGAGGGCCTCTTCAAACTAAATGTAATGGTTGTTGACAGTATGAATAAAATTGCAGCTTCTTCTTATTTATTGGAGTCAAATGATTTATGGCATATTCGTTTAGGATATGTCAATTACAAAACCTTGCGGAAGTTAATTAATTTAGAAGTGTTGCCTAAATTCGAGTGTAATAAATCAAAATTTCAAATATGTGTTGAGTCTAAGTTTGTAAAACATCCTTATAAGTCTATTGAAAGGAATTCAAATCCTTTAGACTTAATTCATACTGACATTTGTGATATGAAGTCGACACCATCTCGAGGTGGGAAAACGTATTTTATTACTTTTATTGACGACTGTACTCGATATTGTTATGTTTATTTGCTTAATAGTAAGGATGAAGCAATTGAATTATTTAAGCAATACAAGAATGAAGTGGAGAATCAATTGAATAAAAAGATCAAAATGATTAGAAGTGATAGAGGTGGAGAATATGAATTTCCATTTGCAGAAATATGTTCAGAATATGGAATTATCCATCAAACTACTGCACCTTACACACCTCAATCCAATGAAATTGTGAAAAGAAAAAATCGGACATTAAATGAAATGATGAATTCTTTATTAATAAGTTTCGGATTACCGCAGAGTTTGTGGGGCGAAGCTATCCTTACAGCTAACCGAATACTCAACAGAGTACACCACAACAAAACGCAATCTATTCCATAAGAAAAATGGAAAGGAAGAAAACCCAACTTGAAATTTAAAGTGTGGGGGTGTCTAGATAAGGTACAAGTTCCTTTACCTAAATAGGTTAAAATCGGACCAAAAACTGTTGATTGCATTTTCATTGGATATGCTACAAACAGTAAAGCATGTCGGTTTTTGGTTCATAAATTCGATAATCCCGAAATTCACTTTTATACGGTAATGGAATCAGATAATGCTGAATTCTTTGAAAGCATCTATTCGTATAAAACTGAATGTGAGTCGTTAAGTGAAAAACCTAAATGACCTCGGGAAGAACCAAAGTAAAATACTCCAAGTATAGAAGATCCAAGGCGTAGCAAACGTCAAAGAACATCTACTTCCTTTGGACCGGATTTGTGACATTCTTGCTTGAAAATGAGCCTCAAACTTTTAAAGCAGCTATGTCATCTTCTGATTCAGCGTTTTGGAAAGAGGCAGTCAATAGTGAGATTCAATCAATTTTGGATAACCATACATGGGAATTGGTAGATCTTCCTCCAGGAAATAAGCCTTTAGGTTCGAAATGGATCTTTAAACGGAAAGTGAAAGCTGATGGCACTATTGACAAATATAAGGCAAGACTTGTTGTCAAAGGTTATAGACAAAAGAAAGGCCTTGATTACTTTGACACTTACTCGCCAGTAACGAGGATAACATCTATTAGGGTGTTAGTGGCACTAGCGGCCGTGTATGGTCTTGAAATCCATCAAATGGATGTTAAAACAGCTTTCTTAAATGGAGAATTAGAGGAAGAGATTTACATGGACCACCCTGAGGGTTTTGTGATAACTGGTAAAGAAAAGAAAGTGTGCAAACTTGTTAAATCACTTTATGGACTTAAACAAGCACCCAAACAATGGCATGCCAAATTTGACCAAACAATGTTGGCAAGTGGGTTTAAAATCAACGAGTGCGACTCCAGGTCATGAAATCATTGTTTGTTTATATGTTGATGACATGTTGATAACGAGCAAAAACATGGCAGATATAAATGCTACTAAGCGCATGTTGGCTAGCAAATTCGATATGAAAGACTTAGGAGTTGCTGATGTGATCTTAGGAATCAGAATTCACAAGACTCCACAAGGTCTAGCATTATCACAGTCTCACTACATTGAAAAGGTACTTGACAAGTTCAAGTATTTGGATTTCAAAATTGCCAGGACTCCAATTGACGTGAGTTATGCACTTCAAAAGAATGAAGGTGAAAGTGACTCACAATTGGATTATGCAAGAGTATTGAGAAGTTTGATGTATATCATGAATTGTACACGACCAGATATAGCATGTGCTATTAGTAAACTGAGTCGGTTTATAAGTAATCCTAATCACATACATTGGATGGCAATGAAACGAGTTTTGGGGTATCTCAAACATATCCAAAATTACGCTTTGCATTATAACAAATATCCCTCCGTGATCGAGGGATATAGTGATGCAAATTGGATCACTGGATCATTTGAAGTTAAATCCACGAGTGGATATGTTTTCATAATTGGGGGTGGAGCAGTGTCTTGGAAATTATCCAAACAAACGTGCATCACCCGTTCTACAATGGAATCTGAATTCATAGCTTTAGATAAGGCCGGTGAAGAAGCTGAATGGCTCCGAAATTTCTTGAAAGATATTCCATTTTGGCCCAAACCTTTGGCACCTATTTGTATACATTGTGATAGTCAAGCGGCAATAGGCAGGGCAGGGAGCGTTATGTATAACGAAAAATCTCGTCATATACGACGGAGACACAATACCATTAGACAACTACTCTCTAGTGGTGTTATCATAATTGACTACATAAAGTCAAGAGATAACGTGTCGGATCCACTTACAAAAGGCCTATCTAGAGAGGCAGTTGAAAGATCATCAAAGGGAATGGGGTTAAGGTCTAGGACAAGTCATCATGACGGTAACTCTACCTAGCAGACTGGAGATCCCACGAGCTAGGTTCAAAGAGATCAAACAAAGTTATGAATGACGGTTCAACATTGTCAAATAACTCAACCCATTCTCGTGATGAAGACAATGTTCAGAAATCGAGGTAAAGCATTAAGGCTTTTTGATGAGTCAACAAAGCTTAAAGGTTTTTTAATGATTTGCTAAGTCTGGGAGGATATGACCAGATACTGTGTCTATAGGATTACACGTTTAGAAATCACCTATGTGAGTGTGAAGTGTAAGCCGCTTCAAGGGGAATGAAAGTAAAGGCCCATTCTCTAAGCACTCATGAAACCAGGCGGTATTCATGGCTGAAACGAACACAACCGTGAGAACCATAGATGGTTAAGGATTGATTGTGTGACTTATGTTGTCTAGGTATACAACAAAGCTCGACGGTTCAAAGATATCAAATCTACCGATTGACCGAGTATATCCGATATAAGTTCACTACGGAAAGTTCAAAGGGAAACCTACTTATCCAGATGCAATTAATTCTTGCATGTAAAACACACACGCGTCCGTGCATTCCTTTATTTTATAGCCATTCCCCATTCATGTGGGGGATTGTTGGGATTTTAAGCTTGTGTAGCATAAAGAAGGTGAATGAGAAATGGAGGAAAAATAAAATATTTGAGTTTCCCTTGGGAAAGGGACATTGTCCCATATCGGAGGAAGAAAAGGCTTTTGATGGGTATATATATAATTGCTCTTCTTCTAGCTCTTAAAGAGTTAAGAAAAAGGCAAGCCTCGCGCCGTCATCGTTGTCGCTCGCTCGGCTCGGCTTCGGCTTCGGATTCCGATTCGGATTTGGTCAAAGATTGATTGATTAATCTTTTTGGACAAAATTTCTTTCAATTAATTAATTAATTAATTAATTAATTAAATACCTAACGAAAAATTCAATCCGGAATAACCCATGACCCGGTTCGGTCAGGCCCGTTTTCTTTCCCGGTTGCAAACCTTTTCAGAAACAATGCCAGCAACTCTATAAATAGAGTTTGAATCCCAGAATCTTTCCTTACGAAATTTTCTGAGCTTCTTCTTCTGCACAATATTTTCCAGTGTGTTTTACGACCATTGAATGGCTCGCAGTTCATCAGAGTTTTTGGTACCAATACACTGGTGAGTTAAATAGTTCTATCTTGGGAGGATATATTCCAGCACATCGGGTACTTGAGGGGAATAATTTTCTTAAGGATACACTGTGTATTCAGTGGGCTCGATTTATTCCTATACTATTTTTTGTTTTCCAGAATCTGTTTCGTTAAACAAGTATTACTAACTTTCTGTTTTATTTTTTCAGAAAGTTTAATTATTTATTACAACAATACAGAAATATAACAGGAGTAAGTCATCCTTCATGTAAAATCTATATTTTAAGGTATTTTATGTGTCCATTCGAATATACGCTTACAAGTATGGTAATTGATACTCGTGTTTGTTCTTATTGAATTTGGAGAGAGTTTGGGAAGCCACCGATTTTTTAGAAAAGGATAAATGATATAGGTCTTATATTAAGGTGGAAAGTCCTAGACTTTCTTGGACATATATTGTTTGGAGTGAATGTAACCAAACAAACATGAGAAGCATTGCTAATTCTCGTCACTTTTTCTTCCGTGATGAGTAGGTACGTACTCCAAAATTAATTCTTATTTCGTTTATAATTCTACTTTCTTTCACGGTTAAATTCTTATTATATTACAACTCTTAGTCTTTAACACCTAGTATTTCCAGTTATGTCCTTTTCTTATGACTTCTTGTGAAAACTAATATAAATAATTAAGGATATAAAAGTCGGTCAATATCTTAGGGATATTTTAGTCGTTCAATAATTAACGTTTTAATTCGTGCTTTTATAATAATATAGATAGATAGATAGATAGATAGATGGATAGATAGATAGATAGATAGATAAACTAAACCAAACCAACAAAGTCGGGTTTTTCAATTTCGATTTTTTTCGGGTTTTCTTCCCGGTAAAGTTTTCACGGCACAAAATATGTAACTTGTGTTTCAAATATTTCTTAAGTCCTAGTAAGATACAACTATATAATATATTTTTCAAGAAAATAACACAATAATATGAGATAAGTCATAACACTATATCAAAATATTCAATAACAAAGATAATAAAATTACATAAAGTAAATATTGCTAATTAATAAGCCATATTAAAAATTAATATAATCTAAAAATACTATATAGGTCATGGTAAAATAAGTGTAGCTAATAAGTACTATTAATTACATCATTAAGCACTAAAGAAAAAGATGAATTAAATTATGCATTTTTATTATAAACCAATATAAAACTAAAAATAGATATCCAACACTATCGTCATTCCTAGTATTGAATTGAATTTCTTTTGTTAGCATTAGTATTGATTTGAACTTTGTTTGAGTTAATAGATTTATGGGCTATAAAATTTATTTACCATTCAAGAATGTTAAGTCCCAACTTGAAATAATACGTTAAAAGATAAAACAGTGAAAAAGTTTAAGAAATATTTATAAATTACATTACAATAAATATTTATATATATATAATATTTTTAAAAATTGTATAAATGTACTATCGGGTTGATTTAGTTTCGGTTTGACTTTTTTTTAGTTAAAACCAAACCAAACTAATTATGGTCGGGTTTTTTTCCCAAAACCAAAGCAAATCAAACCAAACTACATCGAGTTTTTTTTCAGTTTGACTCGAATTATCAATTTGATATGATTTATCGGTTTTCTTTATACACCCTAATCGTAGGGGTCTCCCTCTTTCTTTTTGGTTGTCATATCTTTTGATAAGATTCCCACTTAATAGCGGAGTGGATAAACTAAAGAATATGGTCTCTTCAAATTTTCACGAGGTCGATCAATATATTAAAAGGGACTAGTATTAGTTACTACTTTCAAACAAAGAACTAAGACGTGATTGAATTTTGTAACCTAATAATTACAATTTCATCCAAGATTTAGAGCATAACTTATGGGTTCACGCGATGACTCAAATTCCATATATATATATTCCATATATATATATATATATATATATATATATATATATATATATATATAAAGGAACTGATTAGATATTTATAAGCATTAAACTATAAACTCAACTATTATTATATATTAATTTAAAGTTAGGCACTTATAAGTTTCAAATTAAGAATCCACCTCTGATTTCATCTTACTTATACATTATTTAGGTGCATGTTACAGTCTCACCAAAAATTCTTTTCTCTCATACTTTATCTTTATTCACTCTTCACATGGCCACCTTCATTCAAATGTTTTTGAAGATAGCTGAAGTTTAGAAATTAAACTGATGGTGTCATTGCACGACACTCCAAGTTACCAATCTGGAGAACATGAATGCTCGAGGAGTCCATTTTTTCTTTTTTATTTTCTTGTCTCAATCAATCAAGAATGTTATATATTTCAGGAGTTGGACCTAAAAAAGCCATTCAGGTTCGTTATCGATTTTTTAATATTCGAGGATTCTAAATCCGGATCCGAAATCTATCAAACTCTACTTTAGTGAGATTCGATTAAGTCTTAGTAAGTAAAACATTAATTAATACATTCACAAGAAGTGAGAGCCGGTTCGATTTTATCAGAGATAAAACATTAAACTAAAGCATTCACATAAAACTACTGTTGCCGAGAGATATCAAAGATGAAATACCATGACGAACGTATGAATACTATTCAAACATTGTCATAACATTTCTGTTGTAATAGCCACACATCCTACAAGTTTCTCATATGTTAATTTTCACAAAATTGCTAGGTAGAGTACGCACTAAAGAATGCGTCACATTATTTGAACATGTCACCGGATTGCATAAAACCTACTAATTTGTTCTATATTTTTATAACTATATATTGAACCAAAGATTAATGGTTGCCAGAAACAATCCAGTTATATAGAGTAAGGAGTTATGCATGTTCTGGAAAAAAATGGTGAAATTTGAAATAAATAGAGAACAAGTTAGGTGTGGATAGACTATTCAAAGTTTCTAACAGTACATACAAATCTTATGCAAAGAAATCAAACATTCAAACCAAATGATTGAAATTTCACCAACCCTTTAACAGGAATTGCATGATCCTAACTACTATATCAATCAAGAATAATATCCAAGTTATCTGTTTTTCTTTGCCCCCATCCCCTCCAAATGTGAAGTGTTCACATAATCTAATTCAAGATTCAAATTAATATGAAGTCCAAATTCAGTCTGACAAACCCAAGTTGGACAATACAATCGTCTCGGAAACTTGCAAATCTCAGGCTAAAATATTTTAATTAAATGCAGTTAAGATCTGAACAGACACATTGTTCTCTTTAAAGGTGGCCAAATTAAATATAAATTTGACCAACTTGGAACTTTGCCACTAAAATCTAGACTCTTCAAGCATGCGTCATGATACAGCAGAATGTTAAATAATACTACTTAAGATGGAATATATAGTTAAAATGGATCAAAATATATTCTTGAATTATTCTTTACTGAACTGTCACATGCATGGTGATAACTATAGATAAATGTTACTTATCATGATACACTGGCAGATCATTGAATATTCACAATTAAAAGACTTCCAATATTGAATGCAATCCAACCGAAAAGAAAAATGACAAAACTGGTTTTGTTTTCCCTTTAAAAACTGCAGTAATAAAGTCAACGATGGGGTAGTTCATAGTTGTAGTTAACTGCAAGCGTGTTACCGAGTATTACTAGACGTGTCTTCTTTTAAGTAATTAAAGAGCTCAAAATGTTCTAAAATTAGTATTGTTGATTGGTCAACAATTGATGATCATCTTACTGGAGCAGGAAATTTTCTTAGTTGCTTCTTTTGATGGATTCAACTCCAAATACATTTATTGTCTTCCATTTATGCTTATCTGCAACATGGAGTATTGGTAACAGTAGGCCCCAAAAGAGGTGTATCTCAAAATATGCGCACACACTTCAACACACAACCTATACATGCATATTTACTAAGTATGCAAAGAGGGGAAAAAAGAGGCAAAAATCAGGACGAGTGGAGATGAAAAAAATTAAGAAGAATTAATCCAAATAGCTTTCCATTTAGTTTTTAAATTAAAAATAGCCGACGAATATATAATTCGTATATAATATATGTATAATCTATGTTCACCGATAAGAAAAAATAAATAGTGAATCTGACCGGCTATTTGTGTAACAAAAACTTACTATAGTTTATACACATATTTGCATCTTAATTTTATCAGTAATCATGATATTATTATAAGTTAGTATAAGTATCCAATGTAAATAAATTTTTACAGTGACGGAAAAGCGAGAACTAAGAAGTGATGATTTTTCAAAAAGAAGCTAAAAAAGCGTTAGACAAAATTTTCAAAGAAAAACAGAAACTAGGTACGTAGGCGGTCACCAACACTCTAACCTACCAAATGTTGCTAACCAAGGAAAGAAAAACTTAGATCACCTAGGTAGAAAGGTAATTATTTTGAGTTTTCTTAAGAAAAAATGTCAGGAATTATAAAAATAAAAGTAACAAAACGAAAGAAGAAAGAAACAAAGGTTTTGGGCGGCAATTAATGCTAGCGGCGTGGCTAACCAAATGCAAAGAGTCAACGTTCCATTTCACCCCCTTAATTTTGTCCTATAAAATTCCCTCTACACCTGTTCCTATTTTCTTCATCCCTTCCAACTTAATTTCCTCTCTTTCCCACTCTTTTTTCTCCAATATTTTTCATCTTCAATGACATTACCAGTGAAAAATATGGTTTTTCCAATGGTACTACTAAGGCTAGCAGAATGGCTAGTGTACAAACTTCTAGCAAACTCATGTTACAGAGCTGCAATGAAAGTTAAAAACTCTGGTTTCTTTTTCAGAAACTCCTCTTTTAGATCATCTCATCAAATACCTTTGTACCCTAGTTTAAACAAGTGTAATTTACATGGAAGAAAATCAGAAACAGTTGCATGTGACATTCAGGGCACACTTCTTAGATCTGAATCTTTCTTCCCATATTTCATGTTAGTTGCTTTTGAAGGTGGTAGCATTTTCAGAGCCTTTTTCTTACTTCTATCAAGTCCCCTTTTATTGGTTCTTGATTATGAACTTAAACTAAGAGTTATGATCTTTATTACATTCTGTGGGCTAAGATTAAAGGACATGGACAGTGTTGGAAGAGCTGTTTTGCCTAAGTTTTATCTTGAAAATTTAAATGTTCATGTTTATGAGGTGTTAAAATCAGCAGGGTGTAGGGTGGTTTTCACAAGTGTGCCTAGACTTATGGTGGAAGGTTTTCTTAAGGAGTATTTGAGTGTTGATAGTGTTAAAGGAACTGAGTTGCATGCTGTTGGGAGCTATTTTACTGGATTAGTATCAAGTTCTGGGATACTTGTAAAACATAAAGCAATTAAGGAATTCCTTGGAGAAAAGAAACCAGATATTGGCATTGGAAATTCAAGTCTTCTTGATCATCTATTTATCTCCCTTTGCAAGGTATGCTAGTAATATCAATTTTTCCATCAACCTCATATTTTATTTATCAGTTGTTTCATTTCTAGGTATTTAAGAAATCATAAATACCCTGGGTGCAGTCCTTCCTCGAATCTTGTGTGAACGCGAAATACATTGTGCACAGGAGCGTAGATACATTATTTGAAGCGGTGTCACGTGACACCACCTCGTTGAATTATAATTTATATGTATAAATAATAAATAAAATTAAAATATTGGATAAAATATAAAAAATAATACCGCATCGTTATAGTAATTTATTTATTTTTAACTTTTTTAAAATATTGACACCAGAAAATTCTGATACTGCTGTTTAATCTTCAACCGCTTTAATTTGGCCCACTATTCTTCAAGTATATTTAAGCACTAGTACTGTAATGATTTTAAAGTTTCAAGGCAGATAACTGTCTACTTTTAGTATATTCATTAAGCGAAAAATGGTGATACTCATAAGTCAACAACATTTTATTACTCATTGTGCTCTACTTTATACAAACATTTTTTTTCATTTTTATTATGTCTAAAATACATCTTTCTATTGAACAGGAAGCTTACGTGGTAAACAAGGAGGACGAAAAAAGTAGTTCAATATTGGCAAGGGAGAAATATCCAAAACCACTAGTATTTCATGATGGAAGGCTAGCTTTTCTACCTACACCTCTTGCAACATTAGCCATGTTCATTTGGCTTCCAATTGGAATACTATTAGCAATATTCAGACTCTTTATTGGCATATGTTTGCCTTACAAGATAGCCATTTTCTTGGGCACTTTAAGTGGTGTGAAGCTAAGGTTAAAGGGTACTGATCCTCCAAGATCAGAAAATGGCAAAGGAGTACTCTATGTTTGCACTCATAGAACACTTTTGGACCCTGTTTTCCTTAGTACATCTTTGGGAAAGCCTTTGACTGCAGTGACCTATAGCTTAAGCAAAATGTCTGAGATTCTTGCTCCTATAAAAACTGTGAGATTGACAAGATCAAGAACGAAAGACGCTGAGGCCATGCAGAGATTGCTCAGTGAAGGTAATGTACTAATGTTCCATAGTTTTTATTATATACGGAGTATGAGTTATGTTGGGCTAAAACAACCCAAAAATACTCTTAATATGGTGTGATATTGTCCGTTTTGGGCAAACACGTGTAGCTTTTCTAAAAGACCTCGTACCATTAAGAGTTTCTTATACCTTATAAGCAAAGACGGATCTAGAATTTCTAGTACATGGGTGCACTACTAAAAAAAGAAAAAAAAATGGATTAAGTGAAATTGATCTCTCTTCTTTAGTTCCTTTGTTAAATAACTCAACCTTCACCATTCAACCTTCTTGGAGCATGGATGCCAAAAATTAATACCAACTTTAGAAAATATGTACATAAATTTTCCACATTGAAAAACAAAAATGAGTTAGAAGGCCTTTTGTTTTGGTTAAAACAAACTTGATATTTATTGTCTGTTTTAAAACTTGAAGGGACATGTTTGGTCAAGAAATAGGACAAATATTATGAATAACCTTCTTCCAAGTATATATATTCAGGCTTCTATTAGAAGCGACTAAGTCAATTTGCAGTATACATAGTAGTTTGTTGTATCTTGAAAAGACTTGTTTGTATTTTTTTGTACATGGACAATTATCTCTTTAAGGAAAGTCGTCGTCACGTCTTAAAAGTAATTTTTCTTACTCTCTGTTATTTGTATTATTATCGTACAGGTGACTTAGTTGTTTGTCCAGAAGGAACCACATGCAGGGAACCATATCTTTTAAGGTTCAGCTCTTTGTTTGCAGAATTAGCTGATGAGATTGTACCTGTGGCTATGAACACAAATGTGAGCATGTTTTATGGGACTACTGCTAGTGGACTCAAATGTTTGGACCCTATTTTCTTTTTGATGAATCCAAGACCTTCTTACACTGTTGAGATTCTTGGGAAAGTGCCCAAAGAGTTGACTTGTGCTGGTGGAAAATCTAGCTATGAGGTGGCTAATTACATACAGAGACAACTAGCTACTGCATTGGGATTTGAGTGCACTAATCTTACAAGAAAGGACAAGTATTTAATGCTAGCTGGGAATGAAGGGGTGGTTGATAATCAGGATTCAAGAATAGTAGTAAATCCTAGTAATTAATACTATAGGACATAGCTTTTTTTTATTTTACCCTCCTTTGCTATTTTCATCTTAGCAGTGCAGATATAAATATGAGTATATGTTTATTACGCAACAGTGGTATGTAATTTTTTTACACTTCCCCTTCTCTTTTATTTATTTATTTACTGTTGCTAGATCTCTCTTTTGGATTTCTCCAGATATGTAGATGTATCTTTCACGGCATTGATTCATGTGAAACCAATACAGATATTATGGGTGAAAAATCATATCTTTTTATTTGAATATGAATTTTAATAAATATCCAATCGTTTCTCAATACTGAGCGACGTGTATTCCTTCTTGAATATACCATTTTATATATACTAGTTTATGTTTACGTGCATTGCACGTGACATTTTGCGTAAATCATTAAAAATTTATATGTCAAAACAATAAATTTATACGTGTATATAATATTAACAAAAATAGGAAAAATTAGATATAGTTCCTTTAATTTATATCAATGTTATGTAACTAATGTCATGGATGTATCTTTTGTAATTTTAATAGATGTGCTATTTTAATCACATTAATATTGACAAATTTATAATTAACTTTAAAGTCTAAAATATGAAGTTCAATCTAGCGTCGATGAGTGGTTCTCCACTACTCTTATGGAGTATATTGAACTTTTCTTTCGAGAATTTGGAGAACCGGGAAGACTTGAAATGTAGTAATAGGTCACTCAGTTTTAATATAATCAGACCTTCAATTGGGACTCCTTAGAACATACTTCTCCCACAATTACATTTTCGATTAGGATAAAGTTCATGCAATTCTCCCGCAACTCGAATTTTCACTTTGTAGTTGTATTCTATTTAATTTGTGATTAGTTACCTTAATTCTTCAACTATATCTTAGACGTTGTCAAGCACAAATTTTGTCCAACATGGAAGTATATAGGTCAAGTTGTAGTTGATTTCAACCACTTGTTAGAAAAGTATTGCAATTTTATCCAATCGGAAACCATATAATTATTCGAATTAAATAGTTTTCAAAGGGCATAAAAGATAGTTAAATTTTCAGGATATTTTTGTCGTTTAACATTCAACGTTTTAATATTCGTGCTTTTATAATAACATAGATATAGAAATAGATAGACAAGGATTGATTCACCTTGCGACCTACAGGTTCACGTTAACTCGGTAGCTTTTGTCCAAATAGTGTAAATGTGAGTCACACCTCTTTTTGCCCCAAAATATATATGTGTTATGGATTATTGTGGGTTAAAGAGTTTTTCCAATTAAAGTGACAAATTTGAGTAGGGATTATTTTATTTACAGAGTCGCCACTTGAAATTGATTTTTTAGGTGTTCCAAGTCACCATTTATTTGAATCCCTAGTCAAAGAAAAGTTTGACTATATTATTATTGGTCTGCGAAAATAAAGTCCGGATAAGGAATTCTGTTGACCGGGGAGAAGGTGTAAGGCATTCCCCGAGTCCCGTGGTTCTAGCACGGTCGCTTTATTGACTACATTTGGCTTATATTATTTTTGGATAACCTGTTTTTATTGGTTCTCATATTTTACCTATGCCCGCTTTTATTGCTTGATTAGATTTATGAAAATTATCTTGAAATAAGTCACGCATACGTGTACTCATTTTTGTTTGGCATAAAGAATCATATCATGCGTACGTGTACACAATCAATAACACATTTATTATTATTTGAAGTTGATTGGTCAAGTCATGTGAACGCGCACTTGTATTATTTTCCTAAATTAATTGAAATTATTGTAAGACCAAGAGTTTATGGATAGAAAATTATTTGGAAGTCGGAAAATATATTAGTTATTTAAAGTATTGAAAAGTCATCCACACTTAGAAATATTTACAACTTACTACTCTATCTTTGAAATTAAGAGACATTTATCCATTATGGAAGAATGAGCTAATTATTAGTCTAGTGACAAAATTATTGGGCCTCACAACTTTGTACTCAATCCAACCCATGTCTAATTCTTTCTTTCCTATTAAATGTGGTAACTGATTTCTGGTTCACTTACTTGAACTCCAACGCATGGCCCATTAATATGGCAAGATCTTCATTCTTAATTCTAAATAGCAAATCTCATTAAGATGAAATCCTATTCAAATAATCTGTTGACAAATCGCTTGAAACATGTAAAAAGAAACTACAACATGATAATGTGTATAAATAAAACAACACAAAAAATTATCACATGAACCTCTATAAGAACATCACACAAAATAATAAAATAATTAACAAAGGGAGGATAAGCAATGAACCTTTAAGCAAAAAATTTCCTTCAGAACTTGATTAATGCAAAAACAATTCTGAACAGAGCAAGTACACCAAACCAAGGGCAAATCGGCAGATGAGCAGAAAATCTAGCGACGAACCTTCTAAAATTAGAGCCCGGACCGAAAATCGATTGTACCTCGTGAGGCTGCTGGTTTTTGGCGTGAGAGGGGTGACTATCAATGAAGCTTCCAAGGTATTTTTAGGCTTGAAATTGAGGCATTTTTGGGTCTTAAACAAGGTGATGAATTGCTTGAATTTTTAAAAGAAAGAGGAAGAAAGAATGAAACGAGTAGAAATTCTCTTAGCGTAGAAGAAGAATTTTTTTTCTCTCAATTCTCTCCTCTATTTTTTCGTTCTCTTCTCCTTCTCCCCCTTTTCTCCTCACATTTCTCTTTTATTTATAGGAAATAAATTCGGAATTTTTTCAGATGTTTTATTTTATTTTATTATTTTTTAATTAAAAAGAATTCCCACTTCCCATTTTTCTTCTTTTTAAAAAAATAATAATTTCCCACTTTCCTTTACTTTTATTTTTTAATTTCCCATTTTTTACTTTTATTATATTTAGATTCTCACTTTTTTTTTACTTTTCTTTTTTTATTTTCCACTTATTTTACTTTATTTTTTTTTTATTTTTCACTTATTTTACTTCTTTTTCTTTTAAATTTTCAGCTACCTTTACTTTATTTTTTAATTCCAACTTTCTTTTACTTTTTATTTTTTAAATTTTCACATTCTTTTACTTTTATTTTTTAAATTTTCTACTTTCTTTTACTTTTTTATTAAAAATTTCACCTACTTTTACTTTTACTTTTTAATTTTTCTATTATTTTATTCCCATCCGAAAATTAAAAACAAATTAATTTTTTCAGTTCTTTAAATTATTTTATTTTAAAGTAAAGATAAAAAAATAAAAATAATACTAATAGTAATAATTGACCTTTTTAAATTATTTTTAATTTTTATCCTATATAAAAAAAAGTGTAACAAAGCTAAAAAATATATAGTAAATTTCTAAAAATATTTACGTTGTAGAAGGTGATAAAAATTCAAGTATAGTCAAAAATTAGGTGCTCACAACTTCCCCTCTTTGTTTGGAAACATGAAGAGTTTTCAGGCAAAGACTAGGTGAGCCATGTGACTAATTTTTGACCAAACTGTTATTCAAAATGAAAAGAAATAAAAGATAGGGTGTAACCGAGTCCTGATTTTAGATAGCCTACATATCTCGGGTTATAGTTGAATCAGGAGAATGGTAGAATGATGAGTTGGGGAGTCGAATGAGGTTCCGCCGAGGCTCCGATATGCGGTCCTGCTATTATATCAAAATAAAAAATAAACTAACAAGCCTATCAGCTATGAGTTACAAGATTCCTATCAATGAGTCTTTTGAAACTTGATCTTGAGTCTTGACTGGTTCTTCATGCAGACTCTGATCTAAACCTTGATGCTCGCTAGCTGTAGGTGCTAGTTCATTGTTCTATAGCTTCTTCTAATCAAAACGGGACTCCAATGCTCGTGGCTTCAGTCATGTCTTGTGCATTTCACATCTTTTTAACTGCTTTTGCAGTTTGGATTCACTTATTTTTTCTTTTCTTTTATTCTGAAGTGAGACTTCTTCTTTTGGTCATCTCGAATCTTGTGCCTCGAGATAAAACCTACTCAGATACCAAAACAAACAAACGAATGAAATTTTTCTGCCCCAATTTGTACTAAGAAAATTTCGTGAGTTATTGTAACAAAATTCTAAACTACTTCTTTATTGAAAGCAATAAAAGGTCGGGAATGGTGTACCCCGAAAAAAGAAAAAGACTAGGGAATGGAGACCTTATGTTAGAAAAGAAACTAGGGATTGATGTACCTTGATACTGGTAAGGAAATGTAACCACGGTTTGGTACCCTGTATTACGGAAAAAGAATGTAATCAGGGGTTGGTACCCTGTATTACTGAAAAGAATGTAGTCAGGGGATGACATCCTGTATTGCTGAAAGGAAATGTAACCAGGGGATGGCACCCTGTATTACGGAAAAGAACTGTAACCAGGGGTTGGTGCCCTCTATTACTGAAATGAAAATGAATCACATGGGTGAAAAGGTTCTACCTGGGTTAAACTGCAAAAAGCGAGCCTGGGCGAAGAGTACTTCTACCCGGAATATGAGCTGGATCCCCTAGGCGAAAAGTTTCTACCTGGGTTAAGCTACGTAAAACAACATGAGCGAAGAGTACTTCTACCCGGAACTATGAGCTGGATCCCCCTGGGCAAAAAGGTTCTACCTGGGTTAAGCTACGAAAAACAACCTGAGCGAAGAGTACTTCTACCCGGAACTATGAGCTGGATCCCCCTAGGCGAAAAGGTTTTACATGGGTTAAGCTAAGTAAAACATCCTGAGCGAAGAGTACTTCTACCCAGAAACTATGAGCTTAATCCCTCTAGGCGAAAAGGTTCTACCTGGGTTAAGCTACGAAACAACCTAAGCAGAGTACTTCTATCTAGAACTATGAGTTGGATCCCCCTAGGCGAAATAGTTCTACCTGGGTTAATCTACAAAATAACCGGAGCAAAGAGTACTTTTTTTCGAAAACTATGAGCTAGACCCCCTAGGCAAAAAAGTTTTACCTGGGTTAAGCTACGAAAAAAAAGCCTGGGCAAAGAGTATTTCTACCCGGAACTATGAGCTGGATCGCCCTAGGCGAAAAGATTCTACCTGGGTTAAGCTACGTAAAACAAGCCTGGGAGAAAAGTACTTCTACCCGGAACTATGAGCTGGATCCCCCTAGGCGAAAAGGTTCTACCTGGGTTAAGCTATGTAAAACAACCTAAGCGAAGAGTACTTCTACCCGGAACTATGAGCTGGATCCCCCTAGGCAAAAAGGTTCTACCTGGGTTAAGCTACGAAAATGAGAGGTATGAGCAGTAGTGATGCATGCTAAAAATAAAGGAAAGTGGATATTTTGAGGAAACTTACCTTTGGTGACATTCGTCCTTTAGGAATTGCCATTCTGCACTCCTTTATTCCTGCTCCAAACAAAGAAAAATTGTGAGTTTTAAAACTGGTGGTCAGTTTGTGGCCTTGATGTCTTTGGCAGCTTGGATTTGGGCTTTTGATGATGATTTGAACCTGCCACTAGATGTTTAGTGAATACCACTTGCATTTTTGGCTCTAGAGAGCCTTTGACTTTTCAAACTTTTACATGATGGTTGGTCGCGTGGGACTTAACCTTTTTAACTTTATTTTGCCTTTGTGGCATTTCATTTTCGACTTCTTTCCTCCAAAACTTTCAATTTCAGAGCATTGGGGAACATTTGGCTTTTCAAACTTTGCCAAAACAGTTAGCCACTTGGTACTTAACCTATTCAACTTCATTTTTCCTTGTAGGCACTTTCAATTTGATTTCCTCCTTTCGAGATTTTTTTGATTTCAAAGCATCAGCCACTACGACTAATCGGGGTTGACTTGATGCCCATGCCAAGGCTGGGTGCCTCTTGAATATTAGCTGGTATCAAACGAAAGCCATGTAAATCAGTCTTGCTACCCCTTCTTTGCCTTAGTTTTGGAACAAAGTTAGACTGAAAGGGATTCAAAGAGAAACAAACAATGGAATGGACAATGAATTTAGACAAGAGGTATAACTTTCGGGGGAAGGAAAGAAGGACATATCTGGAGTACATGCAGACTTCAATGAACATGACATGCCTTTTGGATTGGATGCATGATCTGTGTAAACCGTCCGACTCTTAGAAATTCATCACAACTTTTGCCTCGAAACCGAGAAACCTTGCCCAGGACTATCAATACCAATGGCTGTGAAGATCCTCTTTTTGATCAGTAGTGCCCTTTACGGGTTTTCACCAGCTAATCTCTCTCATTTCTTTTTTCATCATCGCCTTATAGTGCCCTTTGCGAATTTTCACTAACAAGACTCTTATTTTAGTTTCTTTACTCACCATTGCCTTACGGTGCCCATGATGGTTTTCACCAATAAGACTCTCTCATTTTATTTCTCTCATTTTGGTTGCACCATATCCAAGTGACTGTATCCTCCAATTCTTGAACATTCTCGTTGATTGATCGAAAGGACTTGAAAGGGATTTGGATTGAGTTACAACTTTGGAACCTTTCACGCGAAACCATCGCCGAACCATTGTAACATCTGCTCCAGTTTCAACTTTTGGGAAAATGTGGATTTTTGTTTTGGTGTGACTGAACCCCAGAGAGAGGATGCATATGTATCCTTTCGGAATCAAGTCAAACGTAGTTCAATGTAATATGAACTGTTTTTTTTCTTTTGTCTTTCTGTCTGTTTTGTTTTCTTTCTCTTTCCTTTTCCTTTTTTTTTTTTTTTTTTTAATAACTCCTTCAGGTTCCAAAGAGGGTAATCAAAGAAAGGTAACCGACTCAAAGGGTTGGCAAAAAGGGTTAATGGTGTTTGGGTGGCGAGAATGAAAGCCTTCGTCATCTCAATCAAAGAGCATTAAAGGTGCGTAAAGGGTCAAACATAGTACCTTTTTGACTGCATCAATTTGGAGCCAATTTTCTTTAGCTTTTTCATGATGCGGGAGGATACATCTCAGAACGAGTTGCCCCACTTCAAATTTTCTGGGCCGTACTTTCTTGTTGTAGGCACTAGCCATTCTTTGTTGGTAGAACTGCTCATGACAAACTGCGGCCAATTGCTTTTCATCAATCAGTGCCAATTATTCCAATCGATTCTTGACCCTATCTTTATCCTCAATCTTCGCTTCAACAATGAACCGAAGAGAGGGAATTTCAACTTCTTCTGATTTCATTCGGACTTGGCCTAGGCCTACTGTTCCAATTCTTTGTTTATTTTCTCACAAGCTTTGTCTTCAACACATTCTGCTTCTTGATTCATTATTTCGAGGTCTGACAGCATTTTAGGATCTAGGCATGAAGTCCGCAAACATGTCATGTCATAAAAATCTGTATTTAACAGAACTGAAAAGAGAATAAGAAAAGTGACAAGATTAAGAAAAGAGACATTCCTAGACAATGAAATATTAATTTCATTTGATTTTTTTAAAACTTTTAAAGATAGAAAGATTTACATCAGAAAGTAAGACAACAAAGTTAAACATCCAGATCACACCCTGAAATAATTCGAACACGAAAAGGATAGCAAGATTGGCTACTGAGACTCTCGTATGATTGGGAACTTTCAGGTTTGGCGACCGTTTTTTAGCTTTTCTTCTGTCTCGGCAATGGCTGCAGTGGCCTTCAGTGCCAGATCAAATTCCTCATTTTCACAAATCATTCCGACTACTGGCCCAGTGTTGTGAGCCGGCAAGGGATTGTTTGTCACATCATGAGCCTCCTCGTCTTGAAGAACTATTGCCTTGACCTCGATGAGGTCTTCCACTGCTCTTTTGAGAGTCCAACAATCTTCAATATCATGTCCCACTACTCCGGAGTGGTATTCACATCTAGCATCAGCTCGGTGCGAGGGGGACTCGGGGTTTGGCCGGTTTGGGGCCACTGGCTGCAGCAGACGTAGCCTGACTAGCTTTTTGAACAAGATAGAGTATGATTCACCAATAGGGATGAACTGATTCCTTCTAGAGGTCTCTCATGGGCGAGGATTTTATTGGAGAACATTTGGTTAGGGATTATATGGAGCTTGGTAGGGACGGGCATTTATGGGATGTGGAGCTCGATTTTGTGTATAATGTTGTGGCCACGTGTAAGGTTGCGCGTTCATCACCGTATAGGGAGGTGGTGCCACGACATAAGCAGCATCTTGATAGGGATAATAGTGTCGTGGGACCAGAGAAAGCATATATAATTGGTTGAATGTCCTGCGAGCCCCCTTCGAGCTCGAAGCCATCATGGCTCCCACTTTCTCTCTAATTTTTGTTTACCAAACCCCCTGAACCATTTTGAACGGCCTGTGATGTGGCCTTAAAGGCTGCATGACTCAAAATTCGGCCCGTTTTAAACCATTTTCGACCATCTCCCCAATTTTGATAGCCTCAACAAACGGCTTACCCATAGCGGACATCATGTTCTGGAAGTAGTCCGCCTCTTGGGCCTGAAGGAAAACCGTAACCATTTCTGCTTCGTCCATTGGAGGCTTTACCCCGACGGCTTGCTTGCGCCATTTGACAGCATGTCCACGGAAACTTTTCTCGGCTTTATTTTTCAAATTGGACAAAAAGTTCTCTTTGTGGATTCTTTCACTCTTGCTTTTTTTTTTTCCTCTTTTTTTTTGTTTTTTGCTCTTTCTTTTTCTCTGCTATTTTAGTCACTCTTTTCTTTCTTTCTTTTTTTTAATTTAATTTTGTTTTTCACTCAGTTTATTTAGTGGCAATGATCGAATCCAATGTGGATTGCCTACGTATCATGACGCCGCATGAATCAGATCATTATGTAGTTCAGGAATACCAGAAATAAAGTAAATAAGATAACTCTTTTTCTAATTTATTTATCAATCTTTTTTTTTGAAAATCATACCACAAAAGCTTCTAACAAGGAAAATATTTTAGATTTTGAATTTTCTCTATTTTCTTTATTCGAAATTTTCGAAAGAAAGAATACGAAAGAAAATATTTTTTGAATTTTTTTTTTTGATAATTTTCGAAAGAAAGAAAATATTTTTTTGAATTTTGAATTTATTGTTTTTAATTTCTTTTTTGGAGAAAGACTTTTGAAAAAGGAAGAAAATATTTTTGGATTTTTGGATTTGACGTCTAAAAGAAAGACTTCTAAAGAAGTAATTAAAAGAAAATAGTTTTGGATTTTATAAAAATAATTGGGGCCAGAACCGATGAGGTTTACCTACGTATCTCACATCCGGTGAGAATCAGACCCGCGTAGTTCGATCATATTTCAGGAATGGGATGACACCTTCTCTCTCTCTCTCTCTCTCTCTCTTTTGTTTTTTGGAAAATTTCAATCTTATTTTGTAATAATCGTTTTGGGGTAAAATTTTGACAAGGTTTTTGGATTTTCAAATACCGAAATTTTAAAAAAAAATGGATAAATTTTCTCTCCTTTTTTCTTCCTTCTGGTTTTCTCTCAATTCTTATTTTTATTTTTTAGAAGCCGGTCAACATGAACAAACCGAATCAAACATAATGTACATGTAGCACATAAGATGCATCAGGATAGTCTTGTAATTTTCAGGTACACATGTTCTAGACGGATCCAACCCCTGTTTTGAGTCCCCAAAGTTAAATGCATATGATGCAAACAAATGTTCCTACTAGAGATCCGACATGAGGATATGTTATTGTAGGTTTAAAATCATGGGCAGGGTGTTTTAGACCTAGCTTACCCAAGCAGAGAGCTCGAGCCGAGGTGGGGGCAACGTACCGGGAGCACGAAAGTCTACCCGGCCTAGTTACTGATCTAGTCTCGTTCTATTTGGTATGACCTCTAACAGAAAAGTGGGCCACGCGCACGTGTCCCCCATAAATTCAGAAGACTTAGAAGGGAGGCATAAGAAGGCAGTTTATATAGTTCAAATAATATCAAAGCGGTAAATGATCGGCAATTAGCACATTAGGCCCACGAACACAGCAATATCAACAATCAAGAAAGCCAAGTATATATCATATTACAAGCTCGAATTCTGAGCCCTGAACCAGAGGTTCTGGGTTCTTGTCCCCAGCAGAGTCGCCAGAGTTATCACATCTCTTTTTGCCCCATAAGATATATGTGTTATGGATTGTTGTGGGTTAAAGCATTTTTTCAATTAAAATGACAAATTTGAGTAGGGATTATTTTATTTACATAGTCGCCACTTGGAATTGATTTTTTGGGTGTTCCAAGTCACCATTTATTTGAATCCCTAGTCAAAGAAAGGTTTGACTCTATTATTATTAGTCTACAAAAATAAAGTCCGGGTAAGAAATTCTGTTGACCAGGGAGAAGGTGTAAGGCATTCCCCGAGTCCCCATGGTTCTAGAACGGTCGCTTTATTGACTACATTTGGCTTATATAGTTTTTGGATAACCTGTGTTTTATTGGTTCTCATGTTTTACCTATGTTCGCTTTTATTGCTTGATTAGATTTATAAAAATTATCTTGAAATAAGTCACGCGTACGTGTACTCATTTTTGTTTGGCGTCAAGAATCATGTCACGCGTACGTGTACACAATCAATAACACATTTATTATTATTCGAAGTTGATTGGTCAAGTCATGTGAACGCGCACTTGTATTATTTTCCTAAACTAATTTGAAATTATTGTAAGACCAAGAGTTTATGGATAGAAAATTATTTGAAAGTCGGAAAATATATTAGTTATTTAAATTATTGAAAAGTCATCCACACTTAGAAATATTTACAACTTACTACTCTATCTTTGAAATTAGAAGACATTTATCCATTATGGAAGAATGAGGTAATTATTAGTCTAGTGACAAAATTATTGGGCCTGACAGATTTGTACTCAATCCAACCCATGTCTAATTCTTTCTTTCCAATTAAATATAATAACTGATTTCTGGTTCACTTAGTTGAACTCCAACGCATGGCCCATTAATATGGTAAGATCTTCATTCTTAATTCTAAATAGCAAATCTCATTAAGATAAAATCCTATTCAAATAATCTGTTGACAAATCGCTTGAAACATGTAAAAAGAAACTATAACATGATAATGTGTATAAATAAAACAACACAAAAAATTATCACATGAACCTCTATAAGAACATCACACAAAACAATAAAATAATTAACAAATGGAGGATAAGCAATGAACCTTTAAGCAAAAAATTTCCTTTAGAACTTGATTAATGCAAAAATAATTTTGAGCAGAGCAAGTACACCAAACCAAGGGCAAATCGGCAGATGAGCAAAAAATCAAGCGACGAACCTTCTAAAATTAGAGCCCGGACCGAAACTCGATTGTACCTCGTGAGCCAGTTAGTTTTTGGCGTGAGAGAAGTGACTATCAATGAAGCTTCACAAGGTGTTTTTAGGCTTGAAATTGAGGCATTTTGGGTCTTAAACAAGGTGATGAATTACTTGAATTTTCGAAAAAAAGAGGAAGAAAGAACGAAATGAGTAGAAATTCCCTTAGCGTAGAAGAATAATTTTTTTCCTCTCAATTTTCTCCTCTATTTTCCTTCTCTTCTCCTTCTCCCCCTTTTCTCCTCACACTTCTTTTCTATTTATAGGGGAAAAAATCAGAATTTTTTCAGATTTATTATTTTATTATTTTTTAGTTAAAAAGAATTCCCGCTTCCTATTTTTCTTCTTTTTTTAAAAAAATAATTCTCACTTTCCTTTACTTTTATTTTTTAATTTCCCATTTTTTACTTTTATTATATTTAAATTCCCACTTTTTTTTCACTTTTTTTTTTTTTTATTTTCCACTTATTTTACTTTTTTTAATTTTATTTTCCACTTTTTTTACTTTTCTTTTTTTACAATTTTCAGCTACCTTTACTTTATTTTTTAATTCCAACTTTCTTTTACTTTTTATTTTTTAAATTTCCATATACTTTTACTTTTATTTTTTTAATTTTCCACTTTACTTTACTTTTTTATTAAAAATTTCACCTACTTTTACTTTTAATTTTTAATTTCATACTTTTAATTTTCCTATTATTTTATTCCCATCCGAAAATTAAAAACAAATTAAAATTATTTTATTTTAAAATAAAGATAAAAAATAAAATTATACTAATAGTAATAATTGACTTTTTAAATTATTTTTAATTTTTACCCTTTATAAAAAAAAGTGTAACAAAGTTAAAAAATATATAGTAAATTTCTAAAAATATTTACGTAGTAAAAAGTGATAAAAATTCAAGTATAGTAAAAAATTAGGTGCTTACAATGTGTTCAAAAAATTCACTAAATATCTATAAATGTTTGAATGTAAATATAGTTACTATTGAAAATTTACTCGAAGTCATTGCTGAAACACATACATATTAAATTCTGTATCCGCCTGTGTAGATAGATTATATCAAACCGTTATTAGCGATATAGTTTTTGATGTAATATGTTTATTAAAAATGTCTGCCAACGTCTCATTACAGAGCTTCATACTTTTATAATAAAATAAAATAAAAAAAGATTTAAAGGTGTAAAAAAGCAAGAATGCGTATATTTTGGAATATTTCTTGTTTTATTGTGAACATGAAAATTTAGAGTAAAACTTAAAAACTCTAAAAAAAAGGTTTATTACTTTTCTAATTGTCATACACGAAAATAATAAAATTCTTTGTTAACTAAAATCTAATACAAGAAAAACAATAAAGTTCTTTAATTATTAAAGGTCAAATGATGAGTAAGAAATTAATGAGTTCATAAAAAAAATATTCTACTATAAATGTTTGCTCTTTTGTTTCCTGACATTCATTTCGAGACCAAAATGTGATTATTAAAAATGTGTCATTTATACCAATTGTCGCTATATTGCATGGATGAACAAATCAACATGTAAATATATTTGGTGGCTCTCCCTCTCAGTGAGAGTACTGTTGATGAAAATCAAATTAGGCATAAGAAACTGGCAATATCCATGATAAACCTTAAGAGAAGATCATATTCTAAATAGGAAACTTGAAAAATAAACACACAAATAAATCAATAACAACGAAAGAGATATGAATGCCATATACCTCATAGTCCATTTAATCAGGTTAATGTCATCCAAAGTCCTGAAAATTACAACATGAAAGGAGAAATTAGCATAATTCAAAGTAATACTCTCACTGTCTCGATTTATATGATGGTGTTCAATTGAGCAGGAGTTTAAAAATAATTAAAGTTTGTGTTCCTAAATAATATTGTTGGAGGACTATATTTTTCAAGAGGCAACCGATATAGAAATTTACAAAACCTAAGTAGATGCATATTCCTAGTATTAAAGCAACATCAATTAAAAAGTTATTTTTTCCACAAGTAGGATAAGAATTTTTCGAAGGCTGACCTTGGCCCTATACGTCTGCCACTAATCGTAATTGACATTTGACAATATAGCTACTATCTCGATGCATCGCAGGCCGTGAGCTTGCGTAATCGGAGAAAATAGTGGAACACATAAAGTTAATTTTCCAAAGCTATGAAACAAAAACTACACATGAAACACCATTAGAGGCATCAAGAAAATAAACACAAAATCTAAGAATGATATATCTACCAATGCGATATATCGGATAATATCAATATGTAGCATAAATCATAGAAAGCACTAAAACAAGACTACATAACATTATAATATCGATAAAGCAAAACGATTGAGAAAGCAATAGAATTGTAGCCTAATGCATTCTTTTCATTGTTAAGGTTCTTTTATATAGGTGTTTTTCTATTTTAAGTAGGGTTTTATTTGTTTCCTTGATTATGAGTAGAGGTGTTATTGTACCGATTTCATAGGAATGAGTTTTAAAAATCTATATAGTAATAATGATGTAAGGAAATAATTATTACGCCTGCTTTTATTTGTTTCCTTGGATTATAAATAAAAGTGTTATTGTATCGATTTCATAGGAATAAGTTTTAAAATCTAATATAATTATTCTGATGTAAGAAAATAATTAAGTCTTTAAAATTAATTGATTTACAATACACACCGTAATAAATAAAACATTTAAAGAATCCCTAAAACTAAGGGGGAAAAAGACCAAAGGAAAAAAGTCTGTAACGAAAGAATCCCAATCAATGTAAATTCTAAAGAATCCTAAACCTAAAAGCAAGCACAAGGCAATTTTTAATTTTGCCCACAAAAAAAATAGTGATTATAATTACAAGTATATCCAACATATAATGCACTTATAAAGGGTAAAAAAGACGAACGACATTTCGATAGGGCCTTCGTGCTTTTAATATAATATAGATACACACACATGATATATAACGTAATATAGATATGTCACAATAATATTTTCCATGTCTGGTTTTTAACTTCAAACCAATCCAAATCACCTTCAATTTTTCTCAAATTCTATATTGCTTGGTCCAGGTGTTTCAACAAATTTCACACACTAAAAAATATAGAACTTTTTTAAAACTATATATTAAGGGTAAGTCTTTGGTAGGATGTAGGTTATTCCGTAAATATTACTTGTTTTATGGGGAAACTGATATCTTCCTTCTCCCATTATATCGAGCCACCATTTGTGTATAAACCATTAGCACTATTATTATTATGGGTGGACGTTCAATTCGAATTGAATATAAAAATTTTGGTTTGAATTTTAAATTTTCGGATTGAAGAAATTATAATCCATACAAGATCGGATTGGATCAGATTTTTTAAGTTCGATTTCGAATTAGTCATATTGGATATTTTTGATTTTTGATTTTGAGTCGATAAGTTGAGATTCTTCATTCTTTGTACAAAAAGGAACATCCAAGTAAAGTATTATGTCCAACAGCCCTAATAGTTCCTCATTCCAACCACAATCATCCAAATGAAATATTCATGCAAGCAATAAAACCATTATTAAGGAAATGCAATATAGATGCATTACTTAGTAATGCAACTTTAACCTTCAGTATTCACAAAAACAAAAAATAGAAACTGGCATGGGTACTGTTGGCCCAAGTAAAGGATAGTTTTGAAGATTGACAAAGGAACTCAGGGATGAATCAGGTCCATCACTGGCAGGCATAGACACGGGCAGATTTAAAGCACGTGAGATGCACATGCAGGAGATAAACAAAATCTGGCATAATAATAGATATCTCCTGATCGAAAATATTGCATAATTGATAAGGAGAAGGACTCCTTACTCAACGAGAACATTATCCAAGATAAGAAAGTAGTTAGGAGTTGAGATTAACTAGAACTCTTCCATCAAGGAAGAGTAGCATTAGAACTCTAGTTATTTCTTCATCTACTAACTCTATATATTGCAGGATATTCTCACTCTACATTGAACGCACAAAAGCAGAAGCTAAACGTGAACTGAGAGCAAAATAGCAAGGCATTTTGCAAGCAGTTCGTGTATGATTCAAGTGTGCGAAGCTGAAGCTACATGAACCAGATAGAATAACCAGTTCCAAGTGTCTGTCTTTTATTCTAGTTCAATTGTAGTAGGTATTTTCATATTATACCTTTCAGCTTTATCTAGAGGCAATTGTAATAGGTACTCAGCATTGTCGCAACAGTTAGAGGTTGTGTGCCACAACGGGAATAGAGTTAATCCTAAATTTATAAAAGTATTTTGTAAATGCAGTTTTTGGCTCAGTGATTTAGTGAAGAGTTTTGGGAAAATCCTACTGGGAAGCAGGTCGTGGTTTTTTTACTTTTTGAGCAAGGTATTTTCCACATAAAAATCTGTGTGTTCTTTAATTTTTGTATTTATTATTCAGCAACAGTAGTATAAGGAACACATAGAAGAACCATGTCCTTCTATAATCCATGCACGCGAAAAATTGGATGCCACACAAATCACTCCCCCCCTCTTGTGTGGTATTGAAGTTAAAATATCAATTGGTATCAGAGCAGGTTATCCTTGAAGAGGCTAATACCTTAGGAGAAGATCAAGATGAGTGCACCACCTGAAAACTGGGAAGGGCAATCCACTGCTAGGCCACCACTCTTCAACGGCCAGTATTACTCTTGGTAAAAAAACAGGATGAGAGATCACATCATAGGAGAAGACTATGAGCTATGAGACATTGTCACAGATGGTCCATTAGCTATCATGAAGATAAATGCCGAAGGAGAAGAGGTGCCAAAAACAAGAGCTGACTGCACTGCTGACGACTTGAGAAAATGAGAGAAGAATACTAAAGCCAAGAAATGGCTTATTTGTGGACTCGGTCCAGATGAGTACCGTAGAATCCAAAGTTGTACTACTGCTAAGAAAATATGGGACACTTTGCAAGTGGCCCATGAAGGAATACCTCAAGTGAAGAGGTCTAGAGGAACACTACTATATTCTCAATATAAGAATTTCACCATGAAGGAAGGGGAAACCATCCAAGAGATGTATACAAGGTTCACCACACTGACAAATAAACTTAAGTCTCTTGGAAGGATTATTTCTGAAGAAGACAGAGTTAAGAAGATTTTGACAGGGGTTCTGCCAGTTACTTGGGAGAGAAAAATCACTGCCATTCAGGAATTAAAGAACATTGCCACTCTTAGGTTGGATGAGCTAATTGGAAATCTCACTGCTTATGAACTTAGAAGGCAAACCATGAAGATGGATGTACCCAAGAAGGAAAGGAGCCTGACACTCAGAAACACTGGAGGTTTTGATCTAGAGGAAGATGAAACGGCTACGATCACAAGGGACTTCAAGAAGTACCTAATGAGAGGAAAGGGTTCTTCAAGAAACGGAGGCTACAGCAAACCAAGGGTTACTGAAAAACAGACCAATGAGGGATGCTACAAGTGTGGAAAAATTGACCACCACATCAAAAACTGCCCTCAATAGGAAATTGAATGGAAGAAGGAAAGAGCTGAATGAAGAAACAGAAAGAAGGAACATTTTCATCCCTAGAAGAACAAAAGATCAACAAAGGCTATGGTTGCAACTTGGGGAGAAAGCTCAGATGAGGACTCAGATGATAAAGATGGAGATGAACAAGCACTTATGGCAATTGGAGAGTCCGATGAGGAATCTGAAGTAAGTATAGTCCATCTAAAAGACAAGATTAAATTTTTGTCTAAAGAAAGGCTATCTGAGTTACTTCTAGATTTCATTGATGAATATGAGGATATAAACAATGAAAAGGAACAACTGTCTAAGGAATGTGTGATTTTAAAAGCAAAGTGTAAGAACCTGGAACTTAGAGTTAGTGAAACTATAAGTGAAAATACTGCTCTAAAGAACCAGGTTCATGCACTTGAATCAAATATCCTAGAACTTAGATCTGAAAACCTAAAAATAAAATTAGGAACAAGTAAGAAGACATCTGATTGCACACAACTCACTCTAGAAGAAAATATAGGTAAACTAAAAGATGAGTTGTATAAGAAGGATAAGCAGGTAAGAATTCTAACAGAGGATCTAGGCAAGGTCAAGCATGAACTAGACAAAACTTGTAAATGGAACAAGTCCTCCGATGCACTGTCATGGCTACAGGAATATCATAGTAGAAATAGAAGAGGAATTGGCTTTGGGAATCTGCCACCTAAATGGGATCCGAAAAGCAAGTATCTCACACTTCCTGAGAACAAAATTTGTACACACTGTGGTAAGACTGGTCACTATAAAAGTGAATACACTGCAAAAGAAAAGGCTAGTCAAAAGAATAAAAAGTTTGCTCAAGGAAAAATATAGGCTGCCGGGTTGGGCTAAAAAGAATTTGATTCACCCTTTTGCCTATAGAAAGAGACCCAAACTAGTTTGGGTTCCTAAGACTAACCCTTGATTTCCTTTTGCAGGTCCAAGTGAAGGGAAGCAGCCATATATGGTACATGAATAGTGGCTGCTCAAAGCACAAGATAGGAAGTTAGAACCAATTCCTTTCACTTGAGGACCTCAAATGAGGTAATGTCTCCTTTGGAAATGTGAATAAAGGTGAGATCATTGGGGTTGGTAAGGTAGGTAAGACTGACTCTAACTCGATTTAGAATGTCTATTTGATAGACGGCCTAAAATACAGTCTAATTAGTGTATCACAACTATGTGATAGATGTAACTTGGTAGCATTCACCTCTACTAAATGTGATTAATCTTACCACTGACAAGATTGTTTTGCAGGGAAAAAGAGTAAACAATATATATATTGTAGATCTGTCCATACTGTCAGAAAATGAACTCACTTGCTTAAGTGTGTCGGACAATGATCCCTTCCTTTGGCACAAGAGACTTGGACATGCAAGTCTGATTCAACTCAACAAATTAGTCTCCAAGGACTTGGTGATAGGACTGCCTAACATCAAGTTCAAGGAAGACAAAGTTTGTGAGGCTTGTGCAAGAGGAAAGCAGGTAAGATCTTCCTTTAAATGCAAGAAAGTGGTAAGTACCACCAGAATGATGGAACTGGTCCATATGGATCTCTGTGGTCCAATAAGAACATTAAGCAGAGGTGGTAAAAGATACGTGATGGTGCTTGTTGATGATTACTCTAGGTTTACTTGGACATTGTTTTTAACATCTAAAGATGAAGCATTTGACATGTTCACTTCTTTTGTTAGAAAAACTCAGAAATAACTAGGTAATCAACTTGCATCAATAAGGTCTGATCATGGCACTAAATTTGAAAATGCTAAATTTGCTAAATTTTGTGATGAGCATGACATATATCATAATTTTTCTGCTCCTAGGACTCCACAACAAAATGGAGTAGTTGAAAAGAATAGGACACTTGAAGATATGGATACGACTATGCTTCTTTCTAGTAAACTACCCCATAGCTTCTTGGCAGAAGCTGTAAATATTGCGTGCTACATCATAAATAGATGCATGACTAGACCTCTTGTTGAGAAAACTCCTTATGAGTTACTTAAAGGGGGAAAACCAAATATATCACATCTTAGGACATTCGGATGCAAGTGCTTTGTGCACAACAATGGTAAAGACTCCCTAGGTAAGTTTGATCCCAGAAGTGATGGGGGAGTATTCTTGGGATATTCTTCACATAGCAAAGCCTATAAAGTCTATAACAAAAGAACTATATGTGTTGAAGAAAGTGTTCATGTGATTTTTGATGAAACTAACATTCTTTCTGAGAGACAGGAATATGATGATGAAGCAATTGGGCTGGTAAGAAACTTAAATGAAACCACAGCCCAGACTGAAGCTGCACTGGAAGAAGGAACATGTGATGGAACAGGTTCTTCTACCCAGAGCAACATGACAGGGGGAACAGAACAAAGAGGAAATGATCCCCAGACCTCAATGGAACCTGTCCATAAACTTGTTCCACATCAAGAAAACACTGAAGGAATATCAAGGGGTAACCAGTTGGTTGTGAAACCTTACAAGTATCAAAGTTCTCATCCCATTAAGAACATAATTACTGATCCAACCTCTGGAATCAAAACCAGATCGTCATTAAAGAATCTTTATACTTTTGATGCTTTCTTATCTCTTATTGAACCTAAAAATATTGCTGAGGCTTTGCAGGATGTAGACCGGGTAAATGCAATGCAGGATGAACTCAACCAATTTGAAAGGAGTCAAGTTTGGCATCTGGTACCAAGACCCTTGGACAAATCAATAATTGGCACAAAATGGGTCTTCAGAAACAAACTTGATGAAGATGGAACTGTTACAAGGAACAAGGCAAGATTGGAGGTTCAAGGATATATCCAGGAAGAGGGCATAGACTGTGATGAAACCTTTGCTCCAGTTGCAAGGTTGGAAGCAATAAGACTCCTTATAGCCTTTGATGCTTACATGGAATTCGCCCTCCATCAGATGGATGGCAAGAGTGCCTTCCTCAATGGCTATCTAAAGGAAGAAGTGTTTGTCAAGCAACCTCCGGGGTTTGAAAGCAAGGAGAGTCATGATCATGTGTACAAACTTGACAAAGCACTTTATGGGCTCAAGCAGGCGCCAAGAGCATGGTATGAAATATTATCAATATTTTTGCTTGAGCATGACTACAAGAGAGGTAAAATTGATAATACTTTATTCTTGAAAGAAAAAGGTAAAGATCTCTTGGTAGTTCATATATATGTTGATGATATAATCTTTGGAGCAACTACTGATAAGTTAAGTAAAAAATTTGCTAAACTAATGGGGAGTGAATTTGAAATGAGCATGATGGGTGAGCTTAATTTATCTTTAGGCTTACAAATTAAATAAAATCCAAATAGAACTATGATCCATCATCAGAAGTATGTAAAAGAGTTGTTTAAAAGGTTTAAAATAGAAGATTCCAAAGAAATTGACACTCATATTACAACAACTACAAAGTTGGATATAGATGAACCTGGTTCATCTATCGATCAGAAGTTGTATAGGGGAATGATTGGCTCATTGTTGTATCTCACTGCTAGTAGACCTGATATTGTTTTCAGTGTAGGCCTCTGTGCAAGATTTCAGGCAAATCCAAAGGAGTCTCACTTGACTGCTGTCAAAAGAATTTTGATATCTAAAAGGTACCACTGATCTTTGTCTTTGGTATCTAAAAGATAGTAATTTCAATCTTGTGGGATATGCTGATGCTGATTATGCAGGTTTTCTTGTGGATAGAAAGAGCACCTCAGGTATGGCATACTTTCTTGGCTCATGTCTTGTGTCTTGGGCCACCAAAAAGCAAAATTCAATGGCCTTATCTACTGCTGAAGCTGAGTATGTTGCTGTTGCTTCATGTTGTGATCAATTGTTGTGGATCAAAGAGAGATTAATGGACTTTGGAATTGATGTTGGTCGTATCCCTATTTTTTGTGATAACACTAGTGCAATTAGTATGACAAAGAACCCGGTTCATCACAAGAGAACTAAGCACATAGATGTTAGGCATTATTTTTTGAGGGATAACTATGAAAAGGGGTTGATCACTGTAGAATTTTGTGCCACTGACAAGCAAATAACTGACATCTTCACAAAAGCCCTAAGTAGAGATCACTTTGAAAGGAACATATTAGAATTAGGGATGATTAAGATCACCTAAAAGGACCAGTTCAGAGTACACAACGAAAAAAAATAAATTTGTTGGTCAGAAAATCTGAAAATTGTGTACATAATTAGATTAATTTTTGCTCACTCTCATACTTTCAATAGTATACTCTTATGCCATGTGTTAAAATTACTCATTTATCTCTAATGATATTTTCTCTATTTTGGCAAATTTAGACTTACACAAGAGTATTCTCAGTGAAGAACCTGGTTTATCAAGATTACACGGTATATTTTCTACACTTTACACAATTTAAAATAATAATATTTGAATCGTGAGCAGAGTTCTACCTTAGTCCAAATTTCTCTTAAACTTATCTAATTAAATTAAACCAGTTCCGTTTAAGAGAATCCTAACCAAATTAAAACACCTAGATTCTAGGGAAAACTCCACCGTCTATTCAAAACTGACATTTTAGTTTGATTAGACTTCTAATTACCCCCTTGGTTATGATGAGCCTGCCATTACCCATTAATTACCCCCTTTCTTTAAGTTGATCATCATCTTCTCCGCCCTCTCTTCATAATTCTCAAACCATCGAAAAAAATATCTTTCCATCTTCTTTCAATTTTCAATCTACCTCTCTTCTTTCTTCCAAAATCAAGCACCAAATGACTAACCCTTCTGATAACCCAGGTACACCCCCACCATGCTTCTCATCTTCAACCACTCCTCAGCCTAAGAAAAGAAGAGTAAAAATGCTTGCTCGCAAGACCGTGGCTGGTAGTGAGTTATCCAAGAAATTAAACGCACAACAGAAAGCTAGCCAAGACTAAGAACCCCAGAACTCTGACGACTCCTTCAAGTCTGCAACTACGGGGGAAGAAACTAGGCCTTCTGATACTGAACAGGTAACCTCTAGCCCAAATACTACTACTAAGGTCATTTCTGAGTTGGCTGAAAATCTGGAGAATAGGTTTATTTTGGTTGGATCTGTGGTGGATGTAGAAACTTCTGAGTCCAGAAGGAGAGGTGGTAAAAATAAAAAGAAAAAAGAAAAAGAGAGTGAGAGTGCATGTAGTGAAGAAAGGGGAATGGGTAAAAGAGTGGTTGATTTTTCACCCACTTCTGATACATGTAGAATGGCTATTTGTGAAGTAGATAAAGTGGAGGAAAATGTCAAGAAAATAAGGGGAAGTGTGTCTGGAGAAGCCGCTGAAGGGCTGGTTCAACTTGGGCAAAATGTAGATGAACCTGGTTCATCAGTTGAAGAAACCCTCGCAGAACTATTGAAAAAAGTAGGAGACAATTACAATCCCAAGAAGAAGAGAACTTCCAAGGCTAAGACCCCTAGCACAACTAGGGCTAACAAGAAAAGGAAGGCTGCCTCTTCCGACACTGTGGAGAGTCCCCCCTCACAAGAAAGAGCCACCAGAAGTCAACTAAAGTAGAGTGAGGAGGAGTTGCAGAAAGCTTTAGATGAAAGCAAGAAGAAAAAAGTGGAGAAAGGGAAAGAAAATGTGGTAGAGCCTGTTGAGGCTGTTGATGTGGATGAGATGGACCTAGTCCATCAAGGTGAATAAGTGACTATTGAGGTAGAGGTTCAGGCCCCTAAGCCCAAGAAAGCTAAGACGTCTTCTAAGAAGTCTACATCTATACCCAAGTCTGTTGAACTATCTACCTTGGCCAAAAGGACCAGGTCTGCAGTGAAAAACAAACAAGTTAAAATTGCTGAAGAAAAAGAATGTAGTGAAGAAGAGGAGGATGAGTCATATAGTGACAAGGACAAACTGGCCAAGTTTGGCAAACGAACTATTTTGAAGGGTAGGCTCCTAAAGGATTTGGAGGAAGAATGAATAGTCATGTTGCTGGAAAAATTAGAGGTGCAAGGGTGGAAGGACATGGTTCTTTAGATAGATGGAAGACTGGCAAGGAATGAAATTGTTGAATTCATGGCCAATGCTGAGGTAAAGGATGGAAGAATCACCAGCCTGGTGAAAGGGGTACATATTTCTTTTAATGCAAAGGAGCTGGGTGACATGCTACGTGTATCTTCCGAAGGGTACAGTGATTACACAAGGCAGAAATGGCCAAGCCTAGACACCCTTCCTACTGCCCTGACCATCACCAGAAAATTCTGTGATAATGAAGAAGAAAGTGAGCCCAAGGCTGTCTACAAAAGTGAAATGAAGCCCCCCACAAGGTATTGTTTGAATTCATCAACACGTGCGTTCTGTCTAGGCAGGAAAGGAGGCATACTGCCAACTTTATGGACTTAGTTTTGATGGAATATCTGGATAGTGGGAGGCAGATCAATTGGCCTGAATGTTTTATCCAACTTATTGATAGGGTTATCAATGGATCCAAAGCCCATGCAATTCCCTATGGCTTCATTCTCACTGCTGTTCTTGCTTATTTTAAGGTTCTACTGAAGAAGTGGGAGATGGCTACAAGCAAAGACCATTTTGGGGTTAACACCTTGCTCGCTTGTGACTATGAGGTCCATGTCACTCCCAATGAACCTGGTTCATCTAAAAGGATACTAGTAAATAGCAAGGTCAGAGCTTTGGTGCATGAGAATGGTGAAAAAGATGATGAGATAGCAAGGCTAAAGACACGATTGGCTGTGGTAGAATCTGAGAGAGATGCTCTCCGAATAGAACTTGCAAAGGAAAATGAGAAAAATGATGGAATTCTTCAAAACATGTTGCACCTTCTCCAAGCTAAAAATCAAGCCTCTAGTTCTTCCAAGCCTTAACTTCCAAGCCCAGTCTCGAAATTTCAGTGACCCAGATTCGGGATATCTCTTGTTTTTGCTCATGTTTTCAGTATTTTTATTTCTTTTTGTGTTTTCTGGAAGAATCATATCAACTATCAATGAAATCTGCAGGTTTTTGCTCTAACTGTATGTTTATATTTCTCTGATAGTTTAAATTCTTAGCCTGATTATTGATAATTAATCCATGAATGTATTTGAAGTAGCCCAGTGTCCATGAGTAAGTTTTAAAATCTAGGTTTCACATATTTTTTTATGCAACTTTTTGATGATGCCAAAAGGGGAAAAATGTGCTTTGTATCTAGAACAGTGATATTTATAACCTGATGAACCTGGTCCTTGATGATAAGTGAAAATTGCTCTAACATTGTGTTGATGCTGGGCTAAGTTGAAATAGGCCCTAAGCTTATGGAAGCACAGAGTTTGTCATCATCAAAAAGGGGGAATTTTTGGCCCAAAGGATAGTTTTGAAGATTGACAAAGGACCTCAGGGATGAACCAGGTCCATCGCTGGTAGGCATAGACACGGGCAGATTCAAAGCACGTGAGATGCACATGGAGGAAATAAATAAAATCTGGCATAATAATAGATATCTCCTGATCGAAAAGATTGTATAATTGATTAGGAGAAGGACTCCTTACTCAACGAGAACATTATCCAAGATAAGAAAGTAGTTAGGAGTTGAGATTAACTAGAACTCTTCCATCAAGGAAGAGTAGCATTAGAACTCTAGTTATTTCTTCATCTACTAACTCTATATATTGCAGGATGTTCTCACTCTACATTGAACGCACAAAAGCAGAAGCTAAACGTGAACTGAGAGCAAAATAGCAAGGCATTTTGCAAGCAGTTCATGTGTGATTCAAGTGTGCGAACCTGAAGCTACATGAACCAGATAGAAGAACCAGTCAACTAGAGTTAAAGCTCTTCCAATAAATCCAAGCAGTCAAACGATAATCAAATCCATAGATAACAATGAAGTCACTAAATCATGTCAAACCCTAAGGTAAACTACTCCACAGATATGGAGAAAGTCATCACAAATAAGTTTAAGAACATAGAAAATATTAATCCAAGTTACAATCCAAACTTGCGTATTGATTTGATGGAAGGATGATGAAATCTTATGTCTTGGAGCCTCCAATGCTCTCCAATAGCTCTCTAGGTCAAAAGTCCTCTAAAAATAGTGTTTTTGATGTAGTTATATCATGTAGGAACGGGCTCGGATGAAACTACCCTTTCCAAGCCGAAGTGGGACAATTGGACCATGAAAATACCATGAAAGTTTGTGGCAACGCTTTTTGAAGGGTGGTATTTGCTGAGAGCTTTTGGCTACGGAATTTTGGTGACACTTCTAAAGCGTTCTCTTTCAATATAAATGCTTCTATTTTTAAGTGTTGCCAAAACATGAAATATTTGATAATGCTTTTTGACCTATAATACAATGCTTTTGGAGGGTGTTATTTTTTCATCCTAAAACCAACACTTATAAAGTGTACTCTAAAAATTACAATCAAAATACTCTTAAAAGTGTATCTATTAAGAGCATAAAATTTTACCACGCCGACACTTTCTAATAACTAATTTTGTTCATTGGTTTGCTTCTTGTCTCTAGAATGTAATTTTGGTTAACTTGTTCAGTGCTAGTCGCCGCGACTTCCTCATCCGTCACGATTTGTTGCTAGTAAGGTGTTGCTTGTTATATCATATTACATTGTATTTCTTATTTTTTGATATATCGGTTAGTCATAGCTACTCATATCTATGGTAATTTTTGTTTCTATTGTTGTGGGTTTGCTGTTTCGTACAATGTTGTTATTCTTCTATCAAACACTTTCGAGATTTGTTTATGTTGGTCTGTCATTTAACATTTTGTCTGCACTAAGTCTCAAATTTGGTTCATAGGATTGCGAAGGTGAAGAAGAAGGCAGTAGTTGCTCAGCGATCCCAAGAGGCACAAGATACGATACTTCAACTTCTTTCTGTTTTGTGGCTGCTTTTAAATTCTGGTAAAACAAAAACTCTACCTATATAAGTAGTGTTGTCCAAATTCAAATTCCTATATTACTTGCATTCACAAATTAAAGTCTCAGAGTTGCATTTCTTTTATTCGCGTCTTGCATTTGTATACTTGTACAAATAGAACGAATGAATAAGATATTGATCTATTAGTCGATCATATTTACTTTGAAGAAATGCATAATATCAGTGTAAAAGTGACTTTAGAAGCTTTGTTTTAGGTAATATGACAAGATCATTGAGCTAAAGTTAATGGGGTGCACTAATTATAATTGATCTCTCTTATATCCTAATATTTTCTGATGTTCTTTGCGCATTTGGTGTTTTTTCTTGAGCGACATGCTTATTGTCAAGAAAGCCATTTTTATTGCTACCTAGTAATCTTGCGATGAGAAGATTTTTTTTTCTTTTCAAAGACAATGTCTGTGAGCACATACTAGTTTGGTTTAGATTGGAGCTATCTCCTATTTTATTTTGCTTGATATAGAATCAGACTTCAATTACATGGCTCATGGCTGTCCTTACTGTCTTTCAATTTTATTAGCAACTTTCTTTCGTGAACAAATATATAATTTAACTATCCATTGCATTTTTGTAATGACAACAAGCTTGTTTTGATGTGATATGAATAAGGTTAGACTTCCTTGTGCCTTCTTATCTCTCTTAATTTTCCATATCCAAGGTAACATAAAATGAAGAAGCAAGATTGAGGTGCTTTCTTGAACTTTGCAAGGTAATCACATTAATCTGTTTCTCTTTTCTTGCTATGGCATGCTTGGTTTCTTTGTTAAGTCTTTTACTGATAGCACTTTTCTTATTCCTTGAAGTATTAGTATCTGCTGGTTTTTATGATCAATCAAAATAATCCAAGTTTCAGTCTGTAGGAACGGGGAGAGGGGGAAGGGAGAAGCAGGACTCGAAGAACGAGCCGTGCAAGGACGCCAAAGGGCGATCCATTGCAAATAAACGAGAAAGGAGTCAAGGTGCATTCGTTTTTTCCAATTGATCCATTTCCGATCAAAGCCCAGGTCTCTTAGAGCATCAAGAAAGAAGTTTCTGTTTACCGAATAATGCACATGGAAGAATAAGAATAAGCCTCGGCGAGCTATAATTCCTTTAATAAATATCTTTCAATTATAATTCTTTCAAATAAATCTTTTTCAAATATAATTCCTTCAAATAAGTATCTTTCGAATAAAAGTCACCATGTGACTCATTTCAAAATCATAAAGTATGGGTCTCAGCCCAATTTTATATTTCCACGACACCTCGTGCCAATTTCATTATCACAACCGCACAGACAACTCACGTGCCAATATCATCATCATTTAACCATGGCACCTCGTGCCCACATTTCATATCACAACTGCACGGACAATTCACGTGCCAATATCATCATTTTATTTTATTCCTGGCACCTCGTACCCATATTTCATTTCATAATCCGCCTGGCAATAGTCACATGCTCCCAATTTAAACATAAATCAGATTGTTATCAATTTACTAACAGCATGACAAATTGTACAAGGTATAAAAATAAACACAAGGAATATCACAACATCACATAAAATCACCAATGCAACCACTCCACATCATCATATATTATCCCTGACAATAGCCACCATTATCTCTCATATAGCCACCCTTATCACTCATATAATAGCCTCCCTTATCCCTCCGCCCTGACAATATCAATAGCCACCCTTATCGCTCCTATTGCACCCTTATCTCTCCTATAGCCACCCTTATCTCTCCGTCCAGACAATATTCCAACAAACACAACAACAGTGAAATGCCACCCTTATACCCACATAATATCAACAGTGGAATGCCACCCTTATATCTTCAAATAACAACTCACACAACACAATAATTTACACGGAATAAATGTGATTCGAGGCATGGCAATTAGATGATTGAATATATACTAACAATTATCCAATTTACTACATAATATGCCTAAGACTTTAACTTAATAAATTTTGCACATATAAGCCCAGGTACATACTTGTCATCTCGCGTACACGACTTTTCACATTTCACAAATGGCACATAAGACTCGATGCCTAAGGGGTAATTCCCCCACTCGAGGTTAGGCAAGACACTTACTTTTTTGAAGTTAGGCCGATATTCCAAAATAGCCTTCTTGCTTGAATTGACCTCCGGACAGCTCAAATCTATCCAAATTAATTGTATAACTTCATTAAAATTCATCAGAAACAACTCCGGATAATAAAACACCAACTTAAAATTTTATTCTAAAAAGACAGCGCGGGGTTCGCCCCTCGGAACCAGACAAATCTTTTACGAAATCCGAACACCCATTCCGATACAAATTCAACCATACCAAAATTATCAAATTTCGATAACGGATCGCCCTTCAAATCTTAAATTAAAGTCTAGAAGATTTTTACTATTTTCAACCCAATTCACTAATTTAGTGATTAAAACAATAATAGATTCATGTAATTTAACCAAAATCAAGTTATGAATTCTTACCCCAATGTTTTTCTTGAAAAACTCGCGAAAAATCGCCTCACCCGAGCTTCCTTGGTCCAAAAATGGAAGAATGAGACAAATTTGGACTTTATTTTGCTTCCCAGGGGTTTGTTCTTCGCGTTCGCGACACTCCCCTCGCGTTCGCGAAGAACAAATTCTTCAAAAGCCATTTTCAAACTCTTTTCAGACAACCTCTAGTATAATGGTCATAACTTTTGGTACAAAACTTCAAATGATGAATGGTTTGACTTTCTGAAAACTAGACTCCAAGAGATATAACTTTTATTTGTTGCTCATCTCCCAGTTACTTATATATTGTGAGATATAAGCTTCCAAAGTCAGCCCTGTGCAACAGAGATTTTCAAAGTCTTTCCGGACAGCCTATAGTTTATCTATCATAATTTTTTGTACACAACTTCAAATAACAAATGGTTTATCTTTATAAAAACTAGACACAAAGGTTTACAATTCTCATTTTTGGATCATCTCCAAATTCTTAATGTATTGCGAGATATGAGTCTCCAAAGTGAGACGACGAACAATAAAATTTTATTTTTTGCGAACGCGAGAACCTCTTCGCAGTTCGCGAAGGATAAAGTCCCAATAGAAAAATCCTTCTCCGCGAACGCGAGATGCTCCTCGCGAATGCGAAGAACAATACCAGAACCAGCAACATCAAAATATCCAAACTTGGTCCGGAACCACCCCGAATCAAACCCGAGGCCCCCGGGACCCCGTCGGAACATACCAACAAGTCTCAAAACATATTACGGACTTACTCGAGGCCTCAAATCACATCAAATAATATCAAAACGACGAATCACACCTCAAATCAAAATCTATGAACTTTGAACTTTCAAATTATATATCTTGTGCCGAAACATATCAAATCAATCCGGAATGACTTCAAATTTTGCACACAAGTCATAAATGATATAACAAAGCTATTTAAATTTTCGGAATCGAAATCCGACCTCGTTATCAAAAATTCAACCTTCGGTCAGACTTTTCAAAATCTTTTATTTTTTAATTGTTTTGGCAAAATGCGTCGAATTGTCTTACGGACTTCCAAATCCAAATCCGAATATACGCCCAAGTCCAAAATTTTCATACGAAACTATTGCCATCATCGAAATTCCATTCCGGGGTCGTTCGCTCAAAAGTCAACTCTCCGTTTAACTCTTTCCATTTAAACATCTAATAAGAATTTTTCTTTTAATTAAATTCTGAATATTTTGAAAATCAAACTCGATCACACCTGCGGGTCATTATACATATTGCTAAGTTTCTTGAGACCTTTAAGTCACTGAGCGGGACGTTAATTCTTAAAACGATAAGTCGGGTCGTTACATTTTGTCTACCACATTGCTCTGAGTTTGCACTTGCATACTGTTGGTTTCTATCTAATTACTAATTTTATTTTGCAGGAAAGTTCTGGTGAGCAATTGAAAATGGTGCCAAAAGACAATTGATATATTGAAATTTAACGATGAAGACTTTGGACAATTACGATTTTTATTATTCATGATACTATAGTAATACATTTGATTTTGTAAAGTTACAAGCTGAACCTTGAAATAATTTGCTTTATTCGTACGTATTACATGGGATTTAATCTTTTTTGAAGTTCATTGCAATTATATGCATTTAAATTATTCTTTTGTTATTTTCTTTTTACATAATTTAGTGCTTGAGATCTTCATACGTGATTATGAGATAAATACAAAGATGTATTTTATTGAACGCAATATATATATATATATATAACAAATTACTTCATAGCTTAGACAAATTTTCACATTTCAAATGTGTGGCCATAGCGATTGAAACATTTGTGGCCTATATAGTAGCAAAAGCCGCTATTTCAAGCGTGACCTAAAGAATAACAAAGGCCATGCTTTTCATGTGTTGTAGTAGTAGACGAAAAGTGTTGCCATAGAGGGTACTACAAGCGTGGCCTTTATTACTCTTTAGCCACGCTTTTCAAGCGTGGCTTCTAAAGCAACACTTAAAAAGTGTTGCCGTAGAGCAAAGGTTACGCTCATTTAAGCTACCCTTAAAAAGCGTTGCCTTAGGTCCGAAAGTGTGGCCTTTGATCAAAGGTCATACTTTCTGATAGTTTAAGCCACACTTTTCAGGTGTGGTTAAAGACCTAAAATGTTGTAGTGTCAAGTACATTTCTTTCAGCGTGAAGACGAATCTTATCGGTAATTTTGCCACATGGAGGAAACAAAACTGCCCTTTGTTATTCTATCTGTAAATATATATTACAGCTTTGTTTCAATAACTGTTATGTGGTATAGCGTCCAACGGCAAAAATCTGGACTTTAATATCATAGGTTACTCTAGGTTGATGAATGACTGTCATTTTCTTTGGCCTAATTCATTTTCTTGTTTGTAAAAAATTTTAAAGGTAAGGCTAGTCCCATATCCAGCTCACTTTTGGCTTTTTGGCTTGTAATATACTGTTCTGATGGCCACTGTGCTAATGGAACAAAGGTAATTGATTTTTTTTTAATGTTATTTATCTTTTTTCCACCTGAAGATAAGTGGTCATCTCAAAACAGAAAACATGAATTTGAGCCATTCCATGTCTTGTACTTCTTCCTTCTCCTGGGTAATAATTTCATTTTCAGGTTGATACTCTGCTAAAACTTTTTAAATCTCTCCGAAAATCCCCATTTTGAGGCTGTAGATATGATACAATTTTCTTACCCTAACATGAACCTTTACTAGACTGCTTTCCTGTCTAAGCTATAGTAGATACAAACAAACCAGGACATGTAATGGAAATTCATGCCAGTATTTTTGCTCCATTTACACATGCATGTCCCTTTTTGTTCTCTTTGGTTGTCATTTGATGAATACACTATACAGAGATGTAGGAGAGTTTATTCTATTTTCTTTTGGTAACTATCGAGGGATGACCTTGCTGGTATTCTGATTAAATTTCTACAGACACACATCTCGCAATATTTTCCGAGTTCAAGCCTTAGCAATTTTCTAAGCCTTTGTTGTTCCTATCATTGAAAAAAACTTTTGTTTTGTTGACTTCAATTGTATTTGTTTTGTTGTGCCAATTAAGACTGTGGAACATGATATGTTCCGCTGCACTCATGTATCAATCAAGCAGTTATATCCAAAAGTGTTCGATGAATTTCTCATGTCTGGTTCATCTATCACCAGCATATTATGGATTCCCCTTTTCAATTATTTGAATATTTTGAGTTCATAGGGAAAAAAATGATTTGTCTAATTTATTCTTCCTGTATGTATTCCCGTCTTGTTGACGAGCGCAAAACACAATACGAAATTAATGCTCGCTAGCCAAAGATAGTATAGTTAAAATATCGTCTCCACAGAGATTGGATTTAAATAATGTCTAGTAATTTTTGGTTTAACTGCTATTCAGGATGATCAAAACTTGATTGGATTGATTACGAACTACAATTAACTACTAAAATAAAGCAATTGATAATTAATTGCAAAGAACTAGAGAGTAGCAGGGTTGGGTTCTTATTAATGTGAGAAATAAGGGTTTTGACATGATAGGTGCAAGATTGTTATTCTGGATATGATACTGTTATATTTCACTCCTGAGGTTCTATCGATTCTCACGAATTCAATAGGTGATTAGCTTATGCTTCCGATTCAGACTCCTCTCTCAATTAAATTTAAATCTTTAAAATAAACTAATGTGAAGTGTAGTGAAACTTGCAAGAATCTATTGGTAAGAATGGTCTAAGAGGAACTTTTCTCGAACATTTCTCAATCTTAATTTACAAGGTAGATCACAAAGCTCTTTCGATTACTTTAAAGAAGTACCAAAATAAATTAAGGCATGCGTTGCAACAATATTCAATATTATGCTCCTCTTTCGATTAATCAAGATAATGAATGAAATCACAACTAGAGTTAAAGCTTTTCCAATAGATTCAAGCAATTAAACAGTAATCAAATCCATAAACAATAATCAAGTCACTAAATCACGTCAAACCCTAAGGTATACTCTCCATAATTATGGAGGAAGTCATCACAAAAAGAGTTAAAGAATAAGAAAGCATCAATCTAACGTTACAATCCAAACTTCCGTATTGAATTGATAGAAATATGATGAAATCCCGAGTCTTGTAGCCTCCAATGCTCTCCCAAAGCTTCCAAGGTCAAAAGTCCATTCAAAAACATGTTTCCAGTGTATTTATACCAAGTAGGAACAAACCCGGATGAAACTACTCTCTGTGAGCCGAAGTGGGAAAACCTACAAATATTTTGCACTTCATGCCTCGCACACAGAGGCGGAGTCAGGATTTCAAGCTTATGGGTTCAGAATTCTAATCGTTAAAAGTTACTGGGTTCTAAATTAATTATTTATACATATTTAATGGATTTTGTAAGACAAACACAGGGTTCGAATCAAAGTTACAGGGTTCGACCGAACCCGATCCCGACACTCTACCTTCGCTACTGGTCGCACAATGCTACGCATGGTGAGTAGCATTAGTGCAATTTACTTGGTTGTAAACGCTCTAAACTTAGCTTGTATGACAAAATTTTGTATTAATGTTACGCACTATGACACGCGCTATGCGTAGCATTAACATATTTTTCTATGAGACCCAAAAACTCCAAGTCTTTGAACTTCTCAAACTTCTAACGAAATTTTGTACTAATGCGACGCTTAATGCCATGCCTTATGCGACACACTAGTACTTTTTTGCTCTAGCCCTTGCTCTTTCTTCCAACTTTCGTATGCAACGCTGGTCCACGAGCCCCAGACGTGATCCACGTTTAATTCCTTGGGCTTTTACTCAGAATTCAAACCTCCAAATTATTCGATTTTAGCTCTAAAACATCTTCTTAACTCGGAATCATCCTCCTACAAAGCATAAAATATGTAATAAGTGCAAATCACCATCATTTAAACTCAAATACAAGTAAAATACAGTAATTAGAGTGCAAACTAGGACTAAAACACGTAATTCTATACTACCATCAACACCCCACACTTAAACTATTGCTCGTCCTCGAGCGATCAAATTGCACTTAACATAGAGACGACCTTATCAGACAACTTCCCTAACACATCATGCCAAGAATATTTAAAACAGACGAAGCATCATATCATAACATCCTAGCCTCAACACTCGACTCAAAAGCACCAAGCATTTTTCACAACCTGCTCACTTACTCTAACACATAGGTCAAATATTTTACCTTACCTTCGCAAATCATGTGCCCTCACACAAATAATAGAGAGTAGTTCCCCACAAAGTAAAATTCAAGAACAAATAGGAACGAAATCAAGATAGAAAGAATTCACTCACTCTCAGAAATAAAATTCATGCGCCACATACGACGTACCATAGATTTGCCTGTAGTGTAATAATCTAATAATTTAGCTCATTCAATCAAGGATCAAGTAGGACTATAATTGGTTGTAATATAGGCTGCGAGACGGGTATGATAGATTTGGATATAGTGACTATATATCCCTGAGCACTTTAATACATATAATTTCACAATTTAAACCCCACACTTGTGTTGAACCACATCCTAACCTTCACACATAATAGCATCAAGCTCCCAAATTGTTTTAAGCACAACCAAGATGAGAACTATTACTAACAAGGAATCATTTTTTTTTTTCTAATACATACTCAAACTCTTTTTTTTTTTCATTTCAAAGTTCATATTTTTCTTCTCAAGCAAATTCACTTTTTTTTTCAATTCCCTACAAGTGACTCTCACAATTTTTCAAACATTACACTTTTCTCCTTTTTCAATAGTTTCACTCAAAAATCAAATCATACCTCTACTTAGCTTTTAACAAGCTCATAATAATTTGAAGTGCTCACGAGAGGTAAAAGGTTCAAACAGATAGATAATTCAAATAAAGGGGTCAAGCTTGTAGTGTGGTTGCCAAAGAAATAGGAATACAGATTCAACGAGGCTAACTAAGATATCCATTAATTGGTTGGGTAAAAGCATATAATTGGCTCAACAAAGAAATACTTATATCACTTCCTAGACTGAACAAGACTACTATTTCGCTTTACAAACACATATGGCAAGTTCTAGACATCAACTGACATGCACAGAATATCAACAAAAACCTCTCACACACACATTGTCACATAACTCCCTTAGGATCGGATCTATGCCGACTCTCTAGTCAGAGCAGTTAAGCAAAGTCACAATCAACCAATTTAAGGCACTTATACACAAGTCAAGAACTAAGCCTAGGCGTCACAACTAAGACACTGACCACTCTCGAGGCACAACAAAGTCAAGAAACTTCATCTCCATTTAGTACATAGCACAAGACTTCACTATTCCTAATAAAAGAAAAACTAATTACTCCTGGTTCAAATAAACCCTTGAAAAAGAACCGCGACACAAAGAAAAACCAAAGGGCAATTATTACACTACTTAAGAAAAAAAAATATTTTTTGGATTTCAATTTTTTTGATTTATTTATTTATTTTTGTTTCGACTTAATCCCTCAAGAAGACAATCGAGAAAATCCATCATTGGGAAGAGTCTAATTTTTTTTTAAAATCTAAAATAATAACTAAAAACACACACAAACAAAATATACACACATATTTACATCCTCCACTCCACACTTTAAATTGTGGCATGTCCCCATGACACACAAGTAAAAAGCAAGAGGTAAAGAAAACTCCCTTGAATTTTTTTCTTTTCCGAGAACTTATGAACTCCACCCCTAATTCTAAATTCATTCTTCATTTTCGCTCCTTGGGATTATTTATGAAGCTCATTAAGCTAAAATCCTCTGAGGATATATGCAAGACGCACTCTTTTCTTTCTTTCTTGGCCTCTTTTTGAGCGTCGAATTGTTCATTCATAATGATCCTCAACTTGTTCCTACATTATTTTATAATATCAATCCATGCATCTTCCTGTAAATCCCCAAAAATAAAATCCACATGATCAATGTTAGAATAAGAAAATAAAGAAGAAAGGTCATGTGAATATTCCTGTGGTATGTCCAAGACCATTTGTTCCTCATTCTCTTCTACCAAAGATTGTAAATGTTGAAAGGTGGATGGGATTTTGAACTCTTCTTTTATTGCTTCACAATCAACCAAAGCCTCATTTTCAATCATCTCAGTTGAATTAGTGTCCTCTTGCAGAGTAAAAAACTCTCTGTAAATGTTCATCCTCTCGGGTAGGCTCATTCTCACAGGGTGTCTCCTTCATATATTTACCATAACAATGCAATGAGTTTTCTGAAAGTATACTTACTATTTGACTCACTTGCATTATTAGGTTGTTAATGGCTTTATCATCTTGTGCAATTCTCTCTTCCATACTATTCACAAAAATATATATAAGCTCTTCTAAATTACCATTCTGCTCTTGAGGTAGTTGTCTCACTTCACTTTCATTCCAGTCACAATAAGAGTATTCATCCCAACCAGAGTTAAGATTGTGCCCATATGGAACCTCATACCTGTACGAACTCTAAATAAAGTGAGATTGTTCAAAAGACGAACCATAGAAAGAATACTTACTTGCTTGACAATCAACCCATAGATAATTTTCACTACATTTAAAACAAATAGCAGACTTGTAATAATGTTCACCTGCTAACTCTTCAACCATTTTCTTAGGCTGATTGTGATCCATCGTCACACCATTAGAGTTCAACGTTAGGAATATTTTCTTCAAACTTTCTCCCTAACACTTGTCAGGTACTACAAAAGAAATCTTAAAGATAAGTTAACTAAAAATAAAAATTAATTAAATAAAAAAATAATAAGAGAAGAAAAGTAATTCCCGTATTAGCACCAACAATTATTTTGAATACTATTAATTACCAACACGAAATTGATGCTCGCTAGCCAAAGATAGTATAGTTAAATTATCGTCTCCACAGGGATTTGATTTAAATAATAAATAGTAATTTGTGGTTTAATTGCTATTCAGGATGATCAAAACTGGATTGGATTGATTACAAACTACGATTAACTACTAAACTAAAGTAATTGACAATTGATTGCAAAGAACTAGAGAGTAGTAGAGTTGGGTTCATATCAATGTGAGAAATAAGAGTTTTGACATGATAGGTACAAGATTGTTATTCTGGATATGATACTATTATATTTCACTCCTGAGGTTCTATCGATTCTCACGAATTCAATAGGTTATTATCTTATGCTTCCAATTCAGACTCCTCTCTCGATTAAATCTAAATCTTTAAAATAAACTAATGTGAAGTGCAGTGAAACTTGCAAGAATCTATTGGTAATAATGGTCTAAGAGGAACTTCTCTCGAACATTTCTCAATCTTAATTTACAGAGTAGATCACAAAGCTCTGTCGATTACTTTAAAGAAGTACCAAAATAAATTAAGGCATGCGTTGCAACAATATTCAATATTATGCTCCTCTTTCGATTAATCAAGATAATGAATGAAATCATAACTAGAGTTAAAACTTTTCCAATAGATTCAAGCAATTAAACAATAATCAAATCCATAAACAATAACCAAGTCACTAAATCACGTCAAACCCTAAGGTAAACTACTCTATAATTATGGAGGAAGCCATCACAAAAAGAGTTAAATAATAAGAAAGCATTAATCTAACGTTACAATCCAAACTTCTGTATTGAATTGATAGAAAGATGATGAAATCCCGAGTCTTGTAGCCTCCAATGCTCTCCCAAAGTTTTCAAGGTTAAAAGTCCATTCAAAAACGTGTTTTCAGTGTATTTATACCAAGTAGGAATGAACCCGGATAAAACTACCCTATGTGAGCCGAAGTGGGAAAATCTACAATCTTTTTACACTTTCATGTGTCGCACAGTGGTACACAGACTGTGTAGCATTAGTGCAATTTGCTCGGTTATAAACTCTCTAAACTTAGCTTGTCTGACAAAATTTTATACTAATGCTACGCATTATGCCACGCATTATGTGTTTCATTAACGTATTTTTCTGTCAGACCCAAAAACTCCAAGTCTTTGAACTTCTCAATCTTCTGACGAAATTTTGTACTAATGCGACGCTTAATGCCACGCCTTATGTGACGCACTAGTACTTTTTTGCTCTAGCCCTTGCTCTTTCTTCCAACTTTCATATGCAACGCCGGTCCACGAATCCAGGACGCGATCCCGATTTAATTCCTTGGGCATTTACTAAGACTTCAAAGCTCCAAATTATTCGATTTTAGCTCCAGAACATCTTCTTAACTCGAAATCATCTCCTACAAAGCATAAAACACGTAATAAATGCAAATCACCATCATTTAAGCTTAAACACAAGTAAAATACAGTAATTAAAGTGCAAACTAGGACTAAAACCCGAAATTCTAGCTTATCATCACTTGTCTTAGAATACGCAGCTGATTCACTGCAATCAATAAATGTTGCTTTGGAAGTGACTGTGTCTTGATTTCTATGTTTTCTTCTTCTTTTTTTACTATATCTTCTCCCCTACCTGATTGGCTATGATTTTCCAATTGGAAGAGATGAACTTACAATTGGATTTTAAGTGTATAATTACTTAAGTATGACAGTTTATTTACGAGCTTTCCTTCTTTAGCGTATGTTGTTCTAAAACAACAAAAAATATGTTTTGGAACTGGCTAATATGTAATAGTTCTTCAGCTTATACTTTAACTCTTTGGGTTAGAAGTAACAAGTTACTATGTAAGTCATTTAAACAATTTGAAATGGATGTTGTCATTTGTTGAAATTCATTTAGATTATGCTTATGGTCCTTCGTTGCATATGGCATTTTTTTTTCTTGGTGCTTATTTGTTTGGATTTTTTAGTTTAATGTTAATATTCAGAGGACAGGGTTATTGACAAGGACTTAAATAATGTGATTGTCTCTGAAAGTGTGATCCGTTGCTTATTCATGTTACCTAGAGAAGTATTTTCCATTTTTTCTTTATCTATTTCCATTATAGTATTCGACTATTTTCTCATTTCATCAATTAAAAGCAATTTGATGATCCAAGCTTATTATATATGTCTATAATTTGATAGTGCTTCCAATTTTATTGTACTCTAGATGCATCATCAACAGGTAGCGCCTGTTTGATGGAACCTGATATAAACTAAGAGTCCACCAAACTATATAGAGAATCTGATTTTCTATCAGTTTTCAAAGAACACACACAACGGTAAGTACATAACACAATAATATTTCACGTGGAAAACTCCCAGCTTACGAGATTAAAAATCACGACCTACACTCGTAGGATTTCAACTTTACTAACCGAGCAACTTTAGATTACAACCTATTGTAACCTAGGAATTAAACTCTTAATCCCCCATCTACTTGCAATAACTATATTGCAAGCCACTTTGTAATAACTCAATTCAAAGCAACAAACCTTGACTAACTCTAGTCAAGAAACTAAACCAAACAGTGGTATAAATTTATCCTACAAAGTCACTTCTTGAAAGTAGTGTAAGATTACAAATGAAGAACAAATAACAAAGACTCAACAAACTTAAGGACTTAAGATATAACGAACCAACCGGTCGTTTAGAGCTATAGTGCGTCATTCGGCGATTTGATGCCTTGAGTAGCTTCACTTCAGGTTTTATAACTTGTACGTGTGGTCGGAATTGAATTTCGGGAAGTTCGGGATTGATTTGGAAAGAAAATTCTAATTTTGAAAGCTTTAAGTTGGAAGAATTGACTAAGGTTCGACTTTTGAGTAAACGACCTCGGAATCGGGATTTGAAGGTCCCAACGGGTTCATATGATGATTTTGGTCTTAGGAGCGTGTCCGGATGTTGATTTGGAGGTCCGTAGGCTATTTCAGCGTCAATTGGCGGAAGTTGAAAATTTGGATAATTTTTGGGAAGTTTGACCGAGGGTGGACTTTTTGATATCGGGGTCGGATTCATTCCGGAACTTGCAGTAGGTTTATAATGTAAATTAGGACTTGTGTGCAAAATTTGAGGTCAATAGGACTTGATTTGATAGGTTTCAGCGTAAAATGTAGAAGTTAGAAGTTTTAAAAATTTATTAAGCATGAATTTGGGTGCGATTCGTGGTTTAATTGTTGTTTGATGTGATTTGGAGGACCGAATACGTTCGTATGATATTTTAGGACTGGTTGGTATATTTGGTCGAGGTCCCGGGGGCCTCGGGTGGATTCCGGATGGTTAACAGATTGATTTTGGCCTTATGAAAATGCTGGTGGCAGCATATCTGGTGTAACCGCACCTGCGAGATTTTGGCCGCAAGTGCAGAGCCGCAGAAGAGGCATTGTGGCTGCAGAAGCGACCTTTGGACTAAGCTGGGTGGCCGCAAATGCGAGCCCGCAGATGCGAAGGGCACTCCGCAGAAGCGAAAAACGAGAGAGCAAGCTGGGTCGCAGAAGCGGAGGGGCATCCATACATGCGGGAGCGCAGAAGCGTGTGGTGGACCGTAGAAACAGTCGCGCAGAAGCATAAAATGGTCCGTAGAAGCGAATTTTGCCTGGCTTGAAGGGGACCGCACCTGCGATGGGGTTTCCGCAGGTGCGGAAAGTCGGCTGGGCAGATTGTTTTAAAGTGGGGTTTTGCGTATTTTTCCCATTTTTCTCACTTGGTTGGGGCGATTTTGGGGAGCTTCAAGGGGGATATTTTCATCAAGCAACACAAGGTACGTGATTCCCACCTATTGCAAGTCAATTATATGGATTCTACAAGGATTTAACATGGAAATTTATGGAAAAATTTGGGATTTTTGGTAGAAAACCTAAAATTTGGTATTTTTAGATTTTGACCATGACAATGGACATGAAATTGAGAATAAATTATATATTTGAGTTCGTAGGGTTATGGTTAATGATTATCTTCAAAAATCTTCGGAATCCGGGCACGTGGGCCTGAGGGTCGATTTTTATAGACTTTTCGAGCGGAGTTGGGAATTGTTTAAATTGATTAATTTTAGGTATTAGAGTATCTTTTGATTGGTTTGCACATTGTTTGTATAGTTTTGGATCGACGGGCTTTGGTTGAGGTGTTAGAGAGGCCTTGGAGCCTGTTTTTGAAATTTCGGAGTGAGGTAAGTCTCCTGTCTAACCTTGTGAGGGGAAAATTACCCCTAGGTGATATTTATTATTATGTGCAACTAGTTGTGGGTGCTATGTACGCACGAGGTGATGAGAGTCCGTACGTAGCTATAGCATGTTTATGTCCAGGTAGACCTAGGATCTTATCCTGTAATATTTGAATTATTTGAATTCATGTTGCTGAGATTATTTAATCGAAGTTATAAATGAAATTGATCTAGAAATAATTATATGTATACTAGGCCAAGCCTTAATACTTTAAGTTGTGGGCAAGTTATTTGAGAAATGGTAAAAATTATATCCATTTTGTACCCACGTACGGTTTTGTAAACACGTGTCTTGTAATTCAGTAATTTCCTTCCTTTTCTTATGGAGCGGGCCGAACGCCTCGGCAGAATATAGGTACATCTATGGTTCGTACCTCTTGACCCTTGACAGTGTACACATTACTCCAGATCGGGCTCAACGTCCTCGGCAGAATCGTGCATTATATGGCTTGTAGCCCGAATATTCACGAGTTAACCTCTCTACTAATGCCCAACATTTTATCGGTACTCCGAGTTTATTTGATGATGACACTTGACAAACTTCCGGAGATACTAAGATAGAATACAAGATTGAGAAAATTTAAACTTTAAAGGAAATAATTGAAAACTTTTGAGATTTACAGATTTATTTCACTATTGTTGTGCACTTCATACCTGTTATGGATTATTATATTATTGATTGGACCTCTAGTAAGTGTTGATGTCGACCTCTCGTCACTACTTCTCCGGGGTTAGGCTAGTTACTTACTGGGTACGCGTTGATTTGCGTACACATGCTGCACTTCTGCACTAAATGTGCAGGATCTGACAGGTTTATTGATGACCACACTGGCGCATAGGCGCACCTGCTGGAGAGACTTCATGTGAGCTGCATTCCAGGCTACGCATCGCAGTCCATCGAGTCTCCATTGTATTATTTATTTTATTCTGTCTTATTACATTCGGAACAGATGCTGTATTATTGTTATATCCCTTAGAAAATGCTCATGTACTTGTGATACTGAGTTTTGGGGGTTTCTACAGGTAGGGGTGTTCATGGTTCGATTTGGATCTATTTTTTCCTAAAAAAAAACCAAACCATGTAAGTCGGTTCTTAAAATATTGGAACCAAAGCAGACCAATTAAGTCGGTTTTTTAGCGATTCGATTTTTGTCGGTGTTTATTGGGTTTTCGTTTTTTTTGGTTATTTATCAATTTTTTCTCAAATATGAGACATACACTACCAAACACATATTCCTACGACTACATTTTCAACGTAACACTATCAAACCAATTGCTCTTTGAGAAATCTATCATTTACCATGATATATTGATGATAATTGAATCAAATAGTGATGCATAATTTAAGTACTCAATTAAAAATCAATTAAATTTAACACGAAATAATTCTTGTACTTAGCAAAAGCAAACTACCAATCAAACTAGAATGTAAAGGCAAAGAATTAGATTATTGTAATAGCAAAGAACTAGACTTAAAATATAATTGACTAATATGTACCATAATATTTTAGAAACTTTATATATATATATATATATATATATATATATATATATATATATATAGGTGTAGTAATAAATTTAAATAGCTACTTCTATAGTAGGTTTGGTTCGGTTATTTTTTGATTAAAACCAAAATCAAACCAAATTTGATCAATTTTTAAAATTCAAAATCAAAACCAAACTAAACCTAAAAAGTATCGGTTTGTTTTGGTCGGTTTGGTTCGGTTTTCGGTTTGGTTCGGTTTTTTGGGTTTTTATGAACACCCCTATCTATAAGTTTTTTGTTGTTATAATTGTGTGAATACTTTCATTTACTCGGTAAATTCTATTCGATGTTGTTCAATTAATGAAAAACCAGGATTTCAAAACACTAAAAATGAGTAAATAAGTTGATAGATTACTGTTGGCTTGCCTGATGGCGGTGTTAGGCGCCATCACGACCTTTAGCGGATTTTGGATCGTGAAATAAGATATCGTTAATGTTTGGATCTGGTCCTTGAGGTTGCAATAATTTTGTTCTTGAGAGAGGTGGTGGCTAGCACTTGAGAGAATATAGTCTTTTGGATTTTCAAGTGTTGAGAAAATAAAATCCCTTGCCTCATGTTGATAATATGTGTGTGTGATGTCATCAAGTATGATGCAATAAAGTGTCGTTTAGTTTGGCCTTAACAAGCTACAACTGTGTTGTTGTATTACTGCTAGATGGTACACTGCAGCAACCAGCCAGACGGTATAGTGCAACAACTTTTACAGCTGTAGAATTGACTGCGTGACGACCAGGGGAACTGATCCCTATATGTTCCCTCTGCTGTTCCCTTATCTGATTTCAATGAGAATTAAACCAGACATTTGACTAGTTACTCTGAACGCAAGGGAACTAATTGTATCAGGTTCCTTTATCTGGTTCTCTCATGAAATTTGTCAAATTATCAAAACAAAAGACGTATAAATTATCAATTTTTCCCTTTTGGATGATGACAAACTTAGAATTGATATTCCCCCTGAGAACCAGATCTCCACATTGTTCCCCCTACGAATTAACCATATTCCCTCTGAGAAGCAGACCAAAGGAACTGATCACAACTGGTTCCTCGAGACTGTTTGGCAAATCATTAAAACACAAAATAGCATAACTTATCAATTTCCCCCCTTTTTGATGATGACAAACCCGGAATAGATATTCCCCCTGAGAATCAGATTCGTTACATGTACTGATCACATCTGGTCCCTACCGATTTCTTGAGAATGTTTGGCAAATCATCAAAACATGAAATAACGTAACTTAGAGCAATTTCCCATCTTTTGATGATGACAAACCCAAATTTGATGTCCCTCATGAGAACTAGATTCCTCACATGTTCCCCTGCGGATCAGACCTATAATCAACATGTTATCAATAACGTTCCTCCTGCGAAGCAAAGTTATCTTTCATGCACAACACAACATATCAATTCGATTATGTTCCTCCCCCTGTTGACACATATGTAACTACCCCCTTTTGGTATCATTGAAAAGAATAACAGAAGAAGCACAACCAAAAATAAGTTCAATAGTATTAACTCATGTCACTTGGGCAACACAACATAAACAATAACAAGAACAACAAGTGAATGTCATTGTACAAAATAGAGTGATTACCCATAATATAGTAATTATCACAAAAGCACAATAGTTTCAATAATACAAAATATGACAATTTTAATAATTAAAGTACAAATATCATCAAACATAGGGACCATAATAAGATAGGAATTCAAGGGAATTTGGAAAAAGCGAAAGACATGGATCACTGGGCAGGAAGAAAAGTAAGAGACTAAGGCCATGATGAGCTTGTCCAGAGTCTTTTGATCAATGATCATCTGCTCTCTCAGGTCCTACAACCGTTTCTTCAATCTTTCATTCTCACCCTTCAACTGAGCATTCTATTCTGCCACTGAACTAGGGGGACCTAGTTCTCTACTTCTCTGGGCAAGCGGAACCATCAATCCAAACACCATGAATCTAACCAAGATTCTCCTCATCAAGAACAAACCCAGTCCCATTCACATATTACATCAGAGTATCATCATCAGTAACAAAAAAATTTGCATAGAAGTTTTTACTTCTTCTTCATAAACTTTGGGACTTGGAGGAACAAAAAGGTGATTTTATTTTTGGAACTCAACACTGTGATGACCCAATAGGTCATATTATATTTTAGAACCTAATTCTGTGCTTTGAAGCCTTAAATAACTCATTTTGGCCTTTCTCGATTTACGTGCGTAATCCGGTATTTTTTCGGAAAGCTTTTATGTTAAAAATTGAGAAAATATGAAATTTTTGCCTTAAAATCCATTTGAGTTGACTTTGGTCAACGTTTTGAGCAAACAGACCCGACTTCGTGTTTTGACGGTCCCGGTAGGTCCGTATCGTGATTTGGGACTTGGGCGTATGCCCGGAATCAAATTCGAAAGTCCCTAGCCCGAGTTATCGGACTTTGCTGAAATTTGAAAGCTTGAAAGCTAAATGAGTTTGAAAGTTTGACCAATATTTGACTTTATTGATATCAGGTCCGTATTTTAGTTCTGTAACCCGGTATAGGTCCAATACTATATTTATGACTCGTCTGCCAAATTTGGTGAGAAACGAAGTTGCTTTGACATGAGTTTTCTTGAAAATTTTCTTTGATTTGATGCTAAATTTATAGTTCTAGGTGTTATTTTGGAGATTTGATCACGCGAGCAAGTTCGTATGATATTTTTAGACTTGTGTACATGTTTGGTTTGGAGCCCCGAGGGCTCAGGTGAGTTTCAGATAGGCTACGTAGTGGTTTGGACTTAGAAAACTCAACTGGTTCTGCAATTTCTGGTAACTAGTGTCTGATCTCGCAATTGCGAGATCAGTGTTCGCATTTGCGTACATTCCCCAATCCTGACAGGCTCACATTTGTGAGCAAATTCTTTGCATTTTTGAAAGTTCGCATTTGCGATCAAGAAATCGCAATTGCATGGCGGCCAGAGTTCGCATTTGCGAAATAGGGCTGGGGCAGGCTTGGTCGCATCTGCGATCAATTTTGTCGCAAATGCGGAAGATCAATGTTGCATTTGCGAACAAGTCATCGCAAATGTGATGAAAGCAGAGATGGGAGGACTTAGACGGGATTTTTTATTCATTCTTCAAATTTTCAACACAAGAAAACCCCAGAGGCGATTTTTCAAAGAACTCTTCTTCCCCAAATCATTGGTAAGTTATTCTAATCTATTTTCTTTCAATCTTTCACTACATTTCCTAATATTTCAACCTAAAATCTAGTGTTTTCATGGTGGAAATTGAGGGTTTGGGTAGAATTAGGGATTTTTGCAAAATAGGAATTTAGACCTCAAATTGAGGTCGGATTCCAAAATAAATTACATAACTGGGCTCGAGGGTGAATGAGTAATTGAGTTTTGGTCCGAATTTCGGGATTGGACCAAGCGAGACCGGGGATTGACTTTTTCAATAATGACCTAAATTGAATCCTTTGCAATCATGGGTAGTTCTTAAGGCTTAATTTGAATCGTTCGGTTGGTAATTTGCTAGATTCTATTGGTTCAGAGGCTTGTTTGAAAGGTCAAACTGTGATTGAGCTTTGAGTGGACCTTCAGAGCGAAGTAAGTGTCGTGGTTAACCTTGACTTGAGGGATTAGGACTTGTTCGTCTATTTTCTACATGTTTAGATGTTGGGTACAACGTATATGTGAGGTGACGAGTACTTATGCGTTATTATCGGGTAAAGAATGCGGGTGGGACTTGTTTCTTGTAGTTTATTGCTTACTTTGATTCTGTTATCTATGCTTAGACTAGTTACTTACTAAATTGATCATTCTTACCGTGTTTACGGCCTTTTGTGATAATTGAGTATTGATTCCAAAGTTGAGATTGATATTGTGGAACCATTATTGAAGTAAGGCTTGTTCTTGTTGATTATATCTCCCTACTATTACTTGTTCATTGTTATGTGGTAAGGGAGAGTGTAATGCACGTAGGGTGATGTCATGCCATATTGTGAGTGTAATGCACGAAGGGTAATGCTATGCCATATTGTGAGTGTAATGCACAAAGGGTGATGCCGTGCCATATTGTGAGTGTAATGCACGAAGGGTGATGCCCTGCCATATTATGAGCGTTAATGCATGAAGGGTGATGCCGTGCCATATTGTAAGCGTTAATGCACAAAGGGTGATGCTGTTCCATGTTATGAGAGTTAATGCATGAAGGGTGATGCCGTGCCGTATCTATTGATTACATTGTGAGGTTGAGAGTAAAAGCACGAAGAGTGATTCCGTGTAATTTTCTTTATTGTGTTTAATGTTTTCACTGGTTAAAGGCATATTGGCTGTTCCAGTTATCATTTCCGTTGTATTTCTCGTATCTTGCATCCCCTTTAGCATGTCCCCCTCCCAATAATACATGTTTAACTGTTATTGTTATTTTCTTGTACATATATTGTTATCTGCACAGGGTTATTATGTGGGTGTCTTGTTATAGCCTTGTCACTACTTCGTCGAGGTTAGGCCTGACACTTACGAGTACATGGGGTCGGTTGTACTCATACTATACTCTGCACTTCTTGTGCAAATTTTGGTATCGACCCTAGCTGTTCGTGAGGCGTAACAGCTTGGACTTCCTTACGGGAGACTTGAGGTAGATTTGCTGGCCTCCGCAGACCTCAGAGTCAACTTCTATCTTTCTATTTGCTGTTTCTTTTCATTCAGAACAATTGTATTTCTTTCAAACTCCGTTTGTAGAAAATCTTAGGAGCTCGTGAGTTGTGCCTCCAGATACGATTTGTAGTAGATATTATGGGCATTTATGTTATTTTGCACTCGGTTTTATTTCATTTTGGTTTAACTGACTTTATCTATTGAATTGAATAATAATTGACTTAATGGTTCTCTAACGGTGTCTTGCCTAGCAAGTAAAATGTTAGGCGCCATCACGGTCCCGAAGGTGAGAATTCTGGATCGTGACAAGATGGTATCAGAGTACTAGGTTGTCTAGGTCTCACAATTCACTAGCAGCATTAGTATAGTCTACAGGATCGGTACAGAGATGTCTGTACTTATCTTCCAAAGGCTATGAAGTTTAGGAACAAATTTCACTTCTATTCTTCTCTGTCGTGCGATTTTGTTCTCTCATTGCTAATTAAACTCTTCTACTCTTGATCTCTCACAGATGGCGAGAACACGTACCGCATCTTCAGCTGAGCAGCAGGCAGAGCCCCCCCAGTGGTAGCTCCTACGAGGGGTAGAGGTCGAGGCCATGCTAGAGGCCGAGGCAGGGGCAGAGCTCAGCCCAGAGCTCGAGCAGCGGCACCAGTAGTAGAGCCTCAGGTAGAGTTTGACGAGGAGGTTCCAGCCTAGACTGTTCCTGTCAGACCAGCTCAGGTCCTGGAGGGGTTCATCGCCACCCCAGTACTTCAGGACGCTCTGGTCCGTTTGGTAGGACTTATGGAGAGTGTGGCCCATGCCGATACATTTCCCATGGCACCAACCGTCTCTCAGGCAAGGGGAGGAGCACAAAATCCCACTACTCCCGCTTCGGAGCAGATGGATCCCTAGTATCAGGCTCCGGTAGCCCCGTCAGTTGGGGTAGTTCAGCTAGTTGTTGCGGCACAGGCCGACAATAGGCCCGCCATGTCTTCTGAGGGCTTATTGAGATTGGACAAGTTCCCCAAGATCTTTCCAGTTCACTTCAGTGGTTCACCTTCTAAGAACCCACAGGATTATCCTGACCGCTGCCATGAGTTTCTGCGGAACATGGGGATAGTTGAGACCAATGGGGTCGATTTTGCTGTGTTTCAGATGACAGGATCCGCCAGGAGGTGGTGGAGAGATTATATGTTGACCAGACCAGTTGGGTTGCCTGCTCTTACTTGTGACCAGTTCTCTCAGATATTTCTTGAGAAGTTCCTTCCTGTCACACTGAGAGAGGATTATCACAGACAGTTCGACCGTCTCTAGTAGGGCAGTTTGTCTGTCACTCAGTATGAGACCCATTTTGTAGATCTGTCCCGTCATGCTATTCTTATGCTTCCTATCGAGAGAGAAAGGGTGAGGAGGTTTATTGAGGGACTTGTTCAGCCTATCAAGTTGTAGATGGCTAAGGAGACTGGGAGCGAGATTTCTTTTCAGGCGGCTGCCAATGTCACCAGGCGAGTCGAGATGGTTCTTGCACTAGGGGGAGGTCAGGGGTCTGACAAAAGGCCTCGTCATTCCCGTAGGTTTAGCGGTGCCTCTTCTGGAGGTAGGGGTACTTTTGGTAGAGGCCATCCTCCCAGGTCATTTCATTCAGCACTCCAGGCATCCCAAGGTGCTTCAGGTGGTCATGGCCCTCATATGCCTTATTCCGACAAGCTAGCATACAGTGCGCCACCAGCTCCTATTAGTGCACCTCCACTCCAGAGTTTTTAGGGTGGTTACTCAGGTCGACATGGTCAGTTTTAGGGTTAGCAGTCACAACAGCTGAGGTCCTATTATACTTGTGGTAATCCGAGGCACATTGCTATATTTTGCCCTCGGGCATCGGTAAGCTCACAACATCAGGGTTCTCGTGCTATTGTCCTGACACCGGGTGCTTCACCGCCCACTCAACCAGCTAGAGGTAGGGGTCAGGCAGCTAGAGGTGAGGGTTAGGCCATTAAAGGTGGAGGTCAGGCCGCTAGAGGTGGAGGCCAACTAGTTAGGGCCCGTCCTTGAGACGTAGTTCAGAGTGGTGGGGCCCAACCCCGATTCTATGCTTTTCTAGCCAGGCTTGAGGCTGAGTCATCTGACTATGTTATCACATGTACTGTTTCAGTTTGCAAAAGAGATGCTTCATTTCTATTTGATCCAGGTTCTACTTATTCCTACATGTCATCCTATTTTACTTCATATTTGGTTGTGCCTCGTGACTCTTTGAGTGCTCTTGTGTATGTGTCCACACCTGTGGGAGATTCTATTATTGTAGATCGTGTTTATCGTTCGTGTGTGGTTAACATTGGGAGTCTTGAGACTAGTGTAGATCTTCTACTTGATGTTATCTTGGGTATGGGTTGACTGTCACCTTATCATGCTATATTGGATTATCATGCCAAGACGGTGACCTTAGACTTGCTGGGGTTGCCTCGATTAGAGTGGAGAGGGACTCCTGGCCATTCTACCAGTAGGGTTATCTCTTACATGAAGGCTCACCGTATGGTCAAGAAGGGGTGTCTAGCTTATTTGGCTTATGTCCGCGATTCTAGTGCAGAGGTTCCTTCCATGGATTCAGTACCAGTTGTCTGTAAGTTTCCAGAGGTGTTTTCTGTAGACTGCCGGGGATGCCACCCGATAGGGATATTGACTTCTGTATTGATTTGGCTCCAGGAACTCAGTCCATTTTTATTTCGCCATACCGTATGGCCCTGCCAGAGTTGAAAGAGCTGAAGGAGCAGTTGCAAGATTTGCTTGATAAGGGTTTCATTAGACCTAGTGTCTCACCCTGGGGTGCGCCCGTGCTGTTTGTGAAGAAGAAAAATGGATCGATAAGGATGTACATAGATTAACGGCAATTGAACAGAGTCACTATCAAGAACAAGTATCCATTACCGAAGATTGATGATTTATTTGATCAGCTTCTGGGTGCCAAGGTGTTTTCAAAGATCGATTTGAGGTCTGGCTACCATCAATTTAGTATTAGGGCATCTGATGTCCCTAAGACAGCTTTTCGGACTCGGTATAGGTATTTTGAGTTTCTAGTGATGTCATTCGGGCTAACAAATGCCCCAACAACATTTATGGATTTGATGAACTGGGTGTTCAAGACCTATCTGGATTCATTTGTGATTGTGTTTATTGATGATATCTTGATCTAATCCCGCAGTTGAGAGAAGCATGAGCAGCATCTTCAGATTGTATTTTAAACTCTGAGACACAACCAGTTATATGCTAAGTTTTCAAAATGCGAGTTTTGGTTGGACTCAGTCACTTTCTTGGGGAATGTTGTATCAGTAGAGGGCATTCAAGTGGATCCTAAGAAGATTGAGGCAGTTTAGAACTGGCCTAGGCCCACTTCATCCACGGAGATCCGGAGTTTCTTGGGATTGTCGGGTTATTACCGTCGGTTTGTGGATAGGTTTTCATCTATAGCAGCCCCATTGACCAGGTTGACCCATAAGAGTGCCCCGTTTAGATGGTCAGACGAGTGTGAGGTGAGCTTTCAGAAGCTCAAGACTGCCTTGACTACGACACCAGTGTTGGTGTTACCTACGGGTTCAGGATCTTATACGGTATATTGTGATGCATCCCGTGTTGGGCTCGGTATAGTATTGATGCAGGATGGCAGGATGATTCCATATTCGCGGCAGTTGAAGGTTCATGAGAAGAATTACCCTCCATGACTTAGAGTTGGCAGCCATTGTTCACGCGCTGAATATCTGGAGGCACTATCTTTACGCCATGTCGTGTGAGGTTTTCACGGATCATCAGAGCTTGCAGTACTTGTTCAAATAGAAGGAGCTCAATTTGAGGCAGAGAAGGTGGTTGGAGCTATTGAAAGACTATGATATCATCATCTTGTATCATCCCGGGAAGGCCAATATGGTGGCCGATGCCTTGAGTAAAAAGTCAGTGAGTATGGAAAGCCTTGCGTACATTCCATTCGGTGAGAGATCGCTTGAATTAGATGTTCAGGCTTTGGCCAATTAGTTCGTAAGGTTGGATGTTTCTGAGCCCAGTCGTGTTCTAGCTTGTACAGGCGTTCGATCTTCATTGTTTGAGCCCATCAGGGAGAGGCAGTATGATGATCCTCATTTACTTGTCCTTAGGGACACAATGCGGCACGATGGTGCCAAGCAGGTTACTGTTGGAGATGATGGATTCCTGAGGATGCAGGGTCATATTTATGTGCCTAATGTGGATGGACTTCATGAGTTGATTCTTGAGGAGGCTCACAGTTCCCAGTATTCTATTCATCCGGGAGCTACCAAGATGTATCAGGACTTGCAACAACATTATTGGTGGAAGAGGATGAAGAAGGATGTAGTTGCACATGTATCTTGGTGTCTAAATTGTCAGCAGGTAAAGTATGAGCATCAGAGGTCGTGTGGTTTGCTTCAGAAGTTAGAGATTCCTGAGTGGAAGTGGGAGCGTATCACTATGGATTTCGTTGTTAGACTCCCACAAACTTAGAAGAAGTTTGATGAAGTTTGAGTCATTTTGGACAGGCTGACCAAGTCAGCACATTTCATTCCTGTGGCAATTACCTATTCTTCAGAGCGGTTGGCAGAGATTTATATCCACGAGATCGTCCGTCTTCACGGTGTGCCCGTGTCTATCATTTTTTATCGAGGTACACAATTCACCTTGTACTTCTAGAGGGCAGTACAATATGAGTTGGGCACGCAGCTTGAGTTGAGCATAACATTTCATCCTCAGACGGACGGACAGTCCGAGCACACTATTCAGATATTGGAGGATATAATCTGCGCTTGTGTAATAGACTTTGGAGGTTTTTGGGATCAGTTCTTGCCGCTTGCGGAGTTTGCCTACAACAACAACTACCATTCGAGCATTCAGATGGCTCCCTATGAGGCATTATACGGTAGGCGGTGCCGATCGCCAGTTGGATGGTTTGAGCGGGGGAAGGCTCGGTTGTTGGGTAAAGATTTGGTACAGGATGCCTTGGATAAGGTCAAGATTATTCAGGATCGACTTCGCATAGCTCAGTCCAGGCAGAAGAGTTATGTTAACCGTAGAATTTGTGATATTGTATTCATGGTTGGAGAGAGACTGTTGCTTTGAGTATCACCCATGAAGGGTGTGATGAGGTTCGGAAAGAAGGGCAAGTTGAGCCCTAGGTATATCGGGCCTTTTGAGATTCTTGAGAGAGTGGGAGAGGTGGCTTACAGGCTTGCGTTGCCACCGGGTTTATCAGCAGTTCATCTGGTGTTCCATGTATCCATGCTCCAGAAATATCACGGCGATCCGTCCAATGTGCTGGATTTCAGCTCTGTCCAGTTGGACATGGATTTGACTTACGAGGAGGAGTCGATTGCTATTCTAGCCCGACAGGTTCGTCAGTTAAGGTCGAAGAGTTATCCTTCAGTCCGAGTGCAATGGATAGGTCAGCCCATCGAGGCAGCTACTTAGGAGTCTGAGTTGGACATGCAGAGTAGATATCCCCACCTTTTGCACCAGCCTAGGTACTTTTCAATGTCCGTTCGAGGACTAACAGTTGTTTTAAAGGTGGAGAATGTGATGACCCGATTGGTCATCTTATGTTTTAGAACCTAATTCTGTGCTTTGAAGCCTTAAATACCTTATTTTATCCTTCCTCGATTTGCGTGCGCAGTCCAGGTATTTTTCCGGAAAGCTTTTATGTTAAAAACTGAGAAAATATAAGTTTTTTGCTTTAAAATCTATTTGAGTTGACTTCGATCAATTTTTTAAGCAAACGGACCTGGATTCGTATTTTAACGGTCCCGGTGGGTCCGTATCATGATTTGGGACTTGGGTGCATGCCCGGAATCGAATTCGGAAGTCCCTAGCCTGACTTATCGGACTTTGTTAAAATTTGAAAGTTTGAAAGCTTAATGACTTTGAAAGTTTGACCAATGTTTGATTTTATTGATACCGGGTCCATATTTTGGTTCCGAAACCCGGTATAGGTCCAATACTATATTTATGACTTGTCTATCAAATTTGGTGAGAAACGGAGTTGCTTTGACGTGATTCGGACGTCCGGTTGTGAAATTAGAAGTTCATGAGTTTTCTTGAAAATTTCTTTTGATTTGATGCTAAATTCTTAGTTCTAGGTATTATTTTGGCAATTTGATCGCACGAGCAAGTTCGTACGATGTTGTTAGACTTGTGTGTATGTTTGGTTTGGAGCCCCGAGGGCTCGGGTGAGTTTCGGATAGGTTACAGAGTGGTTTGGACTTAGAAAACTCAGCCGGTTCTGCAATTTCTGGTAACTGATGTCTGATCTCGCAATTGCGAGATCAGTGTTCGCATTTGCGAACATTCCCCAATCCTGACAGGCTCGCATTTGCGAAGAGTACTTGGGTCAACATAAGTTCGCATTTGCGATCAAGAGTTCGCAATTGCAGGTAGGCCAAAGTTCGCATTTGCGAACAATACTTCGCATTTGCGAAGTGGGGTTGGGGCAGGCTTGGTCGCATTTGCTATCAATTTGGTCGCAAATGCGGAAGATCAATGTTGCATTTGCAAACAAGTCATCACAAATGCAATGAAAGCAGAGATGGGAGGACCTCACTTTTGCGACTGTTTCTTCGCATTTGCGGGGCTCGCAAATGCGACATCTGCAACTGATCAAAATGGGAGTATTGTTGTTCATTCTTCAAATTTTCAAAACAAGAAAACCCTAGAGGCGATTTTTCAAAGAACTCTTTTTCCCCAAATTATTGGTAAGTGATTCTAATCCATTTTCTTTCAATCATTCACTACATTTCCTAAGATTTCAACCTAAAATCTAGTGTTTTCATTGTGGAAATTGGGGGCTTGGGTAGAATTAGGGATTTTTGCAAAATGGGAATTTAGACCTCAAATTGAAGCCAGATTGCAAAACAAATTACATAACCAGGCTCAGGGGTGAATGGGTAATCAGGTTTTGGTCAGAATTTTGGGATTGGACCAAGGGGGTCCGAGGGTTGACTTTTATTGACTTTTTCAATAATGACATAAATTGAATCCTTTGCAATCGTGGGTAGTTCCTAAGGCTTAATTTGAATCGTTTGGTTGGTAATTTGCTAGATTCTATTTGTTCGGAGGCTTGTTTGAAAGGCAAAACTGTGATTGAGCTTTGAGTGGACCTTTGGAGCGAGGTAAGTGTCGTGGTTAACCTTGACTTGAGGGATTACGACTTGTTCGTCTATTTGCTACATGTTTAGATGTTGGGTACAACGTATATGTGAGGTAACGAGTACTTATGCATTGTTGTCGGGTTGAAGCATGCGGGTGAGACTTGTTCCTTGTAGTTTATTGCTTACTTTGATCCTATTATCCATACTTAAACTAGTTACTTACTAAATTGATCGTTCTTACCGTTTTTACGACCTTTTGTGATAATTGAGTATTGATTCCAAAGTTGAGATTGGCATTATGGAACCATTGTTGAAGTAAGGCTTGTTCTTGTTGATTATAACTCCCTACCATTACTTGTTCATTGTTATGTGGTAAGGGAGAGTGTAATGCACGAAGGGTGATGTCGTACCATATTGTGAGTGTAATGCACGAAGGGTGATGCCGTGCCATATTGTGAGTGTAATGCACGAAGGATGATGCCGTGACATATTGTGAGTGTAATGCACAAAGGGTGATGCCGTGCCATATAGTGAGTGTTAATGCACGAAGAGTGATGCCGTGCCATGTTATGAGAGTTAATGCATGAAGGGTGATGCCGTGCCGTATCTATTGATTTACATTGTAAGGTTGAGAGTAAAAGCACGAAGGGTGATTCCGTGCAATTTTCTTTATTGTGTTTAATTGTTTTCACTGGTTAAAGGCATATTGACTGTTCTGGTTATCATTTCCGCTGTATTTCTCATATCTTGCATCCCCTTTAGCATGTCCCCCCCCCCCCCCCAATAATACATGTTTAGTTGTTATTGTTATTTTCTTGTACATATACTGTTATATGCATAGGGTTATTATGTGGGTGTCTTGTCATAGCCTCGTCACTACTTCGTCGAGGTTAGGCTCGAAACTTACGAGTACATGGGGTCGGTTGTACTCTTACTACACTCTGCACTTCTTGTGTTGGCGCAATGAAGGTTTTTCAAGTTCTTTAAGCTTGGTTTGGAGTAGACTTTGGTGTTATCAGGGTCGGATTTTGAATCCGGAAGTGGGAATAGGTCCGTTATGCCATTTCTGACTTGTACACAAAATTTGGCGTAATTCCTAGTTAATTTGATAGGAATCGGACGCGCGTAAGTGTTTCTAGAAGTTCTTGAGTTTCATGATTTAATTCATGTATTTTGATATCCGATCTGTTATTCTAGATGTTATTTCGACGTTTCGATAGCGCGAGCGAGTTCGTATGATGTCTTTAGACTTTTGCTGATGTTTGGTTTGGAGTCCCGAGGGATCAGATGAGTTTCAGACATGTTCCAGAATTATTTTAAATAAAAAATTGACTGCTGGAGTTGCTGGTGCTCAGGTATTGCAATTGTGAACATTTCTTCGCAAAGTATGCTAATTTTGCCTTGGTTCGTAATTGCGAATTTTTCTTCGCATGCAAAGTCTGCGAATTTTGCCTTGGTTCGCAATTGCGAACATTTCTTCGCATTTGCGAAGTTTGCAAATTTTGCCTTGGTTTGCAATTTTGAACATTTCTTTGCATTTGCGATTGTTCGCAAATGCGAACCCTGTATCATAAATACGACATCTGAGGCTGTTATTAAGACTTTATTTCGGGGTTTAGCCCATTCCACTTACATTTTTATTTGGTTGGGCGATATTTTGGAGCTCTTAGAGGCAAGATTTTCATCATCTATTACAAGGTAAGTAATTCCCACATATTATAAGTTAATTACATGGATTCTATAAGGATTTAACATAGAAATTGTGGAAAATTGTGCGATTTTTGGAAGAAAACCTAGAAATGGTATTTTTGGATTTTGACCACGAAATTAGACATGAAATTAGGAATAAATTATATATTTGAGTTCGTGGTGCTAAGGGTAGTGTTTATCTTCAAAATTTTTCGTAATCCAGGCAGGCCGACCCAAGGGTTGACTTTGTTGACTTTTCAAATAGAGATGAGAATTGTTATAAATTGATTAATTAAGAGTTTTTGGGTATACCTAGATTGGTTTGTACATTGTTTGACTAGTTTTGGATTGTTTTGGCTTTGAATTGCGGTGTTAGAGAGGCTTTGGAGCCAATTATTGGAACTTCGGAGCGAGGTAAGTCTCGTGTCTAACCTTGTGAGGGGGAAACTACCCCTAGGTGATGTAATTGTTATGTTCTACTAGTTGTGGGTGCTACGTGCGCACGAGGTGACGAGAGTCCGTACGTAGCTAAAGCATGTTTATGTCTGGGTAGACTTATGACTTTATCATGTAATATTTTAATTGTTTGGACTCATTTTTCTATTTTAATTAATTTAAATTATAACTGAAATTGATTCAGAAACATATATTAGGCCGTGCTTTATCACCTTGAGTTGTTGCCATGATATTTGATAAACGTAAATGGGTATATTCATTATTATGCACTTGTATCTGTGTTGTAAGCATGTGACTCATAATTTGATAAGTTTCTTCTTTTCTTGTGGAGCGGGCCGAACGCCTCGACAACATAATAGATGCATCTATGGTTCATGCCACTCGACCCTTGGCAGTGTACACATTATTTTGGATCGGGCCGAACGACCTCGGCATAATCGTGCGTTATATTGCTAGCAGTCTGAATATTCCCGAGATTACCCTTCCACTGATGCCTGGCATATTATATGGTATTCCTAATTCATTGATACATCTGAGTTGTTGAGATAGAATACGAGACTGAGAAAGATTATATATTTAAAAGAAATTTATGGGAGATTATTTAACTTACAGTTTTACCTCATCATTACTGTTGTGCTTCATATATGCTCATGATTTATCATATTGCTTTATTGGACCTCTAGTAAGGGTTTATGTCGACCCCTCGTCACTACTTCTCCGGGGTTAGGCTAGATACTTACTGGGTATGTGTTGATTTACGTACTCATGCTGCACTTCTGCACTAAATGTGCAGGATCAGACAGGTTCATCTGGTGGTCATCTGGGTGCGTAGGCACAGCTGTTGAGGAGACTTTATAATGAGCTGCATTCCAGGCTATCTCCGTCGTACGATTTACTTATCCTGTCTTATTTACATTCCAGATAAATGTTGTATTATTATTGTACTCCTTAGTAAATGCTCATGCACTTGTGGCACCGGGTTTTGGGGATATTCTAGATGATGCTTACAGATTCTCATATTATTATCACCCTTTATTTTTATGCAATACTAATTATGTATTTACCCGTGATTGTAAAGGTGTAAATTTCCTTAGTTAATAAAATTTATGATTTCGAAAGTAATAAAATGAACATTTAACGTGAGAGTTCACTGTTGGCTTGCCTAACAGCGACGTTGGGCGCCATCACGGCCTATAGTGGGTTTTGGGTCGTGACATGCAACGTAATAGAGACAGTGCTTAGTCAAATGCAAGGAAGGCAGTGTTTAGCCTTATTTAATAATTGAGGCAATGCTTAGCCTCATGCAATGTAATGGAGACAGTGCTTAGTCTCATGCAAGGAAAGGCAGTGCTTATCCTTTTGCAATGATGGAGGCAGTGCTTAGCCTCATGCAAAGAATGGAGATAACGCTTAGTCTCATGCAAGAAAAGGCAATGCTTAGCCTTATTCAATGATGGAGGCAGTGCTTAGACTTATGCAATTATGGAGGCAGTGCTTAGCCTTATGCAAAGAATGAGGGCAGTTCCTAGCCCTATGCAGCGAAAGACGAAGATTAAATATGAGAAATATAGAGATTCTTAGCTTGGCGCATTTGAGCTTGATGACTTCTGTCAGTAAAGATAACATTCTTGTTATGAATTTATGGGCATGCTTGTCATGTTTGTTCTGCCTGCATCCAAATAAAAATCATGAGTTTTTTGGGGGGGAAAGGTTGGTTCGTGCCTTTGATTCTTTATTTCGCCTTTGCTCCTTGTCTTGCTGCCATGTTCGAGTCACTCTGGGTAACATTTTTGATAATGCATAAAAGCAAATAATTTTGTCGAATCAACGAATGTGACACTTTTCAGACATTACAACCTCCTCAACTTGGAATTTTGAGGACCCTCCTCAAATTTCTGCCCCTGTTTAATTACATATTTCTAGCGGTACACTTCTTGGTGATCCTTGACATAATGAGATTTGACAAACTCGAAATCTTTCCCCAGTTTCTGACCACAGAGGGGAATGAAGATTTTATTATGATGTGACCGAACCTACAGGGCTTCCTACGTATCCCCTTTTAAATGGGAATCAGGTCAAGCACAATTCAGGTTACATCAAATAGAAAGTGTAAATATAATCAGAAACATAATATCTCTTGACTACATCTAAATTGATAGGTCTTGGCTATATTTCTCCATCCATCAATGCAAGTATAAACTCTCTTCCTGCCATTACTCAGTGAACCATGTAAGGGCCTTGCCAGTTGGGTGCGAATTTCCCTTTTGCTTCGTCCTAATGCGGGAAGATCCATTTCAACACCAATTGCCCAGGTGTGAATTGCCTTGATCTAACTTATTTTGTTGAAAGACCTTGCCATACTATTCTAGTAGAGTTGGTCATGACACACTACAATCATCCTCTTACCATCAATGAGAGCCAGCTGTTCATACCGACTTCGTATCCATTCCCCATCGCTGAGCTCAGCCTCTTGTATGATTCTTAAGGAAGGAATCTCTACTTCAGCGGGAATAATGAATTTGGTACCATAGACCAGTAGATAGGGGGTTGCCCAAGTAGATGTACGAATTGTGGTGCGTGTACCCAAGCATAGCAAATGGTAGCTTCTTATGCCATTGCTTGTAGTTGTCCACTATTTTGCTCAATATCTTCTTGATGTTCTTATTGGCAGCTTCTACGGTTCCATTTATCTGCAGCATGTATGTTGCAGAGTTCCGATGCTCGATCTTGAATGTTTCACACATATCTTTCATCAGATCATAGTTGATATTGGCGGCATTGTCAGTAATGATTGACTCGTGTACTCTAAATTGACAAACAATACGATCCCGGACAAAATCTATTACGACCTTCTTAATCACAACTTTATAGGAAATGACTTCAACCAATTTTTTGAAGTAATCTATAGCCACCAAAATGAACCCGTGTCCATTTAAAGCAGTTGGTTCAATTTGTATGATAAAATTCATGCCCCAAGTAGAGAAAGGCCAGGGTGAACTCGTTGCATTGAGTTCGTTGGGCGGCACTCGTATCATATCAGCATGTATCTGGCATTGGTGACATTTTTAAACATATTTGATGCAGTCTGTCTCCATGGTCATCCAGAAATACCCTTCTCTTAATATCTTCTTGGCCAAAACGAAATCGTTCATGTAAGGTCCGCAAGTTCCGGCATGTATTTCTTCGAGCAATCTAGATGCCTCCTTGGCATCGACACATCGCAATAATCCCAAATCAAGAGTCCTTATATACAGAATTCCTCCACTATGAAAGAAATGGTTGGCCAATCTTCGAAGCGTGCGCTTCTGAGTGTGTTCATCATTCTCTGGATATTCTCTTTTCTCCAAGTATTCCTTGATATCGTGGAACCATGGATTTCCGTCAAACTCTTCCTCAACATGAGCACAATAAGCTGGCTTCTTATGAATTTCTATTGGGATAGGATCAATGAAATTCTTATCCAGATATTGTATCATGGAAGACAAGGTAGCCAATGCATCTGCAAACTCATTCTGGATCCTTGGAACATGCTTGAATTCTATCTTTGTGACCCTCTTGATCAACTATTGTACACAATGCATGTATGGCAATATTTTAGTGTTCTTGGTAGCCCATTCTCCTAGTACCTTGTGTACCAATAGATTAGAATCTTCGATTACCAACAACTCCTCATGTAGATGGCCAATTTGTGTCCCAAGATGTAGGCCTCACATTCTACCATATTGTTGGTACACGAAAACCTTATCTTTGCGGATACCGGATAATGTTGACCGATTTTTGATACCAGGACATCCCCGAGTCCCACTCCCTTGAAGTTTTCTGCTATGTTAAAAATATCCTCCAACCGTCATACGTTTCGGCAATATCTTCACCTACAAATGACACATTCGCGTCGGGAAAATACATCTTCAATGGTTCGTATTCTCCATCTACAGGGTTATCTTCCAAGTGATTGGCCAATGCTTGCCCCTTGACTGCCTTCTAAGTCACATAAATGATGTCGAACCCACTTAGAAATATCTGCCACTTTGCTAACTTACTTGTGGGCATGGGTTTCTGAAAGATGTATTTCAGCGTATCCATCCTTGATATGAGATATGTAGTGTACGCACAGAAATAATATCTCAACTTCTTGGCTATCCATGTCAAAGCGCAATAGGTGTGCTCTAGTAAAGAATACCGAGCCTCGTAAGGTGTGAACTTCTTGATCAGATAATATATCTGCCTGCTCTTTCCTCCCGGTTTCATCATGTTGCCCCAGAATGCAGCCAAAGGCTCCATCCAACACGGATAGATACAACAACAGAGGTCTTCCTGGTACTGGAGGGACCAACACGGGCGATTTAGATAAGTACTCCTTGATTTTGTCAAAAGCCTTTTGACATTCTTCGGTCCAGCTTGTCGTATCATCTTTCCTCAGCATCTTGAAGATCGACTCACAGATCGTCATTGATCGTGCTATAAAATGGCTGATATAATTGAGGCGTCCTAGAAAACTTATCACATACTTCTTATTCTTTGGCGGTGGCAAGTCCTGAATAGCTTTGATTTTCGACAGGTTTAGCTCAATACCCCAGTAGCTGACGATGAAACCCAGCAACTTCCCAGCAGGGACTCCGAAAGCATATATTGCAAGGTTCAACTTCAAATTATATTTTTCGAAGTCGGTCGGAAAACTTCTTTAGGTCTGTTATGTGATCCGAACTTTTCTTAGATTTGATGATAATATCATCCATGTACACCTCTATTACTTTGTGTATCATATCGTGGACAAGAGTCTCCATGGACCTTATGTATGTAGCCCCAACATTCTTCAAACCAAATGGCATCATTTTATAATAATATATCCCGTATGGTGTGATAAAGGCTGCCTTTTTGGTGTCCTCTTTGTCCTTTCGAATCTAGTGGTATCCTGCGAAGCAATCCACAAAGGATTGGACTTCATGCTTGGCGCAGTTGTCGATCAGTATGTGTATGTTGAGAAATGGGAAATCATCCTTAGGACTTGCTCTGTTCAAATCTCGATAATCAACACACTCATTGACTTTCCCATCTTTCTTTGGAACTGACACAATGTTGGCTAACCAGGTCGGGTATTCGACCACTTGAAGGACCTGGGCTTTGATTTGCTTCGTAACCTCCTCTTTTGTCTTCAGACTCATATCTGGCTTGAATTTTCTGAGCTTCTACTTTACAAGTGGACACATGGGGTTGGTAGGTAGCTTGTGAGCTACTATGGATGTGCTTAACCTAGTCAGCTAGTCGTAGGACCATGCGAAAATATCCTCATATTCCTTTAGAAACCTGATGTATTCTTCCTTATCTTACGGTGATAGATGAATGTTTATATGATTTTCTTTGACTATTTCAGAATCCCCTAAGTTAATTGCCTCAGTTTCCTCCAAGTTGGACTTTGGTTTGTTCTCAAAATTTTTTACTTCTTTGATCATTTCCTGAGGTATTATATCATCTTCCAAATCCTTTGAATCACTTTCCTGATCTTGCATTGTATCATTACATATCACAGTCATATGTTCATCAGGATATGTAATAATTATGCTGAAAAGAATGTAGAAAGATAATAATAAATACGAAACGTAATAATGCATTAATAAAGTTTAAAATTGTCAACAAGTACGACTCAATGGCTCGAGTAATTATTTCAAAACAAAACACTGAAAATGTCTTAAATGCTCAAATATAATTTAAAAATAAGTCATGCTAATTCTACCAGGCTACCCGGGTACTCGGCGATCCCGGAATGGTTCAGTGGTCCAATTCTTAAGAATATCTCCTTCTCCCACTGTCTGAATAGTAAGGTCTTCCTCCTCCTCCTCCTACTCCTCTAAAATTGCACTGCAGTCCATGTCTTCCTCATTCAGAAACAGCTTCCTCATACCGTCCAAATTCTCGTCTTCCTTGGATCCCCAAATCATGTCAGTCTGGTAGAATGTCTGGTGCAACGGTGGTATGGGTTGTTCCAGGGGAAAGTAATCGATGCGCCATGGCGCTGTCCAATCCTTGTACTCTTGCACGGTATATTTATATCCGAGGCCAAAGGTCGTGCCATGATACTATGGTCGTATGGGTTTCGTGATCCCAACCACATCAATATGCTTTCTATCTTATTGCTCCACCATCGATCTTTCTCAATTGTGTTTACTCGCTCAATGCGGTGGTATGTTTCTCCTCCCAATTTCCTCCTATTTTCGATGACTGGCACGGTCTCGTTGGTGTAAATAGGGTTTCTTCCATCTCCATGAATGATCACCTCTTGATGATTCCACTCAAACTTCACAACCTGATGCAGAGTAAAAGCAACTGCCCCAGCTGCATGTATCCATGGTCGTCCTAACAACAGGTTGTAGGTGGCGGATATGTCTAGCACTTGGAATTCACCATCAACCTAGGTCGGGCCCATCTGTAGATCAAGGTTGATTTCTCCGATAGTGGCTCTCTGAGATCCATTGAATGCTTTCACATTCATGCTTCCCATCCGTATCTCATGCAGGCCTTTACCTAATCTTTTCAGAGTGGTCATCGGGCATATATTTAGGCTCGAACCTCCATCTATCAGGACCCTAGTAATGAACTTGTCTTCAAATTGCACAATGATGTGCAATGCTTTGTTGTAACTCAACCCCTCTGGCGGTAACTCATCTTCGCAGAAAGTAATTATGTGACTCTCCAGCACCTGTCCAACCATGTTAGCCATCTCCCCACTTGCTAGTGATACTAGCGGGCACATAAGCTTCGCTTAACACTTTCATCAAGGTATTCTTGTGTGCGTCTGAATTTTGCAACAATGACAAAATGGATATCTGGGCGGGAGTCTTGTTCAGTTGGTCAGCAACGGAATATTCCCCCGCCTGTACCATCCTCCAAAGGTCATTAGTGCCTGTCTCAGCGACATGTGGTTTAGGTACAGTTTCTTTGCTTGTTCCTCCAAGATTCTCAGGTGCGAAAACACTGCCAGTTCTAGTCATACCTTGCACAACACGTGTGTCTTCCATCTTGGATTTTCCTTTTCTTCTTGCCTTCACAACATAATCCCAATGGGATGGCATCAGACCTATAAGATGGTGTGGGAGCTACCATCACAGTGAAAGGTGTAGTTACCTCGACTTCGAATGGTGTTTGGGTTTGCACCACAATCGGTGAGAGGGTGACAGGAGATGTTTTAGGAGCACACCCCTCTCAAATAAGTCTAATGAATCCCTCATGATCCCATTCCTCATCAGTTTATATTAGGTTCGATCCCTCGCCCCTATGATTCGGGAGAGGGTTATTACAGAAATTTGGCGTGGCTTCCTTTTCTTGTATAACCTTGGTGTCAATCAGTGTTTGAATATTGTCCTATAACATGCGGCATTATTCAATGGTATGACCAAATATGTCGGAGTAATAGGCACATGTTTTGTTGGGATTAACCCAATGGGAAGGGTTCTCAACAACAACAACAGGAATAAGGGTGATGTAACTAGCGACCTTTAATCTCTCATACAATTGGGTTATAGGTTCAGCGATTAAAGTATATTATCTGGGAGCTCTGCGGTCAAAGTTTGGTCGTGGCTTTGGGTAGTTTTGGCGGGTGCGTGGAGGTGAATGGTAATGTGCAGGTTGGGTATTATATGTATGGTAGGTGGTGGTATTTTGGAGGTGAGGTTGATATTTAGGTGGAGGTGTTTGGTACGTAAGGGGAGACTTTGGGCCCTGGGCTACCATCACTGCACCCATGTCCTTCTTCTTTAAGATGCCTCCTGATTGCAAGCTTTGTTTGTGCCTTGTAGTGCCTCGAAATTAGTCACCATCCTGCTCTTAATTTCTTCTTCTATCCTTTCTTCTAACTTGATGATGTCTGAGAATATGTGATTCTTGATAATCATCGGCCTTTCATAGTACTGCTGATCTTGAACTCTAACAGAGAACTTGTTCATTTTTTCTTCTTCAAGTGGTGGCATTCCCTTCACGGCCTCTGATCTCCAAGGAGTAGCATACTCACGAAAGGTTTCTGTCCGCTTCTTTTTGAGGTTTTGAATATGTCGCGTTCTCTGTATTGAACCTGAATATGTCCATGAAATATGATTCCATGCTTACCCAATTCGCCCACTTTTTCGGATTCTGACTGATATAACAGTTTCATGCGGATTTGCTCGTTCTTACCCACTCCTACAAGCTTGTCGCAGTTCTCAGATGCACCTTTGGATCACCAGTTCCATCAAACATCTCAAATTTGGGAGGTTTGTAACCCTCCAGCAGTTCTACATCTGTCAGGATATACAAATCTTCGTAGTTTAAACCTTCAACACCCTTCCCACCTTCAACACTCTAGACTCTCCCTGTCAGTTTCTTGAGTTCTTCTTCCATGTTCTGACGAGTGAAAAACACACACTTAAATATGCTCGCTAGTCGAATATAGTATAATATAATATCGTATCCACAAGGATTGGAGTTAAACAATATTATCGTAGTTTGTAGCTAGATTACTATCCAATATAATCAATAATTTAGAATTATGTGATCAAAACTAAAATTAACTAAGAATCTAAAGCTAATTGACGAATGACAATCAAAACAAAAGTAAGCAAGGAAGATATCAATGGGAGAAAATAGGGATTGATTGGATAGGTGCAAGATAAATGTCCGGGATTCAACTCTAATTAATTCACTTCTAATGTTCAAGTGAGTCTCTCGAATTCACTCAATTATTAGTTCAAACATTTAGTAGAAACGCCTCTCTCAATTAAGTCTCAACCTCACAAGATGTACTAAGTTAAGCTCGGTGAAGATATGCAAGAATTCGTAGTGGATTTGTCTTTAGGAGAACCTCTTTCGATTATCCTCCTAACTAGGATTAATCAACAATTCAACTAGCCTCTTTCAATTACTAAGAAGAATTAATGAACTCAACCAACAAGATAATTCAAAGATATCACAAATTATGCCTCTCTCGATTACATGAACATATGAATACAGATGCAACAATTAAATCATCCAAAACAATTAAATACATAAAAACTAGATTTGTAATCCATGAACAAATATCAATACACCAAATCCATCAAACCTTAAAGGGAACTACTCCATATATATGGAGTAATTCATCACAAATATGTTTAAAGTAAAGAAAAACATAAAACGATCCAAACTCGTGTCTTGAGTGAGGATTGAATGCTAAAATCCTTGTGATTTTTCTTCTCCAACTCCTCCTTAGCCTCCTTAGGTCTTAGATGTGTCAAAAATCCAGGAAATAAAATTTTCCATGTATTTATACCAAGTAGGGTCGGGCCCAAACGAAAACACCTTTTCCTACGCGAAATAGGACAATTGCTTTGTAAAATTTGCACAGGCATGCCGCATGGGGCGACGCGCCATGCGGGGCGTTAGTGGGGAAATTAAAAGAGCTAGTTCTGATAGGGAGCAGGGATTTTGTACAGGCACGGCGAGCCATGTGCTGCCCCACGCGCCGCGGTTGTGATGTTTTCTCATAGTACGTATTTTTCTTGCCTTTTTTATATCCAGATGTGGTTCTCGACCCCCGAACACGGTCCCAGATTAATCCCTTGGGCTTTTACTTAGACTTCAAAGCTTCAAATAGCTCGAATTCATTCTGTAACATCTACATAGCTCGGAATCCTCCTACAAGGCATAAAACACACAATTAGTGCAAAATACTAGAGATTGAAGCTCAAAGTCAATTAAAGTGCAGTAATTAGAGTGCAATAAGTGACTAAAATATGAGATTATAGCGTACCATCAACACCCCACACTTAAACCATTGCTTGTCCTCGAGCAGTCAAACTACACTTTATAAAGACAAGACCTTTTTCAAACAACTCTCCTAACTCATTACACCGAGAATATTTAAAATAGATTAAGCACAATAGTGTAACATCTTCACCTCAAGATTTGACTCAAAAGCACCACGCATTATTTATAACCCGCTCACTTACTCTAACATAGAGGTCAATGATATTACCTTTCCTTTGTGAATTCATATGCCCTCACACAACAATAGAGAGTAGTTCCACACACAATACATATTAAGAACAATTAGGAACTCAAGATAGAAAAAATTCACCCACTCTCAGAAATAACATTCATATGCCACCAAAGATGAACCATAGGTTTTCCCAAAGTGTACCACTCTACTAATTGAGCTCATTCAGTCGAGGATCAAGTAGGACTTTAATTGGTTGTAATGTAGGCTGTAAGACGGTAGGATACATTTAGATATAAAAGTGACTACACCTCCCTAAGCACTTTAATACATATACATTAACAATTCAAAAACCCGCACTTATGTCAAACCATAACTCCACCTTCACAATAATTACATCAAGAGTCACCACTATCAACGAATATTTTGCACAACAATACATCATTTTTTTTCAATTCAAGTGGCTCTTACTTTTTCAATACAATGCACCTTTATTCTTATTTCATTAGTTCCGCTCAAAAGCCAAACCAACCACTCCACACTTCACTTTTACAAAGTTCATACCAAATTCAAGTGCTCACGAGAGGTAAAAGTTTCAAATAGATGGTCAATTCAAACAAATGGTTTAAGGCTTGTAATGTGGTTGCCAAAGAATTAGGATTAAAATCTCAAAGGGGTTAACTAAGATATATAACTATTAGGTGGGTAAACATATCATTGGATCAACAAAGAAATGCCTAAATCACTTCCAAGACTGAAAAAAATTACCCTTTCGCTTCGCAAATACACGTGGCAAGTTCTAGACATCAAATACAATACACAAAATACACAAAACCTCACACACACGGCATATAACTCACTCAAGATTGGATCATCAAGACACTCTAGTCAAAGCAGTAAAGCAAAGTTACACTTTAAGACACTTATTTAATCATCAAGAATTGAGCCTAATTGTCACAACTAAAGCACTCACTATTCTCAAGACATAATAAAGTCAAGAGATTTTGCCTTCTATTTAATTCATAGCACAAGATTTCCTACTACTAATAAAAATAAAAACTAACTACACTCGGTTCAAACAAAACCTTGAAAAAGAACTGCCTCACAAACAAATTACCAAGGGGGAATTAGTATACTACCTAAAAAAAGAAAATCTTTTTGTCTTTTTCCTTCGACTTTAATCCCTCAAGAAACCTGTCGAATGAAATCCATCGTCGGGAAAAATCAAAAATTTATTTTTTTTATATAGTTTTTCTAATTTTTTCTATCTCTAACTACTGAAACAACAAAAACTAACTAACACATATACATACAACATGCAAATATCCCCCACCCCACACTTTAAGTTATGGCATGTCCCCATGATACACAATTAGAAAGTATAAGGTAAAGGAAACTTTCCTGAATATCTAGTCGGGGTCTGAGTCGAAGTCGGGCTCCATTCCTCTCACTCGAACTAGTGCACACATCCACGCAGATAACTTCTTCTCAGTCTTCTTGGGGTACACCCCACACTTATCATTCTCACTCGGCGGAGCTTTCTCTTTCGAACTCTTCACTTTCCACTCAATACTTGCAGTTGGCTTCTCCTTTTTAGACCCCATTTCTACATTCATCTCGAAAGTCACCGTCTCCTCACCCACTTTAAGCATGAAATTTCTCTTGTGTATATCTAAGATTCTTCTACCCGTTGCTAAGAATGGTCTTCCTAAGATGAGAGGGACCTCCTTGTTATCCTCCATATTCACCACTATAAAGGCTACATAAAATACAAAGTTATCTACCCGAACTAAGACATCTTCCACTATACCCTGGGGTATTAAAGTTGTTTGGTCTGCGAGCTGCAAAGATATTTGCACCGACATTATCTCTCCAATATCCTTCTCAAGTTTCCTGTAAATAGACAAAGGTATTAGATTAATTGATGCACCAGAATCACATAAAGATTTGTCAAAATTAATAGAGCCTAAAGAGCAAGGTATAGTAAAACTACCTGGATCTCTATACTTTTGTGGGAGTTTGTTTTGCAAGATTACACTGAAATGCTCTATGAGCTTGACTACCAAGGTCTCTTCTGTCTTTCTCTTCTTAGTAAGGATATCCTTCAAGAATTTGGCATAAGCTGGCATTTGTGAGAGAACTTCCGTGAATAGCAAATTTACATTAACCTGTCTTAACATATCTAGAAATCTCTCAAACTGCTTTTCCATCTTTTCTCTATACAACCTTTGGGGAAAGGGTAAAGCAGGTATGTGCTTGATCTCTTCATTAGATTCCTCCATTCTTGAAGTTTCCTCCTTCTTCTTTTTCTCGTCTCCCTTCTGGCCTTTCTTCTTCTTATTAACTCCATTTGTCAGTTGTTCCCCAATTTCTTTCTTAGGTACCACATCTTTTTGGATTGGAGTGGGATCTTTCAATACTTGCCCGCTTCTCAAGGTCACAACATTCACTATTTTTTTTAGGATTTCTCTCAGTATCAGCTGGCAGAGTACATGGGACACTCTCACATAATATTGTTGCAATCTGTCCCACTTGTCTCTCCAAATTTCGAAACCCAGTGCCCAATTCTTTGATAGTTCCCCCGTGAGCGTCCAACCTCTCATCTGTCTTGACAATGAAGTCTTTCATTAGATCTTCTAGACCAGGTTGATTGGACTATTGAGGCTGAAACTGCTGCCTCTGTTGATTTTGGAAGAGTGGAGCTCCTTGTCCCTGAGGTCTGGTGTTGTTTTGCTGCCATGCATTTGCAGTACCCCCAGATGAACTCCATGAAAAACTGGGGCGTCTCTGACCCATTGCATTAAAGTTGTTATTCCCCATAGCATTCACTTCCTCAGTTGAAGCCTGACATTCATGAGTAGGGTGTCCTCTTCCACATATATCACAAACTGTATGAGGCTCACTTTGTATTGTAGCTAAGGTCAGCTTTTGTATTTTTTTAATCCATACCATCAATCTGTACTTATACAGATGTGTTAGCATCAACCTGGTGAACACCTGTCGATCTTTTTCTTTTAGCACTCTTAGAGGGCCACTGATTTGCATTCTCAGATAACTCATCAAGAATATTGACTATCTCCTCTGGTGTCTTCTTCATCAACAAGCCTCTAGCTGCATTGCTCAATGTTCTACGTGAAGCTAGTGTCAATCTATCCCAAAAATCCTGGAGTTGCATCCAGCGTTTAATTCCGCTAAGTTGTCACTTTCGAACTAATTCCTTAAACCTCTCCCAAGCTTTAAACACAATTTCCGCATCTTTTTGGAAAAAGTTATGAATTTCTCGTCTAAACTTGCCCGTCATAGTTGAGGAGAAATATTTATCAAGAAATTTTCTGGTCATATCCTCCCATGTTCTAATTGATCCCTGGGGTAAGCTTCTAAGCCACTGCTTTGCATTATCTTTGAGTGTGAATGGGAATGACCTTAAGTAAACTAGATCCTGTGACACACCATTGTATTGAAAGGTGTTCATAATATCCTCGAAGTCCATGAGATGGTTGTTTTGATCTTTGTTCATCTTCCCTCTGAAGACACAACAGTTTTGAAGAGTTTGGAGCAACTCTTGCTTCAACTCGAAATTGTTAGCTGTAACTGGAGGTGGTCTAATACTTGATAATCCTTGGTTGTAGACCGGTCTAGAATAATCACCAAGTGATCTCCCAGCCCCGGGAGGTATATTTCCAAACTGGTCTGCACCCAAGGGTTGATCCTGAGCAATTCTCTGAGCCCTCTCCTCTTCAAAGACAAGTTGTGCATTTCGAAGAGTTGCTTCTTCAGCATCTCGTGTAGCTTTTTCTCGTTGTTGGGCTGCCTCTCTTGCAGCCAAAACCACATTATCCTCATCTCCAGCCATAATTTCTTTGGTTGAGGTGGCCCAGCCTTCCCTATATTCTAGGGGAGATTTCTTTCCTTCCTCAGTTGTCGTAGTTCTTTCTTAATTTCTAGTTCATATGGTAGCACTTCCTTCCTAGAAGATTGAATCACGCACCAATCTAACCTGTAGTCTGCGCACAGTCAAAGAACACCAAGCGTAAAAAGAGAAAAGTAAAATAAAACAAAAAGAAAAATTCTTGAATTAGCACTAAAAACTATTTCAAGCACTATTTATTGCCAATTCCCAGCAACGACGCCAAAATTTGACGAGCGCAAAACACACACTTAAATATGCTCGCTAGTTGAATATAGTATAATATAATATCGTATCCACAGAGATTGGAGTTAAACAGTATTATCATAGTTTATAGCTAGATTGCTATCCAAGATAATCAACAGTTTAGAATTATGTGATTAAAACTAAAATTAACTAAGAATCTAAAGCTAATTGACGAATGACAATAAAACAAAGTAAGCAAGGAAGATATCAATGGGAGAAAATAGGGATTGATTGGATAGGTGCAAGATAAATCTCTGGGATTCAACCCTAATTAATTCACTTCTAATGTTCAAGTGAGTCTCTCGAATTCACTCAATTATTAGTTCAAACGTTTAGTAGAAACCCATCTCTCGATTAAGTCTCAACGTCACAAGATGAACTAAATTAAGCTCGGTGAAGATATGCAAGAATTCGTAGTGGATTTGTCTTTAGGAGAACCTCTTTCGATTATCCTCCTAACTAGGATTAATCAACAATTCAACTAGCCTCTTTCAATTACTAAGAAGAATTAATGAACTCAACCAACAAGATAATTCAAAGATATCACAAATTATGCCTCTCTCGATTACATGAACATATGAATACAGATGCAATAATTAAATCATCCAAAATGATTCAATACATAAAAACTAGAGTTTTAATCCACAAACAAATATCAATACACCAAATCCATCAAACCATAAAGGGAGCTACTCCATATATATGGAGTAATTCATCACAAATATGTTTAAAGTAAATAAAAATATAAAACGATCCAAAGTCGTGTCTTGAGTGAGGATTGAATGATGAACTCCTTGTGATTTTGCTTCTCCAACTCCTCCTTAGCCTCCTTAGGTCTTAGATGTGTCAAAAGTCTAGGAAATAACATTTTCCCATGTATTTATACCAAGTGGGGTCGGGCCCAAACGAAAACACCTTTTCCTATGCGAAATAGGATAATTGCTCAGTACATTTTACACAGAGGCGTAGCATGGGGCAACGCGCCATGCGGGGAGTTAGTGGGGAAATCTAGAGAGCTAGTTCTGACAAGCAGTAGGGATTTTTTTACAGGTGCAACACACTGGCCCACGCGTCGCGGTTGTGATGTTTTCTCAGAGTACGAATTTTTTTCGACTTTTTGATATCCAGATGTGGTTCTCAACTCCCGAACACGATCCTGCTTAATCCTTTGGGTTTTTACTCAGAGTTCGAAGCTCCAGATAGCTCAAATTTATTCTGTAACATCTACATAGCTCGGAATCCTCTTACAAGACATAAAACACACAATTAGTGCAAAACACTAGCAATTAAATCTCAAACTCAATTAAAATGCAGTAAGCGACTAAAATACGAGATTATAGCCTACCATCATGTTCCGAATAAGCAGGTCCTTCTTGGTCGGCTCATGTATATATAGGGTTTGTTGCGAGGTATGGGGTAAGGTTTCCACATATAACGGGTTACCTTGATGAGTTCCTGGGACTTGGGTATATGTGTGATCATTAATTGAGGTTTGAGGGGATCATGAGTAGTTATTGGTGCGTTTTGAGGAGCGTGATAAGTGGTTGTTTGTGGATATTAGATCGGGTGATGGTGGTGTTGTTGAGGGGTTTGCACTGGTGGTGGGTTAAGGTTCTGGAGAGGTGCAGGATTGTGATACTAGTGCAGTGCGGGAGGATTCACAGCTGTGGGTGGTGGATTATGTTTTTGTGTCTTTTGTGGTGGTGTTTGGTTCTGAGTGGCTGTATTTTGCTAGTTGATGTCGGGAACATTTAAAGTAAGGGAAAGGTTTGCCAAATTTTGGACCTGCTCAAGATCACCCTGTAGCTCCTGGATTTTCTGCTCCAAACGTAAGATAAACTCATTCTGTCCCGGCGTACTTCTCCCGTATGAGGTTTTGACATTCTCTGCCATGGTAGCATTGTCGTTTCGAATACCACTTAAATCATTCATCTTCCCTTTACCTTTGCCTTTACTTTACGGGTCGCTAGGTGGAGGAGGAGGTGGAGGACCTCTGGATCTGATGTGGTATGCTGATGATGTCAGTATGCATAAACCAACTTTTGGGAATGGGAATAATCAAAAGAAATAAAAATAAAAGGTAACCAAGTCAGTAAGACGAAGTAAAAGTGTGTTTGCAATATTTAAACATGTATCACATAAGGTCATGCAATAATTCACGTCCTAACTTTGGGGACCTCATTGTACCTGAGGTAGGCCTAAGAGACACATAGGCTTGGAGAAAATTCATCCCAATGTTTGCTTCATTTCATTAGTGCGAAAATAAGCCAAAATAATCTTTCACTAAATTGACAATAATAATAAATTCACTAATGGCACTAAGCCTTATTACATCGAAATCTAATCTAGAAAGTAGTAAAGGACATTATCTCCTAATCTACTTGGTCCCTGAAGGAACTTCTCCATGCTTGGCTCTCTTGACCCTATCAATCATGTTCCCCATATCGTGCATGTACAGTAGCAAGTAAGCCTTTGCCAGCTTCCCTCTTTCATCATCGTCCATGTCTTGACAATCCCAAAGCCTCTTTCTCATCTTCCATTCCAGCACCATCAATCCTTGCTCAAGATATTCTAACATATCTATTGAATTACTTGCAATCTCCTTCCATTCCCTTATCACATCCATGTTCACTTTATGTTGTTCCAGATGCCTAACTTCCGATTCGAACACCCTTTTGCATAGCCTCTTATAATTCACCTGTGCTTTAGCCACCTCATATATGATCCTAACTTTCAGACTGACACCCGGTTTGACATCCCCAGCTATGTCCAACCATGAGAGATAGTAGTAGATATGACCAGTGTGATACCTGTCTGGCTCAATAGTCTCTCCTTCCATGATGATCTTTTGGTTCCACATGTGTTGCGCTTCAAACTTGAATGTGATGTCATCCCCTTTAAAATATGCCTTATACTAAACCATGTTGGAAACACGAGGTATGACTTATTTCCTTCCAGCTTGCCTCATTACCCTTATAGGAGCATAAGGGTAGATGCCTCATAGCTCGATCAATACTAAGTGAGTAGTTCCTTTCGATCTAATAATGAACTCACTACTAGGAAATCATTCAAACATCCAATGCACTTGCTCGTCTGTCAGATTGCTGAAGAAACGCAACCAACCACATCATTTCCAAGCTTTTTGAACCTGTCTATAATGAATGTCATTTTCTTTGGATGATGACTGGCTATGTAGTCATTCAGTGGCCTTGGTAGAAGCTCTTGGCGATAGTCACCCCTCTGAAAGTGTTCCAGAAGCCAAACTTGCAATAAGAGATTACAACCCTCAAAGTGTCTGGACCTATGCTTGCATCGATCCAGAGCACGGTACATCTCAGCTAAGATCATCGGGATGTCAGTATACTTTTATCCCTATATACCCTCCATTAAGGTCCCAGTGACCATGGTTAAGTGAGTATGAATTCTTCCCCCTTGCTTCGAAAATATCAACAAACCCAATAAGAAGACTATGAAAACATAAAACTGGCGGTGCACCCATCCCAAAGAGGTAATGGCTAGCTCCTCATGATGAAGGTGATATGATTTTCTATGCCCATAACACTCATAGGGAAATTTAAAGGGGATGTATGATTTCTTCAAACATACCTGCTCATCATTCTTCTTAAAACCCAACATCTTCAGAAAATCGCATGGAGTGCGATTCTCTGGCACCAATAGTCCTGGAATATCCCATGGTAACTTGGCGAAACATCCTATTTCTTCCAGGAGAGGAGTCATTTCTATATTGCCAAATCGAAAGATAACTCTCTTCTTGTCCTAGAACATGGTAGCAACCTTAATCAATTATTTATTTGGTTGAATGTTCAGCAAAGATGGCAGGTCACCAAGTACTCTCCTCACATGCTTTCTATCACAGGGTTCAAGGTTTTTCCACCAGTCAATTAGCAAAGGAAGGATATTCTAGACCATATCGAACCTAGGGATTTCGTGCTTCATTTTCTACAAACAAATAAAAGTTAGCCCTTCCTCTCTAGATTCGACTATTTACGCAATAATGATCAACATGTTGACTTATTTTCTCCAAGAAATGCACATAATATGATGGTGTCCTTTAGGATTATGGGACTTTGGATAAGGTTCATCTAAGCAGGTTGGTATGTTAATGATGTCTCAATCCATACTAGGTTTACCATGATGCATGTACATTTCAAATCGAAGTGTGGTTCTAGAAAGGTCTAGACTGGTACTCTCAAGTGGACGACTTGAGAGGGAAGGGCATGGGACCGTTGACTGCACCACTGATCGACTAGTCTACCACAAGTAAGCTTTTCCGGATTTTAAAAAGGGTGATTTAAGGAAAGTGCGAACTCTCATCAAGCGTTGTTATGTTGATAATAAGCACGAGTGGAGTATGATGTGGAGCATGCTTTATGCAAAAATAGTAACATGTTGCCAAGTATTTGCATGATAAAAGTGAAATAAAAACAGTAAATAATATGGTAAAGATGAACATGAGGAGGAAAAGAAGAGAGAGAAAAAAAGAAAGACAAAGAGAGAAGTCAGTTTAACTCATGAAAATGTGAGAGAACGTAATGAAGCAAATAGGGAAATAGGGATAAGACAGTCATGATATAGCAGTCCTAGACAAGATGAAGGAAACGGGGAGATGACGTACATGTCATTGCAATTTAAGCAAATAAACGAAAATAAGGGAGGAGATGTACATGTCATAGCAATTTAAACAAATAAAGGAAGATAAGGGAAGGGATGTACATGTCATCAAATATATCTGTTAATCCACATAAGTCAACTTCGTTATGGTAAGAGCCTAGTATATACTCAGAAGAGTCGCCATGCTGTCGTGCCCCATTTTCTCGTGAAAGTGGGTTTCGATATACGACAACTCTTTTAAATGGGTATTAAAATAGGAGAGTAGCCACCTAACTATTTTGAGGTGAGTTAAGGCACCTATTTGCAAATAACTCTATTTTGACTAGTCTACGACACCAAAGATTGGGTAAGGACTCAAATTACCTCAAAGAGAAGATGTTAGGCACTCTTCGAGGTCCACAACTGTGGGTCCCAGTAGAAGTTTATACTATGTGGGATTATCGGATTATAATTTTCCTAAATTATCATATAAGTGAGGAAGACAAGGAATTTAAAGGTTCAATTATGAACAAGTGTAAAGAAAAACGGGCAAAAATTAAACAATATAGAAAATTAACACAAGTATTTAGAGGTTACAAGGTACAACTTAATTAGTCTACATTCAATGACTAAGTATGAACAATAAACATATAGAGGAGATGGGTCCTATGTATTTTAGCCTAACGGATTACCCTGTGCAATATAAATAATACTTCGCAACTCCCTTAGGATAAGGGTTGCTCATATTATTCAGCGGGCACATATTATCATCTCCTGCTACCCGATTGCTATGTTAAAGTTGTTTACTTAAAGCTCTCTAATTCAATTCTGGAACGTCTCCTATGCGTGCGTTACCCGTCCCATATCTATGGTCCAAGAGGCTTTGGATCTATTATTTAGGTGGTTCTAGACTCTACTTAGGATACTCAAAATGATAAAACTAGGCGCGCATTAAAAACATATAGGAATTCATATAAAGTCAATAAATGGCTCAAGTTGGCCTCCACACATAAGTAGCAAATTGCACGCAGGCGAATTCATACATTAGGCAGTAGAAAGTTTCAAATTAGAACATGTTAAAGTCATTAGGTCCTACAAACATGGTCTCTATGTGAATCTGATTCCCAATATTACACAGGCAGTACTGCAACTTTAGACTAATGTATTGGCAGATCGAAGGTATCGCAGCTCCGATAGGCACGATCTCTAATTGTTTGCGCAATGAGGCAGTAGAACGATCCAAGAATTCCGATTTACCAGTGCTGATTTTATAGGCATGCTTCTTAGGTAGGTGACAATATCCTATAAGCAGGATTTCTAATAGTTAATAATTGAATTTGATTTTATAATACTTTATCCCTATAGGCATGTCATCTAAGTGTGGTAGTACAATGAAGCAACAAAAGTAGTTTATTAATTGATTAAAATCCTACAGTCATGATATCTGGATGAGCAGTGTAATAAAGCAATATAATTGACTGATTGATTGATTAGTTGAAGCCCTATACACATGATATCTAGATTAGTAAAGCATGTGTTATTGCATCCAATAGGCATGTTGTCTAATAATTAAGCAAGAAGTTTAATTCCTATAGGCATGTTGTCTAAGAGCTCACAGTAGTAGACATGGAAAAAGGTGTAGAAAATACTTAAATTTACATGCTTTGAATAGTGTACAAGTATTAGACGAGCTAAGTGAAGTGTGTGTGATTCCTTTAAGCATGATTTCTATGAGTGTGTAGAATAGGAGCACGTTAAACGAATAGCAAACAAAGCAATTAAATCCTATAAGCAACTTTTCTACCCGTTCATATGAGAATTTGAATACCCCGGCCCCATTTTTACTAATTTCCCCATTATTTGTTATCACAAGTCATTACAGGCCCAGATGGAATGATACAAACTCAAATATGAATAATTACATGATGAAAAAACTATTGGCCTAATAGAACAGTGACATTCCCAATACAAAATAACTCAGTGTTATTTTTGGGCCTTCAACAACTTTACTTTCATATGCCCAGTAGACCCAAATCCCAAGCTCATAGGAACAGTAGAGTAAGCCTGAATCCAACACCCAAGTCCAACAACATATATGGCCAAACACCAGGCCCAAATGAATGACTTACACCCCAATTATATGTTAAACTTAACCACACAAGCAACAAACTACTCGTTGAATTAATTAAACAAAGTAAGAAGTACACACACTTAGTTTTTAGGAATGTAACTTACGTTAATTCTCAATAAGACATGTAGACAAGATCAAATGACACATTGGCAGGGCACATATAAGGAAAGTTCGTGTTTGCATTTTTTAGAAGCTAGATGAAAAGATTGATCATCATGGGATAGTAGACCATTTCAAATGAAATTCCAAACAAAGCATGGTCAGAATCTGCCTAAAGTAATTTTTAACCAAAAGGTTTGATCATGAAAGCAAGGAGAATCAATAGAGCATAGCCTAAACATGAAGGTTCTTATATGAAAACCTAATGAAACATCTTAACAGAACAAATTCATGATCGAACAATCACTTGACTAGGCAGGGAAGAACATTAACATGCTAAACATCAGTCACAATAAAAGAGGCATGTCAATTTTCAGAAGTAAGACAAACATGCATCACATACAGCAATAGTTGACCACGTCTAGGAAAAAGCTAGTTGTAAAAGTTTACTCTAAAGATTTAACTAGTACTGGGGAATACAGAGTTGATCATGTCAACAAACATGCAATAGAACATAAATGGCATGAGAACAAGTCGTAATGAATGGTAGAACCACAAAATGTAGCAGGTTAGGCATGGGTGACTTAGCAAAATATTTCCCAGGCTATCATAACAATCCATAACAAGGCGAAGAAGCAAAACTTAGGATTAACCTTAGGCATCAACATAACACAGTAGAATAAACAAGTTTAGGAGAATTAGAAAATCATTCATGCTAGCACATATGCCAAACACATCTCATAACTAGAATCTAGGAAAGTTCAATATCGAGACATAATAAAGACCTTAGAGCAAGTAAAGTTGCAAGCAAAGTGGCGTAGCAGAGCAATGATTCAAAGAGGTTTCAGTGGCATGAATTAGGAGAACATATAATACAACCAAGGAGAATAAAATTGATGTGGCCAAAGAGACTTACCAGTCGCGAATAATCAAACAAACAAATAGGAAGAACAATCTCAGTAGTGCTTCAATGGCAAAGAGAGCAGTAGAACCCCAAAGTTCCCAGTGTATCAGAGTTCCCAAGGGTCTCAGATGAACCCAGGACAATGCTCACACTTAGAGAGGTTAAAATAGTCAGATTCCGGCGGTCTTGGCTTTCGGCCGACCAAAATCGTAGTCTCACAATAATATTGAATAAGTGAAAGAATAGTGGTAGTAACAGTAGTCAAAAATGATAGTCGTTCCTGACCTTAGAAGGGGAACGAGGAAGGGGGTTTATATAGTAGTAGAAATTGAAAGAAAAATATGAAAAACAATCAATTAAGAACAAATAAGGAAAGAGAATATCATATGCAAATTAGAATCAGTAGAGGAGATGGAGAGTCTAAAACCCTAATTGGGTTCAATCGACTGTAAATCAAACTAGGAGTGCAAGACTCGCCTCCTTTCAAGTGTATGTAGACGAAATATCGTCTGAATCCTTAAAGATCGAAGTCAATCAGGCCTGATTTTGAATGGTAGTTCTTGCCAAAAATAGGGCAAGATCTAAGTAACACCACAAACGCGTACACAATAGCGAAGTATCACAAAATATGTTAGTGAATCATGGATTGATTCCATTTTGGGATCGGATTTAGAGATACGGCGGCTAGGGTTCGTGAAGAGGAAGAGAGGAGTAGAGAGAGTGCAAAGGCGGCCGGTTTGGGGGAATGCTCTCTAGGGTTAGGTTTTGGGGATATAAGGAGAATGGAAAATTTTTTATGGGCCGTTGATCATTAAAGATCAATGGCCAAGATCCAATAGAAAACGGGCGGGTTAAATGAACGGGTCATGACCAGGTTTAAGAAGGGGTCATTTGGTTGGGCTGCTGAAGAGAAACAATGAATGGGCTAAGTGTTTGGGCCTGTAATTTGGTCCGAAAATTAGCCCTATATTGGGCTATAAAATTAAATACACAAAAATTATTTAAAATTATTTATAAAAAGTAATTTATAAATAATAAAAATATTACTTATGCAGTAAAATGATTGAAAATAATAACTTAATCTTTAAAAAGTGTAAAATGCTATTTTGGTGTAAATAATGTAATTATGTATAGAATATAGGTTATTATTGTAAAATTATGTAAATAGCTCAATAATACAAATGTAATTATATGAAATAAAGTAAAAATGTTATAAAACATGTATGTGGGTATACATAATATATTTGGATGATTAGGTCATCACAAAATAATTTGAAATAATAATTAAATAAATATTTGAAAAGTTTAAATGCAAGAAATCAATTTTAAAGCCTTAATAATTATGGAACATTATAGAAAATACTTATATGACTCTTGTAAATTGGTGATGATGCAAAAATAATATTTTGAAAGTATATATAATAATTAAAAGATATGAGGGAAAAATTGGTTATATAACTCTCAACTCTGAGTTATTCACTCAATACCTCTCGGTCAAAGAGTGATTTTGCACAATTTGACTTTCTCAAGCCCAAATGGGTATCAAGCTAAATAGTTGATATGAGCTTTAGTCGGTTTTTCCTTATCTCTAATTGAAACCTTTTAATTAGGCTAGTCAAATCCTTAACTAGCCCAATTTCTTGTTAGCCAAGTTTTTCTAGACTAGGTCCCTCTTTCTCAAGTAGAGACCAAGTCAAAAAAGGCATGAATCAATGTTTGCAACCATTAATTCTAAAATTAAAGCATGAACAAGGCTAAATAAGAAACACTCAATCATAATCAAGCATTGAATTAAATACCCATAAGGTTTACACACTAGGGTTGGGTCATAACCCTAGTAAATGTCTAGCTACTCATAATAGAAAATGAAGATAACAAAGAAAGAATACTAAGTAAACTCATAATACAAAATTAAAATAATAAACTATGATGTTTTTGTCCCAACATGATTACAAATTTCCTAAAATAGTAAACTACATTAGCTATAGTTGAGAAAATTTCAAAACTTTACCTAAAAGTGTGATTCCCGTCTATTTATAGTGGCCTAAAATTCGTTGACAAAAATACCCCTCAGGAGGTTCTGCGGTCATATAATTTCATGTGTAGTCCACACATTGCTTGAGTCTGCAAGGAATGGATTTTGCAGCCGCACAATTTGATTTGCGGCGCACAATTCATGTGCGGTCCGCACTTCAGGCAAGGCTTCAGTCTTGATCATTTTGCACACTCTCTGAACTTTTTGACTTTTTGTCAGTGCAGACCATGTTCTGCGACCGCACATATTTTGTGCGGTCCGCACTTATGCTTCAATTACTTCTTGGCTTCTACATCATTTCTGCGGCCGCAGAGAGAATTCTACGGTCCGCACTTGCTTCTGTGGACCGCACTTTTAGTCTATTGCGCCCCTTCTTGCCTTGTGAGTCAGCACACTCCTTTTTGAGTCACATTTCTTCATGTGAGTTCAAATCTCCAATATATCTGCAATTTATACACTTTCATTAGTTTTGGGAATATAAATCAACACTTTCGGACTAAAACAAAAGTAATATGGTACTAATAAATGGTTAAAATCCACACTTATCACTTGGCATTTATATTTTATTTATTAAATACAAGTTAGCATGTGTTTATGTCCTTGCTAGATTATACTTAGTTGTTGAAGTAATTTAGTTTCTGTCAGAATATATTTAGTTATTAAATAATTTAGTACCATGCCAGAGTACATTTAATTCATTAAAGTGATTTTACTTTTTGCTAAAGTGTTTTGCTTTAGATTTTGGTTGGTTATTATGGTACCTCCTTGACGGAGTGTGAGTAATTAGTTTATGAGTTGTGTATGGTGCCTATAAATAGTTTGTTATGGTATATTTGGTTGCTGTTGGTGTAGTTGTGTTATTGGTGACATGGATATTGTTTTGGATAGTCCAATTTACAGAGGAGACTCTACCGAAAGTTTTGAAAATTTAAGGAGTTAGCCAAAATTTGAGTCCCTTGAGAAAGTGAGTAGAGCTAAGAAAATTTAAAATTTTCAAGGACTTATGGAGTGATTGTTGGCTGAAGAATAAGGCCCTAGCAACATTTAAGGACGAATGTTTTTAAGAAGGGAAGATTGCAACATTCCTCAAATCTATAAAAGTTTCAAGACACGCTCAGTATAAATTTATTTTTTTAAATCTTGTCTTGAGTGCAAAAAGAATTATACTTCTATTACATATTTAAACCATTATGATTTACTTTTGAGCTACTTCTCTATTTATAAATAATGTGATATACAAGCAGGGGAATATTAATAATTTTAATATTACTAATTATTAAAAGTGAGTATCATTAAATATTAGTTGGGGGGGATGGGGGGAGGGGCAAGCCTAAAGCCCATAAAGGGTTGTTGGAAGGCAAAAGACTTAAAGCCTTAAACAAAATAGAACGCACGCAGAGCAAAAGGCTTAAAGAATTATACGAAACAGAGGCAGCCTTACTGCATACTCACGCAGGTAATAGAAAGTTCTAGGTTTCTTTAAAAATCACTAGTTCTTGAACTCAAGTATATAAAATTTTCTGTTGTCAATTATCCTACAGTAATAGTAGGTAAGAATTGAATAGTAATTCCCTTCTTTCTCTGTATCTACAGTAAGTTTCATGTTTAGGTGTAAAACTTTAAAATTAATTAAAATACACTGGTTGTTGTAGAATCGATTGTTTGACAGGTATAAATTGGACTGGGGCCTACATATTGGCTTGAAGAGTTTTTAGATGAGTTGATATAACCCTTTACTAAATTTGTTTAACTCATAAAAGCATGCACACAAGGTGTTTGATGAATTACTTAAATAAAAGAGCTAATATTTACTTAATTGGAGCGAGTGAGCACCTATTAACTTAGAATTATTCTAGCTAAAATTTAGGTGATATATTTTGATATATGTGCATAAAGTTTTATAAATCATGAATTTTTATTAATTAGGCAAGCCAACGGTGAACTATCACGTTAATTGTTCATTTTATTACTTTCGAAATCATGAATTTTTATTAAGTAAGGAAATTTACACCTTTAAAATCACGGGTACATCATAATTAGTAATGCATAAAAATAAAAGGTGATAATAATATACAAATCTGTAAGCATCAACTAAAATATCCCAAAATCCATTGTCACAACTAAGGAGTACAATAATAATACATCATATGTCTGGAATATAAATAAGACAGAATAAAGTAAATAGTACGATGGAGACTATATGGGCTGCGATACTGTAACGACCCGACCTGTCGTTTTTAGCATTATAACCATGTTCCCCCATTTACTGCTCAAACTATAATTTACAGTTGTTATTTGGCTTGCCGGGATAATTGGTTCGGATCCGGTGAGGTTTTGGAATGATTTGGAATACTTAGTTCCAAGGTTCAGAATTTAAGTTGAAACGTTGACTGGATGTTGACTTATGTGTAACGACCCCAGAGAATTTTTGCTAAGGAAATTAAGGTTTTGTGGTGCCGAGGTAGATCAATTAGTACAAAGGTTGTAGAAATTTCTCGCGGCGACCTTGCGAGCCGCGGCTCATAATTTTTGGGTTGAACAATACACCGATGTGTAAAGGAAAATTTTGCCCGAAAAAGGGTCATTTCTGCGTCCACTATGCGGTCGCAGAATCACTCTGCGGACCGCATAATGGTCGCAGAGTGGATCAGGAGAGGGGCAAGATTTGAGAAAAATCTGCGGTGCATTATGCGATCGCAAACCTGTTCTGCAGTGCATTATGCGATCGCAGACCTGCTCTGCGGTGCATTATGCTACCGCAGAATAGGTATGCAGGCCGCATAATGACTGCTGACCGGGTCAGTCACGCCCAGTTTTGGAGGCCAAATTATGCGGATGATATGCGGACCACATACCTGTTATGTGATCGCATAACTGCATTGGAGCTTCCATTCTGTTTAATTTTTTACCCGACCCAACTTCGATTTATAGCCCTTGAAGCTCATTTTTTAGCCAAAATCTGACATTTTAGAGAGATGTGAGAGCATTTTAGAGAGATAAAGTAAAGACTTAGTCATTTATCCATCAATTCTTGTTCAAGGTTTGAAGATTTCACAAGGATCTTGCTAGGGCTTCAAAGAGGTAAACATTTCTTTCTCAAATTCTTCAATTTCGGGTTAGAGTAAAGATGGGTAATGAAAAGTATGATTCTTGAGTGTTAGAGTATTATTTATACATACATATACCAATAAGGTTTATGGAAAGATTATTGAGTTCAAATGGGTAAAGATTGTGTTGAAAATGGTAGAAATTTTCTAAGACTTTAATTGAAGATTTGAGTGTCGAGTTGATGTCGGAATTTGGTGAAATTTTATGGTTGGACTCGTGGTTGGATAGGCGTTCATATTTTTTCAATTTTGTCGGGTTACGAGACTGGGCCCCATAGGCGATTTTTGAGTAAATTTCAGATTTTTATTGAAAATTAGTATTTTCTTATGGAATTAATTACAATAATTGATATTGACTGAATCGAATTAATTATGGCTAGATACGAGGCTTTAAGAGGCCAATTCTCGGGGCAAGGGCATAGCGGAATAAAGAATTACACGGTTTGAGGTAAGTAACAGTTTTAAATCTGGTCATGAGGGTATGAAGCCCTAGATTTTGGTATCATGTGATTACTTTAGTGGTGAGGCACATGCTAGGTAACAGGCATGTGGTCGTGCACCGAGGGGATTGTGACTTGGTCCGTCCCGTAAAACTGTAAAGTTGAATAACTTGTTATTAGCTTTATGCTCTCTATGTGTTGTGGAAATTTGACTGTAAGACATGTTAGAAACCATGTTTAGGCTATATGTCGGTGCTGCTGAGACCCACAGAGGTCGTGTACATGTTGAATTATCTGCTAAATTATTGTTTGGTACTCAGTCACAATTTACTTATTTATTGTATCTCAGTCTCTATTGTTCATTATTGATGTATTATATCATTGTTGTTTGGGCTGATTTTATGATTATTGAGAGCCCGAGAGACTGAAGAGATTTAAGATAGGTCGAGGGCCTGATTGTGAGAAATTGATACTATAGCATGTGAGTTGTCCGTGCATCATGTGAGTTGGCCGTACGGATCCAGATATTGATACTATATCATGTGAGTTGTCTGTGCAACACGTGAGTTGGCCCTGCGGATCCGGATATTGATACTATGGCACGTGAGTTGTCCGTGCAGCACGTGAGTTGGCCGTGCAAATTATAGCGCTTGTGCTGTAGGAGCCCCTCCAGAGTCTGTACACCCCCAGTGAGTGCGGGTACACATTGAGTGTGAGTGTTGAGGGCTGAGAGCCGAGTGGTTGAGCTGTTGTGACGAGTTGAGTATCCGTTGCCCTGAGAGGCTGTACTTGCTTTTCATTTGATGTTGCACTTAGTTGCTATTTGTCATTGATGTGAAATTCTCTGAAAGATTTATATCCGGATTACATGAACTTGAGCTGTATAAAATTGATTTGACTTAAACATTTGGAATTGAAAGAATGTCTACTCTCTGCTGGAATTACTGAAAATGAACTATAACTGTGTAGCTCGTCATTATCTTCAGTTCCTTATTTATTATTATTACTTGTTGAGTTAGTTGTACTCATACTACACCCTGCACTTTGTGTGCAGATCCAGGTGTTCCCGGACATAGCGAGTGTTGATTCTCTCACACAGTTGATTTTTCGGAGATTTAGAGGTAGTTGTCGTGTTTCGCAGACCTTGTCTCTTTTTCACTATCTCCTTGTTACTGTATTTGGTCTCAGACTATCATAGACCGTATTTTCCAGACTTGTATTCATATTAGATGCTCATGTACTCAGTCACACCAAGTTTTGGGGAGTGTTCGTATCAGTAATTGTGGGATTTTATATTGTATTTAAATATTATGTTTTCAAACTTAAAGAAAATCAGGGGTTATTGATGTTATCAGCTTGCCTAGTATTGAGATAGGCGCCATCACCACAGGTCAGATTTTGGGTCATGACAAGTTGGTATCAGAGCCTAGGTTACATAGGTCTCACGAGTCATGTGCAGGTCTAGTAGAGTCTTGCGGATCGATACGGAGACGTCTGTACTTATCTTCGAGAGGCTGCCGAACCCTAAGGAAAATTTCACTTTCTTGTATTTTATCGTGCAGAATTGATTTAGATATAAGCATAACTCTTTGAATTCCTTCCACGCATTGTGTATGCGCATATGAGCACTCGGTATCAGCTGTACATCGCCGGCTTGGGATTCTATGAATGAGGTTCAAGATATGTATCCTGTGTTTTGGTGATGGGCCAGTCTGGAGGACTTGAGGCCAGGTTTAGACCGCAGCTTAGGCTCGATAGCTTCAGTTGTAACATGTACATTTGGACTCATATGTCCGATAATGTCTCTACGCGTGGAATTTGTGGCTTGATGAGCGGTGGAATGGCTTTGTGATTAGTATGATGTAACTGCGGGATGTGTTAAGATGATTTGAATGTGACGAGAAGTGTTTCCTTGAAATGTAAAGGAATGCCAGTGGGTGCTTTATTTTTGTTTTGATGTGACGTACAATCTCGAGTTGTGAGTGTATTGAAGGATCTTTCACGTTGTTAAATTGTGGGGAAATTAATTTCTTATGTCTTGTCAATGAGTTTGGACTCAAGAAGAGTAAGTGATTGTGTAGTAATTGTGGTTGCGAATGGGTATTTCTAATGGTGATGGCTCAAGAAAGATGATCTTCAAAAAGGCTTAGAGTCGGTAACATTTTATTAGTTCAGGTGCGGCAGAGATGCCTTTTGATTTGATGGAACAGTCGGGTAGCAAAGTACGAGGGAAGACATGATGAGAAGTGTTTTGCGGTGTTTGAAGTACTAGCAGGTCAAGTAGCAAAAGTATAGGTTGAGAAGTTTCTTAAAGGAGATAGTTTAACCGAAGTAAGAGTGGCAGATTAGCATATGGATTCTGTGGTAGGGTAGTAGCGCGCCTTGAGAAAGTGTAGAATGGTTTGGAATCGTGATAGAATGTGATTTGGCCTACGGACTTTATTTAGAGTGATGGTTACTGTACGAAGAAAGATTGGATATGGCAGAAAGGAGTTTGTTTGAAATGAAGAGGGATGTAAAGATCTGATTATCGTTTCAGGCGCAATATGACTTGAGTTCGGAAGGTATTGTTGAACTTTCAGTTGATGTCAAAAGGGAGAGTGAGGACTTATATAAATGGTGGGCGAGCATGAGCTCAGGAGAATTTACTGATTACGTGGTCGTTGCACCTAGTGCAGTGTCGTTGGAAGATGTCGGTAAGGAATTCCACGAGTGGGTTATTTCTTATGGGCAGTTAGCGGTGACGTGATGTTGATGAAGCTTTTGCGAGGAATATTACTTGCTACCCGGTAAGAGGTCAAGTGTGTGACTGTGGCTGGTGATTCAGAATGTTCATGAAAAGCTTAACAAAAGACTTTGAGAAGTCTGGCGGGTTAACGGTGCGAGATCATGGTAATTGAGAAGGAGAAATCCTTACGGGTTCTAAGTTTATATAATTGCATCTTAAAGCTAAGTGGGGGATCCTGTTATTGACAATTTGATTTCAGGGTTATGTGTTAAATTTTAGTTTTGGTCGAAGTCATACTTGTGGATCAGTTATGACTTGCAGAAATGGAGATCGAGGATGACTTGAGTAAGGAAATTCCTGAATACGGGTTATATGGCACTTTATAGAAATACAAAAATCATGGAATGATAAAATTATTATTTTGAAGAATGTAGTACGCACGAAATATGAATTTGATTGGTGGTGTTAAGGCATGGTTACTTCTTTGGGGGTTGTTGTGCTAATGGGACTTGTGCTTTTCGACCCGTTTGGGCGGAGCAAATTAGATTTGAGCAGAGTGGATGACTCTCGAGAGGGTTCTAATGGATTCAAAATGCATATGTGGCAATTGAAAATGTTTCGAATTTGTATATCACTAGAATCGGTTACTTACATTAGATGGTATCGGGACGTACGGTAATTTTGTATGACTATGGATTTTACATTTTAGTGTAAGAAGGGTAAGAAGAACAATTTTAAATTCGCATAAGCTATTTTCAGAGTGGATGTTTCGGTTGTGTTACTTATGGGGGTGCTTAAGAAGAATACAGTGGTTTATGGGCCTTAGGGCGATGTGGTTTTATGTTAGGATGTCTTGTAGTGAGCTTTGGATAATGATAGAAGTGTTTTGACAAGGAAAAATGTCAACTTAAGGGTAATTCAGAAGAAACTCGGAGAAAATAAGACAAATGGGTAACATGATGGATCAGTATGGTAATGGTATGCTCGGTTATTTTGGTTCTTATGAGGTGGGGATTTACGGGTGTTTTGTGGCAATACTCTCGGATTTGGCAACCTGTGTGTTACACCCTATATTTTCGTACGTAAAAATGCATCGTAAGCAAACTAATGTAGGACCAAAAATGAGATAATATTTAAAAGTATATAAAGTAAGTTAATCATGTTACCTCTGAGGTTACAAATATTTAAGATCATGAACAACAAGTACAAAGAGGGTTGGACAGTTCAGAAGCTAAAGCAATTGAAGAAAATAATGTTTCGTCGAAAGTCGACAAGTTGGGGATGTTATAACATGCACCTTTGGGGTGAGACTAGGGTGCTTAACATGATAAGGACATTATGTTATGATTTATATTAGTCGTATGACATCCGTGTGTTATGTTTTGAAGTCAAGCGAGTTGTGGAACAAAAGTCGATGAAAGTCATCACAAGTTAAATTCATAAGTTTTACTGAAACTTTGGGTCAACTGTAACTGCAATTTTCTCCCAATATACTTAGAGTTATATAGTGTTACACCCATCAAATTAAAGATCTATGAGTCTATTTTCCAACGCATTAAACTGTTTGTCAATACGACATCGGAGTAGAGAGATATGGGCATCTTTGCGATAATGCGCAAGCTGCTAGGTGACAAGTAGGTGTGTCACCTACTTGCTTAAATGAAAGCCCAAAGATGGGCCATTTTGGGTCGTCCAAAGAGGCCTTTTAAAGGCCTATTTTCTTCATATATTAGACTTAAAATAGAGCATAATAATCAGACATATGCTCTGCAAAACAATCCTCCCAAAAGTTTCCCACAAACCCTAATTGATTTTCTCTCCCTTTCAAGTTCTAATTGGAGGTAAAACCTAGAGTTAGAAGAACCAATATAGGAGCTGAGTTATCCAACAAATAAGGTGAGTTTACTGCTCTCTTTCATCCAGTTTTTATTCTGTAAATTCATGGTAAGTCATTCTATACTTGTAAGAACTCACGGGACGGTGATCGGAAGCCGTGAGTTTGAGTTATTCACTTGTAGAGAACTATTTTGTGGACTGTTTTGTGTTGCTGTTGGGCTGTGTGTTTTACTACTGTTTTGTGGAGTTTTGGAGGAGGAAGTGAGTGTAGAAACACCATATAAATGTAGGGTGGTTTGCTGGTCGTTCGTCATAACATTTCTGGGTCGTTTGACACTACCACGGTGGTCATTTTGTGTATGAAGAGATTGGGATGTGTTGGGCTGTTTTGTAGTATTTGATGGTGTATATAGGACTGGAAAATGATGTATATATGTTGTTATTGTTCTGTTCTTGTATTGTTGGTATTAACTTGAATTTGGAGGAAGTAAGGATTATAGGGGAGATGTTGCCCGTTTTAATACAAAATAAGTTTGTCGTTCGTTGTGCGATAGTTGTACCTTTCGTAACTTAACGATAGTATTATTATCATTCTTGTAGATTAAGGTGCAAAGAGGTGAGTTCAACTTGGTGATTGGAAATATTGTGATAACGTATGTTAAGGCTAAGCCCTTCCTTCATTTTGACATGATCTCGTAGCTACATATGTTAATAATGAGACATAAAGAGAAGTTCGTATTCATGAATTTATTCACATTATTCTAGTCTCATAAGTTACAATATTATTCCTTATCGGGACTTCATATTCAGTTTAGTTTTGTCTTTATTCAGTCAAGAGAGCAGAAGGTCTATATATATATACAGTATTATATTATTTTCACCACCATCGAGCTATAATCGGTGGGCAGGCCCCTATTGGGCAACCTCTGATCAGATGGTAAGTTATATATACCGAGCCTACTGTGGCCGAGCGCCTATGAGCGAGCCCAGGATGGCCGAGATACAGAGCCCAGTATGGCCGAGCGCCTATGAGCGAGCCTACTACGGCCGAGCAGTTACACGTACCGAGCCTTATAGGGCCGGACATTTATTTTACTTACTATATTGAAGGAGTTTAGTCACTATCAGCAGGTAAGTATATCTCCAGATCATCTTTGACTCCCAGTTACTTCCAGTTATTATATTATCAGTTCAGTTTCAGTTTTCAGTTATGTTATTGCCTTATATACTCGGTACATTATTTCGTACTGACATCCCTTTTCCGGGGACGCTGCATTTCATGCATGCAGGTTCAGATAGACAGACGGGTAGACCTCTTCTGTAGGTGTTTCCAGAGTTTAGCCTGATCGGTAAGCTCCACATCCTTCGGAGTTATCGGGTCTAGGTTTTTGTGTACATCTTATGTATGTATTTATATATATATTATGGGTAGGTCGGGGCCCTGTTCCGATCACAATATATCTATCAGTAGAGGCTTGTAGACATATCCTGTTGGTTAGTGCAGTATGTTGGGTTTGTAGGCCTGGTATGTATAATTTGGTGGTTTGTCAGCTGTAGTAGCTATGACGGCCTTGTCGGCCTAGCTTTATATTGATGTTTAGTTAGCGCTAGTTTCCATTCAGTTTTATATTTTGCTTCGCAAATTGTCTTGCAAGGTGGCCCCATGGCCAAAGTATGACATTATATGTTCAGAGTCCCTTAGTCGCAATTTGGTACGCCAGGTTAGGTGAGGCACCGGGTGCTGGTCTCGCTCCTAGGTTCGGGGCGTGACAAACTTGGTATCAGAGCAGTTCTGTCCTAGGGAGTCTACAAGCCGTGTCTAGTAGGGTCTTGTTTATAGATGTGTTGTGCACCACATTATATAAGCAGGGAACTGCAGGGCATTTAGGAGTTGGTTACTCTTCTTTGAAATCTAAATCGTGCTATAGAACTGAGTTATAGGAAATTTGAATTAAACTTATGTGTTGGTGTTTTCATGCACAGATGACAGTGACTAGGAAGACTACGGCTAGCCATAGGAGAGATACAATAGCAGGTGAGGGGACCAGCAGGGTACCCCCAGTAGATGGGGCCCAGTCTGAGGCTCAAGGCGAGACCCCTACTCAGCCATTACCGGCTCCTCCACCAACTACGGAGATTCCTAGGGAAACCGCACATCCAGTTCCCCCTCCACTTCCATCAGATCAGGACTTGAGAAGTACGGTGCATTTGTTGACACAGCAACATGCTAGGGCATCAGCTAGTGCAGGAACTTCTGAGGGGTCTGGGAGTTCAAGGGTCCGAGAGTTTATTGCTTTGAGTCCCCCAGAGTTCACGGGGACAGATCAGAGGGAGGACCCGCAGGATTTCATAGATCAGCTTCACAGGATCTTTCGTGTTATGCATGCCACGGAGAAAGAGGCAGTTGAGCTAGCAGCTTTTCGACTCCGAGATATAGCCATCCTTTGGTACGAGGGATGGGAGAGGTCCAGGGGACGTGATGCACCTCCAGCTATTTGGGAGAATTTTTCAGATGCCTTCCTTGACCAGTACTTACCACGGGAGATACGACAGGCTCGAGTCGATCAGTTTCTAGTCCTCAAGCAGGGTAATATGAGTGTTCGAGAGTATAGTCTCCGTTTTGACTCATTGGCCAGATATGCACCATCCATAGTTACCACTATGCGGGACAGGATTCACAGGTTTATAGCAGGGTTAGCCCCAGAGTTAACTGAGGCATGTGCCACCGCTGCATTGCAGGATAGTATGGATATCTCCTGGATTCAGGCATTCGCCCAGAATATAGAAAGGGGTAGGCGTCGGCAGCAGGGTACAGAGAGGGCTGAGCAAGGGCAACGTAAGAGGATGAGATTTCCCAGGTCTCAGGAGCAATCTCAGGGTAGTTATAGGACCCAGTACTTCGGACGGCCACCTAGGCCTCTGCCACCTCAGTTACAGGGTTACAGGTATGACCGCTATACTCAGTCAGGACCAGGTAAGAGCTCACGGGCGTCGGCTTTGCAACGACAGTGAGGTTCTGCGCAGACATGGTCATTTCCTCCGCGGTGTGACATCTGTGGTAGAGGACACTTGGGCCAATGCCGAGCAGGTTCTGATGCTTGTTATACATGTAGGCGTCCGGGGCATATGATGCGAGATTGCCCAAATAGAGATTCTGGGGGGATGGCACAACCAGCGAGTTCAGCAACAGGATCATCTATGTCCGTGCATCCTTCAAGGCGCGAGTCTCAGTCTTCGGCTGGTAGAGGTCGAGGCAGAGGTAGAGGTTCCAGTTCAAGTGGTAATCAGAACCGTATCTATGCTTTAGCGGGTCGACAGGACCAGGAGTCTTCACCAGACGTTGTGACAGGTATATTAACCATTTGCTCTCACGATGCTTATGCTTTGATAGACCCAGGATCTACTTTATCGTATATTACCCCATTTGTCGCGAGGAAGTTTGGTATAGTGCCTGAAATACTAAGTGATCCTTTTGCGGTATCTACACCGGTCGGAGAATCAATTATTGCTAGACGGGTTTACCGAGGTTGTACGGTGACAATTTGTAGTCGTCAGACCTCAGCTGACCTAGTTGAGCTAGAGATGATGGATTTTGATGCTATCATGGGCATGGACTGGTTGGCAGCTTGCTATGCCACAGTTGATTGCCGAGCAAAGGCAGTCAGATTTCATTTTTCGGGTGAGCCAGTCCTTGAATGGGTAGGTAATACACCAACACCCAGAGGTAGGTTTATTTCCTATCTGAAGGCAAGGAAAATGATCGCAAAAGGGTACATTTATCATATTGTGCGAGTTAGAGATGCAGATGCTGAGATACCTACACTTCAGTCTATTCCCGTAGTCAAAGAGTATGCAGATGTGTTTCCAGATGAGCTTCCAGGTCTTCCTCCAGAGCGAGAGATTGATTTTAGCATCGATTTGCTTCCAGGAACTCAACCAATATCCGTCCCTCCGTATAGAATGGCACCTGCCGAATTGAAGGAGTTGAAGGAGCAGTTAAAAGATTTGCTGGAGAAAGGTTACATCAGGCCCAGTACCTCACCTTGGGGTGCACCGGTACTATTTGTGCGAAAGAAAGACGGCTCGTTGAGGATGTGTATCGATTATAGGCAGCTGAACAAGGTAACTATTAAGAATAAGTATCCACTACCAAGGATCGATGACTTGTTTGATCAGTTGCAGGGGGCTAGATGCTTTTCAAAGATAGATTTGAGGTTGGGGTACCACCAGGTCAGAGTTCGGGAAAAAGATATTCCGAAGACAGCCTTTAGGACCCGATATGGCCACTTCGAGTTCCTTGTCATGTCCTTCGGGTTGACTAATGCACCCGCCGTATTTATGGACTTGATGAATAGCCTATTCCGGCCATTTTTAGATCTGTTCGTGATAGTATTTATTGATGACATTCTGGTTTATTCCCGTTCAGAGGATGAGCATGCGGACCATCTGCGAGCGGTACTCCAAACCCTCCGTGATCGTAAGTTATATGCTAAGTTTTCTAAATGTGAGTTCTGGTTGAAGTCTGTAGCATTCTTGGGGCATATTGTATCAGATGAAGGGATAAAGGTGGACACTCAGAAGATTGAGGCCGTGAAATCTTGGCCTAGACCTACCACTCCGACAGAGGTTCGTAGCTTTCTAGGCTTAGCAGGATACTATCGGAGGTTCGTAGAGGGTTTTTCTTCCCTTTCGGCACCATTGACGAAGTTGACACAGAAAGAAACTAAGTTTCAATGGACAGAGGCTTGCGAGCGGAGTTTCCAAGAGCTTAAGAACAGGTTGACCTCAGCTCCAGTTCTAACACTTCCAGAGGGTCTAGAGGGTTATGCCGTGTATTGTGATGCATCAGGTGTCGGGTTAGGATGTGTCCTGATGCAACATGGGAAGGTAATTGCGTATGCTTCAAGGCAGTTGAGGAAGCACGAGAGGAATTATCCGACCCACGACCTCGAGTTAGCTGCGGTTGTCCATGCACTTAAGATATGGCGGCATTATTTATATGGTGTTCATGTTGATGTATTTACTGATCATAAAAGCCTACAATATATCTTCAAGCAGAAAGAGTTGAATTTGCGACAGAGGCGATGGCTTGAGTTATTGAAAGATTACGATGTTAACATTCTCTACCATCCAGGGAAAGCTAATGTTGTAGCAGATGCCTTAAGTCGCCGATCTATGGGTAGCTTAGCACATGTAGAGCCCGAGAAAAGACAATTAGCTAGAGAGATTCATCAATTGGCTTCATTGGGGGTTCGGTTAGTAGATTCTGAGGATGGTGGAGTTTTACTCCAAAACACTACAAAATCATCCCTCATAGCTGAAGTCAAGGAAAGGCAGTACGAGGACCCAGAGTTGGTCGAGTTGAGAGAGCGAGTTCCGCAACAGAAGAAGCCATTGTTAGAGCTCAAGGGAGATGGGGTTCTCAGATACAAGGGTCGTTTGTGTGTTCCAGATGTAGCAGGGCTACGAGACAAGATTATGTCAGAGGCACATTATTCATGGTATTCCATCCATCCTGGATCGACGAAGATGTATCATGACATTAAGGATATGTACTGGTGGAACGATATGAAGAAGAACATTGCTAAGTTTGTTACCCAATGTACTAGTTGCCAGCAAGTGAAGGTAGAGCACCAGAAGCCCGGAGGGCTAATGCAGACTATAGAGATCCCGACATGGAAATGGGAGGCGATAAACATGGACTTTATCACGGGTTTACCTCGTTCTAATCGTAAGTTCGATTCCATATGGGTGATAGTCGATAGGCTCACGAAATCAGCTCACTTCCTACCGGTCAGATCTACATATACAGCAGAAGATTATGCAAAGTTATATATTAAGGAGATAGTGCGGCTACACGGAGTACCAGTTTCTATTATATCTGACCGTGGGGCTTAGTTTACAACACATTTTTGGAGGTCATTTCAGAGAGGTCTAGGGACTCAGGTGAATCTCAGCACAGCTTTTCATCCACAGACAGATGGACAAGCCGAACGCATAATTCAGACGCTCGAGGATATGTTACGAGTATGTGTGTTGGATTTTAAAAGAAGTTGGGATGAACATCTACCTCTTATCGAGTTTGCATATAATAACAGTTACCACTCCAGTATCCAGATGGCTCCGTACGAGGCTTTGTATGGGCGTAAGTGCAGATCTCCTATAGGGTGGTTTGATGTTGGAGAATCTGGGTTACATGGGCCAGACCTGGTTCAGCAGGCCATAGAGAAAGTAAAGGTTATCCGGGAGCGACTGTTGACAGCTCAGAGTCGTCAGAAGTCATATTCTGACGTGCGGCGACGAGACTTAGAGTTCAGGATTAATGACTGGGTATTCTTAAAGGTATCACCTATGAAGGGCGTGATGAGGTTTGGAAAGAAAGGCAAGCTTAGCCCACGGTATATTGGGCCTTATAGGATCATTCGGAGAGTGGGCCAAGTAGCTTATGAGTTAGAGTTGCCCTCAGAATTGGAGTCTGTCTATCCGGTTTTTCACGTATCTATGCTACGGAAGTGCATTGGCGATCCTACCCGAGTGGTGTCCACGGATGATGTACAGATTACAGAGGACTTGTCATACGAGGAAATTCCAGTTGCCATCCTAGACCGACAAATCCGCAAGCTACGAAATAAGGAGGTAGCTTCCGTGAAGGTTTTATGGAGGAGCAAGAATGTAGAAGAGATGATGTGGGAATCAGAGGGAGAAATGAAGTCTAAATACCCCTACCTATTTCAAACTGAAGATATGGTTCGAGATGGGACGCTACAACATAGCTCTATTTAGGCTAGCAGGTCATCAGGTAAGCTTTTATTTTTCACTATCAATATTTATGATTTACGATCGGTGAGGAAAATTGTTGCTATTTATAAAGATTGGTCATGTGTGGCATGCATAGTATGTTTTCTGGCTATGTGCAGGTTGGTTTTAACCTAGTGTACGAAGGATACTCTGGAAAGATTTTCCAAAGTCTCTAAGAGTAAACATTCGAGGACGAATGTTCCCAAGGGGGGAGTGATGTTACACCCTATATTTTCGTACATAAAAATGCATCGTAAGCAAACTAATGTAGGACCAAAAATGAGATAATATTTAAAAGTATATAAAGTAAGTTAATCATGTTACCTCTGAGGTTACAAATATTTAAGATCATGAACAACAAGTACAAAGAGGGTTGGACAGTTCAGAAGCTAAAGCAATTGAAGAAAACAATGTTTCGTCAAAAGTTGACAAGTTGGGAATGTTATAACATGCACCTTTGGGGTGAGACTAGGGTGCTTAACATGGTAAGGACATTATGTTATGATTTATATTAGTCGTATGACATCCGTATGTTATGTTTTGAAGTCAAGCGAGTGGTGGAACAAAAGTCGATGAAAGTCATCACAAGTTACGTTCATAAGTTTTACAGAAACTTTGGGTCAAATGTAACTGCAATTTTCTCCCAATATACTTAGATTTATGGGGTGTTCCACACATCAAATTAAAGATCTATGAGTCTATTTTCCAACGCATTAAACCGTTTGTCAATACGACATCGGAGTAGAGAGATATGGGCATGTTTGCGATACTGCGCAAGCTGCTAGGTGACAAGTAGGTGTGTCACCTACTTGCTTAAATGAAAGCCCAAAGATGGGCCATTTCGGGTCGTCCAAGGAGGCCTTTTAAAGGCCTATTTTCTTCATATATTAGACTTAAAATATAGCATAATAATCAGACATATGCTCTGCAAAACAATCCTCCCAAAAGTTTCCCACAAACCCTAATTGATTTTCTCTCACTTTCAAGTTCTAATTGGAGGTAAAACCTAGAGGTTGAAGAACCAAGATAGGAGCTGAGTTATCCAACAAATAATGTGAGTTTACTGCTCTCTTTCATCCATTTTTTATTCTGTAAATTCATGGTAAGTCGTTCTATACTTGTAAGAACTCACGGGACGGTGATCGGAAGCCGTGAGTTTGAGTTATTCACTTGTAGCGGACTATTTTGTGGACTGTTTTGTGTTGCAATTGGGCTGCATGTTTTACTACTGTTTTGTGGAGTTTTGGAGGAGGAAGTGGGTGTATAAACACCATATAAATGTAGGGTGGTTTTCTGGTCGTTCGTCATAACATTTTCGGGTCGTTTGACACTACCACGGTAGTCGTTTTGTGTATGAAGAGATTGGGATGTCTTGGGCTGTTTTATAGTATTTGATGGTGTATATAGGACTGGAAAACGATGTATATATGTTGTTATTGTTCTGTTATTGTATTGTTGGTGTTAACTTGAATTTGGAGGAAGTAAGGATTATAGGGGAGATGCTGCCCGTTTTAATACAAAATAAGTTTGTCGTTTGTTGTGCGATAGTTGTTCCTTTCGTAACTTAACGATAGTATTATTATCATTCTTGTATATTAAGGTGCGAAGAGGTGAGTTCAACTTGGTGATTGGAAATATTGTGATAAGGTATGTTAAGGCTAAGCCCTTCCTTCATTTTGGCATAATCTCGTAGCTACATGTGTTAATAATGAGACATAAAGAGAAGTTCGTATTCATGAATTTATTCACATTATTCTAGTCTCATTAGTTACAATATTATTCCTTATCGGGACTTCATATTCAGTTTAGTTTTGTCTTTATTCAGTCAAGAGAGCAGAAGGTCTATATATATATACAGTATTATATTATTTTCACCACCATCGAGCTATAATCGGTACAGTATTATACTATTTTCACCACCATCGAGCTATAATCGGTGGGCAGGCCCCTATTGGGCAACCTCTGATCAGATGGTAAGTTATATATACCGAGCCTACTATGGCCGAGCGCCTATGAGCGAGCCCAGGATGGCCGAGATACAGAGCCCAGTATGGCCGAGTGCCTATGAGCGAGCCTACTACGGCCGAGCAGTTACACGTACCGAGCCTTATAGGGCCGGACATTTATTTTATTTACTATATTGAAGGAGTTTAGTCACTATCAGCAGGTAAGTATATCTCCAGATCATCTTTGACTCCCAGTTACTTCCAGTTATTATATTATCAGTTCAGTTTCAGTTTTCAGTTATGTTATTGCCTTATATACTCGGTACATTATTTCGTACTGACGTCCCTTTTCCGGGGACGCTGCATTTCATGCATGCAGGTTCAGATAGACAGACGGGTAGACCTCCTTTGTAGGTGTTTCCAGAGTTTAGCCTGATCGGTAAGCTCCACATCCTTCGGAGTTATTGGGTCTAGGTTTTTGTGTACATCTTATGTATGTATTTATATATATATTATGGGTAGGTCGGGGCCCTATTCCGATCATAATATATCTATCAGTAGAGGCTTGTAGACATATCCTGTTGGTTAGTGCAGTATGTTAGGTTTGTAGGCCTGGTATGTATAATTTGGTGGTTTGTCAGCTGTAGTAGTTATGACGACATTGTCGGCCTAGCTTTATATTGATGTTTAGTTAGCGCTAGTTTCCATTCAGTTTTATATTTTGCTTCGCAAATTGTCTTGCAAGGTGGTCCCATGGCCAAAGTATGACATTATATGTTCAGAGTCCCTTAGTTGCAATTTGGTACGCCAGGTTAGGTGAGGCACCTGGTGCTGGTCTCGCTCCTAGGTTCGGGGCGTGACACTGTGTGGCTTGGTGGAGTTAGAAGAATTCAGTTCTGATAGCTTGGTTATGTGCAAATGAATTTTAAAGTGTTCATGATGGTTTCTACCATGGTTTAAACCGGATATTTTCTACTGGTGTGGGAAATGTGTTGTGTATTATGATTCCTCCCGAAAAGAAGCAAGAGAGAAGTTTCTAACTAATATGGTATGTAATTTGCTGGTGACTCAGAGTTTATAATAAGATTCTCGTGCCTTTCACATGATAGAAGTGATGTGTTGTGCCGGATTTAGATTTACATGTACAAGGTGGCAGTTCATTCTTGAAAGGAAAATCACGAATTTTGGACAGAATGGTCAGTTTTAGATATTTAGATGAATGTTATAACTGCTCGATAATCCCTGAGAAGGGTGCGCATTTCAAAAGGCACATTGTGTTTTGACTTACGGACGTTCATTGGTATTGTAGTACTCACCTGGTTGATAGAGTGTTGATATTCAAATTATTGTTATGTGGCACGGAAGAATTATGAAAGTATTCCTCATGGGAAGATCGTGAATGGAAGATGTGTTAGTCATTCTAGTGCTGAAGTTGGGAACAGTTATGGTGATTCATGTGTTTGATGAATTTGGAGACTGGGAGTTCTCAGAAGTATATTATTTTGGGTTGCGGCCTGTTTGAGGTGAGTATTTTATTTTAACTCAGTGGAGGCACTAGTTGCGTTAACTATTTGTGATAGCTATGCGCTATGAGTGCGTATATATGTGAGATTTGAGCTCATGTGCGGTCATTAGAGCAAGTATTAATACTTGGAAGAATGCTTAGTCTATAATATGCCTAGAGTTAACTGTTAAGCATAAAGTTATAACATTTCCCTTATTTGTACCTTTGTTGAGAACTATCTGGGCTACATTTGAGGTTACAAAGAGGATAGTTCCCCTGAATAAACGGGGTAGTTACTATTTCTGCGTTAACTTACCGATTTGAAGTGTGATAGCAGACTTTGCACATGCTTACACTATGGCGTGCTATTTATACCAGTCCAGGAGCATGAGAATCTTATTTCATTATCATATACACGGGTACTAGTTTAATTTCTCGTGTATGATATGCTGGGACGGAAGGCCTGTGACCATGCCAGGCGATTTATATTATTGGCACGTGAGTTGTCTATGCTATGTGTGGGAATTCTATTTCTATGATAATTTATCTGATTTATTAATTTCCTTCCTCTTCAATTGTGCATATGCACCTACGGTTATCCCCTTCATGAAATTTGAGGAGTTGGTTGTAACATTGTGGTTGTGGTGGTGCTTGTTGAACTTGCAATATGGTTCTCTTCCTTGATACATCTCCCATATTTAGGTACACAGATTGCGCAGTTGTGGCTTGTGTTATATTGATGTGGTGTGTATGTGGGATAGTTGCGTTTAATAATATAAGGTCATTGGACCTAGAATAGGTACTATCAGGCTTGATTATGGTATATTCGGGAGGATAATATTGAAAGTAGGCTTAGGGGAGGATTATGATTCTGGTTGAGGCGAGAGAGCTCCGTGGCTAGTTGATCTGATGAGTGATTATGAGTTTTTGATTGTTTCTTTCATCATTGACAGTGTATAAGGGTTTCAGAATGAGGTTATGTTGACTGCGGGGTTTTATACTAGTACTTGGTTGGTTTTGAGTAGTTACTGTGATCAGAGATGGTGTTACGAGTATGCGAGTTGTGTAGTATGTTATGCTATTGTATCTGGGATTATGGTTATGGCTGGGTACAACTTGTTCAGGCTTATACAGTGTGTAAATGTAAGATTCGTGTCGTGAAAAGAAATTCTGAAGGATGGGAATTGAATTCCAAGGTTTTGGGGCTAAGGCTAAATTAAGGATTTTTAGTTGTATTGCGTTGTCAGGCCTATGTGGAATAGGGTGATGTGGGATCACCCCCGGGTATGCGAGTGGTAAGATGGAATAGTGATTTGATGGCTTGGAACAACTCTCGGCACATTCGGGGATGAACGTATATTTAAGTGGGGGAGATTGTAATGACCCGACCGGTCATTTTTAGCATTATAACCCCATTCCCCCATTTACTGCTCAAAATTGTGATTTACGGTTGTTATTTGGCTTGCCGGGGTAATTGGTTCGGGTCCGGTGAGGTTTTGGAATGATTTTGAACACTTAGTTCCAAGGTTCATAATTTAAGTTGAAAGATTGACTGGATGTTGACTTATGTGTAACGACCCCGGAGAATTATTGCTAAGGAAATTAAGGTTTTATGGTGACGAGGTAGATCAATTAGTACAAAGGTTGTAGAAATTTCTCGCGACGACCTTGCGAGCCGCAGCTCAGACTTTTTGGGTTGAACAATACACCGATGTGTAAAGGAAAATTTTGCCGAAAAAAGGGTCACTTCTGCGACCACTATGCGGTCGCAGAATCATTCTGCGGACTGCATAATGGTCGCAGAGTGGATCAGGAGAGGGGCAAGATTTGAGAAAAATCTACGGTGCATTATGCGACCGCAGAACATATATGCAGGCCGCATAATGACCGCATACCGGGTCAGTCACGTCCAATTTTGGAGGCCAAATTATGCGGCCGATATGCGGACCGCATACCTGTTATGCGATCGCATAACTGCGTTGGAACTTCCATTCTTTCTAATTTTTGACATGATCTAACTTCGATTTATAGCCCTTGAAGCTCAGTTTTGAGCCAAAATCTGATATTTTAGAGAGAAGTGAGAGCATTTTAGAGAGAGAAAGTGAAGATTTAGTCATTTATCCATCAATTCTTGTTCAAGGTTTGAAGATTTTACAAGGATCTTTCTAGGGCTTCAAAGAAGTAAGAATTTCTTTTCCCAATTCTTCAATTTCGGGTTGGAGTAAAGATGGGTAATTAAAAGTATGATTCTTGAGTGTTAGAGTATTACTTATACATACACATGCCAATAAGGTTTATGGAGAGATTATTGAGTTCAAATGGGTAAAGATCGGATTGAAAATGGTAGGAATCTTCAAAGACTTTAATTGAATATTTGAGGGACGAGTTGATTTCGGAATTTGGTGAAATTTGTATGGTTGGACTCGTGGTTGGATGGGCGTTCATATTTTGTAAATTTTGTCTCGTTCCGAGACTAGGCCCTATAGGTGATTTTTGAGTGAATTTTGGATTTTATTGGAAAATTAGTATTTCCTTATGGAATTAATTACAATAATTGGTATTGACTGAATCGAATTAATTGTGGCTAGATACGAGGCTTTTAGAGGCCAATTCTCGGGGCAAGGGCATAGCAGAATAAAGAATTACATAGTTTGAGGTAAGTAACAGTTTTAAATTTGGTCCTGAGGGTATGAAACCCCGGATTTTTGTATCATATGATTACTTTGGAGGTGACGCACATGCTAGGTGACGGGCGTGTGGGCATGCACCGAGGGGATTGTGACTTGGTCCGCCCCGTGAAACTGTAAAGTTGAATAACTTGTTATTAGCTATATGCTCTCTATGTGTTGTGGAAATTTGACTGTAAGACATGTTAGAAACCATGTTTAGGCTATATGTTGGTACTGCTGGGACCCACAGAGGTCGTGTACATGTTGAATTATCTGCTAATTGTTGTTTGGTACTCAGTCATAGTTTACTTGTTTATTTTATCTCAGTCTCTATTGTTCATTATTGATGCATCATATCATTGTTGTTTGGGATGATTTTATGATTATTGAGAGCCCGAGAGACTGGAGAGATTTATGACAGGTCGAGGGCCTAATTGTGAGATATTGATACTATAGCACGTGAGTTGTCTGTGCATCATGTGAGTTGGCCGTGCGGATCCAGATATTGATACTATAGCATGTGAGTTGTCCATGCAACACGTGAGTTGGCCATGCGGATCCGGATATTGATACTATGGCACGTGAGTTGTCCGTGCAGCACGTGAGTTGGCCATGCAAATTATAGCGCTTGTGCTGTAAGAGCCCCTCCAGAGTCTGTACACCCCCAGTGAGCGCGGGTACACATTGAGTGTGAGTGTTGAGGGCTGAGAGCCGAGTGGTTGAGCTGTTGTGACGAGTTGAGTATCCGTTGCCCTGAGAGGCTGTACTTGCGTTTCATTTGATGTTGCACTTAGTTGCTATTTGTCATTGATGTGAAATTCTCTGAAAGATTTATATCCGGATTACATGAACTTGAGCTATATAAAATTGATTTGACTTAAACTTTTGGAATTGAAAGCATGTCTACTCTCTGCTGGAATTACTGAAAATGAACTATAACTGTGTAGCTCGTCATTATCTTCAGTTCCTTATTTATTATTGTTACTTGCTGAGTTGGTTGTACTTATACTACATCCTGCACTTCGTGTGCACATCCAGGTGTTCCCGGACATAGCGGGTGTTGATTATCTTACACAGTTGATTTTTCGGAGATTTAGAGGTAGTTGTTGTGTTTCGCAGACCTTGTCTCTTTTTCACTATCTCCTTGTTACTGTATTTGATCTCAGACTATCATAGACCGTATTTTCCAGATTTGTATTCATATTAGATGCTCATGTACTCAGTGACACCAGGTTTTGGGGAGTGTTCGTATCAGTATTTGTGGGATTTTTATTATATTTAAATATTATATTTTCAAACTTAAAGGAAATCGAGGGTTTTTGATGTTATCGGCTTGCCTAGTATTGAGATAGGCGCCATCACGACAGGTCAAATTTTGGGTCATTACAGATACGCAGCCTGGAATGTAGCTCACCATAAAGTCTCCTCAGCAGCTGCGCCTACGCACCAAGATGTCCACCAAATGAACCTGTTAGATCCTGCACATTTAATGCAGAAGTGAAGCATCAGTACGTAAATAAACGCATATCCAGTAAGTATCTAGCCTAACCCCGGAGAAGTAGTGACGAGGGGTCGACATCGACATTTACTAGAGGTCCAATAAAGCAGTATGATAAATCGTAAACATATATAAAGCACAATAGTAATAATGGGGTAAAACTGTAATTTACATAATTTTCCAAAATTTCTTTTAAAGATATAAATTTCTCAATCTCGTATTCTATCTCAACAGCTCAGATATATCAAGTGCCAGTATCAAACGGATAAAGACTACCAAATAAAATGCCAGGCATTATTAGAAGGAAAATCTCGTGAATATTCGGATTGCTAGCGATATAACGCACAATTATGCCTAGGTCGTACGACCCGATCCAAAGTGGTGTGTACTCTACCGAGGGTTGACCGGCACGAACCATAGATGCTTCTCAATATACTGCCGAGGCGTTTGACCCGCTCCAGAAGAAAGGAAGGAACTTATCAAATTACGAGACACGTACTTACAATACAATACATGAGCATAAGGTGTATATACCCTTTACCTTTTATAAGATATTTTTCCACAACTCAAGGTGATAAGGCTCGACCTATATATATTCCTAAATCAATTTCAATTATAAATTCACTTAACTAAGCTAGAAAAATGAGTTCAAGTAATTAAAATATTACATAATTGAGTTCTAAGTCTACCCAGACATAAACATGCTTTAGCTACGTACGGACTCTCATCACATCATACGTATGTAGCGCCCACAACTAGTAGCACATAATAATCACATCACCTAGGGGTAGTTTCGCCCTCACGAGGTTAGGCAGGAGACTTACCTCGCTCTGAAATTCCATAACCGGCTCTAACCATATCTAACACCTCAAACCAATGACCATCGATCCGAAACTAGTCAAACAATGTGCAAATCAATCAAAATATACTCAAATACGTATAATTTAACAATTTAGAATGATTCTCAACTCCGCCCGAAAAGTTAACAAGGTCAAACCTCAGGCCCACGTACCTAGATTATGAAAGTTTTCGATGATGAACATTACCCATGACACCACGAACTCAAATATATAGTTTACTCCTAATTCCACGTCCAATTTCGTGGTCAAAATCCAAGAATACCAAATTTTAGGTTTTCTCATAAAATCCTGCAATTTCCACAAATGTTCATGTTTAAATCTATACAACTCATGTATTTAACTTGCAATAAGTAGGAAATCACTTACCTCGAGATTGATAAAGAAAATCTCCCTTCCAAGAGCTCCAAAGTTAGCCAACCCAAGTGAAAATTGGGAGAAATGAGCCAAGTCCCAAATTAAATCCATGTTCTGCCCAGGTCCTACACGATCGCGAAGAACAAAATTCATTGCCCTCCAAAATGGCCTACGCGAACGCAGACAACTAGTCGCAAACGCGATGTTCTGCAACCCAAACCTACGCAATCGCGGACAGCATCATGTGATCGCGATAAACGACGCATGGAAATTCCCATGCCTTCCCTTCCTTCTTCGCGAACGTGTCTCCTCTCACGCGTTCGCATAGCACAACCCTTCCAAGCTTTGTGATCGCAACCTTAATTTTGCGAACGCGTAGAACAAATGCTCACCCGCCAAACTTGACCCTTCGCGATCGCAGCCCTCTCCTCGCGATCGCAGAAGAGGAAACCAGATGCCCAGAAACTTGCAATTCAACAAAGTCCAAAATGAGTCAGAACTTGATTCGAAACACACCCGAGGCCCTTGGGATTCCTTCCAATCACACCAGCAAGTCTGAAAACATAACACAGACTTACTCGAGGCCTCAAATCACGCCAAACAAAATCAAAATTATGAATCGATGATCGAAACCTTCTTTCAACTTTCAAGCATTCAAACTTTGACAAACGCGTCCGATTCATACTTAAACATTCCGGAATGATGCCAAACTTTACACACAAGTCACAAATCATGATACGAACCTATTCCAAGGCTCGAAACCCCAAATAGATATCGATAACACCAGAATTCACTTCAAATCAAACTTAGGAAATTCTTAAACTTTAAAAATATCAACTTTCAATAATAAGCGCCGAAATGCTCCTAGACCACCCGATACTCAACTCGAACATACTCCCAAGTCCGAAATCAAAGTACGAACCTATTTGAACATTCAAATGCCGATTCCGAGGTTGTTTACTCAAAAGTCAAACCTTAGTTAACTTTTCCAACTTAAAACTTCCAAATTTAGTATTTCTGTCTGAATCAAATCTGAACTTGAAGTGAAGCTACTCAAGGCCTCAAACCATTGAACGATGTGCTAGAGCTCAAAATGACCGGTCGGGTCATTACATTCACCCCCACTTAAACATACGTTCATCCTTGAATGTGCCAAGAATAGTTCCAGAGTTGCCTAAAATCATTGTTGAACACCTCGCGCACCTGCTTGTGCGATCACAATCCATGTGAGCACATTTGCTCGAGCCATACTGAAGATCCTCCATTTAACCTTAGCTAACAAGACTTAGAACCAAATTCCAACATCCAGAATTCTCCACGAGACCCGATTCTAACATACGATCACTGCATCAATTACTACACACTGTGCCAAAACATGATCATGCACCTATGCTGAAATCACACCATGCACCACATAAGTCGTTTGCCCATAATAACATCCCCAGACCTCAATAGCTACAATTTTACGAATCTGATGCCTACAATACACCTTATAACACATATAATCCCTGTTCTAACTCTCGCAATACTGCCACGACGAAAGAAAAGTGTAGAAATTGATAACCACCTGCCAAATCAATAATTTATGGTGTCTCTCCACCTGACAAGATCCATTAACTCATTCTGAACTGAATAATGTTATCTTCTCTTTAATATACCCTACATAATTTTGATCGCACTGATCTTAGGTCCAATAACCTTTTCTCACCCAGTACAAACTGCTCGGACAATAAGCCACCTAAAACACCGTCTAAAATCTCATACGCCGCCATCAAAGCGCCAACAAGATACAACTCAAATATGACCCATAGGGAAGAACGAACTCTGGCAAACAACTATCCAGCCCGCGTAACGAATAAAACGGCCAAACCGATGTTATGGCTCCATCTTAGAGATGAGAAACAAGGCACACAAAATAAGTATAAGGAACAGTAATTAACATCTCACTATTGCGGCGTGCAACCCAATCCACACAATATACCTTTGGCGGCATGCTACCCGATCCGAACAATATACCCGTGGCGGCGTGCCACTCGATCCATACATAACAATTAATAAGGAACCACCTATCAAGCCAAAATGTTTATACTTACCAAATGCCCAAATATCGACCACAAGCATGCCAAGTGCATGAATACAACCCTGGGGAGACAACTAGCGCCATGCGCTACCAAAAACACGACTACGGTACAGTAAATGGCCTGCATCTCGAGATCCATCTTACTCATATAACACCACAAGCTATACGGAATCACAATACATGTGTGAATAATCAAGTTGTCTCACAACCCACATGTCACAATAGAGTATTACATGGAATAGCTGACAATGGGAATAACATCCAACGCCCGAAGACTCTTTTGTAAGCAATGCTATGATGAATGAGCACATCCGAAGTGACGTAGAGAACACATTCACATTAGACGCACCAAGGGACCTCATGCCAATCCTGATCATACCATACTGGCCAACAACCTTTCAAAGATCCATAATGACCCTATTCATGACACATACGAGCGACCGTCCAATCTAGAACAAAATCCCACAGTCCATGACCAAAGGAATAGAGCATCTTTCAGGCATAAACTCTCACATTAGAGATAGTACCCGAATCTCCATACTTGGATTCAATCTTTAACAATCAAGTGACTAACATGTCATACTTATACAATTTTCCCGTGGGATAAGCTCCCATGACCTTCCGTACCAGGTAGCAAAGTCTGCACCTCCATACCACCAACCGTACTAATTCTGTAAAGCAAATCAAGAATTTGCAAATCAATACACAATGCCTCTTACACAGGACACCATTCTCAGTCCACATTAAGATGGCGTCGACATACTCTGAACATCTAAAATCATCCCTGCTCATCCGAGCTCGTGACATCCTAATCAACATCGAGCCGCAACCTTGATCCTCAACTTCCAATTCTCATGCCGCTCAGTGTACCTATCATGCCTCTATGCGAGAGTACAAGAATGCATCAAAACCCCTGAACTACTAGTTAAATAAACACTTCATTGGCAAGAAACCTTTCACTTAACTTATTTCAGAAGACAAATTGCAACAAACAACCAACTTCTCATAACTGCGAAAGACATAGAACTCAAGTCGTGGTCTAAGCCGCCATAACTATTCTGCGATCCATTTACACATAACAAGGTCATCATAATCAAATACCTCCAATCGATCAAATTGCGGTGGCTATCAAGCCCGCACATACAGCCACTGATCACCTGTATAGCTTAACACACCGAAGAAACTGACCATTTTCCAACCCCATGCTAATTCAAACCATTACTAACTGACTCCACTTCTTCCAATTTACTCTTGACTTGCCTTAGAAATAATAATATCTCCATTCAAAAACATAACGAAAGTCAATCAACACTCATCCCGAATGACCCAAATCACGAGATCACATCGTCTCAAAACCCATGAACCATATCATACCCCCCTCATGCGCACAATAGCATCTCCAACTAGTACACCCATTCTGAAAGACCCTCCACGAATCCGAAGTTGTTTCTCCCATTTCTCCAATACTGCCCTGCTGACCCGATGGTAACATAGAAAATTCCCTAAGTATTCTTCACACTCTACTGCAAAATCCCGGTCTTCAGCCACATAATGAATCCAAAATCCTTAGACACTGCGCTTGCATTCTTGAACCCATTAGAACCATTGTTGAGAGTCACCCACTCTGACTTGGTCCCGAATAGAAAACCAAACTCTAGTGCGTTGTTAGCACATGAACACTTATAAAGAAGAAACTGAATGAATTCTTTTAATTGTACATCAAATCCATAGGAAGCATAAACTCTGAGTCTTCCCAAAACCTATACATGAATCGATAAGGCAAAATATAGCACACATTCATCAAGTTCTTTGCTCGAATTACCCATGATGTTTTCTTTTCTTGGTCATAAATAGTCCATCAATGTACAGATAACCAGAAACCGCATAAGCAAATAACCACATGACCCAATCGTAGACCGTGGGCTCCCCACTTAGCTTTAAGCTACAATCATATAAATCAGTAACCCACAATAACTCCTCCTTCTCAATTACCATGATCTCGCACTATTAACCCACAAAATTCTTGCAATCCCATGTTAAACTTCTCATAAAACATTCTGAATTATCAGCCACAATCGCACATTCGACCTCCTGATAGTCGTACAATCTTCTTCAAGCGATCCAAGCTCACATCCCAGTACATGCCTCCCGATGTGTAGAAAGTAGAACCCTTCATGGGAACGTCATCCACAATCACACAACCGCCAATCCGCTCACAGGAGATAGCCCACCTGTGGAATTCCATACCGACATCTTCCAACGATGCTGCACTGGGTACAACTACCATAAAATCAGTAAAACCTCCTAAGCTCATACTCGTCCGCCAGCTGTAAGAGTCTGTTCATTCCCCATTGACATCAACTGAAAGTCCGACAATATATTTCAAACTCGAAGTCACGTCGCATCCCATAACGATAATCAAGCTTTTACGCCGCTCTTCATTCCAAGCAAACTCCTCTCTATCATATTTAATCTTCCTCAGTACAGTAGCCACCGTCCTAAATAAAATTTATAGACTTAGTCATTGTCCACCATGATCCCCAAATCGCTCTAAACTTCCTTAAAGTATGTGGTTGTCCTACCATTGGATCCATACGCTACTATGCCACTCCCACTTCGATAAACACATCTCCTTAAGTAACTTCTCGGCCTCTATTGTTCATACTTGACTTGATAGCAATTTAACCACCGCGAGACACCATGTCCTTCCTCCTCCTTTGTTTCCAAAAGGCTGCCTCAAATCATAATCATCTTTGTACCACCCGAATGGGTAAATTGGCACCAACTCTAAGACTCTATAAAGATCATCTCTCTCGAGCCATCAACATTAGAAACATAGATTCGACCCTGAAGCCGCCATACACTACCATCTCTGACAACCGCTTCTTAGGCACCATTTCACAACACCCTACCCCAAAGGAAAATCAAAGAAGACCATAACACCGACGAGCCTTAATGCATTCAAACAAGGACGACAACAACACATCACAAATGAGAATTCCACCACGCTCGAAAATATCAAGTCTCATTACTCCATCAACCAAAGCCCGAACATCCATAGTCCGATTGCCTTTCCTCCGCTGGAATTAAATGTCGAACCTCTAAATCATGAACCGAGAAATCCTCATTGTGAGTCATTTACTGTCGTGAGCCATACATGAGAAACCTACCATCCAAAATAACACAACACGATAACAACGCACGAACATCAAAACAATCTGTGCATAGCCTCAAAACCATAGGCAATACTGATACATGGTTGAGACGACAAAAAATCCTTCCACAAGACGACGATAATAACTCGCTCGAATACGCAGGGAGAAACATCCTGCACCACTTCTGCAGTACCACTACAACTCCTCGATGCCCAATTGATACCAAATGCTCCACGTCGCAAAAGATTGAATAGGAAGGAAATTAAGGCATAAGCTTCAATGGAATCAATCGTACAATGAGGAATCAAGAAGGGAAGTGCTCCAAACAGCAATGTAGCTTCTCAAAGATAAGTACAGATGTCTCTGTACCGATCCGCCAGACTCTACTAAACTTGCTCATGACTCATGAGACCCAAGTGTACCTAGAGCTCCGATACAAAGCCATCACGACCCAAAACCCACTATAGGCCGTTGACAAGATCGAAACACACACTTAAATTATGCTCGCTAGTCAAAGATAGTATAGTATAATATCGTATCCACAGGGATTAGAGTTAAACAATATTTTCGTAATTTCTAGCTTGATTTCTATCCAAGAGAATCAATAATTGAGATCTATAAGATGTCTAACTAAAATTAACTAAGAATCTAAAGTTATTGACTAATGACAATCACAACAAGGAAGAAGCAAAAAAAGTTATCTGTGGGAGAAAATAGGGGTTGATAGGATAGGTGCAAGATAATTATTTGGGATCTAACTCTAGATAATTCACTTCTAATGTTTATGTGAGTCTCTCAAATTCACTCAATTATTAGTTCAAACGTTCAGTAAAAACTCCTCTCTCGATTATGTCTTCATCTCACAAGATGAACCAGTTTTAAGCACGTGAAGATACACAAGAATGCATAGTGGATTGGTCTTTAGGAAAACCTCTTTCGATTATTCTCCTAACTAGGTTTAATTAATAATTCAACTAGCCTCTTTTGATTACTAAGAAGAATTAATGAACTCAACCAACAATATAATACAAATATATCACAAGTTATGCCTCTCGAAACATGAACAAGTGAATATAGATGCAACAGTTAAATCATCTAAAAATGCTTCAATACATAAAACTAGAGTTATAATCCACAAACAAATATCAATACACCAAATCCAAAATGAAGGAAAATAATCTGAATACCATCCGAAACACGCCTGATCCACTTTGGACCCCAGCCAAATATACCAAAAAGTCCTAAAACATCATACGAACTTAGTTGAACCCTCAAATTACCACAAACAACGCTAAAACCACGAATCATACCCCCAATTCAAGCCTAATGAACTTTGAAATTTCAAGTTTCCACAAACGATGTCGGAACCTATCAAATCGAGTCCGATTGACCTCAAACTTTGCACACAAGTCATAAATGACACAACAGACCTATTAAAATTTTCAAAAATAGATTTTGACCCCGATATCAAAAAGTCAACCCGCCCGGTCAAGCTTCCCAAAAATTCGACTTTCGCCATTTCAAGCCTAATTCCACTACGGACCTCCAAAAACTTTTCCGGACATGTTCCTAACTCCAAGATCACCATACAGGGCTATTGGAATCATTAGAATTAAATTCCGAGGTCGTTTACACATAAATCAATATATGATCAACTTTTCCAACTTAAGTTTTCAATTAAGAGACTAAGTGTCTCATTTCACTCTGAAATCTTTCTGGACCTGAACCAACTAACTCGGTAAGTCATAAAATAACTGTAAAGCATAAATTGAGTAGTAAATGGGGTAACGGGGTTATATTACTCAAAACGACCGGCCGGGTCGTTACATTCTCCCCTCATAAACAAACGTGCGTCCTCGAACGGGTTTAGAATCATACCTGGAGTCTCAAATAGGTGTGGATATTTGCTCGCATCTCCTGCTCAATCTCCCAAGTAGCTTCTCCGATTGGCTGGCCTCTCCACTGTATCTTCACTGATGCTATGTTCTTTGACCTCAGCTTTAGAACCTGCCGGTCTAAAATAGCCACCGGCTTTATATCATAAGTCAAATTACCGTCCAGCTGCACTGTACTGAAATCCAGAATATGAGACGGATCCCTGACATACTTTCGGAGCTTGGATACATGGAATACTAGATGAACACCTGATAGACTAGGTGGCAAGTCAAGTTCATAAGCCACCTCTCCACTTTTCTTAAGTATCTCAAAAGGCCCACTATACCGAGGGCTCAACTTGCCCTTCTTCCCGAACCTCAACACACCCTTCATGGGTGAAATCTTGAGCAGAACCTTTTCCTCAACCATGTAAGCAAAATCACAGACCATCCGGTCGGCATAACTCTTCTGTCTAGACTGCATCGTGTGAAGCCGCTCCTGAATCAATTTAACCTTCTCCAAAGCATCCTGAACCAAATCAGTACCCAATAGCCTAGCCTCACCCGGTTCAAACCAACCAACCGGAGACCGACACTGTCTCCCATATAAAGCTTCATACGGAGCCATCTGAATGCTCGATTGATAGTTTTTATTGTAAGAAAACTCTACCAGTGGCAGAAATTAATCCCAAGAACCTCCAAAATCAATGACATAAGTGCGTAGCATATCCTCCAATATTTGAATAGTGCGCTCGGACTGTCCATCCATCTGAGGGTGAAATGTTGTACTCAACTAAACTTGTGTGCCCAATTCTCGATGCACTGCTCTCCAAAACTGTGATGTAAATTGCGTGCCATGATCTGATATGATGGACACTGGCACACCGTGTAGGAGAACAATCTTGTGGATATAAATCTCAGCCAACCGCTCGGAAGAATAATTAGTACCAACTGGAATAAAATGCGCAGATTTGGTCAATCGATCCACAATCACCCAAACAACATCAAACTTCCTCAAAGTCCGTGGGAGCCCAACTACGAAGTCCATGGTGAAACGCTCCCATTTCCACTCCGGAATTTCAAGTCTCTGAAGTAATCCTCCCGGTTTCTGATGCTCTTACTTTACCTGTTGACAATTTAAACACCGAGCTACAAACCCAACTATATCCTTTTTCATTCGCCTCCACATTAGGCACACATAGCCTGCCCTACATCCGTAATACACCGTCACCCACAATAGTGACCTCATTGGCATCACTGTGCAGAACCGTGTCCTTAAGGACAAGAAGATGGGGATCATCATACTGGCACTCTCTGATGCGATCATATAAAGAAGACCGAGAAACCACACAAGCCAAAACTCGATTCGGCTCAGAAACATCCAATCTAACAAACTGGTTGGCCAAGGCATGAACATCTAAAGCTAAAAGCTTATCTGTTACCAGTAAGTATGTTAAGCTGCCCAAACTCTCCGCCTTACGACTCAAGGCATCGGCCACCACATTGGCCTTTCCGGGATGATAGAGAATGGTGATATCATAATCCTTAAGCAACTCTAACCACCTTCGCTGCCCCAAATTAAGATCCTTCTGTTTAAACAGATGTTGTAGACTCCGGTGATCGGTATGAACCGCACAATGGACACCGTACAAGTAATGCCGCCAAATGTTTAAGGCATGAACAATAGTTGTTAAATCAAGGTCGTGGACCGGATAATTCTTCTCATGTACCTTTAATTGTCTGGAGGCATAGGCAATCACCCTACCATCTTGCATAAGCACTGCGCCGAGACCAATACGCGATGCGTCCAATACATAGTATAAGACCCTGAACTTGTAGGCAACACCAATACTGGAGTTGTAGTCAAAGTTGTCTTGAGCTTCTGAAAGCTCTCTTCACATTAATTCGACCACCTGAACGGAGCACCTTTCTAGGTCAATTTAGTCATAGGCGATGCATTAAACGAGAAACCTTTCACAAAGCGACGATAGTAACCGGCCAAGCCGAGAAAACTCCAAATCTCAGTAACTGAAGATGGCCTGGACCAACTCTGAACTGCCTCTATTTTCTTCGGATCCACCTTAATCCCTTCACTGGACACTATGTGTCCCAAGAATGCCACCGAGCTAAGCCAGAACTCACACTTAGAGAATTTGGCATAAAGTTTCTCCTCTCTCAGCCTCTGCAATACAATACCCAAGTGTTTTGCATGCTCCTCCTGGTTACGTGAGTACACCAGGATATCATCAATAAATACCACGACAAATGAGTCAAGATACGGCTAGAATACACTATTCATTAAGTGCATAAATGTTGTTGGGGCATTGGTTAACCCAAAAGACATTACAAGAAATTCATAATGGCCATAACGAGTCCTGAATGCCGTCTTTGGAATATCCGAATCCCGAATTTTTAACTGGTGATACCCCGATCTCAAGTCAATTTTGGAGAATACCCTCGCTCCCTGAAGTTGGTCAAATAAATCATCAATACGCGATAAAGAATATTTGTTCTTGATTGTAAATTTGTTCAGTTGTCTATAATCAATGCACATCCGCATAGTACCATATTTCTTTTTCACAAACACAACTGGTGCACCCCAAGGTGACACACTAGGCCTAATAAACCCTTATCAAGGAGTTCCTGAAGTTGCTCTTTCAATTCTTTTAACTCAGCTAGTGCTATACGATACGGAGTATCCGGCATCAAGTCAATACCAAAATCAATATCTCTTTCGAGTGTCATACCCGGCAAGTCTACAAGAAATACATCCGAAAAGTCTCGCACTACCGGTACTGAATCAATAGTAGGGGTATCTGCATCAACATTTCTCACAAAGGCCAAATATGACAAACACCCCTTCCCCGCCATACGTTGGGCCTTCAAATAAGAAATTACCCTACTAGGAACAAAATCTAGAGAACCTCTCCATTCAACCTTTGGCAACCCCGGCATCATCAACGTCACGGTTTTTGCGTGACAATCCAGAATAGCATGACATGGAGACAACCAATCCGTACCCAAAATTACATCAAAATCAACCATACCGAGTAATAAAAGATCAACTCTAGTCTCCCATTTCCCAATAATTACCACACACGACCGATACACACGGTCCACAGTAATAATATCGCCCACTGGCATAGATACATGAACAAGTGAAACTAAGGACTCACGGGGCATATCCAAATAACGAGCAAAATATGACAATACATATGAATAAGTGGAACCAGGATCAAATAATATAGAAGCCTCCCTGTGGCGCACTGAAATAATATATGTGATCACTGCATCTGAAGCAACAACATCTGTCCTGGCAGGAAAAGCATAGAATCGGGCCTGACCGCCACTTGATCGGCCTCCCCCATATGGGTGACCACTAGCTGACTGTTCCCTACACCGAGCTGGCTGGGCGGGTGGTGAAGTAACTGGTGCTGAAGTCATAGTCTGACTTCTCTGCTACACTAGACTTCCAAGCGACGAGGACATTATCTCTATATATGCCCAAATTCCCTACACTCAAAGCAGCTCCCCGGTACTGGTGGTGGTGTTGACTGAATCGGGTCCCGAGAACCAGAATAACTACTAGAAGCACTCGGTGCAAATGAACCCTAAACTGAAGGAGCACGGGACAAACTCTGGACTGGCAGGGCACTGAAAGATGACTAACCCTGGTGAGAACTATATGAACCCTGGCTGGATGATGCACCACCGTGAACTGGATGACCCGTCTGAGCGTGTCTGTAAGGACGACCCCTACCGCGGTAAAACTGACCCCCAGAAGGAACACCGCTAAAATCACCTGGACCACGAGGCCTCTTAGCCTCCCTCCCGAGTCATAAGTAACCGTAGCTGATATGTGAGGCCATAAATGAACCTCCTAATCCTCTCCCTATCAGTGGAAACCAACCAAACTACGTGACGAGCAAAGTCATAAAATCTTATCTCGTACTGCGTAACAGACATACCATCCTGACGTAACTGCTCAAACTGTCTGCGCAACTCCTCTATGCGGGACTGCAACACAAACTTCTCCAAAAAGAGAACGGAGAATTCCTACCATGTAAGTGGTATAACAACGACCGGCATGCGCCTCTCATAAGTCTCCCACCATCTGAAGGCAACTCCAGAAAACTAAAAAGTAGTGAACGAGACCCTACTGTCTCCAAAATACCTGCTGTCTGAAGCATCCACTGGAACTTATCCAGAAAACCCTGAGCATCCTCCGACTCAGCACCACTAAATGATGGAGGTCGAAGCCTCCCAAATCTCTCAAGTCTCCTTTGCTCATCATTTGCCATAACGGGGACTATCGGGGCCTGAACAACTGCAGCCGGCTGGGATGGTAGTGCACCTGGTATCTGAAGTCCATGTACCACCTGATCTGGAGTACGGGCAACAGAGGTATGAGTACCTCCCCCGGCCTGAGAAGTGGCAGGTGTGGCCTGAGCCGAAACCACCTGAGCAAGGCCAGTGCAAACTGTCAATATCTGGGCCAAAGTCTCCTGAAGGCCTGGAATCTCAATGGGCACAACTGGTGCCTGAGCTGGTCATGTCGGTTCAGCCATATCTGGAATCTGCTCCTGAGCTAGAACAATTGGTGGTGCTACAGGTGCTGCTCCAACTATTGTACGAGCTATATCTCGGCCTCTACCTCGGCCCCGGCCCCTACCACGGCCCCGGCCTCTCGCAACCCTAACTGGTGGCACTGGTGGCTGACCGTCCGATTCGGTTGTACGTGTCCTCACCATTTCTGAGAGAATAAAATAACAGAAATTTAGTTTTTGAAATCAACAATTCGCACGAAAGAATACAAGAAAGTGAAATTTCCCTAAGGGTTAGGCAGCCTCTCGAAGATAAGTACAGACGTCTCTGTACCGATCCGTAAGACTCTACTAAACCTGCTCATGACTCATGAGACCTATGTAACCTAGGCTCTGATACCAACTTGTCACGATCCAAAATTCTAACATGTTGTGATAGCGCCTATCTCGATACTAGGCAAGCCGACAACCTCATTAAACCACAATTTTTTTTAAGTTTAAAAATATAATATTTAAACACAATCCACAAGTCTCGCAAATACCGATACACACACTCCCAAAATCTGATGTCACTAAGTACATGAGCATCTATACATTACAAGTCTGGAAAAACGTGGTCTATAATAATCTGAGACCAAATACAATAAGCAAAAGGATAGGGAAGGAGAGACAAGGTCTGTGAAACATGGTTGCTACCTCTGAATCTCCGGAAAATTGATTGTGTGAAAGAATCAACACCCACTGTATACGGGATCACCTGGATCTGCACAAGAAGTGCAGGGTGTAGTATAAGTACAACCAACTCAGTAAGTAACAATAATAAATAAAGAATTGAAAGTAGTGACGAGCTCCTCAGCTAAGTCCAAATACATTACTTTCCAATATAAAAGAGTAGGCATGCTCTCAAGTTCAACATTTAAGATTTCACTGAAATTTCATATCAAGTTTAACCGAAACAGAAAATAATGTTTTTTCAAAATTTCCAAAAATAATGATATATGACAGCTGAAATGCAGCAGATAATGAAATCAATGCATCCTCTCAGAGTAACAATCACTCAGTCCTCCCATTCACTCCAACCCCACAGTCACTCTTTCCTCACAGTCGCTCATTCCTCATACTCACTCATCACTCGGCACTCACACTTGGCACTCGCACTCAGTAGATACCTGCGCTCACTGGGGGTGTGTACAGACTCCGGAGGGGCTCCTTCAGCCCAAGCGCTATATCAAGCCAATCATGGCATAAATCAATAAAAACATGCTGCAGAGTGCAGCCCGATCCATAAATATTCTCACAATTAGGCCATCGGCCTCACTCAGTCATCAACTTCTCCAGTCTCTCGGGCTCTCAGAAATCATGATAATCAGCCCAAAAATGATAATATGATGTTTTAATAAATAGCAACAGAGACTGAGAAATAATATGAAATGAATAACTATGACTGAGTGTGAAATTACAGTTTGAACATATAATTCAACCACAGAAATAACCCCAGTGGGTACCAATAATAATAGTATATGTCTAAGCATGATTTTTAATACGAGTCTCAGCTCAATTTTCTCTAGCACGTAGAGAATGTACGGATATCAACAGATAATTCAACAACACAGCCCCATGGAATTTGACCAAGTCACAATTCCTACAATGCACACCCACACGCCCATCACCTAGCATGTGTGTCACCTCAAAACCAATCACATAACACATAATCTAAGATTTCATACCCTCATGACCAAATTTAAAACTGTTACTTACCTCAAGACGTGTAATTCTTTATTCTGCAATGTCTTTTCCTCGTGAATTGGCCTCCAAATGCCTCAAATCTAGCCATAAATAATTTGATTCAGTCAATAAAATATATTGGAATTAATTCCATAAGAAAATACTAATTTTTCAACAAAATCCGACATTTAGCTCAAAATTCGCACGTGGGGCCCACATCTCGGAACCCGACAGAAGTTACAAAATCCAAAATCTCATTCAACCACGAGTCTAACCATACCAATTTTTACCAAAATTCGACCTCAACTCGACCCTCAAATCTTCAACTTAAACCAAGAGGGTTTTCTAAATTTTCCAACTTAATTCACCCGTTAAATGCTAAAAATAACCATGGATTCAGGTAATTTAGCCAATATTGAGTTAAGAACATTACCCCTTTATTTTCTCTGAAAATCTCCCAAAAATCGCCTTTATCAGAGCTCCAAATCAGTAAAAATGGAAGTCTCATTTTCAGAACTTAAACTCTCTGCCCAGTCATTTGCTCTACGCGATCGCGGACAACCACACGCGATCGCGAAGCATAAATTTTCACTGCCCAGATTTAACCCTACGCGATCGCGGACTTTTCCACGCGATCGCAAAGCTCACCCTCACAGGCCTACGCGATGGAGGACTCGTCCACACGATCGTGAAGCACAAAACGCGTGACCTCAACTTCTGCTCCACTTACTCTACGCGAACGCGGTCTTCTTCACGCGTTCGCAAATAACAAACTCACACAACTAATAACTTAGTTGAAATTTCAAGTTTCCACAAACGACGCCGGAACCTATCAAATCGAGTCCGATTGACCTCAAATTTTGCACACAAGTCATAAATAACATAACAGACCTATTAAAGTTTTCAGAATCGGATTTCGACCCAGATATCAAAAAGTCAACCCCCGGTCAAACTTTCCAAATATTTGACTTTCGCCATTTCAAGCCTTATTCCACTACGGACCTCCAAAAATATTTTCGGACACACTCCTAAGTCCAAAATTACCATACGGAGCTATTGGAATTATCAGAATTAAATTTCGAGGTCGTTTAAATATAAGTTAATATCTGGTCTACTTTTTCAACTTAAGTTTTCAATTAAGAGACTAAGTGTCTCATTTCACTCCAAAATCCTTTCGGACCCGAACCAACTAACTCGGTAAGTCATAAAATAACTCTAAAGCATAAATTAAGCAGTAAATGGGGGAACGGGGTTATAATACTCAAAACGACCTGCCGGATTGTTACAATTACCTCGCCCAAAGTACCATAACCGACTCCAACACCTCTCTAACACCTCAAACCAATGACCATCGATCCGAAACTAGTCAAACTATGTGCAAATCAATCAAAATATACCCCAATGCGTACAATTTAATAATTTATAATAATTCTCAACTCCGCTCGACAATGTTTTCGAATAATTCTCAACTAGTCAAATAATTTATAATAATTCTCAACAAAGTCAAACCTCGGGCCCACGTGCCCAGATTCCGAAAGTTTTCGATGATGAACATTACGCATGACACCATGAATTCAAATATATAGTTTATTGCTAATTACATGTCCAATTTCATGGTCAAAATCCAAGAATACCAAATTCCACCAATTTTTCATGTTTAAATCCATATACAACTCATGTATTTAACTGGCAATAAGTAGGAAATCACTTACCTCATGATTAATGAAGAAAATCTCCCCTCCAAGAGCTCCAAAGTGGGCCAAGCCAAGTGAAAATGGGAGAAATGCGCCAAGTCCTGAATTATATCCATGTTCTCCCACGTGCTTCCTCTTCGCAATCGTGAAGGACAAAATTTACTGCCCTCCAAAATGGCCTACGCGAACGCAGACAACCAATCGCGAACGCGATGTTCTGTAACCCAAACCTACGCGATCGTGGATAGCCTCACGCAATCTCGATAAACAACGCGTGGAAATTCTCAGGCCTTTTGTTCCTTCTTCTCGAACAAGTCTCCTCTGACGCGTTCGCATAGCACAACCCTTCCAAGCTTCGCGATCGCAAACTTAATTTTGCAAATGCGTAGAACAAATGCTCACCAGCCAAACTTGACCCTTCGGGATCGCGGCCCTCTCCTCGCGATCGCGGAAGAGGAAATCAGATGCCCAGAAACCAACAATTCAACAAAGTCCAAAATGATTCCGAACTTAATTCGAAACACACCCGAGGCCCTCGGGACCCCGTTCAATCACGCCAACAAGTCCCAAAACATAACACGAACTTACTGAAGGCCTCAAATCATGCCAAACAACATCAAAACTACGAATCGAGGATCGAAACCTTCTTTTAACTTTCAAACATTCAAACTTCGACGAACGCGTCCAATTCATACTTAAACATTCCGGAATGACACTAAATTTACACACAAGTCGCAAATCACGATACGAATCTTTTCCAAGGCTGGAAACCCCAAACGGATATCGATAAAACCAGAATCTACTTCAAATCAAACATAGCAAATTCTTAAACTTTAAAAATATCAACTTTCCATAATAAGCGTCGAAATGCTCCCAGACCACCCGATACTCTACCCGAACATACGCCCAAGTCCGAAATCATCATACAAACCTATTGGAAGCTTCAAATCCTGATTTCGGGGTCGTTTACTCAAAAGTTAAACCTTAGTCAATTCGTCCAACATAAAGCTTCCGAATTTTGAATTTCTATCCACATCAACTCTGAACTTCCCAAAATTTAATTCTGACTACGCGTACAAGTCATAAAATATGAAGTAAAGTTACTCAAGGCCTTAAACCGCCGAACGATGCGCTAGAACTCAAAACGACCGATCGGGTCGTTATAGTTGGTCTACGGTACAACGTAGGAACCGATTTTGCAGGCGAGCATGCTACAGGTTAGGACTTCCCTCACTTCCAGTGCTATTGGTGAGCTTCGCTTTTGTTCGTGGAGTATTTCTTTGAGTCGTCATTATTTAGCTATTTCTTTGTTTACTTGTAGAACTGGACAGAAAATCTCATGTCCTGAGAGTGCGTCAGTTTATCAGTAAAGGTTTCATAAACACAGTTGGTGGGCTAAGATTCATGTGTTTTTTATAATAAATTTACAGTATTTAAGTAGTTACTACGAATAAAGTTTTGGAGTGGGTTTATTTTAGATATTCAAATTAATTAAAAATATTTGATTAAAGTATTACCTTGTTGCATATAAAGATTGAAGTTATAATGATTTTGATAAGCGCAGATGGTTCGCTCGGTCAAATTTAGCGATCGAATGCCGGTCACTGCTTGTTCAGAAAATGGATCGTGGCAGATATGCAATTGATTAATGAACTGAAGTAGCTATTGTATGGGGTAACATTAATAAACGATAGGTGGATGTTCAACGAGTTGACACATGGACGTAAAGTTAGGTAAGATATGAGTCAATAAATAGTTAGCACCGGTTACCAATATTTGACCGATGCTGAATACGTTTCGAAGGTATTGGAACCGGGAACGAAGATTTGAAAGGAAAAGATCGATTGGAAAAGATAGTATTCAATGAGCAGCCATTACAAAAAAAACTCTTTATTAATGTTCAACCGTTATGTAGTCGTCAAGAAGGGGGTTTTCCTATTAAAGAAGAGCTTGATTTGGGGATCTTGTCTCCCTGAAATAAGCTATAAATAGGAAAATTTGTATCCATTGTAAGATATGAAAAAATCATCTGTACACAAAAGCCAAAATTTATTCTTATTCTATTAAACTACTTTCTCTCTTTTTATTCTTGATATTGCTCTTATTATTGCTACAAGAGAAGCTGAGCCCACAGTCAGACTTGTATTTTTTTTTTAATTTATTTTAATCAATGTATTTCAGTTCTTAATTAATTTATATTTTTGGGTCAAATTAATTCACGTGTCTATAAATCACGTTATAAATTTAATTGTACCATTTTGCGGATAAACAATTATAATATTTTTTCAATACACTCAACCATTCTCAGCCTACAGAATTTAGTTTCAATCAATTAAAAGACTGATTCATATCGTCCTTTCCTTATTAGTCACCTGCGTGCTAATTTCTTTGGAAAGGAAATAAATTTGTCTCAACTGTAAAAATACACTGAGGATTAGTACTAAGGACTCGATTTATGTTGACAACTCGACATCAGTGTAATTCAGTAAGGTTCACTTATGAGTTATGAGTGATAAAGAATAAACGAAAACAAAATTAAGATGATATATTATAATGACAAAAACTGATTGATCCAGGTTAACCTTTGCTTGAATAATTAATGAACTCATACCTTTCAAAACCTTTTAAACTTTGTCAGATCCTTGATTACATTACTTCTCTCTTTTTTTCTTTTTTTTCTTTTTTTTGATTGATTACATTAGTGAACAGACAACTTATTCATTTATCATTTAATGCTAACAATCTGCAAATTCAAACAACATTTATTAATTATGAAGAAGAAAAATAGATGAATTAGTCGCGATCCTTTTCTGGAAGAATTAGTAAACACGTATTCGATTATTGTGGTGATAGTTTTCAAATCAAACTGCAATAGCCCACCAGACTCGGTATTGAGTACTCTTAAGTTTCTGATTACATATTATTCCAGATATCAGAAGGTACACAAATAAATACTCTGGGGCTCAATATAGGTGAGTTTAGTTAAATTATTTTCGTCTAAAATATGTGTAGCTTTAGAAAATCAAGAAGATATATATTATTATTATTTTTCTTTCAAAAATATCGTTGCTCCAATAAATAACCTAAAGAGTTTTAGAAGAAATCAAAGAAATTTGAAAGGATATAGAGGGTAATTTGATCAAATAAGCTTTACGATTAATGCTTGAACAGATAATTTTCCTAAATTGATGTGTTAAAATGCTTACCAACAGTTACATTGAAATGAAGGAAATAGGATAGGAAAAGTCATACTTGTGAAGTCCTTCAGCTTTAGACCACAACAATCGTTGTCCCTATTGTATTTACTTTTGGTTTTGGAAATTGAGAGATGTCTCTATAATTCCACTCAATGTCCCAATCTAATTTAAATGTTGTTTTAGCTAAATAAACTTGGTCCAAGATAAGTATATCTTTTATGACACCAGAAGATACACCACTATTGCGTAATAACATATATTCCGTTAATGCATAAAATATTAAATTATGGTGGATGTCCGTAATAGGAGTAATACTCACTACTCTTCTCCATTATCTCCATAACTCCCACTATTCTGATATTTATGGAATTATGATTGTAACTTTATTATCTCCCTCATGATCTTCCTCCATAATCTCAAATGCTTAATGACATGTTGAATAACATGTTTACGGCATTCTTTGGTATACCTTTATGTAATACTATAAATAGAGGATGGGACGTGATATTGTATATGCTTGAAAAATACACTTGAATACATGGAAGAAATAAGAATCTCTCCTCTCTTTCTCTCTATATCTCTTAGCTTGTTTTTCCTTGTTCTATATTATTACTTTTAGTTATATTTTATAACATATTCATATTTATAGCTATGCTACTTATATTTATTTCTGTGCTACTAAGGTGAAAATAGAAGATGAGGGTAATATAAAAGATTACTTCCTAATTCGGGGTAGGAGCTAGTGTAAGAATTACGGATTCGTAGCTTTGGTCCAAACTTTATATTAGCTTAAAAATTCGTTGAATATGTATAAATTATTAATTTAGAACCCAATAACTTGAAATGACTAGAATCCCAAAATCATAAACTTTGAATCCTGGCTCCGCCTTTGCATCATGTAGTATTGATTAGGGTTTATTCTTGAATCTTGATCATTAGGGGTGCTTATCAGGCGGATTGGCCAGATATTTATACTAACGGTTTGGCTTATCAATTATCGGTTTAAAAATATAGTAATTCGCTAGCCAACCAATAAGACATTGGACAGATTGGTATCGAATTAGGGATTATCGGACGGTTTATCATATTAGCAATTAAGAAAAAATTTAGAGTAAGCATTACATCTGCATTGACTTGGCAATGATTCTAGATGAAGTAAATGAGGCCCTTTATATTGAAAACTGAATTGACTGAGTAAGACTAGAAAATAGAAATTGAACCACAATAAAAGCGCTCTTCAAAGCTGAACTAATTAAGTAAAGCTAAAATTTCTTGACTTTGCTTTGTCTTTGAAAATCAAATTCATTCAAAGCTGGAGTGGGTGTAGTATTTGGGCAACGAGATACTTGTATATACGGAAGTAGCTGACTAGCAGTACTACTCTGCCCCAACTAACTTGAATCCAATCCTACATCAAGGTCTATATATGTTACCAGATCATTACGGGTTCCATATACCTTGGACCGACCAATAAATATTACTCCCTCCGTTCTAGTTTATGTGAATTTATTTCCTTTTTGGTCCGTTCTAAAAAGAATGACCCTTTCTCTAAATTTGGAAATAATTTAGCTTAAACTTATAATTCTACCCTTAACGAGAAACTTTTATAACCACACAAATACTCTGGCCCCTTTTTGATTTGTCTAGGACCACAAATTTTAAAAGTCTTCATTTTTTCTTAAACTCCGTGTCCGGTCAAACATGTTCACATAAATTGGAACGGAGGGAGTACTACTTTATATAAATAAGGGTAAAAGTATAAATATAAAAATTCTTAACGGGTTAACGGTTTATCATATAAGGAAAATGAATAATCCGCCCTCAACCGTTAAGCCGTTAATTATAAAATTTTAATTAATTCACCAATCATTACCCCGATAACCCGATACCAATAAGTCAATAAACCGTTTTTACAATTACGGTTCGATCTTGAACAACCTATTGATCATCAACTACCCCTTCATTCCCAGCTAGCATCAAGTACTTGTCCCTTCTTGTAAGATTAGTGCATTCAAATCCCAATGCAGCAGCCAGTTGCCTCTGTATATAATTAGCCACCTCATGGCTAGACTTTCCACCAGCACAAGTCAACTCTTTGGGCACTTTTCCAAGAATCTCAACAGTGTAAGAAGGTCTTGGATTCATCAAAAAGAAAATAGGGTCCAAACATTTGAGTCCACTAGCAGTAGTCCCATAAAACATGCTCACATTTGTGTTCATAGCCACAGGTACAATCTCATCAGCTAATTCTGCAAACAAAGAGCTGAACCTTAAAAGATATGGCTCCCTGCATGTGGTTCCTTCTGGGCAAACCACTAAGTCACCTGTAAGATAATACAAATAACACACAAAATAAGAAGAAAGTCTCGAGGCATGAAAAAAACTACAGCACATTGCATATCCAGCTACTGTATGTTGACACTTTACTTTATTACATCTCATGAAAAACATAGGTATATTTATAGAGATGAAAGAAAGTTATTCGAAATAGTCATCTTATTTAATGAATACAGATGTCTTTTAAGTTTATATTTAAATAAAACATAATGTACCAAACCTTTTACTCCATAAAGTCATCAAACTCATTTTAACCTTTAGATATGGGACAATCCCACTTCAAATTTATTACTACAAAGTATTCCCTCCGTTTTATTTTATATTGCGGTGTGTGAATACAAATTAAGAAAGAAAGAAAGACAGCCTTTTGGTTTTAAACATACCATGACCATTCTATGACTATTATAATAGTATGTCAGTAAAAACAAAACAGAAAGTCTAAAGGTATCAGAATAAAAAGAAAAAGAGTGGTATCATACTATAAAATAGACAGCGAGGAGTATCTTAGATCACCTTCACTCAGAAATCTCTTCATGGCCTCAGCATCTTTGTTTCTTGATCTTGTCAATCTCACAGTTTTTATAGGAGCAAGAATCTCAGCCATTTTGCTTAAGCTGTAAGTCACTGCAGTCAAAGGTTTTCCCAAGGACGTACAAAGGAAAAGAGGGTCTAAAAGGGTCCTATGAGTGCAAACATAGAGAACTCCTTTCCCATTTTCTGATGTTAGAGGATCAGTGCCCTTTAATCTGAGCTTCATACCACTTAAAGTGCACAAGAAAATGGTTATATTGTAAGGCAAGTATATCCCAATGAAGACTCTGACGATTGCTAGTAATATTCCAATTGGAAGCCACATGAACATGGTTAATGTTGCAAGAGGAGTGGGAAGAAAAACTAGCCTTCCATCATGAAACACTACAGGCTTTGGGTATTTCTCTCTTGGCAATACTGAGCTGGTTGTTTCCTCTTTGTTGACCACATAAGCTTGCTGTTCAAATTAAATGGCAGTTCAGTATGTAGTTTCTAAATTTATTTCCAAAATTTTGAAAATGCTATGTCTGAATTCACATCTAAACTAGTCAGTTTGACTCTCGTACTCCGAAAAAAGTTCACATAATTTGGAACATTAAAGAGTCAAGAAGTTTTTACCTACAAAAGAAACAACTATTTTAACTATTACAAGTTTACAACGAAGGAATTTATTGATAAATGAAATGTAAGGTAGACGGAAAATAGACAATAGTGACGAGCATACCCTGCAAAGGGAGATAAAAGGGCGATCAAGAAAACTTGAAGTTCCAATTCCAATATCTGGCTTCTTTTCCCCAAAGAATTCATTGATTGCTCTATGCTTTATAAGTATCCCTGAACTTGATACTAATCCAGTAAAATAGCTCCCAACAGTGTGCAACTCTGTTCCTTTAACACAATCAACACTTAAATACTCCTTAAGAAAACCTTCCACCATAAGTCTAGGCACACTTGTGAAAACCACTTTAGACCCTGCTGATATTAATACCTCGTAAACATGAACATTTAAATTTTCAAGAAAAAACTTAGGCAAAACAGCTCTTCCAACACTGTCCATATCCATTAATCTTAGCCCACAGAATGTAATAAAGATCATAACTCTTAACTTGAGTTCATAATCAAGAACCAATAAAAGGGGACTTGATAGAAGTAAGAAGAAGGCTCTGAAAATGCTACCACCTTCAAAAGCAACTAACATGAAATATGGAAAGAAAGATTCAGATCTAAGAAGTGTGCCCTGAATGTCACATGCAACTGTTTTTGATTTTCTTCCATGTATATTACACTCCCTTAAACTAGGGTACAAAGGAATTGGATGGGATGATCTAAAAGATGATGAGTTTTTGAAAAAGAAACCAGAGTTTTTAACCTTCATTGCAGCTATGTAACATGAGTTTGCCAAAAGTATGTACAGTACTACCATTGGGAAAACCATGTTTTTCACTACCATTGGGAAAACCATATTTTTCACTGGCAATGTCATTGAAGATGAATAATGGAAAGAGAAGAGAAAGAGAGGGAGGGAGAGAAAGAAGGGCAAATTGGAAGATATGAAGAAAATAGGAAGAATTTATATGATTGGGAAATTGACGCATATATACCAGTCAGCAGTTCTTGGCACCAAATTAGTCAAGAATTAGGTGCGGCAACAATTGGCATTCTGCTAGCCAACTCTTCCAAAAGAGACGAAAGAATCAAGGAATTGAATATTCTCACCCAGATTTCACTCAATTGAAGGATTGTGGGAGGTGTTCATAACACGCAGCGAAGACAATAATAATTCTAGGAAGATCTTTTCGTGTTGTAAAATTTATTTACATGTCAAAGTTGAACTTTAGAAAAATAATTCCAAGGAAGAATTAAAATGGTGTTATGTGGACTTTGAATTAGTCTCCTTATTAATATTTAATATATATTCCATATATAAATAAATATTAATTATAAGTACCAAATATATATATCACACATATATATATTTCAATCAAGAGATATAATTTAATTTTCTATTCCAAATAGAAAAATTTAATTTGTTCACAATATTAATTATATTCTCTGTGCTAGCAAAGAATATAACAATATTTTATTTGTACTAATAACTAAATTTATTTGACTAAATTAAATTCTTTAATTTAATTATCAAATAATAAAGTAATTCATCCTTTAGCAAAGATCAGAACACTCGTTAGTGTGCGACCTCATAGGTGCAATACTAAACCGGTAGTAAATTGATCACGTCAATATACTAATCAAGGGTGGCATCTAGCAACACTCCTCAACGACCGGATAGCATAAGTATATAATTTACTCTCAAGAACCTGTAGAAGAATAATGCATTAATCCCTTATGTCCTTATAGCTGTGGGTCACCCTAGGATATGGTTCAACTGTCAAATCCTAATAGGCGACCAACTATGTGTTCATGTAAAAAATAATCGACCATTGAACGACCTAAGAAACTCTTTTCTACTTGCATTCAATCGCCCTGGCCAAGGTCTTAATTTGGTCGGTTATAATTCATAACAAGATGGAGCTTAAACTCATTACCAAGAGCTGACAGATTCCATCTTGATCAATCACTAATTCTACAAGTATGTAATCGTACCCAATATCCTTTCAACTATCGCCGTAGGGCCATAGGTGTCTAATGTCAAAGCACAATAAATAACTTGTCAATTACTATGATGATATCAAGTCAAAGGAAACTCTTACATCACATTCTTCAAGAGAATATCCTATTGATAGTTTATGGTAATTCTAACCATTAGGAATTATCCAATAAATCGGTTCAATGATCATATCTCTATATACATCATCTATTGATGTGATTTAGTTAATGAGATCAACTAATCTTTATCCCATAAAGACGATGACATAAATATTGATCTAATCGGATTACCAATATCCAAATTAATAATCCTATGATCAAGAACAAATTTAGATTAAATTATAAGAAACTTCACTCTCATTATCATAATCTCCATCACGATGACAAATCCCAAAATTTAATCAAGGACGTTATCAAATTAATCAAGCAATTAATAATAAGTATGATAAAAGAATATCAAATGCCATATATTTTTATATCAAATAACATTCACAAAAATATGTTCAAATCATCAAATATGAGATTGGATCTGTGGCATATTTAATATATCCCTAACAATCTCCCACTTGCACTAGAGCCAATCGCTCTTGTATTTCATTCCCAATTTTCACTTGTGCTTGTCAAACTCCTTTTCTCCAAGAGCTTTAGTGAATTGGTCTACAACATTTTCCTTTCCATCAACTTTTTAAATCTCGACATCTCCACGTTCAATGATCTCTCTTATCAAGTGATACATTCGCAGAACGTGTTTGGATTTTTAATGTGATCTTGGTTCTTTTTGCTTGAGCAATGGCTCCAGTATTGTCACACAACAATGGAACTGCACCTTCTATTGAAGGAACCACACCAAGTTCAGTTAAGAACTTTTTCATCCATACAGCTTCCTTAGCAGCTTCACCAGCTGCTATATATTTTGCGTCAGTCACTAAATCAGCTATTATAGCTTGTTCGGAACTTTTCCAACTCAGTGCACCACCATTTAAGGTGAATACATAATCAGAAATAGATTTGTTATCATCTCTATCTGAAGAGAAACTTGCATTAGTGTAACCTTCAAGTTTCAACTCAGAATCTCCATAAATGAGGAATTGTTCTTTAGTCCTTCTTAAGTACTTAAGAATGGTCTTCACCACCTTCCAATGTTCCTCACCAGGATTTGCCTGATATCGGCTAGTCACTCCAAGTGCATAAGCCACATCAGGATGTGTACATGTTATGGTATACATGATAGCTCCCACTGCACTAGCGTATGGGATCGTACTCATGTGTTCTCTCTCTTCAGGTGTTTTAGGACAATTCACCCTAATTCCAGTGCCTATCGGTAGATAGCCTCTTTTGGAATTATCCATGCTATACCTTTTCAAAATGGTATCAATGTACAAAGACTGGGAAATTCCAAGTCGTTTCCTCGATTTATCTCTATAGATCTTTATTCCTAATATATAAGCTGTTTTTCCCAAGTCTTTCATGGAGAAGTGTTCAGATAGATAAATCTTGGTACTTTGCAGTGCCGGTATGTCATTCCCTATGAGCAATATATCATCAACATACAACACTAAGAATATAATTATGCTCCCACTAACCTTTTTGTACACACAAAGTTCTTCTTCGCATCTAACAAAATTGAACTTTTCAATTGTCTTGTTAAAGCGAATATTTCAACTTCGAGAAGCTTACTTTAGTCCATAAATGGATCTTTGTAGCATGCAAATTTTATTATGATGAGATGGAGATGTGAAACCTTCAGGTTGTGTCATGTACACATCCTCTTCTAGCTCACCATTAAGGAAAGTTGTTTTCACATCCATTTGCCATATTTCATAACCATAGTATGCTGCTATAGCAAGCAAAATCCGAATTGATTTGAGCATTACCACGGGAGAGAAAGTCTCGTCATAGTCGACTCCTTCGTTCTGATGATATCCCTTGGCAACGAGACGGGCTCTGTAGGTCTCCACCTTTCCGTGTGCTCCAATCGTTTTCTTAAAAACTCATTTACAAGCTATAGGTTTTATATCCTTTGAAGGTTCAACTAAAGTCCATACTTTATTTTCCTTCATGAATTCCATTTCGGATTCCATGGCCTTTTGCCATTTCTCATAATTAGAACTTTGTATAGCCTCTTCATAGGTCTTAGGGTCATCATTATTATCATCAATCTCATTTGATACATCATCTTGTACCATTAGATTTAATCTAGTTGGTACATGACGTTCTCGTGTAGACCTTCTAAGAGGTGTTTGTACAACTTGTTCACATTGTGCTGGATTTGGTTGTTGTTCAATTTGGTGTGGAACTGGTTCATTAACCTGTTCTTGAACTACATTTAGTTCTTGAACTTCAACCGTTGAAGATGGCAATTTCCTTGTCAACTTCAAAACATCCAATAAAGGTTCTTTAACTTATGTCTCATGATCTTGATTTTGTGTTGATTCATTAGTTTCTTGAACATCATCAAATTCTATTTCTCCACTATAATTTCCTTCCAAAATAAATTCCCTTTCCAAAAAGGTTACTCCTCTAGCCACAAACACTTTATGGTCAGAAGAGTGATAGAAATAATATCTCATTGTTTATTTGGGATACGCAATGATCCTACACTTATCAGATCTTGAGTCAAGTTTATCACACTGTAGTCTCTTAACATAAGCTGGACAACCCTAAACTTTAATGTGTTTAAGGTTAGGCTTACGTCCTTTTCATATCTCATATGGTGTTGTAGAGACTGACTTAGTGGGAACTTTGTTAAATAAGTATGTTGCTTCTTCCAAAGCATATCCCCATAAATTTATTGGAAGATCAGTTAACCCCATCATAGATCTCACCATATCTAATAAGGTTCGATTTATCCTTTCAGACACACAATTGTGCTGTGGTGTTCCTGGAGGTATCCACTGCGAGAAAATCCCATTCTCTTTGAGATACCTAGTAAAATCTTCACTAAGATATTCTCCACCTCTATCTGACCTTAGTACTTTCATACTTTTACCAGTCTGTTTCTCAACTTCACTACGAAACCTTTTGAACATTTCAAAAAATTCAGATGTGTGTTTCATAAAATACACAAATTCATATCTTGACATATCATCAGTGAAGGTGATGAAGTAAAAATATCCACCTCTAGCTTGAATTTTCATGGGCCCACAAACATCTGTATGAATTAGTCCCAATAATTCATATGTTGTTTCTCCACTTCCGGTAAATGGAGATTTTGTCAATTTTCCTTTGAGACAAGATTCACAAGTTAGATATGATTCAAAATCATACTTATCAATGTACTCTTCCTTGTACAACTTGTTAATTCTTTTCTGTCCAATATGATGAAGCCTATAATGCCAAATGTATGTATGATTTACTTGATCATCTCTTTTCCTTTTAAGACTAGAAACATGCATAATCGAATTAGCATTCACATTAGGTAAAACATAAACATCATGTTGGAGATAGCCATTCACATATAAATCATCACCATAATAAATAGAGCAAATACCATTGCATATGTTAATGTGAAACCCACGTTTGTCCAACATAGAAGCTGAAATTATGTTCGAAACAAATTTAAGAACATAATAACAATCATCTAGCATAATTACTTTGCCCGAAGGCATTATTAAAGAAATTGATCCTACAACTATGACTGCAACCTTTGCACCATTTCCAACTTGTAGATTAACTTCTCCTTTCTTTAGTCTCCTACTTATCTTGAACCCTTGCAACATATTGCAGATGTTATAACCACTGGCAGTATCTAATACCCATATTGAAAAATTAGTAGTAGCTAAAGAAACCTTGAAAACATTTTTCATTAATGTCTCACCTTGTCTCTTGTCCTTTAGAGTTGCAAGATACTCCTTGCAGTTTCTCTTCCAATGCCATTTCTTCTTCCGGTAAAAACATTCGACATCATTTACTGACTGCAAGATCAAATCTTCAAAAATCTCTTTACCAAGCTTGTACCCTAACTTCTCTATGTTCTCGATAAGAACAATCACATGATTGACAAGGGGTCCAACCGGAGAGTTTTCAATGTCCAACTGTTTATCAACCATCTTCTTTACATATTCAATGATTTCAGTTGGATCCATATTCTGATGTTTCCTCTGGAATTCAGAACTCATAGAAGCGAGAATGATGCGTTTAATAGTAAGGAATTCTTCCAAGTGTTTCTGATAAACCTTGGTGCCTTGAACATCATTCTCTGGTTGGATTATCTTAACAGGATTATCGATCACATCAATGAGCTTTTCTTACATGAGAACAATTCTCAAATTCTCTACCAGTCATCAATGTTTGGTCCTACCAACTTATTGGTTTCAAGTATTACACGCAATGATATAACAAACATATTGAGAAATCTAAAATATGGAAAAAGAAAAGGCAATACTATAAGAACATATTTACATATATCATAAAGACATGGATTTATCTAAATGATATTTTCACTAATTATTTTAAACTATTTACCCTTATTATAGTTTAAGAAATCTCATTTTCTTTTAGTGGAGTAAAGTAATCCTTTAACAATATGTATAAGCCCCTTGGAAGTCAAGTCGTTTCTCACATATATTTTAAAGGTAGGTACTCTTACTAATTGTATCCCCATACAATATCCTTACATAGCTCTATGTCAAATAGTCCCCTGGTAGTCAGGTTGATCCTATTAGCATAGTTGAGTTCAACCATCATGAAAGCAAAGAACTTATTAAATTTTATACTCTCCCCGCCCCCCGATTAGTCCAGGCATCTAGTGTAAAATTAAATAATTATCACGACCCAAAACCTAACCCGTCGTGATGGCGCCTATCGTGGTACTAGGCAAGCCGACCTTTCCAAAAATACTTTAAAAATTAACAGAAATGAATCAAGACATTTAAAATAATCGGAGTTTTTTTATAAAACGGGGGTAAACCCCAATTAAAACATAAGTGCGGAAAAAAATAGCCCGACATCGGGGTATCACTTAGTCACGGGCATCTAACAACCAATCCAGAAACATAGTCTACTACAGTATGTGCCAAATGCCAATATAAGAGAGAAAAGATAATAAGAAAGGAGAAACAAGGATTGTGAACACCGGCAGCTACCTCGTAAGTCTCTGATAATCATCCCGCGCACTAACTCAGCGACCGCCAGAACCGTACACACCTGAATCTGCATATGAAGTGCAGGGTATATCATGAGTACAACCAACTCAGCAAGTAACATAATTAAATAAGGAACTGAGAAGCAATAACGAGCTATAAAAATATAGTTCATTTCAAAAGTTTTCAGTAGAGAGTGAACATGCTTTCAATTACAACCTTCTGGTTGTAATTCTGGTAGTGTAAGTCAAATCAGTTCGAGCTCAAGTAAAATAGATATGAATCTTCCAAAAATTTCACCACAGCAACATACAACAACTAAGTGTAACAATAAATAAAATCAAGTACAACCTCTCAAGGCAGCAGCCACTCAACTCATCTCAACAGCTCATACTCTCGACTCTCAGCCCTCAATATACACTCTCAATAGGTACCTGCGCTCATATGGGGTGTGTAGACTCCGGAGGGGCTCCTTCAGCCCAAGCGCTATATTGTTGCGGTGCGCAGCCCGATCCAATATTGTTGCGGCGTGTAACCCGATCCAATATTGTTGCGGCATGCAACCCGATCCAATATATATATAGCTTGTTGCGACGTGCAAGCCAATCCATATACCTCACAGCTCGCCACTCGGCACTCATGCCCTATCTCAGTCACTAACCTCTCCAACCCCTCGGGATCACAGAATATAAAAATAACCAGCCCAAACAGAGAATACAACAAGTATCAACAAGAAATGAGATGAAACAAAGCTATAACACACAATAAGACTATGATTGAGTACAAGACAACAATTAGCAGTCAATTCAACAAGTATACGACCGTTGCGGGTCCCAACAGTGATATCATATGGCCTAAGCATGGTTTCTAACATGAAAGGTAGTCAATTGCTCAAAGACAAGGAAAAACAAGTAATAACAATAGCTATTCGACTTTACAGTCTCACAGGACGGACAAAGTCACAATCCCACACGGTGCACGCTCGCATGTACATCACCTCCAAATATTCACAATATACAAATTCACGGGGTTTCATACCCTCAAAACCAGATTTAAGACTGTTACTTACCTCAAACCGAGCAAATATCTACTCCAAAATGAATTTGCCTCTTAAATCGATACGCGCACACAACCCGATCCAATATTGTTACGGCGTGCAACCCGATCCAATATTGTTGCGGCATGCAACCCGATCCAATATATATATATATATAGCCCGAAGTCTTGTTGCGACGTGTAACCCGATCCATATACCTCACAGCTCGCAACTCGGCACTCAGGCCCTATCTCAGTCACTAACCTCTCAAGCCCCTCGGGCTCATAGAATATCATAATAACTAGCCCAAACAGAGAATACAACAAGTATCAACAAGAATTGAGATGAAACAAAGCTATAACACACAATACTGTGACTAAGTACAAGACAACAATTAGCAGTCAATTCAACAAGTATACGATCGCTGCGGGTCCCAACAGCGATATCATATGGCCTAAGCATGGTTTCCAACATGAAAGGCAGTCAATTGCTCAAAGACAAGGAAAAACAAGTAATAACAATGGCTATTCGACTTTACAGTCTCACAAGACGGACCAAGTCATAATCCCCCACGATGCACGCTCGTACGCCCGTCACCTAGCATGTACGTCACCTCCAAATATTCACATTATACAAATTCTCGGGGTTTCATACCCTCAAAACCAGATTTAAGACTGTTACTTACCTCAAACCGAGCAAATCTCTACTACGAAATGCCTTTGCCTCTCAAATCGGTCTCCAAACGTCCCGAATCTAGCCACAAGTAGAACAATATAATCAATATAGGCTAAAGGGATCAATTCCACAAGAAAAGTACTAAATTAAAGCCAATAATCCGAAACTGGCCCGAACGCGGCCCCGGACCCACGTCTCTAAATCCGACAAAAGTCACAAAACCCGAAAGCCCATTCACTCACGAGTCTAACCATACCAAATTTACTCAAATCCGATAACAAAATCCCATTCAAAACCTCAAAATCCCACTCAAGAGTTCTTCCTCTTTTTCCCAATTTCTCACCCAAAATCACAATTTATATGGCTAAATTAAAGATGAAATCATAGGATTAAACCAAAACCAAGTAAGAATCACTTACCCCAATCAACTCCACGAAAATCCCTTCAAGAATCGCCCAATTCCGTGCTCCCAACTCAAGTTTTTGATAAAATTGCAAAACCCCTATTTTTGGAAACTTTAATACTGCACATACATTTCCTTATTCGCGATCGCGGAAATAGCCTCGCGATCGTGAAGAACAACTTCGCTGCCCCAGGAATTTTACCACTACGCGATTGCGGAATCACCCACGCGATCGTGGATCACTGCCTCTCATACCTACAGGATCACATCCTGCCTCACGCGATCGCGTAGAGCATTGGCCACACCTCTCCGCCTGCTCAAATCCTTCTACGCGAACGCGACCTTAGCCATGTGTTCGCGAAGCACAACTTTTCACACATACGCGATCGCGTTCCTAACTCTGAAATTGTGTAGAACAAACTCACCTATGTCCCGAATAAGCTTACGCAATCGCGAATGAATCCCTGCGATCGCCTACAAGGAAACCAGAACCTGCTGCAACCAGATTTCAGCTATCATGCCAAGTTTAAAAATTTTCCGTTAACCACCTGAAACTCACCCGAGGCCCCCGAGACCTCAACCAAACATACCAATACATCCCAAAATATCATACGAACTTAGTCGAGCCTTCGAATCACTCAGAACAACATCAAAACACCAATTACACCCGGATTCAAGCCTAAAGAACTTCTAAACTTTTGAATTCCACAAACTACGTCGAAACCTACCAAACCACGTCTGTTTGACCTCCAATTTTGCACACAGGTCATATTCAACATTACGGACCTATTCCAACTTTCGGTATCAGAATACGACTTTGATATCAAAAAGTCAACCCCCCGGTCAAACTTCCCAAAATTCAAAATTTGTCATTTCAAGCCTAAATTCGCTACAGACGTCAAATTCACAGTCCGAACACGCTCCTAAGTCCAAAATACCCAACGGAGCTAACAAAACCAACAGAACTCCATTCCGGAGTCATCTTCACACACTTCCGACTACGGTCAAAATCCTAAGACTTAAGCTTCTGTTTTAGGGACTAAGTGTCCTTAAACACTCCGAAATAAAAACATATGACCTCCCGGAAAGTCACATAAGTAGAAACAGATATGGGGAAAATAGTAAATAGGGGATCAGGGATATTACTATCAAAATGACTGGCCGGGTCGTTACATCCTCCCCCTCTTAAAATAATCGTTCGTTCTCGAACGAGCATAGAGACATACCTTAAGTGGTGAAAAGAAGAGGATAATGGCTGTGCATATCATGCTCGGTCTCCCAAGTCGCCTCCTCGACCGGCTAACCCCTTCACTGAACCTTCACAGAAGCAATACTCTTCGACCTCAGCTTTCGAATTTGCCTATCTAAGATCGCCACCGGCTCCTCAACATAAGATAAATCCTTGTCCAACTAGACTGAGCTGAAATCCAACACGTGAGACGGATCGCTGTGATACTTCTGGAGCATAGAAACATTAAATACTGGGGGAACTCCTGCTAGACTAGGAGGCAAGACAAGCTCATAAGAAACCTACCCAACACGTCGCAATACCTCAAATTAACCGATAAACCTCGGGCTCAGCTTGCCCTTCTTTCCGAACCTCATAACACCTTTCATGGGTGACACTCGGAGCAATACCCGCTCCCCAACCATAAATGCAACATAGCGAACCTTACGATCCGCATAACTCTTATGCCTGGACTGGGTTGTGCGTAGTCTATCCTGAATTACCCTAACCTTCTCCAGAGCATCCTGAACCAAGTCTGTGCCCAATAATCTAGCCTCGCCTGGCTCAAACCAACCCATTGGAGACCTACACCGCCTACCATACAAAGCCTCATACGGTACTATCTGGATGCTCGACTGGTAACTGTTGTTGTAAGCAAACTCTGCTAGAGGACAGAATTGATCCCACGAACCCCCAAACTCCATCACACACGCACGAAGCATAACCTCTAATATCTGAATAGTGCGCTCGAACTGTCCATCCTCTGAGGGTGAAATGTTGTGCTCAACTCCACTCGAGTACCCAACTCATGTTGTACGGCCCTCCAGAACCGTGATGTAAATTGTGTACCCCGGTCCGAGATGATAGATACCGGTACGCCATGAAGCCTGATGATCTCATGGATATACACTCGAGCCAGCTGCTCGAAAGAATAGGTAGTCATCACAGGAATGAAATGAGTTGACTTGGTCAGCCGGTCCACAGTCACCCAAACTGCATCAAACTTCCGCTGAGTCCGTGGAAGCCCAACAACGAAATCCATAGTGATCTGCTCCCATTTTCACTCCGAAATCTCTAACTTCTGAAGCAATCCACCTAGTCGCTGATGCTCATACTTCACCTGCTGGCAATTTAGGCACTGAGCTACATACTCCACTATGTCCTTCTTCATTCTCCTCCACTAGTAATGTTATCTCAAGTCATGATACATCTTCGCGGTACGCAGATGAATAGAATACTGAAAATTATGAGCCTTCTGGAGAATCAACTCACGCAAACCATCTATATTGGGCACACATAGCTTGACCTACATCATCAATGCACCATCATCCCCAATAGTGACCTCCTTAGCATCACCGTGTTGTACCGTTTCCTTAAGGACAAGAAGGTGGGGGTCCTCATACTGATGCTCCCTGATATGATCATAAAGAGAAAACCGAGAGACCACACAAGCCAATACTCGACTCAGCTCAGAAACATCCAATCTAACAAACTGACTAGCTAAGGCCTGAACATCCAATGTCAATGGCCTCTCTATTGTTGGAAGATATGCAAAGCTCTCCAAACTCTCTGCATGGCGACTCAAGGCATCGACCACCACATTGGCCTTCCCGGGATAGTACAAAATAGTGATATCATAGTCTTTAAGAAGCTCCAACCACCTCCGCTGATGCAAGTTAAGATCCTTTTGTTTGAACATATGCTGTAAACTCCGATGATTAGTGTAAATCTCACAACGGACCCCGTACAAATAGTGCCGCCAAATCTTCAAGGCGTGAACAATAGCTGCTAACTCAAGGTCATGGACAGGATAGTTCTTCTCATAAGTCTTAAGCTGGCATGAAGCATAAGCAATCACTCTACCCTTCTGCATTATAACACACCCAATACCGATCCGCGAGGCATCACAATACACTGTGTAGGAACCAGAAGCTGATGTAGAACTAAAACTGGAGTCGCGGTCAAAGGAATCTTGAGCTTCTGAAAGCTCTCCTTGCACTCATCCGACCACCTGAATGGATCACCCATTTGGGTTAATTTGGTCAAGGGCGATGCAATACATGAAAAACCCTCCTCAAAACGACGGTAATAGCCTGCCAAACCAAGAAAGCTCCTAATCTCCGGGGCTGAGGATGGTCTAGGATAACTCTGCACCGCCTCTATCTATTTCGGATCCACCTGAATACCCTCACAGGACACCATGTGCCCCAAGAACGCCACTGAACTGAGGCAAAACTCACACTTGGAGAACTTTGCATAAAGCTTATGCTCCCTCAATCGTTGTAACACAATCCTCAGATGTTGGGCATGCTCCTCCTGGCTACGAGAGTACACTAGGATATCATCAATGAATACAATGATGAAAGAGTCCAAATACGACTGAAACACCATATTCATCAGATGCATGAACGTTGCTGGGGAGTTGGTCAGCCCAAAAGACATCACAAGGAACTCATAATGACCATATCGGGTCCTGAAAGCTATCTTAAGAATATTTGAGTCCTAAATCTTCAGCTGGTGATACCCTGACCTCAAATCAATCTTGGAGAACACTATCGCTCCCTGAAGCTGGTCAAATAAATCATCAATATGCGGCAAAGGATACTTGTTCTTGATTGTGACCTTGTTCAACTGTCTTTAATCAATGCACATTCTCATAGTACCATCCTTCTTCTTCACAAATAGAACTGGTGCACCCCAAGGTGACACACTAGGTTGAATAAACCCCTTATCAAGGAGTTCCTGAAACTGCTCCTTCAATTCCTTCAACTCAGCCGGTGCCATACGGTAAGGTGGAATAGAAATGGGCTGAGTGCCCGGTACCAAATCAATACCGAAATCAATATCCCTGTCGGGCGGCATGCCCGGCAGGTCCGCGGGAAGCACCTTCGGGAAATCTCGCACCACCAGAACAGAATCAATAGTAGGGGCCTCTGCACTAACATCCCTCACAAAGGCAAAATAAGATAGACAACCCTTCTCCACAATCCCCTGAGCCTTCAAGTATGAAATCACTCTACTGGGAACATAGTCTATAGAACCGCTCCACTCAACTCTCGGCATTGCTAACGTCACAGTCTTAGCGTGATAATCTAGAACAACATGACATGGAGACAACCAATCCATACCTAATATCACATCAAAATCGACCATACTGAGCAACAAAAGGTCCACTCTAATCTCCAGACCCCCAATGGTCACCACACATGACCGATGTACGCGGTCTACAATAATAGTATCGCCCACATGAGTGGATACATGAACAGATGAAACTAGAGACTCACGAGGCATATCCAGATAATGAGCGAAATACGAGGACACATATGAATAAGTGGAACCGGGGTCAAATAATACAGAGGCATCTCTATGGAAAACTGATACAATACCCATAATCACAATATCCAAAATAATAGCATATGGTCTGGCAGGAAGAGCATAGAAACGGGCCTGGCCACCCCCTGATCGGCCTCCCCCTCTCGGGCGATCCCTAGCTGACTGGGCTCCACCCCGGGCTGGCTGAGCGGATGGTAGATGGGCTGGTGTTGATGACATAGACTGGCTCCTCTGCGGAGCAGGACCTCCCACTACACGGGGACACTCTCTCCTTATGTGACCAAACTCCCCACACTCATAACAACTCCCCGATGCTAGTGAAAGGGACTAAAGGGAGCCCCGGGCACTGGGATAATTGGCAGAAGGACCTGGCATAGACAAACCCTGACCCGATAGAGCATGGGACGAACTATGCATTAGGAGGGCACCGAGAGATGAACGGCCCTGCTGATAACTGTGAGAACCATGGCCAGATGATGCACCACGGTGACCTGGACGAGCCGTCTAAGCATGTCTGAAAGGACAGCCTCTACCGTGCTGGAACTGACCACCAGAAGAAGCACCGCTAAATCCTCCCTGTCCACGAGGCCTTTTGTCCTCCCTCTCAACCCTCTCCTGACTACGAAACATCTCAAATTGACGCACAATGTTTACAACCTCATCAAAAGTAGCACCAGATACTCTCTCTCTAGTCATAAGCAATCACAACTGAAAAGTGAGGCCATCTATAAACCTCATGATCCTCTCCATGTCTTTGGGAACCAACGAGATAGCATGATGGGTCAACTCCGAGAATCACATCTCATACTGCGTCACAGACATATCACCCTAATGAAGCAGCTCAAACTATCTGCACAGCTCCTCTCTGCGGGACTGAGGCACGAACTTCTCCAGAAAGATAACGAAGAACTGCTGCCAGGTAAGGGGCGCTGCACCGACCGTCCTACGCCTCTCGTAAGCCTTTCACCAATTGAATGCAGCCTTGGAGAACTGAAAGGTAGTGAACGAGACCCCCACTAGTCTCCAGAATACCTGCCGTACGGAGTATCCTCTGACACCTGTCCAAGAAACCCTGTGCAACCTCTCCCTATGCACCACTGAAAGATGGAGGCTGGAGTCTCCCAAACCTCTCCAATCTACATTGCTCATCCTCAGGCATAGCAGGAACCACATAGTCCTGGGCAGCTGTAACCGGCTGGGCTAGGGGTGCCCCCGGTGTCTGAAATCCCTGTACCACCTACTCTGGTGTGCGGGCAGCGGGAGTCTGAGCACCTCCCTCGGCCTCAAAAGTGGTTGTTGCGGCCGGAACAAAGACCGCCTGAGCAAGACTAGTACACGTGGTCAGAATCTGGGGTAAGGCATCCTAAAGGCCTAAAATCACAATAGGCACAGGTGGTTCCAGAGCTGGTCCCACTGGCTTATCCACAACTGGAGCATGCTCCTATACTGGGGCAACTGGTGGATCTGCAGGTGCTGCCCTAGCTGCGGTGCGAGCTGTGCCTCTACCCCTACCGCGACCTCTAGCACGACCTCGGCCTCTCGCGGCCAAGACTGGTGGTACTGGTGGTTGTCCATTTTGTCCCGTAGTACGCGTCCTCACCATCTGTGAGAGAAAGAAACAACAAATGTTTAGTTACTAGAATCAACAAACTCGCATGACAAGAATTCAAGAATGTGGAGGTTCCTAAGGGTTCTGCAGCCTATCGAAGATAAGTACAGACGTCTCCGTACCGATCCGTAAGACTCTACTTAACTTGATCATGACTCGTGAGACCTATTAACCTAGGCTATGATACTAACTTCTCACGACCCAAAACCTAACCCGTCGTGATGGCGCCTATCGTGGTACTAGGAAAGCAGACCTTTCCAAACACACTTTCAAAATTTAACATAAATGAATCAAGACATTTAAAATAACCAGAGTTTTTCATAAAACGGGGGTAAAACTCAATTAAAACATAAGTGCGGAAAAGAAATAGCCCGACATCGGGGTGTCACTAAGTCATGGGCATCTAACAACCAATCTAGAAACAGAGTCTACTACAGTATGTGCCAAATGCCAATACAAGAGAGAAAAGATAACAAGAAAGGAGAAACAAGGACTGCGAATGCCGGCAGCTACCTCGTAAGTCTCTGATAATCAGCCCGCGCACGAACTCAGCGACCGCCAGAATGGTACACACCTGGATCTGCACATGAAGTGCAGGGTGTAGCATGAGTACAACCAACTCAGCAAGTAACATAATTAAATAAGGAACTGAGAAGCAGTAACGAGCTATAAAATACAGTTCATTTCAAAAGTGTTCAGTAGAGAGTGAACATGCTTTAAATTCCAGTAGTGTAAGTCAAATCAGTTCGAGCTCAAGTAAAACAGATATGAATCTTCCAGAAATTTCACCACAACAACAGACAACAACTAAGTGCAATAATAAATAAAATCAAGTACAGCCTCTCAAGGCAGCAACCACTCAACTCATCTCAACAGCTCATACTCTCGGATCTCAGCCCTCAATACACACTCTCAATAGGTATCTGCGCTCACTGGGGTGTGCAGACTCTGGAGGGGCTCCTTCAACCCAAGCGCTATATTGATCCAATATTATTGCGACGTGCAACCCGATCCAATATTATTGCGTTGTGCAACCTGATCCAATATTGCTGCGGCATACAACCCGATCCATATACCTCACAGCTCACAGCTCGGCACGCAGACCTATCTCAGTCACTAACCTCTCTAGCCCCTCGAGCTCACAGAATATCATAATAACCAGCCAAACAGAGAATACAACAACTATCAACAAGAAATGATAGGAAACAGAGATATAACACACAATAAGACTGTGACTGAGTACAAGACAATAATTAACAGTCAATTTAACAAGTATACGACCATTGCGGGTCCCAACAGCGATATCTAACATGAAAGGCAGTCACTTGCTCAAAGACAAGGAAAAACAAGTAATAACAATGGCTATTAGACTTTACAATCTCACGGGACGGACCAAGTCACAATCCCCCACGGTGCACGCTCGTACGCCCGTCGCCTAGCCTGTGAGTCACCTCCAAATATTCACGTTATATAAATTCTCGGGGTTTCATACCCTCAAAACCAGATTTAAGACTGTTACTTACCTCAAACCGAGAAAATCTCTACTCCTAAATGCCTTTGCCTCCCAAATCGGTCTCCAAACGTCTCGAATGTAGCCACAAGTAGAACAATGCAATCAATATAGACTGAAGGGATCAAGTCCACAAGAAAAGTACTAAATTAAAGCCAATAATCCGAAACTGGCCCGCAGCCGGCCCCCAGGCCCACGTCTCGAAATCCGACAAAAGGCACAAAACCCGAAAGCCCGTTCACTCACAAATCTAACCTTGCCAAATTTACTCAAATCCGATAACAAAATCCCATTCAAAACCTCAAAATCCCACTTAAGAGTTCTTCCTCTTTTTCCCAATTTCTCACCCCAAATCACAATTTAGATAATAAAATTAAAGATGAAATCATGGGATTTAACCAAAACCAAGTAAGAATCACTTACCTCAATCAACTCCACGAAAATCGCTTCAAGAAACGCCCAATTTCGTGCTCCCAACTTAAGTTTTTGATAAAATGGCAAAACTCCCATTTTTGGAAACTTTAATACTGCCCAGACATTCAATTAATCGCGATCGCGAAGAAGAACTTTGCTGCCCCAGGATGTTTATCCATACGCGATCGCGGAATCACCCACACGATCACGGATCACTGCCTATCATACATACGCGATCGCATCCTACCTCACGCGATCGCCTAGAGCATTGGCCACACCTCCCCTCCTGCTCAAATCCTTCTACGCGAACGCGACCTTAGCCATGCATTCGCGAAGCACATTTTCTCACACATACGCGATCGTGTTCCTAACTCTGCGATCGTGTAGAACAAACTCACCTCTGCCCCGAATAAGCTTACGCGATAGCGAATGAATCCCTGTGATCACGTACAAGGAAACCAAAACCTGCTGCAACCAGACTTCAGCGATCAAGCCAAGTCCAAAAATCATCCGTTAACCACCTGAAACTCACCCGAGGCCCCCGAGACCTCAACCAAACATACCAACACATCCCAAAATATCATAAAAACTTACTCGAGCCTTCGAATCACTCAAAACAATATCAAAACACCAAATACACCCGTATTCAAGCCTAAAGAACTTCTAAACTTTTAAATTCCACAAGCGATGCCGAAACCTACCAAACCACGTCCGATTGACCTCAAATTTTTCACACAGGTCATATTCAACATTACAGACCTATTTCAACTTCTGGAATTGGAAGATGACCCCGATATAAAAAAAGCAACCCCTGGTCAAACTTCCCAAAATTCGACTTTCGCCATTTCAAGCCTAAATTCGCTACAGACCTCAAATTCATAGTCCGGACATGCTCGTAAGTCCAAAATCACCCAACGGAGCTAACAGAACCAACAAAACTCCATTCCGGAGTCGTCTTCACACACTTCCGACTATGGTCAAAATCCTAAGACTTAAAATTCTGTTTTAGGGACTAAGTGTCCCAAAACACTCTGAAATAAAAAAATAAGACCTCCCGGCAAGTCACATAAGTAGAATCAAATATGGGGAAAACAGTAAATAGGGGATCGGGGCTATTACTCTCAAAACGACCGGCCGGGTCGTTACAATAATTCTTCCAATCCATGCATCTAATGTAATAAATAATTTTAACATATTCTCGAACTATATGTCTCCTAGTTGCCAGGCCGCTCCTTGTACAAGAGGGAATTGTTACTAAAATAATTTTTAATAACATAAAGATCAAATCTTTTTTAGCATATGAATTTAGTTCAAGTTTTCTACATGCTTAGTCTTAAATTAATTTACATCATATGTAATAAATAATTCAAAATTATGTAATGAACAAGCACGTGGCATAAAAACGTAATTCAACATCTTCTAACATGTTTATCTTATATATCATATAAAATAATTCTTGCCAGAAAACTATTATTAATTAACATCTCATGAACCAATAACAATTAAACTAATAGTAGAATCCAATAACTTATTATAGATTACCGTCGTATCTAATACTAAAAATTTTAAATTCAAGTTACGAATTATCTCAATAGTTTAACTTATATATATACATATTTTATTCACAATAAAATTATATCAATTCATATGCATTCAAACAATTTGACTATTCCACAAGGCACATGTATTATGGTTTGAATTCTTCAAATATAATCTTAAAAGATTTCGTAAATAAATTTTAGACATAATAAACCACGGCTCTGATACCACTGATGGATTGCGGGAGGTGTTCATAACATGCAGTGGAAGACAATAATAATCCTAGGAAGATCTTTTTGTGTTTTAAAATTTATTTACATGTCAAAGTTCAACTTTAGAAAAATAATTCCAAGGAAGAAGTAAAATGGTGTTATGTGGACTTCGAATTAGTCTCCTTATTAATATTTAATATATATTCCATATATAAATAAATATTAATTATAAGTACCAAATATATCTCACACACACACACACACACACACACACACACACACACACATATATATATATATATATATATATATATATATATATATATATATATATATATATATATATATATATATATTTCAATCAAGAGATATAATTTAATTTACTATTCCAAATAGAAAAATTTAATTTGCTCACAATATTAATTATATTCTCTGTGCTAGCAAAGAATATAACAATATTTTATTTGTACTAATAACTAAATTTATTTGACTAAATTAAATTCTTTAATTTAATTATCAAATAATAAAGTAATTCATCATTTAGCAAAGATCAGAACACTCGTTAGTGTGCGATTCCATAGGTTCAATACTAAATTGGTAGTAAATTGATCACATCAATATACTAATCAAAGGTGGCGTCTAGCAACACTCCTCAACGACCGGATAACATGAAGTATACAATTTACTCTCAAGAACCCGTAGAAGAATAATGCATTAATCCCTTATGTCCTTATAGCTCTGGGTCACCCTAGGATATGGTTCAACTGTCAAATCCTAATAGGCGACCAACTATGTGTTCATGTCAAAAATAATCGACCATTGAACGACCAAAGAAACTCTATTCTACTTTCATTCAATCACCCTGGCCAAGGTCTTAATTTGGTCGGTTATAATTCATGAGAACATGGTGCTTAAACTCATTACCAAGAGTTGACAGATTCCATTTTGATCAATCACTAATTCTATAAGTATTTAAGCGTACCCAATATCCTTTCAACTATCGTCCTAGGAAAATATGTGTCTAGTATCAAAGCACAATAAATAACTTGTCAATTACCATGATTATATCAGGTCAAAGGAAACTCTTTCATCACATTCTTCAAAAGAATATCCTATTGAAAGTTTATGGTAATTCTAACCATTAGGAATTATCCAATTAATCGGTTCAATGATCATATCTCTATATGCATCATCTATTTATGTGATTTAGTTAATGAAATCAACTAATCTTTATCCCATAAAGACGATCACATAAATATTGATCTAACCGGATTACCAATGCCCAAATTAATAATCCTACGATTAACAACAAATTTAGATTAAATTATAAAAAACTTCACTCTCATTATCATGATCTCCATCACGATGACAACTCTCAAAATTTCATCAAGGACTTTATCAAATTAATCAAGCAATTAATAATAACTATGATAAAAGAATATCAAATGCCATATATTTTTATATCAAATAACATTCACAAAAATATGTTCAAATCATCACATATGAGATTGAATCTAGGGCATATTTAATATATCCCTAACATCAATAACCATAAAATTCTCGAGGTAGTCCTCTGAAGCTGGGAAAAATGGCAAGTTTCCGGAAAGCCTCATTTCCAATACTACATTATTTGTCCAAGATTGATTCTAATTCTCACCTAAAGATACTAGATAGTGTGTGTGTGCGCTTTGCACGGGATGTGCCCGACATTATTGTTTGTTTGTGTTAGTTTAGTTTTGGTAGAATATAAAGAACGGGGAAGTGAAACGCTACTAAACTTAAAACTTTGTTTCTGCAACAATAATAATAGACGTGTGCGCTATAAAGGAAGTAAGAATCATCTTTTCCGATATACCATCTAAGAATGTCTTAAGCTGCTGACTTAAGAGATTACATCGCTCAGTCAGTTCTCCAATCCAAACTCGAAGCTTAACTTGGAAGCTAAAGAGCTACTTAACTCTTCTCTATAAAGGAAAACCATGGCATTCGTCTCAAGGCTAGTCTAGGACTAACACACCTATTACAATTTAATATGACAGTTAAAACATAGATTCACATACAAAAAGAATTTATCTAGTAACTAAAGACGCATTAGGAGCAGCCAATTTCAAAAATTTGAGCACACCTCACATTAGTCATTCTCTGAGTTCGCCTTGAATATAGTGACTGGCTCAGACACCAGATGGCTTTATATCCAGACATTGTCTTACCAGCATCAACTAATGTTGGGATCATCTGAAGCTTGTTCAAGCACCCTTGCATCCATGTCCTCAGCATCCATACTTGCTCCATGTCTTATAGAAAGAAGAGCTATCTGTCAAGTAAAAGTCAAATCTAAAGGTGCCTTATTTTCGCTCTGAAATATAATAAAATTACTAACACATTTTCTGTTTAATACCGGAAGCTCCAATTAGAAAAAGGTCAATGGCAGAAAGTAAGGGTGTACTATCAGCAACATATTGGTAGTTACAACAATGAACAAAAGAAAACTTACACACCTGTGATTCTCTATTTATTTCCCGTCAAAAAACACCAGTTCATGAACATGTCATCTCCACCAACAAATGTTAGGCTGGAATGGTGCTGCACAAATTGAGACTTCCCTTTACTATTCTGAATGAAAAGGTTCTGATAAGTTATGCGTCTTTTGTTTTGATGATTTGACAAACTTCATGAGAGAACCAGGTAAGGAACCGGATACAAATAGTTTCCTTGCGTTCAGAGTAACTAGTTAGATGTCTGGTTTAATTCTCAATAAAATCAGATAAGGGAACAACAGAGGAAACAGATAGGGATCAGTTCCTGTGCTCGTCGTGCAGTCAACTCTACAGCTGTAAAAGTTGTTACACTGTACCGTCTGGCAGGCTACTGCACTGTACCGTCTGGCAGCAATACAGCAACAAAGCTGTAGCTTGCTAAGGCCAAACTAAAGGACACTTTATTGCATCATCGTTGATGACATCACACACACATACTAGCAACATGAGGCAAGGGATTTCATTTTCTCAACACTTGAAAATCCAAAAGACTATATTATCTCAAGTGCTAGCCACCACCTCTCTCAATAACAAAACTGTTGCAACCTGAAGTACCAGATCCAAAGATTGAAGATATCTTAAGTCCTTAGGTTTGTTGAGTCTTTGTTATTTGTTCTTTATTTGTAATTCTACATTACTTTCAAGAAGTGTCTTTATAGGACAGATTTAAATCACTGTTTGGTTTAGTTTCTTGACTAGAGTTAGTCAAGGTTTGTTGCTTTGAATTGAGTTATTACAAAGATACTTGCAATATAGTTATTGCAAGTAGGTGAGTGATTAAGAGTTTAATTCCTAGGTTATAATAGGTTGTAATCTAAAGTTGCTCAGCTAATGAAGTTGAAATCCTACGAGTGTAGGTCGTGGTTTTTAATTTCGTGAGGTGGGAGTTTTTCACGTAAAATATTGTTATGTTATTTACTTACCGATGTGTGTGTGTGTTATATGGGAACTGATAGAAAACCAGATTCTCTATATAGTTTGTGGACTCTTAATTTACATTAATTGGTATCAGAGCAGGTTTTTACTATAAGGCTAACACGTAGAAAGGATCTACATGGTTGCTCCATCAAATTTTGAAGAAAGTCAATCAACTTACAGACCACCAAGATTTCAAAAACTGGTTCGTAGAAATGGAGGCATTGCCAAGAAAGGCAGCTCTAGCAGAAACACTAAAGGATAGGATTGTTGTCACAAGTGCGGAAAGTCATGACATTTTATCAAAGATTGTCCTCTCCACAAGCAGGATCATTGCAAACACAATGTTGACAAGATGGTTAAGAGGAACCCAGTCCCCGACAAGAATTTCAAGAGAAAAGATGTCACTGATAATATTGTGAAGCAAGCTCTGGCTGCCTGGGGAGATTCTCTAGTGAATCTGAGGGTGATGATGAGCAGGGAGACACCTCCATGATGGCCGTTGAAAACAAAGCTGTAGAATATGATTCTATATTTACACTAATGGAAAAATCTGATGAGGATGAATAAGATGATGATGATGAGGTAAACTTTCTGGACGTTCAAAGAAATTTGAAGTCTTACTCTAAAAAGAAGCGGGTATCTTTAGCTAATATTTTAATTGATGCTTACCACAACCTTATTAGTGATAAAAATGTTTTAACTGACAAAATCAGAGAGTTAGACAAGAGAGATGATCTGGTGGTTGTAGTTGTAGATTTGAAGGAAACAATGGAAGAAACAAAGAAAGAAAATATCCTCTTAAAAGATTCAATGAAAAAATGTATGAACTCCTCTAAAGGAAAGGAAGTGGCAAGTGAGGCACACCTTATGCTTGAAAATGAACTCAAAAATGTAAAATTGAGTCTTGCTGTTAAACTTGAAAAGAATAAACAACTTCAGGAAGATTTAAGCAGCGTTAAAAATGATCTAGATAAATCTCTAAAGTGGACCTGGTCATATGATACAATCACTTCTATGTATAAAAGTAATGGGGGAACATGCAAGAAATCGGGTTCCACAAGGAAAAAGCCCCCTATAACCCACATAACAAGTATGTTACTATACCTGGTAACTGGCTTTGCATTGTGGTAAGACTGGTCAACACAAAGATTCATGTAAAGCAAAGTTTCAGTCCCAATAGAAAAATAAAGTTTTTGTAAAAAAAGTATCTACTGCTAAGTAACCTGATTCTCTTAAAAAGAAATGTGTGATGCCTACATGGACAAAAAGACGTCTGATTCGCCCATTCCCTCTTTCCTACGTCTAATCTCTGATTCTCTTATGTAGGCAGTAGTGAAACAAAGTAGTCAAAATGGTACATGGATAGTGGCTGCTTTAAACACATGACTGGAAGAATGGATGATTTTCTTTCACTCAAAGACCTGCAAGGTGGGAGTGTATCCTTTGTAAATGGCAAAAAGGAATACATTCTGGAATTGGAAAGATTGGGAAAATACTCTCTCACTCAATTGAGAATGTGTATTATGTGAATGTCTTGAAGTATAGCTTGCTAAGTGTCTCTCAAATCTGGGACAAAGGAAACAAAGTAGAGTTCTTGTCAAAGTCTTGCACTGTCACCAATCTTATAACTGGTGAAGTGGTTCTGGTTGAAAAAGGGTTCAAAAATATTTATGTTGCAGACTTTGAATCTCTGAATAGTGGTGATCTTATATGTCTAAGTGTCGTTGTGGATGATAATGTTGAACTATGGCACAGAAGACTGGGACATGCAAGCTTCACTCTGTTGAACAAGCTAATCAAGAAGGACCTGGTTCGTGGGTTGCCGAAGTCAAAGTTTAAACATCATAAGGTGTGTGATGCATGTGTGAAAGGGTAGCAAGTCAGGTCTTCATTCAAATCAAAGAAGGAAGTGATCACCTCAAGGCCACTGGATTATCTTCATATGGATATGTGTGTACCTATAAGGATGCCCATCAGAGGAGGAAAGAAGTACATCTTCGTGATTGTTGATGACTATTCAAGAATAACATGATAATGATGATTAAGATGGAGATCATTCAAAGGTCTCTGGAGAGGTTATTGATATGGAAAATGGGAAGGCATATCTAATGAGTCAACCCAAGGAATCCAGTGAAGAAAATACAGCAGAACTTCCAGCTGATTTGGAGGAACCTGGTCCCTCTATCACAGCAACTGAAGCTGACAATAGAGTTGCCGATGTTGTATTAAGCACTCATGATGCAGATCAAATAAGTGATTTTCACACTTCCATCGATGCCAATGATGGGTCTCACATGGCGGAACATGGTCCCTCACATCCTGAAATTCAGGCGACTAACTAGAAGCACAAAAGCTCACATCCTCTCTAAACGTAATCACTCCTTTGGATTCAGGGATTCAAACTAGATCCAAGGAAAGAAACATGTTTGCGTTCTCAGCTTTCTTGTCTCAAATTGAGCCAAAAAATATCAAGAAAGCCTTGAAAGATGCTGACTAGATTGTTGCCGTGCAAGAGGAGCTCCATCAATTTGAGAGGAACAACGTGTGGTACCTGGTTCCTCGACCCTCAGATAGAACTGTTATTGAAACTAGGTGGGTATTCAAAAACAAGCTTGATGAATTTGGCAATACAACAAGAAATAAATCCAGGCTGGTGGTCCAAGGCTATAATCAAGAAGAAGGAATTAATTATGATGAAACTTTTGCTCCAGTTGCAAGAATGGAAGCCATCATAATTCTCATTTCTTTTGTATATCATATGGAATTCAAAATGTTTCAAATGGATGTTAAGAGTGCATTTCTGAATGGATATTTGAAGGAAGAAGTTTTTGTCAAACAACCACATGGTTTTGAATGGAATGAACATCCTGAACATATCTTCAAGCTTGACAAGGCTCTATATGGATTAAAGCATGCCCCTCATGCATGGTATGAAAGGTTGTCCAGGTTCCTCCTGGAAATGGTTTTACTAGAGGAAGGTTGTCCAGGCTCCTCCTGGAAATGGTTTTACTAGAGGAAAATTTGACAACATTATTTTTCTGAACAAAATAGGGAGGAACCTGTTGATTGTGCAGGTCTATGTTGATGACATCATTTTTGGTGCAACATATGATTGTTGTGTGAGGAATTTGCAAAGCTTATGGGAAGGGAGTTTGAGATGAGTATGCCAGGGGAACTGAACTTCTGCCTAAGGCTACAAGTGAAGCAAACCTCTAAGGGAACGATGATAAGTCAACAGAAATACATTAAGGAGCTTCTGAAAAGGTTTGAGATGGAAATCTCAAAGACCATTGATACTCTCATTTCTACTGTCACTCGTCTAGACATGGACGAACCTGGTTCCCCTGTAAATGAAACTATGTATCGGGGTATCATTGGATATCTCTTGTACCTAACTGCCAGCAGACCTGACATTATATTTAGTGTTGGGTTGTGTGCTAGATTCCAATCAAGTCCTAAAGAATCTCATTTGAATGCTGCCAAAGAAATTTTGAGGTATCCTATGGGAACGCAGGACCTGGTCCTCGTCTATTTTTCAGGAACATTTTTTGACTTGGTTGGATATGCTGATTATGTTGAATATCTGATGGATAGAAAGAGCACATCTGGAATGTCATATTTTCTGGGGTCATGCTTGATCTCATGGGGTACAAAGAAACAAACTTTGCGGCCCTTTCAAATGCTGAAGCTTAATATGTGGTTGTTGCTTCTTGTTGTGCTCAACTACTACAAATCAGGCAAGATCTTGAAGACTTTGGTATATTTATAGCTTGAACCCGGTACAGCACAAGAAGACAAAGCACATTGATGTGCGATATCACTTTTTGAGGGATAATGTTGAATAGGGTCTGATTTGTATGAAATTCTGAAAGACAGAGGACCATGTAGAAGACATCTTTACCAAGGCGCTGAGTAGGGAACACTTTGAAAGAAATCATCTGGAGTTAGGGTTGACCAAGCTTAACTAAGGACTTGGTCCCTCGATGATTGGCAATGTTAAGAAGGAAAGGTACAATGCTAAAAAGTATTTTTTGGAGACATCTAACTCAAATCTATATTGTTATAGGTATACATACATGGTAGTTTCAGGACAAAACAAGTAAGAATGACATTGCTCTTCTAGGAGTTTTTGCTCAATTTTTCAAAAACCGTCAAGGAACCTGGTTCTTGTGACTCAGGTTAGTGGTCTCTTCAATACTTATATGCCTTTTAAAATTGCTGAAGTGTCATGTCATTAATTTATTCCCTCCTCTCTCCAAACTTTTGAAGTCTAAAATGTTAAACTTTTTTTGAACTGACCGTTGCCCCAAAAAATGATTTCCTTCTCCCACACCTAACCAAAACTGATTATTTTCTTCAAAACCAAAATCAACCTTGTCTCAAAAATAATCCTTCTCTCCAAATATATCATAAGTGAACTCAACTCTGTCATCTTCCAAAATCCTAACTCCATCTAAATCAAAATCCTAAGAAGTCTTTGGTAGATTTTGATGGAACTTTAACTGAAAAGGAACAGGGTAGATCTAATATTCTAGAGAGTGAGGCTGAAATTGTGGTTGGGTTTGTAGAAGCCTTGAAAGATGGAGAAATTGGTGAATGTGCTGGAAAAAGAGGACCTGAATGACAGACTTGATCCCTCTAGTCCGTCTCAGGATATTAATTCTGATGATGACCTATTTTTGAGCTCTGTGTTTAAATGAAAGTCAGCTGATAAAGATGCAGCAGATGATAAGGGTGAACAAATTGAGAAGAAGAAGAGGGTGACATGGCCGCTCAGAAAAAAGAAATGGTAGTGTGAGTGAGGAACCCGGTTCCTTACAGAAGCAAAAGGTTGAATTATCGGGAAGGAGACTCTGAAGTCTCAAAATGTGTTGTTGGGTAGAGTGTTTGACTCTGATATTTCTAAACAATGGAGGAACTTCTTGACAGTGTTTGTCACGACCCAGAATTCCCACCTTCGGTACCGTGATGGCGCCTAACATTTCACTTGCTAGGCAAGCCAACGTTAGAGAACTGTTAAGTCAATTATTATTCAATTCAATAGATATAGTCAATTAAACCAAAATGAAATAAAATTGAGTGGGGAATAACATAAATGCCCATAATATCTACTACAAATCAGATCTGGAGTCACAACTCACGAGCTCCTAAGATTTTCTATAAACAGAGTCTGAAAGAAATATAACTGTTCTGAATGAAAAGAAACATTAAAATAGGAAGATAGAAGGGGACTCCAAGGTCTGCGGACGCCAGCAGATCTACCTCAAGTCTCCCGTAAGAAAGTCCAAGCTGCTACGCCTCACGAACATCTAGGGCCGGTACCAAAATCGGCTGGATAGTTATTTTCCAAACTTTGTTCTTCCCTATGGGTCATATCCGAGTTGTAGCTTATTGGTGCTTTGATGGTGCTATATGAGATTTTAGACGGTGTTTGAGGTGGCTTATTGCCCGGGCAGCTTGTACTGGGTGAGATGAGGTTATTGGACCTGAGATCAGCATGATCAGATTTATGTAGGGTATATTAAAGAGAAAATATCGTTATTCAGATCATAATGAGGTAATGGTTCTTATCAGGTGGAGGGACTCCATGATTTATTGATTTGGCAGGTGGTTATGAGTTTCTACACATCTCTTTCATCGTGGCAGTATTGCGAGAGTTGGAACAGGGCTTATATGTGTTATTAGGTGTATTCCGGGCATCAGATTCATGAAATTACAGCTAATGTGGTCGACATATGTTATTATGAGAAAAAGACTTATGTGGTGCATGGTGTGATTTCATCGTAGGTGTATGATTATGATTTGAAACAGTGTGTAATGATTGATGTGGTGTTCGTATGTTAGAATCAGGTCTCATGGAGAATTCTAGATGTTGGAATTTGGTTCTAAGGCTTGTTATCTAAGGTTATAGGGAGGATCTTCAGTCTAGCTCGAGCTAATGTGCTCACATGGGCTGTAGTGGCATGAGTAGGTACACGAGGTGTCAAACAGTGATTCTAGATGACTCCGAAACAGTTCTTGGCACGTTCGAGGATGAACGTATGTTTAAGTGGGGGGAGAATATCATGACCCGACCGGTCGTTTGAGCTCTAGTGCATCGTTCGGCAGTTTGAGGCCTTGATTAGCTTCACTTCAGGTATTATGACTTGTGAGTGTAGTCGAAATTGAATTTTGGGAAGTTCAGAGTTGATTTGGAAAGAAAATTCTAAATTCGGAAGCTTTAAGTTGGAAGAGTTGACCATGGTTTGAATTTTAAGTAAACGACCTCGGAATCGAGATTTGAAGATTCCAATATGTTTGTATCATGATTTCGGACTTGGGCGTGTGTTCGGATCGAGCTTCTGATGACCCGAGAGTGTTTCAGTGCTTAATATTGAAGTAACGAATAATACGGCCAAACCCATGTTATGGCTCTATCTCAGAGATTAGAAACAAGGCAAACAAAATAAGTATAAGGAACCGTACTAAATATCTCATTGTTGCGGCGTGCAACCCGATCCAACTACGACATTGTTGCGGCATGCAACCCGATCCAAACATGAAACTGTTGCGGCGTGCAACCCGATCCACACAATATACCCATGGTAGCATGCCACCCGATCCAAACAATATACCCGTGGCGGCGTGCCACCCGATCCACACAACAATCAATAAGGAAACACCCATCAAGCCATAATGCTAATACTTACGAAATGCCCAAATATCGACCACCATCATTGCATAAGGCCAAACGCTACCTTCCTTTGCATGAGGCTAAGCATTGCCTCCATCATTGCATAAGGCTAAGCATTGTCTTTCCTTGCATGAAACTAAACATTGTCTTCATTCTTTGCATGAGACTAAGCAGTGCCTCCATTATTGCAAAAGGCTAAGCACCGCTTTTCCTCTATATAGGGCTAAACACTACCCTCATCACATACAAGGCTAAGCACTACCTTGTCTCGTTCTCACATACAACTAAGCATCAGTTTTTCCCCATATCGAACAATCGATATCGCCATATCTTTGCATTTCATGGGCTGAAACATCTCCACATCGTCCGAAGGCATCATGGTCCGAAGGCATCATCCTTATATCCCGAAGACATCATGCCATGGCCTGAGAATCTCTTGAAACTGCACATCATTATTTAAAGGCATCATAGTCCAGAGGCCCAATCTTCATGGCCAGAGAATTCCATTTCATGGCCTGCGAACCCCTTATCATACGCTTCATGGACCATGACGTCATGGTCTAAGGACATCATCCTCATCATCCGAAGACAACTCTCATGGTCCGAAGGGAATTCGCATCATGTTTAAACTATGCAATAACCCCATCATGTTTAAACTATCCAATTTTGCCCTAATATTTTTTTAAATATCATATATACTTTCAAAATATTATTTTTTGCATCATCACCAATTTACAAGAGTCATATAAGTATTTTCTATAATATTTCATAATTTTTAAGGCTTTAAAAATAATTTCTTGCATTTAGACTGTTCAAATATTTATTTAATTATCCTTTCAAATTATTTTGTGATGACCTAATCATCCAAATATATTATTGATACCCACATACATGTTTTATAACATTTTTACTTTATTTCATATAATTACATTTGTATTTTAAAGCTATTTACATAATTTTGCAATAATAGCCTATATTCCATACATAATTACATTATTTACACCAAAATAGCATTTTACATTTTTATAACGTTAAGGTATTATTTTCAATCATTTTACTACATAATTAATATTTTTATCATTTATAAATTACTTTTTATAAATTATTTTAAATAATTTTCGTGTATTTAATTTTATAGTCCAATATAGGGCTAATTTTCGGACCAAATTACAGGCCCAAACACTTAGCCCATTCACTTTTTCTCTTTTGCAGCACAACCAAACAACCCCTTCTTAAACCCGATTGTGACTCGTTCATTTAACCCCCCCTCCCCCCTCCCCTCTATTTTCTATTCGATCTTGGCCGTTGATCTTAAATGATCAACGACCCATAAAACATTCCCCATTCTCCTTATATCCGAATAACCAAACCCTAGGGACCATTCCCCCAAATCGTCCACCTTTGCACTCTCTCTACTCCTCTCTTCCTTTTCACAAACCCTAGCCGTCGTATCTCTAAATCCTCTCTAAATCCGACCCCAAAATGGAATCAATCCATGATTCACTTACCTATTTTGTGATACTTCGCTATTGTGTATGAGTTTGTGGTGTTAATTAGCTCTTGCCCTATTTTTGGCAAGAACTACCTTTCAAAATAAGGTCTGATTGACTTCGATCTTCAAGGATTCTGGCGGTATTTCATCTACATACACTTGAAAAGAGGCGATTCTTGTACTCCTAGTTTGATTTACAATAGATTAAACCTAATTAGGGTTTTAGACTCTCCATCTCCTCCACTGATTATGATTTGCATGCGATATTTTCTTTACTTATTTGTGCTTAATTAATTGTTTTCCATGTTTGTTCTTTTAATTTCTACTACTATATAAACCTCTTTTCCCGTTCCCTTTCAAATGTCGGAAACAACTATCATTTCTGACTACTGTTACTACCATTATTCTCTCACTCATTCTATATTATTCTGAGACTTCGATTTTGGCCGGCTGGAAGCCAAGGCCACCAGAATCTAACTATTTTATCCTCTCTCAGTGTGAGCACTACCCTGGGTTCATCTAAGACCCTTGGGAACTCTGACACACTGAGAACGTTGGGGTTCTAGTGCTCTCTTTGCCATTGAAGCACTATTGGGATTGTTCTTATTTGTTTGTTTGATTATTCGCAACTGGTAAGTCTCTTTGGCCACATCAATTTTATTCTCCTTGGTTGTATTATGTGTTCTCCTAATTCATGCCCCTGCAACTTTTATGAAGCATTGCTCTGCTACTCCCTTTGCTTGTAACTTTACATGCTCTAAGGTCTTTCTTATGTCTCAATATTGAACTTGCCTAAATTCTAGTTGTGAGATGTGTTTAGCATATGTGCTAGCATGAATGATTTTCTAATTCTTCTAAACTTGTTTATTCTGCTGTGTTATGTTGATACATGAGGTTAATCCTGAGTTTTGCTTCTTCGCCTTGTTATGGATTGTTATGATATCTTGAGAAATATTTTGCTAAGTCATTCATGCCTAACCTGCTGCCTTTTGGGGTTATACCATTCATTACGACTTATTATCATGCAATTTATGTTCTATTTTATTTTTGTTGGCATGATCAACTTTGTATTCTTCAGTACTAGTTAAACCTTTAGAGTAAACTTTGCTACTAGCTTTTTCCTATACGTGGTCAACTATTGCTGTAGCTGATGCCTGTTTGTCTTACTTCTGAAAATTGACATGCCTCTTGTATTGCGACTGATGTTTAGCCCGTTAAAGTTCTTCCCTGCCTAGTCAAGTGATTGTGTGATCATGAATTTATTCTATTAAGATGTTTTCATTACGTTTACACGTTAGAACCTTCATGTTTAGGCTATGCTCTATTGATTCTCCTAGCTTTCATGATCAAACCTTTTATTTAAAAAGTGCTATAGGCTGATTCTGACCATGCTTTGTTTGGAACTTCATTTAAAATGGTTTGTTATCCCATGATGATCAATCTTGTCACCCTAACTTCTAAAAAATGCAAACACAAACCTGCCTTGTGTGTGCCCTGCCAATATGTCATATGATCTTGTCTACATGTCTTAGTGAGAATTAATGTTTGTTATAGTCCTAAGAACTAAATGTGCGTACTTCTTACTCTATTTAGTTAATTCAACAAGTAGTTTGTTGCTTGTGTGGTTAAGTTTAACATCTAATTGGGGTGTAAGTCATTCGTTTGGGCCTGGTGTTTGGCCATATATGTTGTTGGACTTTGGCGTTGGATTTAGACTTACTCTACTATTCCTATGAGCTTGGGATTTGGGTCTACTGGGCGTATGAAAGTAAAGTTGTTGAAGGCCCAGAAACAACATTGGTTATTTTGTATTGGGCATGTCACTGTTCCATTAGGGCAATAGTTATTCATCATGTAATTATTCATATTTGAGTTTGTGTCATTCCATCTGGGCCTGTAATGACTTGTGATTATCAATAATGGGGAAATTAGTTTGACATGCTCCTATTCTACACACTCATAGAAATCATGCCTATAGGAATCACACACACTTCGCTTAACTCGTCTAATACTTGTACACTATTTAAAGCATGTTAGTTTAAGTTATTTCTATACCTGTTTTCATGTCTACTACTGTGCGCTCTTAGACAGCATGCCTATAGGAATCAAACATCTTGTTTAATTATTAGACAACGTGCCTATAGGATGCAATAACACATGTTATGCTAATCTAGATACCATGTCTATAGGGCTTTAACTAATCAATCAGTCAGTCGCTTCTATTGCTTTTATTACACTGTTCATCCAGATATCATAACTGTAGGATCTTAATCAATTAATCTACTGCTTTTGTTGCCTCATTGTACTGCCACACTTAGATGACATGCCTATAGGGATACAGTATTATAAAATCAAATTTGATTATCAACTATTAGAAATCTTGCCTATAGGATACTGTGACCTGCCCAAGAAGCATGTCTATAAAATCAGTACTGGTAATTCGGAATTCTTGGATCGTTTCACTTCCTTATTGCTCAAACAATTAGGGATCATGCCTATAGGACATGCGATATCTTCGATCTGCCAATACGTTAGTCCAAAGTTGCAGTACTATATATATGATACTGGGAATCAGAATCACATAGAGACTATGTTTGTAGGACCTAATGAATTTAACATGTTCTAATTTGAAACTGTCTGCCGCCTAATGTATGAATCCGCCTGCATGCAAGTTGCTGCTTATGTGTGAAAGCCAACTTGAGCCATTCATTAACTTTATGTGAAGTCCTATATATTTTGAATGCGCGCCTAATTTTATCATTTTGAGCATCCTAAGTAGAGTCTAGAACCACCCAAATAGTAGGTCCAAAGCCTCCTGGACCATAGGCATGGGATGAGTAGCGCAGGCATAGGAGACGGTCTAGAATTGAATTAGAGCGCTTTAAGTAAACAACTTTACCATAGTAATCGGGTAGCAGGAGATGATAGTCTGTGCCCGCTAAAGAATATGAGCAACTCTTATCCTAAGGGAGTTGCGAAGTATTATTTATGTTGCACGAGGTTATCCTTTAGGCTAAAAAACTTAGGATCCCCCTCCTCTATATGTTTATTGTTCATACTTAGTCATTGAATGTAGAATAATTTAGTTGTACCTTGTAACCTCTAAAGACTTGTATTGATTATCTATATAATTTAATTATTGCCCAATTTTCTTTACACTTGTTCATAATAGACCCTTTAAATTCCTTGTCTTCCTCACTTATATGATCACTTAGGATAATTATAATCTGATAATCCCACATAGTATAAACTTCGGCAGGGACCCTCAGTTGTGGACCTCGAAGAGTATCTGATACCTTCTCTTTGAGATAATTTGAGCTCTTACCCAATCTTTGGTAATGTAGACTAGTAAAAACAAAGTTATTTGCAAATAGGTTCCCTAATGCACCTCAAAATCGTTAGGTGGCTACTCTCGTCTTTTAATACCCATTTAAATGAGTTGTCACATGTCGAAAACTGCTTTTGCAAGAAAGTGGGGCGCGACAATAATACACCCCAATCAATAAAACAAGTGTTAACGTACATAACCTATTAGGCGAACACATAGGTGAAGGTTGCATCCCTAGGCTTTTTACCTATTTGAAAATAACCAAAAATAATTAGTAAATTTCTAGTTTCATTTATCTTATTGAGCATTGATAATGTAGTTTATTGAAGTAATTTTCATAACCAACATGATTGAAAATGTATTTAAGTTATTTCGCCTTCACGCATCAGCTATACACTCTAACACCCATTGTTAGTTCCCTGAGGAAATTGACCCCGACTCATAGTTGGGTACTATTCTTCCAACGACCTCTTCCACTCATTGTTGAGTGTGGATTGGGAGTGGATCACCAAGCCAAACCTAGGTTCACATACCTTGTTCCTCAAACAAGTAAGGATACTTCTTCCCCAACCTCCCACGTATTCTTTTTTGAATCATGATTACTCCACAAAACTTTTACCGGTGCTATATCTTTTGTTCTCAACTTTCTTACTTGCCTATCGAGAATTTCTATAGGTACTTCTTCATAAGTCAAGCCTTCTTTAATTTCTATGGTATCAACAGGTATTATATGCGACTCATCATGAATGTACTATCTAAGCATAGACACATGAAAGACAGGATGAACAGAGGACAATTCAACAGGCAACGCTAGTTCATAAGCCATTTTTCCCTCCTTTTCTATAATCTCACAAAGTCCGATAAAACCAAGGACTAAGCTTCCCTTTCTTACCGAACCTCATAACTCCTCTCATTGGTGAAACTTTCAAAAATACCTTGTCACCAACCATGAACTCTAAGTCACGGTGCCTCTTGTCGGAATAGGACTTTTGACGACTCTAAGGCCATTTCAGTCTTTCTCTAATTAGCTGGACTTTCTCTAAGGCCTCACAAACAAACTCTGGACCAATTAACGGCACCTCTGCTGGTTTAAACCAACCCACTGGAGACCTACATCTTCGCCCATACAACGCTTCATAAGGAGCCATACCAATGTTGGTCTTATAGTTGTTATTGTAAGCAAATTTCTATAAGTGGCAAGTGATCATTCCAATTACCTCCAAAATCTATAACACATGCTCGCAACATATCTTTGAAAGTCTAAATGGTCATTTCTGCCTGAAAATTGGTCTGTGGATGGAAAGTGGTGCTCAAATTGACCTTAGTACCTAATTCTTTCCCAAATATTTGCCAAAAGTGCGCCGTGAACTGAGGACCTTTGTCAGATATAATTGAAATTGGAGTACCATGCAATTAGACTATTTTGTTGATGTACAACTGTGTATACTGTTGTGCGGCATCTGTCGTCTTTACTAGTAGAAAATGGGAAGACTTTGTGAGTCGGTCTATGATAACCCAAATTGAATCATGCTTACGGTATGTGCGAGTCATACTTACTATGAAATCCATATTAATCATCTCCCATTTTCACCGTGGTATCTCTATATCCTGAGCTAGGCCACTAGGCCTCTTATGCTCAGCTTTGACTAGCTGACAATTCAAACATTTGGCCACATGATATGCTACTTGCTTCTTCATGCCTTTCCACCAATACAACTCTTTCAAGTCCAGTTACATTTTGGTAGCACCTGGGTGGATAGAGTACCTCGAACTTTGAGCTTCTTCCATTATGGCCTTCCTAAGACAATCTACATCAGGCACACATAACTGATCATTCAACTTCAAAACTCTATCACTTCATAGAGTGAAAGTAGTGATTTCTTTGTTTCTGACTCCTTCTTTTAACTTCACTAAGTAGGGATCTTTGTCTTGCTTTGACTTAACATTTGCAACAAGAGAGGATTGCGCTAAGGCACAAGCAGTTATACCTCCTTCTTCGGTCTCATCCAATCTAATTCCATCATTTGTCAATTTTTGAATTTCTCGACCCAAAGTTCGCCTTTGTACTACAAGTTGGGCCAAAACACCCATTGATTTCCTACTAAGTGCATATGCTACCACATTAGCTTTGCCCGGGTGATAAAGGATATTTAAATCATAATCCTTCAATAGCTCGAGCCACCTTCTCTGTCTCAAATTTAACTCTTTCTTCTTGAAAATGTAGTGGAGGCCTTTATGATCTGTAAACACTTCAGAATGCTCGTCATAAAGGTAGTGTCGCCATATCTTTAATGCAAACACCACTGCTACAAGCTCTACGTCGTGTGTGGGATAGTTCTTCTCATGATTCTTTAACTACTTGGAAGAATAAGCAATAACTTTTCCATCTTGCATAAGAACAAAACCAAGACCAACTCTGATGGCATCACAATACATTGTGAACCCACCCGAACTTGTCGGCAAGGTTAACACATGTGCAGTGGTCAACCTCTTCTTTAACTCTTGAAAACTCTGCTCACAAGCGTCTGACCACTAGAAATTAACTGCTTTCTGAGTCAATTTAGTTAATGGAGCTGCAATTGAGGAAAATCCTCCTACAAACCTTCTATAGTAGATAGCTAATCCCAATAAACTCCTGATTTTGGTCGGCGTTGTCGGTCTTGGCTAGTTCTTGACTGCTTCTGTCATTTGAGGGTCTACTTTTAGGCCTTCACTACATACAATGTGGCCTGATAATTCCACTGACTGCAACCATAACTCACATTTTGAAAATATGGCATAAAGCTCATTCTCCTTCAAGGTCTGTAAGGCTATCTTGAGGTGTTCTACATGCTCTTCCTTGCCTATAGAGTATACCAAAATATCGTCTATAAACACAATAATAAAGGTATCAAGGAATGGCTAGAAAACTCTGTTCATGAGGTCCATGAATGCAGCTTGAGCTAGGGGTATTCGTCGGTCGGTACAGTACAGTATTTAAATATTTTGGTTTGGTATTTTTGGTATTCGGTTTCTTAAAATGCTATACCAATACAGTACCTAATTAAATTCGGTATGGTTCGATTTTTCTCCTTTCGATTTCGATTTCGGTTTATTCGGTTCGGTTTATTCAGTTTGAATACTAACAAGTGCATAGAGTCATAGACTATAATATTCTTAATTAAAGTACTCAAAAGTACAAAACTAAAAACATTTGTTGACAAAAGTTTTGTCCAAAACCAGCAAATATTAACCTAGAGAGAGAAAACTGCACATACAGGAATAAATTTCATCATTAGAAATGTCTTCTTACTTGCTTAGAGTTAATTGATGAACTTAGAGAATAAAAGAAAGTAATAATATGTGTTTTGTGTGATATAATATATATTTCGGTATGGTATTGGTATTTCTGTATTTTATTTTAAAATACCGAATATCATACCTAATACCATTTTTTTTTTAAATCAAACCAAATACCAAATACCAAAACTTTCGGTTTTGATATGGCAATTCGGTATTTACCAAATTATGCACAGCCCTAGATGGAGCATTTGACAACCCGAAGGACATTACTAGAAATTCATAGTGCCTGTAGCGAGTTCTAAAGGATGTTTTAGATATATCCTCTTCTCTGATTCTCGACCGATGGTACCCCGACCTCAAGTCTATCTTTGAAAAGTACTGTTCACCCTAAAGTTGATCAAATAAATGACCAATTCTTGGCAGTGGGTACTTGTTCTTAATGGTATCTTTATTCAACTACCGATAGTTGATGCACATTCTGAGAGACCCATCTTTCTTCTTGATAAACAGGACAGGGGCACCCCACGGTGAAACCCTCAGCCTGATGAAGCCCTTGTGAAGAAGGTCTTTCAACTGTTCTCTCAACTCATTAAGTTCTGCTGGAGCCATCCTATAAGGAGGTATGGATATGGGCTGAGTACCTAGCATGAGATCGATGCCAATGTCTATGATTTTTTAGGAGGAAGTTTGGGAAGGTCATTTGGGAAAACTTCTGGAAATTCTCTAACAACTGGCACAGACTGAAGAACTGGTGGTTCTTATTTGGATTAATGATGTGAGCCAAATATTAGTATTTGTTGTGCCTTAAGGTAAGAAATAAACTTACCTACTAGCGATGATGAACTACCCTTCTACTGTAAGGCTTCTTTATTTGGAAATTGGAACTTGACTATCTTAGCACAACAATCTAACATGGCAAAGCAGGAAGACAACCAATCCATACCCATGATCACATCGAAATCCACCATTTCTAAATCTATGAGATCGGCCTTGGCGTTGCAAACTTAGATTGAAACTATACAACCTCTATAGACTCTTGTGGCTTTCATTGACTCCCCAGCTGGAGTAGATACTAGGAATGACTCACTAAGTTGTTCAGGTTCTAGCCCGAGGTTAATTTGCAAAGTATGGAGTCACGTACGAAAACATTGAATCTGGATCAATTATAAAGCATTATGTGAACAGACTAGAAGTATACCTGTAATAACGTTTGCAGATGCCTCTACACTTTGACGATCAAGTATAGCAAACAAACAGGGTTTTCCCCCTCCCTGATTAACTCGATCTGCACCTCTGCCTGCCCCATGCCTAGTCTGATTATGAGAACCACGAGCCTGGGGTGGTGCAACTGTAGTATTTGAGGAACTAGAAGGATTAGATGATCCCCCACTGAAATTACGTCACAACTTTGGGTAGTATGTCTTTATATGACCAATGTCTCCCCAATGATAGCAACCTTGAAACCCGAGCTTGCACTGACCTGGATGTTGTTGCTTGCATGTACCACAAAGACCTTGTTGTTGTGAATGTTGCTCAACATGACTCTATATATATGATAATGGCGTCCTAAAATTCTGATTCTGGCGAGACTTGTTTCCATAACTGTGAGTACATCTGAAAGAAGACCCACGACCTGACTGGTGATTGGACTGAGCTGGTGCTAATGACCTCTTATTGAAGGAACCCCTTCCTCCTCTGCTGGATGTACCACTAAACCCGCCCGATGTCCGAGCTTTCTTGTTATGCTCTTTTTCTTCTCTCCTTTATTGTATGTCTTTTTCTAAGTGTTTGGAAAAATCCACAACATAGGAGAACGATGTCATTCCTACCACCGCAGCTGATGTCGTATCCTTAATGTGGTAAGCCAAACCTACGGATCTTTGCTTTTTCTGTCTTAATTATGTGAGGAGCATGGTTAGCCAAATTTATGAATTCCATGTAGTACTCTTGCACAATTTTATTCCCTTGCTTGAGTTGCGCGAACTCTGTAGCCTAAGTTTCCCTATCCTCTTCGGGTATAAAATTAGCCATGAAGGCCTCTTCAAATTCTTCCTAAGTAGTCGGACCATCATCTTCATCTGTTTCGTTTTCCCACATCTCAAACCAAGTGCTAGCCACATCTCTAAGCTGGTAGGCAGCCAGCTCCACAGTTCATCATCAAATGCTTTCATCGCTCAGAGGGATTTCTTGACACCCTCCAGCCACAACATTGGATCTTCATCAACTATAGTACCACAGAATAATGGAGGAATTAGCTTCAAAAATTCATTCACTCTTGAGGACTCAGAATTGTTTTGTCTATTTGTTTGAGGTGGAATCTCAACTCTTCTCTCATTCTGGTTGGCCATGAAGGGTTTAAACATCTCCATAGCACTGTTGACATAATTAAATATCTGACCCACCTCTGGAGATATAGTTGTCTGAGTTGGAACTGTTGTTGGGAGTGGCACTGGATCCTGAGGTACTTCCTCATCATGCTCCGCCCCTTCTTCATGATCAACCCGGGTTACATAAACCCCTTTTGTGGATTTACCCTTCCTTTTCTGAGTTGAAAACTTCTTTGTTCTACCTTGAGCCACAATAGTAGCAATAGTTTCTTGAGCAACATACTGAGTGTTAGTGTCAGAGTTGCGGGTACGAGCCATTTCTGCAAGTTTTGGAGAAACGGATACATTAGATAATTTCTTAGAGGTAGGCGCTACTGCACGATCTAAAGTATGAAAAACATGAGACTTTTCCTAAATGCTTGTAGCCTCCTATTTATAAGTATGGCGCACTTCATACTCATAAATAAGACTCTACTGCCACGACTTCATGTGATGACCCAAAATGTCATCTTTAAAGTTAAAAATTAATTCTGTGTCCTAAGACCCCAAAAAGCACTATTTATCATTACTCGACTTGCGTGCGCAGTCCGTAAAATTTTTTGGAAAGTTTTTATGTGAAAAGTGGATTAAAATTTGAATTAGAGCTTTAAAACTCAACTGAGTTGACTTTGGTCAATATTTTGAGTAAATACACCCGGATTAGTATTTTGATAGTTTCGGTAGGTCCGTATCGTGATTTGGGACTTGGGCGTTTGCCCGGAATCAAATGCTGAGGTCCCTAGTCTGAAATACGGAATTTTGATGAAAAATTAAAAGTTTAAGTTCAAATAGTGACCGGATGTCGAATTATGTGCAAATAACCCCGGAATAGAATTTTGATGATTCCAACAGCTCCGTATGGTAATTTTGGACTTAGTAGCATGATCGGAATTGTATTAGGAAGTCTGTAGTGAAATTAGGCTTCAAATGGCTAAAATAGGAATTTAAGTTTGGAAGTTTGATCAGGGAGTTGACTTTTTGATATCGGGGTTGGAATCCAGTTCTGAAACTTCCCACAGCTCTGTTATGCCATTTATGACTTGTGTGCAAAATTTCAGGTCAATCGGACTTGATTTGATAGGTTTCGACATCGAATGTAGAAGTTGGAAATTTTAAGTTTCATTAAACTTGAATTGGAGCATGATTCATGATTTTAGCGTTGTTTGATGTGATTTAAGATTTCAAATATGTTCGTATGATATTTTAGGACTTGTTGGCGTATTTTGTTGAGGTCCCGAGGGCCTCGGGTGAGTTTCGGATGGTTAACGGATCAAAAATGGGACTTAAACAGCTGCTGCAAAAGTTGCTGTTAATTTTCTTCTGTTGAGCAATCGAGCCCAGAAGTCGAGCTCGAAAATCGAAGGCCATTGATCGAAGGCCAGAAGTCGAACCCAGAAATCGAGCCGAGGATCGAAGGCAAGGCTCGAGAGCCATAATCAAAGGCAGGCTCGAGAGCCATGATCGAAGGCAAGGCTCGAGGGCCATGATCGAAGGCCCAGGCTTGATGCCAGGATTGAGGCTATGATCGAGGACCAGGCTCGATGCCATGATCGATGCCATGACCGAAGGCCCAGGCTCGAGCCTGTGATCGAGGCCATGATCGAGGCCTAGGCTCGAGGGCCATGATCGAAGCCACGATCGAGGCCCAGTTTCGAAGGCTGCCTGGGCAGATTTATAAAAGAGGGCATTCGTCCCATTCGCCATTTTTAACAAACGGGAGCTTGAGCAGATGAGATTTTGATAGATTTTCAAGGAAAGACATTAGGGTAAGTGATTCTAACTCGTATTTGGTCTATATACACAAATATATCATTGTTTTCACCATTTAATTAGTGTTTTGAGATTGAAATTTGGAAAAATTTTGGAAATCTCATAGAAACGTATTTTTGAGATTTCGGTGTCGATTCAGAGTCAGATTTGAGTGAAACTGGTATGGTTGGACTCGTAATTGAATGGGTTGTCGGATATTTTAAGTTTGCCGCATTCCGAGACGTGGGCCCCATGGGCGATTTTTGAGCTAATTTCGGATTTTATTGAAAATATAGTATTTTCTTATGAAATTGATTCCTATAATTTTTGTTGACTGTATCGAATTAATTATGACTAGATACGAGTCGATCGGAGTCAGAAAATTGAGGAAAAAGCATATTACTTGGTTATATTGGAGCAAGTCGAGGTAAGTGATTTGTCTAACCTTGTGTGGGAGAAATTTCCCCTAGGATTGGTATTAATTATAATGTGATAAAAGTCGTGTACACGAGGTGACGAGTCTATACACGGGTTAAATGTGAAGGATTATATTTTTAAATTGAGTAGATCACTGTTGCATATTAATTAAATTATTAAATCTTGTTATATTCTTCATCATTGATTTGATTTATATACTTTAAATTTGCTTGGACTTTTTCCTGCTAATTGTTTTACCTGTTTAGTTGGAACTTGATTTCTTTTATTCTGTGCATTATTTGAAGGTTAATTTTATTTAAAATAAATATTATTAATATGAAGTATTTGACATTTTAAATTTGGTATTGAAGCAACGTATTAAAAATTTTGAAATATTATTTTTCTGAATTATTTATTCCTGAATATTTTTGTAAGATTTTCGTACTCATTGTGATGGAGTCGTGAGCTCTTTATTGTGGAAAAATATTATTGATGATTTATTTTAGCATGAGTCGTGAGCTCTTTATTATGAAAAATATTGTTGTTGAATTATTTTGGCAAGTTAAATTATTTGAGCATTTGAGATGCAAATTGTGATATATTGTAATATTGATACGCATTCAGTGGTATAAGGTCTGGGTATTAAAACACATACGGTGAGATAAGGGTGGCTTGATACGCGTGGCTAGTAGGGGGAACTACTAGAAGTCATGTGGTGTAATAAGGATGGCTAAAACGCGGGATGCTATTTCGGAAAAAATATTTTTTTATAATAAATTGTGAAGGCTCCCATGGTGAGATAAGGAAATGAGATATTGTGAATTTATTTATGATTTGGGACTATGAGGCAGTACCTCGGGAGTGACCTTGTTGATATTGATCTATGGCCGCAGTTCCCTTTGATTATTTGTTGTGATTTTCTTAAAGTTGAAAGGAATTCTGTTTTGATTCCACGAGATATTATTTGCCATTATTTTGTGTAATTAAATGGTGACATGCTACTTGATTCATTTTTATTGTCATTTTATATTATTATATTGTTAAATATTTTACCATGCAATTATTATTTTCCAATAGGGCCTGACATGACCTCGTCACTACTCTACCGAGGTTAGGCTTGGCACTTACTGGGTACTGATATGGTGTACTCATACTACGCTTCTGCACATCTTTTTGTGCAGATCCAGGTACTACTTACCAGCCCTGACATCAGTGAGTTACCTGTACACGGAGACTTCGAGGTATATCTGCCAGCGTCCGCAGACTCCAGAGTCCCCTTCTATCATTATTATGTTGCTTCCTTATTTTCTTTAGACCTTGATATATATAGAGACATTGAGGATAAAATTCATAGAAGCTTGTGACTTATTTCTACCAGGTTTTGGGAGTTGCAATTATTTAAAGTTTCAGATTTCTATTTTTATTCCGCATTGATAGGTTTACCTAGTCTTAGAGACTAAGTACCATCACGATATCCTACGGAGAAAATTTTGGGGTCGTGACAAGTTGGTATCAGAGCACTAGGTTCATAGGTGTTATGAGTCATAAGCAGGTTTAGTAGAGTCTTGCAGATCGGTACGGAGACGTTTATACTTATCTTCGAGAGGCTATGGAACTGTTAGGAAATATTCACTTCTTTGATTCCTTATCGTGCGCCTTTGTTGATTTCGAAGTTCTAAACAATTGTCTTTCTACTCTCTCACAGATGGTGAGGACACACACAACTGGATTCGATGATCAGATACTCATGCCCCTTGTTGGAGCCGCAAGAGGCCGGGGTCGGGGCAGAGGCCGAGCCATAGGCCGAGGAAGACCACGTGGTGCAGCCAGAGCACCTGCACGAGCTGCTACAACAGAGCCACCAGTAGCTCCAGTTGGAGAGCAGGCACCTGAGACGCCTGTTACTACTCCTGCACTTCAGGAGACTCTTGCCCAGTTTTTGAGCATGTTTGGCACTCTAGATCTGGCAAGGTTAATTCCACTTGCTCCTGCCACATCTCAGGCTGGGGGAGGAGCAGAGACTCCCGCCGCCCGTACTCCAGAACCGCGGGCCCAAGTTGACCATGCCCCAGAGGTTATACCAGTGCAGCCAGCTGTCTTAGTTTGGCCTGAGATTAGGACAGCAATTTCAGAGGGGGAGCAGCTCAGGCTCGAGAGGTACAAGAAGTACCACCCTCCCACTTTCAGCGGCTTAGCTTCGGAGGATGCTCATGGTTTTCTAGAGGAATGTCATAGTATCATTCGTAGTATGGGTATTGTGGATTCCAGTGGGGTTTCTTTCACAGTATTCTAGTTTAGAGGAGCAACCTACCAGTGGTGGCGGGCATATGAGTTGGATAGTCCCGTTGAGGCATCTTCACTTACTTGGACTCCATTTTCACATATATTCTTAAGGGAGTATGTTCCTCAGAGTCTTAGAGATGCATGGCGCGCAGAGTTTGAGCAACTGAGCCAGGGTTCTATGACTGTGTCAGAGTATGCGGTCCGATTCAGTGATTTGGCGAGGCATGCACCAGCCTTGGTTGCTACTGTTCGAGAGCGGGTTCGAAGATTTATTAAGGGTCTTCACCCTAATATCAGATACAGTATGGCCCGAGAGCTAGAGATGGACATCACATACAAACAGGTGGTGTCAATTGCTAGGAGATTGGAAGGTATACAGATTCGGGAGAGGGAAGAGAGGGAAGCTAAGAGACCCCGATATTCTGGCACATATAATAATTCTCGTGCCCTAGTTGCAGCCCGTCATGGTAGAGATTATGTGAGTCGTCCTATTCATTCAGCACTTCCAGCTTCTAGTGGTATTCCGGCTACTCTCAGACCTCAGGTTCCATATTATGCACCGCTAGTGTCTACTGTACCTCCTGTATTGGGTGATTTCAGCGGACAGTCTAGTCGATTAGGCCCGAGCCAGTCCTAGTAGCCACATCCTCCGAGGGCTTATTTTGAGTGTGGTGACACTCGTCATATTATGAGAGATTGCCCCAGATTTAGGAGGGGTACACCTCTACAGATTTCTCAGGCCCCACCTATTCTACAGGGCCCTCAGGCTTCTCAGGCCATAATTTCTACACCAGTTGCCACTCCACCTACACAACCAGCTAGAGGTGGAGGTCGGGCAAGTAGAGGTCTCCCTAGAGGGGGAGGCCAGGACAGATATTATGCCCTTCGTGCTATGACAGAGGCAGTTGCATCTGATTCTGTTATCACAGGTATTATTCCGGTCTGTCATAGAGATGCATCAGTCTTATTTGATCCAGGCCCCACTTATTCTTATGTGTCATCGTTTTTTGCCCCGTATTTGGGCGTATCACGTGATTCCTTGAGTTCTTCTATTTATGTATCTACACCCGTGGGTGAATCTATTATTGTGAACCGTGTGTATCGGTCGTGTTTAGTTGTTATCAGTGGTTTTGAGACCAGGGCCTATTTATTATTGCTCAGTATGGTAGATTTCGATATTATTTTGGGCATGGACTGGTTGTCGCCCTATCATGCTATTCTTGATTGTTATGCCAAGACAGTGACGTTGGCTATGCCAGGTCTACCGCGACTAGAGTGGAGAGGTACCTCGAATCATGTTCCTAGCAGGGTTGTTTCATTTCTTAAAGCTCAATGAATGGTTGAGAAGGGGTGTGATGCGTATCTGGCCTATGTGAGAGATGTTAGTATTGATACTCCTACCGTGGAGTTAGTTCTTATAGTAAGGGATTTTCCTGATGTATTTCCAGCGAACCTCCCGGGTATGCCACCCGACAGGGATATTGATTTTGGTATTGATTTGTTATCGGGCACTCAGCCCATTTCTATTCCACCATATCGCATGGCCCCAGCAGAGTTGAAAGAATTAAAAGAACAATTACAGGAATTGCTGGATAAGGTCTTCATTCGGCCCAGTGTATCGCTTTAGGGTGCTCTTGTCTTATTTGTAAAGAATAAGGATGGTTCTATGCGGATGTGTATTGATTACCGCCAGCTGAACAAGGTTATAGTGACGAAAAGGTATCCATTGCTAGGTATTGATGACCTATTTGATCAGCTTCAGGGTACCAGAGTGTTCTCTAAGATGGACTTGCGTTCAGGCTATCATCAGTTGAAGATTCGGGATCCAGATATCCCAAAGACTGCTTTCAGGACTCGATACGATCATTACGAATTCCTTGTGATGTCTTTTGGGCTGACCAATGCCCCAGCAGTATTTATGCACTTAATGAATAGTATATTTCAGCCCTATCTTGATTCTTTCATCATTGTATTTATTGATGAAATTCTGGTGTATTCCTGGAGTCGGGAAGATTATGAACAACACTTGACGACTGCGTTTCAGACTTTGAGAGAAAAGAAGTTATATGCAAAATTTTCAAAGTGTGAACTCTGGTTTGATTTAGTGGGATTTTTGGGTCATATAGTTTCGTGCGAGGGAATCAAGGTAGATCCGAAGAAGATTGAAGCAGTGCAGAGTTGGTCCAGACCGTCCTCAGCTACAAAGATCCGGAGTTTTCTTTGTTTGGCGGGGTATTACCGTAGCTTTATAGAGGGATTCTCATCTATTGCAGCACCTATGACCAGGCTAACCCAGAAGGGTGCTCCGTTCAGGTGGACAGAGGAATGTAAGGAGAGCTTTCAGAAGCTCAAGACAGCTTTGACTATGGCCCCAGTATTGGTATTACCTACAGGTTCAGGGTCTTATACTGTGTATTGTGACGTGTCCTGTATTGGTCTCAGCGCAATGTTGATGCAAGACAGTAGGGTGATTACCTACGCGTGCAGACAGTTAAAGGTACATGAGAAGAAGTATCTGGTCCATGACCTTGAGTTAGCAGCTATTGTTCATGCCTTGAAGATTTGGCAGCATTACTTATACAGTGTCCATTGTAAGGTCTACACCGATCACCGGAGTCTACAGCATCTGTTTAAATAGAAGGATCTTAATTTGCGGCAACGAAGATGGTTGGAGTTGCTTAAGTATTATGATATCACCATTCTCTATCATCCTGGGAAGGCCAATGTAGTGGCCGATGCCTTGAGTCGTAAGGCGGAGAGTTTTGGTAGCTTAGCATATTTACCGGTAGCAGAGAGGCCTTTAGCCTTGGATGTTCAGGCCGTGGCCAACTAGTTTGTTAGACTGGATGTTTCCGAGCCGAGTTTTGGCTTGTGTGATTTCTCAGTCTTCTCTTTATGATTGTATCATGGAACGTCAGTATGATGACCCCCATCTGCTTGTCCTTAAGGATACAGTTCAGCATGGTGATGCCAAGGAAGTCACTATTGGAGATGATGATGTATTAAGGATGCATGGCAGGCTATATGTGCCTAATATGTATGGTTTGCGTGAGTTAATTCTCTAGGAGGCTCACAGTTCGCGGTACTCCATTTATCCAGGTGCTGCAAAGATGTATCAGGACTTGAGACAGCACTATTGGTGGAGGCATATGAAGAAAGACATAGTGGAGTATGTAGCTCGGTGTCTAAATTGTCAACAAGTGAAATATAAGCATCAGTGACCGGGTGGATTGCTTCAAAAGTTAGAGATTCCAGAATGGAAATGGGAGCAGATCACTATGAATTTCGTTGTTGGACTTCCACGGACTCAGCGGAAGTTTGATGCAGTTTGGGTGATTGTGGATAGACTGACCAAGTCAGCTCATTTCGTTCATGTGATGACTACCTACTCTTCCGAGCAATTGGCTCAAATCTATATTCGTAAGATTGTCAGACTTCACGGCGTACCGGTATCTATCATCTCTGACCGGGGTACGCAGTTTACCTCACGGTTCTGGAGGGCAGTACAGTGTGAGTTAGGTACTCAGGTAGAGTTGAGCACATCATTTCACCCTCAGACAGACAGACAGTCCGAACGCACTGGAGGATATGTTCTGTGAGTGTGTGATAGACTTTGGGGGTGCTTGGGACTCGTTCTTACCACTTGCTGAGTTTGCTTACAACAACAGTTACCAGTCGAGCATTCAGATGGCTCTGTATGAGGCCTTGTATGGTAGGCGGTGCCGGTCTCCAGCGGGTTGGTTTGAACCGGTCGAGGCTAGATTATTGGGTACAGACTTGGTTCAAGATGCCCGGAAAAAGTTAAGTTGATTCAGGATCGACTTCGTACAGCCTAATCTAGACAGAAGAGTTATGCGGATCGGAAGGTTCGTGATGTTGCATTCATGGTTGGTGAGTGGGTCCTGCTCCGGGTTTCGCCTATAAAGGGGGTGATGAGGTTCGGGAAGAAGGGAAAGTTGAGCCCTAGGTATATTGGGCCTTTTGAGATTCTTGAAAGAGTTGGAGAGGTGGCTTACAGACTTGCACCACCACCTAGTCTCTATGCAGTTCATCCGGTATTCCATGTTTTTATGCTTCGAAAATATCACGGCGATCCGTCTCATGTGTTTAGACTTCAGTTCGGTTCAGTTGGACAAGGATCTATCTTATGTTGAGGAACCAGTGGCTATTTTAGATAGGCAGGCTCAAAAGCTGAGGTCAAAGAATATTGCTTCCGTGAAGGTTCAGTGGAGGGGTCATCCGGTCGAGGAGGCGACTTGGGAGACCGAGCATGATATGCGCAGCTGTTATCCACACTTATTCACCAGCTCATGTACTTTTTCTAACTTCGTTCGAAGACGAATGTTTGTTTTAGAGGTGGAGAATGTGATGATCCAAAATGTCATCCTTAAAGTTAAAAATTAATTCTGTGTTCTAAGACCCCGAAAAGCATTATTTATCATTACTTGACTTGCGTGCGCAGTCCGTAAAATTTTTCGGAAAAGTTTTTATGTGAGGTGGATTAAAATGTGAATTGGAGCTTTAAAACTCAACTGAGTTGACTTTGGTAAACATTTTGAGAAAGCGGACTCGGATCAGTATTTTGACAGTTTCGGTAGGTCCGTATCATGATTTGGGATTTGGGTGTATGCCCGGAATCAAATTCCGAGGTCCCTAGTCCGAGATATGGAATTTTGATGAAAAATTAAAAGTTTAAGTTCAAATAGTGACCGGATGTCGAATTATGTGAAAATGACCCATGAATAGAATTTTGATGATTTCAACAGCTCCGTATGGTAATTTTGGACTAAGGAGCGTGATCAGAATTTTATTTGAAAGTCCGTAGTGAAATTAGGCTTGAAATGGCTAAAATAGGAATTTAAGTTTGGAAGTTTGACCGGGGAGTTGACTTTTTGATATCGGGGTCGGAATCCAATTCCAAAACTTTCCATAGCTCCGTTATGATATTTATGACTAGTGTGTAAAATTTGAGGTCAATCGGACTTGATATGATAGGTTTCGACATCGAATAGTGAAGTTGAAAATTCTAAGTTTCATTAAGCTTGAATTGCAGCATGATTCGTGATTTTAGCGTTGTTTGATGTTATTTGAGATTTCAATATATTCGTATGATATTTTAAGACTTGTTGGCATATTTTGTTGAGGTCCCGAGGGCCTCGGGTGAGTTTCGGATGGTTAACAGATCAAAAATGAGACTTAAACAGTTTCTCCAAAAGCTGCTGTAAATTTTCTTCTGCTGAGCAATCGAGCCCAGAAGTCGGGCCCAAAAATCGAAGTCCATTGATTGAAGGCCAGAAGCCGAGCCCAGAAATCGAGCCCAGGATCGAAGGCAAGGCTCGAGAGCCATAATCGAAGGCAAGGCTCGAGAGCCATGATCGAAGGCAAGGCTCGAGGGAAATGATCGAAGGCCCAGGCTTGATGCCAGGATCGAGGCCATGATCGAAGGACCAGGCTCGATGCCATGATCGATTCCATGACCGAAGGCCCAGGCTCGAGCCTGTGATCGAAGTCATGATCGAGGCCTAGGCTCGAGGGCCATGATCGAAGCCACGATCGAGTCCCAGTTCCGAAGGCTGCCAGGGCAGATTTATAAAAGAGGGCATTCGTCCCATTCGCCGTTTTTAACAAACTGGAACTTGAGCAGAGGCGATTTTGATAGATTTTCAAGGAAAGACATTGGGGTAAGTGATTCTAACTCGAATTTGGTTTATATAAACAAATATATCATTGTTTTCACCATTTAATTAGTGTTTCGAGATTGAAATTTGGAAAATTTTTAGAAATCTCATAGAAACGAATTTTTGAGATTTCGGTGTCGATTCAGAGTCGGATTTGAGTGAAACTGGTATGGTTGGACTCGTAATTGAATGGGTTGTCGGATTTTGTGAGTTTTCCGGATTCCTAGACATTTTTGAGCTAATTTTGAATTTTATTGAAAAATGTAATCTTTTCTTATGAAATTGATTCCTATAATATTTGTTATAATGTGATGAAAGTCGTGTACTCGAGGTGACGAGTATGTAAACGGGTTAAATGTGAAGGATTATGTTTTTAAATTGAGTAGATCATTATTGCATATTAATTAAATTATTAAATCTTGTTATATTCTCTATCATTGATTTGATTTATATACTTTAAATTTGCTTGGCCTTTTTCCTACTAATTGTTTTACCTGTTTAGTTGGAACTTGATTTCTTTTATTCTGTGCATTATTTGAAGGTTGATTTTCTTTAAAATAAATATTATTAATATGAAGTATTTGACATTTTAAATTTGGTATTGAAGCAACGTATTAAAGATTTTAAAATATTATTTTGCTGAATTATTTAATCTGAATATTTTTGTAAGATTTTCGTACTCATTGTGATGGAGCCGCGAGCTCTTTATTGTGAAAAAATATTATTGATGATTTATTAAGGCATGAGTCGTGAGCTCTTTATTGTGAAAAAATATTATTGATAATTTATTCTGGCATGCGCTGTGAGCTCTTTATTGTGAAAAATATTGTTGTTGAATTATTTTGGCAAGTTAAATTATTTGAGCACTTGAGGTACAAATTGTGATATATTGTGATATTGATACGCATGCGGTGGTATAAGGTCTGGATATTGAAATGCATGCGGTGAGATAAGGTTGGCTTGATACGCGTGGCTAGTGGGGAGAACTACTAGAAGTCATGCGGTGTGATAAAGATGGCTAAAACGCGGGATGCTATTTCGGAAAAAATATTTTCTTTAAAATAAATTGTGAAGGCTCCCGCGGTGAGATAAAAAAATGAGATATTGTGAATTTATTTATGATTTGGGACAACAAGGTGGTACCTCGGGAGTGCCCTTATTGATATTGATCTATGGTCGCAGTTGCCTTTTATTATTTGTTGTGATTTTCTTAAAGTTGAAAGGAATTTTGCTTTGATTCCATGAGATATTATTTTCCATTATTTTGTGTAATTAAATGGTTACATGCTACTTAATTCATTTTCATTGTCATTTTATTTTATTATATGATTAAACATTTTACCATGCAATTAGTATTTTTCAGTAGGGCCTAACCTCGTCACTACTCTACCGAGGTTAGGCTTGGAACTTACTGTGTACCGCTGTGGTGTACTCATACTACGCTTCTGCACATCTTTTTGTGCAGATCTAGGTACTCCTTACCAGTCCCGACATCAGTGAGTTACCTGTACACGGAGACTTCGAGGTATATCTGCCAGCGTCCGCAGACTCCGGAGCCCCCTTCTATCATTATTATGTTGCTTCCTTATTTTCTTTAGATCTTGATATATATAGAGACATTGAGGATAAAATTCTTAGAATCTTGTGACTTATTTCTACCAGGTTTTGGGAGTTGCAATTATTTAAAGTTTCAGATTTCTATTTTTATTTCGCATTGCTAGGCTTACCTAGTTTTAGAGACTAGGTGCCATCACGACATCCTACGCAGGGAATTTGGGGTCGTGACACTTTATAGAACCATGGGACTCCATAAACCTGATACTCTGATACCAAGTTTGTCAAGACCTATTTTCTGAACAAGCTGTGACCGGCACCCGATCGCTAAATTTTACCAAGCGAACCATCTGCACTTATTAAAACTAGTATAACTTCAAACTTTATATGCAATAAGGCAATACTTTAATAAAATTCTTTTAATTAATTTGAATATCTAAAATAAACTCACTTCAAAACTTTATTCATAGTAACTATTGAAATACTGCAACTAATTATCAAAAATAAATGAATCTTAACTCACCGACTGTGTCTATGAAGAATTTACTGATAAACCGATGCACTGCTATGGACATGAGATTTCTTGGCCAGTTCTCCAAGTAAACAAAGAAATATTAAAATAATGACGACTCAAAGGAATACTCCACGAACAAAATCGTAACTCACCAATAGCACTGGAAGTGAGGGAAGTCCTAACCTGTCCTGCAAAATTGGTTCCTACGTTGTACCGCCGACCAACGCAGGTTCCCAAAAGAGAACGTCAGTACCATCCATTGTACTAAATGAATCTCAACGATAGAGAACAAAACTTTAATAAAATATACATTACAAGCAAAGATTCTAAAAGCATGAAAAACATAAAGCTTTTAAGAACAATTCTGAAATAATTGCATAACAGCAGTTTTTGAATACTCTAACAGAAATTCTTTTTTTTCCTTTTTCTTTCTTATCTAAAAAAACTACTTCACTTTTATGCTTCGGGAGTTCCATCTATCCTGACTTAAGTCTGTCTTAGTCACCGTGTGATCGGCACGGGCTCAATCCCAACCTGATTGAATAGGCCCAATCCACGAGGTGTCACTCGCTTCATGGTTCTCAACACCCATGTATCATTCCTTAGCCTGACTAGGCAAATTCTCAGCAACAAGACTCTCGGCTCGTGTGCTCCCTACTTTGGCACAAGTAGTTTTAGGAAGTCAACACCTTGATCAAGACGCTCGGCCTGGATGATGACCCCTTCTCAGAATAGAGGATATTCACAAAAATACTTTAATAATATATTATTTTGTGTGACATCGCTAGGATCTAAATCAACTTCTCAACTTTCTTGATCATTCAAGTCTAAATCTTTTCTGGAATATCCTATACATACTCATACTGGTATCCTTAAATATAAAGCATGGCATAAGCATGGGATAAACATTCAAAAGTATTTCTAAAGATTCTTGCTTCTTCATGAATTTTCAACATGAAAATGGCATATAATTAAGAATAACATAAAAATCTAAAAATTTGTGCACATATATAAAAATAGATCATCTAAACTTTAGCTAGAATAATTCTAAATTAATAGGTATTCACTCGCTCTAATTAAGTACATATTAACTCTTTTAAGCAATTCATCAAACACCTTGTATGTGCGCTTTTATAAGTTAAACCACTTTAGTAAATGGTTATATCAACTCAACTCAAAACTCCTCGAGCCAATACGTAGGCTCAAATCCAATTTATATCCGTCAAACAATCGATTCTACAACAACCATTGTATTTTAATTAATTTCAAAGTTTCACACCTAAATATGGAACTTACTGTTGATGCAGAGAAATAAGGGAATTAACTATTCAATTCTTACCTACTACTATTGTAGGATAATTGACAATAAAAATTTTTATATACCTGAGTTCAAGAACTAGAAATTTATAAAGAAACCTAGAACTTTCCGTTGTCTGCGTGAGTAAGTAGCAGGGCTGCCTCTGTTTCGTGGCTGCCTTTGTTTCGTATAAGGCGTTGAGCCTTTTAATCTACGTGAGTTTTAAGGCTTTAAGCCTTTTGCCTTCCAACAGCCCTTTATGGGCTTTAGGCTTGTCCCCCTTATTTTTTTAAGGGATTGTTACACAAATAGCCAGTCAGATTCACTATTTACTTTTTCTAGCCAGTATACATAGATTATATATTGATTATACACAGTTATATACATATTATACATGAATTTTACATATATTATACATCCGCCGGCTATTTTAAATTTACGAAATTAGGTGGACGGCTATTTGGGTTAATTCTTCTTTTTTTAACTTAACTAATATTTAATAATACTCATTTTTAATAATTAGTAATATGAAAATTATTAATATTCCTCTGCTTGTATATCACATTATTTATAAATATATAAGTAACTCAAAAGTCAATCATAACAGTTTAAATCTGTAATAGAAGTATATATTTTCTTGCACTCAAGGCAAGATTAAAAAAATTAAATTCTATATTGAGCGTGTCTTGAAACTCTTATATATTTGAAGAATGTTAAAATGTCCTTAACATGACGATGATTATCTTACTTATTTTTTCCATTACTGTTACGCCAAAAATAAGCATGTATCTGCCAAGTGCTTAGTTGGTGTGACAAAATATTTAACTCATAATATTTCTAGTGTAAATGATTTATTTTTTATTTCAACAATAAATTAATGTGTTTGATCCAGTTCCAAAAGTTGGTCATATTGACTTTTAATAAACAAAAAGTGACAATCAAATTGACATTGGAGGAACGTATGATGTATATACAGTAACTATTAGCCTTTGTAATACTATCTACAAGTTCATTATGAAAATTATAGTAAATCACATCAAGCCTTTACTTAATAAGGTCATACATCCCTCCTAGTCAGCTTTTCAGCAAAATAGGAGAGCTTCGGATAATGCCTTAATAGTGCAAGAATTACTACACCATTTTAGAACCTCTAAGTCAAAATGCTCCAAAATGATGCTTAAAAGTGATCTAGAGAAGACTTTTGATAGATTAGAGTGGAGTTTTATATGTCAAACTTTAACACACTTCAATTTTCCTCCTCCTCTAATTGAATTAATTATGTCTTGTGTAACAACCACAATCACATCCATTCTTTTTAATGGTACCCCGACACAAGCCTTCAAACCATCAAGAGGTATTGGGCAAGGTCATCCCCTCTCACCATATCTCTTTATTATGTGCATGAAAATGTTCTCACAAAGCATAAATCTAGCAGTGGACTATCAATCCTGGGATCCAATTTATTTGAATAAGCAAGCTCCACCCATCTCTCATTTATTTTTTGCTGATGATATTATTTTTGGCTGCTAGGATAAATACAAGTACATGCCATTCTATCAATGATCACATAAATCACTTCACATCTTTATCCGACCAAAAATAAATTTACAGAAATTCAAAGTATTCTTTTCCAAATACTGCACACCTGAAGAAAAAAAATTTGTAACTACTTTCAATATCCCTGAAGGCCACAACTTTGGAAAATACCTGGGATCTTCAATATTTAACTCCAAACCTACAAAAAGAGATTTTCAATTCCTAATTGAAAATTTTAAAACTAGACTCGCGGGTTGGAAAACTAATCTTCTTAGCATGGCAGAAAGGACTACCCTTATTAAGGCAACCTTAAACTCTATTATAAATCATGTCATGCAAATCACATATCTACCAATAGAGCTCTTACACAAGCTAGAACGTTATCAAAGAAAATTTCATTTGATACGCTGGGAAAGTGTCACTACATCAAGAGTGGAAGGGGGACTTGGTATCCAAAAATTAAGGGAAAAGAACCAAGCTCTCCTCGCTAGTACAGCGTTGCGATTGTTCCACAGTCCCTCAACCTTATGGGCTTCTCTATTGATCTCCAAAAACATTTCCTCCAATACCAAACAAACATCTCAGCTATCCAGAAGTTGGAAACATGTTCTTATGTTGTGGTCTTCATGCCAACAAGGTATTGTTTTGCGATTATCAACGGGCTCTAATGTAAATTTTTGGAATGACCCTTGGTTAGCCCCTCGATTAATCTTGCGCGACATCAAGTGCAAGGGCCTTTAACACTAAATGAGTCAATGGCTACAGTTCCCAAATTATAAATTGCAACACAATTATTGCATGTAGCCATCTATCTCTACGACTCCCTCCCATTATCATGCGATTGATAGAACAGTTCTACCTCCCACAATATCCAACTGATCATGATAAACTAGTTTGGGGCCTCAAATATAATGGCAAATTTACTGTGCAATCTTGTTATAAATCCCTAACCAATGCTTTACAACCAACAAATAGTCATGGATGGCTTTGGCGCCTATCAGTTCCCCCAAAGATTAAGCATTTTCTATGGTTATGTGCTCATAATAAATTACCTACTAGAGCTTATCTCCATAGACTAGGTATTACTACTAGTCCCCTATGTCATTTCTGCCAATTAGAAATCGAAACTACCTGTCACATTTTGATCGCTTGTCCAAATTCTCATCGACAATTTGAGTCTCTTGCCCTTTGTGCACTCTATCCCTTTTACGACGAACAATCCTCATCAAGGGATACACAAACTCTTTTCACTATCCAAGGGTCACTATATCAAAGACCTACCTTCTCATGTCATCATCGCTTATACTCTATGGCACATATGGAAAATAAGAAACAAAAATAGCTTTGACAACACAAACATTCTGGCTAGAGCCACAACTATACGACACCTTGCGACGAACTTTATGTTAAGAATTAATATACTGTTTTTTTTACGACCCATTCAATTAATCAATGCCTTTTAATAAAGAAGAAGAACTATTTAATATTTTTATGGGCGCATAAATGCCAAAAATGATAACTTGTTGAGATAGTAATGTACTTGAGTTAATTTTTATTAATAAGACTAGTTAATATACTCGTAAAAAATCATGTTTAAACTTATTAAACCCTCCTTTCTATGATAATAATGTGATGCTTATAAACAACATACTTTGAGTTAATTCATAAATTTGAATTTAGAGCAGATACTACTATATATTTGTAAGTTACAGGAGCTTTTTAACTTTTTTTCTATAATTAAGAAAGTTGAGTATTAAAATATATAGAACTCAAATTAATACCAAAGTTACATTAAGGGAACTCAGCTTTTTACCGGGGTTTATAATGGTTTGTTAAAAATATATATTTTTTAAGAAAGATCACTAACACCAGTTATCACATGTTCAACAAAACGAAGCACCCAATTCCTTTGATTACTTTCCCGAAAACCAAATGCTTTCAATCTAGATGGAGGTTTTAGTAGTTGTGATAAAACTCTAAGGGGTTGTTTCCGCAACTCCACAGGAGTCTTCCGCAACTCTAAGCGCAAACCCCTGTACGTGTAACTTAGTTTTAATATATAAGTAATCTTTCCGGACCAAAAAAAAAAAAAGACTTTGTCTATACAACGGGACACATGAGTTCCGACATGTATTCCCCTTTAATATAACAACATCTCTCCAACTTTTTCGTGTATTATTTCTTATTATGGAGAAGTCGCTTAATTTTAGAAGTGTCGGTAGCACCTTATCTTGTGTTAGGTATGATCTAGATAATATTCTGAGATATTTAGTAAAAGTTGAATGATTTTGTTTAGAGAAATTAATATTCTAACTTATGTACCAAGAACTGGCTTGTCATGTCGATTTTCCATTCGGCTAATTGGACAATGTTGGTTATTGCTTTTATGCTATGTGTCTCCGTCCTTCTTTAGAACTGCATGCTTAGCCGAATCGAATTATCTCAGCGGCACTATATAACATGGGGTGTAATGTTTACATTAAAAATTTAACACGTTTCTTAATAAATGGAGTAATAAGTGAGTGAAAATTTGAAGGACATATTAATTGAAAATCCAACAACCTCAAGGTGCGTGCATATCATGGGAATGGTTTAATGTTTCTGCACTAGGTAGTTGTGATCATGGATGAGGGAGTACTTCTATATTCTGAATTTCTGATGTTCTTTGTCACAGTGTGGTAGTTTTGGTATTTACTCGGATCCCTCTTTACTCTTTGTATACATGTTAAGCTGTTGAGTTCAGTACCTCAGCTTTCACTTCATCCATTGAATGCCCAAAATAACACTAATTCTCATGCCAATAAGACTATCTCTAGAATTCTCCATAAAGAGGCAGATCCAGAACTTTAACGCGACATACACTAATATTCTGTTCAACCAGTACCCCTTAAAAGTTTTTAGTGTTTAGGGTGGCCAAGTGATTTAAATTAACCATTTTTAAGATATACATATATGAATATACAAAATTTCTACAGAAGTTTACGGGATCCGTGATCCCTCAAGAATGCACATAGGTCAGCCTCTGTCTCTAGACTGGGAATTTTATAAATATAGATGTCGTATGAGATATAATGGAATTTGGGATACTGTCTACTCTTCATATGCACAAGAACTGATATCTGTGTGCATGCATCAGATGATGGGATTACTTTCTGTCCTGGGCTTTGGACAGTTTGGCAAGGGGCCTTATCTATTTCCCTTTATCCAATTTTATTGAGCTAAATTCACTTTTAGCCGGTCGCAGAAAACAAATAGCATCCAGTAGCCATAAATATTAGTCAGACAATTCATAACCCCAAACAAATTATACCGGCTAGCCCAAACTTACCGTATGTACACTATTTTTATTCTCTTTCTTATTTTCACGGTTCAAATTTTCCTAAGTACACGATTTGTTAGGTGCAAAAGAATTGGATGAGCATATTAAAGAGTTGTAGTTGTTGGACAAGAGATGACGCGAGCACGATGTCATGTGGCAGAGTGAATACTAATGACCTCAGAATTGCCACGTATCAATTTGGACAACAAATGTACGCAGTATAGTGTGTCAACTGTACTGTCCCCAAAACAAGTACCTATCAAATTAATAGGGCTGCACACTGCAGAGACTGCAATGTTGTGGTATCATGCATGACTTCTTCTACTCGGCATATGTAAGCTCAATTTTCTTTATTCTTTTTTTTTTCCTAGTTTCGGAGCATGAAAGAGAAAAGAAGATCTTGAAATTAGTGGTCATGAATAAGTCATAAATTATTTTATGATTGCAAATTATCTCATCGAGAGTAAAATAAAAAATATAATATATATAGAAGAGTCTATACACTTTGTATACACAAAGATGCTCGGGGATACATTAATGATACATTAGGGATACACTGTAAAATGCATGATACACTTTATATACAAATTTTATACAATGTATAATAATATATACACTTTTATACATCGTACAACAGTCTATACACGTTGGATATATAAAATTACTCGAGATACATTAATGATACATTAGCGATACACTGCAAAATGCACGATACACTTTATATACAATAGACTGTCACTATACAATTTATATACAATAGACTTTCACTATACAAAATATATACAAAATAGACCGTCATTATACAAAACATATACAAAATAGACTATCCTATATACAAAATAGACTCACTATACAAAAAATATACTAAATAAACTGTCACTATACAAAAAATATACCTCCGTTCCAGTTTATGTGAACCTATTTCTTTTTTGGTCTGTTCCAAAAAGAATGACCCCTTTCTAAATTGGAAACAATTTTGCTTAAACTTACAATTCTACCCTTAATGAGAAGCTTTTATAACCACACAAATAATTTGGGCCCCTTTTTGAATTGTTTAGGACCACAAATTCTAAAAGTCTTTATTTTTTCTTAAACTTCGTGCCCAGTCAAACAAGTTCACATAAATTGGAACGGAGAGAGTACTAATAGAACTATACAATTTATATATAATAAATTATCATTATACAAAATAGACTGTCATTATACAAACATATACTAAATAGACTATCACTATACAAAATAGACTATCACTATACAAAATAGATATTTCAGGCTATTAGATGTAATATGTTTGGGCCATAAGGACATTTCAGGTCAATGGGGAACAACATGGGCTATTAAAATTTTGAGGGGTCATAGAGGGTAGTTTTCTCAATTTTATTTGACAATCACTACTAGAAATCCGGTAAAAACCGACCAAAAAAACCGACCAAAGTTGGTCGGTAATGGCCAATAACCGACCAAAACGCGATTATTTACGTGTGGACGGTATTTTAGGGGGCGGAAAGAAATACCGACCAAAGTTGGTCGGAAATTACGGACCAACTTTGGTCGGTCAATTAAATTTAAAAAAAATAAATATTGCAAAAACAAACCGACCAACTCCGACCAAAGTTGGTCGGTATTTTAATTATGTAATCAAAAGATTTACCATCTAGGAATCGAACCGGGGTTTGTACTGTGGCAGGATACTATTCTGCCACTAGATCATTGGTGCATTTTGTTTTAAGACTGCCTTTTATTTGATTTATACTCTTTAATTGTATTTTCGCACGAAAATAACCGACCAAAGTTGGTCGGTTTTATTAAAAAATAAAATTACCGACCAAAGTTGGTCGTTTTTTTAAATGACCGGCCGAATTAACCGACCAATTTTGGTCGGTTTTTTTAATATTAAATTTTATTTATTTTAATTGAAACATCGACCAAAGTTGGTCGGTTTCTTGAAAAATAAATTTCGCGGGACTCAAAAATAGTTTCCCGCATTTTTTCGCCAAAGAAAACCGACCAAAGTTGGTCGGTTTCGTAAAAAAAAATTAAAAAATAAAATATTTTACCAAAGTTAGTCGGTCGACCTTGGTCGGTTTTTGCCGAATTTCTAGTAGTGAATCCATGTTAGGCATTTCGTCATGTGAGGTTGATAATTGTTTTTACATCAAATAGCCAGCCGAATTTACTGTTTTATTTTTCTAACCAGTATACATAAATTATGCACTAATTATACACGGTTATTCACATATTCCTTCCGTCCCAATTTATGTAACAGTGTTCAGATGCCGAGAGTCAAACGAATTATTTTTTGATCGTAATATTTTCATATACCTTTTAAATATTTTGAACTGGTGAATTATCCGCGCATCGCGCGGCTATGGTGTACTCCGTTAATTTTGTTTTTAAATATTCATATATTAATCTTAACCAAAAATACAATTGACTATTTTTAATGTATTCAAATGTTTGGTCTTAAAATTTCCTTGAGACCTATAATTTGTCCATTTATTATTGATCTTTTCAATTTGTTTTATTAAGAGAATTACAAAAATATTTTTTCCTTTAGTTTCTATTTTTATAATTTTGGGAACTTTTATCTTATAAATATTTGGTTACATTTTTATTTCTCATACAATAGAGTCATTGTTTTCCCCCTAATGTAAGTGTAATTATATATACAATATTCTTTGATATTAGCGTGTACTAACTTGATTTCATTTCCTTGGAAAGTTAATATTTCGTACTTATATAATTGTATCCTATTTAAAAGATCATAAAACTAAAGAAATGAAATAAAAACTTAAAGAAAAACAAAGGCTGGTAGGACTTCATCTCAATACATTGTTCCACCCTGTAGGATGCATTGGATTATTGGAACTCCTTGAAGTGTTATTCTCTTCTCCCTTCTTCTTTTTTGTTTCATTCTTCTTTTTTTGATTCGAGAACATGTCTATATGCCGTCAATTTAATTACAAACATACTGTAAATGCAAAAAGTATCGTAACCACTTGTCTATAATATTTCTCAGAAAAAAATATCAAACGTGATTTGAGATTCATATGCAATTTTTAGTATTTGTTGTCACATAGTCTTAAATCAAGAGGCTTACTATCAAATTTTATACATACCTTATCTTTGACATGTTTCCACATCGTTGGACTGATTAACGTTCCCAAGAAGTCTAAATATTTAGGTACAATGGACTTTATAAAATTGCTGACCATTGTTTTACGACTTTATTATGTCAAATTTTATATATACCTCATGTTTGATAACCCCAATTGCAGAATAGAATATCTATATACATAAATACACACATGCACTAAACTTACAAAGAGAATACAGGTGAAAAGACACTTCGCAGTCGCTCTAAAATAAGAGAATCATGAGTAGCGCAATGAAAATTTCAACATTCATGACAAATTTCATACTTATGTAAGCACTACAAAAGGTGAAGCACATAATCGTGCTTATCATTTGATAAAAATAACGATTCTTTAGCAAAAAGAGCAAAGTATAGGCAAAGGTTTTACATTTAAATTCGAGCATTAACTACAAACCCTACAACAGACTAAAAGAATAACATAACGTTTGAATCTCATTCTGTCACAAATAACATCATATGCTCATTTCTTCCCCACTCTCTCACTCCACTCCCTAATCAATATAAAATATGTACAAAAATTGTATGTGAAATAATAATTCGGGCAAAATACAAATAACTGGAAAAGAGGTAAAAAAAAATATATATTTTATGTAGAGAGAGTTTGAATGAAAGGAGAGGAGGGATGGATGAAGAATAATAGACCAAAGTTATTTGGAGGAGAAGATTTACTTCAATATTTATAGTAACCAATTCCATTAGTAACGTACATTGAGTGTAATAGGAATAAATAATAACGTATAATTGTTATAGAATTAGTGTTAGCGAATTAATTAGTAATAAATCCGCCCCTGAATGTATATAGGATCATAATAAACAATTTGGAACGGCAATTGAAACGACACTCTTTATTCCCCTTCATCATGTATTGTTGAGTTTCAATTAAATCTTAAGTTGTTTGAATGCAATAATTGGTTATTGTATCAAAATGAGAGGAAAAAATCCAAAACATTGAGATAATAGATACTATAAATTCGGCAAAAAACGACCACGGTCGACCGACCAATTTTGGTCGGTCAAAAAATCGGCCAAAAAACCGATCAAAGTTGGTCGGTTTTTCAATGGCACAAAAATGCGGGAAACTATTTTTGAATCCCACAAAATTTATTTTTCAAGAAACTGACCAACTTTGGTCGGTTTTTCATTTAAAATAAATTAAAATTAATATTAAAAAAACCGACCGAAATCGGTCGGTTAATTCGGCCGGTCATTTTAAAAAACCGACCGAATTCGGTCGATAATTTTATTTTTTAATAAAACCGACCAACTTTGGTCGGTTATTTTCGTGCGAAAATACAATTAAAGAGTATAAATAAAATAAAAGACAGTCTTAAAACAAAATGCACCAATGGTCTAGTGGTAGAATAGTATCCTTCCACAGTACATATCCCAGTACGATAGCTAGATGGTGCATTTTTTTAATTACATAATTAAAATACCAACCAACTTTGGTCGTTTTTTCGGCAATTTTTTTTTTTGAATTTAATTGACCGACCAAAGTTGGTCGGTAACCGACCAACTTTGGTCGGTATGCCCTTCCGACCTTCAAAATACCGACCACACGTTAATGGTCGCGTTTTGGACGGTTATTGGCCATTACCAACCAACTTTGGTCGGTTGTTTTGGATGGTTTATCCCGAATTTCTAGTAGTGAGGATCCTTGGCCATAGAGATATGTCATGTCAACATTTTTTCCACTCCTTTATATATATATATATATAGAGAGAGAGAGAGATTATTAAATTATTGTGACTTATAGAACTTTTACGTAGTTTTCAAATATATAATCTTTATTTCGAAAAACTAAAACATTCTATGTCCAAATGCATAGTCGAAATTAAGAAGATTGAATTTCGAAAAGCGAAAAGTATCACATAAATTGGCACAGAGAAAGTATTATATATTAATTATACATATATTATATATCCACCTACTATTTAGATTAGTGTTCTTGAGAATTCATAAAGTTTGAGCCAAAAAGTTGTGTCACAGTTAGGAAACCGAAAATGCTGCAAAAAGGCCTCCGAACCAAAATTTTGAGGGGGGGAGGAGATCGTAGTGTTGGAATTGTGGTTCTTACTGCAAAAAGACCTTTTTAAAGTTTCCTAAACATTTGTCATTCACGAGTTAGCATATGTAGGTGAATCGGAAGCAAAGAGCAAAAATGGTCCACCTTTAATGGATATGGTGATTTTGTTGTCAACTTCTAACAGATGACACAATTCAACGAACGTCAATAGCTGAGGAGCAACTTTGAACCTTTTCTAAAAAAGTAGAGCAAGAGCAAATTTGAACAAGCATTACTTCTTTTTTTGCCTCAATTTAATTGTTCTATTGCGACTACCGTCAAAATTATGAAATTTGACTATTAAAATACTGAAATATCTATTAGGCTCATAGGAAGAAAGAAGGAAAAGCCCAAATTAACCTCTTACTAGCATGACATTCTATAGATTATCCTGATTCAAGTGATTTCTGTTTTTTTTTTTGGGCCCCTTTTTGCTTTTATTATCCTCACTTTGCCTTTCTTTTACTTTAGTTTTTGTTTTTAACCTTTCTGGACTCAAAACGCGAAAGAAGATTGCAACCTCTCGGATCTTGTCCTAAGCTATTCTTCTCAACTCTTTAGTTTACCATTCAGAAACTATCAGTGTAACAATTTCCTTTAACACAATTTCCAAGCAAGATTCTCCTCTCAACTTTTAGGCTACAGCAGAACAGAAAAAGGTTTACATGTATCTTGTTCTTTTATCCACATAACCACTAGTGTTATATGCTTTTACAAATCCTACAAGAAAGCATAGTATAAACACTACAAATCCAGCACCTCTGCACACAAATCTTTTTTTCTTCCTAAATGCAAGATGTCATATCGGCAAATTGATTAAAAAGAAACAATTAATCCAATTTGACATCACTCATCACGCCATTTTCCCAATCTGAATAATGTATAATCCTGTCAAAAAAGCTAGTCTCCTCTACATTTGCCAAGAAATAAAATTGGCTTTATATTAGCAATATATATCATAAGACATGTTAAGATGTAGCAGTAATAATGCAGGAACTTATTTGGAGGGACAGCTGCTGAAGTAGATGGTGTAATAGGCCCAGCACCAAATACTGTCGAACCACTTGAATTTGTTGTATTCAAAATGGATGCACTTGTGCTGCAATTCCCAACATTAATCAGAAACTCTATATGCAAATGGTTAATTTTTTTTTTTTTAAAATACAATTTTATTCATGTTTAAAAAATCACACCTTGTTGATGGATATTGACATGAACCACTACCTGCACACAACATATTATCATTTAATCAATTATATAAGAAACTAAAGGTAGAAGTAGTAGTAGTAGTAGTAGTATGGTTACAGGAGTAATGGGAATTGTTAGCTTACTGGGATCGGTGTTTGTAGTAACAGCAGCACCAGCAAAATTGCAGCTATTAGGAATTGGATTTTTCTGATAGTAACTATTGAATGCAAAGGAAGCGTGACCGCGGAGCGTGTTGGGGTTGTAGCAGCTGCCACCAGGCTGAATGGCAGAACAATCAGAACCACCATAGCCACAAGCATAGTCTAATGCAACTTGCAATGCTGTTTGTGAGGCAGCTTGGCTAGCAACACACCAGCTCGAGCCCGATGATGAAGATCCTGCTGTCATTACCGGATTGGTTGGACCGCTAGTTGTTGAATCAGGATCTGAGATTGTTGGATTCAGTACTGGTGTTGTTGTAATGGTGATAGGAGTTCCAGTTGGTACTGTTGTTATTGGAGTTGTTATGTCCTTTTGGCTGCTGGAAATGGTCTTAGAATTCTGTTCTACTAATCCTATGTGTGTAGCATTTGAACCTGCAAATTCACAACAGCATTGATAGATAATTTGTGGTTTAGATTTTAATTAGATAAAGGTGCACGTTAATAGTTTAAGCTTGGAACACTTTTAACTGCTACATTTGCAACTTAAAGGGAATTAAGATTCAGAGTGGCACAGGGGTGGGGCGGATATGAGCGGTTCAACAACATACCCAGTCTTATCCGACACCATGGGGTCCGGGGAAGGTAGTGTGTACGCAGACCTTACCCCTACCTTGTGAGAATAGAGAGGTGTTTCCAATCGAAAATGGGTAATTCAAAAAATGGATAAATTATCCGACCCGACCCATATTTAATACGGATAAAAAACGAGTTACACGGCAAATAATATGGATATTCATATTATCCATGACTTCTTGAATATGATCACTTTTGAGAGAATTCCTGGTGTCCCAAACTTGAGGAACCTCAATTTGAAGTTTTACGAAGTTAAAAATTAAACTCATTAGTTATCCATTGGTTATCCATTTTCTAAGTGGATAATATGGTTCTTATCCATATTTGATCCGATTTTAAACAGTTCACTATCCAACCTATTTTTTCATGGATAATATGAATAGATAACTGTTTTATTTTAACCATTTTGTCACCTCTTCCGGTAATGAAAGCAACTTCCAATTTAACCTTTACCAATTAGAATGAGATTTATGTTCAAATAATTAATGCCTATTTTTCGATATACACTTTATGCTTGCTTGATCAAAACGCAGAAGTATTATGATAAACCGAAAGAAGTATTATTGAGTCTATGGTTTATCAGAAACAACCGCTATACTTACGCAAGGTACGGGTAAGGTCTTCGTACGCTTTACCCTCGCTAGAGCCTCGCATGTAGGAATTCACTGTATATATTGTTGTTGTTGAAAGAAGTATTATGATGGTAGATTAAGTCAAAAATTGAAATATGATTCTAAAATCTAAATGCTACTTGCACAAAACATTTGATTTGATAAGGGAAAAAAAGAGGCCCTCGGTAGGGAAATGATGAGCAAAGAAAAAGATGGATGCAGAGTCAAAAAAGATGAAATTAGTAATCATTGTCCTTTTTAAAGGGGAAAGTTTCTATAGTCAATCACTCCATCTGGATAATAATTCAAACAGGGAATTCAAATTGAAACTTAACATGCAAATTCTCCTATGCTTTTATAAATTATGACTGAAACATTTAAGACACAAAAAGTTTAAACACCAATGTTCTTTAAGATGCTTAATAGAAGACTCAAATGGAAATGGACAAAAGAAATAGTACTAAAATAACATCCTAGATCAAACAAAGAAGTGGAAAAAAGAAGAAGAGATATAGCATCTTTTTGGCTCATAACAACAAAGAGAATAGGATGATCTATTGCATAAGAAACTTAAGAAGCCATTATTGGACATGGGTACTGCATGTCAAGTATAAGAGGAAGATAAAGCTCGTCACCTGAACAAATAAAAAGACAACCGAGTTGAATGAATATGTAAAAACTCCGGAGAATCCTCGTACTCATTGTCCTAATATTTCTAACTTCCTTCATCTTCTTCTCTAGTTCAAAATTTTCTCAACAAACCATGGCATGTCAAACAAACGAACCATTGTGACATTCTTGAAAGCACATGATTTTGTGTATATAGAGTTACTATATACCAATTTTGAGGAGTACAATCCCTTTTTTTTTCTTTTGTGGAGGTGGGGGTGATGATAGGGAGAGATATTAGGTGAGAGAAAGGGAGAGAGAGTTGAGTAAAGGGAAGTATAGACATAACAAAGGGGGTAGGGAGAGGGAGCAAGAAGAAAAAGGTGCAAAAAGGGAGAAGTGGAAGGAGTAGAAGAAAAGAAAGTTAAAGAGGGAATTGTTTGGAATTTAAGTGTGGTGTGTGGATTGAAGTAGTGATGGAGATAATGATGATGATGATATGTTCAATTCCCTTTTTTTTCTGTTTGGTGACTTGAACTTTTTTTCTATTTCATGGACCACATCTAGTAGCCAATGAATAGCCAGGCTTGGTAGATAGCAACCAACTCAACCAAGTGATGCTTCTATTTATCCTTTCACAATCTATTCTATTACACACTCCCAAATCTGCTCTCACCACCATAATTTATACTCCTCCAAAGAATAATTTCTTTGTATGACTGTAATTTATAAATCATCTTATTAAGGGTAAAAAAATTAATTAAATTATTTTTAAATTTAAAAAAGATTTAATATTTTTTTCAGATTAAAAATAAAAGAATCTATACTATATTAAAAGCACGAATGTCATTAGCGAAATGTTGTTCGTCTTTTTTACCCTCTAAAAATTGATTTCATACTAGACAAAATAGTCATTTAGTTATATACCCTAATATTTAAGAGTTTGAAATCATTTAAAACTTCACTTATTAAAAAATTTCCTTATTTAAAGAACCCTAATATTTAAAAATTTAAATTAACTAAGAACTTTTATATCATTAAGATTCTGATCCTAAATAAGGGGTAACCACGTTAGTCTAGAATTCTTTTACTTTACATTGCAAGCTGCAAAAGTTTGACAAAAATAAAGGACTTGGTATAGCTAGAAATTTGGGGTAGCAACTGACACAGAGAAACCAAAAAACTTGTAGCCATGAAATACCTTCGGCGTGTAGATGTAAGTATGTATTTTTATTCTTTCTTCCTAATTTTTAAGTTCTTTATCTTTTTTTATTACATCTTCGATTTTTTTCCGGTAATAGATTGTTAAAAATATGTTAAAAGAACTTATGGATCATCAATAACTCCTATATTACTGGATAACTTATCAAAGAATTATATTATATTTAAAACAAAAAACCTCTTAGTAAAATATTATTTATTTATTTTACCTTTTAAAAATTAATTTTACACTAGACATGATTATAATTTAATTAATTTTTTAATATTGAAGATAACCCACAAACACAATATTTAAAATATTAAAAATAATTTATGTAGTATTTCGTATTAGTTAAAGAACAAGAACAACTTGCATTTGCTCGCCGGAAGAAAACAAAAAGCATCTTGTGAGTTAGTTGACCTGTTGTGTCTTCTAGAATGAACTTAAGAATACATCTGAAGATATAACTCTTCAAGAAATTTTTCTGAAAAAGCTCTTAAATCTTAAAAGGTTATGTGTTCTAACTAAAACTAAAAAGGAAGCATGATAATTTGTAATGTTTAATCAATAACATGATTAAACTGGGATAAATTTCAAGTTGAATATATTAATCGAGATAATTGATTACCTTTTATGAGGTAAAATTTCTTTCTTTATTGAGTTAGTTAAAAGGTAAAGTTTTTTTTTTTATTGAGTTAGTTATATAGGATCGACATTTATCATTTTCAGGAGTTTATATTTTCTCTTTAACTTTTATTTTTTAGTCAAACACAATTTTTCATATAATATTTAAGTACTTTTTTAAATAATTTGTTCTCATTCAGACAAGATCCATGCGAAACGCGCGTATCCTAAAACTAGTGTTACAAAAAGTGGGGCAAAGACAATAACAAAATGAGGAAGATTACAGTCCGTCAACTGATATTCTTTATACAAGTTCTTTCCCATTTTAGAACTTCCATCATATATATACTAGTAGTAGAGATAAAACAAATCATAATCACCTTAAGCATATATCTATGTCAAAGTATATTTTTGTTGGGTTGTTAACTTGTTGTAATGTTGTATGACCTCCAACTACATGGTATATGTACGTAACATAATTATCTAAGGAAAGTTTACCCCCTATAAGCAAGGTATACACCCTATTTATTATAAATCAAAATCATTTTAAAATATTATTTTCTATAGCTATCTTTTATATTTTATAGCAAAATAGGTATTTATGGTATATATTTCCTTCTCTCTTTTTCTTTCAATTAACACACGATTCTTTCTCTTAAAATTTTCTTCTTTCTCCTCTCTCTTCGAGCACAATACTTGCTTAGTTTATATGCCGGATATTGCAATGAATTTGTACTACTTAGTTTCTACGCTGGATATTTACAATGGATTTGTACTGCAATATTAGAAAGAAAGAGACAGCGACTTTCTTCTACGCTGGATATTGCAATGGATTCCTCTGGACGGATATTGCAATACTTTTTACGCCGAAGAAGATTTGAGGGCCGGGGTTTTTGTTCATCTCCATTTTTAGTTTTAATACAATGTATATAATATTTTGCTAGACCGAAAAATGCCATCTCCGACGAACTCTCTTCCCTTCTTTGTTATTTAATCACATACAATGATACAAACACACTGTATTTTGTACAAATTCATTCAAATACATTGTATTTTTATATAAATACATTATGTTTTGCATGTATTTATGTATTTTGAAGGTTTGTATTTTTTAATACAGCTGAATACATCTATTTTCATGCATAAATATAGGATATAAATATTAAAATATACTGAATACAAATATTAAAATAGAACAAAATATAAACAGTGAATACATGTAATTTTAAAATATAGTAAAATACAGTAAAATACACTGAATACAAAGAGAAATATAGTGAATACAACTAATAAAATATACCGAAAAGCAGTAATAACATGTCACGACCCGAAATTCTCACCTTCGGGACCGTGATGGCACCTAACATTTCACTTGCTAGGCAAGCCAATGTTAGAATAATTTAAACTATTTTTTTAATAATTTATTTTAATTAAATAATAAAGAACCAACAAATGGAATAATATCTGAATTTAAATGTGCAAACCAAAAATAATACGATATCTAAATATCATCCCAGTACTGAAGTCAATTCAGCAGTCATAATCCCTCAATTAATTTCTGTTGCGGCGTGCAACCCGCTCCAACAATATAAACTTAAAATAAAATCTGTTGCGGCGTGCAACCCAATCCACCAATATAATCTTTCAATTAAATTCTGTTACGTCGTGCAATCCGCTCCAACAATATAATTTAACTCCGTTGCGGCGTACAACCCGCTCCAATAATATATTTTAACAACTCCTAAATATTAAAAATATTCTAATAAATACCATATTAATAAGAAATTATTAGGCAAGAAGGCATACAATAATTATGATTTATTTAGGAAACAAGTAATGACAAGTAAAAATTAATTGTGAAAATCAAGGAAAAAAAAATAGGCAATTTAATATTTAACATGCTAGATGCCAAGTAGCAATTAAGGCACATAAGTCAAATAAGCAGGTAGCAATTATATCATGAATTTAAGATATAATATTGGACAAGGAATATGAGAGAAATAATTAATACAATAATTAATTCATGATTTAAATAATTTATGATTTTCAGATAAATATGCAAACAATTAATTTGACGACGTATAGGAACTTGTCACCTCGTCTATACGTCATTACACATGAATTTCACTTAACAAATAAGTAAAGGGTTCTATTCCCTCAAGTCAAGGTTACCACGACACTTACTTCGCTTTGCAACCAAATTCAAGATTCCAATAAGCCTCTGCCTCTCGAATTTGTGTCCGAAAGCTTCAAATCCTATCACAAATAATTAAATATACTCAACACGAATCGTAGGAATTAATTCCATATGAATTTATTAATTTTTCGGATTAAAATCCGAAATTCATTTTTAAAATCGACAGTGGGACCCAAGTCTCAAATCCCGAAAAAACTCACGAAATCGGAACACCCGTTTCGATACGAGTTCAACCATACAAAAATTATCGAATACCGACATCAGATTGACCTTCAAATCTTTATTTTACATTTTTGGAAGATTTTATAAAAATCTGATTTTTCTTCCATAAATTCATGGATTCATGATGTAAATGAATATGGAATCATCAAATATAATCAATATAGGATAAGGAACATTTACCCCAATATTTACCCGTAAAAATCGCCCAAAAATTGCCTTACCTGGGCTCAAAATCGTGAATAATGAAAAATGGGACGAAATCACATTTCCATAACTTAAGTTCTGCTGTCCAGGGATTTCTTCTTCGCGCACGCAACAGGTCCCTCGCGTTCCCGAAGCACATTTTATGCTGCCCCAGGCCGGCTTTCCCTTTCACGAACGCGAGGCCTCGATCGAGAATGTGTAGCCTTGCCCCTCGACCCTTCGCGAACGCATGCCCCGGCTATGAACGCGAAGCTTTTTGCCCCTTGACCCTTCACGAACGCGTGCCCCCGGTCGTGAACGCGAAACAAAAAACGGGCCAGTCCAACTTTCCTATTCCCGAACGCGAGACACCCCCTCGCGAACGCAATGAAGGAATCCAGATACAGGCATCAGAAAATTTCAGCAGCTGTTTAAGTCCAAATTTCGATCCGTTAACCATCCGAAACTCATCCGAAGCCTCCGGGACCTCAATAAAAAATACCAACAAGTCCTAAAACATCATCCGAACTTCGTCGAAACCTCAAATCACTTCAAACAACGCTAAAACCACAAAGCATACCCAATTCAAGCTTTAAGGAACTTAAGAATTTTCAACTTCTACATTCGATGCCGAAACCTATCAAATCAAGTTCGATTGATCTCAATTTTTGCACACAATTCATAAATGACATAACGGACCTATAAAAATTTTCAGAACTGGATTCCGATGCTGATATCAATAAAAGTCAATTTGTGGTCAAACTTTGAAATCTTTAAGCCTTTAAGTTTCTAGTTTTCGTCAACTCGCGATAATTCAAGCAATGGACCTCCAAATTAAATTTCGGGCATACGCCCAGGTCCCAAATCATGATACGGACATGCCAGAACTATCAAAATACTGATTCGGGTCCATTTGTTCAAAATATTGACCGAAGTCAACTCAGTTAAGTTTTAAAGCTCTATTTCACATTTTAATCAATTTTTCATATAAAAACTTTCTGAAAAATTATACGGATTGCGCACGTAAGTCGAGAAATGATGAATAACGCTATTCGAGGTCATAGAACAAATAAATGAATGTTTAAATTAAAGATAATATTTTGGGTCATCACATTCTCAACCTCTAAAACAAACGTTCGTCCTCGAACGGAATTAGAAAATTACCTAAGCTGGTGAAAAGGTGTGGATATCTTCTCCGCATGTCCGACTCAGACTCCCAGGTAGATGCTTCTACCGGTTGACCTCTCCATTGCACCCGAACTGAAGGATAACTCTTAGACCTTAACTGTCAGACCCGCCGGGCTAGAATAACTACTGGCTCCTCCCCATAAATTAAGTCTTTGTCCAATTGGACTGAACTAAAATCTAATACATGGGAAGGATCACCATGATATTTCCGGAGCATAGACACATGAAACACCAGATGAACTGTTGATAAACTAGGTGGTAGTGCAAGCCTGTAAGCTACTTTACCCACCCTTTCAAGAATTTCAAAGGGTCCGATATACCTAGGGCTCAACTTGCTCTTCTTTCCGAATCTCATTACACCTTTCATAGGTGAAACCCGGAGCAAAACTCTTTCTCCCGCCACGAATGCAATGTCACGAACTTTACGGCCGGCATAACTCTTTTGCCTAGACAGAGCTGTGAGAAGTCGATCCTGAATAATCTTGACCTTATCCAAGGCATCTTGTACCAAATCGGTACCCATCAACCGAGCCTCTCCCGGTTCAAACCAGCCAACTGGCGAACGACATCGCCTCCCATATACTACTTCATATGGAGCCATCTGAATGCTCGACTGATAACTGTTATTATAGGCAAACTCCGCAAGTGGTAAGAATTGATCCCAAGAACCTCCAAATTCTATAACACAAGTGCGAAGCATATCTTCCAATATCTTAATAGTGCGCTCTGACTGTCCGTCTGTATGTGGATGAAATATTGTACTCAAATCAATCTGCGTGCCTAACTCTGTACAGCCCTCCAGAAGAGTGAGGTGAACTGCGTACCTTGATCTGAAATAATAGACACAGGCATACCGTGAAGGCAGATAATCTCGCGGATGTAAATCTCAGCTAACCGCTCTGAAGAATAGGTAACTGCCACTGGAATGAAATGTGTTGACTTGGTCAACCTGTCCACAATGACCCATACTGCATCGAATTTCCTCTGAGTTCGTGGGAGCCCAACAACAAAATCCATAGTGATACGCTCCAACTTCCACTCAGGAATTTCTAACTTCTGAAGTAGACCACCAGGTCTCTGATGCTCGTACTTGACTTGTTGACAATTTAAACACTGAGCTACATATGCAACTATATCCTTCTTCATTCTTCTCCACCAATAATGTTGCCACAAATCTTGATACATTTTGGCGGTCCCCGGATGAATAAAATACCGGGAACTGTGGGCCTCTTCAAGAATTAATTCATAAAACACATCCACATTAGGAACACATATACGACCCTGCATCCGCAAAACTCCATCGTCTCCCACAGCAACCTGCTTCATACCACCGTGCTGCATTGTATCCTTAAGGACAAGCTAATGGGGATCATCATACTGTGTCTCTCTGATGCGCTCACACAAAGAAGACCGAGCGACTATGCAAGCTAGAATCCGATTGGACTCTAAAACATCTAACCTCACAAACTGATTGGCCAAAGTTTGAACATCTGCAGCTAACAGCCTCGCGTCAACTAGAATAGACACAAGGTTGTCCATACTCACAGCCTTTCGACTCAAAGCATCGGCCACCATATTGGCCTTTCCAGGGTGATACAAAATGGTGATATCATAGTCTTTCAACAGCTCCAATCATCATCTCTGCCTCAGATTAAAGTCTTTTTTTTTAACAGGTATTGTAGACTACGATGATCGGTGAATACCTCACACGAGATACCATAAAGGTAATGCCTCCAAATCTTCAGCGCATCAACAATGGCTGCCAATTCTAAGTCATGAACATGGTAATTTTTCTCATGAACTTTCAACTGTCGCGACGCATATGCAATCACTCTGCCATCTTGTATTAATATTGCACCAAGCCCAATGCGAGATGCATCACAATATACCGTATAGGATCTTGAACCTATGGGTAATACCAACGCTGGCGCCGTAGTCAAAGCAGTCTTGAGCTTCTGAAAGCTCAACTCACACTCGTTTGACCATCTGAACGGGGCACCCTTCTGGGTCAATTTGGTCAGTGAGGATGCTATAGATGAAAATACCTTCACAAACCGGCGAAAATAACCTGCCAAACCCAGGAAACTCCGGATCTCTATAGCTGAGGTAGGTCTAGGCCAATTCTGTACTGTCTCAATCTTCTTAGGATCCACTTTTATGCCTTTTGCCGATACAACGGGCCCCAAAAAAGAAACTGAGTCTAACCAAAATTCACATTTTGAAAATTTAACATATAACTGATTATTCTTCAAAGTCTGAAGTACAATTCGAAGTTGCTGCTCATACTCTTCTCGACTATTGGAGTAAATCAAGATATCATCAATGAACACAACCACAAAAAGAATCCAAATAAGGCTTGAACACCCGATTCATCAAATTCATGAATGTTGCTGGGGCATTTGTCAGCCTAAATGACATCACTAGGAATTCGTAATGCCCATACCGAGTTCGAAAAGCTATCTTAGGGACATCAGATGCCCTTATCTTCAACTGATGGTAACCAAACCTCAAATCAATCTTTGGAAATACCTTGGCACCCTGAAGCTGATTGAATAAGTCATCAATTCTTGGCAACAGATACTTGTTCTTGATAGTAGCCTTATTCAACTGCCTATAATCTACACACATACGCATTGAACCATCTTTCTTCTTCACAAACAACATCGGTGCACCCCAGGGCGAGACACTAAGTCTAATGAATCCCTGATCAAGTAAGTCTTTTAACTGCTCCTTTAATTCTTTCAACTCCGGCGGTCCATACGGTGTGGTGGAATAGAAATGGGCTGAGTGCCCGGAGCCAAATCAATACAGAAGTCAATAAATCCCCGACAAATCTGCAGGAAATACTTCTGGAAATTCACGAACAACTGATACTGAGTCTATAGAAGGAACATCCGCATTAGGATCGCGAATATAAGCTAAATAGGCTAGACACCCCTTCTCGACCATACGTTGAGCCTTCATATAAGAAATAACCCTGCTGGTAGAATGACCAGGAGTTCCTTTCTACTCTAATCGAAGTAACTCCGGCATGGCTAAGGTCACTATTTTGGCATGACAATCCAATATAGCATGATAAGGTGACAACCAATCCATACCTAGTATGACGTCAAAATCTACCATGTCGAGAAGTAGAAGATCCACACTAGTCTCAAGACTCAAAATAGTAACCACGCACGAACGATAAACATGATCTACATCAATAGAATCCCCCACCGGTGTGGACACGTGCACAGAAGCACTCAAAGAATCAAGAGGCACAACCAAATATGAAGAAAAGTAGGAGGACACATAGGAATAAGTAGATCCTGGATCAAATAAAACTGAAGCATCTCTATGGAAAACTGGAACAATACCTGTGATCATGGCATCAGATGACTCGACCTCAGGCCAAGCTGGAAAAGCATAAAATCGGGGTTGGGCCCCACCACTCGGAGCTACATCTCTGGGACGGCCTCTAACTGGATGGCCTCTAACTGGATGGCCTCTACCTCTAACAACCTGATCTCCACCTCTAACTGTCTAACCCATGCCCCTAACTAGTCGGGCGGGCGGTGGAGCAACCGGTGCCGGTATGATGGCATGAGAATCCTGCTAAGATCTATTGCTCAACAACCTAGGGCAATACCTCTTGATGTGACCAATGTTCCCAAACTCATAACACCCATCTTGTTGTTGTGGTTGCTGAAGCTGAAGCTGACCCGAATAGGCCGGATAACCGTTGTAGTGACTCTGGAGCGGTGGTGCACTGATAGGAGATGGATGTGCACTAAATGTTGGCTGCCCAGAGTAAGGCATAATAGGACCATGACTCTCTGAAGCATCATGAGATACCTGAAGTGCTGAATAAAATGGCCTGGGAGGATGATCCCTACCATAAGTACCCCTGCCTACATATGAGGCACCTCTAAAATTACTGGAATGACGGGGCCTCTTACCAGACCCCTGCCTTCTCTCCTATGCAAGAATCATCTCGATCCTCCTAGTAACATTTGCAGCCGCCTGAAAGGAAATCTCACTTCTGGTCTCCTTGGCCATCTAAAGCTTGATAGGGTGAGGGAGTTCATCAATAAACCTCCTCACTCTCTCTCCTAAATTCATAAAACGGGTCTCGTACTGAGTAATAGTCATACTGCCCAGCTGAAAATACTCAAATTGCATACGGTAATCCTCTCTCAATGTGATAGGCAAGAACTTCTCTGAAATAGCTGGGAGAACTGCTCCCAAGTCACTGCAGGTGACCCAGCTGATCTGGTCAACATATAATCTCTCCATCATCTCTTGGCGGATCCCGTCATATGAAATATAGCTCAACTATACCTATGTTCCGCAACACCTCATGGCAGCGGTCAAGATAATCATGTGGGTCCTCAGAAGATGTACCATTGAAGTGAACTGGAAAGAGCTTAGTAAATTTGTCCAATCTCAATAAGGCCTCAGAAGACATGGTGGGCCTATCTCCGGCCTGTGCCGCAACAACTGGCTGAACTACCCCAACTGGCGGGGCTGCTGGAGCTTGATACTAGGGAGCCATCTGCTCTGGAGCGAGAATAGTGGGAGTCTGTGCTCCTCCCCCAGCATGTGAGACGACTGGTGCTACTGAAAATGTACCATTCTGGGCCATTCCCTCCATTAGGCTCACCAAACAGACTAGAGCATCCTAAAATACTGGAGTAGCTATGAATCCTTCCGGGACCTGGACTGGTCTAACATGTACTGTCTGAGCTAGAACCTCCGCTTCGAAATATACCTAAGGCTCCACAATAGGTGCTGTTGCTCGAGCTCGAGGCTGGGCTCTGCCTCTGCCTCGGCCTCGGCCTCTGGCACGACCTCATCCTCTACCCCTGATCATAGTTACTACCGGGGGCTCTGGTCCCTGTCCGTCGGTAGATGTATTACGTGTTCTCGCCATCTGCGAGAGAATAAGAATAGAATGGTTCAATTATCGATGATAGAATAAAATCGCATGACAGAATAAGAAAGAAGTGATATTGTTCCTAAACTTCATAACCTTTGAGAGATAAGTACAGACGTCTTTGTACCGATCCTTCAGACTCTACAAAGCTTACTCATGACTCTTGAGACCTAAGTAACCTAGTGCTCTAATACCAACTTGTCACGACCCGAAATGCCTACCTTCGGGACCTTGATGGCGCCTAACATTTCACTTGTTAGGCAAGTCAACGTTAGAATAATTTAAACTATTTTTTTACAATTTATTTTAATTAAATAATAAAGAATCAACAAACGGAATAATCTCTGAATTTAAATGTGCAAACCAAAAATAATACGATATCTAAATACCATCCCAGGACTGGTGTCACAAGTGCACGAGCTTTTAGAATAATACAAACAAGGGTCTGAACAAAACAAAGTTGTCTAAAAGAAAACAAACAACTAAGATAAAATGGAAGGGGACTTTAGAGCTGCCAACGCTGTGCAACTATACCTCAAGTCTCCTTTGATAGCTGAGTCCGAGTAAATCTATAGTACGCCATTGGGACCAACTCCAGTATCTGCACAAGAAGTGCAGAGTGTAGTATGAGTACAACCGACCCCATGTACTCTGTAAGTGCCGAGCCTAACCTCGACGAAGTAGTGACGAGGCTAAGGCATGTAGCTTACATTAACCTGTACGAAATAATAATAATAATAATAATAATAATAATAATAATAATAATAATAATAATAATAATAATAATAATAATAATAATAATAGAAATATAAGTAAAATCGGTAAATTATATCAATAACTGAAGTCAATTCAGCAGTCATAATCTCTCAATTAATTTCTGTTGCGGCGTGCAACCCGATCCAATAATATAAACTTAAAATAAAATCTGTTACGGCGTGCAACCCGATCCACCAATATAATCTTTCAATTAAATTTCGTTGCGGCGTGCAACCCGTTCCAATAATATAATTTAACTCCTTTGCGGCGTGCAACCCGCTCCAACAATATAATTTAATAACTCCTAAATGTAAAAATACCTCAATAAATATCACATTAATAAGAAATTATTAGGCAACAAGGCATATAATAATTATGATTTATTTAGGAACCAAGTAATGACAAGTAGAAATTAATTGTGGAAATCAGGGAGAAAATAGGTAATTTAATATTTAATATGCTAGATGCCAAGTAATAATTAAGGCACATAAGTCAAATAAGCAGGTAGCAATTATAGCATAAATTCAAGACATAATATTGGACAAGGAATATGAGAGAAATAATTGATACAATAATTAATTCATGATTTAAATAATTTATCATTTTCAGATAAAGATGCAAATAATTAATTTGATGACGTATAGGCACTCGTCACCTCGCCTATACGTCATTACACATGAATTTCACTTAACAAATAAGTCAAAGGTTCTATTCCCTCAAGTCAAGGTTAACAACGACACTTACCTCGCTTTGCAACTAAATTCAAGATTCCAATAAACCTTTGCCTCGTGAATTCGTGTCCAAAAATTTCAAATCTAATCACAAATAATTCAATATACTCAACACGAATCGTAGGAATTAATTCCATATGAATTTACTAATTTTTTGGATTAAAATCTAAAATTTATTTTAAAAATCGACAGTGGGACCCACGTCTCAAATCCCAGGAAAACTCACGAAATCCGAATACCCGTTCCGATACGAGTTCAACCATATAAATATTATCGAATTCCGACATCGGATTAACCTTCAAATCTTCATTTTATATTTTTGGAAGATTTTATAAAAATCTAATTTTTCTTTCATAAATTCACGGATTCATGATGTAAATGAATATGGAATTATAAAATATAATAGGATAAGGAACACTTACCCTAATGTTTACCCATAAAAATCACCCAAAAATTACCTTACCCGAGCTCAAAATCGTGAATAATGAAAAATGGGATGAAATCCCATTTTTAGAACTTAAGTTCTGCTGTCGAGGGATTTCTTCTTTGCGAACGCGAGCCCGGTCTCGCGAACGCGAAGACCAAATTTCCCACAGGCCGGCTTTCCCTTTCGCGAATGCGAGGCCTCGATCGCGAATGCGTAGCCTTGTCCCTCGACCCTTTGCGAACGCGTGCCCCCTGCCGCGAACGCGAAGCTTTGCCCTTCGACCCTTCGCGAACGCGTGCCCCCGGTCGCGAACGCGAAGCAAAAAAGGGTCAGTCCAATTTTCCTCCTCGCGAACGCGATGAAGGAATCCAGATACAGGCATCAAAACATTCCAGCAGCTGTTTAAGTCCAAATTTCGATCCGTTAACCATCCGAAACTCAACCGAGGCCCCCGGGACCTCAACCAAAAATACCAACAAGTCCTAGAACATTATACGAACTTAGTCAAAACTTCAAATCACTTAAAAAAATGCTAAAACCACAAATCATACCCCAATTCAAGCTTAAGGAACTTAAGAATTTTCAACTTCTACATTCGATGCCGAAATCTATCAAATCAAGTCCGAATGACCTCATTTTTTGCGCACAAGTTATAAATGATATAACAGACCTATAAAAATTTTCAGAACTGGATTCCGACCCCGATATCAATAAAAGTTAATTTGTGGTCAAACTTTGAAATCTTAAAGCCTTTAAGTTTCTAGTTTTCGTCAACTGGCGATAATTCAAGTTAGGGACCTCCAAATTAAATTGCGGGCATATGCTCGAGTCCCAAATCATAATACAGACCTACCGGAACTGTCAAAATACTGATCCGGATCCGTTTGCTCAAAATATTGACCGAAGTCAACTCAATTGAGTTTTAAAGCTCTATTTCACATTTTAATCAATTTTTCATATAAAAACTTTTCGAAAAATTATACGGATTGCGCACGCAAGTCGAGGAATGATGAATAGTGCTATTCGAGGTCATAGAACACATAAATAAATGTTTAAATTAAAGATGACATTTTGGGTCATCACATAACATATATTAGGAATAACTAAAATAATGTTAATACAAATTCATTTGAATACGCTGAATATAAAATAGTGAATACAGTAAATACAAACATTGAATCTAATGAATGCAACAATACAAAAAAATAATGAAACACACTAAATTCAAAAGTTAAATACAACAGTTATATACAATTGAAAAATCATTCTAATTAATTGGGTTGATAATGAGACATGTTAGAATTGATTTTGTTGAGTTATATTAGGAGAGTATCACGCTAATTGATATTATTTTCATTATTAGACAACTGGACATACCTATTTTTAAGGTGATTGTCGTTACTGTATTCATGAATACATAGTGCGAATACATGTGATGATGTGAATAAATGCGCGTACAGCTGGACTGCCCTGATTTTAGGCACTTTTTGCTGTTGTATTCATGAATACATCAGCGCGAATATAGCGAATACACTACCGTAACAACTAAATAGTAACTATAGGAAGTAATTATGTATATGGTAGCAATAGGAAGTTAATAACCACTAAACAATAGTAGTTTCTAAAATTTTCTCATTGTCTAACCTTTCTATTTCTTTTTTTTTGGTTTCCCACCCGGTGTCCGGTATCCATATTGGGCCCCGACTAAATCTGAATTTGCACCGGAAAGTTTCACTTTAGGGGTAAAGCGTTTTCTAATAAAGGCGATTCCATACCCGTGACTCGAATCCAATACCTCTGATTAAGAATGAAGGAGTACTTACCAATCCACCGAAATATCACAACCCTTGTTGGTCTAACCTTTCTATTTCTTCCCCTGCTTTAGCCAAGACATCTTGTCAATTGTCATGTTTTTTTCCCTAAAGGTAAGACTTAGGAGAAGATAATAATATATCTGTTTCTAGGCACATGGTTTCAAATAGCCGTGTCGTAAAAGCATTGCATAAAAGGTGCAAAGTTGGTCATATGTTACTTTTTTTTTCACCAGCTCGTACATGTCTTATATTAAAGGAAATTACTGGTGAGATCTGAGCACATCTAATTGCTACTGTGAGTTTTTTGTAGGGCACTTGAATTTTCAGTATTTGAACCCCACTGGTTCTTGCTTTCTCACGCAATAGGCCCACTCCAAGGATCCGTAGTACAAAAACTTTTATCTACAATCAAGTTTGTTGCAATAACCATAAAGTTTGTTTTTGAAATTTCTCTCCTTTATTTAGTATTTTGACAATATTAAGAAGTCGATATTTTAAGTTCAAATCCTTTTTCATATTTTAGGCACCAAAACAATTAGGTTCTTCATTGTTGCTAATTGAGAATTGAGTTATACCATCAAATTCTTGTCAGTTAAAAATTGAGTGGTAATTCATCAGTATGGAGATAAAATAATAGTATCAGATTATTTAGTAGATCTTCTTTTATGGTTAGTTGTTTGGTTCACTAAACTAAAAATAAGATATACGGGATATAATATAAAATGTCTTTGGTTTAAACTACATAAATTGGATAAACTTTTATTTTTTATTTTAACCTTGTCTTTCTTATTAAACTTTAGGAGAAAAGCTTTGGAGAAGGGCAACTATGTCATTATCCGGAGATTAGTAATTCCAAAATTATTTTCTACATGTAGTATGGAATAAAAATAATATCACAATTCTGCTATTAAAAATAATTCTGGATTTGTTAATTTCAGAATAAAAAATTGTACCAAACATGAGATAAAGTAATCTCACAATTTATCCGGTGATTATAATCCCTTGTACTACCGACCAAACGACCCCTAAGTATTACAACTCAGAATCCTTTTTTCCCCTTCCACTATGCCCAACCCAAAATAATTTTTTGTTAAAGTCTTGTAGTATATCTTGTGAAAGCGAAGAATTTGAAAGACGTTATCTACAATTACATTAGAGTTGGAAAGATGGTAAAAATGGACTTTCGCAATAATTGCGGCATTGTTTGTGGCTTTAATGTTATTATTCTTAGGAAGCATATATTGTAAATTAGTGAAAACTGCAAATTCGCAATGCTCTCAAAGTAAATTAAACTATTTAAAGTTGATCACTAGTATCTCCCCGAATCGTAGCCTAAATAGGCACTTTTGACCAATTGATTTCAAAGTTCTTAGGCATGTATAAAATTTTATAATTTTAGGCTCCTTTTATGAACTGCAAGTAAAGGGAGTTCTTGTGTTGTTTCCTCTGGGTTAGTGACTATTGTATAATCATTAATAATTGCGCCGTTTCTACCACCTTCTCCTCTTTCTCACAATTGAAAATGTGAAGCAAAATTTTCGAGGTTTGGGCCAAAGGATAAAAGGTGAATTTGTGGTTCTGAAGGTCAATGCTAATGTGACTAATATGGTCACTGTTTGACATTATGGCATAAGGGAGATTCCTTCTACTAAAAAGATGCAATTTTTTTTTCCTGTCCAAGTTGTGACAGCAGTCCATCAGTGGGGCACATAGGGTTTGTTATAAGCAGTGTCAATATGTAATTTTTTTCATAGGATCTTATGCCTGTTTCAATAATCTCATTCCAGAAAAATATCAAGCAGACATTTCTTTAATGATAACGTTCGATAAAAACACCTAAATATATTACAAAGAAAAAAAACTCCGTGCATGTTGGTTTTGTTGCTCCTTATCTGTAGGAAGTCCATTTTTCAGGCCTTAGGTTCAAAATTATAGACAAACTAAATCAGGGGGCATGGACGGATTATGGCTGTCAAACGGGCCGGGCTGGGCCGTTCCGGACCTGCCCAAGCCAGTTTTACATCGGCTCGGTCCGGCCCGGTGGTAAGGGCTGGGCCGGGCTGGATTAGGACGATGACCGGACTGTGCCGGGTAGTTTTTTGGTACCGGTTAATCGAACCGGTACAACCCGTTATGGTCAAGTCACATGGGAACCGGTTTCAATGGCTATTTTTTTTTTTTTTTTAATTACGATTGTTATACAAAATACAAAAAAAAAATTAATTAAGCCCGATCCATTAGAGCCGGAACCGTTCCGGTTAAATTTTGCACCGGGGAAGCCCGGAACCGGTAAAAATTATAGGGGTAGAGGAAAAAGGAACCGGCCCGGTGTGAACACCTAATTTTTTACCGTGCTTGAATTTTTTCCCACTTATCTCACTTCTCAATTCATCTTTCGCACTCTGCTTTCTCTTGTCCCCCTGTTTGTCCCCCATGTTTGTCCCCCATTCACAACCCATCTTCTACTCACTTAGATTTTGACCATGGGAACCAACTGGAAACTCCAGCTCAAAAAGGCAACCAAACTACCCTAAAAGACCCCATAAAACACCTCAAAATCCACCCCAAAAAGGGCTGGAAAAAATTAGCTTCTTCCAAGCAAAAATAACTCCAAAGCATGACTAAAAAACAGCCCTACATCCAGCAAAACTTCAGCCACTAAACAACCCCAAAATCACTCAAAAAATAGCCCGAAATCCAGTTGAAAAGTAGCCCTCAGCTCTAGCGGAACAGAGCTTTATTTTCATTCCAAAAATAAGTTGGTAAATATCACACAATCATCATCAAACAAGGTCAGTCGAGGTCGCCGGAAAAGTTTCCGTTTGTGGTCAAATTTGCTCTTAGATCAAGTTCTCTCACTCAAAAGTATTTATATGTATTTTCGTTTCCTCTAAGGTTCGTCTTGTTTCACCTACTGTTTAAATAAAATTCCAGCTTTGTTTAGCTAATGTCCTAATGTTGTTGGTTTACTTGTTTCAACTGAATTTAGCATGTTAAGATATGAGTTTGTATTTAATAGATCTTGAAGTTGCAATAGTTTGATAAATTTGATATTATGCTTTTGTTCAACTTTAGTGATCTTGTAATATGCTACAAAAGTTTTGGCATAGGAGTCTTAAAATTGGAAAAGCTCATTAAAGGTCTACTGTTTTGTTATTCACTGTCCCGTTCCACAATTATGTCTCTTTCTTAAGATTTTTGAGTGTTTTATATATTGGCTTCATTTGCTTTGCTTAAAGATTGATTCATGATAACTATTATTTCCTTGAATAATATTAGAAATTGCATAGAACATTGATTGGTATGAGTAAATAGATTTAGAATGAGCTTTGTTCCACGTGTTTCAAAACTGAAGAAGGTAAAATGGACCATTAAGATAAAAGGGACCACCGGTTTGTTTAGATAAAATAAGTAACTGGGTCATGGGTTGATAAGGAAGATGAAATAGATTTTTGGAACAATTAATATGCTGTGAGGGTTCGGCTAACATTAGCAACGTTATGGACTTTGAGATTTGCATGAGAGCTGGCCCAAAGTTAATAAATCAAAATCAGGCTCATTTCTTCTATAATAGAGTAATTATTACACTTAGTCCAAAGGGCTAAATTACCTTTTTTCCACAAAGATATTCTTCCATAATATATGGCCTTCACAATAATCTCAAAGTTTAAGAAGAATAATTGTTAGAGTATTTTAGGCGCACATTTAATTGGTTTATTGCGATTATGTATACATTTGCGTGGCATAATTCGGATTTTCAAAATTAAAACTGAAGTACGTGTTCGCGCAATTTCGGCCAAAACAATCTTAATATAATAAAAATGCTATTAATTGTGTACACGTACGCGTGACATAATTTTGGCACAATAAACAAAACGGATTCACACATGCAATTCGTTTAAAAGATAATTCCATATTTTAAAAGCGGATAGATAAAACATGAAAACCAATAAATCATAGTTTATTCAAAATTAACTCAAGCCAAGTTGTAGTTAATAAAGTGACCGTGCTAGAACCACGGGACTCGGGGAATGTCTTACACCTTCTCCCCGGTCAACAGAATTTCTTACCCGGACTTTATTTTCACAGACCAATAATAATAGAGTCAAACCTTCCTTTGATTAGGGATTTAGATAAAAAGTGACTAGGAACACCCAAAAACTCAATTTCAAGTGGCGACTCTCTAAATAAAATAATCCCTATTCAAGTTTGTCACTTTAATTGGAAAAACTCTTTAACCCTCCACAATTCATAATTCATACATTTATCTCTTTTTTTTGGGGGGGGGGGAGGGGGGAGAGGTAGAAAAAGGGTGTGACAGTTCTGGCGACTCCGATGGGGACTTTCAAGAATTCGAGCTTGTACATTGACTTTATTTGGCTTTATTAACTTTTGTATATACTGTGATTTATTTAGGCCTAATGTGTTATTTGTCCGCTTTTTACCACTTTGATATTGTTGAACTGTACATATAAACTGTCTTCTCTCACACCCCTCTGAGTCTTCTTGAATTTAAATTGGGTATTTGTTTGACATAGCCCGCTTTCTTTGAGATAGCCGAGGTGCTTATCACTCTCTGAAGGATTTTAGTCACACATATTTTAGGCGGGGAGCATCACCAGCTAAGCCGGAAAGCAATGCTACCGGTACGCTGACCCTCCTCGGTTCGAGTTGTCCGCTCGAGTAAGCCAGTCTAGACACCTTCTCCACCAGGATTTAAATCTAGAATAACATAGCCTCATGCCGGATTCCTAGTAAGAACGTTTGTTTACATCACGTGCATTTGACTTTGGGGACTCAACACAAGGGTTGGGTAAGTCTAGGACAGGTGTACCTAATATGAAAGACCATCCCGATGCATTTTTACATGCTACTTGTGCATATGTTTGCTTTAGCTTGCATGTTGACCGACTTCTAGAATAGGGAGAGGAAACCAAAAAATAAATTAAAAAAATATCAAGAGCGAGGTAGGAGAGAGAAAATTTACCCAGTTTCTGAAAAATTCAGGTATTTGAAAAGCTTGAAACTCTGTCAAAATTTTGGAAAAAAAAAAGAGAAAGAAAAATCATTTCAAAACAAGCCAATATTTTCAAAAGTCATATATTTTTTGTTGTGTCAAAAAATGACCGAACTCCGCGGGTCTGATTTTCACCGGATGTGAGATACGTAGGCAAACCTCATCGGTTCCGGCCCACAATTTTCAAAAATCCAAAAACATATTTTTTTCTTTAATTCCTTCTTTAGAAGTCTTTCTTTGAGACGTCAAATCCAAAAATCCAAAAATATTTTCTTCCTTTTTAAAAAAAAGAAAAAAAAATCTTTCTCCCAAATTCAAAAAAAAAATCAAAATTCAAAAAAATATTTTCTGTCTTTTTAAATTTACAAAAAAAAGAAAATCAAAATACCAAATATTTTCTTTTTTTTTAAAAAGTCTTTCTTTAGAAGATTCCAAAAACAAAAAGAAAAATCAAAAAAAAAATCTTTCTTTAGAAGTTTTCTTTCAAAAAAAAAAAAAAACAAAAACAAATCCAAAAAAGAAAAATCCAAACTATTTTCCTTGTTAGGAGCTTTTATGAGATTATTTGTATACGAGTTAAAAAATAAGAGCTAGTTTATTTACTTTATTCCTGATTTTACATAACTACGCGGATCTGATTCTCACCGAATATGAGATATGTAGGCAAACCTCATCGGTTCCGGCCCATAATTTTTAAAAATCCAAAAATATTGTCCTTTAATTCCTTCTTTAGAAGTCTTTCCTTAGAAAATCCCAAATAAAAAAATTTAAAACAAAAAATATTTTCTTTCTTTTTATAAGTCTTTCATTCGAAAAGAAAATCAAATTAAAATCCGAAAATATATATTTTTTTCTTTAAAGTCTTTCTCCGGAAAAAAATCGAAATTCAAAAACAAATATATAAAAAACAATTCTCTTTTAAAAAATTTTCAAAAGAAAAAAAAATCGAAAACCAAAAATATTTTTTTTCTTTTTTATAATAAGTCTTTCTTTCAGAAATTAAAAATAAATATTCAAAACCTAAAAAAAAGAGTTACTTTATTTACTTTATACCTAATCTTTCCTGAACTATGCAATGATCTGATTCACGCGGCATCATGATACGTAGACAATCCCCATCGGATCCGATTATAACCATTAATAAACCGAGTGAAAAAAAAGAGAAAAAGAAAATAAAAAAAGGAGTGAGAAAAAATAACAAAGAAAAACAATGAGCGAAAAAAAACAAAAAAAAAAGTGAAAAATCAAAAAAAGAGAACTCTTTGTCCAATTTGAAAAAGAAAACAGCGGAAAACTTCTGTGGGTATGTTGTCAAATGGCACGAGCAAGCCGTTAGGGTAAAACGTCCAATAAACGAAGGAAAAATGGTTATAGTTTTTCTACAGGCCCAAGAGATGGACTACTTCCAGAACATGATGTCCGCTATAGGTAAGCCGTTCGCTGAGGCTATCAAAATTGGGGAGATGATCGAAAATGGTTTAAAAACGGGTCGAATCTTGAGTCATGTTGCCTTCAAGGCCACATCACAGACCATTCAGAATGGTTCGGGGGGTTTGATGAATAGAAGAAGGAGGGAAGAGGGAGTCATGATGGCTTCGAGCTCGAGGGCCCCCCCACAGGTCATTCAACCAATCATATATACTTTCTAAGGTCCCACAACACTATTATCCCCATAAAGATGATGCTTATGTCGTGGCACTGCCTCCCTATGTGGTGATGAACGCACAACCTTACACGCGACTAGAGCATTATATACAAAATCGAGCTCCACATCCCAGAAATGCCTGTCCCAACCAGTCTCCATATAATCCCCAACCAAATGTTCCCAAATACAATTCTCGCCCAAGAGAGCCCCTCAAAAGGAATCAGTTCACCCATTTGGTGAATCATATTCAAGTTTGTTTCAAAAGGTAATCGGGCTAGGTCTGCTGCAGCCAGTGGCACCGAACCGGCCAAACCCCGAGTCCCCCTCGCACCACACTGATGCTAGATGTGAATACCACTCTGGAGTAGCGGGACACGATATTAAGGACTGTTTGGACCCTCAAGAGGGTAGTTGAAGACTTGATTGAAGCCGAAAGAATCGTTCTTCGGGACGAAGAGGCTTTTGATGTGACGAACAATCTGTTGCCTGCTTACAACACTGGGCAAGTCTTTGTAATGATCTGTGATGATGGGAAATTTGATCTGGCACTGAAGGCCATGGTAATCATTGCCGAGACACAAGAAAAGCAAAAAAAAAAAAAAAAAAAATTCACCAAACCTGAAAAGTTCTCTGTCAGACGAGAGTCTCGGTAACCGGTCTTGCTGTCTTTTCTACGTCTGGATTATTTCAAGGTGTAATCCGGATATTTTACTTTATTGCCTTACTTTCTCATGTAAACCCTTCTATCTTTAAAAAAAAATCAAATGAAATTAATATTTCATTGTCAAGGAATGTCTCTTTTCTTAATCTTGTCATCTTTCTTATTCCTTTTTCAGCTTTGTTAATGCAGATTTTAATAATATAACATGCTTGCGGACTTTGTGCCCAGATCCTAAGATGCTGTCAGACCTCTAATAATGAATCAAGAAGCAGAATGTTTTGAAGCTGGGGTAGATGTCATAATGGTTCGGCGATGGTTTCGTCTGAAAGGTTTCAAAGTTGTAATTCAATCCAAATTCTTTTTACCCCAAATCATGTTCAAGTCCTTCCGATCAATCGGCAAAGAGTTTCAAAATAGGAGGATACAACTTCTTGGATCTGATGCAATAAAATGAGAGAAATAAAATGAGAGGGTCTTATTGGTAAAACCCTCACGGGCACCGTAAGGCGATGGTAAGTAGAGAAATTAAAATGAGAGAGTCTTGTAAGTGAAAACTCGCAAAGAGTACTATAAGGCGATAGTGAGGAAAGAAATGAGAGAGGTTGTCACGACCCGAAATTTTCCACCGGCGGGACCGTGATGGCGCCTAACATTTCACTTTCTAGGCAAGCCAACGTTAAAGAATCATTAAACCAATTCCTTATTTCCATTCAGTAATTAATAATAATTAACTTAGATGAAATATAATAAGTACGGAATATCTTAAAACTGTATTAATTAGTACCACCCAAATCTGGAGTCACAATTCACGAGCATTCTAGAATTTGCCACAAGTAACAGTCTGAAAGAAATACAACTCTTTGAATGAAAGAAACAGTAGAACAGAAAAGATAGATGGAGACTTCAAGGTCTGTGAACGCCGAGAGATTTACCTTGAGTCTCCGGACAGCGGACCAATAGCAAAATCTCGATCAACCCAAGCCGGTATCAAAATCTGCACAGAAAGTGCAGAGTGCAGTACCAGTACAACCGACCCCATGTACTGGTAAGTGTCGAGCCTAACCTCGACGAAGTAGTGACGAGGCTAAGGCAAGGCACCTACAAATCAACATGTACAATCTAACAGTGTATATAGACATAACAGAAATGAAGAACTAAACAGGAAATGTCGGGAGGGGAATATATTGAGGGGAATACAAGATAAAGAACTACAACAGAATGATCACCGAAGCAGTCAATATACCATGAATCAACCGGAATAGTGAATACAGTAAGGAAAAATGCACGGCATCACCCTTCGTGCTTTTACTCTCAATCTCACCATAAAAATTAATAAAAACAGCACGGCATCACCCTTCGTGCATTAACTCTCATATCATGGCATGGCATCAACCTTCGTGCTTTTACACTCACAATATGGCATGATATCACCCTTCATGCTTTTAACACTCACAATATGGCACGACATCACCCTTCGTGCTTTTAACTCTCACAATATGGCACGGCATTATCCTTCGTACATTAACACTCTCCCTTACCATAATGCAATGCATAAATAATAATAGGGAGATAGAATAACAAGTACAGACCTTACTTCAATATTTGGTTCCATAATATAAATCTCAACTTTTAAACAAATACTCGATTACCAACAGAAAATTCGTAAACATGATAATGACGATCAATTTAACAACACTAGTATAAACATGTAGCAATTAGGCATAGGAAAGAGATAATATAAGAAAAATGGAAGAAACATGGAAAAACAGGTAAATTGGCGGCGCATAACTACTCGTCACCTCACATATACGCCGCTCACATGAATTTCACTTAGCAAATAATCTAAGGTTCCTAATTCCCTCAAGTCAGAGTTAGACACAACACTTACCTTGTTTCGAAGGCCACTTAATTCTCAATCACAGCTTTTCCTTTGGAATTCATCTCCAAACCACTCTTATCTATTCAAAAATGACTCAATAATATCAAATATTTCTTAAGAAATCAATTATATTGCATAAATTAAATTCCCCAAATTTTCCTCCAAAAAGTTGAAAAATCTACCCCGGGCCCGCTTGGTCAAAACCTGAGGTTTGGACCAAAATTCTTTTACCCATTCACCCCCGAGCCCGAATATATAATTAGTTTTGGAATCCGACCTCAAATTGAGGTCTAAATCCTCAAATTCCCGAAATCCCTAGTTTCTATCCTAACTCCTAATTCTACCATGAAAACTCTAGATTTTAGGTTGATAATTCATAAAATGTAATGGGTAATTGAAAGAAAATGGTTTAGAATCACTTACCTATGATTTGGGGAAGAATTGATCTTTGGAAAATCGCCCCTTGAGGTTTTAGGTTTTGAAAATTTGAAGAATGAATGAAAAATCCCGTCTAAGTCCCTTTTACTCAGCTGCAGGTGTCGCAATTGCGACCTGAGCTTCGCAAATGCGAAGGAACAATCGCAATTGCGATGCCCTTCACAATCTTGATGCCTTCGCAAATGCGAGGAAAGTGTCGCATTTGTGACCACTGAACCTCGCAAATGCGAGTAGATGTTCGCATTTGCGAACCTGCCCTTCCCAGACTCCCTTCGCAATTGCGAAGGTAACCTCGCAAATGCGAGAACTACTGGCCTAGGCTTCTGATCGCAATTATGATGAAAGCCTTGCAATTGCGGACCCTGTTATGTTCGCATTTGCGATGCCTGATCTCGCAATTACGAGATCAGAGGCCTGCAACAGGTTCAATTATACCAGCAAAATTTTCTAAGTTCAAAACATCCCGTGGCCTATCCGAAACTCACCCGAGCCCTCGGGGCTCCAAACCGAACATGCCCACAAGTCTAAAAATATCATACGGACTTAATCGCGCGATCAAATTATCAAAATAACACCTAGAACTATGAATTTAGCCCAAAATCAAATGAAATTCTCAAGAACACTTTAAAATTCATATCTTCTTAACTGAACGTCCGAATCATGTCAAATCAACTCCGTTTCTCACCAAATTTCAGAGAAAAGTCTTAAATATCATAATGAACCTATACCTGGCTCCAAAACTAGAATACGGACCCAACACTAACAATGTCAAACATCAATCGATTCTTGAAAACAATTAATTTTTATACTTTTAATTTTCATCAAAAATTAATAACTTGAGCTAGGGATCTCCGAATTCGATTCCGGACATACGCCCAGGTCCCATAATTCGATACGAACCCATCAAGACCGTCAAAATATAGATCTAGCTCATAACCCAGGTGGAACTTTTTAGCCTAGGGGGATCCAGCTCATAGTTCCGGGTAGAAGTACTCTTCACTCAGGTTGTTTTTCGTAGCTTAACCCAGGTAGAATCTTTTTGCCTAGGGGGATCCAGCTTATAGTTCCGGGTAGACGTACTCTTCACCCAGGTTATTTTTCGTAGCTTAACCCTAGTAGAACCTTTTTTGCTTAGGGGGATCCAACTCATAATTCCGGGTAGAAGTACTCTTCGGTCAGGATGTTTATACATAGCTTAACTCAGGTAGAACCATTTCGCCTAGGGGTATCCAGCTCATATTTCCAGGTAGAATTACTCTTTGCTCAATTTTTTATACATAGCTTAACTCAGGTAGAACTATTTCGCCTAGGGGGATCCAGCTCATATTTCTGGGTAGAAGTACTCTTCGCTCAAGGTTTTATACATAGCTTAACTCAGGTAGAACCATTTCGCCTAGGGGGATCCAGTTCTTATTTCTGGGTAGAAGTACTTTTCGCCCAGGCTTGCTTTTCGTAGCTTAACCCAGGTAGAACAATTTCACCTAGGGGGATCCAGCTCATATTTTCAGGTAGAAGTACTTTTCGCCCAGGCTTGCTTTTTTATAGCTTAATCCGGGAAGAAGTACTCTTTTTCCAGACTTGCTTTTAATAGTTTAACCCAGGTAGAACCTTTTCGCCAAGGGGATTCCGCATTTTTTTTCAGCCATACAGGGCGCCAACCCCTGGTTATATTTCCTTCTCAGTAATATAGGGCACCATCCCCTGCTTACATTTCCTTTTCAGTATAGGGTACACCAATCCCTGATCTCCTTACAAGTATAGGGTATACCAATCCCTAGTTGTGTTCTCCAACATAGGGTACTCCACTCCCTAGTTGATTTGAGCTTAAATGCATTGTACACCACTCCCTGATATCATTGCCAATATAAGGTATAGCATTCCTTAGTCACATTTTTCCAATATAAGGTACACCAATCCTTAGTTGAGATATCTTTTTGACAATATAGGAAAAATATCCAAAAAAGAAAAAAAACACAAAAAAAAATCATCATGATCTTTTTAGGGTACACCATTCCCGATCTTTTATTGCTTTCAATAAAGAAGTAGTTTAGAATTTTGTTACAATAACTCACGAAATTTTTCTAGTGAAAACTGGGGCAGAAAAATTTCGTTCGTTTGTTTGTTGTGGTATCTGAGTAGGTTTTACCTCGAGGCACAGGATTCGAGATGAACAAAAAAAGAAGTCTCAATCCAAAATAAATGAATAAAAAGAGATAGAAGTGAATCCCAATACAGAAGCAGATGGAAATGATATGGACTGCTCTAGACGATTGAAGTTACGAGCATTGCATCTCTCGTTTTGATTAGAAGAAGTCGTAGAAGAATGAACTAGCACCTGCAACTAGCAAGCATCAAGGTTCATATCAGAGTCTGCGTGAAGAACCGGTCAAGATTCAAGATCAAGTTTTATAAGACTTATAGATAGAAATCTTGTAACTCATAGCTGATAGGTTTGTTTAGTTTCTTTTTGATTTTTGATGTAATAACTGGACTACAGACCGGAGCCTCGACGGAACGTCACTCGACTCTCCAACTTAGCATTCCATCATTTTTCTTGAACTACAAGCGGCGTAATGTCCATAACCAAGACTCGGTTGCACTCTTTTCTCTTATCTCTTCCCTTTTGAATAACGGTATGGCAAAAAATTAGTCATATTGCTCATCTTTTCTTTGCCTAAAACCTCTTCATATTTCCAAGCAAAGAGTGCCATGCTCTGAGCATCTAATTTTTTACCGTGCTTGAATTTTTTTCCACTTATCTACTTCTCACTCCATATTTCCGACTTCACTTTCCCTTGTCCTCCATGCTTATCCCCCATGCTTGTCCCCCCACTCATAACCCATCTTCTACTCACTCACGTTTTGACCATGGGAACCAGCAGGAAACTCCAGCATAAAAAGGCAACCAAACAACCCCAAAAGACCCCATAAAACACCTCAAAATCCATCCCAAAAAGGGCTGAAAAAAATTAGCTTCTTCCAAGCTAAAATAACTCCAAAGCATGGCTAAAAAACAACCCTACACCCAGCAAACTTCAGCCACTAAACAGTCCCAAAATCACTCCAAAAATAGCCCGAAATCCAGTTGAAAACAGCCCTAAGCTCTAGCGGAACAGAGCTTTATTTCCATTCCAAAAATAAGTTGGTAAACATCACACAATCATCATCAAACAAGGTCAGTCGAGGTCGTCGGAAAAGTTCCCGTTTGTGGTCAAATTTGCTCTTAGATCAAGTTCTCTCACTCAAAAGTTTTTATATGTATTTTCGTTGCCTCTAAGGTTCGTCTTGTTTCATCTACTGTTTAAATAAAATTCCAGCTTTGTTTAGCTAATGTCCTACTGTTCTTGGTCTACTTGTTTCAACTGAATTTAGCATGCTAAGATATAAGTTTGCATTTAATAGATCTTAAAGTTGCAATAGTTTGATAAATTTGATATTATGCTTTTGTTCAACTTTACTGATCTTGTACTATGTTACAAAAGTTTTGGCATAGGAGTCTTAAAATTGAAAAAGCTCATTAAAAGTCCACTGTTTTGTTATTCACTATCCCGTTCCACAATCATGTCTCTTTCTTAAGATTTTTGAGTGTCTTATATATTGGCTTCATTTGCTTTGCTTAAAGATTGATTCATGATAACTACTATTTCCTTGAATAATATAAGAAATTGCAGAGAACATTGATTGGTATGAGTAAATAGATTTAGAATGAGCTTTGATCCACGTGTTTCAAAATCGAAGAAGGTAAAATGGACCATTAAGACAAAAGGGACCACCAGTTTGTTTAGATAAAATAAGTAATTGGGTCATAGGTTGATAAGGAAGATGAATTAGATTTTTAGAACAATTAATGTGCTGTGAGGGTTCGGCTAACATTAACAACGTTATGGGCTTTGAGATTTGCATCAGAGGTGGCCCAAAGTTAATAAATCAAAATCAGGCTCATTTCTTCTATAATAGAGTAATTATTACACTTAGTCCAAAGGGCTAAATTACTTTTTTTCCACAAAGATATTCTTAATATCCATAATCTATGGCCTTCACAATAATTTCAAAGTTTAAGAAGAATAATGAACACCGTTAGAGTGTTTTAGGCGCACTTTTAATTGGTTTATTGCGATTATGTATGCGTTCGCATGGCATAATTGTGATTTTCAAAATTAAAACCAAAGTATGTGTTCGCGCAACTTCGGCCAAATCAATCTTAATATAATAAAAATATTATTAATTGTGTACACGTACACATGACATAATTTTGGCACAATAAACAAAACGGATTCACACATGCGATTCGTTTAAAGATAATTTCATATTTTAAAAGTGGATAGATAAAACATGGAAACCAATAAATCACAGTTTATCCAAAATTAACTCAAGCCAAATTGTAATCAATAAAGCGACCGTGCTAGAACTACGGGACTCGGAGAATGCCTTACACCTTCTCCCCGGTCAACAGAATTTCTTACCCGGACTTTATTTTTGCAAACCAATAATAATAGAGTCAAACCTTCCTTTGATTAGGGATTTAGATAAAAGGTGACTTGGAACACCCAAAAACTCAATTCCAAGTGGCGACTCTGTAAATAAAATAATCCCTATTCAAGTTTATCACTTTAATTGGAAAAACTTTTTAACCCCCCACAATTCATAATCCATATATTTATCTTTTTTTTTTTTGAGGGGGGGGGGGGGGGGGGTGGAGGGGTAGAAAAGGGGTGTGACACCCGGTAACGAAATCGGCCGGTTCCCTTTACCTCTATCCCTAACCGGCCCGGCCCGGCCCGTTGACACCTATAGGACCGATGTACCTTAGCCCAAACAGTGTTATCTGACATCGTTTCGTCAGAAAATTATATTAAATGTACATGTAAATAATATACAAAATAAAACGGACATAGACAATTTTATGAGAAATTGGCACACCAGTACTTTATAGTCTACCGGTCTCCTGCAATATATGTATCATGAAGTGCTAGGTTAGAATTTTTGAATTATTTAGCCGCATTTCTTCTACATAAATAGGTAGGAATCGAGCTTTGGACGTCCCCTATTATTTTAACCAGTAAGCCAAAGGAGCCTTAAAGGTTAATTGAAGTTAGAGATGTAAATGGTTCGGTTCGGTCGGTTATTTTATAAAATTGGTATCATATCATTTTTTCGGTTATTCTATTATGTATAACAAAAATTAGACTTTTCGAAATCGTCTCAATCATGTCAGTTTCTTTTCGGTATCGGTACGGTTTGGTTAATTTTTGGTATTTTTTTAAATATCATGTAAAATTCACCAGTAGAAATAGAATGCAATAAAATACGATCTTTTATAGGACTTAGCAAAACTCTCTAGACATTTTTACTGTTTAAAGGGTGATGAATTAAAAAAAATGAAAGATTTCTATAGTATAGATCCATCAACTATTCTACAATAACGTAAAAGAAACCAAGCAAAGGCAAAAAAAATATAAATCACACGAGTGAAAAGATATTAACCAAGTTGGGACTCAAGAATAAAAAATATAGAAGATTAAATATTCAAAAAGATAAATCTAAATTATATGAAAGGAAACATATTCAATACATTGTAGTTTGCTACTCATTATCGATAGAATACTTTGTGACTTGCTAATAAAGATATTTGAAATAACTTAGTTTACGTAGATGTAGCATAATAGGTTTTAGGAATTAGTATTTTGAGTTTAATTACTTGTTATTATTTTTAAACTTACTAGATAAATATATTTTTCACATGTCAAATTTATTCGGTACGGTTCAATATTTTTTCGGTTTATTTTTATAAAATAAAACCTAAAAATCAGTTCGGCGCAGTACGGTTCGGTCGGTTTAGTCGGTTTTCGAATATCCATTGACATGAAAAAGTTTTTTTTTTTTTTTTTTTTTTGGCAATGTAGACGAATTATTTAGTACTTCATTTTTCGAGGGATATTATGAATACATTTTTAAATACGAAAATTCATTCATGAGGGCGTACACTAATGTACTTAAATTATATTTATAATACGGCATCTTTAGGAAATTTTGTTCTTTTGCTCATTTTCTAAATATCGACACAATAACACCGCTTAACTAAAATCCTACATACGCCATGTCGGCAGGTTCCAACCCTCAACCTCCCTAAGAGAGATGAGACACTCACATGCAAGTTAATGGACCCCTTTGTTACTAGTGGTGTCATTTTTGGTTTTGCTTACTATCTATATAGATACATATTATTGTAACAGATTTGGATGAAGCACATAACTTGGGGCAAGGTAAATCTGCCCTTGCAGGCCACCACTAGACATAGAAAGCCATTCAGCTATTCTTGAGTCCTGAATGATCAAATTTAAGCCAGGCTTCATCAGTTCTATTAGTGTTCTATATGCATTGCAATCACTCAGAAATGTTGATAAAGCAGGACATTTTTGCCAAATTATATGAATTGAACCATCGATCAAGCCCTACGGTTGATTCTCCGGGCCTAGCAGCACTTGTTCAAGAAGCAGAAAATCTTATAAGCATGCAATGGACGCGGATGCTTTTATCTAGTATCAATTTTAGGATCCATGCAAATATGTCTGCAGCCTCAGGGCACTTCAAGAAAGCTATGCAGGAATGACTCTTAATGAACGAAAAAAACAAAACCAGGACATAGTTCAATACTACTGAATGGTGAAGTACTGAAGTTCATGAGCTTACATCTGGTTAAAAGTTACATTTTGATCAAATGTCGGCCCAGAGCAGAAAAGTAACTTTGCCTTTCACACTTTTATAAGTCTATGATATTATCAGAAATTTAATGGAGATAAACATACTAAATTTTACAATCATAATTGTCAGTTTATGAATCTAGCAAAAAATGTGGCATAACCAATATAAATCAAGCACATCAAGTTTGCAATTTTATGAAGTCTGTGTCAGTTAATTACTGCAATGTAGTGTGGGCCAAGTAGAGTATAATTAAGATGAGATGTTGGTATATATTTGTGAAGATACAATCAACATGAAAGGGGGGATCTGTTGAGAGTTAGGAATTGGGTGAATAAACTAAAATGCCAATTATTTATACTATTAATTAGCTTTACTTAACCATCTCCTAATCTCTAGTCATTCTTTTTGGTTCTGCAATAAATTTATCTTCCAAAACCCCTTACTTAAACACAGATTATTAATCCAAATCTTTGTGTTCTCTTCAGTTTCTGCAAGCCAAGAGTGGAGTAAAAGAAATGGCTGGTAGTGCAGACCTCACTTTCTCTACTGCTGCAACCAAAGAGACCATAAACCAGAATCAAGAACTAGACAAAATTGGTAACCACAAGCCTGATATTGATGGAAATGGCCTAATGGTTACTGCAAATTTGCCAAAGGTAACCGTGCCTGTACGCGAGAGAGATTCTATAAGACGACCACGTGGCAGGCCAGCCGGCTCCAAAAACAAGCCCAAACCACCAATCATTATCACAAGGGACAGTGCTAATGCATTACGAGCACACGCAATGGAGGTGAATTCAGGCTGTGATGTGAACGAAAGCTTAGTGAATTTTGCGCGAAGGAAGCAACGTGGCATATGCGTGCTGAGTGCAACAGGGTGTGTGACAAACGTGACATTGCGCCAACCGGCCACATCAGGGTCCATTGTCACACTCCACGGGCGGTTTGAAATCCTGTCGATGCTCGGGTCAGTCCTTCCACCACCAGCACCACCAGGGGTAACAGGGCTAACAATTTACTTAGCAGGGGCTCAGGGACAGGTTATAGGTGGGGGTGTGGTGGGTGCACTCATTGCCTCAGGGCCAGTGGTGATTATGGCTGCAACTTTTATGAACGCGACGTTTGATCGTTTGCCATTAGATGATGATGAAATGGTCGCTGCTGCTTCAGCACAAAACCAACATTACCAAAAGAATCATCAACGTCATCAGGTTGATGTTCCTGATATTTATAGCTTGCCACAGAGTGTAATTACTAATGGTGCTTTGCATCCTGAGGTCTATTCTTGGGCACCTGGACGGACTTTATCAAAGTCCTAGATTAGTTAAAGAGTCTGAGACTGGAAAAAATAATAACCAGAAGGAATCATAAAGTATAGGCATTTAATATTTTATATCTTATGTTATTCAGTTCTATCCTATTCTATTGTAAGCCCTGTAGTTAGAGAGAAGGTCACATATCAATTGTACTTCAATTGTGACACAATGTTAGAGATATTATTTTTTACTTGTTTCATTTCTTTACCTGCTTTTGCTGAATACATTTCCAGTTCCCTTTTTGAGGGACGTAGTGAGAAACTCCTTTTTTCACACAAAAAGAAAAATGAAGAAATTGAATATGTTGCAAATTTTAAATGTGTTATTTTTCACCGAGTAAAATTAAATGTACCTTTGGATATTTCAGTTAATACCACATATCGAGATTAAAAAAACTCGCGTCCTGTTATAAAACAATAAAAGAAGAAGAGTATTGTAGAGAAAAGTAGGGAGAGAGAATTCTTATTGATATGGGATCAATTACAATGGAATATGACCCCTCTATTTATAGGGAAATAGTGACTTAGCCACCAAGTAAAATTCCTAAAATCTCTCTAAAATATAGACATTCACCTTAAATAAAACTCTATTTATAACACTCCCCCGTGAATGTCTATTCAACAGATAATGTGCCTCGTTAAAACCTTAACTAAAATAAAACCTAGTTGGAAAAAAAATCTACAAAAGGAAAAAGAGTATATATATTTAGAATTACGCCTTTTGGTTGCCTCGTTAAAAACCTAGCAAGAAATATCCAGTGGGACAAAATCTTGTAAGGGAAAAAGAGTACAATGCGTATTAACTCCCCCTGATGAGAGCATCAATTCACATCTGATAGAATTCGAGGGTCCACCAAACTATATAGAGAACCAGGTTCTCTATTAGTTTCCACAGATTACACGAACTAGCAAAAAGTAAATAACACTGAGAGTTTTTACGTGAAAAATTTCCAGCTCAACGGGATTAAAAATCACGACCTACCCTTGTAGGATTTAAACTTCACTACTTAGCAACTTTCAGATTACAACCTATGCAACCTAGGAATTAACCTCTTAATCCCTCACTAACTTGTAACATACTATTACAAGCCACTTTATAATAACTCTATACAAAGACTTTACAACTCGACTAACTCTAACCAAGACACAAACACAATGGTTTATGATTTACAAAGGGTTTCCTACGGAATGCTTCTAAACAAGCTAAGTAAAAATTACAATTGAAGAACTATTACAAAGTTACAACTCATCTTAGGACATACAATAACTTGATATGGGGAACTGGTCCGTAATAGTGTTGTTCTTTGTTCTTGATGTATTTGAGAATCATTTTCTTGATGATCAATCACAGTGAGTGTGCTTGAGTAAATTCTCTAAGTGTTCAAGTGATTTATTTTACCTTCCTTAATTTTAATAATGCATTTGTGACATCACTAGTATGATGTAAGCAAGGTAGGTAAAAGATATTCTCCATAAAGTTGATTGCTGCACTGTTTCTGCACTATAGCGTGTGCAGGCAGTAACTTTACAGCTGGGGCAGTTGACTTGTGCAGTTTCCTCGGGAAACGGTAACTATATGTTCCTTCTGTTGTTCCTTTGACTCTGAAGAGTTGAACCATATCCCAAGCTGGAACCTTTTGGTCTTAAGGTCTTGAGAATGTATAACATGTTCTTTATCTGGTTCTTAACAGTAAGTTTGTTAGATCATCAAAACATAACACGGATATACATTTAGCCTCATAACAGGGATATACATATATCCTATCAATTTTTCCCTTTTTGATGATGACAAACTTATAATTCAAGTTTCCCCTAAGAACCAGCATTTCCTGAATTCCCCCCTGAATCAATTTTCCATCCTGTTCCCCCTGAATTATTTTTTTCCCTTTTGGCATCATAAAAAGATTAGTAACAGGCTTATAGCAGAAAGAAGTCTAGCTTGAGTTAACTCATGCCGTTTGTATGCACACAACATGATTAAAAATAAAGCATAAAGACAAGGCATATATAGCAAAAAGGGAAAAGCTTCCATTAAATAATTTGGATTTGAAAATAGGGAGCAGAGTCAATATTACTGACAACCATCCACAATTCAGAACAACAAAACAAATACCACAAACATTAAAAAAAATTAATTATAGGAAACAAATACTTAAGACTTGACACTGAGGGGACGCTGTTTAGGGAGCACTGGAAAGAGAGAGCTTAGAGGCAGAGGCAAGGGTTTGGAGGACGAGATCCATTCGAGCATTTGCCGACATTTGCTCATTGAGCAGTTTCTCTTTCAGGTCCTCCACCTGCTTCTTGAGCTCAACATTCTCCTTGGTCAGACGGGCAACTTCTTCACTTTGAGAGATACTGGAACTAGGTGCCTCCTGAAGCTAACTCAACAGACTCTCAAGAATAGCATTCCTTGCTTTCAACTGCCTTATATCAGCAGTAGCACTGTTCTGAGCGTTGATCAGCTGGGAAATGGCAGAAGTGCTTCCAAATCCTCCATCCCTATCAATGTACTCACATTCTTCCAGAGTAGACTTGGAGAAAGCTTGATTCTTAGTGCCCACTTTAGCTTATCCCAGAGTAACCTTGAAGTACTCAAAAACCTTGGTGAGAAGGAACCCATAAGGCATCCCGTGATTACCATCTTTAAAATCTGCCACTTTCTGCATGTGCTATATCATGATCCCAAGCAGGTTGATGGTAGTGAAGTTGTCCAGTGCTTCGATGTGGAACAGGTCTGCAGGAGAAGTGATAGATCTTCTCTCAGCACGAGGGAGCAAGACTTTGTTCACCATCTCAAATAGCATTTGGTACACTGGAAGGAGGGCCTTCTTCTGTACCCGTTCCCCTTGTTGAACTACTCTGTTCTTCAGGATAGGGATTCTGAAATTTTGAGAACAACATCCTAGATCCCTGATCACTAGACAGCCCTTCAGCAGGCACACCCAGAACAAATCCCAACAAAGCAAAGTCCATTACCATATCAACTCCATTCACCAGCACGCAGATGTGATCATCCTTAACTTTGAAGAGTTCGGCATAAAAACTTTGAACTTCGTCCTCATACACCTTTGGAGAATCACTTGTGAACAAATGTGTCCACTGTTGAAACTCACAAATTTCAACCAGCTGTCTCATACCAGCCTCCTCCAAAATGTCAGGGGCAAATGTGTGGCCCCATTGCAACTTTTGATTCCTTAACTTCTCTTTCCCACCACTCTTTGGTTCACCAACTTTGGCCTTCTTTGAGGAACCAGGTTCATCATCAGTATCAGCTTTTCTCTTAGCAGACTTGCGAACATTCTTTCCTTTTTATCAGACTTCACATACTTTTCACCCAATTCTTCCATCACCCTGACAGCAGACTCTTCTACCAACTTATTACTAGATTCTTTCACCACATTTTCACTAGAAACAACATCATCAGACTTGTTCAGACTTTCAGCAGACACAGAAGATCCCCTTTTAGGCTTGGGGAGACCATGCTTCTGTGAGCACTTTCTAGTCAAGGAACCAGGTTCCTCTTCTACTTCATCATCCACATTCACAACTAGCATTGTCTTCTCGCTCACAACTTTCTCATCTTTCACTAATTTTCTTCTCCTTGACTTAGCTTGGCTGTTCTTAAGCGCAGACTCAAGAGCCTCCTTCCTTTGCAACCTTGTAGTAGGTCACTTAGGAGTAGACTCTTGAGCAACCATTGGTCTACGCCTAGTCAATATAGCAATTGGCATATCATCAGAATCCTCTTCACTTTCCCCAACTACTTATTCAAAATTAGATCTCATCTCAGGCATGACCACGGATAAATGCTCAACATCGAAATGAGGTGAGGGAGAAGGATCAATACTGACCTGGGGCTTTTGAGAGGACCCCTGAGTTGGATCCTCTGAGGAAGGATCAGGTCCCTTATTTGGGATCCCAGTAGTATTGTCCTGTGCCGACTGTTCAACATGCACAAGCTCTCTACACTCTACCACAGTCTTAGACTCTTCCCCCTGAGCCTCAGACCCATCCGCACTTCCTTCTATAACAACCCCTTCATTAGCTATATATAGCATGTTCTCCATTGCTTCTTTCTCTTGTAACTCCATTGAAATCACAGAAGAAGAAGAAGTTGTACCTGTAGGCTCAAGATTGTGAACTGAAGCATTCTCAAAACCAGTAGTTGGATCTACATTTGAGCCTTCATCCAAAGGAAGCCTAGAGATTTCCTGGTTCTCTTCTTCATCAACAGGACCTTTTTCACCCAATTTTTCTGGCGAGGCAGGAGGAGAGCTTCTAACCACAAATCTTTTAGGAGTTGTGATTTTGCGACTTCTATGAGAACCATAACTCAATTGGGTAGGAGAGGAAACAGAGTGTGGGGGTGGCTCTGCCCTAGGGTTTTGTCTAGTGGTGGTGTTGAGGGAGAAGTCTAAAATCGATGTTTGAATGGCTGAGGACTCAATAGGGGTATCACTTGGAACACTTGAGGTTTTGTGATTTTCAGCGATGGAGAGAAGTGATGAGTTGAGGAGAAGAGATGGGTAGTTTGAAGGAGAGAAAGAAGAAGGAAAATTTTAACGTTTAATGTGAGGAGTTATGACAGTGATGGATGTATTTAAGATTGATGAGGGACCGGTTAAGAAAAGGTGGCAGTTTTGGGAGTCGGGTCGATTTCTAACGGGTGAGACGTTTGGGTTCACAAGACACAAAGAAAAGAAATTGACACACTGTTGATGTGGCACTTGTTTTAACCGTTCAAAATTGTGCATGAGAGAACAGTGAAACTGCTAACCTATGTTAGGAGAACCAGGTTCCCTGACTAATCCTGCATCTATAAGCTTTGCCTTTTTTACCAGCGCGTACTGCATCGACTGCCTATTTGCTCTGTAATCATCATGCGTGTCTATCTGTAACTGTATAGAGATGAGTTAGACTTTGCTAGAAAATACTTTTTAGCTAATTTTACCTGAACATTTCTTTCATAGCCAATCATCGAGGGACCAGGTTCTCAGTTGGGCTTTATCAACCCCAGTTCCAGACGATTTCATTCAAAATTTTCTCTACTCAAGGCCTTGGTATATATGTTTGCAATCTGATCTTCTGTGCTGCATAATTTCATGCAAATGAGTCCCTTTTTAACATTGTCTTTGAGGAAGTGGTGATGCACATCAATGTGCTTGGTTCTCTTATGTTGGACTGGATTTTTGGCCATATTGAGTGCACTTCTATTGTCGCATAGGAGAGGCACACAATCTGAGAACACTCCAAAGTCTTCCAGCTGCTGCTTAATCCACAACGATTGAGCACAGCAAGAAGCAACTACTACATATTTTGTTTCTGCAGTTGAGAGTGCCACTGAGTTTTACTTCCTTGTACCCCACGAGATTAGGCAAGAACCCGGGAAATGTGCCATTCCAGACGTGATTTTCCTGTCCACCAGATATCCTGCATAATCAGCATCAGCATACCAAATAAGATCAAAGCTGTCTCCTGAGGCATAGTAGAGAACCAGGTTTTGCGTTCCGTTGAGATATCTCAATATTCTCTTGGCAGCCTTCAGATGAGATTCCTTTGGATTAGATTGAAATCTTGCATAAAGGCCTATGCTAAACACAATGTATGGTCTGCTTGCAGTGAGATACAAGAGTGACCCTATGATCCCCCTATACATGGTCTGATTTACAGGAGAACCAGGTTCATCTATGTCTAGATGAGTAGCTGTGGCAATAGGAGTGTCAATAACTTTTGATGTTTCCATGTCAAGCCTTTTTAGCAACTTTTTAATGTACTTCTGCTGACTTATCATTATTCCCTTTTGAGATTGCTTCACTTGAAGTCCCAGGAAGAAATTAATATCTCCCATCACACTCATCTCAAACTCACTCCCCATGAATTTTGCAAAGTCTTCACAAAGAGAGTCAGTTGTGGCTCCAAAAATGATATCATCAACATATACTTGAACAATGAGCAGGTTCCTCCCTTGTTTCTTTAGAAAAAGAGTGTTGTCAATTTTCCTTCTTGTTCTAGAAGAAACTTTGATAACCTTTCATACTAAGCCCGAGGAGCCTGGTTTAGCCCATACAATGTCTTGTCCAACTTGAATACATGCTCAGGTTGCACGTGACACTCAAATCCAGGAGGCTTCCTGACATAAACTTCTTCTTTCAAGTAGCCATTTAGAAATGCACTTTTGACATCCATTTGGAACAATGTCAACTCCATATGAGATGCAAAGGCAATAAGAATTCTAATAGCTTCCATTCGATCAACTGGAGCAAATGTTTCATCATAATCAATCCCTTCTTCCTGATTGTAGCCTTGAACTACAAGCCTTGCCTTGTTTCTTGTTGTATTTTCAAACTCATCAAGTTTGTTCCTGAATACCTACCTGGTCCCTATGATAGTTCGATCTGCAGGTTAAGGAACCAGGTGCCATACCTTTTTTCTTTCAAATTGATGCAGCTCCTCTTGTATGGCTGTGATCCAGTCTGTATCTTTCAATGCATTTTTGATATTTTTGGGCTCTATTTGGGAAATAAAGGCTGAAAAGGCAAGTTAGCTTCTTGCTTTTGATCTGGTTTGAACTCCTGAGTCAAGAGGGGTGATTATATTGTCAAGAGGATGTGAGCTTTTGTGCTTCCAATTTGGTACCTGAATCTCATTGGCAGAGGACCTATGTATGTCTGACTGAGGTTCTTGGGCACTTTTTACTTCAGCAAGTGGAGTACCTTGGACTCCATCAACAACTCTATTTTCAGCTTCAGTTGGTGTGATCAGGGGACCGGGTTTCTCTCCAATAGATGGAGGTGTACTCGCATCATCTTTACTGGATTCCTTTACATGATTCATCATGTCTGCCTTTTCATTTTCCATGTCAATAACTTCTCCTAGAATAGATAAAGGTTCTCCATCTTGATTAGCATGTCTGTCCTTCTCACAGGAGAGGTGAGATTCATCAAAGATCACATGTATACTTTCCTCAACACATTGAGTCCTTTTATTGTATACTTTGTAAGCTTTGCTTTGAGATGAGTATCCCATAAAGATTCCTTCATCACTTTTAGCATCGAATTTTTCAAGAGCTTCCTTTCCATTGTTGAGAACAAAGCACTGTTCACCAAGTAGCAAGCAGTGTTGACAACTTCTGCCCAGAAATTCTTTACAATCCCACTGTCAATCATCATTGTCCTTTCCATGTCTTCAAGAGTTCTATTCTTCCTTTCCACAACACCATTTTGTTGAGGTGTTCTTGGAGCTGAGAAATTGTGAGTTATACCATTTTTAGTACAGAACTCATCAAATTTGGCATTGTGAAACTCTGTCCCATGATCAGACCCGATGCAGGCTATCTTATTACCCATCTTTACTTGGATCTTTGACAAAAGCAACGAACACTTCAAAATCTTCATCCTTGGTTCTGAGAAACAAGGTCCGGGTGAATCTGGAGTAGTCATCCACTATCACAAAGATGTACTTCCTTCCTCCTCTTCATGGAACCTTCATAAGACATAGGTCCACATAGATCCATGTGAAGAAGATCAAGTGGCCTTGAGGTACTGACTTTCTTTTTGGGCTTGAATGAGGATCTGACTTGCTTGCCTTTTACACATGCATCACACACTTTGTGATCCTTGAAGCTTGACTTGGGCAGACCACGAACCAGGTCCTTACTGACCAATTTATTCAGCAACGTGAAGCTTGCATGACCAAGCCTCCTATGCCATAATTCAGCACCATCATCAACAGCACTTAGACAGCTCAGATCACCATTCTGCAGAGACTCAAAATCAGCAACATAGATATTTTTGTATCTTCTTGCCACTAGCACCACCTCACCAGTCACTAGGTTTGTGACTGTACATATTTTTGACACAAATTCCACCTTGTTTCCCTTGTCACAGATCTGGGAAATACTTAGCAAGCTATACTTCAACACATTCACATATTACACATTTTCGATTGAGTGTGAGAGAGACTTCCCAATCCTTCCAACTCCCAGAATGTATCCTTTCTTGCCATTTCCAAAGGATACACTCCCTCATTGTAGGGCCTTGAGTGAAAGGAAATCATTTGTACTTCCAGTCATATTGTAAGGTCCCGTAAAATTTTAAACCAAAAACTCAGGGTTTCGTGGTGCCAAGGTAGATTCCTGCATTATTATAGTAGAAATTCTTGTTCGGACTTTTTGGATTGAATAGTACCCTATGGACTGAGAGGAAAATGTTTTGCAGAAGAACGCATTTCTGCCGCCCATTATGCGACCGCATAATCACTCTGCGGACCGCATAATGGCCGTAGAGTGAAGCAGTAAGTTGGCCAATTTGAGGTCAGCTTTGCGGTCGATTATGCGACCGTATAACCACAATACGGACCGCATATCGATCGCATAATCCCTCTTGGGTTTTTGCGAAGGGAGTTCTGCGATGCATTATGCGACCGCAGAACAAGTATGCGGACCGCATATTGGTCGCATACCTGGGCCGAAAGTTCAGGCCCTTGAGGGCCATTTCTGCGGTCACTTTGCGGACCGCATAACCATTATGCGGACGCATATACGACTGCAGACCTGTGTCGGGGCACCTATTTTCTTAATTTAAAACCCGACCCCCATTCCGTTAAAACACCCCTTTAGTCTATTTTGAAGCTCATTTATGATATTTCTAGAGTGAGAGAGAGAGGGTTCTAGAGGGAGGGCCTAATTTTCATCAATTAATCTTCAACCATCACTCAAAGCTTGGAAATATTCAAGTAGAGCACCAAATTCTTCATCCAAAAAGGTAAGACTTCATCACCCCAGCGCTTAATTTCAAACATATCTAATGGGGTATTAGTGTGATACTTCATGGGTATGAGGGTGGTTCATCTTGCATGCATGTGATAAAGAGTGTGGGAAAAATAAAAAGTGAACTAGAACCATAAAAGTTTTCCTAATTTTGGGTTCAATTTGTATATTGCTAAAATATATTGAGGTTGCTAAGGGTTCCAGATAATTTTAGAGTCTAAAGAAGCGCAATTGAGGTATGTATAACTCTCTTCTTCCTAGAATCGAACTCATGGTATCCGAATAATGGGTGTAAGTACCAACTTGATCATACTAGAATTGTTTGCCTTAGTGTGTTGGGTTGAAAGATTCATGTTCCCTAATTGTTTTAGATAGTTACCATGTCATCATGCTATTTGAGAACGTAATTATGATTTTTCAAGATTCTTCCCTTATGTGTGGAATGCCTTATGTGATGGTACTTATCGACATGAATGATGATGTTATTTGAACGAATAAAAAGGGAAAGACTTGAATGGTAAAATGTTCCCAAGTGCCAAGAACTACTTAATAAATGAGGTTGTTTGTGCCATGTAACAAAAGATGGGAAAAAAATGTGAATTTGAATGGACAATTGAAAGAGGTTATGTCTTACTTGAGTTGGCTTAGCCGGTCGGGCCGAGACTGGACTCCGTGTAAAAACACGTTAGCATTGTGAGTTGTGGCTTTGGCACTAAAGATTATTAACCTAAAAGATGGAAAGATTGAATTGGAAACTATGTGATCCTTACTTGGTATTTCTTTGTATTTCTGTGAAGTACTTATTGATTATTATGACTGCCTTCTCTCTGTTCACTATTCATTATACTAATATTGGTGTTTGCCTTATATACTAGTACTATTAGACAGTACTAACGCCCCTTTTGCCGGGGATGCTACATCTTTGAATGGATGTAGGTGGTTCCATCGCAGATAGTGTCGATCGCAGATAGTGGTACTGTCTTTCTCTCCTCACAGCAGTCTTGGTGAGCCCCATTCCTCCCAGGGGTCATGTAGTCCTTCTTTTGTATAAGTTTTCATATTTTGAGGTATAGTCGGGGCCTTATTGCCGGCATTGTCATGTTACTCTCTTGTACCCTTAGAGGCTCTGTAGACGTTTATGTGGGTCATGTATGTTTGTTGGGGTGGTCGTTGGATCGAGTTGTATTTTGGAAACTCAACTATGGCATAACGTATATAAGGAAAAATGAACTAGCAACGTTTATATATTTATATAACTGATCTCTCCCTTGTTTTACAAATAGTGATGCGTTCCTCTTTTTGGATTATGAATGAGTCGAGTAGGAAAGGTTTAATAGGCTTGCTCGACCGGGTTCACTCGGTTAAGCGCCGACCGCGCTCCTCGAGGTTGGAGCGTGACAAACTTGGTATCAGAGCCTAAGGTTTTTAAGTGTCCCAGGATGTCTCGGAGCCGTATCTAGTAGAGCCCTTCTTATCGATGTGTTGTTGACCACATCTATAATTAGGGGGCTAGTTCGACATTTAAGAATGATACCCTTCATTGTTGTTCTATATCGTGCGATAGAGCGGAACGTGAGGTTGTTTTCCCCTAACTCGTGCATTGTTCTAACTTTCAGTAAATGGCACCTAAGAAGAGAGCGATAATTGGCCAAGAAGCCAATACCACCCCATGAGTGGTTGTTGATCCCTTACTTGATAATGCAGGTGAGGATAATCCCCATACTATCACACTGCCTGATTCGTCTACTCCAGAACATACTACCCCAGTTCCTACACCCGCGGAGGGTGCCTTAATCCCTCCCACCGATATACCTGTTCCACCTCCAGCCCCAGCTCCTGGTCTTGGTATTTCTAATGGGGATCTTAGGGGAGCTATTCAGATGCTGACTCAGTTAGTAGCTTCCCAGGCTCAGAGGTCAAATGTTGCACCCACCTCATTTAGCTTGCAAGGAGATTCTTCTAGTTCCAGGGTAAACAGGTTCCTTCAGTTAGACCCTCCAGTATTCACAGGTACTGATTCCGGGGCAGACCCTCAAGATTTCATTGATGAGATACATAAGACTCTCTGAGTTATGCGTGCTACGGAGACAGAGGGAGTAGAGTTGTCCTCCTATCATCTGAAAGGGGTGGCATATTCCTGTTTTGAGATGTGGGAAGATTCCCGTGAGGAGGGGAGCCCTCCGGCGGGATGGAGTGAGTTTGCGGATGCCTTCATAGACCATTTCTTGCCTGCCGAGACTAAGGCAGCCCGTGCTGTGGAGTTTGAGACCCTTAAACAGGGTAGTAAAAGTGTGTGGGAGTATCATATGGAGTTCGTGTGCCTGTCAAAGTATGTTGTTCATATGATGCCGACTATGGAGGCTAGGGTGCGTCGATTTATGCAGGGCCTTATCCCTTTGGTTATAAATGAGGCTCCCACAGCTGCTTTAAATTCTGACATGAACTATGGAAAGATGGTGGCATTTGTCCAAGCTACAGAGGCTCGAAAATTAAAGATCAAAATGGAACGAGAAGGTAGTAGTAGGGCCCAATCAACAAGCAACCTTGGGGATTCGTTCGGAGGTGGGAGATCAGCTTTTCGGGGAGGATCATCAGGGCCGTCCCAGTCTTATGCTCAGTCTTCAGCTAGTGCCCCGCCATCAGGGCACGGCCAGTAGCAGGGGAGTCACTTTAGGCCCAGTCAGGGCAGCAGGGGGTCCCACCATCAGGACCGATCAGGAGGGAGATTCTAGCAGCAGCAAAGGGTCCCATGCCCTAAAAGTTGGAGTATACATTCAGGAGTCTACTACCTGGACATGCCAGTATATTACGGATGCAGAATGAAAGGCTATATTCAGAGGGAGTGTCGTGCATTCTGTCAGGGTGCAGGTAGGGGCACAACTCAGTCATCCAGTCCTACAGCTGCTACATCTTCAGCACCCCCTCTAGCTCGAGGCTCTCCAGCACATACAGGGTGTGGTGCAGCTAGGGGTAGTGCACATAGTTCGGGAGGACCTGGCCGATTCTATACTATGAGTGGTCGACAGAGTGCAGAGGCTTCCCCAGATGTCGTCACAGGTATATTGACTATTCAATCTCATGACGTGTATGCCCTTATTGATCCCGGATCTTCTTTGTCCTATGTTACTCCTTATGTTGCTACGAGCTTCGGGATAGAACCGGAACAGCTTCATGAGCCGTTCTCTATATCTACTCCGGTAGGTGAGTCTATTACGGTCGTGCGTGTTTATAGAGATTGTGTTGTCATGGTGCGTGGTTGAGATACCATGGTTGATCTCATTGAGTTGGGGATGATTGATTTTGATGTAATAGTGGGAATGGACTGGCTTTATTCATATTTCGCCAAACTCGATTGCCGAACCAGAATTATAAGGCTTGAGTTTCCTAACGAGCCAGCTGTTGAGTGGGAGGGGAATAATGTTATGCCAAAAGGTAGGTTTATTTCTTACCTTAAGCTACAAAGATGGTCAGGAAGGGATATATTTATCATTTGGTCCGAGTTACAGACACCACTACTGAGGTGCCTACCCTTGAATTTGTTGTGAATGAATTCCCCGATGTCTTTCCGAATGAGCTCCCTGGAATTCCTCCAGACAGGGAGATTGATTTTGGGATTGATGTGATGCCAGGCACGCAGCCTATATCCATTCCACCTTATAGAATGGCGCCGACGGAAACATTTTGTATCATCCGGGGAAAGCTAACGTGGTGGCGGATGCTCTTAGTTAGAAATCTATGGGTAGTTTGGCTTACTTGGAGGCATGTCAAAGGCCCTTGGCCCGGGAGGTTCACTAGTTGGCTAGTTTTGGAGTTCGTCTTGCGGACTCTAATGAAGGGGGAGTGATTGTGCGAAATAGGGCGGAATCATCACTTGTAACGGAGGTCAAGGAGAAGCAATACAATGATCCAGTGTTGGTACAACTGAAGGAGGGGATTCATAAACACAAGACTACGGCCTTTCCTCTTGACGTGGATGACAGTACATTACGATACCAAGGGCGGTTATGTGTTCCAAATGTAGATGGTCTTCAGGAAAGAATCATGGCAGAAGCTCATACTTCTAGATATTCCGGGCACCTAGGTTCTACAAAAATGTATCATGATCTCAAGGAAGTTTACTGGTGGAATGACATGAAGAGGTGTATGGTGGACTTTGTGGCAAAATGTTCAAACTGTCAATAGGAGAAGGCCGAGCATCAAAGGCCCGGTGGGTTAGCACAGAGTATAGAAATTCCAATGTGGAAATGGAAAATGATCAATATGGATTTTGTGGTAGGGTTACCGCGCACTCCGCGTAAGTTTGACTCAATATGGGTGATCATGGATCGACTCACGAAATCAGCGCACTTCTTGCCAGTTAAATCCACCGACACTGCGGAACAATATGCTCAATTGTATATCAAGGAAATAGTTAGGCTTCATGGCACTCCAGTTTCCATCATTTCCGATCGAGGGGCCTAGTTCACAACTAATTTTTGGAAGAAATTTCAGCAAGGTTTGGGTACGCAGGTAAATCTTAGCACGGCTTTCCATTTACAGACTGATGGGCAAGCAGAGCGGACTATTCAGACGCTTGAGGACATGTTGCGTGCTTTTGTGCTCGACTTGAAGAGTAGCTAGGATGATCATTTGCTGCTCATAGAGTTTGCTTATAACAACAGCTACCATGCAAGTATTCAGATGGCGCCGTTTGAGGCCTTGTATAGTAGAAGATGTAGATCGCCGATTGGGTGGTTCGAGGTTTGGGAAGCTGAACTAATAGGACTAGACCTTGTGAATCAGGCTATGGAAAAGGTTAAGATCATAAAAGAGCGATCGAAAACTACTCAGAGTCGTCAAAAATCCTATTCGGATGTTCTTCGCAGAGACTTAGAGTTCAAGGAAGATTATTAGGTGTTCTTGAAAGTATCTCCCATGAAGGGGATCATGCGGTTTGGAAAGAAAGGGAAATTAAGTCCGAGGTATGTCATGCCGTATAGAATCACTCAAAGGATAGGTTAGGTGGCGTACAAGCTTAATCTACCACCTGAGATGTCATTAGTGCATCCGGTATTCTATGTGTCCATGTTGAAGAAGGTAGTTGGAAATCCGTCCGCTATCATGACAGTTGAGACCATCGAGGTTAGTGAAGAATTGTCGTATGAAGAGATTCCGGATGCTATCCTTGATAGACAGGTCCGGAAGTTGAGGAACACAAAAATTGCATCCGTAAAGGTATTATGGCAAAACTAGCAAGTCGAAGAAGCTACTTGGGAAGCGGAGAATGAAATAAAAAAGAAGTACCCTCATTTATTTGAATATCCATGTAATAGCTCTATAAAGTTGCCCCCCCCCCCCAAAAAAAAAAAATTTTGTATCACTTGTTCGGCTAATATAAAGACACTCCTTTCTAGTTATATGTCCCCTATGAGGCTTCCGTTGGTGTTATTTTGCATTCTGCTGTGTCATTTAATTCTATATATGTTGCTAAGGTGTTTTTCGAGGGCTCTCTGACAGGTGGATAAGCCTAAATACAAAGGAAGCTCTGGCGAAATTTTCAGAAAATTAGGAAGTTAGGCAAATTTGGGGCTGATGGTATGTGGTACAACTGAAACTGTGTTAAGCAAACCTTGATCATCATTCGAGGATGAATGATCTTAAGTGGGGGAGGATGTAAGGACCCGTAAAAATTTAAATCAAAAACTCAGGGTTTTGTGGCGCCAAGGTAGATTCCTGCGCTATTATAGTAGAAATTCTTGTTCGGACTTTTTGGATTGAACAGTACCCTACGGACTGAGAGGAAAATGTTTCGCAGAAGAATGCGTTTCTGCGGCCCATTATGCGGCCACATAATCACTCTGCGAACAGCATAATGTCGCAGAGTGAAGCAGTAAGTTGGACAATTTGAGGTCAGCTTTGCGGTTGATTATGCAACCGCATAACAACTATGCGGACCACATATCGGTCGCATAATCCCTCTTGGGTTTTTGCGAAGGGAGTTCTACAGTGCATTATGCGACCGCAGAACAAGTTTGCGGACCGCATACCTGGGCCGAACGTTCAGGCCCCTGAGGGCCATTTTTGCGGTCACTTTGCGGGCCGCATAACAATTATGCGGTCGCATGTGCGACTGTAGACCTGTGTCGGGGCACCCATTTTCTTAATTTAAAACCCGACCCCCATTCCGTTAAAACACTCCTTTAGTCTATTTTGAAGCTCATTTCTGATATTTCTAGAGTGAGAGAGAGAGAGGGTTCTAGAGGGAGGGCCTAATTTTCATCAATTAATCTTCAACCATCACTCAAAGCTTGGAAATATTCAAGTAGAGCACCAAATTCTTCATCCAAAAAGGTAAGACTTCATAACCCCAACACTTAATTTCAAACATAGCTAATGGGGTATTAGTGTGATACTTCATGGGTATGAGGGTGGTTCATCTTGCATGCATGTGATAAAGAGTGTGGGAAAAATATAAAGTGAACTAGAACCATGAACGTTTTCCTAATTTTGGGTTCAATTTGTATTTTGCTAAAATAGATTGAGTTTGCTAAGGGTTCCGGATAATTGTAGAGTCTAAAGAAGCGTAATTGAGGTATGTATAACTCTCTTCTTCCTAGAATCAAACTCATGGTGTCCGAATAATAGGTGTAAGTTCCAACTTTGATCATACTAGAATTGTTTGCCTTAGTGTGTTGGGTTGAAAGATTCATGTTCCCTAATTGTTTTAGATGGTTACCATGTCATCATGCTATTTGAGAACGTAATTATGATTTTCCAAGCTCTTTCCCTTATGTCTGGAATGCCTTATGTGATGGTACTTATCGACATGAATGATGATGTTATTTGAACGAATAAAAAGGGAAAGACTTGAATGGTAAAATGTTCCCAAGTGCCAAGAACTACTTAACAAATGAGGCTGTTTGTGCCATGTAACGAAAGATGGGAAAGAAATGTGAATTTGAATGAACAATTGAAAGAGGTATGTCTCACTTGAGATGGCTTAGCCGGTCAGGCCGAGATCGGACTCCGTGTAAAAACACGTTGGCATTGTGAGTTGTAGCTTTGGCACTAAAGATTATTAACATAAAAAGATGGAAAGATTGAATTGGAAACTATGTGATCCTTACTTGGTGTTTCTTTGTATTTCTGTGAAGTACTTATTGATTATTATGATTGCCTTCTCTCTGTTCACTGTTCATTCTACTAAGATTGGTGTTTGCCTTACATACTAGTACTATTCGACAGTACTAACGTCCCTTTTACTGGGGGAGCTACATCTTTAAATGGATGTAGGTGGTTCCATCGCAGATAGTGTCGATCGCAGATAGTGGTGCTCTCTTTCTCTCCTCACAGCAGTCTTGGTGAGCCCCATTCCTCCCAGGGGTCATGTAGTCCTTCTTTTGTATAAGTTTTCATATTTTGATGTATAGCCGGGGCCTTGTTGCTGGCATTGTCATGTTACTCTATTGTACCCGTAGAGGCTCCGTAAACGTTTATGTAGGTCATGTATGTATGTTGGGGTGGTCGTTGGATCGAGTTGTATTTTGGAAACTCAACTATGGCATAACGTATATAAGGAAAAATGAACTAGCAACGTTTATATATTTATATAACTGATATCTCCTCTATTTTACAAATAGTGATGCGTTCCCCTTTTTGGATTATGAATTAGTCGGGTAGGAAAGGTTTAATAGGCTTGCTCGATCGGGTTCACTCGGTTGAGCGCCGGCCGCGCTCCCCGAGGTTGGGGCGTGACACATATGCTTTGAGTAGCCACTATCCATGTACCATTGTAGGATGCTTCCTTTCACTGTTCTCTGCGAACCCAAACGAGTTTGGGTCTCTTGTAATGAGGAAAGGGGTGAATGAGGGATCTTTTGGTCCAAGCAGGCATTATGCGTTTTTTATATGAGGGACCAGGTTCTCTACCAGTAGTTACACTTTTAGCAAAAACTTTATTTTTCTGTTGTGACTGAAATCTGGCCATACAGTTTTCTTTAAAGTGGCAAGTGTTACCGCAGTGAGTGCAAAGCCAATTGTCAGGTAAAGTAACGTACTTGCTATGAGGGTTGTAGGAAATCTTTTCCCTTTGGAACCCATTCCCCTGCCTGTTTCCCCCATTATTGGTGTACATGACAATGATAGCATCAGAGGACCAAGTCCACTTGAGTGATTTTTCAATATCACACTTCATTCTACCTAGTTCTTCCTGAAGTTGTTTGTTTTTTCTTAAGCTCAGCACACAGACTAGACTTCACTGAATTTAACTCACTTTTAAGTTTAATGTGTGCCTCACTTGCAACTTCCTTTCCCTTTTGAGAATTTTCAGGCCTACTCTACATTTTAAGTTCCCTAATTGTTTCCTTCAAGTCCACTACCACCACTAATAGGTCATCTCTCTCATGCTCAATGTTTGTAACTCTCTTAGCTAAGACTTCTTTTTCCTTTCTTACACACTCAAAGGTCTCTTTTAGGTCTACCACAATGACCATTAGATCATCTCTTTCATGTTCTATATTTGCAATTTTTTCATCTAAGGCATCCTTCTCTTTCTTCAGGTTCTCAATTGTTTCCTTTAAATTAACAACAACGATTACTAAGTCATCTCTGGTTTATTATGCTTCTCCTAACTCCACAGTTAAAGCATCTTTATCATTTATAAGACTGTAATAAGCATCAATCAACACATTTGCCAAAGGCATGAGTTTTTTAGGAGAATAAGATTTCAGATTTCTCTGAACATCCAGAAAATTTACCTCACCATCGTTGTCATCTTCATCATCATCAGACTGAGCCATCAAGGCAAAGATTGAGTCATACCCAATTGCTTCACTTTCCACTTCCATCATTGTACTATTACCATGATCATTTTCTTCTTCAGATTTGTTGGAGGAGTCTCCCCGTGCAGCAAGAGCTTGCTTTACAACATTGTCAGCGGCATTCTTTCTCTTAGAAGCGTTTATCAGGAACCTGGTTCCTCTTGGCTGCTTTGTCAAAGTTTTTTTTGTACTGATCTTACTTTAGGAGAGGGAAATCCTTGATGAAGTGTCCTGGATTGCCACATTTACGATAGAGGTCATAATATTTGGGCTTGAACTTCCTCTTTTTCGAATGCCTCCATTCTTGCGAACCATCTTCTGGAATCTTCTTGTCAAGTAAGCCATATCACCATCCTCACTACTTGAGTCATTGTTGACTGCCTTGAAGACCGGGTTCTTCTCCCTTTTGGGTTCTCTTATTTCATTGTCCTTCTTCTTCTTCTTTATTTCATATATTTTCAGATTACCGACAAGTTCATCAATGGTTAGCTCCTGCAAGTCCCTCGCCTCTGTAATTGCGTTCACTTTGCTTTCCCAAGAACTGGGCAGCACACTAAGGTTTTTTTGACAAGCTTGTTTCTTGGAATAATTTCACCAAGAGAGTGAAGCTCATTAATGATATAGGTGAGCCGAGTATGTATATCTTGGATGGATTCATCATCTTTCATCCTGAAGAGCTCGTATTCAGTTATGAGCATGTCGATCTTGGATTGCTTAACCTGTGTTGTTCCTTCGTGAGCTGTCTGAAGGGCTTCCCAGATTTCCTTGGTTGACTGACATGCCGATATCCTATTGTATTCATCAGGATCAATGCCACAAACAAAGGGATCAATGCCACAAACAAAGGGCCACAAACTGACATTCCGATATCCTGTTCGCACGAAAATTCTTTTCTACGGCCTTTCGATCAGCGTCATTGAATTCCTTCCTCGTCTTGGGAATGGCTACAGCTGGGTCGCCAAGATTCTTGGTAGGAACAAAGGGACCATCAAAGATGACATCCCATAGCTCTGAATCTTCAGCCATGATGAAGTCAGGCATCCTAGTCTTCCACCATCCATAATACTGTCCGTTGAACCTAGGTGGTCTGTAAGTAGACTGGCCTTCTTCGAAGTTTGGCGAAGCGGTCATGAGGCCTTTCTAAGTATTAGCCTGATAGAAAGAACCTTCTCTGATACCAATTAATAGAATTCGATGGCCCACCTTTCACCACCCAAACCGTAGGGCCGCGACGGGCACCCAATGCCTAACTCAACTGAGTACCAACGCAAGGTATCATTCGTATCATACTATCATGGGTAAATAAACTGGAAAAGCCGTTATGAGATAACTAGAATAAAACATATGGGAATACTGGACATAGGACGACCCTAGTACTTCTAGGAATAGAATTATTTGTGAAAGTTGCGTACTTGCTCATTTCTTGCATCATATGGTTCATGACAAAAAGGAAAGAAGGGATAGACTTAATATACCTTATCACAATCTTTACAATCACCAAGTTGAACTCGCCTCTTAGTACCTTAATCTAAAACAACAATAATAATACTATTATTAAGTTACGAAAGGTACAACTATCACACAACGAACGACAAGCTTATTTTGTATTAAAACGGGCAGCATCTCCCCTATAATCCTTACTTGCTTCAAATACAAGATAACATAAAACACAACAATATCAACATGTATGCATTATTTTCCAACCTTATATATACAACAAAATATTACAAAATAGCCCAACACACCCCAATCTCTTCATACACAAAACGACCACCGTAATAGTGTCAAACGGCCCGAGAATATTACGACGAACGACCAACCCTACACCCTGCATTTATGTGGTATTTCTGCACAACCTTACTCCTCCAAAACTCTACAAAATAGTAGTAAAACACGCAGCCCAACAGAAACACAAAACAATCCACAAAACTGTCTGCTACAAGTGAATAACTAGAACTTACAGCTTCTGATGACCGTCCCGTGAGTTCTAACTATTAGGAAACGAATTTATCAACCTTACTTGATATTTAAACACTTAAATACAGAAATTACACGTTTTCTTAACTATTAATTACCTTCCAAAACTCAAACTACAAAGAAAAAGAGAGGCGATATAGCGATACTTACGTCGTAGGGATCGTTTTAATATTATCGCTTCTTGATTCCATGCCCGGGATGATAATCTTGTTTGAAGCTCTTGAAGAGAGCTTAAGAGTAAAGTTAGGGGTCTTATTTGATTGTGTTCTTGAAAATTGAATAAAGAAACAAGATAAGGATATAAATATCCATTTTGTTTGAAAAGTCAAAAGGTGCTACTTGGCACCCTCGCATTGGTCCTTCTTCCAACGCTTATAACATTGTATTTGGGTGTCGTATGAACAAACGGTTAAGAGCATTGGAAACTACATTCCAAGACCTTCAATTTGGTATATAATATATCCCAAAAAGACCTCATATAGCACACAAAAGGTATTTCTCAAAAAGCTTTGTTACAAGGCAAATCCTTAGTCGGTTTTTCCGCAACTTTAATCCGATTTTTCCCAAACTTCATATTTTCTATCAAAATATCATATATAGACATATTATGACTTTAAAATCATTTAAATCATGATTAAAAAGTCTCATATGCATTACGTCACCTTGGGACGCACAGGGTGTAACAATCTTCCCTCCTTAGAAACATTCGTCCTCGAATGTTAAACTTCTAGAAATCTATAGTAATTTTGGAAGAGTCTCCTTTGTAACGGTACTACTACCAACTTGTCACACAGCAAACCCAATAATTCAAAGCCATACAGGGCCACAATCATCAATAACACCAATGGCCTCACCCGATAAATAACAATAACTAACATAAGAATCAAGTACCATATACGTAACTAAAGGCTGTGATGTCTCAGTCTGATCCTCCCCCGGAAGTGGTAACAAGTGAGGATACCTAGTGTTCATTTCTTTTTCATCTTCTCAAGTCATCTCCTCCACATTATTGTTAATCCAAAGTAATTTAACCGAAGCTACATCCTTAGTTCTTAATCTCCGAACTTGTCTATCTAGTATAGCAATGGGAGCTTCCTCATATGATATTTGCTCTGTAACCTGAATATCGTCAACTGGAATGACTTTAGAGGGATCTTCAATACACCTATGGAGCATAGACATATGAAATACTGAATGTACATACTCCAATTTGGAAGGCAAGTCTAACTCATATGCTACTTGGCCTACTCTGCGTATAATCTTATAAGGTCCAATGTACCGAGGGGTAAGCTTTCCTTTATTACCGAATCTCATAACGCCTTTCATCGGTGATACCTTTAGGAATACCCAGTCATCTACCTGAAACTCCAAGTCTCGTCGTCGGTTATCTGCATAGGACTTCTGACGACTCTGAGCTGCTAATAGCCTTTCCCGTATAAACTTAATCTTCTCAACTACCTGTTGTACCAACTATGGTCCTACTAAATTAGTTTTCGCAACCTCGAACCATCCGATAGGTGACCTACACTTCCATATGTAAAGAGCTTCGTATGGAGCCATCTGAATGCTGGAATGATAACTATTATTATATGCAAACTCAATAAGTGGAAGATGATCATCCCAGCTACCCCTGAAGTCCATCACACAAGCCCATAGCATATCCTCCAGTGTCTGAATAGTACATTCATCCTGACCGTCTATCTGGGGATGAAATGTTGTACTAAGACTTACCTGAGTCCCAAATCCTTTTTGGAAGGACCTCCAGAAATTAACTGTAAACTGAGCACCTCTATCTGAGATAATAGATATAGGGACACCATGAAGTCGTACTATCTCCCTAATGTAAAGCCTTGCATAATCCTCTGCTGAGTAAGTAGTCCTGACAGATAGAAAATGGGCTGCTTTTGTAAGTCTATCGATAATAACCTATATAGCATCGAACTTACATTGGGTACGAGGTAAGCCTATGATGAAATTCATATTAATCACTTCCTATTTCCAAGTCAGAATCTCTATAGCCTGTAATAATCCACAGGGTTTCTGATGCGCAATCTTAACCTGCTAACAATTTGGGCACTGAGCAACAAACTCTGCTATATCCTTCTTCATTTCGTCCCACCAGTATATTCCCCTGATATCATGATACATCTTCGTCGCTCCTGGATAAATAGAATAACGAGAATAGTGAGCTTCTCCCATAACTTACTGGCACAACCCTGCCACATTAAAACACATAATCGACCTCGATATCTGAGGACTCCATCTCCTGTAATCTCAAATGGTGTATTCTCATTTTGAGGGGATGTATCTCTGTAATGAATTAGCACAGGATCCTCGTACTGGTGTTCCTTCACTTCAGTTACTAAAGAGGATGTTGTCGTGTCCTGAATAGTAACTCCGGTATCACCTGAGTCCAGTAATCGAACTCCAAGACTAGCTAGCTGATGAATCTCATGGGCTATCCCACACTTTTCTGGCTGTAAATATGACAAGCTACCCATAGATCTATGGCTGAGGGCGTCGGCTACTACATTCGCCTTCCCCGGATGGTATAAAATATCAACGTCATAGTCTTTCAGTAGCTCCAACCATCTCCTTTGGCGTAAATTCAATTTCCTTTGATTGAAGATATATTGAAGGCGCTTATGATCCGTATAGATATCAACATGAATGCCATAAAATAGTGCCTCCACATCTTTAGTGCATGAATCACCGCGACTAACTCTAAATCGTGGGTTGGATAATTCTTCTCATGCTTTCTTAGTTGTCTTTAAACATAAGCAATTACTTTTCATGGTCGTTCTTCCACTTGTTGCATGAATACATGGCTTATCTCATTGCCCACAAATACTGGAATTTTCTATAACTCATATGATCTCAAATATCATCTTTTGATTTTTTTTCTTCCCGTTCATTATCCACAATAGGTGCCACTTTCTTATAGAGTGCATGCAATGTTGTTGTGAGACTGTTGTTACAAGGCCATTTCTTTCTTATGTCACTATGCTTAAGTTGAAGCCTTCTTCCTTATTCCCTCAGCTAGTCTTTCTTTGTAGTACTTAAGAGAGACCCTTTGACTTCTGTAAAGCTGCGAGCTTATTACATCGTATACCCGAAAGAATTTTTGACGTTCTTACTCGCATATAATTATCCTTAATTACTTACCTCTACGCCCTTGTGCTCGTAAGGTTGATTCTGAACTGAAAGTTTTGACTGTCTTCTCAGTGGCACCATTTTTTTTGTAACACTTATATGGTACCTTTAACAACCCCAACTCCTATCTGAATATTTTTCAAGGATTACGATATCATCAAAGTTACGAGACTGAATTCCCTATGTTGGGTTCCACTATGTTTATCTTGCACAACCTGCTGATTTGTGGATATCCTTTGTTTAGCCATGGCTAGGCTCTTCCTGAATCAACTACTAACTACACATTAGTCCATTATCATATCTATATTCTGCGTAATCTCTCGTGTGTTATATCATTTGTCTTAACTTACCCCGCACACTTGCTCATTTTGTATCCAGTGTTCATTTGCACTTATTTATTAATAACATCTAGTGATGGAACCCTTTCTGCCTCTCCCCGTTGTCATACTTACAAAATGTTCTGGAGTCGTATCATATCTGTAGGATCTGAATAAATGCAATCTCATTTCTTTCGCCTTTCTAACACATTCTTCCTTTATTATTCCATAGTTACCTTAACCACATAACTCCGACTTAATACCATATCACACCATCATCCCCCCTTTAGGGGAGTACTAACATTTATTGCTATGAATATTTACCTATAAATGTTTCACCTCTTCATATTTAGCGTCTTTTCACATCTTCGCGGACTCTTACTCGCCTTGCGGTAACCCTTCTGTACCAGGGATAATTTAATTTCTTACATACAAAGATGGCACCTAGTGTAACTGGCACACTTAGTCCCTTAAGCTTAACTCTGCTCACAATGTTTGTTTTATGAAAATATCTTCCTGAATGACCTTTAAAAGTTATTCTTCTGTTGTCCATGCAATTATCGCCCGGAATGCGATATCTGAAATTCTCACGATGTCAACTATTATAAAATTCTTCGGTCCCGAATTCATGTTCAGTTTATCTTATTCACTAGCCCATACTAATTTCTATTACTCCGGGGGTCTAACATTTCCTTCTGGTAATTACGTATGAGTCACCAACTCATTTCTCAAAATGGAGACATGACTTTATGGCTTATACTCTTTTATTGTCTCAAGGAATGTAACTTCTTATATTTTACTTCACTTGACTATAGAATCTGTAGTCCTGTCATATTTTGATTTACCGTTATCATCCATTTATCACATCTTACTCATAATGTTTCATTTACTTTTTTCTTATTCTCCTGCTAATATTTCTGTCTATCTCCTTATTATGAAAACTTCTTCAAAATATTCTTTCACCTTTAGCCCCCTTGATTCAACTTACTGGCTCTTCGGGTCGCCTAACACTCTCTCTTTACTAAGGACGAGAGCCATACAAAGGTAAATATTTATCCCTTCTAGGATTCTAATGCCAATCTTTTAATATTTCTGAACATTCTAGTATTCATATCTGATTGTACTATTCTAGAGTGCACCATCTGGGTGTCTCACAAGGAGAACCATTACCATGTTTGCAATATCCCTCAGAAATGAGAGCTAATGATAACAATTCATCCATAACTTTGGGTTACTCTAACCCCAGCTGGATGCTGATATCCCATCCTTCTCTTAAATTATATCTGTTAGCTCGCACAGGGTATAACTGAAATGGGTGTTTTCAAGTGAATATATCTTTGTTATTGTTGAAAGTAACTCAGAATGCTTATATTTCTCTGCCTGAATTGTAAATACAGATAATCTTCACTAACTAGGTACCTCGTATCCTTCTTCACCTAGCTTATTTTACTTGTTGAAACTTGTATCTACCTTCTGATTCTCTCGTTGCTCTTTACCATATGGGTAGATAGATATTCATGCCTTAGGGCTCCTTATCAAGAGGCTCACAAGCCGCAGTACACACATATCTACAGAAGGCCTTACATTTACTCATCATAAACATGACGCAAAATCGAGTTCCTCTGACTCAACTCTTCCACAGCCACATTCAATCTCTTACCAACTGTCTTTCTGGATGTAGATGTCATTGTATAACAACTAAAATAGAATTTAGGAATTTTAATTTCTTACAACTGAGCTCTACCACACGATCTAGAGTAAGAAGAAAGAGTGACAGTCCTAAATGCCCTGTAGCCTCCTGCTTATAAGTGTGGTGCACAACACACCTATAAACAAGACTCTACTAGACACGGCTTGTAGACTCCCTAGGATAGAACTGCTCTAATACCACTTTTGTCACGACCCAAACCGTAGGGCCGCGACGGGCACCCAATGCCTAACTCAACTGAGTACCAACATAATGTATCATTCGTATCATACTATCATGGGTAAATGAAACGGAAAGGCCGTTATGAGATAATTAGAATAAAACATATGGGAATAATGGACAAAGGACGACCCTAGTACTTCTAGGAATAGAATTATTTGTGAAAGTTGCGTACTTGCTCATTTCTTGCATCATATGGATCATGCCAAAAAGGAAAGAAGGGATAGCCTTAACATACCTTATCACAATCTTTCCAATCACCAAGTTGAACCCGCCTCTTCATACCTTAATCTAAAATAATAATAATAATAATATCATTAAGTTACGAAAGGTACAACTATCGCACAACGAACGGCAAGCTTATTTTGTATTAAAACGGGCAGCATCTCCCCTATAATCCTTACTTCCTTTAAATTCAAGATAACACCAAACACAACAATATCAACATGTATGCATTATTTTCCAACCTTATATACACCACAAAATACTACAAAATAGCCCAACACACCTCAATCTCTTCATACACAAAACGACCACCGTAATAGTGTCAAACGGCCCGAAAATATTATGACGAACGACCAACCCTCCACCCTGCATTTATGTGGTGTTTCTCCAACACCTTACTCCTCCAAAACTCCAAAAAACATTAGTAAAACACGCAGCCCAACAGCAACACAAAACAATCTACAAAACTGTCCGCTACAAATGAATAACTAGAACTCACAGCTTTTGATTACCGTCCCGTGAGTTCTAACTATTAGAAAACGAATTTATCAACCTTTCTTGATATTTAAACACTTAAATACAGAAAGTAAACGTTTTATTAACTATGAAGTACCTTCCAAAACTCAAACTACAAAGAAAAAGAGAGGCGATATAGTGATACTTACATCGTAGGGATCGTTTTAATGTTATCGCTTCTTGATTTCATGCCCGGGATGATAATCTTGTTTGAAGCTCTTGCAGAGAGCTTAAGAGTAAAGTTAGGGGTCTTATTTGGTTGTGTGTTCTGGAAAATTGAAGAAAGAAACGAGATAAGGATATAAATATCCATTTTGTTTGAAAAGTCAAAAGGTGCTACTTGGCACCTTCGCATTGGTCCTTCTTCCAGCGCTTATAACTTTTTATCCGGATGTCGTATGAATGAACGGTTAAGAGAGTTGGAAACTACATTCCAATAATTCAAATTTATATATAATATATCCCAAAAAGACCTCATATAGCATACGAAATATATTTCTTAAAAAGCTCTATTACAAAGTAAATCCTTAGTCGATATTTCCGCAACTTTAATCCGATTTTTCCCAAACTTCATATTTTCTATCAAAACATCATATATAGCCATATTATGACTTTAAAATTATTTAAATCATGATTAACAAGTCTCATATTCATTACATCACCTTGGGACGCATAGGGTGTAACACCACCAAACTATATAGAGAATCAGGTTCTCTATTAGTTTTCACAGATTACATGAACACAGCAAAAAGTAAATAATGCTGAGAGTTTTTACGTGGAAAGTTCCCAGCTCAACGGGATTAAAAACCATGACCTACCCTTGTAGGATTTCAACTTCACTACTTAGTAAGTTTCAGATTACAACCTATGCAAACTAGGAATTAACCTCTTAATCCCTCACTAACTTGTAACATACTATTACAAGCCACTTTGTAATAACTCTATCACAAATACTTTACAACTCGACTAACTCTAGCCAAGACACAAACACAATGGTTTATGATTTATAAAGGGTTTCCTACGGAATTCTTCTAAACAAGCTAGAATTACTATTGAAGAACTATTACAAAGTTACAACTCAACTAAGGACATACAATAACTTGATATGGGGAACTGGTCCATTGTAGTGTTGTTCTTTCTTCTTGATGCACTTGAGAATCGTTTTCTTGATGATCAATCACAGTGAGTGTGCTTGAGTAAATTCTCTAAGTGTTCAAGTGATTTGTTTTACCTTCCTTGATGTTAATAATGCATTTGTGACATCACTAGTATGATGTAAGCAAGGTAGGTAAAATACAATCCCCATAAAGTTGACTGCTGCATTGTTTCTGCACTGTAGCGTGTGCAGGCAGTAACTTTACAGCTGGGGCAGTTGACTTGTGCAATTTCATCGGGAAATGGTAGCTATATGTTCCCTATATTGTTCCTTTGACTCTGAAGAGTTGAACCATATCCCAAGCTGGAACCTTTTGGTCTTAAGGTCTTGAGAATGTGTAACAGGTTCCTTATCTAGTTCTTGACAGTAAGTTTGTTAGATTATCAAAATATAACAGGGATATACATATAGCCTCATAACAAGGATATACATAGCGCCTATCAACATCCTTGAGCCTTCGCATTCTAATATTGTGCACCATCTTCAAAAGATCATTGGTAGAGATTTGATATACAAATCAGCCATATTAACTTGAATGAATATATTGCACCTTGAAATCATCTTTCTTGATAGATATATAATGTCTTCATCTAATGTCGTGGAATGGCTTTTCAATATCTCCATAGAGGCGAAAAAATTCTCTATCACATTATCATGCTTATAGTTATAGCAATATACATTTGTGCACAAATTGTACTTAGGATGTGGTACTTTAGGACCAAGAATTGTATATGCTTTAAGCGATTTAAATCTTTCAGAGATTGTCATATAAGCCATATAAATAGAGTTTAGATGCATATCAAGTTTTCATGTCATGCTAGACATATAATATAGATAAAAGTGATTACACACTCTGTTGACTTTATACTTTTAAATGTTTGAACTGCAGGTCCAAAACTACATGTCTTTCATATAAAACCAATTCTTCTTGAATTGTTTCCTAGACTTAAGATCCTCATATATATTTAACGTTATCATAGACGTAATCGACGAATATTTTATATCGGTTCCAACAATCGATTTTTTTTCATAAAGACATGACATATAGATCTCTTCATTCATATTTTCAGGTACCTAAACCTCTCCTGAATTTTATGAAATGTTATGTCATGTGATCTTCTAGATCACTTACCACTTTATTATGATCATTTTGATCATTTGCTCATCTTCTTTATCAAGAATTTTACTTGAAATCAAATTATCTATACGCTTTAAGCGAACCATAGTCCTTGTCCTTCTAGGACTTATTTTAGTAGGAGCATTTGTAGTGAGACTATAGTTACTTTCTTTGGGTTAGCAAATGCGTCTGGCATGCTTTGCAATATATTGTAGATGAATTATCTTTTTATGAACTTCAAATTCATATTATCTTATTCGAGGATCTAGATATACAAATGATAATTCATTCCACGTAACTTTTTCTCAATTGTTTATCTTGTCTCCCCTCATGTTAGAAAAACTAACTTGCTTCCACAACTTTGGATCCACATTTGTGCATTATGGTGTTAATCAAAAGATACACCGCATATCAATAATAATAAGATGGAATTATTTGGTTCCTGACCTCGAACTACTTGTGAGGGGAGAATGTAATATACTTTCGTATATAACGTATATCAAGCTGATATATATAACTTTGTTCTCATAAGCAATAGTTTAGCTATTAAGCGGAGGCAGTCAATAATTATTTTGCTAAACTAACTGGGATGTAAACCAAATTATCAAGATAAACTTTTTTGAATAGAAAATATGGAAATTATGCTCAAAATTAAGGTAGCTAGGAAGGAAGCTAAGTTGGCGGTCACGGAGGCTAAGACTGCAGCTTATGGTCGTATGTACAAGGAACTGGGGGAGAAAGGCAGAGAGAAGAAGTTATTCCAACTGGTCAAGACAAGAGAGAGGAAGGCTCCGGATTTGGACCGAGTGAGATGCATCAAGGACGAAGATGGTAGAGTATTTATAGAAGATGCCCAGATTAAGAGGAGATGGCAGACTTACTTTCATAAACTTCTTAATGAAGAAGGGGATCGATATATTGTGCTAGGTGAACTGGAGCATCCCGAGAGTCACCGTGACTTTGGGTACTGCAAGCGCATCGAGGTTGAGGAGGTCGTGGGAGCTATACGTAAGATGAGCGGGGGCAGAGCGAGCGGGCTGGATGAAATTCCGGTTGAATTTTGAAAGTGTGTGGGTAGAGCAGGCTTGGAGTGGCTGACAGGGCTCTTTAATGTTATTTTTAGGACGAAGAGGATACCAGATGAGTGGAGGTGGAGTACGGTGGTTCCGTTGTATAAGAACAAAGGTGATATCCAGAGTTGTAACAATTATAGGGGTATCAAATTACTGAGCCATACCATAAAAGTTTGGGAGAGGGTGGTTGAAGCAAGGGTGAGGAGGTCGTTGTCTATATCCGACAACCAGTTTAGGTCCATGTCGGGTCGTTCAACTACGGAAGCTATACACCTTATTAGGAGACTGGTGGAACAATATAGGGAGAGAAAGAAGGATCTGCACATGGTGTTTATTGATCTGGAGAAAGTGTATGACAAGGTTCCTAGAGAAGTTTTCTGGAGATGCCTGGAGGCTAAAGGTGTGTCGGTTGCCTACACTAGGGCGATTAAGGACATGTATAATGGGGCTAATACTCGGGTTAGTACAGTAGGAGGCGACTCTGTGCATTTTCCGATTGTTATGGTATTGCACCAAGGTTCTGCGCTAAGCCCGTTCTTATTTGCCCTGGTGATGGACGCGTTAACACATCATATTCAAGGGGAGGTGCCATGGTGTATGTTATTCACTGATGACATAGTTCTGGTTGATGAGTTGCGAGCCGGTGTTAACGAGAGGTTGGAGGCCTGGAGACAAGCTCTTGAGTCTAAAGGTTTCAAGCTGAGAAGGACAAAGACGGAATATCTGGAGTGCAAGTTCAGCGCTGACTCGAGGAAAGTAGACGTGGATGTGAGGCTTGAATCATAGGTCATCCCGAGCAGAGGCAGTTTCAAGTACCTTGGGTCGGTTATCCAAGTGGGAGGGGAGATTGACGAGGATATCACACACCGTATTGGAGTGGGGTGGATGAAGTGGAGGTTAGCTTCTGGAGTCCCGTGTGACAAGAGAGTGCCACTGATACTCAAAGGTAAGTTTTATAGAGCGATGGTTAGACCGGCCATGATGTATGGGGATGAGTGTTGGCCTGTTAAGAACTCACATATCCAGAAGATGAAAGTAGCAGAGATGAGGATGTTGAGATGGATAAGATTAGGAATGATGATATTCGGGTGAAGGTGGGCATGACTCCCATTGATAATAAGATGCGGGAAGCGAGGCTTAGATGGTTCGGGCACGTTCAGAGGAGAAGCCCAGATGCTCCAGTAAGGAGGTGTGAGCGGCTGGCCTTGGAAGGCTCGAGAAGAGGTAGAGGGCGGCCTAAGAAGTATTGGGGAGAGGTAATCAGGCAGGACATGGCGAGGCTTCAGATTTTCGAGGACATGGCCCTTGATAGGGAGCTGTGGAGGTCGAGTATTAGGGTTGTAGGTTAGGAGGTAGTTGAGTCTTTCCTTAGTTCGTACATTTGTGAGGCTAGTTTGGTAGGGTTTTTGTCTGAGACAGCTAGTGGCAATATTGTCTCTTACTACTCTTTCGTTTTTCATAGAGCCGACTCTATTTAATGGTTACCGCTTTCGCTCTGCACCTATTTTCTAGCTTTCATGATGTTGTTAATTTTTTCTTATGGTATCTGTTGGTGGTACTGATATTGTCTCTTTTCTCTTCTTTTCTTTTCTTTTCTTCTTCTTGGGCCGAGGATCTTTCGGAAACAACCTCTCTACTTTTCAGCTAGGGGTAAGGTCTACCTACACACTAACCTCCCTACACCCCTCTAGTGAGATTTTACTGGATTGTTATTGTTGTTTTTGTTATATGCTTGAAATTAAATTATTGAGAAGTTACCTCACAAACACCGGTTGCAGGTTAATAATAATCGCACATGTAACCATCTCATACATGCATCTTATGTGGTATACATGGCAGGTGAATGAGCCCATATTCACCTTTGATAAATTTCAAAATTCAAGGGATGTAATCCTAATTTTAGTTGGTATAATAATCGCGAGAACAAGCAAAATAAGAGAATTCATAAATAATCTTCTTCATCACTTACCCATGTTAATTCTCATTTATTTTGCGCATCTAAATCAAGATTGCTCAATAGGTCATGCTTGATAAAATTGTCTGTATTAGTAAACTTTATGTTTACAACATGACATGCGCAATTGTTAATTAAACTTCCAGTTTACTGCGACATGGGTTTTAAATTAACAGACATCCAGTTTACCGTGTCATGTAATTCCGTCATATTTTTTATTTGTGTAATACAAATCAGGCAATAAAGCGGTTAGTATTCATATATACATATTACCCTACTACAGTTGTAGTAATATAAAGATATTAAATCTTCATTATTTATAGTCTCAATATAACCATCCGCTTTCGCGATTACTTTATAAACTCAATAAGTTTCTTTGAGACTTACTACGACACAAAATAGTAAAATTGGCTCTTCCAGAGCTCTCAATTAATTTTGTACTACCACGTATTCATCAATCTATATGGTGAATAAACTTTTAAGGAGAAAGTTATACCATTATGGTCATGGTCAAAATTATATGCAAGATCTGTTTCTTGCATTACTGTTGTCTTTTAATAATCATATTGCTAAATTATTTTGGCTCTACAATAGGTACGTGACCAATGACCATTCATGCCATGATAATGAAACTATTTTCTTAGTTCATCTCAGACCTCTTTCTAGAGATTAGTGTGGTATATCCACTACCACTAGGACATTCATATTCTTCCAAGAATGAATATGTATTCATAAATCAGATGTTGTCACATTCACATCATGAATGGACCATAATTATCTATATGTGCTTTACAAAATCTCATGTCAAATGGATGACAAATATTACTTTCACATAGTGAATGGTTATTTTGAGAATTCTTAATATTCTCATTATCACAATGATGACGATTATAATTTCGTCTATTGCCACGTCCACATCCATTGATATCTTTATGGTAATAATTTTGTCTTCTTTTAGACTTATCACATACTGCTATCATATTCTCTTAAGGGAATGAGAATGAAACAAATTCAATAGGATGGGTTTTCACTTCTTGTGCTCACAATCATACATGAATTTGATCATGGCAAGACATAGAATTTTTACCACTTCACGTGGTTCTAATTTCTTACAAACTCTATTGGCGTTATAATCAAAATTTATTGTCTTTGTTTGTATTTAAAATCATATTATAGAATGTTAAGAATTTAAAAGAGAAAAATAAAGTAAAATACTTACCTTAAATCCAAAATTTAATCATGAAGGAAGTTCATGGAACAATTGATAATTATTATGCTCAATCCCAAAGCTTCTACTCAATTGGTTAGAGTCTCGTGTGCTGATAATGTGTTATAAAACAATAAAAGAAGAAGAAGAGTATTGCAAAGAAAAGTAGGGAGAGACAATTCTTATATATTGATTTGTGATCAATTACAATGGAATATGACCCCTCTATTTATAGGAAAAGAGTGACTTAGCCACCAAATAAAATTCCTAAAATCTCTCTAAAATATAGACATTCACCTTAAATAAAAATCTATTTATATCACTTCCAGACTTTTAATTATTCGAGGAGATCGCTTTATGACTCATTAAAAATGTTCTTTTAGTATATGAACCTTTTATAAGAGAACCGTAACTTTATTATTAACAATTTGTAATCGGTCATACGAGATCATTCCTCACATTAATGCTGACCAGTCCTATAACCAGTTGGATAATGTTTATCTTTTCAGTTCGAGTTGCCCCATTCCACATGAAATTAGAATTTAGTTTCGCGGAGTACATATCGGATACTGCCTCAATTATTGTAGGGGTAAGATCTGCATAAACGATATAGTTTGTTGTTGTTGAGTACATAATATTTATATAATTGTTCATGCTGCTACTAAACATCATAAAGTTTAGGCTAGCCAATTAAATCGTCCTCCTTTTGGAGGAAAGATCAAATAAGACAACAAGAGTTATCTTATGAGAAAACAGATTTCTGCTTCTCTCTGAAGTTTCATATGGAGCATTGCTAGTTTAAAAGCTCATCCACGTGGAGTGCTCAGTACTTTCGACCAGTTCATCTACTTCATTCTAAAAAATTTATACATCCTGAGTTTTTCTTAGCCTAGTAACACCAACGGAAATACATTAGAACAAATTGAGGAATTGCCACAAGATAAGGAAATCGAGAAAAATCAGTTCGATCATAAACAACTAGGAGGAGATTGTTTCCCATATGAAGCACCAATCACATTTAAACACGAAGACGTGGCTGGTCCTCCTCGTCCGTGGTATGCCAAGTTGATATTGTTAAGCTGCACATTTTTACAGGGCACCAGTTTACTACATTTTAAAGAGATTGCAACCTTTGAACTTGATGTTCCCCATATGTTACTGAATGTCACATTGCTTATCTGTACTTTAGAATTGTCCTGTCCCTACACAACATTAACAAAGATACTTCAATAATTCAATTCACTATGTAAAAAAGAAGTGTTAAGAAATGACACCACGTAGTCATCCTAGGGGTGCTATTTAGAAATTAGTCTCAGTGTGTCAGTGAATTTCAGTTGTGTTGAAGTAAAGATTTTTAGTTCAAAATTTCAGGATAAAATAAGTACTGACTAATCCCTAAATAACAGTCCTAGAAAGGTGCTCATCACGTACCAGATTGCTGCAAGAAGGATATGGGCAGTATTGTTGATCAATGAGGACTGGATTATTGACATTTTGCATGTAAATGTCACCAAAAAATATATCAGAAGCCTCACTTGACAAAGAGGGTGCCCAAGTTTTGATCCTAGCCCCATTTTGAGTTCCGATAAATGTGCAATTTCTCACATTTATGCCTGTAACAAATTCTCCAGGGGATTTTCCTAGACTACCAATGCTAATTCCATGACCAGGTCCACAAGTAACATCGGAGATGTCGATGTTTCGGCTGCCTGTAACCATGGAAATGCAGTCATCGCCGGTCTGAATGACAGTTCTTGAAATTCTGATGTTGGTGGAATCTCCGATGTGAATGCCGTCGGTGTTGGGGCTGTCCCCAGGGGCTGTCATTCGGACGAAACTGATGTTTATGTTGTTGCAAGCAAAGAGGTTTATGTGGGAGTTCTTGCTGTTGATTGATCTCAAATGATGGATTCTTGAATTCGTCACGAAATCGAATCTCAAAGTCTAATTAAAAAGAAACACGAACATCAGAATATAAATCATAAATGTGCTAGAAACTAGAAATATTTGTTGTTGAATAGTTATTTAGAAGAGGTGTTACAACAACTAGTGACGTTGGGGAAGGATAGTGTATACGAATACTTTCGGATTTCGAAGTGGTATTATTATTTCTATTTTTTAAACTGTTCTTTTTTGGGTGGGTTTGGTCATCGAATAGTGTAGGGGTCATTGACCCTTTTCTGGGAATAGAGTTATATGACAAAATGAAGAAAATCTCTCGTAACCACTAAAGTCAACTCTAGTCCCTATTTTGGAAAAGGTTGTCTTGGTCCATAAAATGTTCCTCTGATTAATAATGGTAAGTCCATACCCTGTGAAAATTCAAGTACTAGTAATTTACCACCTTACCTAAAAAAACACTTTCGCAATGAAACATAATCATGTAATAGTATGTTAATTTTAACACCTTACCTAAAAAAACTCTTTCGTAATAAGAAACATAATAAAGTAGTAGCATGTTTAGTGGGATTATGTAGAATCTCAATTGCAATAAGATCTTTGTCCTCCTAACAAAGTAAACTAAATTTAAGGAGAAAAAGGAATGCTATTTAATGACTTCACACTGCTCAAGTATTACTACATGCCATTTGATACTCCTTCAGTTCATTTTTAGTTGTTCATTTTTAATTTTACATCCTCTTTAAGAAAATAAATAAAGTATATTTTTTTATAATTTTATCCATAATAATAATAGTATTTTCACAAGCCTTGAGAAATAATTTAAGGAATGAGTAGTTAATGATAAGAGTAAAACAGGAAGAAAAAATATTTTTCTGATTTAGTATAGTAGATAAGTAAAATTGAAAATATATTTTTTGTATAGTGGACAAGTAAAAGCGAATAAAAAATACCGCTATCTAAAGTAACCTTGCGGGGGACACAATTCCCAATCAAGGATGTCAATTAGAGCTAAAGTCAGGGAACTAAAAGATTTACTTAATATACTCCCAATTCCTTCCGAAACAAGAATATGTGACTGAAAACTCTATAGTAATGGTTTTCACTCAAAATCAACATCCTTTTCTTTTTTTTTTTGAAAAAATCCAATGAATTAAAGAAAAAAGATTCCCTAGGTATAAAACGGTCATCCGATGTTTACGTCAAACCAATAGAAACATAACATGTATTTTGCACAAAGACTTCAAGCACGTAATCATAAGTTAATTGTACATTGTCAGTTTATTAAATCACTTAGCAGTAATAAATTAATATGATTTCATATAAACATTGAGCGCGAGCAAATATTTTACCGTGAAAAACTTACCACAGGAAGAGGCATGCAATGGGGGTTCTTGGAACAATCGTTATATGGCCAAGCAGAAGCACCTTGGCCATCCAAATAGCCACCACCTTTAACAACTAGCCCATTTATGTAACGAAAACCAATCCATGTGTTTGTGTTGAACAATGATGGACTTGTGGGAGCTTTGAGAACCCCTTTTATTACAAATCTCATTAAACTCCTGCATGGACCCTCAAATGAAACTGACCTCAACATGTAAGTTCCATATGGAATTAAAACCATACTCCTTCCTCTCCATTGACAAGCATCTTCCCATGCCTTTAAAAATGCCTGAAAAACATAAAACAAATAAAAGAAAAATTAAGAGGCGGATCTAAAATCGGTATGTGTTTAACTGAAGTCGTTGCTTTTACTTGAATCACGTATATATCTGCAAGAAAAAATTATAAATACTTATATTCACTCGCATTCTGCCAGTAACTCAAGATTCTGAATTTGTCTCGGAATAGGCATTCATGATTAGTAATGTGCATCATTATCTCATAGTCACGTTGTTTTCGCTTTGCAATCGATACAAACAAGAGAGTAGGGCCTAATTAATGCCTTTTTCCAATACAAACCTGACTATTATCTCTCTTCTCATCAGCAACTGCACCATAATCCAAAACATTGAAGAACTTAAGTGGTGAATTATAATATTGGGCATTAGCTATGCTCAAGAATACAAACAAGCACACACCAAAAGTTGCAGAAGCCAATGAAACCATTTTTTTCCCTTTCAACTGCACTGCTCTCTAACAAGAATTATATAAAAGACATAGGCTTTTAATGTTTGATGTGTAAATGATACAAATAAGGTACCCTTTTGGCTAAATTTAATTTTTTTCCTCTCTCTTGGACTTATTTTCCAATTTTGGATTTATATGCATGATCTCATTTTGACTTTTTCTTGATTACTTACCTAACATATGTATTTACCAAGTTGGCCAAGAAATAAACACTAATAATATTGTTAAATACATTAATGCCTTTGGTTTAGGGTAACCATATATCCTATTAAGTAAAACTATCAAAAAGCTATTAGTACGGACGTCGGTAGCATTTAACTGCCGATGACTTGTTTCTTTAATTTGTCACCAGTATTAATAAGCTCGTAAGGATTTGCTTTTGGAGCCAAGGATTCCATTTATGGTGGAAAAGATTTATTTCTGATTTTATCTAAACTAGTCTTATGATACGCGCGTTGCACGTGTACAATATTTCAATGAAAAAAAGAATATTAAAACATTATTAAAGTAGTATATTAATATGTTGTATTTGATTTATAAAATAAAAGTATATGTTCCTAAAAATAATAAATGTTGATCATGTGTACCTAACTCAATAAAAGAAAAAACTACCACATAAATTTTTTTAATCATCTGTTAATATATTCAATTATAAACTTATTTTAGTTTTATAATTTCATCACTCCAAATTCAAAAATTATCATTCTTCCTTCCTAGTTTTATTATTCACATATAAAATTTAAGAGATTTATAATTTTAGTTTTGAAATTCTAATTTGAGAACTTCACTAAAAAATGAATTTGGTTGATGAGTGATATTAAATAATAGTTTCTTTGTATAACTATTAAGAAATTGAGAATAACATATCTCCCATTTAGTAAATAAGATATGATGTTCCTTAATTTAATCAAAATATAAGAGAGAATATAATATTGAGAAAAATAAACATGAATCTTCATGCTATTTTGGAGAAAAACGTATTTCTTACCGTTTTAAAGTGATGTTCATCTTTCTTTTACTTGTCATCAAATAAGCTCTTTAAATGAAATTTATTTTAAATTTATTTTCGTTTAAGTTTTAAATTGATACGACACTTAAAAAGAAGAGCGAAAAGTTCTACTATTTGGTAAGAGAACATTTAAGTCAAAAGCGTGTTTTAGTATTTGAATTACAATTATTGGTTAAATATTTGGTGTTGAAGTAATAATAAATTCTAAAAGGAAAGAACTTATATAGCTAAAACCTACTCGATTTCAAATTCTTAATTATATAAGTTAGTACATAGTTCAAATATGGAAAAATTTAATCAATAAATTTTAATTGATTTTGTAATCCTAAATATTAGGAAAATAATTATGACTATTCCTAAATATTAGAAAAATAACTTAATTAATATTCCTAGATATTAGGTTAAACATTAAAATTAAAAGACGATTTTGTCTAGTGTGAACTCTATTTTTAAAGGGTAAAAAAGACAACGATATTTTGCTAAAGACATTCGTGCTTTTAATATAATATAGATAATTAAGAAGAAAGTTCTTTCTTTTCCTTATTTTGGTAACCAATTCATTCAGTTTCCGTAACGAGTCCTTTACATTTTTACACAGAACAGAACTTGCTCTATATTGCTCTTTTAGCCATTTCCTTTTTTTTTTAAAACTCTGTTTTAATTTGTTTATTTTCAGTAGAAACGGTATAGCTTACACATTCAAATTTTAATTATTTACAGTTATGACTGGCTTCCCCAAGAATTATAACTAGATTATTGATCATATTTTCCAACTAGTTCAAGTCGTTGTTACTATTCTTTAAACATTGATATCATAGAGCGTAAACTGTAATCATACATGCTTTGAGCTCCTATTTATGTGCCATTATTATAAACGTTTTTCTGTTACTGTGATCAAAACATTAAGTATAATATTTTAACATGTTGCATCACATAAACTCTAGAAAAATAAAAAGATAAATTTTACAAAACCAAATAAATTTAATTTTCTCCCCACAAAATTCTAAATATACTTTATAATATACCAAATATGGACATTGTTGATGGCTTCTTCGAAAGGCCAATTATCATGCCCACTTGAGGATTTTTACAGAAAAAATTAATAATGTGGAAAAATTAAGCAAGATGAAATATTACAACGAGACAACCGGATTCATTGTTTATTTTTTCGAGTCGATATACATAGATTATATACTATTTATACACAAATATGCATATATTATATATGGATTATATATATATATATATATATATATTATATATATAATATATATATATATATATATATATATATATATATATATATATATATATTCTTCAACTATTTTTAGTTTAATCGGTTGAGTTAACGGCTATTTAGGTTAATTCTTTATATATTCTTAAAGATGGACCGGTGAAGTGGGCTTAAGCCTCGTTACATATTAGGCTTAAATACAAGTTTGAGAGTTGGATCATTTAACCTTGGGCCTTTTGGTCATATTCCGAAAAGAGCTAACGAGTTGTCACTGATTGCTACAAAAATATATGCGTGAAAATGACATTAGGTACCCACTTTTAGGCATGTTGTTTAAAATATATCCATAATTTATAATATATTAAAATATTAGTCAATTTCGCTCAAATTTTCGGACACGACTTCCTAGAGTTTAAATCTCAAAATTCAAACGCCAGGACATCGTGTCCTAAAGTTTGAAATTGTGTCCGGAAGTTCGAATCTTATGACCTGAATTTTAAATTAATGATTCAGAAATTCAGGACAGAGTGTCCTGAATTCCAAATTAGATGCTCAAAAATTCAGGACACTAAGCCGTGAATTTCAAAATTCAAAATACTTAGTCCAAAGTTTGGGTGAATTGACTAATCTTTAAATACATTATAAAATATGAATATATTTTAAATAACGAACTTAAAAGTTGTTATTGTTGTACTTCACCCAATATATGCCACCCCTAATTCTTTTTGTTCTTCTTATTTTTTATCAAAAAAACAAAAGAATATAGGGGTGGCATATATTTGTAAACTTAAAAATCAAATATGATTTATTCCTAAAAGTTAAAATACCTGCACTAAGGTAAAGGTTATCAAATCATTTTGTTCGTTTTTTCTGATAAAATTATGAAAACATTGGCATTGATATCGACTTTTTATTATGCTGGATTTTGAAAGGAAATATGGAAATGATTCACAAATGTTAAGTCCAGTCAGATTCTAATGTTGTGGTGGCTTAAGTTCATTCGATTTTTGTCCCAAGAGGATGTAGCAAACGCTACTGTATCAACAACAGAATTCTGCGAAATAGAGAATTTCTATTATAAAGTTTGAAGATTACTGCTTCAGTTAGATTTTCTTTATTTCATCCAAATTATTTGAAAGGAAAATCGAATGACGTTTTTTCATGCTACTGTCACGCGAAAAAAAAAAAATTAAATGGCGTTACTCCCAAAGGAATAAAATATTAGGTGACAAAAGTGTTATGAATTTTAGAAAAAATATGCGAGCAGCAAGAAGGTTGAAAATATGATTGAAAAATTATCTTTAAAATTTTATTAGACATAGGGTATTAAATAGCCAAATAAATAAAATAGTAAACTCTTCCTACAACTAAATTACTAAACTCTTACTATAATTAAAATTTTGAATCTTCTAGCATACTCCTCCTAAAACTAAACAACTACTTATTTTAGAAAACAGTAAAAAGAACCGTGTCTATTGAAAAATAAAGCAAACAAAGTAGAATATATATTTTGCACCATCTTAATCTGCACTATGTAATAACTTATCACAATTAGATCTGATAATTCAAGAAAATGTTCAAGGCATTAGATAATACGTAATAACAACAAAATAAAGGGGTGTTGATAAGAGATTAAGAAGGCGCCATCTGTTTTTGGCCTAAAAATGGTACTCTAAAATTCTGTAGTTTGTCTGTTTACACAGAAGAGGTGACAATTGACAACTAATAAAATGACAGATAAAATGACAAATTCAATGAATATAATCGATAGAGGACGATTCTTTTTGGCCTTGTTTAGTCTCATCAATCAGTTAAGGTCGTCATTCCCTCTGTTTCTGTGGGTCTCCTTCCTATTCCAAATTTTCGATATCTTGATTTTCAAAAATTTATTCGTACCGAATATTTATATCAAACTAATAAATACTTACTTAATCATGTTTAGATAATACTTTACTTTAAAATTACGATTGTTAAATTATTTGATTAGTTTTAAACGTCGAACGGGGACGAATATTTGCATAAAATTAGACTCTCAAAATTTCGAGACCACATGACATGACATCCAAGAAGACCTCCTTCCATGATGTGAAATTCATCTTATCAATTTTCAATCCATTTAAATATCCCTTCTTTCTTTCAAACCTAAAAAAAGAAAAGGGGTGGGGAGTACATATAGATAACTGTCACTCTCCAACCAGAAAATTGTTCCTTGCACTGGCACTATAACTAATCCAACTGATGAAAAAAAGGGTCTTACTATATAATATACGCATCATTCAAGTTTGACTAGGTTGCATCATTATATGGAGTACAATTTAATAAAAGTTTAGCTGAGCCGATGATAAAAAATTCCTTTATGTATAACAAGTTACCTAAGACTAGGTTCAGCATAACACAATATCAGAATCCATGTTTATTGCTGGAGTTAGATTCAGAATTTATTTTCTCTACACGAAGCTTTAGTTGAGCATATAGATTGTAGCCTCTTTATATAATTCTGGATAATCCTCATCTTATAATACAAACAGTAAATCTTTTATATATCTATGTTTGAGCTAGATCGAAAGTCCATCTTTTATCTCTATCTTATATAATCTAGAATTAATACTGTATACGGTTAAAATCGGGACCACCCGATTTTACTATTTGACCGAGACCGGGAGATCGCATCGAAAGATGGCCTCGTAACGGAACAGACAAAACCATGAGGATAAGGTACCGAGTTCAGAATCGAGGCACCTGTCGAGATCGAGGCTAGTAGCGATCGAAGCCAAATGAGACAGACATCGAGCAAGATTGAAGATAGCACAATAACAGAAAGGCGAGATATCTGTGACTGGTCGAGGATCATAACGTAAATCTCGGAACGGATCAAATCAGAAACGGTTAATTAGCTAATCATGGAATTTTCTTTTGTAATTAGAGTTATACCATAAGTGAAATTCCTCTACTATTTAAGGGGGGTTCTAATCATCTGTAGGACACATTGTTCACAGATATCAAAGTAATATACTTCCCTTTCTCGTTTATACTATTGTTCATCAGCTTGTTATATTTTAATTATTCTTGTATCAACCAGTGCGAGGGTATCCAAAATCGAGGGTTGAGTTCTATTCTAACACTAGTTTGTTTTACTTTATAGTTCATTTCTGTTATTAATTTTCATATTTATCAATTGGTATTAAGTGAAATCACGTATCCTTAGAACCACATTATAAGTTTAATTGTTATCCAATTTTAAGGGTAAACAGTTTGGCGCCCACCGTGGGGCCAAGGATAATAGTGATTGCTTAATACTGATTCCGATAACACACACTGCTTTACACTTGTTCTCGTAAGAATCTTTATTTTCAGGATAAACATGTCAAACTCACAAGTAACACCTACATATGGTGACAAAGGCTTCGGATTTCACGGGAAAAATGACAATATAACCGCCCCAGGGATCGAGGCGCCTCAGGCTGACCTCGAGGGAGCACCAATTGCAAATCCCGTCAATGTCAGTTCACATGTCGCCCTAAATACAAATTTGGGCATTGATCCCGAAGGTAGCGTACGCAGGGAAGTTCGATCAGGTGGTCGAGGTACGCAGGGCGGAGAAGATGGTGGAGTTAGCCTCCAATTGATATTCAAAATGTTACAGGATCAACAAGCCGCTATAGCACAACTACAAAATCAGCACCGAACGCCGAGTAGGATTGAACCAGAAATCGTCCACAGGACCGAGCCTGTGTCGAAAAGGTCGAAGGCCAACGAATCGGGGACTGACCCCGCCGTTATGAAAATGCTCGAGGAGCTCACTAAATCGATTGAATCGGGAGAAAAGAAAATCGAGGTAAATGACAAGAAAGTAGAGACATACAACTCACGGGTTGATCAAATACCGGGGGCACCGCCGATTCTAAAGGGTATGGATTCAAAAAAATTCGTACTGAAGTATTTCCCTCCAAGTGCGCTCCGAAATCCATTCTGAAAAAATTCCGAATGCCAGAAATTCCTAAGTACAATGGGACCACCGACCCTAATAAGCATGTCACTTCTTATACATGCGCAATAAAAGGGAATGACTTGGAAGACGATGAGATTAAATCTGTTCTACTGAAGAAATTTGAAAAAACATTGTCGAAAGGAGCAATGATATGGTACCGCAATTTGCCGTCTAATTCCATCGATTCCTTCGCCATGCTTGCAGACTCCTTCATAAAGGCACATACCAGATCAATAAAGGTTGCGATTAGGAAGTCGGACCTCTTCAAGGTGAAACAAAACGACAATGAAATGTTGAGGGAATTCGTATCTCGATTCCATATGGAACACATGGAACTACCACCGGTCACAGACGATTGGGCCGTTCAAGTCTTTACTCAAGGTTTGAACGAACGAAGTTCGGGGGCATTATGACAACTAAAGCAGAATTTAATTGAATATCCAATGCTAACCTGGGTCGATGTACATAATCGGTACCAATCAAAGATCAGGGTCGAGGATGATCAATTGGGGACCTAGTCTGGTTCCGTTTATCCAAACAGGCCCGTCTGCAGAACTCAAAGGGATATCGACAGAGAACCCTGGTCGAACAGAGATTGATATCAACCATACAACGCAGATCGTAGAAACAGTGGCCCAGGATGAAATCACATCCGGAATGATCAAAGGAACGATCGAGGACAGAGCTCTCGAGGGATCATGAGAAAAAGTGGCTTCGATAAACATGCCGATCCTGTAGAAGCACCACGATTATCAGAATACAACTTCAGCATCGACGCATTAGGTATTATGTCAGCCATTGGGAGAATCAAAGATACTAGATGGCCCAGACCCTTACAAACCAATCCATCCCAAAGAAACCCCAATCAAACATGCAAATACCATGGTACGCATGGTCATAGAACCAAAGACTGCAGACAACTAAGGGAGGAGGTGGCCTGTCTATTCAACGAAGGTCACCTTCTAGAATTCTTGAGTGACCGAGCTAAAAACCATTTCAGAGACAAGGATGCCAACAGGAAAAACGAGCAGGAAGAACCACAATACATGATTCATATGATCGTTGGTGGGGTCGATATTCCACAAGGGCCCGTGTTCAAATGCACTAAAGTATCAATCACCAGGGAAAAACAAACTCAAGACTATGTGCCAGAAGGAACTTTATCATTCAATGATGAGGAAGAAGAAGGAATCTCACAACCCCACAATGATGCTTTGGTAATCTCTATCCTTATGAATAAAATTCAGGTTAAACATGTTTTATTTGATCCAGGAAGCTCGGCAAATATTTTTCGATCGAGGGTCGTGGAGCAGCTCGGCCTAAAAGATCAAATCATAACCGCAACTCGGATTCTCAATGGATTCATGAAACAACTAAAGGTGAAATCATCCTACCAATAAATGTAGCCGGAATTATTCAAGAAATAAATTTCCATGTGATCGAGGGCGATATGAGATACAACGCACTACTCGGAAGACCCTGAATTTACAATATGAGGGCGGTCCCCTCAATCCTTTACCAAATGTTGAAGTTCCAAATACCGGATGGAGTAAAAATGGTGTATGGGGAACAATATGCTGCCAAAGAGATGTTCGCGGTTGACGAAGTAATACTGGTATCGATGCTTTCGTCAACAAAGGGATCGGAGTCTAAAGGAAAACATGAAGCTAAATAACAACCATAGCCACCAACCTCGGCTTAGTCGTAGAAGCAGGGAACAGACGAGGACGTTAACTACTAGACCCCTCGATCCTTCATAATCCCCGAGGATTCTGACGCCACCAAATCGACAGTCGAAGAGCTGGAGCAAGCCATACTAATCGAGCATCTACCCGATCGAAAGGTATACTTGGGTACGGGGTTAACCCCCGAGCTCAGGGAAAAACTCATTAAATTTCTTATCAATAATATGGACTATTTTGCTTGGTTCCACCTAGATATGACAGGGATCCCACCGGAGATCACTATAAATTGACTGAGCTTGGATCCGAAGTTTCGCCCGGTAAAACAAAAGGGAAGGCCCCAGTCCGAGGTAAAACATGAATTCATCAAGGACGAGGTAGCCAAACTTCTCAAAATAGGATCCATTCGGGAAGTAAAATATCCCGAATGGTTAGCAAACATGGTCGTAGTCCATAAAAAGGGAAATAAACTTAGAATGTGCGTAGACTTCAAAGATTTAAATAAAGCATGCCCTAAAGACTCTTTTCCTCTGCCGAATATCAATCGCATGATCGATGCAATAGCCGGCTACGAGATCCTTAGTTTTCTTGATGCCTACTCCGGGTACAGTCAAATATAAATGAAGACGGAGGATCAGGAAAAGACATCGTTCATCACTAAGTACGACACTTATTGTTATAACGTAATGCCATTTGGACTAAAAAATGCTGGTGCCACTTATCAATGCTTAGTAAATCGAATGTTCAAAGAACAAATAGGTAAATCAATAGAGGTTTATATTGATGATATGCTAGTTAAGTCCCTGCGAGGAGAGGACTATTTGATACATTTGCAGGAAACCTTCGATATACTAAGGAAATACTACATGAAACGCAACCCGGAGAAATGTGCATTCAGGGTCAGCTCGGGAAAGTTACTCGGCTATATGGTATCAAATCTAGGAATCGAAATAAACCCGGATAATATCAAGGCAATCAAAGACATCACAGTCGTGGACAATGTTAAGGCCGTACAAAGATTAACAGGGCGCATAGCCGCCCTAGGCCTTACAGGTTCATCTCACTGCTAAAAAAGAGGAACAATTTTGCGTGGACCCCGGAATGCCAACAAACATTGGAAGGATTAAAGCGGTACCTATCGAGCCCGCCACTGCTTCATACTCCGAAAGAGGACGAGCAACTCTACTTGTACTTAGCAGTCTCGGAGATCGCAATAAATGGGTCCCAGTTCGAGATGAGCAAGGTACGCAATTTCCTGTTTACTATGTTAGTCGAACTTTAGGTGAGGCCGAGACCCGGTACCCACACTTAGAAAAATTAGCGCTTGCCCTAATAAGCGCCTCTAGGAAATTAAAACCATATTTTCAGTGTCACCTGATCTGTGTGGTGACTACTTATACCCTTCGCAATATTTTGTATAAGCCTGAATTTTCGGGCCGATTGGCCAAATGGGTCGTCGAGATCAGTGGGTATGATATCGAGTATCAACCCCGAACGACCATCAAGTCTCAAATCTTAGCGGATTTCGTGGCCAACTTGACGCCAGCCCTCGTACCCGAGATCGAAAAGTAACTATTATTAAAGTTGGGTACATCATCGGGGGTGTGGACCCTCTTCACAGACGATGCTTCAAACGTGAAGAGGTCCGGGCTAGGCATCGTTTTGAAGCCTCCCAAGGGTAATACAATTAGACAAGTTATCAAAACTTCCAAGTTAACTAACAATGACGCCGAGTGTGAGGCCATGATTATAGGTCTCTAGCTAGCTAAAGGCTTGGGAGAAGAGGTCATCGAGGCCAAATGTGACTCCCTGCTTGTGGTAAACCAAGTCAACAGAACCTAGAGCTTCACGAAGATCGAATACAGAGGTACTTGGACAAACTACAGGTGACTCTACATATGTTTAAAGAATGGATCCAAAAATGTGCCTCGAGAACAAAACAGCGAGGCCGATGCCCTTGCAAATTTTGGGTCATCAGTTGAAGACAACAAGAATAGCTCGGGGACTGTCGTACAATTTTCAAGGTCAGTAATTGAAGAAGGCCACGCCGAAATCAACTCCACAAGTTTAACTTGGGATTGGAGGAACAAATATATCGAGTACCTAAAGTACGGGAAGATTCCATCGGATCCTAAGGAATCGAGGACTCTACGTACGAAAGCCGCACGATTCACATTTGGCCGAAGATGGAACACTATATAGAAGGATGTTCGATGGACCATTGGCAATATGTTTGGGACCAGGAGATATCGACTACGTCCTACGAGAAATCCACGAGGACACATACGAAAATCATTCCGGTGACGAATCATTGGTTCACAAAGTCATCAGAGCAGGATACTATTAGGCTGATATAGAAAAGGATACAAAAGAGTTTGATCGAAAGTGCGACAAATGTCAAAGGTATGTGCCGATGATTCACCAACCCGGAGAGTAACTCCACTCAGTCTTATCGCCATGGCCATTCATGAAATTGGGAATGGATATCGTCGGCCCTATACCATTGACCCCAGGTAAAGCTAAATTTATTTTGTTTATGACTGACTATTTCTCTAAGTGGGTTGAAACACAGGCTTTCGAGAAAATTAGAGAGAAATAAGTCATAGACTTCATTTGGGACCACATTATATGCCGATTCGGGATGCTTGCCGAGATCGTATGCGACAACGGAAAGCAATTCATCGGCATCAAGGTGACAAAGTTTCTCGAAGATCAGAAAAAAGGATCCTGTCAATGCCATATCATCCTAGTGGGAACGGACAGGCCTAAACAAGACCATCATTCAAAATCTAAAGAAAAGATTGAACGAAGCTAAGGGTAAATGGAGAGAAATATTGCCCGAAGTCCTTTAGGCATATCGAACAACGTCAAAATCCAGTACGGGGGCAACACTGTTCTCTTTAGTATATGGCGCTGAAGCTCTGATCTCGGTTGAAGTCAGGGAACCTAGCGTCAGGTCTCGATACGCAACGGAAGAGTCAAATCATGAGGCTATGAATACAAGCTTCAAATTGCTAGATGAAAAACGGGAAGCCGCCCTCGTTCGAATGGCCGCACAGAAACAACGAATCGAAAGGTACTACAATCGAAGAGCCAATCTTCGACACTTTAAAATCGGGGACTTGGTTCTGAGGAAGGTCACCCTCAATACTCGAGACCCAAACGAAAGAAAACTTGGCTCGAACTGGGAGGGACCGTATCAAGTCCTCGATATCATCGGTAAGGGATCCTACAAACTTGGCACGATGAACGACAAATAATTACCAAACAATTAGAACATATATATCACTCCTCAAACGATATTACTGCTAAGGTACGACCTTCTTCATTTTCGTTTATATTTTATACTAACCATTTGCTGGTGTTTAATCGAAGGCACCAAAGGATTCTTCAAACACAAAGTCCCTAGGTCTGAAAGCACGCGTTGCACTCTTTTTCCCTTAGACCGGTTTTGTCCCAAATGGGTTTTTCCGGTAAGGTTTTTAACGAGGCAACCACTGTTCGTGCTAACTTAGAGCAATTCAATAGTATCCGAGGCTCCTTTATAATCAACCTCGAATACTAGGGGCATCACCCTTGGATAGTTAAAAGGAAAATACTTTATGTCGACATGGTCTCGATAGGTAAAGGACCAAACGGTCAAATGAATCTTGTCTATGTAGATTACTCGAGCCCTAATGGCGAAATATGTACGCATGTATAATCTATTGAAAGAAGTATTTTTCCTTACCAGATGTTCCATGCTTTAGAGAAATTTAGACTTTACAATTTCATACTTATGATCTATTGTGGAAACTGGCTTAAAGGCCGATCACAACTGAAGTTAAAGCAATTTACCCTAAATTCGGGGACTGTCATCCAAAAAATCGACATGATCGAATTACTAAACCTCGAATCGTAAGACCTTAAAAGGGCAATCCTCGATTTTATAGGCCACGGCCACCCCACTCGGGGACTGACACTTCAAACGAGTTCGAAGTATAGCAGGGAAATAAGCCTAAGGGGAATATCCCAAACTATAGGCTACGACCAAATTAACACGGTTCGGAGATGTCCAAATTCCGTTATAAAATAGGCCTTCAAATATTCTCATAAACCGGTTAAAAAAGGTAACCCTCGGCTGAATTACTAAGGGTCTCGATAATATCGACCCTAAAAAAATCCTAAGGGGTAGCGAATTGTTCGAACTCCTGGACAATTTTATGCTAAGGCATAACAAAACAAAGGACTTCAGCATCGACGCATTAGGTATTGTGTCAGCCAATGGGAGAATCAAATATACTATATGGCCCAAACCCCTACAAACCGATCCATCCCAAAGAAACCCCAATCAAATATGCAAATACCATGGTACACATGGTCATAGAACCGAAGACTACAGACAACTAAAAGAGGAGGTGGCCTGTCTATTCAATGAAGGTCACCTTCGTGAATATTTGAGCGACTGAGCTCAAAACCATTTCAGAGACAGGGATGCCAACAGGAAAAACGAGCAGGAAGAACCACAACACGTGATTCACATGATCGTTGGTGGGGTCAATATTCCACAAGGGTCCGTGTTCAAACGCACTAAAGTATCAATCACCAGGGAAAAACGAACTCGAGACTATGTGCCAGACGGCACTTTATCATTCAATGATGAAGAAGCAGAAGGAATCTCACAACTCCACAATGATGCTTTGGTAATCTCTATCCTTATGAATAAAATTCACATTAAACGTGTTTTAATTGATCCAGGAAGCTCGGCTAATATTATTCGATCGAGGGTCTTGGAGCAGCTCGGCCTACAAGATCAGATCATACCCACAGCTCGGATTCTCAATGGCTTCAACATGGTGAGTGAAACAACTAAAGGTGAAATCATCCTACCAATAAATGTAGCAGGAACTATTCACGAAAAAAAGTTTCATGTGATCGAGGGTGATATGAGATACAACGCACTGCTCGGAAGACCCTGGATTCACAACATAAGGGTGGTCCCCTCAACCCTTCACCCAATGTTGAAGTTCCCAACATCGGATGGAGTAAAAATGGTGTATGGGGAACAACATGTTGCCAAAGCGATGTTCGCGATCAATGAAGTAGTACCGGTATCGGCACTTTCCTTAACAAAGTTATCGGAGTCCAAAGGAAAACAGGAAGCTAAATAGCAACCACAGCCACCAGCCTCGATTGAGTTGGAGAAGCAGGGAACGGACGAGGACGAAGACTACTGGACCCCCCGATCCTTCATAATCCCCGAGGATTCCGACGCCACTAAATCGATAGTTGAAGAGCTGGAGCAAGTCATACTGATCGAGCATCTACCCGATCAAAAGGTATACCTGGGTACGGGGTTAACCCCCGAGCTCAGGGAAAAACTCATTAAATATCTTATCAATAATATGGATTGTTTTTCTTGGTCCCATAGATATGACAGGGATCCCGCCGGAGATCACTACATATTGACTGAGCTTGGATCCGAAGTTCTGCCCGGTAAAACAAAAGAGAAGGCCCCAGTCCGAGGTAAAACATGCATTCATCAAGGACGAGGTAGCCAAGCTTCTCAAAATACGATCCATGCAGGAAGTAAAATATCTCGAATAGTTAGCAAATGTGGTCGTAGTCCCTAAAAAGGGAAATAAACTTAGAATATACATAGACTATAAAGATTTAAAGAAAGCATGTCCTAAAGACTCTTTTCCTCTGTCGAATATCGATCGCATGATCGATGCAACAGCCGGCCACGAGATCCCTAGTTTTCTCGATGCCTACTCCAGGTACAATCAAATACAAATGAACTCAGAGGATCAGGAAAAGCCATTTTTCATCACTAAGTACGACACCTATTGTTATAACGTAATGCCATTTGGACTAAAAAATGCTGGTGCCACTTATCAACGCTTAGTAAATCAAATATTCGAAAAACAAATAGGTAAATAAATTGAGGTTTATATTGACGATATACTAGTTAAGTACCTATGAGCAGAGGACCATTTGACATATTTGCAGGAAACCTTCGATATACTAAGGAAATACTACATGAAACTCAACCCGGAGAAATGTGCATTCAGGGTCAGCTCGGGCAAGTTCCTCGACTTTATGGTATCAAATCGAGGAATCAAAATCAACCCTGATAAGATCAAGGTGATCAAATACATCACAGTCGTGGACAATGTTAAGGCCGTACTAAGATTAACAGGGCGCATAGCCGCCCTATGCTGATTCATATCGAGGTCTTCAGATAGAAGTCACAGGTTCTTCTCACTGCTCAAAAAGAGGAACAATTTTGCATGGACCCCGGAATGCCAATAAGCATTGGAGGGATTAAAGCGGTACCTCTCGAGCCCACCACTGCTTCATACTCCGAAAGCGGACGAGATCCTCTACTTGTACTTAGCAGTCTCGGAGATCGCGATAAGTGGGGTCCTAGTTCGAGATGCGCAAGGTACGCAATTTCCTGTTTACTATGTTAGTCGAACTTTAGGTGAGGCCGAGATTCGATACCCACACTTAGAAAAATTAGCGTTTGCCCTAATAAGCGCCTCTAGGAAATTAAAATCATATTTTCAGTGCCACCCGATCTGTGTGGTGACTACTTATCCCCTTCGCAATATTTTGTATAAGACCGAATTTTTGGGTCGATTGGCCAAATGGGTCGTCGAGATCAGTGAGTACGATATCGAGTATCAACCCCGAACGGCCATTAAGTCTCAAATCTTAGCGGACTTCGTGGATGACTTTACGCTATCCCTCGTACCCGAAGTCTAAAAGGAACTATTATTAAAGTCAGGTACATCATTGGGAGTGTGGACCCTCTTCACAGACGGCGCTTCGAACGTGAAGGGGTCCGGGCTAGGCATCGTTTTGAAGCCGCCCACGGGTAATACAATTAGACAAGCTATCAAAACTTCCAAGTTAACTAACAATGACGTCGAGTGTGAGGCCATGATTATAGGTCTCTAGCTAGCTAAAGGTTTGGGAGCAGAGGTTATTGAGGCCAAATGTGACTCCCTACTTGTGGTAAACCAAGTCAACAGAACCTACGAGGTTCGTGAAGATCGAATGCAGAGGTACTTGGACAAACTACAGGTGACTCTACATCGGTTTAAAGAATGGATCCTAAAGCATGTGCCTCGAGAACAAAACAGCAAGGCCGATGCCCTTGCAAATTGGGGGTCATCAGTTGAAGACAACGAGATTAGCTCGGGGACTGTCGTATAATTTTCAAGGTCAGTAATCGAAGAAGGCCACGCCGAAATCAACTCCACAAGTTTAACTTGGGATTAGAGGAACAAATATATCGAGTACCTAAAGGACGGGAACCTTCCACCAGATCCTAAGGAATTGAGGACTCTACGTACGAAGGTCGCACGATTCACATTGGCCGAAGATGGAACACTATATAGAAGGATGTTCGATGGACCATTGGCAATATGTTTGGGACTAGGAGATACCGACTACGTCCTACGAGAAATCCACGAGGGCACATGCGGAAATCATTCCGGTGACGAATCATTGGTTCACAAAGTCATCAGAGCAGGATACTATTGGGCTGATATAGAAAAGGATACAAAAGCATTTGTTCGAAAGTGAGACAAATGTCAAAGGTATGCGCCGATGATTCACCAACCCAGAGAGCAAGTCCACTCAGTCTTATCCCCATGGCCATTCATGAAATAGGAAATGGATATCGTCAGCCCTCTACCATTAGCCCTAGGTAAAGCTAAATTTATTTTATTTATGACTGGATATTTCTCTAAGTGGGTTGAAGCACAGGTTTTCGAGAAAATTAGAGAGAAAGAAGTCATAGAATTCATCTAGGACCACATTATATGCTGATTCAGGATGCCTGCCGAGATCGTATGCGACAACGGAAAGCAATTCGTTGGCAGCAAGGTGACAAAGTTTCTCGGAGATCACAAAATAAAAAGGATCTTGTCGACGCCATATCATCCTAGTGGGAACGGACAGGCCGAATCGACAAACAAGACCATCATTCAAAATCTAAAGAAAAGATTGAATGATGCTAAGGGAAAATGGAGAGAAGTATTACCCGAAGTCCTTTAGGCATATCGAACAACGTCAAAACCTAGTACCGGGGCAACACTGTTCTCTTTAGTATATGGCGTCGAAGCTCTGATCCCGTTTGAAGTCGGGGAACCTAGCGTCATGTCTCGATACGCAATGAAATATTCCAATCACGAGGCTATGAATATAAGCCTCGAATTGCTAGATGAAAAATGGGAAGCCGCCCTCGTTCGAATGGCCGCACAGAAACATCAAATCAAAAGGTACTACAATCGAACAGCCAATCTTCGACACTTTAAAATCGGGGACTTGGTTCTGAGGAAGGTCACCCTCAATACTCGAGATCCAAACGAAGGAAAACATGGCCCGAACTGGGAGGGACCGTTTCAGGTCCTCGATATCATCGGTAAGGGATCCTACAAACTTGGCACGATGAACGGCGAACAATTACCAAACAATTGGAACATATCACTCCTCAAACGATATTACTGCTAAGGTACGACCTTCTCTATTTTCATTTATATTTTATACTAACCATTTGCTGGTGTTTAATTTAAGGCACCAAAGGATTCTTCAAACACAAAGTCCCTAGGTCTGAAAGCACGCGTTGCACTCTTTTTTCCTTAGACCAATTTTATCCCAAATGGATTTTTCCGGCAAGGTTTTTAACGAGGCAACCACTGTTCGTGCTAACTTAAAGCAATTCAACAGTATCCGAGGCTCCTTTATAATCAACCTCGAATACTAGAGGCATCACCCTCGGAGAGTTATAAGGAAAATAATTCGTGTCGACAGGGTCTCGATAGGTAAAGGACCATACGGTCAAATGAACCGTGTCCATGTAGATTACTCGAGCCCTAATGGCGAAACATGTACGCATATATAATCTATTGAAATAAGTATTTTTCCTTACTAGATGTTCCACGCTTTAGAGAAATTTATACTTTACAATTTCATACATATGATCTATTATGGAAACTCGCTTAAGGGCCGATCACAACTGAAGTTCAATCAATTTACCCTATATTTGGGGACTGCCATCCAAAAAATTGACATGATTGAATTACTAAACCTCGAAATCGTAAGACCTTAAAAAGGCAATCCTCGATTTTATAGGCCACGGTCACGACCACCCCACTCGGGGACTAACACTTCAAATGAGTTCGAAGTATAGCAGGGAAACAAGCCTAAGGGGCAAATCCCAAACTATAGGCTACAACCAAACTAACACGGTACAGAGACGTCCGAATTCCGTTATAAAATAGGCCTTCAAATATTCTCATAAATCGGTTAAAAAAGGCAATACTCGGTTGAATTACTAAGGGTCTCGATAATATCAACCCTCCAAAAACCCTAAGGGGTAGCGAATTGTTCGAACTCCCGAAAAATTTTGTGCCAAGGAATAACAAAGCAAAGGACTTCGATAACACCAATCCTCGAAAAACCTAATGGGTACAAATTTATCTCGTACTAAGGCATGTCAAATTTTTATGATTAATTTTTCAAGTGGAAAAAAGGGGAAAAGCCATTCTTTTGAGGCCATATCGACCTAATTCAAGATCCTAAGGGCCATTTTATTTTTTGAGTTCGAGAAATCGTCCTTACTCAACTAAAACCTAAGGATCAATTCTACTTTAAGTTCGAGTAATTATTCACTCGATTTTAAAGACTACACTAGTCCAACTTCGATCTAGTTGCGTAAAGTCCCAAACTTGTGAGCAAAATCTCCATAAGGAATGAATGAAATAGAATTTTCATGAGGCAGGAAATAGAATAAAGACAAGTCAAAGAGAAAAATGATCTTTGATCTATACGAAAATATTTACAAGGACCGATCAGGGTCCCGCACAAAAAATCAAAAAAAAAAGCCTAAGATTCCTAATTTTCCTATGGAGCAGCTTCTTCTCCATCGAGGTCCTCCCCATTCTCGGACCCGCTCTTGATACCATCATTATCGGAAGAGGCTAATGCTCTAGCATCAGCTTCATGCTTTTTAGCCTTTATTATCTCGTTGTTAAGATCGAAACCTCGAGCATGGATCTCCTCGAGGGTTTCCCTTTAAGATTGGCATTTGGCGAGTTCAACAATCCAATGTGCTTGAGTTTGAGCGGTCTCGGATGCCTCCCTCGCTTGGACTTGAGCGGCTTCAGTATCGGCCAGGTAGACGGCCACGATCGCCTCTGCCTTTACCCTTTCGGCTTCAGATTTGGTCATCGCAAGTTTGGAAGCCAATCGAGCCTCGAGCTCCTCTATTTTCTTTACCTGAGCTGAGCTCTTCTCCTTTATGCATTGAAGTTGACTTTCGACCGATGACAATTGGGCTCGAGCAGCCTCTTTTTCAGCAGCAAAGCGGTCTACACTTTCTTTCCACCCAAAGTCTCTGCCTTCATCATGTTGACCTTCTTGCGGAATTGCTCGATCCTCTCAACCTTTTGCTGCAGCTGTGAGATTGAAATGTTAGCCACCGTTCCCGAATTGAGCCCATGAGCTTTTAAGATTTTCATTACCTGCTCAATCAGGTCGGTCTGATCTTGGTGAGCCTTGTTCAACTCGGCTCATAGGTCCTTGATCTATTTTTCTTTTTGCCCACTTAGAAGTTCAAGGGCATTTCTCTCCTCCGTGAGCCCTCGGAGTTCGGCCTCACATCGGCTCAGCTCTGATCTGGATTTTGAAAACACCTCCTGATGGAGCGCCAAAGCCTATACGGAAAAAAGAAAGGAAGTTAGACAGGAAGAGAAGAAATAAAATAAGTATGATATCGACAAAGGGAGTTGAGACTCACCCGATTCAAGGCTTGTTGAGCTTCATCGAAGAGATTAGATGCTTTATTTAGGTCGGTAGCATCCTCGACCCCGATAAAGTAACCACGGAAGGGGTCCTTCCCTCCATGGGCCTCATCTACTTCGGGAGTCCTCATATCTTGGGCCTCCCGATTTTCCTCCTCGAAAAATGCAGGGAGAATCGGCGAGCCTCCAATATCTATTGCCCCAAGTGAGCCACTTGGGGCATTCTCCTCGATGCGAAGGATCTCAGAGCTGACCCCTTCAGACATACCCTCCTTTTTCAAACCTCGGAGGGAGGCATCTTCGATCTTCGACGACTCGGGGACTTTGCCCGAGTCCTTTTCCAATACCCCCTCGGCTCGAGGCAGAATCTCCTCAACCACCACCGACTCAGCTTCCTTTAGGGCCTCGATGGTTTTCTTCACTCGGTCCACCAATTCCGAGCCATCATCTTCATCTTCTTTTTCTTCCTCCCTTAGTCGTTGAATCACATCCGCAGGCAGGGCAACAATGTCTTTCTTTGGCTTATGAAGCAGATTCTTCTTAGGCTTTGGATCCTAGGAGGTTGAGGTCATTTTCCTCTTCTTATCCTTCATCGGCTTCAGAACCGGAGTTGAAGTCTCCTCCTCGTCAGACGGGGGCCTCATGACCGCATCCTTGCTCAGGCATGTACACAATAAAATTGAATAAGTAGAAGAAGGGCATCTTAATCAAATCATCAAATACACAAAAAATAGGCTTACCATGAGTCTTGGGCTCCCATCGGCCCTTTGCTAAATCACGCCATGAGCGCTCGGCGTATGTAGAGGTTGAGGCCAGGTTCTAAACCTAGTTCTCGAGGTTGGAAATCGCACGGGGCATCCAAGCGACCGCTACATCATGGAAAAAGACATAAATGAGAAAATACAAAGGAACAAATAATACATGGAAGCTAACAATGAGACGGTACTTACGATTCATGTTCCATTTCTCAGGAAATGGCATCTTCTCGCCTGGGATTAGGTCGGAAGTCCTCGCTCGAACGATCTGGCCCATCCAGCCTCGATCCTTATCCTCGTCTATGATCGAGAATAGTACTTTGGTAGCCCGACGTTGGAGTTTTATTAACCCGCCTCGATAAAAGCATGGGCTATACAATCTGATAAGGTGATCGAGGGTGAAAGGGAGCCCCTCGACTTTGCTCATGAATAATCGGAGCAGAATAAAAATTTGCCAAAAGGAAGGATGGATTTGGCCTAGGGTTATTTGATATTGAGGGCAAAAATCAACGATGACGGGGTCGAGGGAGCCGAGTGTGAAAGGGTAAGTGTAAACACTTAGAAACCCTTCCACATGGGTGGTGATGTTTACTTCAGGGGTCGGGATCACCACCTCTTTGTTCTCCCAGTTGCAGTCTTTCTTTACCTGCTTAAGGTATCCCTCAGTTACCGAGCATATATACCTCGACATTGGCTCGCATTGACCAGGAATCGACGAGGCTTTATCGGTCTTGAAATCGGAGTTTAGCGCGCACCCCCTAGGAATGCATTCCTCAAGACGGGGTTCCACCAGTGTTTTCCCGCCAGCCGGTTGAGAAGATGAAGCAGCTTCTTTTTGTCGTACCGTTTTGGACATTTTTGCCATTATTTGTGTAAGTTTGAAGAAGAGGAAGATAATAAAACCTGGCGTTTGAGAAAGAATTAACAGCAAAACCTAAATATTTGTAAAAGGGAAGAACTTAGGAAATGTAAAAGCTTTGGAGATTAGAAGGAAGTAAAGTTTGAATCAATGAGGAAGTGGTCTATTTATTGGATTCACGGCGACGGTTCAAAGGCACTAGTGGCCGACCACCAACTGACACTCATTAATAACTTGGAGAACTGTACGGATGGGACGTTTCGGTCACTTCCATCGCTTACATCTCGAGGATGACGTCATGATAGGTCGAGGTAGAAAATCGAAGGCTCAATTCGTTTCTTATCATTTCACTCCAAAAAATGAGGAGACTATCATTATACGATTAAAATCGGGACCACCCGATTTTACTATTTGACCGAGACTGGGAGGTCGCATCGAAGGATGGCCTCGTAACGGAACAAAATAAACCACGAGGATAAGGTACCGAGTTCAGAATCGAGGTACCTGTCGAGATTGAGGCTAATAGTGATCGAAGACAAATGTGACGGCCGAGCAAGATCGAAGATAACACAATAACAGAAAGGCGAGATATCCGTGACTGGTCGAGGATCATGGCGTAAATCTCGGAACGGATCAAATCAGAAACGGTTAATTAGCTAACCATGGGATTTTCTTCTGTAATTAAAATTATACCATAAGTGAAATTCCTCTACTATTTGGGGGAGGGGGGGTTCTAATCATCTGTAGGACACATTGTTCATAGATATCAAAGTAATATAATTCTCTTTCTTGTTTATACTATTGTTCATCAGCTTGTTATATTTTAATTGTTCTTGTATCAACCAATGCGAGGGTATCCAAACTCGAGGGCTGAGTTCTATTCTAACACTGATTTACTTTACTTTATAGTTAACTTTTGTTATTAATCTTCATATTTATCAATTGGTATTAAGTAAAATCATGTATCCTTAGAACCACATTATAAGTTTAATTGTTATCCAATTTTAAGGGTAAGTTGTTCATTTCTGTTATTAATTTTCATATTTATCAATTGATATTAAGTGAAATCATGTATCCTTAGAACCACTTTATAAGTTTAATTGCTATCCCACTACTAGAAATTCGCTAAAAATCGACCAAAAACACCGACCAAAGTTGGTCGGTTATGGCCAATTAACGACCAAAATGCGACCATTAGGGTGTGGACGGTGTTTTGATGGTCGGAATGGCTTACCGACCAAAGTTGGTCGAAAATTACCGACCAACGTTGGTCGGTAGCTTAAAACGACCATCTGACAAGTTTAAATACTTACCGACCAACTTTGGTCGGAAATATATTTTATTAATTTAATTTTACCAACCAAAGTTAGTCGGTTTAACTAAATTATGTTTTTTAGTAATTATTAAAATTAAACAAAACTGACCAACTTTGGTCGGTAATTGAAAAAATATTTTTTTAAAAAAATAATTAAAATTAAACATTACCGACCAACTATGGTCGGTAACCTCAACAGTGTAGGCAAAATACCGATCAAAGTTGGTCGGTAACGTTGAATTTTGGGAATTCAATGTTCATTAACCGACCAACTTTGGTCGGTTTTCTGGGTTTAATTTTGGCATAAAATGCCTGTTTTGGCAGCTACACCACCTGCCAGCATACCAATACACCTAATAACAACAACAACAACAACAACAACAATAACAACAACAACAACACAAAAATAACAGCAACACAACAACAACCAAAACATTCAATAAATACTTTAAAACTAACAAATTAAAGTTCAATTGGACATAAAAATCCAAAACCAAGTTAAAACTAATTAAAACTAGTTCAAAACTAGTTCTATTTGTCTAGTTCAAAGTATATAAAAGTCAAGGGGTGTTTTCTACAACATCATCATCACCGTCTGCTGAACTTTCATTTACAAGACGATATAGAGATCGGTCTTGTGGAGGACAGGAAGAACGATCACGGGGAGGACGGGAGGAACGATCACGAGCAGGACGGGAGGAACGATCACGTGGAGGTCGACCCTGTGGAGATGACTCACGAGATCGGGGCAACGGAAAAGCTCCACTAGATATGAGAGTTCTGATCTGAGCTTGCATGCCAAGGAATTGAGCATATCTAAACCTTTCTCTTTCTTTGGCCACTTCTAGCTCGGATGTGAGCTTTGTCACTGTCTCCCGCATAGCATAGAGGCTCTCCCTATTAAGTTACTCACCTTTTGAGGAAGTCCCTATTCCTCGCATTCCATACTTATAGCGATGAAAGTTTTTAGTAGGAATCCCGTATACCGTCCCCCCATTTTGGACCGCCAACAGACTCCAACCATATTCTTTCAGCATCCTCGTCCGAAGGTTGGGTTGGCTCACCCGATTCACCAGTTGGATGACTATGGATGAATTCCTGCACGTTACTTTGGTAGCGACCCTGTATTATTTTAAATTAAATCAGTATTTCAAAATTTTTATAAAAGTAAATTATAATACTTAAAGAAAATTGAAAGCTTACATATGCAGTCGAGGCCCGGTCCTCAACCCACCTTTTTCTTCTTCACAATATGCGTCTCCTTGAATAGCTCATCATGATTCATTGGACGCCCATACTTCTTTTTCTGAAAACAAATTAATTTAGTTAATAAACAAAATAGATATACTTAGAAAAGTAAAATAATTTAAGCAATTACGTACCAATCTTCTTTTTATTGTCCCTAGGCTGATCGCACCTCCAATGTGCAAGCAGCCTCCCTTCTCGGATGCGCGAGCTTTCTTTCCTTTTTCTCTCCTCTCTAAGAACTCCGCGCTAAGCTATTGCCTTTGCAAATCATTCCAAAAATTCTCAAGTAACCAGCCAGGCCTCTTGTTCTTCTTTCTAGCATCCGAGAAAGCATCCGCTAATCTCTTGCGAGCTTTATGATAAAAGTTTGCAGCCACTTCCGCGCTATAGCGGTCTTCCCATACACACTTGCTCTGTATTTCAAAAGTTAAATATTAGATGGAAACATAATAAATATAAATTATTAAACTGTTTAAAAGAACATTTATACCTTAAATTGATTGAAAATTTGCTCCTTCAGTGAGAATGGGCAATCAGTCCAAGTCGCATAAGGGCCATCATAAAGCTTTCTGATGGCATTGGTGATTATCTTCGTAGTCTTATTACCCGGCCTGAACCTGCAATTTAACAATAAAAACACATTAATATCTTAGTAAAAATGTTATAAATCAATTGACGCAAAAATAATGAATAACACTTACCCATCACCCTCAGGGACTATGATGATCCTGCCATATCGATCATAATGCACTACCTCATCATCACCATCTGAAGCATGTGTATCAGAGGCATGTGAAGACGGTGTAGGTGGGTCAGAGCTATTGCCTCGCATGCAAAGGCCTACAATAGATGGAGTCAATGATGAAGATGGTTGCGATCCATGTGGCTGCGACATAGCTGGATGCGACCCAAGTGGCTGTGATACTGATTGCTGTGACCCGAGTGGCTATGACATGGATGGATGCGATCCATGTGGCTTTGATATGTAGGGATATGATCCACGTGGATGTGATGTAGATGGTTGCGATGCAGATGGCTTTGAGACAGCCGGACTGTATGTCGGACGTATAGTCCTATGGCCCTGTGATGGAAGACCTGGTGTCTGAATGAAGGTGTACGACTCGTGATGCTGTGGCAGCTAAGTATAGCCGTGTGGTGGAGGATAAGACATATGTATCTCTGAAAAGGGTGGACAAGAGGGACTATTATTTTCTACCCTTCTTTTTCCCTTCCTACCCTTTTCTCGACCCCGAGAACTGGTAGGGTCATTGTTACCTTGACCCTTGCCTGCCATATGCATAATAGAATACACATTTAAATTGAAACATATAAGAAACTAGCTATAAAACAAGAGTGCTTTAAAAACCAACTTTTTAATCCTCATCGACGTATTGTTCCTCGTCAGAGAATTCTTCGTCCTCACTTGTTTGAGCTTCATCAGTTGATTCTTTGTCCTCATTTTCTATAATTGTTACTTCATTTATATCAACTTCTTCCAATATACGTTCAGGATATTCCAAATCATTTTCTAACTGATCGTCCACTATTTGGTGAACACTGGAGATATCGTTTTGATATGCTACATCTAACACATTCTCGACTTCCACCTTACCTACAGGCTTAGTTTTTATTACAACCCACCAATCGGACTAATTCCGCCGCAATGGATAAGGAGCATAATACACTTGCCTAACGTTATATGCAATTATGAAAGGATCATAGCGATCATACTCCCTCGTATAATTAACCTCAATTATGTTATATTGGTGGTTTACTCTTGTACCTTTTGTTGGATTTGGGTCAAACCACTTGCATCTAAAGAGTATCAATTTCTTATATGGCCAACCTGTATATTCTAGTTGTAATATTTCTTTGACCACACCATAATAACCAATATCTCCAACTTGTTTTCCATTACCACCTTGAACCCACACACCGCTGTTGTTGCTATTTTTATTTTTAGAGCAATCCTCTGTATGAAACTTATAACCATTCACTACGTACTTAGACATTGGTGTGACCTGAAGCCCAGGTCCCCAAGATATATCTTTCAAAAATTGATTTACACCATTATTTGAATTATTTACCTACATAGTGTTAAAAAAATTCATAAGTTAGCACAACTTATGAATTAATTTTTATACATTCACTACGTATATATATACTTCCAAACAGTTTGAACCACGTATCAAATCTCGTATATACAACATCATGGCCAAATTGACCCACGAAGTGACTGTGACACATCAAATATTTTTAGTAGTTGCATCAGTATGTAGTCACAGTAAATTTTATATTTTGATAACTAATAAATCAATACTTACTTAAGAAATGGTAGAACTTCAGGATAATTTAGCAACACATGAAGTGTAGCTGACTTGTACTCCATATCACTCAAACTTCTCTTTCTAACATCCTTAGAACATCGGCCTGGTTGATTAAATATGGACATTGATGGATATAATGGATCATTCACACATTCGACCGTGTGCCTATTGGGCCTATTCCTAGAACATGGCACGTTACTCTCAAAATAATAAGAACAAAAATATACAGTTTCCTTTGCAAGATAGGCTTCACATATAGATCCTCCAATCTTATTCCTCTGCTTAACAAATTATTTGCATTTGCCAATTGTCCTACATAATGTCATGTTAGCCAAGAATATTCAAATAAAATAGAATATTACATCAAACTTATAATATTACCTCTCAAAGGGATACATCCATCTACATTAAACAGGCCCTCCAAGTCGTGCCTCGTGTACAAGGTGTATTGGAAGGTGTTCCATCACATCAAAAAAATCACATGGAAATATTTTTTCCATCTTACTAGAAATTACACGAATGTTCTGATCCATCCGAAGTAGGTTTTCTTCCCTTAATGTGGTAGAACACAAGTCTTTGAAAAATAAACTAATCTTTGTGATGGGTTTCCAGATTCTTTCAGGAAAACCACAAAATGAAATAGGCACTAAGGTCTCTATGAAAACATGGCAGTCATGACTTTTCAAATGGCTCAACTTCCCTACCTCCATATCTACATTTTTTCCAAGATTTGATGCATAACCCTCTGGCATCTTCAATTTCGCAACCCTATCACAAATTTGTCGTCTTTACTACAAAGTGAATGTGTAACTTACTTTGGGCTTGAACACCTTACCATTGTTTGCTGTCTGCAAGTATAATTCAAGCCACCTGCAATATTCTGGTAAGTCCATTCTAGCCTTCGGGTTATCTTTTGTCTTACCTTTAACATCTATCACTGTGTTGAACAAATTGTCAAAATAATTCTTCTCAATATACATGACATCAAGGTTGTGTCGGAGAAGATTATCCTTCCAATAAGGCAATTCCCAAAATACACTCTGTTTCGTCCAATTATGATTAACATCATATCCGGGGAATCTATAAGGTGGAGCCTCAGTAACTTTACTGAAGTTCTGGACCCTCTCCCAAATTTCCTCACCTGAAAGTATCGGAGGTGGAGAATCATATTCCACTTTATTCTTTTTGAATGCATTTTTCATCCTTCTAAACTCATGATCATCAGGCAAGAATTGACGGTGACAATCAAACCATGATTGCTTTCGGCCATGTTTTAAAGTGAACTCTTTACTATTTTTCATGCAGTAAGGACAAGCTTGCTTCCCATCAGTCATCCACACAGACAACATTCCATACGCAGGAAAATCGTTAATAGTCCACATTAAATTAGCACGCAAATTGAAATTCTGCTTGGTTGATATGTCATATGTTTCAACAGCATCATACCACAATTGTTTTAGCTCATCAATCAAAGGTTGAAAATATACATCAATCAAACTTTTCAGATTACGTGGACCGGGGATAATACAATTTAAGAATATATATGGACTAGTCATACACAACTCAGGTGGTAGATTATAAGGTGTAAGAAAGACAGGCCAACATGAATATGGTGTCACAGATATAGCAAAAGGCGTGAAGCCATCCGCACACAGACCTAACCGAATGTTCCTTGTTTCACTAGCAAAATCTGGATATGTCCTATCAAAGTGCTTCCAAGCTTCTCCATCTGAAGGATGACACATAACACCATATGGTCTTCTATTTTCAAAGTGCCATCTCATATGAGGAGCAGAACTCATCGACGCATATAACCTCTTTAACCTAGGTATAAGAGGTAAATAATGCATCGCCTTGACAGCGACCATATTCCTGCTAGAAAGCCTCTTGAAACGAGGCTTTTCTCAAAATTTACAACTGTCTAAAGTTGCATCATCTTTATAATATAACATGCAACCATCTTCACAATATCAATTCTTATTAACGAAAGTCCTAACTTAGAAACCAATATCTTTGCCTTATAGAAACCACCAGGTAAGTTGATATTAGGGTCAACTAGTTCACTCATAAGGTCAATGAAATAGTCCATGGCTGCTTGAGAAATATTCCAATCAGATTTGATATTTAGTAATCTTACTGCAACAGACAGCTCAGAGTGCGGACTTCCTTCACGTAGTGGACGACTAGCTTCCTCTAACTGTTCACAAAAATGTTGTGCGTCATCATTAGGAGTTTGTTCAAAATCCGCAGCCATATCCTGAATTCTAGAATCAAGATTTGTATTCTCTACCGACCTACTACTTTCACCAACAACCATGTTATGAAATATCCCACAGCTACCATCGATCTCTCCATGATTAGTCCACACAAAGTAATTCTCTATAAACCCCTTCCTATAAAGATGAAGCTTAACTTTCTCTGGTTTTTTAAACTTCATACAATCGCACCTGACACAAGGGCACCTAATTACTCCTTCACTTTGGTATGGTGGAAGTGACATTGCATGTCTAATAAAGTCATCAACCCCTTCTACAAAATCCTCCCGCAATCTCCGCCGATTAGGATAATTCCTATTGTACATCCAAGTACGATGTTCCATCTATACAAATAAAACAAGAACAAATTAATTTATTCTATAATTATAAATTAATTATATCTTTTTTAGTTAATTCAAGATAATTATTTTTTCCTAATTACACCAATTTATATCCTAAAAGTTCAATTCATATCCAAAAGGTCCAATTCATATCCTAAAAGTTCAATTTACAAGAACAAATCCTAAAAACTAAAATTTCAATTCATATCCTACGAGTTTAAATATAAACTAACTAAACTAAAGAAATTCAACCCATACCCTAAAAGTTCGATTCACAAGAACAAATTAATTTATTCTAAAATTATAAATTAATTATATCTTTTTTAGTTAATTCAAGATAATTATTTTTTCCTAATTACACCAATTTATATCCTAAAAGTTCAATTCATATCCAAAAGGTTCAATTCATATCCTAAAAGTTCAATTCACAAGAACAAATCCTAAAAACTAAAATTTCAATTCATCTCCTACGAGTTTAAACATAAACTAACTAAACTAAAGAAATTCAACTCATACTCGAAAGGTTCGATTCACAAGAACAAATTAATTTATTCTACAATTATAAACTAATTATATCTTTTTTAGTTAATTCAAGATAATTATGTTTTCCTAATTACACCAATTTATATACTAAAAGTTCAATTCATATCCAAAAGGTCCAATTCATATCCTAAAAGTTCAATTTACAAGAACAAATCCTAAAAACTAAAATTTCAATTCATATCCTACGAGTTTAAACATAAACTAACTAAACTAAAGAAATTCAACCCATACCCTAAAAGTTCGATTTAGAAGAACAAATTAATTTATTCTATAATTATAAATTAATTATATCTTTTTCAGTTAATTCAAGATAATTATTTTTTCCTAATTACACCAATTTATATCCTAAAAGTTCAATTCATATCCAAAAGGTCCAATTCATATCCTAAAATTTCAATTCATATCCTAAAAGTTCAATTCATATCCAAAAGGTCTAATTCATATCCTAAAAGTTCAATTCATATCCTAATAGTTCAATTCACAAGAATAAATCCTAAAAACTAAAATTTTAATTCATATCCTGCGAGTTTAAACATGAACTAACTAAACTAAGGAAATTCAACCATGTCACGACCCGAATTTCCCACCTTCGGACTGTGATGGCACCTAATATTTTACTTGCTAGGCAAGCCAACGTTAGAATAATATTAACCGTTTTTAAAATAATTTTTAAATTTATTAATAACAAGGAAGCAAATGTGGAAGCAATTTTGAAATAATCCATAATAATAACGGTGTCTAAATACCATCCAAGAATTGGTGTCACAAGTGCACGAGCTTCTAGAATAAATATAAATAAAGGTCTGAATAAAATAAAGCTGTCTGGAAATAAACACACAGCTAAAGTACAATAGACTGGGACTTCAGAACTGCGGACGCCATGCAGTTATACCACAAGTCTCCTCTGATAGCTGAAATCCGAGCAAGTCTATGGTACGCCGCTGGGACCAACTCCAAAATCTGCACAAGAAGTGCAGAGTGTAGTATCAGTACAACCGACCCTATGTACTGGTAAGTACTGAGCCTAACCTCGACGAAGTAGTGACGAGGCTAAGGCGGTTCACTTACATTAACATGTACGCAATATTAGTAACAACAACAATAATAGAAATAAATCAGGTAATTCATTTATAATAATTGAAGGCAACTCAGCAGTTATAACTAATTATCATTTCCATTAATTCTGTTGCAGCGTGCAACCCGCTCTCACAATATATTCACATTCAATTCTGTTGCGGCGTGCAACACACTCCTCCAATATATTCATTTTAATCAAGTCTGTTATATATTTATTTCAATCAAGTATGTATATAGACTTTTTAATAAGTTTGTTGCGGCGTGCAACCCGATCCTCCAATATTAACTTTAAGTTTGTTGCGGTGTGCAACCCGATCCTCCAATATTAACTTTTTATAAGTCTGCTATATATTTATTTCAATCAAGTATATATATAGACTTTTTAATAAGTCTGTTGCGGCGTGCAACCCGATCCTCCAATATTAACTTTTCATAAGTCTGTTGCGGCGTGCAACCCGATCCTCCAATATTCCGTTTCAATCAATTCTTATAGAAAAAATTTCTCCAATAAATGCAATAATTAATATAAAATTATAAGACAACAAGTATACAACAATTATGATTTAATTATGAAACAAACAATGACAATTAACAATTTATTATAAAAATCAGGGAGAAAATAGGCAGTTTAATATTTGATATGCTAAATGTCAAATAACAATTAAAATACATAATTCAAATAGCATGTAACAATTAATGCAGGAATTCAAGAATTTATATTTTGACAAGGAATAAGAGAGAAACAATTATTATGGTAATTAATTTATGATTAAAAACATTTTATGATTTTTCAAGTAAGTAGGCAAACAATTAATTTGACGACGTATAGACACTCGTCACCTCGACTATACGTCGTTTACATGCAATTCACATAACAAACAATTTAAGGATTCTATTCCCTCAAGTCAAGGTTAACCTCGACACTTACCTCGCTTTGCAAATTCCAATTAATTATTCAACCACAACTTTTCCTTTTAAATTTACCTCCGAAAGATTCAAATCTATTCACAAACAATTCAATATATTCAATACTAATCATAGGAATAAATTCCATATAAATTTACAAATTTTCGGATAAAAATCCGAAATTCATTAAAATATTCGGTAGTGAGACCCACGTCTCAAATTCCGGAAAAACTCGCGAAATCCGAACACCCGTTCCGGTATGAGTTCAACCATACCAAATTTGTCCAATTCCGATATCAAATGGACCATCAAATCTTAATTTTTCATTTTTGGAAGATTCTATAAAAATTTGATTTTTCTTCCATAAATTCACGGATTCATGATATAAATGAGTATGAAATCATGAAATATAATCAATATAGGATAAGGAACACTTACCCCACTGTTTTCCCGTAAACATCGCCCAAAATTCGCCTTACCCGAGCTCAAAAATGGGAAAGAATTGAAAATGGGTCGAAACCCCATTTCCAGAACTTAAGTTCTGTTTCTCGGATTTTTACCCTTCGCGAACGCGGTCAGTGCCTCGCGTTCGCGAAGCACAATTATGTGCTGTCAAATTTTACTCTTCGTGAATGCGAGGGCTACCTCACGAACGCGATGCATGCCTGGCTTGGCCTTCGCGAACGCGAAGGCTAATTTTTCCTGGCCAGTCTCTTTCCCTTCACGAATCAGACACCAAATCAAAGGAAGCTTTTAAGAAAACTTTAAAACTTATATTTTTACAATCGGACGTCCGAATCACGTCAATTCAACTTCGATTCTCACCAAATTCGGCAGACAAGTCATAAATGTTATAGTGGACCTATACCGGGCTCCGAAACTAAAATACGGACCCGAGGTCAATAAATTCAACATCAGTAATTTCTTAAAAATCATTAAGCTTTCAAGCTTTTAATTTTTCATCAAAATTCCATAACTCGGGCTAGGGACCTCAGAATTCGATTCTGGGCATACGCCCAAGTCTCAAATCACGATACGGACCTGCCGTAATTTTCAAAACACTAATCTGGTTCTGTTTGCTCAAAATATTGACCAAAGTCAACTTAGTTGAGTTTTAAAACTCTATTTCCCATTTTAATCCATTTTTCACATAAAAACTTTCCGGAAAAATGTATGGACTGCGCACGCAAGTCGAGGAATGATAAATAGTGCTTTTCAGGGTCTTAGAACGTAGAATTACTTATTAAATTTAAAGATGACATTTTGGGTCATCACATTATCCACCTCTAAAACAAACGTTCGTCCTCGAACGGAGTTAGAAGAAGTACCTGAGCTGGAGAAAAGGTGTGGATATTTACTCCGCATGTCCGACTCGGACTCCCAGGTAGATGTCTCTACCGGCTGACCTCTCCATTGCACCCGAACTGAAGTATAACTCTTAGATCTCAACTGTCGGACCTGCCGGGCTAGAATAGCCACTGACTCTTCCTTGTAAGTCAAATCTTTGTCCAATTGGACTGAGCTGAAATCTAACACATGGGACGGATCACCATGATATTTTCGGAGCATAGACAGATGGAACAGCGGATGAACCGCTGATAAACTAGGTGGTAATGCAAGCCTGTAGGCTACTTCACCCAACCTTTCAAGAATTTCAAAGGGTCCGATATATCTACGGCTTAACTTGCCCTTCTTTCCGAACCTCATTGCACCTTTCATAGGTGAAACCCGGAGCAATATTCGTTCTCCAACCATGAATGCAATATCACGAACTTTACGATCGGCATAACTCTTTTGCCTAGACTGAGCGGTGCGAAGTCGATCCTGAATAATCTTGACCTTATCCAAGGCATCCTGTACCAAATCAGTACCCACCAACCAAGCCTCTCCCGGTTCAAACCAACCAACTGGCGATCGATATCACCTTCCGTATAATGCCTCATATGGAGCCATCTGATTGCTCGACTTGTAGCTCTTATTATAAGCAAACTCCGCAAGTGGCAAGAAATGATCCTAAGAACCTCTAAAGTCTATAACACAAGCGCGAAGCATATCTTCCAATATCTGAATAGTGTGCTCTGACTGTCTGTCTATCTGTGGATGAAATGTTGTACTCAACTCCACCCGCGTGCCTAACTCACGCTGTACAGCCCTTCAGAAATATGAGGTAAACTACACACCTCGATCTGAAATAATAGACACGGGCACACCGTGAAGGCGGACAATCTCACGAATGTAAATTCCGGCTAACCTCTCTGAAGAATAGGTAACTGCCACTGGAATGAAATGGGCTGACTTGGTCAACCTGTCCACAATGACCCAAACTGCGTCAAATTTTCTCTGAGTCTATGGGAGCCCAACAATAAAATCCATAGCGATACGCTCCCACTTCCACTTAGAAATTCCTAACTTCTGAAGCAAACCACTAGGTCTCTGAAGCTCGCTTAACTTACTGACAATTCAGACACCGAGCTACATATGCAACAATATCCTTTTTCATTCTCCTCCACCAATAATGTTTCCGCAAATCTTGATATATTTTAGCGGTACGTGGATGAATAGAATACCTGGAACTGTGTGCCTCTTCAAGAATTAATTCACGAAGCCCATCCACATTAGGCACACAAATACGGCCCTGCATTCGCAGAACTCCATCTTCCTCCACAGCAACCTGCTTGGCATCACCGTGACGCACCGTGTCCTTAAGGACAAGTAAATGAGGATCATCATACTGCCTTTCTCTAATGCGCTCATATAAAGAAGACCGAGCGACTGTACAAGCTAGAACCCGATTGGGTTATGAAACACTAACCTCACGAACTGATTAGCCAAAGTTTGAACATCTGCAGCTAATGGCCTCTCACCAACCAGAATATACGCAAGACTGCCCATACTCACAGCCTTTCTACTCAAAGCATCGGCCACCACATTGGCCTTTCCGGGGTGATACAAAATGGTGATATCATAGTCTTTCAACAACTCCAACCATCTTCTCTGCCTCAAATTAAGATCTTTTTGTTTGAACATATACTGAAGGCTACGATGATCAGTAAATACCTCACACGAGACACCGTAAAGGTAATGCCTCCAAATCTTCAGCGCATGAACAATGGCTGCCAATTCTAAGTCATGAACAGGATAATTCTTCTCGTGAACTTTCAACTGCCGCGACACATATGCAATTACCTTGCCATCTTGCATTAATACAACACCAAGCCCAATATGAGATGCGTCACAATATACCATATACGATCCTGAGCCTGTGGGTAATACCAATACTGGCGCCGTATTCAAAGCGATCGTGAGCTTCTGAAAGCTCAACTCACACTCGTCTGACCATCTGAATGGAATACCCTTCTGGGTTAGTCTGGTCAATGTGCTTGCTATAGAGGAAAACTCTTCCACGAACCGACGATAATAACCTGCCAAACCCAGGAAACTCCGAATCTTTGTAACCGAAGTAGGTCGAGGCCAATTCTGAATAGCCTCAATCTTCTTAGGATCCACCTTTATGCCTTCTGCCGATACAACATATCCCAAAAAGGCAACTGAGTCTAACCAAAACTCACATTTTGAAATTTTGGCAAATAACTGATTATTCTTCAAGGTGTGAAGCATACTTCGAAGATGCTGCTCATGCTCCTCTCGACTGCTGGAGTAAATCAAGATATCATCAATGAATACAACCACAAAAGAATCCAAATAAGGCTTGAACACCCGATTCATCAAATCCATAAATGCTGCTGGAGCATTTGTCAACCCAAATGACATCACTAGGAACTCGTAATGCCCATACCGAGTTCGAAAAGCTGTCTTAGGGACATTAGATGCCCTAATCTTCAACTGATGGTAACCAGATATCAAATCAATTTTCAAAAATACCTTGGCACCCTGAAGCTGAGCAAATAAGTCATCAATTCTTGGCAGCGGATATTTGTTTTTAATAGTGGCCTTGTTCAACTGTCGATAGTCTATACACATCCGCATCGAGCTATCTTTCTTCTTTACAAATAATACTAGTTCACCCCAGGGCGAAACACTGGATCTAATGAATCCCTGATCAAGCAAGTCTTGTAACTGCTCTTTCAATTCTTTCAACTCTGGCGGGGCTATACGGTATGGTGGAATAAAAATGGGCTGAGTGCCCGGAGCCAAATCAATACAGAAGTCAATATCTTTGTCGGGTGGCATCCCTGGCAGATCTGCAGGAAATACTTCTGAAAATTCACGAACAATGGTACTGAGTCCATAGAAGGGACATCCACACTGGGATCGCGAATATAAGCCAAATAGGCTAGACATCCTTTCTCTACCATACGCCGAGCTTTCATATAAGAAATAACCTTGCTGGCAAAATGGCCAGGAGTTCCTTTCCACTCTAATCGAGGTAACCCCGGCATAGCTAGGGTCACTGTCTTGGAATGACAGTCCAATATAGCATGATAAGGAAACAGCCAATCCATACTCAAGATGACATCAAAATCTACCATATCAAGAAGTAGAAGATCTACACTAGTTTCAAGATTACCAATAGTAACCACACACAAACTGTGGACATGATCTACTACCACAGAGTCTCCCACCGGTGTAGATACACACATAGAAGCACTTAGAGAATCACATGGCACAACCAAATATGAAGCAAAATAGGAGGACACATAGGAATAAGTAGATCCTGGATCAAATAGAACTGAAGCATCTCTATAGAAAACTGGAATAATACATGTGATCACAACATCAGATGACTCGGCCTCAGGCCTAGCTGGAAAAGTAGAAAATCGGGGTTGGGCCCCACCACTCTGAACTGCGTCTCTGGGACAGCCTCTAACTGGCTGGCCTCCACCTCTAACGGTCTGACCTCCACCTCTAACGGTCTGACCTCTACCTCTAATGGACTGACCTCCACCTCTAATGGCCTGACCTCCACCTCTAGCTGCCTGACCCCTACCTCTAGCTGCCTGAGCAGGCGGTGAAGTAACCGGTGCCGATATGATGGCACGAGAATCTTGCCGAGATTTGTTACTCGCCAATCTAGGGCAATACCTCCTGATGTGACAAATGTTCCCACACTCATAACACCTATCCTGATGCAGTGGCTGCTGAAGCTGAAGCTGACCCAGATGGACCGGATAACCACTGAAGTAACTCTGGAGTGGTGGTGCACTGATAGGAGCTCAATGTGCACTGAATACTGGCTGCCCAGAGTAAGGCATAATAGGACTGTGACTCCCTGAAGGACTGGGAGATACATGAAGTACTGAATGAAACGGTCTGGGAGGATGACCCCTACCAAAATTACCCCTGCCTCCAGATGAGGCACCACTGTAACCACCAAACTGATGAGGCCTCTTATCGAACCTCTGCCCTCTTTCCTGTGCAAGAACCATTTCGATCCTTCTTGCGACATTAGCAGCCGCCTGAAAAGAAATCTCACTTCCGGTCTCCTTGGCCATCTGAAGTCTGATAGGGTGAGTGAGTCCCTCAATGAACCTCCTCACTCTCTCTCCCTCCGTAGGTAGTAAAAGGAGAGCATGACGGACCAAATCCACAAAACGGGACTCATACTGAGTAACAGTCATACTGCCCTACTGTAGACGCTTAAATTGCTTGCGGAATTCCTCTCTTAGTGTGATAGGGAGGAACTTGTCCAGAAATAGCTGAGTGAACTGCTCCCATGTAAGTGCAGGGGATCCGACTGGTCGGGTCAATGTGTAATCTCTCCACCACCTCTTGGCGGAACCTGTCATCTGGAATACAGCAAAATCAACTCAATTGGTCTCAACTATACCCATGTTTCGCAGCACCTTATGGCAGCGTTCAAGATAATCTTGTGGGTCCTCAGAAGGTGTACCACTGAAATGAACTAGAAAGAGCTTAGTGAACTTATCTAGTCTCAATAAGGCCTCAAAAGACATGGCGGGCCTATCACCGGTCTGTGCCGCAACAACTGGCTGAACTACCCCAACTGGCGGGGCTACTGGAGCCTGATTCTTGGGAGCCATCTGCTCCGGAGCGGGAGTAGTGGGAGTTTGTGCTCCTCCCCCATCCTGTGAGACGGCCGGTACCACTGGAAATGTACCATTTTGGGCCACACCCTCCATAAGACTCACCTATCGGTCTAGAGCATCCTGAAGCACTCGAGTGGCTATGAATCCTTCCGGGACCTGAACCGGTCCAACTGGTACATTCTGAACTGGGACCTCCTCCTGAAGGTCTATCTGAGGTTCTTCAACAGTTGCAGCTGCTCGAGCTCTTGACTGAGCTCTACCTCGACCTCTGCCTCGGCCTCTAGCACGACCTCAGCCTCGACCTCTACCCCTGGCCATAGTTGCCACCGGGGGTTCTGGTCCCTATCCATCGGTAGAGGTATTACGTGTTCTCACCATCTGCGCGAGAATAAAAGTATAATGGTTCAATCATCGATGATAGAATAAAATCGCACGACGGAAGAAGAAAGAAGTGATATTGTTCCTAAACTTCATAGCCTCTGAGTGATAAGTACAGACGTCTCCGTACCGATCCTTCAGACTCTACTAAGCTTGCTCGTGCCTCGTGAGACCTATGTAACCTAGTTCTCTGATACCAACTGTCACGACTCAAATTTCCCACCTTCGGACCGTGATGGCGCCTAACATTTCACTTGCTAGGCAAGCCAACGTTAGAATAATATTAACCGTTTTTAAAATAATTTTTAAATTTATTAATAACAAGGAAGCAAATGCGGAAGCAATTTTGAAATAATTCATAATAATAATGGTGTCTAAATACCATCCCAGAATTGGTGTCACAATTGCACGAGCTTCTAGAATAAATACAAATAAATGTCTGAATAAAATAAAGCTGTCTGGAAATAAACACACAGCTAAAGTACAATAGACGGGGACTTCAGAACTGTAGACGACATGCAGTTATACCTCAAGTCTCCTCTGATAGCTGAAATCCGAGAAAGTCTATGGTACGCCGCTGGGACCAACTTCAAAATCTGCACAAGAAATGCAGAGTGTAGTATCAGTACAACCGACCCCATATACTGGTAAGTGCTGAGTCTAACCTCGACGAAGTAGTGACGAGGCTAAGGCGGTTCACTTACATTAACCTATATGCAATATTAGTAACAACAACAATAATAGAAATAAATCAGGTAATTCATTTATAATAATTGAAGGCAACTCAGCAGTCATAACCAATTATCATTTTCATTAATTCTGTTGCAGCGTGCAACCCGCTCTCACAATATATTCACATTCAATTCTGTTGCAGCGTGCAACCCGCTCTCACAATATATTCACATTCAATTCTGTTGCGGCGTGCAACACGCTCCTCCAATATATTCATTTTAATCAAGTCTGCAATATATTTATTTCAATCAAGTATGTATATAGACTTTTTAATAAGTCTGTTGCGGCGTGCAACCCGATCCTCCAATATTAACTTTTCATAAGTCTGTTGTGGCGTACAATCCGATCCTCTAATATTAACTTTTCATAAGTCTGTTATATATTTATTTCAATCAAGTATATATATAGACTTTTTAATAAGTCTGTAGTGGCGTGCAACCCAATCCTCCAATATTAACTTTTCATAAGTCTGTTGCGGCGTGCAACCCGATCCTCTAATATTAACTTTTCATAAGTCTGTTGCGGCGTGCAACCCGATCCTCCAATATTAACTTTTCTTAAGTCTGTTGCAGCGTGCAACCCGATCCTCTAATATTAAATTTCAATCAATTCTTAGAGAAGAAATTTCCCCAATAAATGCAATAATTAATATAAAATTATAAGACAACAAGTATACAATAATATGATTTAATTATGAAACAAACAATGACAATTAACAATTTATTATAGAAATCAGGGAGAAAATAGGCAGTTTAATATTTGATATGCTAAACGTCAAATAATAATTAAAACACATAATTCAAATATCATGTAACAATTAATGCAGGAATTCAAGAATTTATATTTTGACAAGGAATAAGAGAGAAACAATTATTATGGTAATTAATTTATGATTAAAAATATTTTATGATTTTTCAAGTAAGCAGGCAAACAATTAATGAGTATGAAATCATGAAATATAATCAATATAGGATAAGGAACACTTATCCCACTATTTTTCCGTGAAAATCGCCCAAAAATCGCCTTACCCGAGCTAAAAAATGGGAAATAATTGAAAATAGGTCGAAACCCCATTTCCAGAACTTAAGTTCTGTTTCTGGGATTTTTACCCTTCGCGATCGCGGTCAGTGCCTCACGTTCGCGAAGCACAATTATGTGCTGTCAAATTTTACTCTTCGCGAACGCGAGGGCTACCTCGCGAACGCGATGCATGCCTGGCTTGGCCTTCGCGAACGCGAGGCTTCTATCGCGAAGGCGAAGCTTTGAACCTCAAGCCTTCGCGAACGTGGTCACTATGGCGCGAACGCGAAGCACAAAATGTGCCAACCCAATTTGCTCTTCGCGTTCATGAGAGTACCTTGGGGAACGCGATGAAGAACACATCAGAAGCGTGAAGTGTGCAGAAAACCAGATTTCCTAAGTCCAAAATCATCCCGTAGCCTATATGAAACTCACCCGAGCCCTCGGGGCTTCAAACCAAACATGCACACAAGTTCTAAAACATCATCCGAACTTGCTCGCATGATCGAATTGCCAAAATAACATCTAGAACTATGAATCGGACACCAAATCAAAGAAAGTTTTCAAGAAAACTTTAAAACTTATATTTTTACAACCGGACGTCCGAATCACGTCAAATCAACTCCGATTCTCACCAAATTGGGCAGAGAAGTCATAAATATTATAGTGGATCTATACCGGGTTTCGAAACTAAAATACGGACTCGAGGTCAATAAATTCAACACCAGTAATTTCTTAAAAATCATTAAGCTTTCAAGCTTTTAATTTTTTATCAAAATTCCATAACTCGGGCTAGGGACCTCAGAATTCGACTCCGGGCATATTCCCAAGTCCCAAATCACGATACGGACCTACCAAAATTTTCAAAATATTGATCCGGGTCTGTTTGCTCAAAATGTTGACCAAAGTCAACTTAATTGTGTTTTAAAACTCTATTTCCCATTTTAATTCATTTTTCACATAAAAACTTTCCGGAAAAATGTACGGACTGCGCACGCAAGTCGAAGAATGATAAATGGTGCTTTTCAAGATTTTAGAACGCAGAATTACTTATTAAATTTAAAGATGATATTTTGGGTCATCACAAACCCATACCCTAAAAGTTCGATTCACAAGAACAAATCCTAAACCCTAGATTCTAACTAAACTATTCAAGACAATACAAAGTTAATAATTCAATTCTAACTAAACTATTCAAGACAATACAAACTCAAAATTGAAACACTCATTAATTAAAACTAATTCATAACTAATTGACTAATTAATAAAACTAATTAGTTAATAAAACTAATTAAGATAAGACCTAAACCCTAATCCTCAATAAAATATAATTTTCAAATAATTGAAACACTAATCAATTGAAACTAATTCATAACTAATTAACAAAACCTAGAAATAATAAATAAATGGGTTGTAATTCAAACCTTATATTTTTAGGAGGTGGAGAAGGAGAGGGGCGGCAGTGGCAGTGGCAGTGGCAACGGCGACGGCGACGGCGACAGCTGGGCGGTGGCGACGCAGGGTGGGGAATGGGATTTGTGTGAGGGAAATAGAGAATGAGAGGGGAAGGTATTGAGTGAGGGAAATAGAGAAGGAGAGGGGAAGGTAAGAGAAATGGGGGTTCTCCCGTTATTTCAATTCTGATTTCAAAATTACCGACCAAAGTTGGTCGGTAATTTTGGTCGGTACATTAAGTGTTGACCGTTTGACCAAAAACCGACCAACTTTGGTCGGTTTTAAAAAAAAAATTAAATTCTTTTTTTAAAAAATATTATAAACTATAAAAAAATATTATAAACTATAAGCATTTATTTTATTTAACTATACAATTATTATAAATAATTATAAACTATAAGCATAATCTTTATAAATAAATATATTAACTATTTACTTTTAATAAATTATAATAGCATCTATCTAAGTAAATTTTCTAAGTTATAATTAAGTATGTAAGTAATTTCTCACACACACACACATACACTATATTGTAATTGATGCTAATAACTTTTTTTTTCATTCGTTCATCACTAATAATGCATAACATAGATTAATCGATATATAGGTCGAGACGTTTTGATGAATCATCGATTAATATTCATCGATGCATCTTAAGTTATAAGTCAATGAATCAATTTACAAATAGATATATTTGATGATAAAGTATATATACTAATTAGGATCTTCACAAGTCTATCCCTAAAAGAACCCGACCCTGTGATCCTAGCGCTTCGTGTTCTTATATATATATATATATATATATATATATATATATATATATATATATATATATATACACACACACACACACACACACACACACACACACACTTCACTGTAATACTTTAACTATATATATAGCTTGTTATAGTATATGTTAGTGTGTATATATATAACTTGTTAAAGTTTGACCATGTTTGACCTATTAATTTAACTCGTTTACTTAATACTAATAACTTCTTTCGTTTATTTAATTTGTGATCCATATATATACATGTCAAAGATGTTTAGTGTTAATTCTTCTATTTTTCATTCATTCATCACTAATAATGCATGATATAGATTAATTGTTATAGGTCGAGACATTTTATTTTTACTATTAGTCAATATAGGTTAAACGTTTTATTTTTAATATTCATCGATGCACCTAAGTAAGTTATAAGTCGATGAATCAATTTACAAATAGATATATTTGATGATAAATTATATATACTAATTAGGATCTTCACAAGTCTATCCCTAAAAGAACCCGATCCTGTGGTCCTAGCGCTTCGTGTTCTTATATATATACGACTATACCTCTCTTTATATATATACACACACACACACACTTCATTATAATACTTTAACTATATATATAGCTTGTTATAGTATATGTTTTTTTTTTTTGTGTGTGTGTGTGTGTGTGTGTGTGTGTGTGTGTGTATATATATATATATATATATATATAACACGCTTCGTTGTACTACTTTAACTACATATATAGCATGTTATATATAGTATATGTTAGTGTATTCATTATTTGTATTACAAAAGTATTAACAGATTACATTTATATTATTTAGATAGTAAATATAAAAGTAATTCAAAAGTTTGACCAATGTTGACGTAATAACCGACCAACTTTGGTCGGTTATTTTGTAGAAAATAATAATTATCGACCAAAATTGGTCGGTAAATGCTTTCCCTGCATTAACCGACCAACGTTGGTCGGTAATTTTAAATATAAATTCTTAAATATTATAAAATATTTTAAATAATAAAATAATTATTAAAATTTAAAAAATTGGGTCCAAATTACCGACCAACGTTGGTCGGTAATCCAAAATTTTCTTTGACTAAGCAAGTCTGACCAGCTGGGTCAATTCGTTGACCAATTTACAGACCAACGTTGGTCGGTATTTAGTTTAAAAAATATATAATTTTTTTTTTCAGTTTCCGTCCAAGCTGGACGGTTTTTGGTCGTTTTTTTTGACCGACCAACATTGGTCGAAAATATTTAGTCGATTTTTAGCGGATTTCTAATAGTATCCAATTTTAAGGGTAAACAGATACATTAATATTGTAGTTCCTGTGTTATATTTTATGCTTCATATGTCTAGCTTTTAGTGTGTAATGAGGTGTTAGTATATCATATTGGTTTGATAGTAAGTTGTAGTCCCTTATAAGGATCTTAGACAATTCTACCTTATGAACAAGCTTTTGAAGTTAAATTAAATTCAAGGCCCAGTATATCTTCCCAACCTTAAATGAATTTTTTGAAATACAACAATCCGATATTTGATATCCGCTATACCCCATTAAATTTAGTTTTAATAAGTTGAGTTCGTAACTTAAAATTTAGTTTGTACGCCAGGATTTTCGCACTTAATTTACTACTTTCAGCAAGGCTGCCAATTTTGTCCAAGAATTTCTTGGACCAAGTCACTTTAAATTTATGAATATTTGGGTAAATATTTCCATGAATTTTATTATTTCAGGTCTCTCTACTTCTAAAGCAATTTCGAGTTTAAGCCGACTAACGAATATACTTGGCCGGGTATTTGCAGCTATATATATGTTGCATCACTTAGATAGTTAAATTTTGAGTTTCAATCTCACTAAAGGTCTTTCCAGTTATATTTGTCCTCCCTCCACCATTCACTAGTCCACCCGAACTAAAGGAATTTTAAAATCGACAAACATAAAAGCTGAAATATTGTTGAACAAATATGCTTAAATGCATTTTGACTTGGTAAGCCAAGGACTAATAATCAAGAAGGACAGGTCAATTTGTGTAACAGCCCTGCTTTTGGACATTAACATAAACATTAAACTACTACCCTATTAAAACGTCTAATCTTTCCTTTTCTATCTTTTTTGCAACAAATAACAAATATTTTCATTGGTGGAACAGATGAACTGTTTTCTTTAACATTAATTCTTCGAACACAAAGACTTTCAGATTGAACGGACAACAATTTTCTCAAATTAAAGTCTATCATGATTTTATATTTTACTTGTTTTTGTTGAATAAAAGAACCGTCATCACGAACGATTTTAGGTTAGTCAATCGGCCGACACGAGGTTTTCAGAATTTGTTTTTTAAAATAAGGGCAACCGGTGCACAAGGTATCCTGCATTCACTCAGGGTCCGGAGAAGAGTAGCATTCTAAGAGTATGATGTAGACACCTTACTCTAATGGAATCTTTAGTGACTGCTTCTACGGCTTGAAGCCGTGATCTATAGGTCATACGGAGAGAACTTTACCATCATCCGGAGAAGAGCAACACCCTAAGTGTGTGATGTAGACACCTTACTATAATGCAAGCATTAGTGGTTGCTTCTACGGTTTGAACTCGTGATCAATAGGTCATAAGGAGACAATTTTACCGTCGTCCGGAGAAGAGCAGTACCCTAAGGGTGTGACGTAGACACCTTATTATAATGCAAGCATTAGAAGCTGCTTCTACGGCTTGAACCCGTGATCTATAGTTTATACTGAGACAACTTTACCCTTACTTCAAGGCTCCTTTTCCGAATTTCATATTTAATTATTTTGTGAAAGTGAAGAGAGATAAGTGGGGAGTTAAAGTCAAAAGATTACGAGTTAATAAGTTTGAATCCCTTTGTCATTGAATTGTAATGTGGGAAAATTGCTTCGAACTAATAATTGTAACAAAAGATGTTCCGCGAGAGAGGTCATGACTTAATGAAATGAAACATGTGTTGGTTATCATATTTATATTCTTAGGCTTAAAATTTTGTATCTATTTTAGGTTTTTGGTCAAAATGAAAGGCGACAAGAAAGAGAAGTTGCACAAGGATCTAAAAAATCGGCTGTATACTTGCCTAACATTTATGCGCTGTTTACTTTGTGATTTTAGTGTGGAAAATCCGGCGTAATTTGTTTCATTTTTAGAAGTAGGTGAGCTACGTATATTCAAGACTAGATTTAAGAGACTCTTTACCTAACATGAGAAGGTTTCCCACTACTCAATCTGCTACGTATATTCACACTATAACTATGTTCTTGTCAATTATGAGACTTTCTCTCTCTAGGATGAGAATTTCTCTCAGCGACAGATGAAATGGCGAGAAAATCGAAGACAGGAGGGGAGGTCAGAAGATCCAAGGCAACCGGACAATGGATTCAGCGAGAAAAGGAGTGCCGCAATCGGGAGAATATGTGAAGAAAGTGAAAAACGCGATCCAAGGGATTATACCTTTGGATGTTAATCAATTATCCAATCCAACAACTGCAGGGAGGGAACAGGAGAAATACTGAAATTCAAGTGTCGAATAGGGCATCATGGGCAGACCTTGTAGAAGAGGAAACAATGGCGACCAAAACTGCAGGTTTGACTAAAACCTTAGAATCAACTACTAAGTCATAGAGCAATGTTGTGGGTTCAATACCGATAGAGGAAGGGCTGGACCTAATTGAGGAAAGTACTGAAATGAATGTGAAAATTACAATGGCAGACATTAAGAATGAGGTTGAGTATTGGACAACGATAGTGGTGTGCTATGTCCTAGGGTCTAATCCACCGCAGGTAGTTATGGATGGATATTTTAGGAGAATTTGGGGTTCATTGGGGATTGACAAAGTAGCGCAATTAAACAAATGGGTGTTCTTGGTACGGTTTCATAGTGTAGAAAGCAGAAGCAAAGTAGTGAAAGAAAGGAGTCCAAATGTTTGATAGAAAGCTTGTAATTGTGAAGCCATGGAAACCAGAAATGGAGATCACAAAGGAACAAATAGAGAAGATTCCTATTTGGGTATGATTGATAGGGCAAGACATCAAGTATTGGGGACAAGCGGCTCTTACAAAAATAGCATGGCTAATTAGCAAACCTCTCAAGACTGATACTGCTACTACTAAAAGGGAAAGGCTAACATATGTAAGAGTATTGGTGGAAGTGAAATTGAATCAACAGTACCCGACAACCATTAGATTTGAAAATGAGTGTGGAAATATTATTGAGCAGGTAGTTCATTATGAGTGGAAGCCTGTTTTATGTGAGAAATGCAAGAATTATAGGCATGAAATGATTGAGTTTCAAAAATTCATATAGGATGAAAGGGGGAAGACTGAGAAACAACAAGAGACAAAGGAGCACATAGAGGTAGATCAGCAGAGAGATGGAAAAGAGACACAAACAGATCTAACAACACAAATGGGTGAAGAAATACAACAGAAGGATAAAAGGTTAGAAAGCAAGCAAATAGAAGTGGGCCGAGGAAAGTATGTGACAAAGCAGGAAAGTATGTGACAAAATTAATGGTGGTACAAGAAATGCCACTTAAGATAGGCAATACATTTTCTACCTTAGGACAACAACAAAGTGAAGAAGGGACAAGTATTAGTCAGGCAGGGCAACAACTAGTAACAACTGAGCTTAAAAATGTAGGCAAACGAGGTATTAAAATAGGCAAGAAAGGGGGAAACCCACCAACACATGAATAAGATATGATTTTGGAATACTAGGCGACTAAACAATCCAGGTAAATAGAAGGAAGTCCATTTGTTTATGCATAACTCTCAAGTTGGATTGTTTGGTCTCTTAGAAACTAAGGTTAAGAGAGCCAAGGCATAGAGAGTTGCTCTTAACCTATGTAATGGATGGTCGTATAGTACTAATCTAAGTCATCATATAGGGGAAAGAATTTGACTTTTATGGAAGCCTATGGTATTTGATGTTAGTATATACAAAGTCACAGAACAACTAATATATTGTGGAGTACATCATAGAGACACAAACAGGAAGCTATCAATTACAATGGTATCTGGGTTCAATGATGCTGCTTTGAGAAGGAAATTGTGGCAGGATATCAAAGATAATCTTGAGCATATGTCAGAGCCTTGGGCAGTAATGGGAGACTTCAATTGTATCTTGAATAAAGGGGAAAGGATTGGAAGTCCAATTACAATGTCAGAAATAAGAGATTTCAAGCAATGTGTAGAGGAATGTACATTGTAGGATATGAAGTCTTCTGGGACCTTCTTTACATGAAACAACAAGCAGGGAGGTAGAGACAGGGTATATAGTAGGATTGATAGGGTTTTAGTGAACAATGAATGGATAATGGCTCTACCAGACTCAGAAGTATACTATAGGAGTGAAGGGACATTGTCCTGCAATAATAAGATGGACTGGGGAACAAATAAATCAGCATTTGTTCAGGTATTTCAACATATGGAGTTTAGTACCAGAGTACAAGGAGAAAGTAAAACAAGGATGGAGGACAGATAAAACTGGGACCAAAATGTATGAGTTGATGGGAAAATTAAATAATTTGAAGGGACAACGAAAGCAGCTAAATACAGAAAAGTTTAGTCATATAGAAAGGCAGGCAGATAAAGCACTAGAAGAACTAATGCAATGTCAAGATAGATTGCAGAAGAGTCCTCTAAATCAGGAGCTACAGGAAGAAGAAGCAAGACTGAATAGCAATTACAAGAGATAGAATGAAGCTAGATATCAATATCTAAGTCAAAAAAGTAAGGTGCAGTGGCTGGAAAAAGTGGATCTAAACACCAAATATAACTGAGATGGATGCAATTACTAAATATTTCATTGAGTTCTACACTACTTTGTTGGGTACTAACAAATGGGAAAGGGAGCATGTCAATAGTAGCTTAGTTCGACAAGGACCAATAGTTACAGAAACACAAAGGAGATTATTAGAAGAAGAGTTTACAGAAAGAGCGGTTAATTCAGCTTTGTGGGCAATCAACGGAGAAAATCACCAGGTCCTGATGGTTATGGAAGCAAGTTATTCAAAGATAGTGGGGAAGTGGTGGGAAAAGATAAAGTGGATGCTGTAATGGAATTTTTCAGAACTGGGAAAATGCTAAGAGTGTTGAATCATACATTGATTACCATTATACCTAAGAGTTCTCATGCGACTAGTGTGAGAGACTATAGACCGATAGCAGGGAGTAATACTGTCTATAAGGTGATATCTAAAATGTTATGTAATAGGCCCAGAATTGTACTGCCAACACTGATTTCTGCAAACCAAAGTGCCTTTATTGCAGGGAGAACCATTGTGCAAAATATTCTGATATATCAGGACTTGGTAAGGTTGTACAACAGGAAGAATACTATTCAGAGTTATTTGATCAAGATTGGCTTCAAAAAGGCATATGATATTTTAGAGTGGTCGTTTGTGGAAGAAATGCTCCATGCAATGAATTTTCCTCGTAGATTCATTAAGTGGATAATGGCATGTATAACTACTACCCAATATAGCATAGAAATAAATGGAGGGCTATATAGGAGTATTACAGGGAAGAGAGGTCTCCAACAGGGTGATCTAATATCACCCCTGCTATTTGTAGTGTGCATGGAATATCTTACTAGAATCTTGAATAAGGTAGCTAAAATGAGAGACTTTGGGTATCACACCAAATACAGAGGATTGAAATTGAATCATCTATGCTTTGCAGATGATATACTGTTATTTTGCAAAGGCAACTATCAGTCAGTAATGCTTTTACTAAGAGGGCTGCAGTCTTTCTCTAACGCGTCAGGCTTGAGCACTAATGCAGGGAAGTCAAATATCTTCAGTGCTAATATAGAAACCTAAGTATTAGAAGATTTATGTGAGCTAAAGGGACATTACCATTTCGTTACCTGGGGGTACCTATCTCAATAAAGAATATTTTCACCATGGATTGTGAAGTACTAGTAGATAAGATGACTGCTAAACTAGCTGGTAGAGTACAATTAATTCATTCAGTTCTTTTACATGTACACGCATACTGGTCATCAATCTTCATCCTACCTAACGTTGTGTTAAAAAAGCTATCTGCAATATGCAGAAATTTCTTATGGGATGGAAGAGAACAGACTAATAGAGCCTCTTTGATTGCATGGGACATTGTTTGTAGACCAAAACAAAAAGGAGGTCTAGGGATAATAGATTGTATGATATGGAATGAGGCAGAGATAGAAAAATATGTATGGGACATTGCTCAAATGGCAGACAATCTGTGGGTGAAGTGGGTTGATCACATCTACATAAAAGGTACCAATTGAAAGCAATACTTACCACCAACTGATTTGCAGTTGGTACTGGAAGAGAATATGCAATATAATGGTAAAGTTCAAGGGAGGATATGTAGGGAATGAATGGCAACAGATAGGAGGAATGTATTCCATACAAAAGGGATATCATTGGAGGAAGGGGGGTGATGATTGGCCTTGGGCTAGTTGGATTTGGAATTACTAAAATGTCCCAAAGCACAGTTTTATAAGATGGCTAGCAGTTCATAAAAGATTGCTGACAAGGGAAAGGCTACATAAAATTGGAGTATGCTAAGAGACAAGATGTGAAATGTGTGGAGGAAGAATAGAAACAATCCATCATCTGTTTTTTGAATGTCATTTCTCAAAGGAATGCTTGGGGCTTCTGATGGAGTGGCTAGGACTGAGGATAAATACACCAGATATTGAAGGGATGTGGAAAAGATTAACAAAGAATGTCAAAGATTAAAATGTGCATGAAGTTTATACTGGCAACCTTGGCAGCGTTGGTGTACAAAATCTGGCAAGCAAGGAATGATGCAATCTAGAACAGTAGAGTACCTAGTCCAATGGTGATATGTAAATAGATTAAACAAGAGTGTAAAGTTAGATTGAATATGCAAAACATCATAAGAGAGAGTAGGGATAGTAGAAAATGGATGGAGGAATTGTATAGCACACAGAGATAGGAAAAAATCGATTAGCCAGGAGAACTTTTGCAACTAGAAGGAAATTTCCTATAGTTTACACATAATTGATTTGATTGTATATTTGGTTGGTTGGAGATTAATTATATTTTTCTTTACACCAAAAAAAACCATGTTCTTTACACGGATTTTATGATTTGTTCTCGTACGTCTCCAGTTCTCAAACAAAAACACTGTCACGATCCAAAATCCCACCACAGGCGTCGTGATGGCACCTACTCTCTAAGACTAGGTAAGCTGATTTAAATTACATTTTGAAGCTATTTTTTTTTTTGAATAAGTAATTAAAACTAACAGGGAAATAAATATGAATATACAACCTCCCAAGACTGGTAGTACTGAGTCACGAACTCTAACTGAATACATGGAATGATCACGAGGATCGAATATACAATACTGTTTGATTACAAATTAACAGTACAATGAAATGAAAAGACTCCAAGGGACTGCGATGACCAAGCAGCTTTACCTTGAGTCCTTACGATCCCGCTTTAACTCTGCTCAAGTCCGATATCTCCAATACCTAACTCTGCACAAAAATGTGCAGAAGTATAGTATCAGTACACCACGGTCAGTACCCAGTAAGTATCAAGACTAACCTCAGTGGAGTAGAGACGAGGTACAATCAAGACACTCACTAGTCTAATAACATGTACAATATAATATACAGAATAATAGAAAACAATAATAATAAGGGCTGGATAAAACAACCAGTGATATTGTAACACCCCGAAAAATTTCGAAGTACTTAAGTGTAAAGCCCCGTAAAATTTTGCAAAAGAAAGTAATATTTCGTGGTGCCGAATTGGTTTTACGTATTGAGTATTATAGAAATTATTCACGGTGAGCTAGCGAGCCGCGACTCGAACTTTTTGGATTGAACAATGCACCGGAAAGTAAAGGAAAATTTTTGGCGAAAAAGTGCATTTATGCAGTCCATTATGTGACCGCAGAATCAATCTGCGGACCGCATAATCGCCGCAGAGTGAGGCAGTTAATGGGGTCAGTTGGAAGCAATTATGCGGTCGACTATGCGGCCGCATAACTGTTATGTGGTGCACTATGCGACCGCAGAACAGTTATGCAGACCGCATAGTGACCGTAGACTCAGGCAGATATTTTTGTTATTTTGGACACCAATTATGCGACCGCAGAACCTGTTCCGGAGCTTCATTTTTGGGTTTTTAAAATCCGACCCTACTTTGTTAAATACACGTTTTGGGCCATTTTTGAGATATAATCTGATATTTTAGAGTGAGAGAGAGTGCCCTAGAGTGAGAAGGTGTTCTTCAATAATTATTCTTCAATTCTTGCTCAAGTTTTGGAAGATTAAGAAGGCAAGCTCACTAGGTCTTCATCCTAGAGGTAAGATTCTACACTCTAAACCCTAATTTCAAAATCATCTGAAAATGGGTAATTAGCAAGATAATTTCTGGGTATGAGAGTTATTTATTTTACATGCATGTGTTATCAAAGGGTGTAGGAAGCTTGTTGAGTTAGAAATGGTAAAGATTGGGTTGTGGGATGATGAAGTCCTTCATAAAAAGGATATTGAAACCTTATGCACACCTAATGTTTGATAAAATGCTCAAATGAGCTAGAACCATGATCATCTTCCTAATTTTGATTCAATTTGTTATATTTCTAAAATAGATTAAAGTTGCTAAGAATTTCGGAACGTTTTAAAGTGTAAGGAAGCTCAAATGAGGTATGTTGGCTAAACTCTTCTCTTAGAATTGAATCCCACGATATTCATGTAAATTATGTAAGTCCCGAGTGATTCATTATGAAATTGGCTATTCCGAGTAAGATTGGGTTGAACAATATATGTTCAACAAGCATTACAAATGCTCTATTCATGCTATGCTACCAATTGAGGATGTGTTAAAATATGGGATGTGCATTAATAATGTTTCGACTTTAAGTCAAGTTCAAATGAAGGCTATTATGCCAAATTTTGTGAAATATCTCTATGTGCATTAGACACTAAATTGCTCACATATGTACTACACACTTTGAATTGAATTGTGTTTGTTGTTGATGATGAGGATGATATTTGAAATTGATAATGTGAGCATGAAATACTGAATATGGCCAACGTGCCAAGAATAATCTTATAATTATGGCCACTAGTGCCAATGAAATGAAAAGATGTGAAAGTATTATGAAATGCGATGATTGATATAAAAAGGTTGATGTCTCAAATAAGACGGCCTAGCCGATCGGGTCGTGATCGGATACCATGTCGTACACATGGTGGTGATTGTGTTGGAAATTGTAATTGAAATGGTAATTGTGGTTGATGTCCCTAATGGATAGCCTAGCCGATCGGGTCGTGATCGGACTCCGTGTTAAAGATTGTGATATTGATATTGAGAGAAATTGTGGTTGATGCCTCTAATGAGATGGCCTAGCCGATCGGGTCGTGATCAGACTTCGTGCCGAGAGTACGGTGGTACTGATTTTGTGAATAAAGGTATTGTGAATAATGGTATTGTGGACAATGGTATATCGATACTAAAAATCTACCAATGTGAGATATGGAAATTAATTTGAACATTGTTTTAATCCTAAATTGAGGTTTGATGTTGATTAAGTCTTTCATTGATATTATGATAATCTTATTTGTATTATTTGTCATTCTATTGAGAGGGTGTTTAATTATACATACTAGTGCTATTCGACGGTACTAACGTCCCTTTTGCCGGGGGCGCTGCATCTTTAATGGATGCAGGTGGTTCCACAGCAGGAGATATTGACCATTGATAGCAGTGCACCTTCTTCCCAACTGATTTGGTGAGCCCCACTTCATTCTGGGGTCATGAATCTTTTCTACTTTGTGTATTCTGTTTGAGGTATAGCCGGGGCCTTGTTGCCGGCATTTTCATTGTGCTCTTCTTTATCTATAGAGGCCCCGTAGACATAGTGTGGGTTGTGTATTGGTGCTGGGGAAAGACAAACTATATTATGTTATGGATGTATTACTTGTCCATTTGAGACTTTAAAAATGATGAAACTATTGAAAATGAATTGGTATTGTAGACATGAACATATTTTTGTCTAATTAATGATAATATGTATTATCTCTATTCATGGATGAGTTTGGGTAGAATGAAATCTAACATGCTTTCTCGGTCTGGTTCACTCGGTTGAGCGCCGGTCGCGCTCCTCGGTTTTGGGGCATGACAGATATGCACAACAGACAACAAGAATATCATTAATATCACTCAACAATTAATAAATACAATTACACCCAATTAAATCAAGCTCTTCAAATAAATGTCTTTCACATATAATTCCTCCAGATAACTCTTCTTCAGATACAATTTTCTCAAATAATTACTTTTCAAATATAATTCTTTCAATAAATCTTTTCAATTATAATTTTTTCAAATAAATATCTTTCAAATACAATTCTTTTTGAATAAAAATCCTTCCAAATAAATATTTTGAATATAATTATTTCAATTAAAAAGTCACCATGTGACACCTTATTTCATAATCATAAAGAAAATACGGGTCTCAGCCCATTTTCATATATTTCATAAACACGGGTCTCAGCCCATTTTCATATTTTCACGGCACCTCGTGCCCATAATTAAATCATCATATTTTTCCGGCACCTCGTGCCCTCATTTTATATCATAACTTCATGGACAATTCACGTGCCAATTATCATTATCATTTAATCATAGCACCTCGTGCCCACATTTCATATCACAACTGCACGGACAATTCACGTGCCAAATATCCTCATTATTTACTCACGGCACCCCGTGCCCACATTTTATTTATAATCCGCCTGGCAATGGCCACTTGCTCTCAATTTCAACATAAATCAGATTGTTATCAATTTACCAACAACAAGAGAAATTGCACAGGGTATAAAAATAAACACAAGAAAATCACAACATTACATAAAAATTATCAACACCACAGCCCCACATCATCACATATCATCCCTAACAATAGCCACCCTTATCACTCCTATTGCCGTCATTATCGCTCCTATAGCCACCCCTATCGCTCCGCCCAGACAATATCAATAGCCACCCTTATCGCTCCTATTGTCACCCTTATCACTCCTATAGCCATCATTATCGCTCCGCCTAGACAATATTCCAACAAACACAACAACAGTGAAATGCCACCCTTATACCCACATAATATCAACGATGAAATGCCACCCTTATCTCCCCAAACTAATAACTCACACAACACAATAATTTCTCGAAATAATAACTCACTCAATACAATAATTTACATGGGAAATGATCACGGCAACATGACAAAAATCAATTCATATCATAATTTGCCCAATGGCCACAACCAAATTCCAAAGATATAACAAAATCAATTAATTTCATAACAAATAACCCAAGGCTCCACACAATGTATATAACACCCAAAAATAATTAATAGAGATATAAATTACTCAACATAAAGCAAAGCCTTCATTAACTCTAAAATTTTCAATAATTATATAATCACCTCTTGTTAAGCTTATTTAATTAATTAATTGCAGAAGGAAGAATCCAAAATAAAATTAAATTTCAATAATTATCAAACCAGCAAATTCACATAATTTCATAAATAATCAAATAACAATCACATCAAATTGTCATATAACAACAGATTCAACAATAAGGATTTAGGTACGGCAAATAGATGATTAAATATATGCCAACAATCATCCAATTTACTACACAATATGTTCAAGAATTTAACTCAATAAAATTTGCACATATAAACCAAGTACGTACTCGTCACCTCGCGTACATGGTTTTCAATTACACAAATTACACATAAGACTCAATGCCTAAGGAAAAATTTTCCCACTCGAGGTTAAGCAAGACACTTACCTTTTTGAAGTTATGCCGATATTCCAAAATCGTCTTCTTGCTTGAATTGACCTTCGGACCGCTCAAATCTAACCAAATTAATTGTATAACTTTATTAAAATTCATCAAAAACGATTCCGAAAAATAATGCGTCGACTTAAAAATTTATTCCAAAAAGTCAACGCGGGGCCCGCCCCTCGGAACAAAACATAATTTTCATGAAATCGAACAGCCATTCCGATACGAGTTCAACCATACCATTTTTATCAAATTCCGATAACAACTCGACCTCCAAATCTTAAATTTTCATTTTTAGAAGATTTTACAAAACTCTTGATTTCTTCCATTTAAATCCGAATTAAATGATGAATATAATCATGGATTCATGAAATATAAATACTTTAGGATATAGAACACTTACCCCAACCAAGCTTGTGAAAAATCCCTCTAAAATCGCCCAAATCCGAGCTCCAAAAATCCAAAAACAAAAATGGCAAAATGACCAATTTTTGGTCCTTAACATTCTGCCCAGATTCGCACCTGCGGGGACTGTTCACGCACCCGCGGTACTGTTCACGCATCTGCGAATCACTATTCACGCTTCTGCGAATCACTGTTCATGTTGCTGCCTAGAAAATTCCAGCAGCTTATCTTCATGTCTGAATTGATCCGTTAACCTTCCGAAATCAATCCGAGGCCCTCGAAACCTCAACCAAATATACCAACACGTCCCAAAATATAATATGAACTTAGTCGAGGCTTCAAACCATGTCAAACAATGCAGAAATTACGAATCGCGCATCGAATCGAATTATAAGTTTTCAAATCTTCCAACTTCTATATTTTGCGACGAAACGTATCAAATCAATCCGGAATGACTTCAAATTTTGCACACAAGTCATAATTGACTTAATGGAGCTATTCCCATTTTCGGAATAGAAATCCGAACTCGTAATCAAAATTCACCCTTCGGTCGGACTTTTTCAAAATCTTATATTTTCCAACTTTCGCCAAAAGGTGTTGAATTGTCCTACAAACTTCCAAATCCAAATCCGAACATACGCCTAAGTCCGAAATCATCATACAAAGCTATTGTGATCCTCAAAATTCTATTCCGGAGTCGTTTGCTCAAAAGTCAACTCTCTGGTCAAACTTCCCAAAAATTCAACTTTTGGCATTTCAAGCTTAATTCTACTACGGACCTCCAAATAATTTTTCGGACACGCTCCTAAGTCCAAAATACTATACGGAGCTATTGACATCATCAAAATTTCATTCCGGAGTCGTTTGCTCAAAAGTCAACTCTCCGGTCAACTCTTTCCATTTAAGCTTCAAATTAAGGATTATTCTTTTAATTTAATTCTGAATATTCAGTAAATCAAACTCGACCACACCCGCGGGTCATAATACATATTACGAAACTGCTCGAGACCTTAAGTCACTGAACGGAGCGTAAATTCTTAAAACGATAAGTCGGGGTCGTTACAAAAACAAACATTGTATCTTGGGTATGATTGGAAAATATTCTTTGAAAAATGTATCTTGAAAAAAAAAAAGTATTTGATTGCCACAGAAGATATTTTCGGGAATATATTTTTCACCAAAAAAGGAGAAAACTACTTGCTTCACATATATCTAGTGATACAATCAGAATTTTCATTAAGAAATGTCAAAATATAAAAAAAATAGACACTTAACGAAGCCAAGAAGATTCAACATAGAGTATATATATATTAAATTTTGAAAGTACTAAAAATGAATAAAATATTTACGTAGTTACATGTATTTTTCTCGCAATGGGGTGAATTAACACCCTTAATATAAGATGGCTCCATAACTACATATACATCAATTATTTACTTCATATATATCACTGCTTCAACTAATACTTTATAGCTTGAAATTTCAAACAGACTTAGCGATAGGTATTGTTTCGACCTCTTAAATGCAAAAGTTCAATTTTTATATGCATCTGGTGCAACTAAGTCTAAGGTATGAAACTGAAGTTGAAACAAGCAACTACTGTTTCTGAGAAAGAAGTCACAAGTCCATGTCGATAATGTTGAGTCTTAGTGCTTTATTTCTGAACCTAACGATATATAACCTGCTCTCTTTTGGCTGACACTTGTACTGTTGCAATTTATATATAGGACATAAAAAGGTCAACAATGTCATGCTCCTATCTTTATTGCATGTGCTCCGATTCATCGTAGTCTTATTTCCTCAATTATAACCACAAAAAGGAGAAAAAGAAGAGAAGAGGCTATACCATTTGAATGAGATCATGAAGCCAACATGACGTGTTTGTTTGAATTTTTTAGCACGTGATTCCAATAGTCCACGATATTTTTGCAATAAAAATATTTCATTGACGCTAGTTATTTTCCAGTTTCCTTAAACGGTAACATTCTGGAAGGGATACGTTGAATTAGGGGTGTACATAAGTCGGGTTGGTTCGGATTTTTCAATTATCAAACCAAATTAATGGTGTCGGGTTTTTAAATTTATAAACAAAACCAAACAAACAAAGTCGGGTTTTTCAATCTCGAATTTTTCAAATTTTGTCGGGTTTTCAGATTTTTTTCCGGTAAAGTTTTCATAGCATAAAATATGTAACTTGTGCTCCAAATATTTATTAAGTCCTAGTAAAATACAACTATATAAGTCCTAGTAAAATACAACTAAAATACAGCTTGACTGCCGCAATAGACAGGAACATGATGTGATATGGCCAAACCAAAATCACCTAAGAGTCGGACCAACCAAGCAACTTCTGCAACCAACTTTCTTAAGGCCCTATACTCAGCCTCAGCTGAAGATAAAGAGATGGTAGGTTGTTTCTTGCTCTTCCAAGACACAAGACTGCCACCAAGAGTGATATAAAACTCACTCACAGACTTGTGAGAGATTGCACAGGATCCCCAATCAGAATCAGAAAATCCCACAAGAGACAAATCAGCAGAACTAGAGAGCAAAATACCTTGAGTGGGATCATGCAAAAGATATCTTAGAACATGAAGAGCAGCCATCATACGAGGTACCTGGGGCTTCTGAAGGAATTGGCTTAGATGTTGGACAGAAAAAAAGATGTCAGGTCTTGTGTGTTGTAGGAAATTTAATTTCCCAATTAGTCTTCTATATACACTTGGATCAGAAACAGGAGCTCCCATGTCTAAAGTAAGCTTAACAGAAGGATCCAAGGGTGTAGAAACAGGGGAAAAGTGATGACAATTAAATTCTTGAAGAAGATCACTGGTGTATTTCTGCTAACTCATTAAGTACCCTTGGGGATGCTGGAAAATATCCAAACCTAGAAAGTAATGCACTAAATCTCGATCCTTGATTTTAAATTGAGAGTTCAAGAACATTTTCAATAAATTTAACTCAGAAATACCATCACCAGCCAGCAGTATATCATCAACATATACTGCCAATACATCCAAAGAACCAGAAGATGATTTGGTGAAGAGAGAATAGTCATTGAGACTAGAAATGTAGCCTCTGGAGTGCAGGGCTTTAGACAGTTTAGAAAACCACTATCTAGAAGCCTGCTTGAGGCCATATAAAGACTTCTTGAGCCTACAGACCAATGGAGGAGATTCCGAATTAGAAGAAACATCCATCCCAAATGGAATCTTCATATAAACTTCCTTATAAAGGTCACCATGGAGAAAAATATTATTGACATGTAACTGAGAGACAGTCCAGGCTCTCTTCACAGCTAAGGCCAGGAGACATTTGATGGTTGTCAGCTTGACAACAGGGGAAAATGTCTAAATGAAATTAATACATTCTCTCTGAGTATCACCCCTGATAACATGCTTTGCTTTATACCTTTCAATAGAACCATCTACCCTTTGTTTAATCTTGTAAACCCATTTATAAGGGATGACCTTTTTGTGGGGAGGAAGGGAAACAATATCCCAAGTCTGATTGGACTCAAGAGCCTGAAATTCCTTTAGCATTGCCTCATGCCAAGCAGGATGAGAAGCTAAATGCTGGTAATGTTGAGGCTTATGCATATGTAACTCAGTCTGGGGCACCTTAGATATTGCAGAAATAGGAACAGGTGGAAGGATAGAGTTGTAGACATAGTCTTGGAGGTAGGATGGTTGGATGACAGTTTTGATTCATTTTATTATAGCATGAGCAGGTAAAGAAGACTGATCCACATAGGTTGAAGTGAATTGATGGGCAGAATAAGAGGTAGAAAGAGAGGAAAGAGGAGAGGTAGGAGATGCAACAGGAATATCTGTTACAACAATAGGAGGAGAAGAAGTATCAGATGCTGCAGGAACACTTGTTGCAGCAGCAGGTGTAGGAGAAGAGTCAATATCTATAAAAGGTAAAAAGTAGAGGAAGTAGTAGTGGAGGAGGCTGTTGAACCATAAAGGAACATATGTTCATGAAATACCACATCCCTAAAGTAAAAAATAAAAGAGTTGGAAAGGTTCATAAGTTTGTAACTCTTTTTGCCACAGGGGTACTCCAAGAAAAGGCTATGTATAGCTCTAGATTGGAACTTGTCCCTACTAATCTTGGGGGAAGTTGCAAAGCATAAACCACCAAAAGACTTCAAATGAGTATAAGAAGGTGGATGCCCATGCAGTTTTTCAAAAGGAGAAATATTGTTTAAGATAGTTAAAGGCATTATGTTTATTAAGTATGTAGCAGTGAGGACACAGTCACCCCCGAATTTGAGAGGGAGTTTAGATTGAAAAAGAAGGGCTCTAGAAACTTCCAACAAGTGTTTATGTTTTCTTTCCGCAACTCCATTTTATTGTGGTGTGTATGAAATGGTTGTTTGGTGTAGAATACCTTGACTCATATAGAAAGCAACAGCCTCTGAACTACTGCCAAGTTCATAGGCATTATCAGACTTGAAGGTTTGGACTAAGGATTGAAAATGTATTTTGACCATGGAGGTAAAGGCTTTTAGAACAGAAAGGGCATTGCCTTTACAAGATAAAAGATGAATCCAGGTAGCTCTGTTATAGTCATCAACTAAGGTCAAGAAGTATCGAAAACCATTATATGTTCTAGTATTATAAGGTCCCCATATATCAATGTGAACTAACTGAAAAGGAGCAGTAGAATGAATATGGCTATCATAAAAAGGTAACCTCTGTTGCATAGCCATTGGACAAATAGAGCATATAAAAGACTGTTTGGAAGAAATTTTTTCAGATAGAAAAGGAATAGATGTCATTCTATGGAAAGGCATATATCCTAGCCTTTGATGCCAAAACAAGTCCAATTTATTTATAGCATGTGTCTGATTACATGGAAGAATATTTACAGAAATTGGATACAATCAGACTTATTACAAGAAACAGAATTAGAAAAAGAAAAAAAAAATATTTTGAGATGGAAACAAGTCAGCACCAGGATGTAGATAGTACAGTCTCCCAGTAGCCTTACCAATTACCAGTTGCCTCTTCAGAGAATGGCCCTATAAAGAACAATTAAATTTGGTAAGAATAGCTATGCAATCCAACTGAGAGATTAATTGGTGTATAGAGATTAGGTTAATATGCAAGGAAGGTACAAGAAGGACATTAAGTAAGGTTATATCATTCCTGAGATGCAAAGAACCAGTTGACAAAACCTTAACTTTATATCCATTAGGTAGAGTAACAAGGAAGGATTTAGGCAAAGGTACAAGGTTGTGAAGTAAGTGTTTGTGTGAAGTCATGTGATTTGTTTCCCCTGAGTCTAATATCCAAGGATTTACACCTAACTGGAAAGATGTACATATATGAGAAGTAGCAAAATCTATAGCATAAGCAGTGAACAAACCTGCAAAATGTGCAAACCCAGATTCCCCAATATGAAAATTATCAGAACCAACATTAGGGGACACCTGAACTTGCTGAAATAAAGTCATCAGGTGATGATACTGTTCCTTGGTGACACCATGAGCAGAATTCTCAACAGATGGTTGTGGAGAAATTGTAGAGTGATTGAGTAGAATGTCAGACTTGACATAGGAGGCTGATTTCTTGCCTTTGGTAAACTTGAAATCTATAGGGAAACCATGCAGTCTGTAGTATTTCTCCACTGTGTGTCCAGGTTTCTTGCAATATTTTCAAGAAACAGAAGAATTATTCTTCCTGGAGTCAAAATTGATCCTTTGATTGAAATTTCTGTTTGGTGTGGCTGAAGGTGCAGAGAAAGAGGCAGATTCATTGGAGAAGTTTGGAATTGAGGTTTGAGTTTCTCTTTGACTCTCATCTTGTTGTAAAAGAGAATAAGCTTTGCTCATTGGTGGTAAAGGATTAATGATCATGATAGCACTCTTCACACTTGAATAAGAATTATTTAATCCGTTTAGAAATTGGGAAGAGTTGTTGGTCTTCTATAAACTTTGGAAGAGCTCCACAAGAACATATGGGGCCTACATATGAATAATTTAATTCATCCCAAAGACACCTAAATTTAGTAAAGTAGGTGGCAATATTAAATGACCCTTGAATAGTTGAACTAATTTCTCTCCGAATTTGAAGATATTTGGACCCATTCGACTGTCCAAACCTTTCATTGATGTCAGTCCAAACCTCCTTTGCAGTTTTAAAACACATGACACTGGTGGCTATGTCAATGAAAACAGAGTTGGTGATCCAAGACTTGACCATGTTATTACATCTCTCCCAATAGGAATAATAGGGAGAGTTGATAGGAGGTTGGACAATTCTCCCATCTAATAGGCTTAGATTGTTTTTATCACAAAGAGAAGTAAGCATGCTACTTCTCCACAGTACAAAACCATATCCATTGAATGGGACAGGTACTAGTTGGCTACCCGGATTGTCTGATGGGTGTACATAGAAAGGGTGAGAGGGATCTAATGTGAAGGGAGTGAAACCCTCAGAAGTGAAAACTGGTGGAGAAGTAAGGTTATCTGCATGACTACCCATATTACCTCCCAACTAAAACAATGAAAAGAAATTACAGTGCGTAATAGACAGACAGATTCAAACTCGATACCATACAAAATGTTGTATACATAAAATTTCACACAACACGACCTATAATCATATCAATATAAATTTTAGAGTTGTAGATCAGGTCGATATTACTAGCCTTCTTCTCAAAACCCGAAGAAGTAAGGTCTTCGTGTACACCGCAAAACCTAGCTTGAATTTACCCCAAAATCCGTCGAATCCATTATAAAAAGAGTAGTTTCTGTCAATGTAGGCGATCTAGAGAGAGATTCCAGTAAAAGCCCCAAGGTTTTTGTAACGCAGTAGTGGATTTACCAACTTTTCGGACTTTAACTAGAAAATTGATTCGGGTGAAATCTTCAATCGATTTACCGTTGAAGATGAAGCTCTTGTAACAAGGAATCATAATCCCCGCTCAGATACCATGTTAGAATGAAGCTCAATGAGCTATGGCGGAATCAGTGATAGAAAACCCTAGAAGGGTCGAGAGAGAAGAGAGAGACACAGAAGATGATATTTGGGAAATAACTATATGAGGCTTTATTTTCTCACTCCAGGAGTATTTATATTTACAGTGAAAAAATAGAAAAATACAATAAAATGCACTAATACATATTACAAGGAAATATGGGCCGGGTCAGTTACCCTGTTGGGCCAGTTGTTGGTGCAGTTTGAGCTCTAACAATATATTCTAAAAATACTATATAGGTCATGCTAAAATAAATATAGTTAATAAGTAGTAATATTAATTACATAACTAAGCATTAAAGAAAAAGATAAACTAAGTTATGCATTTTCATTATAAACCAATGTAAAACTAAAATAATTATCCAACATTTTCGTCATTCCTAGTATTGAATTGAATTTCTTTTGTTAGCATTAGTATTGATTTGAACTTTGTTTGAGTTACTACATTTATGGGCTATAAAATTTATTTACCATTCAAGAATGTTAAGTCTAAACTTGAAATAATACGTTAAAAGATAAAACTGTGAAAAAATTTAAGAAATATTTATAAATTATATTACAATAAATATTTATATCACTACTATAAAACTGCCTAAAACCGTCCAGAAATACCGACCGGAATTGGTCGGAAAACTGAAAAAATCGACCGATTTCCAACCGACTTTAATCCGTCAAAATTTAGTTGGTCGGTAAAAAATAGAGACCGAAGTCGGTCACAATTTTCGACCGATTTCGGTCGGTAAATTAATTTTCACAAACGACCCAAAAAGAAAAATCTGCCAAAAAACCCGATCGAAGTCGGCCAGTATTTTTCGACCGAATTCGGTCGGTATTTTTAATTATGCAATTAAAAAATATACCGTCTAGGACTCGAACCAAGGTCTGTACTATGGCAGGATACTATTTTACGACTAGACTATTGGTACATTTTGGTTTATGACTTTCTTTTAATTTATTTGTACTCTTTAATTGTATTTTCGCGCGAAAATAACCGACCGATTTCGGTCGATTTTTTGAATATTAATTTTAATTTATTTTATATGAAAAACCGACCGATTTCGGTCGGTTTCTTAAAAAATAAATTTCGCGGGATGCTCCCGCGTTCGACATGATTTGAACGATTTCTAAAAAGGGTTCTACGGCCTGTAGAAGTTCATTAAACATGATGGTTTGGTTCATTCTAACCGACCGAAGTCGGTTGATTTCGTAAAAAAAAAATTAAAAAATAAAATATTTTAAAAAACTGACCGACTTCGGTCGGTTTTTCGGTCGGTTGGCCGCGGTCGGTTTTGGCCGGATTTCTAGTAGTGTTTATATGTATACAATATTTTTAAAAACTATATAAATGTACTATCGGGTTGGTTTGATTTCGGTTTGAATTTTTTTAGTTAAAACCAAACCAAACCAATTATGGTCAGGTTTTATTTTTCAAAATCAAACCAAACCACATCGAATTTTTTTTTTCTAGTTTGACTCAGATTATCGGTTTGGTGCGGTTTATCGATTATTTTTGTACACCTCTATGTGGAATTACTTTGACCTTATATGGCTCAGGCAGCAAAAACCGGGGGCGTTTAATCAAATAATGAGTACCTTTTATAGGCTTTGAAATTTTGACTTTATGGTTTGATGCAAAGACTGATATGTAAAAGAAAAAAGAAACAGAAAGGTTACTTTCTAAGATTGGGAACTCTCGGTTGTTCTTTCTAATTAAAAAGAAAATGTCCATGTTTTTATATTAAAACGAAAAAGAGCAAAGTAATTACGTCAATTTCTAAAACGCCGCATGTTCTACATTAAAGAGTTTTATTCTACATCGTTTGCCCAAAATTGAAGTATCTACCTTATAATAGTTGGGTTGAATGCGAATTTCCTATGACCATTTTCGTTTAGTATACATGGTGGCAAACTCGATAAAAAATAGTTATCTATTCAAATTATCCATTAAAAATGAGTTAGATAATTAACTTTTTAAAAATAAATAAAAAATGGGTTGGATAATGAACTAAAAAATGGGTTGGATAACGGACAACCAATGGATTTGACTTTCATTTGCAAAGATTCAAATGGAAGATTCCTCAAGTTTGGAAGGTTAGGAATTCTCCTAAAGGTGATCATATTCAAGAAATTAAACCGTGGATAATATGGATATTCATATTGTCCGTCGGTTAACCCATTTTTTATCGATATTAAATATTGGTCGAATTAAATAATTCATCCGTTTTTGCATTACCTATTTTCGACTCGCTTATATCTAACCCGACCCGCCGATTTGCCACCCCTACTACATCACATTTCAATTCTCAAATCAGAGGTGCGAACTGATCAGGAAGAAAACTTATAATGGTAGTGCAAATCAAGCAATAATATAAATACTCGAAAGCAAAAAAGAATAAGAACATAGACATTCCATTCACATAAATAATAAGTGCGAAATTCATTGTATGACATAATTTACCTTAGCTAGAAATGACTTCATCCAATAAAATCCCCAAATTACATAGACGCAGAGAACTCATCAAAAAGTAGCATCTTCATTTAATAATGGTTAATCATCCCACATGGTATTCCTATGAGCCCATTTCCTCCAACTTATGGTCTTCATTTTCCCCTTATAGAAGTATTAATAAGGGTAGGATACTAGAATAGTTCTAGTTAGCTACACAATTTTTGCATAAGAATAATATATAACCCTCCAATACATAATAAGTCACGGAATTGCATTGAATGCTCCATATCTGATCCATACTTGTTTTAATACTTTACTTGTACAACATAGAAAATAGAATAAATGCTCATGGCTCTCGTTTATGGATCAACGATGCAACCATGTCTTGAAATAGGCCATATTCAGGAGTTAATTGGGGTTGCTGCTGATAATTATAGACAGAATAATTAATAGGGAGCTGATTTTGATTGGTTGGGTTTGTAAGCATTTGGGCAAAGAGTACATCTTGAGGAATTAATTGCGAAGAGGATAAGAAAGAAGGTGAAAGCATAGCTGCAGCTGCATTTCCACGAAGAGTTGCGGGACAGTGATGATTATGTTGGCCTTCGTATGTAGTGATCACGACTGATGGATCTTCATATGATCTTTCCACACGTTTCTTCACACTGCACTTTTGACTTGTGCATCTGTAATAACTCCTGAAATTGTAATGAAAGAATTAATTGCGTGAAATAATGAGCCACAATTCGGGATTATAATTGTCTTAAGTTGATGTGTTTTAAATTAATAATTTATATATATTTAATAAAACTTTTCAGACAAATATAAGGTTTGAACTCTCGACAGTCTTGCTCTGCCCTTGAATGAGCTTTTTTTGCTCAATATATCTACCAAACTAAAACTTAGGAGTTTAACTTCGAATTTTTACACTACTATTAGGTCAACAAAAAAATGTCTATATAGATAACCATCTATAAAAGAGGAGTAATAATCTGGAAAATAAGACATAGATTACCTATTCCAATATTTAAAATATACATTAATGGTAAAAAGTTATTTATACAGCCAGTGTATATATAAGTTAAACCCAAAATGTCCATCACTAGATCATTTAAGGAAATTAACAAAATATAGGTAGCGAAAAATTACGTTTGGGTATTAACAAATTGTTGCACGTTTTTTCATTTATAATATGCATTCTTAGTGCAACTGAAGTAACATTCATAAGTCTGAGAAATGCAAAGACTATATGAATTTGCTCATTTATCAGGTACTCGTTAAGATTATGAATACTAAAGATGAAAACATAGACCACTTTGAAACAATGAAGTAGCACTGATAATTAAGCAATTTTGAAGAGAACAATAGCTATTGGAGCTTGTAATTAATCCATTTCTAATTTAGAACAATTTGCTGAGGATTAATTTTATTGATTCTAAAGAAACTATACCTCGGAAAAGGGCTATTCTTCACTGCCTTCTGTCCATATTTTCTCCAGCGATAGCCATCTTCAAGATTGTCAATCTCACTCTTAGTCATAAAGGCAAATCGCGGTTCCTTTTGCTTCTTTTCTCCTTTCTTCTTTACTTTGCTCCTGAAATAATTATTTCGTGCATAAACAAATTTACATCTAAACATGTGAAAAATCCTAGCTCGATTACCATTATACACGTACAATATTTTCAAATGAGCTAACAGCCTTCAAATTAGAATTTATTAGGGTTTCCCTGAGTATCATAACATAAAAGGGGGGGGGGGGGGGGGGAAGGTTTAACTAAGGAAAGGGTACAGTTTATAATTTAAGTTTCAAATAAGTAGAATAAGCTTCCAACTTGGAAGAAAAGTCTAGCCAGTTAATAATCTAATAAATTAAGACTAGCAATATTCTAGTGGTCAATAACCTAATCTATTAAGGAAGAAACTTCCACGCAAAGATGCGGCTTTATTTTGTAGTATAGGACCAAAGAAGAAAATAACTTACACTTTCTTAGACTTATCATCTCCATCTTCACACTGATCATTTGCTTGCAAATCTTTCTTGCTTTTTGAAGAATCTTCTTCACCTCCAGCCTCACTAGAAGATGAAGAGACCAAAGAATTAGGAGTCAATGGAATTTCAGCACTGTTTTTTCTAGAAGATTCTTGATCTGATGGTGGACAAACAACTTCAGAAGATGAGCAACTCATGCCAAGAACATTTGATAAAGAGTTGTAGTCCATAGAACCATGTAAACATTCAGTGAGAGTACTCATATAAGATGAAGGATCAAAATCTTGATGAAGGGTTTGTGTATTAGTAGGTATTTGATCATAAATTGAGGGATTTTGATCACCAAAGAAATTAGGAAATGCATTATTTACCCCTCCTGTTCCCATGTAATCATGATAAAAAGGGTTATTATCAGACATGGAGAAAAAAAGGGATTTATGGGATCTATAACAATTGAATCAAAAAAGATAGTGAGTAAAAAAGATCTTAATCTTGCTTTATCTTTAGAGAGAGAGAGGAAAAGGAGGAGAAAACAACTCAAGATTCTTGAAGTAAGTCTTCTTAGACTTTGGTTTTGTGCAATATGAAAGGGGAGCTTTTGATTCTTGAGGTAGCTGCTTTGTATAATAAGTTGGTATTTCTCCTTTTTTGGGAGATGGGAATTGTCTTACTATAGGTTGGAGAGGAAAAAGAGAAAGTGGCTTGTTAGGGAATAAAAATGAATGGTTCTTGCTGAAGAAGAATGGATTTGAGGTACTCAAGAAGCTATATAGGGGGAAAACAAATGACATTAAAGCCCACTAGACAGTGTCTTCAAATATTACCTTTAGTGGAACACATCATACTTTAATAATATACTTTAATCAAAGGGTATTCCATTTAATTAGGCACAGTTTAATTAATAGGATCACAACTTTTGTCATCACCTGACAATTTGGTATATAGTACACACTTTTTGTCATTTCTTCCAAGTATGAATATGCCTATGAGATAGCGGAATATAAAGAAAACAGTGCGATCATAAACAATGAAATGGAACAAAAGTTATACTAAAAATGCCCATTTGCATATAGAGGTTGAGGCTCTAAGGGCATCAATGCCAGTACATGTATTGAGTAGCTATATTATTGCGTATTCTTTTGAATTGTTCGAACATCGTACTATTAACACAAAAAATGAAAACCTTTTCTTTCTTCTATATATTCCATTATGCATTTTCATTAATATCATAAAGGTATTATTCAGATATACCGGAAATTGTACGTGGTAGATCTTATCGTATACAACTTGCATTAGTGGTATTTAATTAATCTGAGTAAGTTAGTCTGCCAGTGTTATGACCTGATAGGTCATTTATAGTTTTACCCTTCATTTTTCTGTTCTGAGATCTCGAATAGCTCTGTATAGCCTTTCGATTTGCGTGCGCAGTCCGTGTCCTTTTTCCAGAAGGTTTTTACGAGAAAATTGATGAAAATGTAAAATTGTGCCTTAAAACTCATTTGAGTTGACTACGGCCAACGCTTTGTGTAAACGGACCCGGATCAGTATTTTGACGGTCCCGATGGGTCCGTATCGTGATTTGGGACTTGGGCGTATGCCCAAAATCGAATTCGAAAGTCCCTAACTCGAATTAACGCAATTTGTTAAAACTAGCAATTTAAAGGTTTAAAGAATTGCTATCGGGTTCGGATTTCAGTTCCGAAATTCGGTATAAGTTTATTACACTATTTATGACTTGTCTGCAAAATTTGGTGCGAAACGGAGTTGATTTGGCTGGATTCGGACGTCCAGTTGAAAAATTGCATGTTATTAAGTTTCATTGAAAATTTCATTCGTTTTGGTGTCTGATTCGTAGTTCTAGATGTTATTTTGGTGTATTGATCACGCGAGCGAGTTCGTATGATGTTATTATACTTATGTGCATATTTGGTTTGAAGCCCGAGAGACTCGGGTGAGTCTCAGATAGGCTACGGAGTGATTTTGGACTTAGAAGAATAGCTGACGTCTTTACTGTTGTTGGTGCTCTACTGTAGATCTCACATTTGTGACCCTCGCTTTTGTGAACAAGGTTTCGCATTTGCGAGCATGGGCTGGATTGGGGAAGTCTCGCATTTGCGAACTTGCGGGTGCTACTTTTGCGAAGGCAGAGTCATATTTGCGACTTAGTGTGTCCTGGGCTACCTTCGCATATGCGAACGAATGGTCCGCATTTGCGAGTGGTATGGGTTCGCATTTGCGACCAAAATATCGCATTTGCGATGACTGACCTTCTAAGAAAGGCTCGCATTTGCAACCTCTTTTTCGCATTTGCGATGTTCGTAATTGCGAACAAAATATTGCAATTGCGACATCTACCGCTGGTAAAAGAGGAAAAACGGTATTAAGCTCATTTCTTTCAAACTCTCAACTCTAAACTCCCTAGAGGCGATTTTTTCAAGAGATTTTCTTCCTAAATTCATTGGTAAGTGACTTTAATCTACTTCTTTTCAATTACTCATTATATTTCATAAGTTTTCAACATCAAATCTAGGATTTTCATGGTAGAAATTAGGGATTTGGGTAGAATTAAAAATTTTTGTAAATTTGGGATTTAGACCTCAAATTGAGGTCGGATTTCGAAACTAATTACATAACTGGGCTCGAGGGTGAATGGGTAATTAAATTTTGGTCCGAATCTCGAGTTTTGACTAAGCGGGCCTAGGGTTGACTTTTGTTGACTTTTTGAGAAAAGTGTAAAGATCTTAACTTTATGTATTGTAATTAATTTTTCTAGCATTGTTTGATGTTGTTGAGCCGATTTTGGTTAGATTCGGTTGGTTTGGAGGCGGATTTTAGAGGAAAGACCCCAGTTGAGTTTTGATCTGCTTGTGGAGCGAGGTAAGTGTTGGGTCTAACCTTGATTTGAGGGAATAAGAACCCTTGAGCTCTATGCTATGTGAATTTCATGTTTAGCGGTGTATATGCGAAGTGGCGAGTGTATATACGCCGTCAGTTACTTATTTTCATGCTTTCCCGTATTTCATTAATTATTTTATTCCATGTCTTAACTATTACATGCTTAAATTGCTTCCTATGACTTAACTTGTTACTTGTCATTTGTTATTCTCGTATTAAAATGTTAGTTTCTTCTATGATCCATGATTAATTGCTACTTGCCTTTATTGTCTTACTTGTACACTTTAACTGCCATATATTTGGTTTGGCTTGTTGCTTAGTATTAATTGTAGCATTTCTTGATTTGGTATGAGATACCTTTATGGTTTTGCTTTCATATTTGGTTATCGTAGAGATTCTTGTGATTTGAGTTGCTGAGTTGATTACATTTATTGATTTTTATTTATGGATCGGGTTGCACGCCGCAATGGGTGAAATAAGGGAGGATTGATATTGATATAGTGGGATCGGGTTGCACGCCGCAACATGTTTTATAGTATGTGATTTTGATTTGGTGAAATAAGGGAGGAATATGATATTGATTCTGATTATATGGTAGGATCGGGTAGCGCGCCGCAACGAATTTTACTTGTTATTATTGATATTGATATGGCGAAATAAGGGAGGACTGTGTTTGTACAGTGGGATCGGGTTGCACGCCGTAACAGGTGAAATAAGGGAGGATTATGTTTGTACGATGGGATCGGGTTGCGCGCCGCAACGGATTGTGTGTTTTGTATTCATTATTGTACGATGTTAGCTTTCGATGCTTTCATATGAGATTATGATTACTGGTGTCTCTGATTTTACCGATTACGAGGATTGAGTTTATTTTCATAAGTTAACTGCCTTACTTTCTTATATTTCTTTCCTGTTATTAGTATTATACTGCGTACAAGTTATTGTAAGTGACCCGACATGGCCTCGTGACTACTTCGTTGAGGTTAGGCTCGGCACTTACAGAGTATATGTCGGTTGTACTCATACTACACTCTGCACTTCTTGTGCAGATTTTGGATTCAGTCGTAGCAGCGGTCAGTAGATTGCTCAGATTGATTGCCGGATTGGAGACTTGAGGTGCAGTTGCTCGGCGTTCGCAACCCTGAAGTCCCCTTCTACCTTATCCTAGTTGTTTATTTCAGTTCCGACAGTTTTAATTTCATTCAGACCATTATCCATATTATTCTAGTCGCTCGTTTACTTGTGACACCAGTTCTGGGATTTGTATCTAGATATTGCGGTTATTATGGTTTTTTACACCCTATTTCAGTTCTATTTCAGTTATTACAGTTTAATTGGTATTAGTTAATTTGATTTGTTAAAAATGGCTAAAAACTATTCTAACGTTGGCTTGCCTAGCAAGTGAAATGCTATGCGTCATCACGATCCCGAAGGTGGGGATTCCGAATCGTGACAGCCTGAGCACACGTCAATTTTTAAGTAAAGTTTAAATTAGGATTCAACTCTAATGGGATTAGTCACGAGAATTTCCCTTGTGAACTGCTAATATGAATCTCCAGTACCACTATAAATGACCTGTTTTCGTTGGGGAAGGAACTTAATCCATATATTCATACATTAATCCAAAATGAGCTAAATACTAAATTGAAAATATCCAATACAGAGAGAAAATCAAAGTATCTATGTTCGTGGCCACTTCGCTGCCATCAACTACTGGATCACATGAACCATGAATTTTTGGGGTGAAACTTAAAAAAGTGTTTCTAAGAATGTCATTTAGAAAGCTTGCTAATATAGCATGTGGTGTGAGTATATACACGTATTATATATAAAAAAGAATTGTTGAGACAATTCTGGGCAAATGTTTTAGCTTCTTATTTACTTTGTTATCATGGTTTTCCAATTTTTTTCTGATGTAGTAGCTGTATTTATTAGCTTATAATAAGTATTTAACATATTAATTTTAGAATATTTAAGCCTCTCTAATTTCAACAATTAAAAAGCCAAAATAAAAAAACAACTTTCTCTGAATACACTACTTGTATTGCAAAGACAAATAGTTTCTTCTTCTAACAACATTTCCGAAATGTTCTAAAATTTTAACTATAACAACTATGATATATTTTATATTATATAATTTTTATAGTCTTAAATATTTATGTTTTATTTTTGAAAGTTTAAAAAACACTTTCGAAAGTTACACTACAATAAATACTTGCTTTTGATTTGGAGTATATTGTAGAGGCTAGGTTTGTAGTGTGGGATAAATAGAATTCTTTTATCCTTAATCAAAGTTCTCGAAAGTTCTCGAATTCTTTTATCCTTAATCATAATTTTACCCTCCGAAGTCTTAATCCTAGAACCGGACCCGGAGGACATGGCCCCAATACCCCCGAGGGCAAATGTTTTGCCCGAGACCCGATACGAGGGCTCCTCGCTCTGACTCCGATTAATTACGGTCTCGTTCCTGCTCCGTTTGTCTTACCGGAAAATCGAGGTGTTAGGTGGGCTCGTTTTTACCCGTATACAGATAGTCTCCTCGTTTCTCAGAGAGTAGGTTTACCGAAACGATGGGAAACGACAGATGACTCCGGTTCCTTCCTTCGTACGTAATGACGAGGGAGCCGAAACGTGCTATCAATCGCGTTGTTCTGACTTCGGATACGTGTCGCTCACCGGCATGTTGCATCCAAATGAGAAGCGTCGGTTGTTTTCCTATAAAAGCTTCCTCATTTTGTCCTTTTTCTACTTTTCGAATAAATCACTACCTTCGAGCTTTCTAGCCACCATCAAACCTTCATATCTTCATCCTTGTTTTTCAATTTCCATAGCAATCTCCAGATTTTTGCCCAGATTTCTTTCAAATCTTCATACATTGTTCTTCATCTTCAAAACCCGTTTTTCCAAAACTTTGTGTTCATTTCTCAAATTTTCAAATACTCCTCCATATTACAATGGCAAAAACATCGAAAACCGTTCCTCAACAAGTTGCCTCTTCATCTTCTCAACCGGCCGCTGGTACTGAAGCGGTCAACCCTAAGGTGGTTTCCCTCAAAACGGCTTCCCCCATTGTGGTTGCTAACGAACCGGTCGTCGAGCCTCCCTTGTCAGCGTTCATCCCGGAGGGCTGCTCGAATGCAAATGACTTTAAAATCGAGACGCCTTCGCGCAAATAGGACCGGGGCGAAGAAATCTCGAGATATATATATATGTTTTGTGACTGAAGACATTCTTCCCATAGTTCGTAAGGACTGCAATTGGGAAGGCATGAACGTAGTAGTCCCCGGGCCCGAGGGCGCCGTTACTACCCACGTGGAGGGGTACTTAAGTATTTACACTTATCCCTTCACGATGGACCCGATTATTTTAGATTTTTGCAAGAGGTACGAGGTATGTCTCGGGCAAATCCACCCATCATTGTGGAGGATCGTGACCCTCATCCGTTACTTCGTGAACAAGACCAAGTCTCATCAGTTCACGATCGACCACCTACTTCGATTTTACAGTCCCCGGAAGTTCCGAGGGGGACTGATCAAGCTTACTCACCGGGCTAGCAAGGCCCCCTTCTCCTGTATCGACGAAGTCCGAGACCAGAGCTGGCAGGGACGGTTTGTCCGAGTGAAGACCGAGGATTTGATTCCCCCGGAATACATGTCATTCCTAGAGAGGTGGAATGCGTCTCGTAAGTGCAACTCCCTCTTTCAACATAAAAAATTCTTCTCCTTTCATTTCTATCTTCTCATTTATGCTTGTGGCTATGCAGCTGTCACCCAGGTTCCGAATGAGGTTCCCCAGTTAAAGGAGTGGATTGAGGGAATCTGTACTCAGATGTCCTACTTCGAGCGCACCTGGCGTGGACTCTCGAAGGGCCGATGAGAGGCCCATTCTCATGGTAAGGCCTATTTCCGAGTAGCCAACACTATGTCTTTACCTTATATTATACTAATTCCTCTTCCGTCTTGGTTATTGCAGGTTTGCCTAAGACCACCGAACTTAGGCCTTCGAAAGGGGATGAAGATGTTCCCCCTCCCGTAAATCCCTCAGTTGCTGCCATGGAGGTAAAAAGAAGAGGAAAATTAAATCCTCGGGATCCCTGATCTCCGAGGCGAAGAAACCGAAGAAGCAGGTGCTTCGTAAGACTAGGAGGGGCTCCAGTTCCTGTTTGCCAGCCTCCGACTCCCTCCTCCAGCTTAGGGACGAGCCGGAGGATGAACCAATTTTCGTAACACACGGGACGAACTAACTCGGGGATTGGGATGCATCCGAGGGGGAGACTCGTGAGATCGACCCCCTTCAATCTCAAAAGGCCGACGTGGATACCCGGGGTGAAACTTCCCAGGATATCGATTCTGCACCAAAGAAAGCGCCTAGCGTAATTGAGATCTAGGGGATACCCTCCTACACTGAGTCTATGCTCGAGGAGGCCCAAGCGAGGAAAGAGAAATCCAATGAGGGGGGCCAGGGTGCGGAAGACCCCCTTCACTCCTTTTTTCGTTGGAGTGGATTCGTTCGCTTTGGAAGATTACTCCGATCTGGGTGATCTGGAAGTCCCGAAGAAGGACACTTCCTCGGAAGCAGGCGGGCCGAGCTCGAGCCCGAAATTAGGCAATCAATTCTCCGCTTCGAGCGTGGACCCTAGCCGAAAGAGATCGATTATACTGACCGTCTCGGAGGATGCCCGGGTTTTATCCGCTCCTGTGGGGGTAGCTAGCTACCTCCGATGCCTAGTGACCGAGGAGGACCATGCAAAAATAAATGCGGTGAACGTGTCATGCATTTTCAATGAGGCGCAGCAGGCGCTGATTTGGGTACGACATCATTTTTTTCCATCTATATATAGTTATATGTGCTTTATGTTTCTCACATTTTCTTTGTCTTTTTGCAGGCCTCGGTACTTCACCACGAGAGTTTCCTCTAATACCGGGTTAAAGTCAATCAACTCAAGCTCGAGATCAAGAAGCTTGCCCAAAAAATGGACATGTACAAGCTTCTTGGCGAGTAGTAGGAAGTGGTCGCCAAGAACCTCCAGGCCGAGCTGGATACGGCTCAGAAAGAGGCATTGGTCTTAAGGCAAGAGCATGCCGACCTAGTGGAAAAGGTAAAGGTTTTCGAAGTTTGAAACGAAGGTTCGGTCACAAAATCTAATAACAATACTTCACAGGTTCAGCAGAAGATCAACCAGATCGACTAACTCCGCAGGGAGATGGATGAAATCCAAGTGATGGCCGACGGGTGGAAAAATAAGATGGACCTGCTGGCCTCGGAGAAGGGGACTGCCCAGGTCAAGCTGTCTTCGGTGGAAGTTCAGCTTCGGGTGGCGAAGGAGAAGGCCGATGCACGGGATCGACAAAATGAGGACCTCCAAGCACAACTGGGCTAGGCCATCACTGAACGGAATGCCCTTAGTAAGGAGCTTGGAATAACGAGCTCCAAGTTGGAAGCAACCTCGGCTGATGCTGACAAGATGGTGGCCCAATATAAGGCCGATGTTGAAACAGCCAAGGCCCGCCTGAAGACTACTGCTGAGTACGTGAGGCGGCTTTCCCACAAGAAGACCCTCAAAGAAATACATGCCCGAGGTTTCGACCCATCTGCCTAGAATAAAGAGGAAAAAAGACTCGAGGTCGAGGCTAGGAGGCTAGCTGAACCCCGAGGTGAAGAGGGCTCCGAGGGCTCTGAAGAATTCGAAGGCCCCGACGGTTCTAGTGACGAGTCATGCTCCGGTGAAAACCAGGCGGAGATGCCTTAGTATTTTTTTTTGTTTTTGTATCTTGTACATATATTTTGTTGAGGCCATTTTTAATTGGCCTTTGTAAAGATATTCCGGAATATATAAAGTTTTTCCTTTTGGCAATTTTCAAGTCTATTATCTTCAGCATCTTTTTACAATTGCAAATATTTCTAATGCCTTAGCACAGAATCAAATGTAGTAATAAGTCATTTTTCAGAGGTCTGAAGAAGAAATGTCCTCAATGCAATTTTTATTTGAACTTATGGAAGTTCGGAGTGACCGAAAATTACCCCAAGATGCTTGTTTAAATGTTTTTAGATTACATCTTTACCGAGGGTAACCTTTGAATAGGTTTAGAATTTTGTTGAATGCCTTATATTTTGAATACGGGCTTTGGATGTCTCCGAATCATTTTTAGGATGGTCGTAGCCTTTAAGGTTTGGGAAATGCCTAATAGGTTTGTGCCTCTGGTTTTTCGATAACCCGAGCCGCCCGAACTTGCCTCGGACGGCAGTCCCTGAGTGGGGGTAGCCCTTTGGGCTCGGATAAGGGTGGCCCTTGGGCTCGATAGTTCCCGAGTAGGAATAGCCCTTAGGCTCGATACTTTTAAGAAGCAAAAAATGCTTATTATTAAGGTAGAAACTTTCTTTCATTTCTGTGTGTAACGTACAAGATTGTAAGCGTGTAAAAGCTCGTATTATGGGTGAGGTGGCCTACGCTGGCATGGTTCATTTGACCGTTTGGCCCTTACAACAAATCTTATCCACCGATCCTAGACTATTCAAGCACAAAGTTTCCTTCCTTGCTAAAAATTTTGACCTGAGGGTGATTGCCCCTAGTATTCGAGGTCGATCTTCGAGAGGGCTCGGATATAGTGGATGTGACCATTGACTCCGATTTAAAACCGGTCTTCGACTCTAAATTAGCACGATTTATTGTTGCCTCGTTAAAAACCTTACCGAAAAATCCATTTGGGACAAAACTGATTCAAGGAAAAAAGAGTGCAATGCGTATTTTCAGACCTAACAACTATATTCTCCTTTGGTTGTTGCCTGCAAGTGTTAGCCAAATTCGTAATATAAAAAAAAGTGAATGAGGTCATACCTTAGCAGTAATATCGTTTTAAGTGAGTCACGTTCCAGTTGTTTGGTAGTTATGCGTCATTTTCCGCTTCGAGTTTATACAAACCTTTACCGGTAATACCGATGACTCGATATGGACCTTCCCAATTCGGTCCCAGATTCCTTTCATTCGGGTTCCGCGTGTTCAGTGTTACTTTTCTAAACACAAAGTCCTTGATATTGACATGTTGGAGGTTGGCTCTCTAGTTATAATAGCTTTCTATCCGCTGCTTCTGGGCGGCCAGCCGGACTAGGTCGGCCTCGCACCTCTCATCCAGTAGTTCCAGGCTCGTGCTCATGGCCTGACCATTTGATTCTTCGGTTGCATATCAGAACTTGAGGCTTGGTTCTCCCACCTCAACTGGTATTAGTGCTTCGGCACCGTAGACCAATGAAAAAGGAGTGACCCCGGTACTGGATTTTGAGGTCGTGCGGTACGCCCACAAGACTTCGGGCAGAATTTCCTTCCATTTTTCTTTGGCATCGGTCAACCTTTTCTTAAGGTTTTGGAGGATTGTTTGGTTCGTCGACTCTGCGTGTCCATTCCCACTAGGGTGATAGGGAATTGACAAGATCTTTTTGATCTTATGGTTCTCGAAATATTTGCTTACCTTGTTGTCGATGCATTGTTTCCCGTTATCACATACTATATAGGACGGTATACCAAACCGGCATATTAAGTGGTCCCAAATGAAGTCAATTACTTCTTTTTCCCAGACTTTCTCGAACGCTTGAGCTTCGACCCATTTAGAGAAATAGTCAATCATAAATAATATAAAATTGAGCCTTATCGGGTGCCCAAGGTAGGGAGACAACGATGTCCATTCCCCATTTTATGAATGGACAAGGCGACAGGATCAGATGTAGTAACTCCCCGAGTTGATGGATCATTGGTGCATGCCTCTGACAGCCGTTGCATTTCGCACAAAGTCCTTCGCATCTTTCTCCATGTCGATCCAGTAATAGCTGGCTCTGATTATCTTACGAACCAACGATTATGCCCCCAAATGGTTTCCGCAGGTGCCTTCGTGAACTTCCCTCAAAGCATATCTGGTGTCCCCCGGCCCCAAGCATATGGCGAGTGGACCATCGAACGTTCTTCTGAACAAAGTATCTTCGGACAGGCTAAACCTAGCTGCCTTCGTGCGCAAAGCTCTCTATTCTTTGGGATCTGAGGGCAACTTCCCAGTCTTCAAGTAGTCTATATACTTGTTTCTCCAGTCCCAAGTTAAACTCGTTGAGTTTATCTCAGCATGGCCTTCTTCCACTACTGATTTCATGAGTTGAACGACCGTTCTCGAGCTGAATTCATTGTCATCATCCGATGAACCCAAGTTATCCAGAGAATCGACTTCGCTATTTTGATCCCGAAGCACGTGTTGTAGGGTCCATTTCTTGAATCGATCCAGCGTTACCTATAGTTTATCCAAGTATCTTCGCATTCGTTCCTCTTTCACTTCGAATGTCCCATTGACTTGATTTACCACAAGGAGCGAATCACATTTAGCTTCGATCACTTCGGCCCCCAGGATTTTAACCAATTCGAGACCTGCAATCATGGCCTCATACTCAGCCTCATTGTTAGTCAATTTCACAGTTCTGATAGATTGCCTAACTACGTTACCCATAAGCAGTTTCAACACGATGCCAAGTCTGAACCCTTTTGCATTCGAGGCACCATCCGTAAAGGGGGTCCAGATTCCCGAGGAGGTCCCCGAGGTTAACAACTCCTTTTCGACTTCGGGTATCAAGGCCGGCGTGAAGTCGGCCATGAAGTCTGCCAAAATTTGAGATTTGATGGCGGTTCAGGGTCGATATTCGAAATCGTACCCATTAGTTTCCATGACCCATTTGGCCAATCGTCCTGAGAGCTCGGGTTTGTGCATTATGTTCCTCAATCGGTAAGTAGTTATGACACATATGGAATGGTATTGAAAATATGGCTTTAACTTCCTGGAGGCGCTTAGCAAAACGAGCGCCAATTTCTCCAGGTGAGGATACCTTGTTTCGGCCTCGCCTAGATTCCTGCTAACATAATAGATAAGAAATTATGTACCTTCCTCCTCTCGGACTAAGACTCCACTTACCGCTACCTCAGATACCGCTAAGTACAGGTTTAACTTCTCGTCTGCCTTCGGAGTATGAAGCAAGGGTGGACTCGAAAGGTATCGTTTGAGTTCTTCCAAAGCTTTCTAGCACTCCAGGGTTCACGAACGTTATTCAAGTTCTTCAATAAAGAGAAGAACTGATGGCTCTTATTGGAGGACCTTGATATGAACCGACCTAGGGCGGCTATGCGCCCGGTTAGCCTTTGAACAACCTTGACATTGTCCACCACGGTTATGTCTTCTATAACTTTTATTTTGTCGGGGTTGATCTCGACCCCCCGGATGGGCACCATGAATCCAAGGAACTTCTCGGACCCGACCCCGAATGCGCATTTCCGGGTTCAGCTTCATATTGTACTTCTTCAGTATGTTGAAGGTTTCCTGCAAATGTTCCAAATGGTCCTCTGCTCGCAGGGACATAACTAACATGTCCTCAATGTAAACCTCCATTGATTTTCCTATTTGTTCTTTGAACATCCGGTTTACTAGGCGTTAGTAAGTGGCACCGATATTTTTTTAGTCCGAACGGCATTACATTATAACAATAGGTGCCGAATTTAGCGATAAAGGAAGTTTTTTCTTGATCGTCCGGGTCCATTCGGATTTGATTGTATCCCGAATAGGCGTCGAGAAAGCTGAGTATCTCGTGGCCGGTCGTCGCATCAATTATGCGATCGATGTAAGGCAAAGGAAAAGAGTCTTTAGTTCATTCCTTGCTTAAGTCTTTGTAATCTACACACATTCTTAATTTATTTTCCTTTTTAGGCACTAACACTACGTTAGCTAACCAATCCGGGTACTTAACTTCCCGAATGGAACCTATTTTAAGGAGTTTGGATACCTCATCTTTGATGAATGCATGCTTGACTTCGGACTGAGGCCTCCTCTTCTGTTTAACCAGGCAGAACTTTGGATCCAAGCTCAGCTTGTGAGTAGTTATTTCTGGCGGGATCCATATCATATCAAGATGGGACCTAGCGAAACAATCTATGTTAGCTATACGTAATTTAATGAGTTTTTTTCTGAGCTCGGGAGTTAACCACGTGCCCAGGTATACCTTCCGATCGGGCAAGTGTTCGATTAATATGACTTGCTCCAGCTCCTCGACCATTGACTTGGTGGCATCGGAATCGTTAGGGGCGATGAACGACCTGGGAACTCCGTAATCATCATCATCGCCTACTTTTTGCATCTCTGATTCGATCAGGGCCGGTGTCTGTGATTGCTATTTAATTTCTTCCATCCTAACCGACTCCAGGTTTCTTTTATGTCGAGAGGGCTGATATCGGGATCACCTTATCGACCGTGAATATTTGTTTTGTGTCCGGTTGTTCTCCGTAAACTATTTTTGATCCCTCTCGGTGTGGGGAACTTCAATGCCTGGTGCAATGTCGAGGGTATTGCCCTCATGTTATGAATCCATAGCCTTCCGAATATAGCATTGTACCTCATATCCCCCTCGATGACATAGAACTTCATTTCCTGAATGGTTCCGGTAGTGTTCACCGGCAACGTTATCTCCCCTTTAGTAGTTTCACATGTCATGTTGAATCCGTTTAAGACCCGGACCGCAGACACTATTTGGTCTTGTAGACCCAGCTGCTCTATGACCCTCAATCTGATGATATTGGCCGAGCTACCCGGATCAATCAACACACGCTTAACTCGAGATTTATTTATGAGTACAGAAATTACCAGGGCATCGTTATGCGATTGCACGATGCCTTAAGCGTCTTCATAGTTGAAATAGATGGTCCTCTCCGGCAAGTAATCTCGGGTTTGCTTTTCCCTTGTAATGGACACCTTAGTGCACTTCAGCATTAGCCCCTGGGGGATGTCAAGTCCACCGATGATCATATTGATGACGTGCTGAGGTTCCTCTTACTCGGTCTGCTTGTTGGAGTCCCTATTACTGAGGTGAGTTTTGGCTCGATCACTCAGAATCTCCCGGAGGTGTCCGTTATTGAATAACCATGACACTTATTCCCTTAGTTGTCGGAAGTCTTCGGTCGTGAGTGCCATACTTACACATCAGGTTGGGTTCTCTTTGGCCAGGATCAGACTACAATGGCCGAGGTCACTTGGTATCTGTGATGCGTCCGATGGGTGATACGATGTCAGCATCATCAACACTGAAACTGTACTCTGATAACCTCGGTGCCACCCTGGCCCTGATTGGCTTGTCAAAACCGTTTTTGCTCATGAGTCCACGGTTATTATGACCTCGATCGTTTCTTTTTTCATTCCTCGCTGGGTCACGTCCGGATTCACTGACCCTTCGATCTCCTCTATACGATTGGTACCGATCTCTTCTCGGTCTTGATTCATGATGGACGACTCTTTTAGACAGGTCATTAGTTCTTATGGGATACACAGACCCAGAGGAGGGCCCGAGCTGATCATCCTCCACTCTGATTTTTGATTGGTACGTGTTATGGACGTCAGCCCAAGTTACCGCCGGGTAGTCTATCAAATTTTGTTTCAGCTGCTGTGAAGCCAAAGAACTTTGGGGGTTGAGTCCTTGAGTGAATGCTGGAACAACCCAATCGTCCGCAATCAGGGGCAGATCCATCCTTTCCATTTGGAACCTCGACACGAACTCCCTGAGCATTTCATTATCTTTTTGCTTGACTTTAAAGAGGTCTGATTTTCTGGTCTCGGCTTTGATGGCCCCAGAATGAGCTTTTATAAAGGTATCCACAAGTATAGCAAACTAATCAATGAAATTAGGGGGCAGGTTGTGATACCATATCATTGCTCCTTTTTACAGTGTTTCCCCAAACGTTTTCATTAGAACCGACTCGATTTCGTCATCTTCCAAGTCATTTCTCTTGATGGCACACTTGTAGGAGGTCACGTGTTCATTCGGATCTGTGGTCCCGTTATACTTTGGAATTTCAGGCACAAGGAACTTCTTTGGGATCAGTTTTGGAGTTGCGCTCGGAGGGAAAGGTTTTTGGACGAACTTCTTGGAATCCAAGCCTTTCAATATAGGGGGTGCTCCTGGGATTTGATCAACCATGCAGTTATATGTCTCCATTTTTTGTCGTTGGTTTCGATTTTCTTTTCTCCCGATTCTACCCATTTTGTCAATTCCTCAAGCATCTTTATTATCTCGGGGTTGGTCCCGGGTTCAACTTCACCCGGCCTTTCTGTGGCCGGTTCATTTCTGCGAGTGTTTTTCCGGGATGGTTCGGGCTCAACTCTGCTAGGGCGCGGCTTTGGTTCTGCAACTAGGTTATCACTGCTTGTTGAGCCTGTAACATTTCTAAGATCACCTGCAAATTGATCTCATCACCTTCGCTGTCGTGTGTACCCCGAGACATTGATCGGGCTCCGCGACTGGAACTCCTTTAGGGTCAATGGGGGCACCTCGTTGCCGGGCACTACATTGTTATTCTCGCCATGGTGGCCAGACTCAGCACCAACGTTCAAATGAGCAGATTGAGAGTTCGACATTTTTAATTTGACCTAAAATTAAAATCTCAAAGGACAGGTGTAAAATAGAGTGCGTTATGGAAATTTGTATCAAATTACCATTATTATTCCTAGCCCCACGGTGGGTGCCAAACTGTTTACCCTAAAAACGGATAATAATTGAATGTATATGTGGTTTTAGGATATTTGAATTAATTCAATACGAGTGATTAATGACGTTAGATTAAGCAAATGAAAAACGTAATAGATGACCAAACCAATAATAAGGGTGATTCCGAGCTCCGTTGTTGGCTCGATGAAGAACCTGCACTGTTGCCCTCGATTCCAAGCTTATACTTATGAAGAACTTAAGAACAAGAATAAGAACTTTGAACAACAAAGAGAATTGAAATAAATTGCATTGATATATGTGTGTTACAATGTGTCACCTAAATAATTATCTTTCTCCTTTATATAGTAGGGGAGTTTTACCCTGAGTACAATTCTAAGAAAGATTAAAATCTTCTGTTTCGCTAATCACTGATTTTCTATTGATACGAGTTGAGATTCACGCTGTGATATCCGGTTGGGCACGGACATCACGACCCTTTGTTAGTCGTGTGTAACTGTTTGATAATGCCTTCCGAAGTCTTAATCCTCGAACCGGACCCGGAGGACATGGCCCCGATACCCTCGAGAGCAGACGTTTTACCCGAGACCCGATACGAGGGCTCCTCGCTCTGACTCCGATTCATTTCGGTCACGTTCCTTCTCCGTTTGGCTTACCGGGAAATTGAGGTGTTAGGTGGACCCAATTTTACCCGTATACACATGGGTTTTATGCAACTCAAAATCAAATTAATTAAGGTTATAATACAAATATCAGACTTCGCACTAGAAACCAAAAAGTCAAGTATATATTCTAAAGAGCTTTGTTGAATTGAATTATCGAACCAAGGTGTGTAAATCAAGTGAATCATAAGATCCACCTAATATTTTCGGTACTTCAGAAAAATAATTATTGAAGTTGGACGAAAAGCTAAGGTGAATGCAGACGTGGAAGTAGTGGTCAAACTCAAACGCCTCCGGGATTACGGTCTGTTGGGTGGAAACTGATCGATCAATTTCCTAGCAAAACGGACAATAGATAGGCTCACACGTGTCAAAGAACAGGCACCGACATTTGATTGTACAAGACAATCCATTTGGCACGTGGAGAAATTTTGGTTGCACGCTTCATGTCGAATTTTGTTTTACCTACAACTGATTTCACTTATTTTCACATCAAATCGCATTAGCTAATTATAATTAGGAGATAAATTGAAATAATATTATATTAATTCATTATATGATTAAATGATAATTTATATGGACAAATATACAGTTTTGTCAATTTAATGGAAACACCTACTAAATTATTTTCTTCTCCCTTAATGTCCTGCCGGTAGATCACCTCCTACAGCCGTAACTCCCGGACTTTGTTAATACAAGTATTTTATTTGAAAATACAACTTCTCTTCCTTAATACTCCAAGATTAGATGTAGTTCACTTATTTCAGCTTAATAATTATTTGAAAAAGAACTTCTCTTCCTTATTATAGCAGTAGTCATAACATTGACCACCTACCGTTATAATTGGATGGATAAGATTTATCCGTCCTTTTGAGTTTAAATCCTAAGAAAAGAAAAAAAAAAGTAATAGTAACAAATATTTTTCCCATTAATGAGTCTTTCACTATGTAAATTTGAATTAGATGGATCAATACAAATTTTAGATACCACTATTAAACAAATAAGGTAGCCATAACAGCTTGTATGAAACACGCATAAGCACTTTAAAGTTTTCTATGATAATTGGTACACCATAAGGATTTTCTTCAAATGTAACTGATTATCAACTAGATAGAAATAAATTGGGTTCCATTAAGTTATGTCAAAATCATATGGCTAATTAATCTACAGAGTACTAAGTATTAGAGTGTCAACAATATATTTAAGATTTTAATTTTTTCAATCAACCATATTGAATTAGGAAACTGCATTTCTTGTTTCTACTGCTCAAAATAATTAGTTTTTGATGCCCTTGATCAACTTGAAAGTTATTGCTGGAACAACATAGAAGATAAAGAAAAAATAAATTAATTACGACAATCATGGAAGAATAAATTAGAGAAGTCTTGTGTAGATAGTTTTAGGTCATGTGCATTATCCATATTTCTTTCCTTGTTTATTCCTGAAATTTGAGTTTATAACGGCGTTTAGATCCCTTCTCTCTTTATAAAATTTTACAAAAGTTAATACTCGTTTCTCAACTTAAAAATAGCCAAGTAATTTATTTTCTACATGTCGCTAATTCCGTTACGTTTCCTTTTATAAATTATTCCATGGGTTTAACAAGCAATCAAAGAGAAAACAAAATACTAGTCAATTGGAAATAAAGATGTCAATTTTTTTTTGGGTGAAAATTATTTAAATCACTCAAGTTTGCTTTAAAAATCAGACTCATCCTCCAACTTTGAACAATTATCATTATTTGCCTTATATCATAGTTGGCTTATTAAAATGCCTATTTTACCGTTTACAAACTTTATCTTTGTTTTTAATTCTTTAATATAATGATATTTTTTATTTTAATCAATGTTATGCACTTGCTTAGAGATAAATAAATATTGTTTGCAAAACAAAAAAGAGTGAGAAGTAATAATCAAGTATAAGTTGATGACGTTCAATAATGAAATAAAATAAGAAAAATAAAAGAAATTATAATAAATAATTTGTTCGTATAAGTAATTTTATTAATAGCTATCAAAGCTCAATCAATTTACAAATTAAGAATAAAAGTGTGTGAGAACTTTGTAAATTATGCAATGCATAAAAAAAATTAATGAGTAAAAAATAAAGGTCAATTTTACAACAAATTCCTGAATGTTATCTATTTATAGTTTACATGAAATTTATATTACAATTTAGAAATTAATTCTATTAATAATAATATAAACTCAAAAATCTATATATACACAACGAAGAATTAAAAAATAGTGAAGTTTATACTATTATACTGAAGGATTATATTCTCCGGTTCATACACACACATATAGACATACATTATATGCATACTTAATGCACGTAATATTAAAATAATAATCATAAAACTAACTGTACACTTTTAATAAATTCATAATATGATTATTTTATATTTATAACATTAATAAACCTAAATTAAATTATATAATAGAATATAATACTATTTAAATTATAGTAAAAATATCTAAAACATAAAATATTAAAGATAATATGAAAAGGTAATACATATATTGGGAATTAAAATTATCAAAGGTAAAATAGACATTACTTAGGGTAAAAGAAGGAGAATGATAATTGCTCAAAGTTGGAGGATGAGGTTGATTCTTAAGCCAGCTTAAAGGATGTAAATGATTTTCACCATTTTTTGTTTTTAGTGTTAAATTTGTGTATGGTTCTAAGGATATGTGATACAATTTGATACAAATCGTATAGAGAAATAGAAATATAAGTGTTCTTGGCTATGAGAATGGAATAGTGAGCAAAAGAATGAATAAGGTAAAAATAAACAAACATCACGAGATATATTTCAATATGAGAAGTGATCTTTTATTTTACAGTGTATTCTCTGTGTCCCCTGCTTACAAGGATCCCCCATCCCCCCTTTTATAATAGAGGGATCCTACTTCATTTATAATAAAATAAAGCATATAGTGGAGGACCCATGATGATTTGTCTCTTCTTCGATTCCCGCCAAGATTCTCTCTCTTAGTGCAGTTGTAACGGCTCTTGTCTGTGAGCTCGGCACTGGCTCGGGCTCGTTATTGGGTCGAACCCTCGGTCTTGGCTTGAGTTCGACCTCCGGGGTAGGCGTAGCGCATTTCTGACCTCGAAGCAATGCCTTGCGGGCCGATTTGGTCACGGGCTCGATAAAAGTATCGAACCGACTCCTCGATCAGCCTTCGGACTCGAGGCTTGTTTGTACTGCCTTCGGAACTCATCCCAAAATCCCACTCCGGTTGCTTACCATTCGAACTCGATCGAACGTAGGAAGGCCGAAATCTATTTCGACCTTATACAGATAGTTCCCTCGTTTCTCAAGAAGGATGTGGTGAGAATCAATATGATCTTCGACGGTTCGATCGAGTTATAAGCTGATGTTTTCATAGGGCTCGATCATGACGTATGTGATAGTTGTCCCATCGATTTAGTCTTTTCAAGATATTTAATGCATGTCAGACGGTGGTCGGCCACCTCTGATATTGAACCGTCATGATGCAAGCCTATAAATAACCCCTCCATCTAACATTTACCAATTTTACATCTTTCACTCTTCCAAATTTTCTTACCCTTTCTCTCTATTTCGCCGTTTGCGGAGCCATCTGCATCAATTTTTCATATTCCTTTTACCTTTCTTTCTCTTGTATCAATGGACAAAACTTCGAAAACTGTATCTCAGAATGAGAGAGCTTCTTCTTCATGGTCGTCCGACGAGAAGGCGCAGGTGGAGCCGCCTACCTATGAGTATGTTCCCGACCGTGTACTCTGAAGATCAATTTTAAGGTTGAGAATCCTTCATCTGTTCCGGGTCGATGTGATCATGTGTCGATGTACATGTGCTCGATAACGGAGGTTCATCTTGAGGCTGTGAGGAGAGTCTGCAACTGGGGTTAGGAGGTTGTGTTACAAATTCCCTCCCCCGAAGAGAGCGTCATCACCCATGTGGAGGGGTTTTTAAGTGTTTACACTTACCCCTTCACGTTGGATCCCGTCGACCCAGTGATCATCGATTTTTGCAAGATATATCAGGTCATCCTTGGTCAAATTCATCCCTCTCTATGGCGTATAGTAACCTTACTTCGCTTCTTCTCCAACAAGGCCAGGGGGCTGGAATTTTTCCTGAATCACCTCATACGACTATATCGGCCTCAAATCTTTCGAGGACTAATCAGGCTTCATCGTCGGGCATCGAAGGCTTTGATGTCGAGCATCGACGAAGACAAGGATCGAGGTTGGATGGTAAGTGGTTTTCATAAAACGTTGTTTTTCGTATCTTTTTTTCGCTTTTATCTGATGTCTTTCTCTGATATATAGCTGCCCCTTGGATGCCACAAGCGGTACCCAACCTCGAGGATTAGGTTCGAAAGTTAGCCTCGACTTCCTCTTATGCCGAACGCGCTTAGCGTGATTTGGCAAAAAGTAGATGGGAGGCCAAGAATCATGGTAAGGGTTGCTTCTCGTGTTCTTCGAAATATTTTTTATGCTCCATTCGTCACCGATTTCCTTTCATGTAGGTGTGACCAAGGATGTTGTTTTGAGGCCTTCGAGTGGTGAAGAAGGAACCAAGTCCCCGATCCCGAAATCGGGAAAAGATAAAAAACGAAAAGCTGTCTCTCGGCCAGAGGATCCCAAGCCCAAAACTTGAAGGGTGAGGAGGAAGGCAATTGCTCTTTCGATGGACTCAGTCCAACGACTGAGGGAAGAATAAGAAGAAGAAGAAGAAGAAAAGGATGATGCCTCGGCTTTGGTGATCCAATCTGCGAAAGCTATCGAGGTCGCCAGAGCTTCTGAGCCGATGGCAGCTGTACCTGTCAGGGTTCATTTCGGTACCCCGAGTCTCGATCAGAGCATCCCGAGCGATTCGCTTGGGACCATGACAGTGGGTCATTTGCCTTCTCTTCCAACCTTTTCTGAGCGTTAAAGGAGGCTCGAGAATTGAAGCCCGATATGGGCGGAGATTCTAGTGTAGGGGATCCTTTTTGGGATTGCTTTACTGGAGTCGATGATGCCACCGACATCGGTGATGCTTCTCTTCTCCTAGAGGAGGCCCAACGTTTCATTTCTCGGGTAATGATTTTACTATACTTGGTTTCTTCATTCTTTTCCAAACTTGACTTGTGTTCTTTCCCTACTGTGCAGGCCATTAGTAGGTTTCGAGTCAACCTCAGCCAGTGTGAGGTCGAGCTTCAGAAGGTTTCGAGGGAGAGAGATGCCCCGCAGCTTCTTTGCAGCCAAAAGGACGAGGCTAAAAAGGACCTCCAAGCAGATTTGGCTAAGGCTCTTGAAGAAGAGGCCGAACTAGATAAGCAGGTGAGCCTCGTTCTGTTAGATTATGGGTTTGACTCAACTGTGGAAGTTAACCCTTCGTTATCTCAGCTGCAGCAAAAGGTTGAAAAGAACGGGTTACTTCGGGAAGAAGTCGATCAAATCAAGGCTGAATGTAATCGGTGGAAGGGGACTATCGACCGCCTGGCTGCGGAAAAAGAAACCATCTTGGCCAAATTATTATCGACCGATGTTCAGCTTCGAAGCATCAAGCAAAAGGGTTCGGCTCAGGCTAAGAGGATCGAGGAGCTTGAAACACGGCTTGCTGAGGCCAAGGCGGAGGTTGAGTCGTCGAAAGTCATGGCGGACAAGTCCATTACCGTGTATCGGGCTGATGCCGAGGCTGCTCAGATGGAGGCACGAGAGGCAGCGGATACTGCCGACACTCGAGCACATTGGATTTTTGAACTTGCTAAGTGTCGGTCTCGGATGGAGACCCTCGAGAAGATACACACTCGAGGTTTAGACCTTGCTGAAGAGATAAAAAAGGCTAAAGAGCTCGAAGCTGAAGCTGAAGCCTTGGCTTCTGATGATGATGATGACGGTAGCAAGAGCGGATGCGAGAACGGGGGGGAGCCCGATAAAGAGGAGACCGCTCCTAAGGATGACCAAGAAGTTTAGTCCTTAGTTTTTACGTTGTAATCAACCATATAGATAATTTTGTGTATTGATAATTCTGCCGACTTGCTTCTGTTTCGTGAAGATTTTATTCACGCCTTTATGAATGTTTTTACAAGGATCTAAACAACTTAATCGAATTTGGACTTCGTAGTCTCTATGATTGATCGAGTGTTTTTTCATACTTGAAGTGATGTAGCCCTTAGGCTTATTAGTTGAGTCAATGATTCTAACTCGAAGAAATATAGCCCGTAGGCGTAATGGTCGAGTGAGTGCTTGCTCGAACTCGAAAATAAAAGTAGCCCGTAGGCTTATTAGTCGAGTGAACGATTCGAACTCGAATTAATGTAGCTCGTAAGCATAATGGTCGAGTGAGTGCTTGTTTGAACTCGAAATAAAAGTAGCCCGTAGGCGTAATGGTCGAGTGAGTGCTTGCTCGAACTCGAAATGAAAGTAGCCTGTAGGCTTATTAGTCGAGTGAACAATTCGAACTTGAATTAATGTAGCCCGTAAACGTAATGGTCGAGTGAGTGCTTGCTCGAACTCAAAATAAAAGTAGCCCGTAGGCGTAATGGTCGAGTGAGTGCTTGCTCGAACTCGAAATAAAAGTAGCCCGTAGACGTAACGGTCGAGTGAGTGCTTGCTCGAACTCGAAATGAAAGTAGCCCATAGGCTTATTAGTCGAGTGAATGATTCAAACTCGAATTAATGTAGCCCGAAAGGGTAATGGTCGAGTGAGTGCTTGCTCGAACTCGAAATAAAAGTATCCCGTAGGCGTAATGGTCGAGTCAGTGCTTGCTCGAACTCGAAATAAAAGTAGCCCGTAGGCGTAATGGTCGAGTGAGTGCTTGCTCAAACTTGAAATGAAAGTAGCCCGTAGGCTTATTAGTCGAGTGAATGATTCGAACCCAAATTAATGTAGCTCGTAAGCATAATGGTCGAGTGAGTGCTTGCTTGAACTCGAAATAAAAGTAGCCCGTAGGAGTAATCGTCGAGTGAATGATTCGAAATCGAAGTAATGTAGCACGTAGGTGTAATGGTCGAATTTATCTTAATTCTGTTTGCGTAATAAATCTCCAAATAGAGGAATTTTTCTTCGGTATAAGATGTCGGTAAAGAGGAGAACTTTCTTTGCAAGTCACTAAACATGTGTTCATGTTTCGTGCCTGGGTTCGGCCAACTACATGAGCATGGTTTGTTTTGACCATTTGGCTCTTACAACTTTTCCTAATGGAACCCTGTTGTTGCGAAATAACTTTCTTGCATCTGAACTTGATACATTTGAGGGCCTAATGCCCCCCCCCCCAGTATTCGAGGTCAATTGTAAAGAGGCCTCGGATACTGTTGTAAGTGCAGCACGATCATTGGTTGCCTCGTTAAAAACCTTGCCAAAAAACCCATTTGGGATAAAACTGGTCTAAGGAAAAAAGAGTGCAACGCGTGCTTTCAGATCTATGGTTTCATATCGAAGGATCCACCTTAGCTCCTGATCGGACTTCTGCAGGGGTCAGTTTTGAAATGTAGATGAATATGGAGGGGTCTTACCTTAGCAGTAGTATCATTTTAGATGTGACACATTCCAATTGCTTGATAGTTATTTTCCGTTTATAATACCGAGCATGTATGATCCCTTTCCGACGTTCTTGAGAACCTAATATGGTCCTTCCCAGTTCGGTCCTAGTTTTCCTTCATTTGGATTTCGGGTATTGAGGGTGACTTTTCTTAGCACTAAGTCCCCGAGCTTGAAATGGCGGAGCTTGGTTCTTCGATTATAATATCTTTTGATTCGTTGCTTTTGGGCGGCCAATTGGACGAGAGCAGCTTCTCGTCATTCGTCCGATAATTCGAGGCTAGTGTTCATAGCCTCGTTATTTGATTCTTCTGTTGTGTATCAAAATCTGGCATTGGGTTCGCCGATTTTGACTAGTATCAATGCTTCGGACCCATATACTAAGGAGAATGGGGTTGCCCCCGTATTGGATTTTGACGTCGTTCGATATGCCTAAAGGACTTCGGGTAGGATTTCTCTCCACATTCCTTTAGCATTATTCAGCCTCTTCTTTAGGTTCTGAATGATGGTTTTGTTCGTTGACTCGACCTGTCCGTTCCTACTGGGGTGATACGGTGTCGATAATATCCTTCTTATTTTTTGATCCTCGAAGAATTTCGTCACTTTGCTGCCCACAAATTATTTCCCATTGTCACATACTATATCGGCGGGTATCCCAAATCGACATACAATATGATCCCTGAAGAAGTCTATAACTATTACTTTCTCGAACGTCTGTGCTTCGACCCATTTAGAGAAATAGTCAGTCATAAATAAAATGAATTTAGCTTTACCTGGTGTCGATGGCAGAGGGCCGACGATATCCATTCCCCATTTCATGAATGGCCATGGGGATAGGACTGAGCGAAGTTTCTCTCCGAGTTGATGGATCATTGGTGCAAACCTTTGACATTTGTCACATTTCCGAATAAAATCCTTCGCATATTTGTCCATATCGATCCAATAATAGCCTGCTCTGATTATTTTTCGGACTAATGGATCGGCACCGGAGTGATTCCCACAAGTGCCCTCGTGCACCTCACGTAGGATGTAATCGGCATCTCCTGGACCCAAGCATACTGCTAATGGTCCATCGAATGTCCTTCGGTATAGCGTTCCATCTGAAGCCAGAGTGAATCGAGCAGCTTTGGTCCGTAGGGCCCTAGATCTTTAGGGTCCGATGGGAGCTTTCCGCTTTTTAAGTATTCAATATACTTATTTCTCCAATCCCAGGTTAAGCTCGTAGAATTTATCTCGGCATGACCTTCTTCGATCACGGATCTCGAGAGTTGAACGACAATCTCCGAACTCAAGTCAACTTCCTCGACCGATGATCCCAAATTTGCAAGTGCATCAGTCTCACCGTTTTGCTCTCGTGGAACGTGTTGTAAAGTCCATTGTTTGAAATGGTGCAAAGTGACATGTAGTTTGTCCAAATACCTTTACATTCTATCTTCTCTAACTTCAAAGGTTTTTTTTACTTGACTTACCACCAACAGAGATTCACATTTGGCTTCGATGACTTCTACTCCCAAGTTTTTGGCTAGCTCGAGACCTGCAATCATGGCCTCATACTCGGCCTTGTTGTTAGTCAACCTGGTAGTTTTAATAGATTGCCTAATAGTGTTACCTATGGGTGGATTTAAAACTATGCCCAAACCGGACCCTTTTACGATCGAGGCCCCGTCCGTAAAAAGGGTCCATACCCTCGAGGGCGTACCCGACTTCAACAGGAATTCTTTTTCGACTTCGAGTACGAGGGTTGGCGTGAAATCGGCCACGAAGTCTGCTAAAATTTGAGACTTGATGGCCGTACGGGGTTGATATTCGATATCATACCCACTGAGTTCGACGGCCCATCTGGCCAATCGGCCCGATAGTTCGGGCTTGTGCAAAATATTACGAAGTGGGTAAGTTGTTAGTACGCATATGGGGTGACATTGAAAGTATGGTCGTAACTTTCTAGAGGCGCTTATCAGTGCAAGTGCCAATTTTTCTAAGTGTGGATATCTAGCTTCTGCTTCTCCTAAGGCTCGACTTATATAATAAATGGGAAATTATGTACCTTGCTCTTCCCGAACTAGGACACCGCTTACTGCAATTTCTAACACTACCAGGTATAAGAAAAATTTTTCGTTTGCTTTCGGAGTGTGAAGTAGTGGTGGGCTCGACAGATATTGTTTCAGTTCCTTCAGTGCCTGTTGGCATTCCAGGGTCCAAGTGAAATCGTTCTTCTTTTTGAGTAGGGAGAAAAATTTGTGACTTCGATCTGATGATCTCGAAATGAATCGGCTTAGGGCCGCAATTCGTCACGTTAGCCTTTGTACAGTTTTTACACTGTCCACGATGGTGATATCTTCGATGGCTATGATTTTATCGGGGTTAATCTCGATTCCCCGATTTGACACCATGAAGCCGAGGAACTTGCCCGAACCGATCCCGAAAGTACATTTTTCAAGGTTGAGCTTCATGTCGTATTTCCTCAAAATCTCGAACGTTTCCTGCAAATGGGTCAGATGGTCCTCTGCGCGCAGGGACTTAACTAGCATGACATCAATATAAACTTCCATTGATTTACCTATTTGTTCTTCGAACATTTTATTTACTAGGCGTTGGTAGGTAGCCCCCGCATTTTTTAGCCCGAAGGGCATCACATTATAACAATATATTCCATATTTGGTGACAAATGAAGTCTTTTCCTTGTCCTCCAGGTTCATCCAGATTTGATTATACCCGTAATAGGCATCAAGAAAAGTGAGGATCTCGTGACCGGCCGTGGCATCGATCATACGATCGATGTTGGGTAGTGTAAAAGAATCTTTGGGGCATGCTTTGTTTAAATCCTTATAGTCCACGCACATTCTAAGTTTGTTTCCTTTTTTAGGCACTACAACTATATTGGCTAACCATTCGGGATATTTAACCTCCCGAATGGACCCTATCTTGAGAAGTTTGGTTACCTCGTCTTTTACAAATGCGTGTTTTACCTCGGACTGGGGTCTTCTCTTTTGCTTTACCGGTCTGAACTTAAGGTCCAAGCTTAGCCGATGCGTCGTTATGTACGGTGGAATCCCTGTTATATCTAAATGGGACCAGGCAAAACAATCAATGTTATCGATAAGAAATTGAACAAGTTTCTTCCTGAGTTCGGGGCTCAGCCCCTATCCCAGGTATACCTTTCGTTCGGGCCAGTGCTCGATTAGTGTGGCTTGCTCCAATTACTTAATTGTTGATTTGGTGGCATCGGAGTCATCGGGAATCACGAAGGATCGAGGGACCCTCTGATCATCATGTTCTTCGATCATCTGGTTATCTGGTTAGGTCGAAGCCGAAGTCTGTGATTGCTATTTGGTGTCTCGTTCTCCTTCCGAGGCCGATCCTTTTACTGACAAAGGCGAGGATATTAGTTTGGCTTCCTCGACGTCGAACATTTCTTTTGTGGTTGGTTGTTCTCCGTACACTATTTTGACTCCTCTCGATGTTGGGAATTTAAGGACCTGGTGTAGGATCGAAGGTACGGCTCTCATGTTTTGGATCCATGGCCTTCCAAAAAGGGCGTTGTACCTCATGTCACCTTCGATCACGTGAAACTTTGTTTCTTGGATGGTTCCGGCCATGTTTATTGGTAGAAATACCTCGCCTTTGCTGGTTTCATATGCCATATTGAATCCGTTTAGAACCAGGGCTGCGGGATGGCGGATGTATCAATGCTGAAGTTATATTCCGATAACCGAGGTGCTTCTATAGGATCGACATATTTATCAAAGCCGCTCTTGCTCATAAGTCCCCAAGAATTTTGCCCTTGATCAATCCTTCGATTGTTCCGGGCGGTGTTGCGTGTCGAACGTTGTTCATCCGATCTGCGACGTACGGTTGATATCAGTCTCTGTTCGACCTTTGTTCTCTGTCGATCTCCCTTTGGTTTTTAGCAGTTGTCATGTTCTGGTGCATGGATCCAGACGGAGCTCCCAACCGGTCATCTTCGACCCTAATTTTTGACTGATATCGGTTGTGTATATCTGCCCAAGTTATTGCTGGATACTCGATCAAATTTTGCTGCAGTCAATGCGATGCTATCAAACTTTGCTCGTTCAACCCTTGGGTGAAAGCTTGGACGGCCCAATCGTCTGTGACCGGTGGCAATTCCATGTGTTCCATTTAAAATCGGGATACGAATTCCCTCAACATTTCATTACCTCTTTGCTTTACTTTGAAGAGGTCTGATTTCCTTGTTGCAACCTTTATGGCTCCACCATGTGCCTTTATGAACGAATCTGCTAACATGGCAAAAGAATCGATGGAATTTGGCGGCAGATTGTGATACCAAATCATCGCTCCCTTCGAGAGGGTCTCCACGAACTTTTTAAACAACACAGATTCGATCTCATCGTCCTCCAAATCGTTACCCTTGATGGCACATGTGTAAGACGTGACGTGTTCATTAGGATCGGTCGTACCGTTATATTTGAAAATTTCGGGCATATGGAATTTTTTGGGGATTGGTTTTGGGGCCGCACTCGAGGGAAAAAGGCTTTTTTATGAATTTTTTCGAATCCAGCCATTTTATCATTGGCGGAGCTCCCGGGATCTAATTGACCCTGGCATTGTATTTTTCCACTCTCTTGTCGTTGGCTTCGACTCGTTTTGTGAGTTTCTCGAGCAATTTAGTAATTTCGAGAGTGGTCCCCGATTCTTGCTCGTTTGATTTCACTATGGTGGGCTCCGTTCTGGGGGTGATTTCTCGAAGCGGATTGGGATCCGCCCTGCTTTGTATATGAGTTTAGCTCTGCAACTGAGCTATCGTTACTTGTTGGGCTTGTAACATCTCGAAGATCATGCGCAAGCTGACTCCGATTTTCCCCACGTTCTGGGTGTCTCGAGCTACGGATCGAGTACCACCCTAAATGTTTTTTTTCGGTTCGGAAAGTTGGTTCGCCTCAAGAGTCACTTGCGAATTGACATCTAACGGTACTTCGGCTCGAATTTCTGGTACTTCGATTCGAGCCTCAGTGCCATCGTCAAGTGGCCTTCCGGCCCCGGGTACCAAGTTGTTGGTTTCATCTTGAAGGCCGGCTTCGTGGTCGATAGGTAAGGCCATTGCTGATTCGAAGTTGTAAACTGGTGTGTACTGCAAATTTATATCAAACAACCACTGTTGTCCTTAGCCCCACGGTGGGCGCCAAACTGTTTACCCGAAAAATCAGATAACGTTAAATTTGTGTATGGTTCTAAGGATATGCGATACAATTTGATACAAATAATATAGAGAAATAGAAATATGAGTATTCTTGGCTATGAGAATGGGAATAGTGAGCAAAAGAATGAATAAGGTAAAAATAAACAAGCATTAGGAGATATATTTCAATATGAGAAGTGATCTTTTATTTTACAGTGTATTCTCTGTGTCCCCTGCTTACAAGGATCCCCTCCCCCCTTTATAATAGAGGGATCCTACTTCATTTATAATAAAATATAGCATATAGTGGAGGACGCATGATGATTTGTCTCTTCCTCGATTCCCGCCAAGATTCTCTCTCTTAGTGTGGTTGTAACGGCTCTTGTCTGTGAGCTCGGCACTGGCTCGGGCTCGTTATTGGGTCGAACCCTCGGTCTTGGCTTGAGTTCGACCTCTAGGGTAGGCGTAGCGCATTTCTGACCTCGAAGCAATGCCTTGCGGACCGATCTCCTCGATCAGCCTTCAGACTCGAGGCTCGTTTGTACTGCCTTCGGAACTCATCCCAAAATCCCACTCTGGTTGCTTACCATTCATACAGTGATCGTTGTGATCTGTTAGGCCGGAGTTTATATATAAAGCCAAGAATCTTCCGATGGACATCCTGCCGTAATACTCTACTACCTTATTTTAGTCACTTGCATTACATTATTGCCTACATATGCGGAGAAAGTATTAGAAAAAAAACGTTATTACCAGTATTTAATGATGGCTTTATTCCTTAGAGAATGGAAAAGATGCACACGTTGTCCCCGAACTTCTTGACTTTTCGTGAAAATCATGATCCATGCTCTCTCCATGCAAAGTCATATTTTACTGCGTAGATTTTTTTTATGTTATGTTATATATAATATATGCCCTTTATAATAGTATTTTATTATATCATTCAAAAAATATCGGAATAAATATCGGTATTATAGAGAGGTAATTTGACTGTAGTTGTAATTACAGTTGTTCTCGCTGATTTCTTTATGGAAAACATTGACGGATTTTATATTTGGAATTAAATAGGTTTTAAGAGGGATACCAACGATTATACATATATATTAATTTGTATTCATGTGTGTGTTACTGTGAAATTCGAGTTAATTTTATTTTGGGTCAAATTTAATTTTATTTTGGGCCAAAGATAACGTTAAGCTAACTAGAAAATATTACTATCATTGCTCACTAGAGTATCATTAAGGATACTCTCATTACCAAGTCTATTCAAATTATTACACACAGTAGACGGAATCCAGAGCTAATATTAAGATACCGTGTGTCTTTGTATCACGAGAACCAGAAACTTGAGCAACTTGCTTGAATATTCAAACCCCTTAATTAGCTTTAATTTCTTTCTTTTGTTCTCGTTTTTCTTGTCGACTTTCATTTATTTATACGCACGTTTGAACTTCATCCTAATAATTAATATTGTTAGCTGCCATGGATCTGAAGTTTGAGCTCGAGGAAGAAGACATGCAAGAGAAGGCAACACTCAGAGGATGAGAGAAAACAGAATTTGTTATTGAGAAGAAAATGATACAATCGTCTATTTGTATATGAGTGTACTGTGTATTTATAAAGCTACAATATAACTACCTTCTAACACTGTACTAACTAACTTACTTCTAGCTACAGTCTGCAGTTACATTTCTAACTATGGTTAACTTATCAGCTTGCTTCATTAACTTCAGTCAACATTCCCCCTCAAACTGATGGTTGATATACATTCTTTACTCCTAACTTGTTCAGTAAATGATCATGTTGAAACTTCCCCAAGCTCTTTGTCAGTAAATCTGCTAGTTGATCTTTAGTATGTACACACTCTGTCTTCAACAGTCCTTGACATATTTTCTCCCTAACAAAATGACAATCAATGTCTATATGTTTGGTCCTTTCATAGAAGATAAGATTAACAGCTATTTGTATAGTAGCCTTGCTATCGCATATCAGACTTATAGGCTGCTGAATTCTAACTCCAAGTTCCTTGAACAGCCCTACCATCCAAGTGACTTACGTTGCACATGAAGCCATACTTCTGAACTCAGCCTCAGCTGAACTTCTGGACATAGTCACTTGTTTCTTTGCCTTCCAAGACACCACTGCATTTCCAAATTTGACCAAATACCCAATAATTGATCTCCTTGACTCTATACAAGATCCCCAATCAGAATCACAGTAGGCAGCCAGCTTGTTTGTACTTTCTGCAGGCATAAGTAACCCCAAGCCTGGTGCTTCTTTGATATATCTCACTACTCTAAGAGCAGCTTTCATGTGTGACACCTTGGGACAGTGCATTTACTGACTTAAGACCTGAACTGCAAAGGCAATATCAGGTCTTGTCATGGTGAGATACAGCAGCCTTCCCACAAGTCTCTGGTAGCAACTAGGATTCTTGAGTTCCTGATCACCTTCTTGTTTGCAATTCTGAAAGCATTTGTCATACTCTACAGATGTGAGTTTCTTATTCAACTCTAATGGTGCACCAGAAGGCTTTGCTCCACCCAAGCCTGCTTCAGATATCAACTCTAGTGCATACTTTCTTTGACACATAAGGATTCCTTTCTTTGATCTAGCAAATTCAATTCCCAGAAAGAATTCCAGCTCCCCTAAGTCCTTCATCTTGAACTTCTTCTGCAATTCTATTCTGGTGTCACAAAGTAACTTATCATTGTTCCCTGTGATCATCAGGGTCAACCACATACACAAGGATGATAACTATGTCACTATTGGATCCTCTGATGAACAATGAATAATCATAGTGACTATGTTTAAACACCATCTGCAGGAGTACCTCTGTTAACTTCATATTCCACTGCCTTTGGTGCTTGTTTATGTAACGACCCAACTGGTCGTTTTGAGAGTAATAGCTTTGATCCCCTATTTACTGCTTTTCGTATCTATTCCTGCTATTGTGACATGCCGGGAGGTTTCGTTTTGTTTTTTTGGAGTGTTTTGGGACACTTAGTCCCTAAATGGAGGTTTAAATCTTAGGATTTAGACCGTAATTGGAACTATATTAAGACGACTCCAGAATAGAATTTCGTCAGTTCCATTAGCCCTGTTAGGTGATTTTGGGCTTAGGAGCGTGTACGGATTGTGTTTTGGAAGTTTGTAGCTCAAATAGGCTTGAAATGGCTAAAATAGGAATTTAAGTTTGGAAGTTTGTACGAGGAGTTGACTTTTTGATATCGGGGTCGGAATGTAGTTCTGAAACTTTTCATATCTTCGTTATGCCATTTATGACTTGTGTATAAAATTTGAGATCAGTCGGACTTGATTTGATAGGTTTTGACATCGAATGTAGAAGTTGGAAATTCTTAAGTTTCATTAAGCTTGAATTGGGGTGTGAATTGTGATTGTAGTGTTGTTTGATGTGATTTGAGGTTTCAAATAAGTTCGTATGATGTTTTAGGACTTGGTGTTTTTGGTTGAGGTCCCGAGGGCCTCGTGTGAGTTTCGGATGGTTAACGGATCAAAAGTTGAACTTAAACAGTTGTTGCAAAAGCTGTTGCAATTTTCTTTTGCTGGAAATGCAGAAATCGAGCCAAGGATCAAAGCCCGGAAATCGAGCTCAGAAAATCGAGCCCAGGATCGAAGCCCAAAAATCGAGCCCAAGGTCGATGGCCAGGATCAAGAGCCACGATCGAAGGCTCAGGATCGAGGGCCACGATCGAAGGCTCAGAATCGAGGGCCATGATTGAAGTTCATAATTGAGGGCCATGATCAAAGGTCAGAATCGAGGTCCATGATCGAAGCCACGATCGAGGTCCATGATCGAAGGCTCAGAATCGAGGGCCATGATCGAAGGCTCAAAATCGAGGGCCATGATCGAAGGCCAGAATTGAGGGCCATGATCGAAGGCCAGGATCGAGGGCCATGATCAAGGGCCACGATCGAAGGCTCAGAATAGAAGCCATGATCGAGGGACATGATCGAAGCCATGATCGAGGGCCAGGATCGACGGCTGCCTGGGCAGAATTATAAAACAGGGGACTTTGTCCCATTTGCCATTTTGACATATTGGAGCTTGAGGAGAGGGGATTTTTGATAGATTTTCAAGGAAAAATATTGGGGTAAGTGATTCTAATTCGTATTTGGTCAATATACACGAATATATCATTGTTTTCACCATTTAATTAATGTTTTGAGATGAAAATTTAGAAAAAAATTAAAAATCTCATAGAAATGATTTTTTGAGATTTCGGTGTCGATTCGGAGTCGGATTTGAATAAAACTTGTATGGTTGGACTCGTAATTGAATGAGTTATCGAATTTTGTAAGTTTCGACGAATTTCGAAACGTAGGCCCCACGGGTGATTTTTGAGTTAATTTTGGATTTTTATTGGAAAATATAGTATTTTCTTATGAAATTGATTCCTATAATTTTTGTTGACTGTATCGAATTATTTTGGCTAGATTCGAGCCATTCAGATTTGGATATTCATGGAAAAAGCATTCTTACCGATTGATTGAGTTTGGTTCGAGATAAGTGGCTTGCCTAACTTTGTGTGGGGGAATTCCCTGTAGGATTTGTACTGTTTTTGATATATAAGTGTTGTGTACGTGAGGTGACGAGTACGTACACGGGTTAATTGGGTAAAAAAACAATTTTTCTACTAAGTAATAACTTGATTTCCTTCTTATTTGAGTTCCAACAGCATGTGTGGTATCCGGCTAGACTAGAATAGCATGCCTACTTGCCTTAACTGTTCACTTGAACTACGTGCAGCATATTTAGTGAATTTACCTGTCTTTCCTTAATTGGTACTTAGGTTGAACTGTAGAATTTCATGTCGTAACTATCGAATTCTATTGTTTGGCTGCATATTTACTTTGGGACTACAGAACGGTATTCCGGGAGATCCCCTTGTACTGCATATTTACTTTGGAACTAAGGAACGGTATTCCGGGAGATCCCCATGTACTGCATATTTACTTTGGGACTACGGAACAGTATTCCGGAAGATTCTCATGTACAGCATATTTACTTTGGGACTACGGAACGGTATTCCGAGAGATTTCCTTGTACTGCATATTTACTTTGGGACTACGGAACGGTATTCCGGGAGATCCCCCTGTTTTGCACATTTACGTTGGGATTACGAGACTGTATCTCGGGAAATCTCCTGTTGTTATCTCTATGTACTGAGCTGTTGTCTTCTATGATTTCATTCTTATTAAATTTCAGTCTTTATTTTACTGTGGTATTTCATTCTATCTTGTGTTATTATATATATACCAGTAGGGCCCTGACCTGACCTCGTCACTACTCGATCGAGGTTAGGCTTTCCACTTAATGGGTACCAATTGTGGTGTACTCATGCTACTCTTCTGCACATGTTTTTTGTGTACAGATCCAGGTACTCCTTATCAGCCGCACTATCAGTGAGTCGGGATAGCTTTGGAGACTTCAAGGTATATTTGCCACGTCCGTAGACCTCGGAGTCCCCTTCTACTCTTCTCCATGTCCATTATCTTCTGTATTTTCTTTTGATAGACTCTGATGTATAGAAACACTAGATTTTCTTCCTGTAGTTTGTGATTTACGAATGTTCCAGGTTTTGGGAATGTTGTGTAGTATATTGAGGAGTTGGTTATTGTACATGCCAAGTGGTATGGTACTCAGTTATAGTGTTATTGCTACAGTTAGTTGTTAAATTTATGTTTTCATTTCATTTACTCCGCAAAATGCTAGGCTTACCTAGTCATAGAGACTAGGTGCCGTCATGACGTCATACGGAGGGGAAATTGGGATGTGACAAGTTGGTATTAGAGCTCTAGGTTCATAGGTGTCATGAGTCACAAGCCGGTTTATTAGAGTCCCGCGGATCGGTACGGAGACGTCTGTACTTATCTTCAGGAGGCTATGGAACTATTAGGAAAATTTCACTACTTTGATTCCTTGTCGTGCGAAAATTGTTGACTTCAAAAATTCTAAACTTTTGTATTCTATTCTCTCACAGATGGTGAGGATACGTACAAGCGGATCTAATGTCCAGGCACCCGCGCCCCCTGCTAGAGCCGCGAGAGGCCAGGCCGTGGTAGAGGCTGAGGACGTTCACGTGGTACAGCCAGGGCACCCGCACGAGCTACTACAGAGAAACCCCAGTAGCTCCAGCTGGAGGGCAGACACGTGAGGTACCTATTTTTGCACTAGCACTCCGGGAGACTCTAACCCAGTTTCTAAGTATGTTCAGCACCTTAGCTCAGGCTGGATTGATCCCACTTGCTCCTGCCACATCTCAGGCCGGGAGAGGAGCACAAACTCCCGTCGCCGGTACTCCAAAGTAGTGGGTTCAGGTCGACCAGGTTCCAGAGATTGTACCAATGCAGCCAGTAGCTCCAGGCCAGCCCGAGGTTAGGGCAACATCTTCTGAGGTGGAGCAGCTCAGACTTGAGAGGCACAAGAAGTACCACCCACCTACCTTCAGCAGATTGGCTACAGATGATGCTCAGGGTTTTCCGGAGGAGCGTCATCGTATTCTCCGTACTATGGGCATAGCGGAGACGAGCGGGATTTCTTTTACTACATTCTAGCTTAGAGAAGCAGCCTATCAGTAGTGGCATGCTTATGAGCTAAGTAGTCCGGATGAGGTAGTTTCACTTACATGGACTCAGTTCTCGGACATGTTTTTGAGAGAGTATGTCCCTCAGAGCCTCAAGGACTCATGACGCGCGAAGTTTGAGTAATTGCGCCAGGGATACATGATTGTGTCAGAGTATGCAGTCTATTTCAGTGATTTGGCCCGACATGCACCGGCCTTGGTTGCCACAGTTCGATAGAGGGTTCGATGGTTTATTGAGGGACTCCACCCCAGTATCCGGATTAGTATGGCCAGGGAGTTGGAGATGGATATTTCTTATCAGCAGGTTGTGAGTATTGCTAGGAGAATGGAGGGCATGCTTGCCCAGGATAGAGAGGAGAGGGAGACCAAGAGGTCTCGAGAGACTGGTTCTTATTCTGGTGCTGGTGCCCCAACATCTTGCCATGGTAGGGGTTATGTGAGTCGCCCCGTTCATTCAGCTCTTCCAGCCGCCAGTGGTGTCCCAACCCCTTCTAGGCCCCAGGAGCCTTATTATGCACCGCCAGTATCTAGTGTGCCTCCTACATGGGGTGTTCCTAGCGGCCAGTCCAGCAGATCTAGCCAGAGCCAGTCACAGCAGCCACGCCTTTCCAGAGCTTGTTTTGAGTGTGGCGACACTCGCCATATGGTAAGGGATTGCCCCAGATTTAGGAGGGGTACACCTCCACAGGCTTCTAAGCCACAGGGTGCTCCACCGGGTCCTCAGGCTATGATTACCGCACCAGCTGCCACCCCACCTGTTCAGCCAGCCCGAGGTGGAGGTCGGGGAGGTCGAGGTCGCCGTAGAGGGGGAGGCCAAGCCAGATATTATACCCTTCCTACTCGTACAGAGGCATTCACTTCTGATTCTGTCATTACAGGTATTGTTCCAATCTTTCATAGAGATGCGTCGGTATTATTTGACCAGGCTCTAAATATTCCTATGTGTCCTCTTATTTTGCCCCGTATTTGGGCGTATCGCGGGATTCTTTGAGTTCCCCTATTTATGTGTCTACTCTTATGGGAGATTCTCTTATTGTGGACCGCGTGTATCGGTCGTGTTTGATTGCTCTAAGTGGTTTTGAGACCAGAGCCGACTTATTATTGCTCAGCATGGTAGATTTTGATGTTATCTTGGGCATGGACTGGTTGTCGTGCCATTATGCTATTCTTGATTGTCACTCTAAGACCGTGACACTGGTTATGACAGGTTTTCCACGATTAAAGTGGAGAGGTACCTTAGAGTATACTCCCAGCAAAGATATTTCATTTCTTAAAGCTCAACGAATGGTTGAGAAGGGGTGTGACGTGTATCTAGCTTATGTGAGAGATATCAGTATTGATACCCCTACAGTTGAGTTAGTTCCAGTAGTGAGAGACCTTCCAGATGTGTTTCCAGCTGATCTTCCGGACATGCCACCTGACAGAAATATTAATTTTGGCATTGATTTGTTGTTGTGCACTCAGCCCATCTATATTCCTCCATATCGTATGGCTCCTTCTGAATTGAAGGAGTTGAAGGAGCAGTTACAGGAGTTGCTTGATAAGGGCTTCATTCGGCCCAGAGTGTCACCTTGGGGTGCTCTTGTCTTATTTGTGAAGAAGAAGGATGGTTCTATGCGGATGTGTATTGATTACCGCCAGTTGAACAAAGTCACAGTGAAGAACCAGTATCCTTTGCCTCGTATTGATGACCTATTTGATCAGTTATAGGGTGCCATAGTGTTTTCCAAGATTGACTTGCTTTCAAGTTATCATCAGTTGAAGATTCGGGATCCAGATATCCCAAAGACTGCTTTCAGGACTCGGTATGGTCACTATGAGTTTTTTGTTACGTCTTTTGTGCTGACCAATACCCCCGCAACTTTTATGCACTTGATGCACAGTGTGTTCCGGCCTTATCTTGACTCATTCGTCATTGTGTTTATTGATGACATTCTGGTGTACTCCCGTACTCGGGAGGATCATGAGCAGCACCTGAGGACTGCGCTTCAGACTTTAAGGGAAAAGAAGTTATATGCAAAAATTTTAAAGTGTGAGTTTTGGCTAAACTCAGTGGCATTCTTGGGTCATATAGTATCTAGTGAGGGGATCAAGGTAGACCCAAAGAAGAGTGACGCAGTGCAGAGTTGGCCCAGACCGTCCTCAGCTACAGAGATCCGGAGTTTTCTTGGTTTGGCGGGGTATTACCGTCGATTGTAGAGGGTTTCTCTTCTATTGATGCACCTATGTCCAAATTGACCCATAAGGGTGCTCCGTTCAGGTGGGCCGAGGAATATGAGGAGAGCTTCCAAAAGCTCAAGACAGCTTTGACTACAGCCCAGTATTAGTGTTGCCTATAGGTTCAGGGTCTTATACTGTATATTGTGATACATCGCGGATTGGTCTCGGTGCGGTGTTGATGCAGGACGATAGGGTGATTGCCTATGCGTCCAGACAGTTGAAGGTGCATGAAAAGAACTATCTTGTCCACGACCTGGAATTAGCAGCTATTGTTCATGCCTTGAAGATTTGGCGGTATTATTTGTACGGTGTTCCTTGTGAGATTTACACTGATCACCGGAGTTTGCAGCATCTGTTCAAGCAGAAGGATCTTAATTTGCGTCAGAGGAGGTGGTTGGAGCTGCTTAAGGATTATGATATCATAATTTTGTACCACCCTGGGAAGGCCAATGTGGTGGCCGATGCTTTGAGTCGTCGGGCAGAGAGTTTGGGGAGTTTAGCATATCTACCAGCAGCAGAGAGGCCATTGGCGTTAGATGTTCAGGCCTTAGCCAGCCAGTTTGTGAGATTGGATATTTTCTGAGCCGAGTCGAGTATTGGCGTATGTGGTCTCTCGGTCTTCTCTTTATGATCGTATCAGGGAGCGTCAGTATGATGACCCCATCTGCTCGTCCTTCAGGACAGGGTTCGGTGAGGTAATGCTAGAGATGTTACTATTGGTGATGACGGTGTGCTGAGGATGCATGGCCTGATATGTGTGCCCAATGTAGATAGTTTGCATGAGTTGATTCTCCAGAAGGCTCACATCTCGCGGTACTCCATTCATCCGGGTGCCGCAAAGATGTATCAAGACTTGAGACAGCACTACTGGTGGAGGAGAATGAGGAAAGACATAGTGAAGTATGTTGCTCGGTGCCTAAATTTCCAGCAAGTGAAGTATGAGAATCAGCGGCCTGGTGGATTGCTTCAGAAGTTAGAGATTCCGGAGTGGAAATGGGAGCGAATCACTATGTATTTCGTTGTTGGGTTCCCACGGACTCAACGGAGGTTTGATGCAGTTTGGGTGATTGTGTATAGGCTGACCAAATTGGCTCATTTCATTCTTGTGATGACTACCTACTCTTCCGAGCAGTTGGCTCGAATTTACATTTGCGAGATCGGCAGGCTTCATGGCGTACCGGTATTTATCATCTCTGATCGGGGTACGCAGTTTACATCACGGTTCTGGAGGGCTGTACAGCAGGAACTGGGTACTCGGGTTGAGTTGAGCATAGCATTTCACCCTAAGACGGATGGACAATCCGAGCGCACTATTCAGATACTGGAGGATATGCTCCGCGCTTGTGTGTTAGATTTTGGGGGGGCTTGGGACCAGTTCTTGCCACTTGCGGAGTTTGCCTACAACAACAGCTACCAGTCGAGCATTCAGATGGCTTCATATAAGGCCTTGTATGGTAGGCAGTGCCGGTCTCCAGTGGATTGGTTTGAACCGGGCGAGGCTAGGCTATTGGGTACAGACTTGGTTCAGATGCCTTGGAGAAGGTTAAGGTGATTCAGGATAGACTTCGCACAGCCCAGTCCAGACAGAAGATCTATACGGACCGGAAGGTTCGCGATGTTGCATCCATGGTTGGTGAGCTGGTCTTGGGGGGCGTTTTGCCTATGAAAGGTGTTATGAGGTTCGGGAAGAAGGGAAATTTGAGCCCTAGGTATATTGGGCCTTTTGAGATTCTTGAGAGAGTTGGGGAGGTGGCTTACAGACTTGAACTACCACCTAGTCTCTCTGCAGTTCATCTAGTGTTCCATGTTTCCATGCTCCGGAAGTATCACGGCGATCTGTCTCATGTTAGACTTCAGTTCAGTTCAGTTGGACAATAATCTATCTTATGTTGAGGAACCAGTGGCTATTTTGGACAGGCAGGTTCGAAAACTAAGGTCAAAGGACATTGCTTCCGTGAAGGTTCAGTGGAGAGGTCATCCGGTCGAGGAGACGACTTGGGAGACCGAGCAGGATATGCGCAGCCGTTATCCTCATATTTTTACCACTTCAGGTATGTCTCCATGCTCGTTCAAGGACGAACGATTATTTTAAGAGGGGGAGGATGTAACGACCCGACCGGTCATTTTGAGAGTAATAACCTCGATCCCCTATTTACTTCTTCTCCCATATCTATTCATGTTATTGTGACTTGCCGGGAGGTTTCGTTTTGATTTTTTTTGGAGTGTTTTGGGACACTTAGTTCCTAAATGAAAGTTTAAACCTTAGGATTTGGACCGTAGTCAAAACTGTGTGAAGACAACTCCGGAATGGAATTATGTCAGTTTCGTTAGATCCGTTAGGTAATTTTGGGCTTAGGGGCGTATCCGGATTCTGTTTTGGAGGTTTGTAGCTCAAATAGGCTTGAAATGGATAAAATAGGAATTTAAGTTTGGAAGTTTGACCGAGGAGTTAACTTTTTGATATCGAGGTCAGAATCCAGTTCCGAAAATTTTCATAACTCTGTTATGTCATTTATGACTTGTGTGCAAATTTTGAGGTCAATCGGACTTGATTTGATAGGTTTCGACATCGAATGTAGAAGTTGGAAATTCTTAAGTTTCATTAAGCTTGAATTGGGGTGTGAATTGTGATTTTAGCGTTATTTGATGTGATTTGAGGTTTCAAATAAGTTCGTATAATGTTTTAGGACTTGTTGATATTTTTGGTTGAGGTCTTGAGGGCCTCGGGTGTGTTTCCGATGGTTAACGGATCAAAAGTTGGACTTAAACAGTTGCTGCAAATGCTGCTGCAATTTTCTTCTGCTGGAAATGCAGAAATCAAACCAAGGATCGAAGCCCGGAAATCAAGCCCAGAAAATCGAGGCCAGGATCGAAGCCCAAAAATCGAGCCCAAGGTCGATGGCCAGGATTGAAGCCAGGATCAAGGCTCAGGATCGAGGGCCACGATCGAAGGCTCAGGATCGAGGGCCATGATCGAAGGCTCGGGCTCGAGGGCCATGATCGAAGGCTCGGGCTCGAGGGCCATGATCGAAGGCTCAGAATCGAGGTCCATGATCGAAGGCCAGAATCAAGGGCCATGATCGAAGGCCATGATCGAGGACCATGATCGAAGCCATGATCGAGGACCATGATCGAAGGCTCAGGATCGAGGGCCATGATCGAAGGCCAGAATCGAGGGCCATGATCGAAGGCCAGGATCGAGGGCCATGATCGAAGCCATGATCTAGGGCCATGATCGAAGCCATGATCGAGGGCCAGGATCGAGGGCCATGATCGAAGTCATGATCAAGGGCCATGATCGAAGCCATGATCGAGGGCCAGGATCGAGGCAGGACCGACGTGAGATGGAACGAATATACACAATTTGATCAATATACACGAATATATCATTGTTTTCACCATTTAATTAGTGTTTTGAGACGGAAATTTGAAAAAATTTTAGAAATCTCATAGAAACAAATTTTTGAGATTTCGGTGTCGATTCGGAGTCGGATTTGAGTGAAAATGGTATGGTTGGACTCATAATTGAATGGGTTATCGGATTTTATGAGTTTCGTCGGATTCCGGGACGTGAGCCCCACGGGTGATTTTTAAGTTAATTTCGGGTTTTTATTAAAAAATGTAGTATTTTCTTATGAAATTGATTCCTATAATTTTTGTTGACTGTATCGAATTATTTTGGCTAGATTCGAGCCATTCAGATTCGGATATTCGTGGAAAAAGCATTCTTACTGATTGATTGAGCTTGGTTCGAGATAAGTGGCTTACCTAACTTTGTCGGGGAGAACTCCCTATAGGATTTTTACTGTTTTTGATATACGAGCATTGTGTACGTAAGGTGACGAGTACGTACACGGGCTAATTGGGTAAAAAATGATTTTTCTACTAAGTAATAACCTAATTTCCTTTTTATTTGAGTTCCAACAGCATGTGTGGTATCCGGCTAGACTAGAATAGCATGCCTACTTGTCTTAACTGTTTACTTGAACTACGTGCAGCATGTTTAGTGAATTTACCTGTCTTTCCTTAACTGGTACTTAGGCTGAACTATAGAATTCTGTGTCGTAACTATCTAATTCTATTGTTTGGATGTATATTTACTTTGGGACTACGGAACGGTATTCCGGGAGATCCTCCTGTACTGCATATTTACTTTGGGACTACGGAACGGTATTCCGGGAGATCCCCATGAACTGCATATTTACTTTGGGACTACGGAACGGTATTCCGGGAGATCCCCATGTACTGCATATTTACTTTGGGACTACGGAACGATATTCTGGGAGATCCCCCTGTTCTGCACATTTATGTTGGGATTACGAGACTGTATCTCGGGAAATCTCCTGTTGTTATCTCTATGTACTGAGCTGTTGTCTTCTATGATTTTATTCTTGTTAAATTTAAGTCGTTTATTTTACTGCGGTATTTCATTCTATCTTGTGTTATTATATATATACCAGTAGGGCCCTGACCTGACCTCATCACTACTCGACCGAGGTTAGGCTTGGCACTTACTGGGTACCGATTGTGGTGTACCCATGCTACTCTTCTGCACATATTTTTCATGTGCAGATCTAGGTACTCCTTATCAGCCGCACTATCAGTGAGTCGGGACAACTTTGGAGACTTCAAGGTATATCTGCCGCGTCCGCAGACCTTGGAATCCCCTTCTACTCTTCCCTATGTCCATTATCTTCTGTATTTTCTTTTGATAGACTCTGATGTATAGAAACACTAAATTTTCTTCCTGTAGTTTGTGATTCATGAATGTTCCTGGTTTTGGGAATGATGTGTAGTATATTGAGGAGTAGGTTATTGTACATGCCAAGTGGCATGGTACTCTGTTATAGTGTTATTGCTACAGTTAGTTGTTAAATTTATGTTTTAATTTTATTTATTCCGCAAAATGTTAGGCTTACCTAGTCATAAAGACTAGGTGCCGTCACGACGTCATACGGAGGGGAAATTGGGACATGGCAGTTTAAGACCATATAAGTACTTGTGGAGTTTGCATACCTTCTTAGTCTTCCCTTGTCTGGCAAACCCTTGTGGAATATGCATGTAGACCTCTTCAACCAATTCACCTTTAAGGAATGCGTTATGAACATCCATCTGGTAAATCATCCAGTACCGAGAGGCAACAAGAGCTACAATGGACCTAACTGTTACCATCTTGGCTACAGGGAAGAAGGTTTCACTGTAGTCTAGCCCTTCCTTTTGACTGTATCCTTTGGCTATAAGTCTGGCCTTGTATCTTTCAACCTCTCCTGAGGCCTTGTACTCGATTTTGAAGATTCATTTGCATCCTATTGGTGTTTTACCAGGGGCAAATCAACTATGCTTCGGGTTTTGTTTTCCTCTAAGGCTGCAATCTCCAGCTTCATAGCTTCTACCCACTGAGGATTAGTGGCTGCCTCACTAAAGGACTGAGGCTCAAAACAGGTTGAATAAGCTGATATGATCTGACTGTATGAGAGAGTAATGTGAGAATAACTCACATAAGCTGAGATAGGATAAGAGAACCTAGTAGTTTTTGATTGCACCACATAAGGGTGTCAAGTGAGCCGGTCCAAACAGTCCCGGTCCCGGTCCCGATCCCGATCCCGGGCCAGTCCCAAATTAAACGGGCCAAACGGTCCCGGACTAAACGGTCTTTTTGTAGGGACCGGCCCGGGACCGGGACCGGGCTAAACGGTCCCGGCTCGCGGGCTAAATGGGCTAAGTGAGCCCAACATAATTTTTTTTTAAATATTAAATAGATATTAGAGACAAAAGGATGTTAAAAAAAAATCTAAGTCAGTGCTTTATATATATATATATATATATATATATAAAGAGAGAGAGAGAGAGAGAGAGAGAGAGAGAGAGAGAGCTTATATATTATACATTTAATATATATATATATAAGTTATATTCGATATACTATATATACATCTTATATATATATATATATATATATATATATATATATATATATATATATATATATATACTATACTATACTATAAGTATATAAGATGTATATATAGCTTATCGAATATAGCTTATATATATATATATATATACACACACACACACTATACTATACTCTATGTACATCTTATATAGCTTATATACTATATACTTAGTATATATATACTTTTTAGTAGTAACATGAAAGGACCAAAGTATGGTACGTTTTAGCTGGTATAAATATGGAATGATAGAAGATCAAGTTTTAGCTCAACTCAGATTACAGTTTCAACTAATTTCCCACTCTTAGATATATTTTTTTCTTTATCGGCTAGCTACACCAGTAGCATAGCTAAATATAATGTCACTTAAAATCACAGCAGAGAATTTGGCAGCTGGTGACCCCATTAGTCGTATTATATATAGTATAATACGATAAAGAGGATATAATACGGCTATATCATATTATACTATATATAATACGGCTAATAGGGTCACCAGCTGCCAAATTCTCTGCTGTGATTTTAAGCGACATTATATTTAGCTATGCTACTGGTATAGCTAGCCGATAAAGAGGATAATATATCTAAGAGTGGGAAATTAGTTGAAACTGTAATCTTAGTTGAGCTAAAACTTGATCTTCTATCGTTCCATATTTATACTAGCTAAAAAGTATCATACTTTGGTCCTTTCATGTTACTACTAAAAAGTATATATATATATATATATTTGTATCCAATTACTTTAGTCGGTCGGTAACTTATTTTAAAATACTATATTCTCCAATTGTGTGACTTAATATAGCACTACATCTTATATATATACACACACACACACTAAGTGTATAGTATATAAGCTATATAAGATGTACATATAGTATAGTATTGTAACGACCCGCCTTGTTATTTTGAATATTTACGCTCCTTCCAACTATTTGAAATAAATAGCTTCATATGATGTATTATGACGATGTATATATAGTATAGTATAGTATAGTGTATATATATATATATAAAAGCTATATATATATATTGAATATAGCTTGTATATTATACACTTAGTAACAATAAAGTAAGCAATAGTAGCAATTATAGAAGAAAATTAGAGAGAGATTGTGATAGATTGATCATTTTGTAAGAAAAATAAAAGAATGAGGGGGTATTTATAGTTGAAAATAGGGAACAAATGTAATTATAAAAAGTTTGGGGTTAAAACAAAGTTGGGGGTTAAATGGCTATTTTATAAATAGCCAACGGCTATTTTTGATAGCCCAACAGCTATTTTTGACAGCCTAATGGCTATATTTTAAAAAAAAATAATTTTTTTTTTAAATATAGCTGTTGGGATCGTTTGGCCCGCTAAGGGGCTGGTCTGGTCCCGGTCCCTGGCGGGCCCAAAGCATAGGACCGGCCCACGAGACCGGCCCAGGCCCACTAAAATCGGGCCTAACGGTCCTGGCCCATTTGGCCCGCCGGTCCCGGGCCTGGACCGGCCCACTTGCCAACCTTAGCACCACATAACCTTGCATCCATAAGGGAGGCTTACATGGCCTGGAGGATTTTCTGACCTGATCAGGCATAACACCAGGTGAGTTAACTATTGCAACAGGTTCTGCAGCATCAACAGCTTCGGTAGAATCAAGGTGAGCCTCCGCATGAGTATCAACAGGTGTTGTATTATCTAGAAGGTCACCTGCAAGATTTGTAGGACTTGTAGAATAGTCTGGTGTGTGATGAGGAGCACCAACAAGAGAATGAGGAGGCTCCCCCTAAGGTGTAACATCAGCCTCATGTGGAGGAACATCAGCACCAGGAGAAGAATCTGTGGCACATAATCTAGGATTTGCACTGATTGGTAAGAGCAGATCCAGTATAGGAAAGATAGTGTCACCAGGAGATAACATATGCTTGAAAGGAAAGATTTCTTCCTGAAAAACAACATTTTTGTTAACAAATAGAGACTTAGAATTCAAGTCATATAGAACATAACCCTTTTGAGATGAAGTATAGCCCAGGAAGATAGCAGGAATGGCTCTTGGTGAAAACTTGTCAAACATTTTGGGACAAACTGCATAACATACACAACCAAAGACCTTTAAGTGTTGTAGTAAAGGAGGATGCAAGTAAAGCAACTCAAATGGTGATTTTTACTCAAGTGTTCTAGAGGGCAACCTGTTGATGAGGTAGACTGCAGTGGTAGCATATTCACCCCAAAACCTTAGAGGAACAGCAGCCTGGAACCTGAGAGACCTGGCCATGTCTAAGATAGTTTTGTGCTTCCTCTCAACAATTTCATTTTGTTGAGGGGTGTAGACACATGTACTCTGATGAAAGATACCAAGACTGGAGAATAACTGTTTAAACTCATTACTTAAAAACTCACTACTATTATTAGTCCTTAAGACTTTTATTGAAATTGAAAACATGTTCTTTATTTGAGTTAGAAAGTCTCTTAGCACAACTATAACTTCTGACTTGAAGTTGAGCAGAAAAATCTAAGTGTATCTGGTATAGTCATCAACTACTGTGAAAAAATACCTCTTGCCACTATGAGAGAGAACTCTATATAGCCCAGATGTCACAATGAACTAAGTCAAATGCATATTGAGACACTGATGTACTTAAAGGAAAAGGCAATCTAGACTGTTTAGCAACTAGGCATACAGGATAGTGATGAATTATTGTCTTTAAGGTACTAAGAGCATCTAACTTCCTTATTACATCAATAGGAGCATGTCCTAATCTCCTATGCCATATTACTTCAGAATTAAGTAAGTTGGTTGTGTTAGCACACTTATTTTTTGGTGTTACTGCAGAATACTGTGATGATCCTCCTTGAAGTATGTACAAATCATGCTCATCCTTACCAATCCCCTTCACCTGACCACTGTAGAGATCCTGAAAAATGCAGAAGTCAGGTAAGAATGCAACCATGCATTGAAATTTTTTGGTGAGTTAAGACAATGAGAGCAAGTTGTATTTAAAGTCTGGAATGTATAGCACATTAGAGATATTGTTATTTCTAAGCACTGAGGAGGTTCCTTTATGTGATACAGATACTACATTCCTAGTAGGTAATTGAACAGTGCATCTCTCTGAACTGGGGATTGCTTGACAAGAGGTAAGAGCATCAAGTTGTGAAGCCATATGATTTGAAGCTCATATGTCTATAATCCAATTATGCTTGAGATAATTGGACATTAGAGTAATTAGAGTACCTGCAGCAGCTAACTTGGTAGATGATTCTGGCCCCTCTTTATTCCCTTTGGACAGCATCTGAAGAATTTGTTGGTACTGCTCTTTGGTGAAGAAAGGAAGAACATGAGTATTATTGGGAGTAGTTTGTGTAAATTGTGGCATGTGAGCATGCTGGAATTGTTGCATCCCTAGTTGAGTTCCATAAGTGACTTGTTGAGTGCCTGCTTCTGCAGTATTTGGAAACATTAGACTACTCACACTGTTTGCATACACTCCAGAACAGTGCCCCTTTTTCTTTCCTTTGAAGTCTGATGGATAGCTGTGAAGTTTGTAGCAATTCTCCTTTGTGTGCCCCTTATAATAGCAGTATTCACATTGAACTCGATTCTTCCTATATTGGAAGTTTCCACCTGCATTTGTTGGGCCCTTATTACTATAGAATACAGCTCCTTCTATGCCTTCAGTGGTTTGAGTGGTCTGAGTGAAATTAGCTAGACTCATTTGACTCTCTTAATCAATCGGTAGAGAGTAGGCTTTGTTATTACTAGGAATTGGAGACATTATCATGATTTGACTCCTTGATTGTGAGTAGGAGTCATTCAATCCTATCAGAAACTGAAGTAGCCTATAATACTCAAAGTGTTAGGATATTTTTTAAACTCGGGACATGGACAGCTAGGAAAGGGCATTAACGCATCAAATTCATCCTAGAGATCTCTCAATTTGGAGAAGTAGTCAGCAATAGACATGGTACTTTGAATAAGGGTATGAATCTCTCTATGTAGGAACAGAACCCTAGATCCATTTACTTTGTCGAATCTCTCCTTTAAGTCCTCCCAAACCTTGTGAGTATTAGAAGCATACACTATACTACTAAGTAAATCTGGCCTTAATGCATTCATTATCCATGAGAGAACTACAACATTAACTTTCTCCCATTGATCATGAAGTTGAGGTTCAAACTTAGACTTAGGAAATCGACCATCTACAAAACCTAACTTGCTCTTCCCTAACAAACCAATCCTCATAGACCTACTCCATAGCGCATAGTTATCTGAACCAGTGAGTTGAAGAGAAATTAGAGTACTACCTGGAGTATCTATTAGTTGAAGAAAGAGTGGGTGATTGTGGTCAATTGATGGAGATACAGTTGCGCCGGTAGCAGAATTACATTACCAGAGGTTGTAGTTGCTAGAAATGAAGTTTCAGCTAACATTTCTTCTCCAACCGCCATTTTCAGCTGCTTCTCAAGAGTAAACCCTAGTCTTTCAGCTACACGCTTTAATTGGACAATTTACCACAAAATTGTGAAATTGAGGTAACGAGAGTAAGGACTAGTTCGAGAGCTCCCTTCGATCTACTCCGGTGGCTCTGATACCATGTTAGCTGCCATGGATCTGAAGGTTGAGCTCGAGGAAGAAGACATGCAAGAGAAGGCAACACTCAGAGGATGAGAGAAAACTGAATCTGTTATTGAGAAGAAAATGATACAACCGTCTATTTGTACATGAGTGTAATGTGTATTTGTAAAGCTACAGTATAACTACCTTCTAATACTGTACTAACTAATTTACTTCTAACTACAATCTACAGTTATATTTCTAACTATGGGTAACTTATTAGCTTAATATCACAAAGCTAATTAGCTAAAGTTGCGCAGTTCCGATCTGGATGCATTGAGCACATGTGGAACTAGCAAGGACATATATAACTAATGCGATATTGTATAAAGAAAGAAAACAAGCACTGCCTGCAAGAAAAAGAAATATTATAGACTTATAGTATAAAGATTGGACTGGTGTAGATTGGAGCAACAAAAAAAAGTTGTTTCCATATGACCTATAAGTCACATGTTCGAGCCGTGGAAGTAGCCATTAATATTTGTATTATGGTAGGCTGTCAATATCACACCCCTTAGGGTGCGACCCTTCCTTAGACCTTGCCGCAATGAAGGCTAGTTTGTGCACTGGATTGCCCCTTTTTTTTTTCTTTTTTTTTTCTTTTTTTTTTTAAAGATGGAACTGGTGAAGATATAGCTGTAAACTCTACTCGTGATGAGTGATTTCCGAGGTATTCAAACAAATAATTAACGATATAATGAGGAAAAGACGCTTTTTCTTTATTAAACGTTTTCATGGATCGGAGCTAGTAACCAAACCATGTAAAAACAAAATCAAGTAACGAAACAAGCCAGGCCGTTGTCCCATGGTACTTTGGATTTTAGGTGTGTGAATCGCAATTCGCAAGTCTTCCGCAAAAACTCAAAAAACAAGTTTCCATACCCAAAAGCTCCAAAATCTCAAACAAATAAACTTTAAAGGCACAATCTTTGTCAGCATCAAGAGGGTTAACAACGTTGTCAAACTTACTAAAGCTGCCATGTATATGGCTGACAAAAGACTTGTGAGGTTGGACTTTGTGATCATTTGAAGTCTTAGCATGAATCACGATTAATTTAAAGAGTGAAAATTAGTACCAAGCAATTAGTCAGAGACGGATATTATAATTTTAAGAAATACAAACGGGATCTGAATAGGCTAATGTAGCTAACTAATGAACTCGCGGAACCAATAAATGTGGCTTTTCATATTTTGGGACCAGATCCTATAGCTTTTGCCCCGTGATAAACGTATTGATGTCGAATAAAACCAATCTCCAAGGATCCCAGCTCAAACCTTAGCTATTTATAAAACCATATATGCCTATTTGGGTAATGGAAACAAATTGGCATACGACGTCTTACAATTATTACGAGACAACACATTGATTACCATTACTTAACTCAACAAATTCCCAATAATTCGTTCGGAAACCGGCATATGGCTTCAACACTAGCGGCACAAAATTGAAACCCATTTAACATAACAAATACTCCTAACAATTAATTTATGAATAAGCCAAAAGATGAAGTAAGTGCGCGCGTTTTTAAGGAATAGTAGTACTATAGTAAGCTTTTCACTTTAAATTGTGGCACTGTTGAAGTTCATTGAAAGGGCAAAGATTTGCCATTTGCGCAATCTGTAGGATTGAGTGTCCCAGAACCGTAAGGACAAATGCTGCAGAGCGTGCAAAAGTATACAATCAGCTACATGTGCCAACTCTCTCTCAATCATTGTGAATCAAAGATATTTGTGGATATAAGTTAAAGAAAATTTCTGCCAGCTGCGACTTGATTGATTATCCAAAAGAGGGGACCGCAATGAGAATAACATACTCCAGCTTCACTTGTACAAAAGACCTTTTCTTTAATCTATAACAAGGACATATAGTGTAGTAGCAAGTAGTTTCCTCAGTATGTACAGTGGGAAAAAACGTATGTATTGATGTGTTCTATAAGGCAGAAAATAGACTTCTTGATGAAATCATTTTTGCCTACCTTGAATTAATTTAATATTTGCTTTTGCCAAGAAATGTTTCTACTATTCATGGACGAAAGTTATCTCAAGTCACCAAAGCATTTTACTAGATATCTTTATTCTTTTACCTCACACCAACAATAATACCAAGTAACCGTACCCTTAAACAAATAGGACGAAATTGATCACTAATGTTTTCTGCCCTAATCGGAATTTAATCTTGAGACCTTATGGTTCTCCGGACACTTCACTAACCACTAAGTCATACTCATCACCTATTCTTATACCTAATATTAATCAACAAAACATTTTTTATGAAAATACTCTACATGAAGAACACTACATTAGGGAAGTAGAAAAAATTCTAGTAGTAAATTGTAAGAGGCATGCCAATGTAAATATATACTCAAGAGAAAACCCACAAAAGAGACAATAATGATGATCAAAATGTATTTTAGAAAGGACAACACATAATCCTCAAAACATATATCTGTACATCAACAATCTCTCTCTATTCTCTCTATCTCTCTCTACTAGTATTATGACACAGCAACAACTCCTCACAAATTTTGATGCAGCTAGCTGCCAAGAGAAGCACTGAAATAAGAGCCAATGCTTCAAATACCAAGTGGGCCGACCTATCATAAATTCAATTACCGTCTGTCATTCAGAGGAATCTTTTCCAGAAACCAACTTCGAAAATCCTTCATTGGGTTACTGAAAAGCTTTTAAATATCAATGTGGGGTTGGTGTTTAAGGGGGTGTGGGGTTAAGATGCAATTATACATTCCACTTAAGAGTCATGTGCCTTTGTGTCAGAGTTCCTATCCAAGAAGTTCCTATCCAAGAATTGTATCAGATGTACTGCTATCTGCTCTCCCCACCTTGCTTTCCACATCAGCTGAGCTGCAACAACTCTCCTTTACTGATTCTATTTCCATGCTCGCTGTTCTACTTCTTCTGTTTCTTCGGTCCTGTTACAATCATCAACCATGGATTTGGAAATATTCATATAGCCGACCCCAATTAAAACGAGCTTAAAAGAGTGACAGGCGGTGAAGATTCGTATAGTCGATGCTTGAATTTGAGTTATAGTTGTATTTTATATGAAAAATGTTCATATGCCTAGTGATTCAAACGAAAAGATAAAATTTGGACATAGTGCAGAGTGAAAAGATATAACTGCAACCTTATTTGAGGTTATGTCAGCAGTTCACATGGACCAAAATCAAGAGTGGTACTATTCACCACAGAAAAGCAACAGTCCCGCATTATCCAATATTCCTTTTCATTTGGCTAAGAAACTGTACACTGCTCTTTTGTGGATGTGCAAAGCTAGAGCAGGCTTAAAGCATTGTCTTACTAACAAATATTTGGAATACTATTTGTAACTTGAAAACATTCTAAAGGGTTTGGTTGATAATTGATAGCTCAGGTTCTTTGAAAGGAAGCTTTAGTTGTAGCCAAAATAAAGAAAGACAAAAAGATCATATGGAGTGGAGATATGAAAGTCAAAAATGGAGTATACCTCGCGATAAGGAAGTTCTTCAGTTTCAAGCATTCGAACTACTTGGCTCATTCTGGGTCGCTTTTCTGAGTCCGGATCAACACATCTCAGTGCGACCAGAAGCGCCCGTTTTAAAGCACGAGTACCAGGCCTAACTTCAAGGTTAGGATCCACAACTTCCTCGGCCCTTCTATTTCCGACCATCATTTTGAGCCATTCAACAAGATTAACCTGCCAAAGGTGAACCACACAAATACCTGTTAGTAAATGCAAGAAGCAACAGCAACCAGGAGAAAAAGGGAGTACGTAACCCTGGGTTCTCTATTAGTGTAGTTAGTAAAGATATTTAATGCGTCGCATCCCTCTCTCTCAGTACCTCAGTAGCGGGACGGCTGTAGTCCACAGGATCTCTACCAGTGACTGCTTCTAGCACTAGAACACCAAAACTGTAAATATCGCTCTTCTCATTTAACATTCCAGTATTAGCATATTCTGGAGCCACATAGCTGAAATTCAAGTGAGAAACAAATTTGAGTATCTAATTGTGGAAACAACTCAACAAATGCAAAGGTAGACGGAGTAGGAGTAAAACATCTTCAACTAGAGAATTCATACCCAAATGTACCCATGACTCTGGTGGTTATGTGGCTCTCTCCTGAGTCCAAGAGTTTTGCCAACCCAAAATCAGAGACCTTAGCATTGAACTCGTCATCAATCAAGATATTACTAGACTTTATGTCTCGGTGGACTACTTTAGGTTCTATGGCTTCATGCAAGTAAGCAAGCCTGCAAATAAAACAAATTCCACATTAAGGTGTGCAGTATAATTTGCCGATTCTCATTTTCACTGATAATAGAAATAAGAGAAAGCTATTAAGAAGAGCCAGAAAAGCGAAGGGTTATAACTATTACTAACAAGCAACTACTACCTTTTAGGAACTAAAAATACATAAACGATTGAGGCAATGGCTTGGAGTAAAATAAGTTAGAAGAGTTTGCAGCAGTAATAGATTTATTAAGGAAAATGGAATGCCATGTGAAATAATTGGAGAAAAGATTATACTGTGTAGCAGATTCTAATAATGAGACTTACGCTTTTGCAGTACCAAGGAGAACCTTCATACGGGCTTCCCATGTAAGAGTACCGTATTGTCTCATAGCGCCATGCAGCCACTGCTCCAAGTTTCCATTATTGACGTACTCGTAAACCAGCATCCTTTGTAGCCAAAACAAAGTAAATGATAAGGAATAGCATAATTAAGCTGAAATCATGGTGGTAGACATTTTGAAATAAAGAGTCATAGCACAGAAAACTTTAACATACTTAAAGAAATTCCACGGTTTTATCTGGAAATACCTGTGAACACCTTCAATGCAATAACCAAGAAGACGCACTAGATTCTTGTGTCTAACATGACCAATTGCTTCTACTTCAACGCGAAATTCTTTCTCCGCTTGGCCGCTGTGGAGCAATTCATATATTGTTAGATCGTAAATAATATTCACTCATGGAGATGAATGTACAGAACCTGTAGAATTATTTCAAAGCCATACTCACAGATTATTTAGGAGCTTCTTCACAGCTACTTCTGTCCCATTGATCAATCTGCCCTTATAAACTACACCATATCCACCTTCACCAAGCACATTCTCTGCAGAGAAACGACTTGTTGCAAGTTCAAGATCTCTAAGTGTGAACCAGTGGCCCCACCCGAGCTGTGAGATCTCTGGCAAGCCAATCAAAGGAGAAGGCATTGCAATTCCATAGGATGGTTGTTTCCTCACTGTCCCTGAACTCCCCTCTTCCCCTGACTGCGAACTAAAAGCCCTTTCGTTATGATATATTGAACTGCATTGGCTGATATTATCAGCATCACTTGATTTGCTTCTACCCAAATGGACTAGCATCTTTTCCGATGTTGTTTCATTTGATTTATCATTAATAGTCAGAAATAAGCTTTGAGGATGATCGTGGACATTTGCAGCGCCAACTCTGTCAACCTTTATATCCTTGGAAACATTGGGTATTTGGCAATGTGAATACCCGTCCAGAGTTCTCCTAGATTTCCTCCTACACGTTACCCATATTGACAACATACAGAGTATCCCGACGATAAATACACCAACACATAAGCCCATTACAACCCATAGTTTGAGACCCAAAAATGATGTCTTCTTAGACAATTCACTGTTTAAGTCCCCAGAAGACATTTCCACAAATTCTGCTTTATCCTCCAAATTCCAGAGTCAGATTTACTCCATTGCCTCCTGTATCCCACTAACAATTTAGGTCACTGTGAAGAGGAGTTACATCACTCACACATATCAACATTTCTACAATTTGTGGCTTTGTTTTACTTTTTTTAAGACTTTACTGAAACAAAGTAGTTGGTAGTGTCTAAATTAATTACATTTCCAAGTACAATTAGTTAAAGATAAGACATTGACAGGGCAACTAAATTGGTGGCAGCTGACATCAAGATACAACTATCCACAAAAGCGCATACAAGTAATTAGATTAAGAACAGTGACTGATGAGAATAAAACATTTCCCCTTCCTGATTGAAATAAATCAAGAATTCAGGTAAAAATCACTAATTTAAAACAAGTTTAAATCTTTTCAAAATGGGCATAAATTAAAGGAAAGAATGACTTAATACTGAAGTAAGAGAATGAAACCAGATGTAAATCCAATAAAGTTGTTACCTTTACACAAAGTGATCTATAGAAACCAGAGTTAATTAACTCCCTTGATCTTCTTCTTTGAGAAGCAAAGGAAGTGCCTCTTTTTGAACCAACAGAGACTCAAAACGCATAGATATGCCAATGCAGAAGTGAAAACTAAAGAACCCCACAAAAGCCAAGAGAAAACTAAAGGGTGTTTGGCTGAAGTGGACCAAAGGGAATAAACTGCTGTTCTAACAAGGCCAGACAAAAATCTAATCTTTGTAAGGCCAAATGCAGAGAGAGAAAGAAAAAAAAAGATTTATTTTAATGGTGGGAAAAAAATGGGTTGGTGGGTAATGTGAATGTGTAAGCAATAGGGACCTCAGAAAGCTGTAAAGGTGGAAGCTTGGTTTGCAATGGAGAAAATCTATGCTAGAGAGAGAGAGAGAGAGAGAGAGAGAGAGAAAGAAAGAGGTGAGGTTCTTGATTTGGGGTGGGTGGTGTTGAGAGAGAGAAGAGAAAAGAGAACAGTAAAGGAAAAGCAAAATATATGAGAGAAATGCATTTATGGTTGGATGGCAAAAGAATTTATGAAAAAAGTGAAAACCCCAACAAAAACAAAAACAAAAAAAGTGGAAAAGAAAACATATGAATGTGAAGGAGAGAAGATGAGGGGGCTTTTTCTTTTGGGGAAGAGAGTCAACTCAATCTAAGCTTAATGTAATGACAAGTTTGATTTGACTATATTGCCCCTTAGCCTAAAACCAGTTCTCTTTATTTTGTCATTAATGATACATACACATAGAATTGACCTCTTCTCTTCACAGCTGATGCTATGAAAAAAACAGGTTTTTTAGGCAAAAATGACCTGACCCTATGAACACCTCACTAAAATTGACTACTTTACACCCAAAACATGGCTGGCAATCACTGTACTTAAGCAACCTACATAAGCTACTACTACTGCCTACTGGTGTCTGACAACTACAGTTTTGATTTTTTTTCAAGAAATTTTTTGAGGTCACTTTTAGGTTATAACTCATGATTTTGTAATTGTGTACGACATGTTAATTTTATGTATGTCATCTTAAGTAATACAGCAAAGGTACGAAATACTTGACATGATTCATGAGCTAAATTGACCAACTTTTTGTTTTATTTAAGGTGTTGTTATTGTTAAGAGTCCCACAGTAACAAATTAATTAGTAGTACTTGTTTTGATAATTTAAAATTTTCATAACAGTCGAGACACGTGTAATCGTGCATGTGTGTCTAGTAAAAAGAAAAGACGATAACTGTATAGATGACGCAAACATAATTTTCTACTTCATTTCAACATTAGAAACCATGTCTCAAAAATTTGAAAAGGAAAAAAATGATATCTTTCATTTAAATTTGGACAAGGGGATTAGTTTGAACAACTTATTCTAAGCAGGCTTAAATTTTGAAAGAAGTTAAAATTAGCTCACTTTTACAATCACGGTAATAAGATTGCAAAGTTGCAAACACAGTAGTGACACTATATTTAAACAAAACAGCTTTTTGTTTCATCTTTTTGTAGTTATTAGAGTATGATTTCCATGGATGTGATATTTCTTTCCCAAAGAAAAACCACTTCTATTTTTGCCACTATATTCTGTAGTTATTTTCAATATATCTTTTCTCTTTCTTTTGGAGTATAATATTATGGTAGCAGTATTTTCTAAGAATGAGAACGATTTGTCAAACTTACGCAGATTTATTATTGATGTCATGACTATTCCTTTGACCAAAACCTGGTATATTTAAAACATTTGTTACAACGGCTCACAAGGGGTAAGTTAGTAAATTCACTTAGATCAACCTCCCTCCCATTGAAAGATCCCTAAAACTCAGAAATATAAAAGAACACCCACCCTTCCATCGCCGTAACCTGAGATCAACACCGACAACAACAAACTCAGTATAATTTCACAAATAAAATTTAAGATAATAATGTACGCAATTTTACCTCTATGCGGAGAAGTTATTTCCGATAGATAGTATTAAAAAAATATACAATAATGGATAAATTAGGAAAAAAAAAAAAATATTAACAATAGCAAGATAAACACCATAGCCCCACCCTCCAAAAGAAAACAACCCCAAGATTGTAGAAATACAAAAGAACAAATATCTATTATAAATATTTATTCGATGTTTATATTAAATTATCTTAATTTTTTATATTTTAAGTAACTAATAAAATAATAATTTATGCTTAAATGATAGTATAGATATTATCATTTATTTATCGAATTAGTATAAATAACAAATAATCGTATCTTCATTTTTCTAAAAAGCATCTAAACCCTCCTTTGGCAAGCCCCAATCCCCGGCGGGGAGAGAGGGGGTATGGCTTGGAAAAAGCCTTTGCTTAGTGAACAAATGTGACTTTCTTAAATATGATTATGGCATGGGAGGAGAGATAAAAAGCCACTATTAGATGAGGAACAGAGGCTTTGATTTGAAGCATAAACTTTTTCATTAAAGTATGTTTCTGACAAATCCTCTCTAATCTTTTCATACTTTAAACTTGATTAATAATTAAGTGAATAGGGTATGTGCTTATACTAATTAAAGTGGCACAGTGGGCGGGTTCTATTATTTAGCCCGAATTTTGACCCGAATGGATTATCATCACCACTTAGTCGTCTAATCATATGCATCTCACATGGGAAAGTAGGATAACCCTCATTAGCTTGTTTCACAGTAACAAAACCTTGCACGTGCACCACATGAATGGCACGTGGAATTACTCTTAACTTTTTAATCCTTTTCTTTTTTATATTTGGGTGCGTAAGTGTTTGCCATTAATCAGTGGGATATGTAAAACATTTCAAACAGTATCGATTTATTTGTTTATTATATGTTGGGATCGAGTTCATTGCAATAATGATATCATGTATCACTGCCTTAAAATTCTCAATGATTTTCTGAAGAAATTCCGATATTTAAATGATACTGGTGGAGTTTCAACGTTAATAAATGAACTCTAGGCTGTTGCTTCCTTTTCTATTGCTTTCTCTTTTTACACATACAGTCTGCACTAAGTTTAATGAGATTTGTGGACTAGTTTATTTGTAGCAATAAAGCAATTGACAAGTAATGGGCTTTCTCAGTTAGTCAGTTGCATCTGACTCTTTTATGGGAACTTTTCATAATTGCTTATAGATTCAAACAATATTTCATAATATACAACCACAATAAAATTTTCATATTATACAACTTTTACGTATAATCTTAAAATATGGTAGAATCCCTATAGAAAAGAATGCAAACTGTAACGTATCTCATTTCTCGTCCCATCCCATAATTAATGTTGGGTTTTTTAAGCATAAATATAGCTTAAAAGAGGGTGAATGGGAAATGGAGGGAAATTGAAAATATTTGAGTTTCCCTCCTTGACAAAGGGATATTGTCCCATATTGGAAGAGAAAGAGATTTTGATAGGTATATATACAATTGCACATCTTCTAGCTATTAAAGAGTTAAGAAGAAGGCAAGCCGCGCTCGACTTCGGCTTCGGCTTCGGTCAAATGATCGATTGATTGATTAAACGGAGTATTAATATTAAATCCAAACGTAATAGTATATGCCCTTCACTTTTTGTAAAAGACATTTACAAAACAGTTTGCACCTCTTCAGAAGAAGAGTTTGTACCTCTTCAAATCTGAAGAGTTGAAGAACAGTTTGCATCTCTTCAGATTTGAAGAAACAGTTGGCACCTCTTTGGATTTGAAGAGTTGCACCTCTTCAGATTGAGCTCAACATTGGCTATAAATACCAGTCCATTCTCTCAGTTTTTCCATACGAATTTCTGACTTCTCCTCCTTTCTTCTGTATTGTTTTAACTACAAACAAAGTATCAGTAAGTGTGATTTGCTACCGATTTTGTGTTCGCTGAAACATTGGTGTTTGAAGTATCGCTACACCAGTGTGTAATTCGTTCTATCCTGAGAGGAAATAATCCACAACCGTGGGTACTAGGAGGGGATTAAATTCCTTAAGGAAACACTGTGAATTCAGTGGGCTCGGATTAAATTCTGTTTCATTTACATTTATGTTATTTTATCTTCTCCATAATTATTTTATAAATACAGAAAAACAACAAGCTTAAGGAATTTAATCTTTTCTGTATTTGTGTTATATTCACTGTTTCTGGAGACTAAAACCTGTGTGGTTTTCTACTCCAGTAGAGATTAAAATCTACGTGATTTTAATATTTGTTTGTGTCATTCTTTTACAGAAATGACGAACGACAACGGGAACCAGACTGTTCCTATGGTAACTGCCAACGCATCGACAAGCCGAACACCACCGGCACTAGCACCGACAGAAAAACCCGGAAAATTTTTCGGGATTGACTTCAAGCGCTGACAGCAAAAGATGTTCTTCTACTTGACAACTTTAAGTCTGCAGAAGTTCATTACGGAAGATGTTCCTGTTCTGCCCGACGAAACTCCAGAAAATGAACGCTTTCTCGTGACTGAGTCGTGGAAGCATTCTGATTTTCTATGCAAGAATTACGTTCTTAGTGGACTAGAGGACAATCTGTATAACGTCTATAGTAATATGGAGATGTCAAAACAACTGTGGATAGCGCTTGAAAGGAAATACAAAACGGAAGATGCCGGGTTAAAGAAAGACAAGAAGAAGGGTCAAGCATACATGGTTGAAAAGTACGAAGATATCGATGACTTGTTGTCAAATGGTTTTAAGATAAATGAATGTGATAAATGTGTGTACATTAAAAATATTTCAAATCACATAGTCATTATTTGCTTATATGTGGATGATATGCTAATAATGAGTAATGACATTGCCAACATAAATGCGACTAAGCGTATGCTAATTAGCAATTTGATATGAAGGACTTGGGAGTTGCTGATTTAATTCTAGGGATTAAGATCAATAAGATTCCTCAAGGTCTGGCATTTTCACAATCTCATTATATTAAGACAGTACTTAGAAAATTCAAGCACTTAGGGTTTAAAGTTGTAAAGACTCCAATTGACGTGAATCTTGCATTCGCAAAGAACAAAGGCCAAAGCATATCACAATTGGATTATGCTCGTGTGTTGGGATGCTTAATGCACATCATGAATTGTACACGACCATATATATCTTGTGCTATACGCAAATTGAGTCGATACACGAGCAATCCAGGTCAATCTCATTGGATGGCGATGAAACGAGTTTTGGGATATTTAGAACATACCCAGGACTTTGCTTTGCACTACAGTAAATATCCTGCGGTGATTGAGGGATATTGTGATGCAAATTGGATCACCGGTTCAACTGATTCTAAGTCCACAAGTGGATATGTATTCACTATTGGTGGAGGAGCGGTATCTTGAAAGTCGTCCAAGCAAACTTGTATTGCTCGCTCTACAATGGAAGCTGAATTCATAGCCTTAGATAAAGCCGGTGAAGAAGCTGAATGGCTCCGGAATTTCTTGGAAGACATTCCATTTTGGCCCAAACAGTTGGCACCAATATGCATACATTGCGATAGTCAAGCTGCAATTGGAAGGGCTGGGAGCGTGATGTATAACGGTAAATCTCGTCATATACGACGAAGACATAAAACCGTTAGGCAATTACTCTCTAGAGGAATTATCACGATTGACTATGTAAAGTCAAGCAATAATGTATCGGATCTACTTACAAAAGGCCTAACTAGAGAGGTAGTTGAGAAATCATCTAGGGGAATGGGACTATGGCCGAGAACAAGCCATTGTGGCGGTAACTCTACCTAGAAGACTGGAGATCCCGAGATCTAGGTTCAAGGAGATCAAACAAAGTCATTAATGACGGTTCAACATTATCAACTAAAAGTTTGGTCCATTCTCGTGATGAGATAATGTTCAGTACCAAGGATAAAGCATTAAAGTTTTTTATGATTTCTAAATTTGATACGGGATATATCAAATAATGTATCTACGGGATGACATGTTTAGGAATCACCTATGTAAGTGTGAAGTGTTAACCGCTTCAAGGAGAATTTTGTAAGGCCAATTCTCTACGCACTTATTAAACCAGGCGGTGTTCATGGCTGAAACGAACACAACAATGAGAGCCAAAGACGGTTAAGGGTCAGTTGTGTGACTTATGATTGTCTAGGTATACATCAAAGTTCGACGGTTCAAAGATATCAAATCTACCGATTGACCGAGTATATCCGACATGAGTTCACTACGGAAAGTTCAAAGGGAAACCTATTTATCCTGATATAATTAATCCTTGCTTGCGAATCACACAGTTTTCATGCATATTTCCATGATATAGCCATTCCCCATTCATGTGGGGGAAGGTTGGGTTTTTTAAGCATAAATATAGCTTAAAAGAGGGTGAATGGGAAATGGAAGAAAATTTAAAATATTTGAGTTTCCCTCCTTGACAAAGGGATATTGTCTCATATTGAAAGAGGAAGAGATTTAGGTAGGTATATATACAATTGCACTTCTTCTAGCTATTAAAGATTTAAGAAGAAGACAAGTCTCGCACCGTCGTCGTCGCTCGCTCGCTCGGCTCGGCTTCGGCTACGGTTTCGGCTTCGGATTTGGATTCGGATTCGGATTCGGTCAAATGATCGATTGATTGATTAATTTTTTGGACAAAATTTATTTGTTAATTATAAATATTAACAGAATTATTATTAAATATCCGGTTTTTTGTAAACGGAATATTAATATTAAATCCAAACGTAATAGTATATGCCCTTCACTTTTTGTAAAAGATATTTACAAAACAGTTTGCACCTCTTCAGAAGAACAGTTTGTACCTCTTCAAATCTGAAGAGTTGAAGAACAGTTTGCACCTCTTCGGATTTGAAGAGTTGCACCTCTTCAGATTGAGCTCAACATTGGCTATAAATACCAGTCCATTCTCTCAGTTTTTCCATACGAATTTCTGACTTCTCCTCCTTTCTTTTGCATTGTTTTAACTACAAACAAAGTATAGGTAAGTGTGATTTGCTACCGATTTTGTGTTCGCTGAAACATTGGTGTTTGAAGTATCGCTACACCAGTGTGTAATTCGTTCTATCTTGGGAGGAAATAATCCACAACCTTGGGTACTAGGAGGGGATTAAATTCCTTAAGGAAACACTGTGAATTCAGTGGGCTCGGATTAAATTCTGTTTCATTTATATTTATGTTATTTTATCTTCTCCATAATTATTTTACAAATACAGAAAAACAACAAGCTTAAGGAATTTAATCTTTTCTGTATTTGTGTTATATTCACTGTTTCTGGATACTAAAACCTGTGTGGTTTTCTACTCCAGTGGAGATTAAAATCTACGTGATTTTAACATTTGTTTGTGTCATTCTTTTACAGAAATGACGAACGACATCAGGAACCAGACTGTTCCTATGGTAACTGCCAACGCATCGACAAGCCGAACACCACCGGCACTAGTATCGGCAGAAAAACCCGGAAAATTTTTTGGGATTGACTTCAAGCGCTGGCAGCAAAATATGTTCTTCTACTTGACGACTTTAAGTCTGCAGAAGTTCATTACGGAAGATGTTCTTGTTCTGCCCGACGAAACTCCAGAAAATGAACGCTTTCTCGTGACTGAGTCGTGGAAGCATTCTGATTTTCTATGCAAGAATTACGTTGTTAGTGGACTAGAGGACAATCTGTATAACGTCTATAGTAATATGGAGACGTCAAAACAACTGTGGATAGTGCTTGAAAGGAAATACAAAACGGAAGATGCCGGCTTAAAAAAATTCGTTGCCGCTAAATTTTTGGACTATAAAATGGTAGATAACAAGTCTGTTATTACCCAAGTCCAAGAATTGCAAGTGATTATTCACGATCTCCTTGCTGAAGGTATAAGTCAAATTAATACAAATGTTGAAAGTATTAATTATATTATTTCTACTAACAGAATTTTCACTGAAGGCCTTGTCATCAATGAAGTGTTCCAAGTTGCAGCAATGATTAAAAAGTTGCCTCCTTTGTGGAAGGACTTCAAAAACTACTTGAAACACAAACGAAAGGAGATGTCCCTTGAAGATCTCATTGTTCGGTTGAGAATCGAAGAGGACAATAAAGCTGCTGAAAAGAAAGGACGTGGAAACTCAACAATAATGGGAGCAAACATTGTTGAGGATAGAAAGAGGAAGAAGGCTTATGGACCGAAAAGCAACCCAAGCAAGAAGCGGTTCAACGTAAATTGCTACAACTGTGGAATATCTGGACACAGATCTGCAGATTGTCGTTCTCCAAAGAAAGACAAGAAGAAGGGTCAAGCAAACATGGTTGAAAAGCACGAAGATATCGATGACTTGTGTGCTATGCTTTCTGAATGCAACTTGGTAGGAAATCCTAAGGAGTGGTGGATTGATTCTGGAGCCACTCGCTATGTTTATGCTATTAGAGAAGCATTTGCTACATATGCTCTTGTTCGACCCGAAGAGACGCTTTCTATGGGAAATTATACAACGGCAAAAATTGAAGGATCTGGAAAGATATTTATGAAAATGACTTCTGGTAAGGTGGTGACCTTGAACAACGTCCTTCATGTTCCCAAGATTAGAAAGAACTTAGTCTCTGCTGGACTTCTAGTTAAGAATGGTTTTAAGTGTGTCTTTGTATCTGATAAGGTTGTAATAAGTAAGAATGAAATATTTGTAGGAAAATATTACCTCACTGAGGGCCTTTTCAAGCTGAATGTAATGGTTATTGAGAATAATAATAAAATTTCAGCTTCTTCTTACTTACTTGAGTCAAATGAATTATGACATATACGTTTGGGTCATGTCAATTACAAAACCTTGAGAAAAATAATTAATTTAGAAGTATTGCCTATGTTTGAATGCGACAAATCAAAATGTCAAATCTGTGTGGAATCTAAGTATGTTAAACATCCTTATAAGTCAGTTAAAAGGAATTCAAATCCTTTAGACTTAATTCACACAGATATTTGCGACATGAAGTCAATACCATCTCGCGGTGGAAAGAAGTATTTCATAACTTTTATTGATGACAGTACTCGATATTGCTATGTTTACTTACTTAATAGTAAAGATGAAGCAATAGATGCATTCAGGTAATACAAAAATGAAGTTGAAACGCAACTTAACAAGAAAATTAAAATGATAAGAAGTGATAGGGGTGGCGAAGATGAATCTCCTTTTGAAGAAATATGTCTAGAATATGGAATAATTTATCAAACAACTGCCCCTTACATGCCCCAATCCAATGGGATTGCGGAAAGAAAGAATCGCTCATTAAAGGATATGATGAACGCATTGTTGATAAGTTCTGGTTTGCCACAGAACTTGTGGGGGGAAGCCGTTCTTACGGCTAACAGGATACTAAATCGGATACCCCATAGCAAAACACAATCCATTCCATATGAAAAATAGAAAGGAAGAAAACCCAACTTGAATTATTTTAAAGTGTGGGGGTGTTTGGTAAAAGTGCAAATTCCTAAACCCAAAAGAGTAAAAATAGGACCGAAAACGGTTGATTTTGTTTTCATAGGATATGCGACCAATAGTAAAGCATATCGATTTCTGGTTTATAAATCAGAAAATCCCGACATTCATAATAATACGGTTATAGAATCAGATAATACTGAATTCTTTGAAAATATATACCCGTATAACAAGGAATGTGAGTCGATTGGTGAAGGATCTAAATGACCTCGGAAAGAAACAAAAGAAAGTACATTTAATCAGGAGGATCCAAGACGTAGTAAACGTCAAAGAACGTCTACTTCATTTGGACCAGATTTTGTGACTTTCTTATTGGAAAATGAGCCTTGAACATTTAAAGAAGCTATGTCTTCTTCGGAATCATTGTTTTGGAAAGAGGCAATCAATAGTGAAATAGAATCCATATTGAATAACCATACATGGGAATTGGTTGATCTTCCTCCTGGAAATAAACCTTTGGGTTCTAAATGGATTTTTAAGAGGAAACTAAAAGATGATGGCACTATTGATAAATATAAGGCAAGACTTGTAGTCAAAGGGTATAGACAGCGAGAAGGTCTTGATTATTTTGATACATACTCTCCGGTTACAAGAATTACGTTCATACGAATGTTAGTAGCATTAGCTGCAGTTTATGAGCTTGAAATTCATCAAATGGACGTTAAGACGGCCTTCTTAAATGGAGACTTGGAGGAAAAAATCTACATGGAACAACCTGAAGGGTTTGTGGTTCCTGGCAAAGAAAAGAAGGTATGTAGACTTGTTAAGTCTCTTTACGGACTAAAACAAGCACCCAAACAATGGCATGCGAAATTTGACCAAACAATATTGTCAAATGGTTTTAAGATAAATGAATGTGATAAATGTGTGTACATTAAAAATGTTCCAAATCACATAGTCATTATTTGCTTATATATGGATGATATGCTAATAATGAGTAATAACATTGCCAACATAAATGCGACTAAGCGTATGCTAACTAGCAAGTTTGATCTGGGAGAAAATAATCCACAACCTTGGGTACTAGGAGGGGATTAAATTCCTTAAGGAAACACTGTGAATTCAGTGGGTTCGGATTAAATTTTGTTTCATTTACATTTATGTTATTTTATCTTCTCCATAATTATTTTATAAATACAGAAACACAACAAGCTTAAGGAATTTAATCTTTTCTGTATTTGTGTTATATTCACTGTTTCTGGAGACTAAAACCTGTGTGGTTTTCTACTCCAGTAGAGATTAAAATCTACGTGATTTTAATATTTGTTTATGTCATTCTTTTACAGAAATGACGAAAGACAACGGTAACCAGACTGTTCCTATGGTAACTGCCAACGCATCGACAAGCCGAACACAACCGGCACTAGCACCGGCAGAAAAACCCGAAAAATTTTTCGGGATTGACTTCAAGCGCTGACAGCAAAAGATGTTCTTCTACTTGACGACTTTAAGTCTGCAGAAGTTCATTACGGAAGATGTTCCTGTTCTGCCCGACGAAACTCCAGAAAATGAACGCTTTCTCGTGACTGAGTCATGGAAGCATTCTGATTTTCTATACAAGAATTACGTTATTAGTGGACTTGAGGACAATCTGTATAACGTCTATAGTAATATGGAGACGTCAATACAACTGTGGATAGCGCTTGAAAGGAAATACAAAACGGAAGATGCCGGGTTAAAGAAAGACAAGAATAAGGGTCAAGCAAACATGGTTGAAAAGCACGAAGATATCGATGACTTGTTGTCAAATGGTTTTAAGATAAATGAATGTGATAAATGTGTGTACATTAAAAATATTCCAAATCACATAGTCATTGTTTGCTTATATGTGGATGATATGTTAATAATGAGTAATGACATTGCCAACATAAATGCGACTAAGCGTATGCTAACTAGCAAGTTTGATATGAAGGACTTGGGAGTTGCTGATTTAATTCTAGGGATTAAGATCAATAAGATTCCTCAAGGTCTAGCATTGTCATAATCTCATTATATTAATACAGTAGTTGAAAAATTCAAGCACTTAGGGTTTAAAGTTGCAAAGACTCCAATTGACGTGAATCTTGCATTAGTAAAGAACAAAGACCAAAGCATATCACAATTGGATTATGCTCGTGTGTTGGGATGCTTAATGTACATCATAAATTATACACGACCAGATATAGCTTGTGCTATAAGCAAATTGAGTATATACACGAGCAATCCAGGTCAATCTCATTGGATGGCGATGAAACGAGTTTTGGGATATTTAGAACATACCCAGGACTTTGCTTTGCACTACAGTAAATATCCTGCGGTGATTGAGGGATATTGTGATGCAAATTGGATCACCGATTCAACTGATTCTAAGTCCACAAGTGGATATTATTCACTATTGGTGGAGGAGCGGTATCTTGAAAGTCGTCCAAGCAAACTTGTATTGCTCGCTCTACAATGGAAGCTGAATTCATAGCCTTAGATAAAGCCGGTGAAGAAGCTGAATGGCTCCGAAATTTCTTGGAAGACATTCCATTTTGGCCCAAACCGTTGGCACCAATATGCATACATTGCGATAGTCAAGCTGCAATTGGAAGGGCTGGGAGCGTGATGTATAACGGTAAATCATGTCATATACGACGAAGACATAAAACCGTTAGGCAATTACTCTCTAGAGGAATTATCACGATTGACTATGTAAAGTCAAGCGATAATGTATCGGATCCACTTACAAAAAGCCTAACTAGAGAGGTAGTTGAGAAATCATCGAGGGGAATGGGACTATGGCCGAGAACAAGCCATTGTGGCGGTAACTCTACCTAGAAGACTGGACATCCCAAGATCTAGGTTCAAGGAGATCAAACAAAGTCATTAATGACAGTTCAACATTGTCAACTAAAAGTTTAGTCCATTCTCGTGATGAGATAATGTTCAGTACCAAGGATAAAGCATTAAGGCTTTTTAATGATTTCTAAATTTGATACGGGGTATATCAAATAATGTATCTACGGGATGACATGTTTAGGAATCACCTATGTAAGTGTGAAGTGTTAGCCGCTTCAAGGAGAATTTTGTAAGGCCAATTCTCTACGCACTTATTAAACCAGGCGGTGTTCATGGCTGAAACGAACACAACAATGAGAGCCAAAGACGGTTAAGGGTCGGTTGTGTGACTTATGGTTGTCTAGGTATACACCAAAGTTCGACGGTTCAAAGATATCAAATCTACCGATTGACCGAGTATATCCGACATAAGTTCACTACGGAAAGTTCAAAGGGAAACCTACTTATCCTAATACAATTAATCCTTGCTTGCGAATCACACAGTTTTTCATGCATATTTATGTGATATAGCCATTCCCCATTCATGTGGGGGATTGTTGGGTTTTTTAAGCATAAATATAGCTTAAAAGAGGGTGAATGGAAAATGGAAAAAAATTGAAAATATTTGAGTTTCCTCCTTGACAAAGGGATATTGTCCCATATTGGAAGAAGAAGAGATTTAGATGGGTATATATACAATTTCACTTCTTCTAGCTATTAAAGAGTTAAGAATAAGGCAAGTCTCGCGCCATCGTCGTCGCTCGCTCGCTCGGCTTTGGCTATGGCTTCGGCTTCGGCTTCGGATTCGGTCAAATGATCGATTGATTGATTAATTTTTTGGACCAAATTTATTTGTTAATAGTAAATATTAACAGAATTGTTATTAAATATCCGGTTTTTTGTAAACGGAATATTAATATTAAATCCAAACGTAATAGTATATGCCCTTCACTTTTTGTAAAAGACATTTACAAAACAGTTTGCACTCTTCAGAAGAACAGTTTGTACCTCTTCAAATCTGAAGAGTTGAAGAACAGTTTGCACCTCTTCAGATTTGAAGAAATAGTGGGCAGCTCTTCGGATTTGAAGAGTTGCACCTCTTCAGATTGAGCTCAACATTGGCTTTAAATACGAGTCCATTTTCTCAGTTTTTCCATACGAATTTCTGACTTCTCCTCCTTTCTTCTGCATTGTTTTAACTACAAACAAAGCATAAGTAAGTGTGATTTGCTACCGATTTTGTGTTCGCTGAAACATTGGTGTTTGAAGTATCGCTACACCAGTGTGTAATTCGTTCTATCCTGGGAGGAAATAATCCACAACCTTGGGTACTAGGAGGGGATTAAATTCCTTAAGGAAACACTGTGAATTCAGTGGGTTCGGATTAAATTTTGTTTCATTTACATTTATGTTATTTTATCTTCTCCATAATTGTTTTATAAATACAGAAACACAACTAGCTTAAGGAATTTAATCTTTTCTGTATTTGTGTTATATTCACTGTTTCTGGAGACTAAAACCTGTGTGGTTTTCTACTCCAGTAGAGATTAAAATCTACGTGATTTTAATATTTATTATGTGTCATTCTTTTACAGAAATGACGAAAGACAACGGTAACCAGACTGTTCCTATGGTAACTGCCAACGCATCGACAAGCTGAACACAACCGGCACTAGCACCGGCAGAAAAACCCGAAAATTTTTTCGGGATTGACTTCAAGCGCTGACAGCAAAAGATGTTCTTCTACTTGACGACTTTAAGTCTGCAGAAGTTCATTACGGAAGATGTTCCTGTTCTGCCCGACGAAACTCTAGAAAATGAATGCTTTCTCGTGACTGAGTCATGGAAGCATTCTGATTTTCTATACAAGAATTACGTTATTAATGGACTTGAGGACAATCTGTATAACGTCTATAGTAATATGGAGACGTCAATACAACTGTGGATAGCGCTTGAAAGGAAATACAAAACGGAAGATGCTGGGTTAAAGAAAGACAAGAAGAAGGGTCAAGCAAACATGGTTGAAAAGCACGAAGATATCGATGACTTGTTGTCAAATGGTTTTAAGATAAATGAATGTGATAAATGTGTGTACATTAAAAATATTCCAAATCACACAGTCATTGTTTGCTTATATGTGGATGATATGCTAATAATGAGTAATGACATAGCCAACATAAATGCGACTAAGCGTATGCTAACTAGCAAGTTTGATATGAAGGACTTGGGAGTTGCGGATTTAATTCTAGGGATTAAGATCAATAAGATTCCTCAAGGTCTAGCATTGTCACAATCTCATTATATTAATACAGTAGTTGAAAAATTCAAGCACTTAGGGTTTAAAGTTGCAAAGACTCCAATTGACGTGAATCTTGCATTAGTAAAGAACAAAGACCAAAGCATATCACAATTGAATTATGCTCGTGTGTTGGGATGCTTAATGTACATCATGAATTGTACACGACCAGATATAGCTTGTGCTATAAGCAAATTGAGTATATACACGAGCAATCCAGGTCAATCTCATTAGATGGCGATGAAACAAGTTTTGGGATATTTAGAACATACCCAGGACTTTGCTTTGCACTACAGTAAATATCCTGCGGTGATTGAGGGATATTGTGATGCAAATTGGATCGCCGGTTCAACTGATTCTAAGTCCACAAGTGGATATTATTCACTATTGGTGGAGGAGCGATATCTTGAAAGTCGTCCAAGCAAACTTGTATTGCTCGCTCTACAATGGAAGCTGAATTCATAGCCTTAGATAAAGCCGGTGAAGAAGCTGAATGGCTCCGAAATTTCTTGGAAGACATTCCATTTTGGCCCAAACCGTTGGCACCAATATGCATACATTGCGATAGTCAAGCTGCAATTGGAAGGGCAGGGAGCGTGATGTATAACGGTAAATCACGTCATATACGACGAACACATAAAACTGTTAGGCAATTACTCTCTAGAGGAATGATCACGATTGACTATGTAAAGTCAAGCGATAATGTATCGGATCCACTTACAAAAGGCCTAACTAGAGAGGTAGTTGAGAAATCATCGAGGGGAATGGGACTATGGCCGAGAACAAGCCATTGTGGCGGTAACTCTACCTAGAAGACTGGATATCCCAAGATCTAGGTTCAAGGAGATCAAACAAAGTCATTAATGACGGTTCAACATTGTCAACTAAAAGTTTAGTCCATTCTCGTGATGAGATAATGTTCAGTACCAAGGATAAAGCATTAAGGCTTTTTAATGATTTCTAAATTTGATACGGGGTATATCAAATAATGTATCTACGGGATGACATGTTTAGGAATCACCTATGTAAGTGTGAAGTGTTAGCCGCTTCAAGGAGAATTTTGTAAGGCCAATTCTCTACGCACTTATTAAACCAGGCGGTGTTCATGGCTGAAACGAACACAACAATGAGAGCCAAAGACGGTTAAGGGTCGGTTGTGTGACTTATGGTTGTCTAGGTATACACCAAAGTTCAACGGTTCAAAGATATCAAATCTACCGATTGACCGAGTATATCCGACATAAGTTCACTACGGAAAGTTCAAAGGGAAACCTACTTATCCTAATACAATTAATCCTTGCTTGCGAATCACACAGTTTTTCATGCATATTTATGTGATATAGCCATTCCCCATTCATGTGGGGGATTGTTGGGTTTTTTAAGCATAAATATAGCTTAAAAGAGGGTGAATGGGAAATGGAGGGAAATTGAAAATATTTGAGTTTCCTCCTTGACCAAGGGATATTGTCCCATATTGGAAGAAGAAGAGATTTAGATGGGTATATATATAATTGCACTTTTTCTAGCTATTAAAGAGTTAAGAATAAGGCAAGTTTCGCGTTGGCTTCGGCTTCGGCTTCGGATTCGGTCAAATGATCGATTGATTGATTAATTTTTTGGATCAAGTTTATTTGTTAATAGTAAATATTAACAGAATTGTTATTAAATATCCGGTTTTTTGTAAACGGAATATTAATATTAAATCCAAACGTAATAGTATATGCCCTTCACTTTTTGTAAAAGACATTTACAAAACAGTTTGCACCTCTTCAGAAGAACAAATTGTATCTCTTCAAATATGAAGAATTGAAGAACAGTTTGCACCTCTTTAGATTTGAAGAAACAGTTGGCACCTCTTCGGATTTGAAGAGTTGCACCTCTTCAGATTAAGCTCAACATTGGCTATAAATACCAGTCCATTCTCTCAGTTTTTCCATACAAATTTCTGACTTCTCCTCCTTTCTTCTGCATTGTTTTAACTACAAACAAAGCATCAATAAGTGTGATTTGCTACCGATTTTGTGTTCGCTGAAATATTGATGTTTGAAGTATCATTACACCAGTGTGTAATTCGTTCTATCCTGGAAGGAAATAGTCCACAACCTTGGGCACTATGAGGGAATTAAATTCCTTAAGAAAATACTGTGAATTCAGTGGGCTCGGATTAAATTCTGTTTCATTTACATTTATGTTATTTTATCTTCTCCATAATTATTTTACAAATACAGAAAAACAACAAGCTTAAGGAATTTAATCTTTTCTGTATTTGTGTTATATTCACTATTTCTAGAGACTAAAACCTATGTGGTTTTCTACTCCAGTGGAGATTAAAATCTACATGATTTTAACATTTGTTTGTGTCATTCTTTTACAGAAATGACGAATAACAACGGGAACCAGACTGTTCCTATGGTAACTGCCAACGCATCGACAAGCCGAACACAATCGGCACTAGCACCGGCAGAAAAACTCGGAAAATTTTACGGGATTGACTTCAAGCGCTGACAGCAAAAGATGTTCTTCTACTTGACGATTTTAAGTCTGCAGAAGTTCATTACGGAAGATGTTCCTGTTCTGCCCGACGAAACTCCAAAAAATGAACGCTTTCTCGTGACTGAGTCGTGGAAGAATTCTGATTTTCTATACAAGAATTACGTTATTAGTGGACTTGAGGACAATCTGTATAACGTCTATAGTAATATGGAGACGTCAATACAACTGTGGATAGTACTTGAAAGGAAATACAAAACGGAAGATGCCGGGGTAAAGAAAGACAAGAAGAAGGGTCAAGCAAACATAGTTGAAAAGCACGAAGATATCGATGACTTGTTGTCAAATGGTTTTAAGATAAATGAATGTGATAAATGTGTGTACATTAGAAATATTCCAAATCACATAGTCATTGTTTGTTTATATGTTGATGATATGCTAATAATGAGTAATGACATTGCCAACATAAATGCGACTAAGCGTATACTAACTAGCAAGTTTGATATGAAGGACTTGGAAGTTGCTGATTTAATTCTAGGGATTAAGATCAATAAGATTCCTCAAGGTCTACCATTGTCACAATCTCATTATATTAATACAGTACTTGAAAAATTCAAGCACTTAGGGTTTAAAGTTGCAAAGACTCCAATTGACGTGAATCTTGCATTAGCAAAGAACAAAGGCCAAAGCATATCACAATTGGATTATGCTCGTGTGTTGGGATGCTTAATGTACATCATGAATTATACACGACCAGATATAGCTTGTGCTATAAGCAAATTGAGTCGATATACGAGAAATCCAGGTCAATCTCATTGGATGGCGATGAAATGAGTTTTGGGATATTTAGAACATACCCAGGACTTTGCTTTGCACTACAGTAAATATCCTGCGATGATTGAGGGATATTGTGATGCAAATTGGATCACCGGTTCAACTGATTCTAAGTCCACAAGTGGATATGTATTCACTATTGGTGGAGGAGCGGTATCTTGGAAGTCGTCCAAGCAAACTTGTATTGCTCGCTCTACAATGGAAGCTGAATTCATAGCCTTAGATAAAGCTGGTGAAGAAGTTGAATGGCTCCGGAATTTCTTGGAAGACATTCTATTTTGGCCCAAACCGTTGGCACCAATATGCATACATTGCGATAGTCAAGCTGCAATTGGAAGGGCTGGGAGCGTGATGTATAACGGTAAATCTCGTCATATACGACGAAGACATAAAACTGTTAGGCAATTACTCTCTAGAGGAATTATCACGATTGACTATGTAAAGTCAAGCAATAATGTATCGGATCCACTTACAAAAGGCCTAACTAGAGAGGTAGTTGAGAAATCATCGAGGGGAATGGGACTATGGCCGAGAACAAGCCATTGTGGCGGTAACTCTACCTAGAAGACTGGAGATCCTGAGATCTAGGTTCAAGGAGATCAAACAAAGTCATTAATGACGGTTCAACATTGTCAACTAAAAGTTTAGTCCATTCTCGTGATGAGATAATGTTCAGTACCAAGGATAAAGCATTAAGGCTTTTTAATGATTTCTAAATTTGATACGGGGTATATCAAATAATGTATCTACGGGATGACATGTTTAGGAATCACCTATGTAAGTGTGAAGTGTTAGCCGCTTCAAGGAGAATTTTGTAAGGCCAATTCTCTACGCACTTATTAAACCAGGCGGTGTTCATGGCTGAAACGAACACAACAATGAGAGCCAAAGACGGTTAAGGGTCGGTTGTGTGACTTATGGTTGTCTAGGTATACACCAAAGTTTGACGGTTCAAAGATATCAAATCTACCGATTGACCGAGTATATCCGACATAAGTTCACTACGGAAAGTTCAAAGGGAAACCTACTTATCCTGATATAATTAATCCTTGCTTGCGAATCACACGGTTTTTCATGCATATTTCTGTGATATAGCCATTCCCCATTCATGTGGGGGAAGGTTGGGTTTTTTAAGCATAAATATAGCTTAAAAGAGGGTGAATGGGAAATGGAGGAAAATTGAAAATATTTGAGTTTCCTCCTTGACAAAAGGATATTGTCCCATATTGGAAGAAGAAGAGATTTAGATAGGTATATATACAATTGCACTTCTTCTAGCTATTAAAGAGTTAAGAATAAGGCAAGTCTCGTGCCGTCGTCGTCGCTCGCTCGCTCGGCTTTGGCTATGGCTTCGGCTTCGGATTCGGATTCGGTCAAATGATCGATTGATTGATTAATTTTTTGGACCAAATTTATTTGTTAATAATAAATATTAATAGAATTTTTATTAAATATCCGGGTTTTTATAAACAGAATATTAATATTAAATTCAAACGTAATAGTATATGCCCTTCACTTTTTGTAAAAGACATTTACAAAACAGTTTGCACCTCTTCAGAAGAACAGTTTGTACCTCTTCAAATCTGAAGAGTTGAAGAACAATTTGCACCTCTTCAGATTTGAAGAAACAGTTGGCACCTCTTCGGATTTGAAGAGTTGCACCTCTTCAGATTGAGCTCAACATTAGCTATAAATACCAGTCCATTCTCTCAGTTTTTTCATACGAATTTCTGATTTCTCCTCCTTTTTTCTGCATTGTTTTAACTACAAACAAAGTATCAGTAAGTGTGATTTGCTACCGATTTTGTGTTTGCTGAAACATTGGTGTTTGAAGTATCGCTACACCAGTGTGTAATTCGTTCTATCCTGGGAGGAAATAATCCACAACCTTGGGTACTAGGAGGGGATTAAATTCCTTAAGGAAACACTGTGAATTCAGTGGGCTCGGATTAAATTCTGTTTCATTTACATTTATGTTATTTTATCTTCTCCATAATTGTTTTACAAATACAGAAAAACAACAATTAATGCCTATCAATTCTCTATTTTGTTTAATCAACGTTTTCATTATAAACCCATTAAATTATTACTATTTCAATCTTCATCTGGGTCTCTAAATTTCTCCATCACCTTTATTTAAATTATCCTCCAACACATTCTCAACAAACAATTCATTATTTATCAACTTCTCCTTCTCCCGTAGGAGAAATATTCTTCAAATAAAACTATCAAAAAAGGTGATGTATTATATATTATATACCAATTTCATAAAAAATTATATTATATGATATATTGTATACCATATTTATTAGTAGTATGCATCATATAAACTAAAGTGATATTATACAGTGAAGGTATGTTGTATAATATACTATACCAATATCATATAAGTTTGTATTATATAATATACTATATACGATATTTATTAACAGTATACATCATATTTTTCTTCTCAATGTACACATCAGATAACTAAAAGTGTATGTTATATTGTATACTTATGTATCATTTTCACATTAGTTTATACTGTATAATCAGAAAGATATATCATTAAGTGAGAGAGAATCTCAAGGAGAGATTTTAGGAATTAAAAAGTTGTACATATTTAATTAAAAAGGTAAGATTTTAAAATAAATTGTACTAAAAATAATTTTGTTAAAGCAGTTGTAGAAAATATAAATAAGTCTTTAAAGAGTTGTATTCTATGTAAATTCATCCTCTTTTATTTGCAATTGGATAAAGAAGCATCAAAGGAAATGGCAATTCCAGGGACATACTCTTTGTTTAATTAGTTAACTCAACAATTGTGATTCAATTCAAAGAACTCTGAATAAGGAGAGCATATATAACAAAGAAACCCTATGTAAATTGCATAGATCTAATGTTGATATTAGAAAATATGCAACTTAATTGTAGTGCTTTCTTGCAAATTTTGAATCTAACTCTTAATTAACAAATATCAACTAGTACTAAAATTTGGTCAAGTTAATTATTGGATACAAAAAATGTCCAATAAATTGCAACAGAGAACATAAAAAGCATTATTAACGATAGAAGAGTGTCGTACGGCCGGAAATGTGAGAACACATATAAAAAGAGCACTTAGCAAAATATGACAAGTGTAACGGTTATGTTGACAAAATTGCTACCCATCAATAAAGTTTGAGCACTTTTCCACTAGAGCTCGTACCCAATTAAGATTTAATTAACACCACGGAATATATTCAGAAATTTTCCATTGTGCCAAAAGAATTGCTTGGAGTTTTGCTATTGTCTTTTGTTATTCATGAATATTCCAAGTGGATTGGATGTTAAAACCACAACAAGCATTCTGTTATATTTATATTTTCAAAACTTTTTGTACTCATTATCATTTTCTTTTTTGGTCCAATAAGTCGTGATAATCTCTCAACCAAAAGAATATAATGAGACACGACAAAAGACTTAGTCCTAATTAAACTCTCTGATAAATTTTAATTTCGAATATCAAAAAGAGAAACGGGTTAAATTTGCTTTTGATCCCTGACGAAGTTGGAAAATTTAAGAGGTAAATTTTAACCTTTTTTCTCTTAAAGAATTTGAACGTGGGTTCATCAATTTCATGCTAGAGCTCCGGCCACTAATGACAAGGGCAGAAAATACGTGATTATTTGCTAATAGCAAGGTTATGAATGAATCAAAAATATAACGGAGAGTAAAATTAAGTAATTTCGGATAGTTCATGAACAAAATTAAGTTCTTGCCCTATCAAAAATATCAATTTCACATTCGAGAGAAAGGTCTAAGGTGTTTTTCTTAATATTCTGTCATATATAATGGAGCATAAAATTAAATTATACTGAAGCAGCAAATTAACCCACTACAGATTCAAAGTCTCACTGAACAAGCATGGAGCCGTGATATTCCCCATTAGAATTAGAATAATATATACATTTGTGCATAAATATGCTAAACTTTATATGCAACATTTCTTTCTATTGTTTTAAGACTAGCTCTATCCCTCTACCTCTATCTTGTTTATAATAGTGAGACTCGAGCCACACGTGGTTTGGTGCAAGTCGAATGTAGAGTAGTTCAATCAGTAAATAGTAGATGCTGATCAAAAACTAAAGTTAGGTTGATGGAATATTTTCTTTTCCTTGTTCAAATTAGCAATGAAAGGAAGCCCAGAGTTACTGGTCCTTTTCATTTTGAAAAGAAGATAATACATGTATTGATATTATGTAGCATCAATAGCATTGCCCATTAATAAAGGTGTCAAATGAGCGGGTTGGCCGATTTTAGGTGGGTCAATTTGTCGATTAACCCATTTTTTATCCGTATTAAAATGGATCAGATCAGATAATTTAATTATCCGTTTTTAAGTCATTCATATCCGACCCGATCTATTGCGCCCTACCCATTAATTACCGATATGAATTTGGTTTTCAATCTAAAAAGATTTTTCAAATGCAGGAAGCAGGTAAATATATTAATGGAGTATGTTGCCTAGAATTCAGAGGTTTCACATAAATTGAATGTAGGTGCCACTTAAAAGACTTTGTCGATGATCTACTATATTTTTGAAACTCCTCTTTCTAAGGAAGCATCTATGTGTTTGAATGGGCTGCCCGTTAGCAACCAGTTGCTAAGGCAACTCAAGCAACTGCTTGAGGCCCATATTTACGGGGCCCAAAATTTTCTAATATTAAATAGCTGCGTATGATAATATTTTTAAAAATATATCTAATATATCAAAGAAAAAGTGCATTTTTCATGAAAAAGGAAATAAGAGATAATTTGGTAATATAAATAGTTACTTTTGAGATTCACCCCTAAACATTATGTGTGAATATGTTTCCTGCCTCCTTTATACACTATCATCATTATCATGAGGCTCATATTACTTTGATTACTTTCTCTACAACTCCACTATCTCATAAAACATTCGGTCAAGTAAGATAGCAAAAGGCAATTGCAGCCCTTTTTTGTCAAGCTTTCCCGGCATTGCACCAAAAATATTGAAGCAACAAAATAACTATCTATGATCGTTTGTTAAACCAGGTTCAATTGTTATATACTTTTCTTATTACTTTGCATCGTGAAATTTGTTAATTTTTTATATCTTTTGTTTGTAAGTATATGCATCATCTTTTTATTTATTTATTTATTATGAATTTTAATATGTCAACAAGAAAATATGAATCCACGTATTAAAAATGCCAAAAAATGAAAGAATTGAAACTTTAATACAATCCCATAAAGGAGCGTTTGATAAATTTTACTAAATAATTTTTTTAATATCGAAAAACTCAGGACCCTCGTTGAAGTTAGGTTTTAGGCCCAAACACCATTGGGCCGCCCCTATGTTTGATTGATTCTGAGGACCAATAGACAAGTAGTACTCACATGGTTTTCAACTCACCTTTTCAGACTTCACCAACTTTTCAATCTTGCAAGCAATAAATAGACTTTTTTTCACTTTACTTTTGATCCTCAATTTTTATGTTTATTGAACTGTCTTAAATTCACAGCAGAGAAATCTACTTAAATTAACTCCTAGAAGTATATTATACTATGATTAACACTACTATTTAGAGGGAATGGCATGATTGGCTCAGAATGAGCAAGTGAATCTCATAAATTTTCTTGGTATTAATAATTTTAACTATATTGCTCCGACTATTCAATAATATTATCTTACGTGTGTCGGATTTTTCAAAATGCAATAACTTTTGAAGAATTCGACACACATCTAATAGTATTTGAAGAAAATATGAGCAATATTGGTTTTTAGTTATTCATTTTCTAAAGGTCATAAAACAGGACTGAAGCGTGAGACAACATTAGTATCTAAAAATGACTTCATTATTTGGCAAAATATTTATCAAGATACCACATTAACTTTAATTATTTATTCAAAAATGAATTATGTGAAAATAATATTAAAAGATTATGTTTTGATGTGTGTGTTATCAGAACACATTTTGGAATTAAGTTCTGGAAAAGAAATATGATAAATAACAATATATAGAAGTAACATGATAGTGTAGAAATATTATGCGTAAAGATGCATATAACTTAAAACTCATAAATAATATTCCACGAGTGAAAAATAGCTACCACAAAATGTTTTGAAGTATGTTTAATCTAGTTAGCGATGATATCTTGAATATCCTAATTTGTTGGCTTCTCCCCGTCTCATAAATTTGGTCCGACTATTTTAGGTACATATTTCTCATGGACCTACTAGGCCTTAGTTTCCAATTTCTCCATATTTCAATCAGAAGTAAGCTGGAGAACATAAAAAAGGAATAAAAGAATCCGAACTAGTATTGTTCACCCTCAAAATCGGATAACAATTGAATTTGTACGTGGTTTTAAGGATACGTGATCTAACTTGATACAAAACGGGAAATCAGATTAATATTGAAATAAGCAATGAAAAAAAATAAATGCAAACCACACAAGTTGACCAATCTTAGCCTTGATGATTAGTCACGCTCGAGTCAGAAAGGCTTTTATCGATGTCAGAACAGAATGACAAGATAATGAGAACTAGAAATAATAATATATTGCACCGAATCAGCCCTAACGAAAGGGGCGGTGGAGAGGTAGTGGCCGAGGCCTCGGAACCAGAGAGGGGCGAGGTCGTTTTGCCTCAAGTTAGGGAGGCTGAAAAGGAGGTCGCAGCCGGTGTTTCTCGGGCAGAGGACAATGCCCTGAAGGACACACTTAGAGTGATAGATCTCTCTGAGTCGCCTTCGTTTACCGACTCTATGATCAACGAGGCCCAAACGGTGAAAGGTCACCTCGGCGAAGGGCCCCAAGGGGTAGCACACTTTAATAACTTCTTTGATGGCTTAGATTCTACCGCTTCGGAGGACGTCACTAGGTTGGGTGATTTACCGGTATCAAAGAAGAGACCGACTTCGGGAGCCAGCGGGCCTTCTACAAGTCCGAGACTAGTAAACCGGTTCCCAGCTCCGAGTGCAGATCCTGACTGGAAGCGGTCGATTATCATGTCCATTCCGGAGGATACCCGGATTCCCTCTGCCCCCGTAGGGGTTGCCAGTTATCTTCGGTGCCTGGTGACCGAAGAGGATAAAGCTAAGATGGACGAGATGGAAGCACCCTGCCTTTTCAACGGAGCACAACAGGCGTTAAATCGGGTAATTTTGAATGCCTCTTTATTATATACTTAGGTTAATTTGCAAACTATCGTAACTCTTTTCTTTGTGCTTGCAAGACTCGGTGCTTCATAACGAGACTTTTCTCATATATCAAGAAGAGTTAAACCATCATGAGGCTGAGACTCGAGAGCTCACTGAGAAGAGGGATGCTTACAAGCTTCTAAATGAGAAACTCCACGCCGAGCTAGAAGCGGTTCGGAAGGAGCATGCCGACCTGGTCGAGCAGGTAAGACGAGTATTTGAAGTTAGTGACGATGATTCAGACACAATGACTAACGGTCCGAACCTGCAGGTTCAAAAGAAACTTGACCAGATCGAGTAGCTCCAGGCAGAGGTGGACACAGTGAAAGCTGAGGCCGGAGAATGGAAAAGAAACATGGACCACTTGTCCTTGGAAAAGGAGACTGTCCGGGCACAATTGGCTTTGGCTGAGGTCCAGCTCCGGGCTGCAAAGAAAAAGGCCTTGGTATATGCCAAAAATGTCGAGGAGCTCCAGTAGCTGAGCTGGGCGGTCTCCAGTCAAGAAAATCTGGCCAAGGAGCTTGAGGTGACCAATTCAAAGATTACCGTGGTCAAGGCCGAGGCCGATGAGAAGGTGGCCCAGCACAAGGCCGATGCCGAGGCAGCTCAGGACCAAGTGAGAAATATGGTGGAGCATACGAAATGGCAATCTCGAAGGGAGGCCCTCGAGGAAGTTCATGCCCAAAGTTTTGACTTGTTGGCTGAAATCGAGAATGCCAAGATATTCTAAGCCAAGGCCAGGAAGCTGGCTTATCCTGAGGAGGAAGATTCCGAGAGGTCTGAAGATTCGGGTGAGTCCGAAGGTGGCGAAAACCCCAAAGGTGATTATGCGGCTCCCAGCAAAGATTAGGCGGCTTCTGTTTGACTTTGTTTTTTTTTCTTTGAATTTTGTACTTTTGTCAAGGCTTGTTGTGCCTTTGTAAAGATTATATATATAATACAAATTTTTTGATAATTCTTTGAGTTTTTCCTTTATCTTTATATTTTGCAAAGATTTAAATGCCTTCGCACTAAATAGTTAGGCCTTGTTCGGGGTTTTGAACAAGCCTTGCTTTTGATTATTCTTAATGCGATGCAGGAATTTTCGGTATGACCGAATTTTTTCCCCAAAGTACTTATAATTTCTTATATTATAATTTTGACGAAGGTACCTTTTGTTACGGGCTTCGAACGTCTTCGATCCTTTTTTAATATAATCGTAGTCTTTTCAAATTCGGGAAATGCCAAATAAGCTTTGCGCCCTCGGGTTTTGTTATCCCAGAATGGTCGTAGCCTTTTAGTTTGGGAAATGCCAAATAAGCTTATGCCCTTGAGGTCTGATAACTCGAACCGTCCGAGTTTATTGTCGGGCGGTAGTCCCCGAGTGAGAGTGATTGTTCGAACTCTGATTAAGGTGGACCTTGGGCTCAATACCTTTAGGGATCGTATGTAGGAAATTCTTCGAAAAATGTAAGAAAATATTTAAAGAACAAGATGTGTATGCCCAAGGAAGAGACTTCTTTTCATTTTTGTGCATAATAGTTACACATATATACAGGCACATATATATAGGCTTTGTGCCAGGGTCCGAGCAGTCTGTGTGGATACAGTTTATTTGACCGTTTGGCCCTTACAATGAATTCTATCGATTGAGACCCTACAATCTTGAAGTCTCTTTCCATGCTAAAGTCGATATCCGAGGGGTAATGCACCTAGTGTTCGGGGTTGATCGAAGAGAGGCCTTGAATGCTGTTGTTATCATCATCACCGGCTCGTAGCCGGTCTTCAACTCTAAGTTAACACGATTTACTGGTTGTCTCGTTAAAAACCTTGCCGGAAAACCCATTTGGGATAAAACCGGTTCAAAGGAAAAAGAGTGCAACGCGTGCTTTTAGACCTAAAATCTCGTATCATCCCTTGTTGATTACCTGCAAGCGTTAGTTTAAAATGTAAATAAAAGAAAGAACGGGGTCGTACCTTAGCAGTAATATCGCTTCAAGTGAGTTATATTCCAGTTGTTCGGTAGTTGCTCGCCGCTTATTGTTCCGAGTTTATAGGATCCTTTTTCGTTGATCTCGATAATTTGGTACGGTCCTTCCCAGTTTGGCCCCAATTTTCCTTCGTTCGGGTTTCGGATGCTCAGTGTGACCTTCCTTAGTACTAAGTCCCCGGTATTGAAGTATCGAAGGTTGGCCCTTCGATTGTAATACCTTTAGATCCACTATTTTTGGGCGGCTAATCAGACAAAGGCGGCTTCGCGCCTTTCATCTAATAGCCTTAGGCTCGTATTCATAGCCTCGTCGTTTTATTCCTTCGTTGCATATAGAAATCTGATACTTGGTTTTCTAACTTCGACCTGAATCAGAGCATCGGTGCCATAAACTAAAGAAAATAGGGTAGCCCCGGTACTGGACTTCGAGGTCGTACGGTATGCCCATAGGACTTCGAAATCTCATAAGTTGTACGACTTCTCCCGAGTTGAACTCGTCGTCTTCGACTGACGAACCCAAGTTAGTGAGGGCATCGGCCTCGCTGTTTTGATCCCAAGGTATATGTTGTAGAGTCCATTCTTTGAACTGATGTAATGTCATCTGTAACTTGTCCAAGTATCTCTGCATTCATTCTTCTCTGACCTCGAATGTTCCATTTACTTGGTTTACCACGAGGAGGGAGTCGCACTTGGTTTCGATCACCTCTGCCCCCAAGCTTTTGGCTAGTTCAAGGCCTGCAATCATGGCCTCATATTCGGCCTCGTTGTTAGTCAATTTCATAGTCTTAATAGATTGTCTAATTATATTATCTGTTGGCGGCTTTAGTACGATGCCAAGTTCATACCCTTTTGTGTTTGAGGCGCCATCCGTAAAGAGGGTCTAGATTCCCGAGGAAGTTCCTGAGTTAATCAATAGCTCTCTTTTGACCTCGAGTATTAGGGTCGGCGTAAAGTCGGCCACAAAGTCTGCCAAAATTTGAGACTTGATGGCGGTCCGAGGTCGGTACTCAATATCGTACCCACATATTTCTACGGCCCACTTGGCCAACCGACCCGAGAGTTCAGGCTTATGCATAATGTTTCTTAACGGGTAAGTAGTTACGACACATATGGGGTGACACTGGAAGTACGGTTTTAGCTTCCTAAAGGCGCTTAGCAGAGCGAGCGTCAGTTTTTCTAGGTGAAGGTACCTAGTTTTGGCCTCACCTAAGGTTCTGCTAACATGGTAAATTGGAAATTGCGTACCTTGCTCTTCTCGAACTAGGACTCCACTTACCGCTATCTCTGAGACTACCAAGTACAAGTACAATTGTTCATCTGTCTTTGGTGTGTGAAGTAGTGGTGGGCTCGATAAGTACCTCTTGAGTTCCTCTAAAGCTCGTTGGCATTCCGGGGTCCACGAGAAGTTATTTTTCTTCTTCAGCAGTGCGAAGAATCGGTGACTCTTGTCAGATGACCTTGAAATAAATCGCCCCAGTGGCTATGAGCCCGGTTAACCTTTGCATGGCCTTCATGTTGTCCACGGCCATGATTTCTTCGATGGCTTTGATCTTATCAGGATTGATCTCGATTCTCCGATTAGATACCATGAATCCGAGAAACTTACCCGACCCAACTCCAAACGCATATTTTTCCAGGTTCAGCTTCATATTGTATTGCTTCACTATGTTGAAGGTTTCCTACAAATGTTTTAAATGGTCCTCTGCTCGTAGGGAATTAAGTAATATGTCGTCAATTTAAACTTCCATTGATTTTCCTATTTGTTCCTCGAATATCCGATTTACTAGGCGTTGGTATGTGGCACCGGCATTTTTTAATCCAAACAGCATTACGTTATAACAGTATGTGTCGTATTTAGTGATGAAGGAAGTTTTTTCCTGATCACCCGGGTCTATCCGTATTTGGTTGTACTCGGAATAGGCGTCGAGAAAATTGAGGATCTCGTGTCCGGCTGTGTCATCGATTATACGGTCGATGTTGGGCAAAGGAAAGGAGTCTTTGGGACATGCCTTGTTCAAATCTTTGTAGTCTACACACATTCTTAGTTTATTCCTTTTTTTAGGGACTACCGCTATGTTTGCTAACCAATCACGGTATTTAACCTCCCGAATAGACCTTATTTTAAGAAGTTTAGATATCTCATCCTTGATCTCGGACTGGGGTCTTCTCTTCTATTTGACCGGGTGAAACTTCAGGTCTAGGCTTAGCTTGTGAGTGGTTATCTCCGGCGAGATACCTGTCATGTCAAGGTGGGACCAAATGAAACAATCTTCGTTAGTTATAAGAAATTGAATGAGTTTTCCCCTGAGCTCGGAGCTTAACCTCGATCGGGCAAGCGTTCTTACAATATGACTTGTTCCAGCTCTTCGACCGTCGATTTAGTGGCGTCGGAATCATCGGGGGCTATAAATGATTTGGGAACCCCATAATCATCATCCTCAAATTCCATTTGTTTGTCTGAATCTGCCGATGATGGTATCGGTGATTGCTATTTGGACCCGTTTTTGACCATCTAGTTCGGATCCTTTGGTGTTGAAATTGTAGACGCCGGTATCACCTCCTCGACCGCGAAAATTTTCTTTACAGTCGGTTGTTTACCGTAGACTATTTTGACTCCGCCGGGTGTTGGGAATTTCAGTGCCTGGTATAGTGTCGAGGGCACCACCCTCATGTTGTGGATCCATAGCCTCCCGAATAGAGCGTTGTACCTCATGTCCCCTTCGATCACATAAAATTTGGTCTCCTGGATGGTCCCGATGGTATTTACCGGTAACGTTATTTCGCCCTTAGTGGTCTCACATGCCATGTTGAATCCATTTAAAACTCAAACTGCATGCACGATTTGGTCTTGTAGACCGAGTTGCCCCACGACCCTTGATCGAATGATGTTGGCTAAGTTACCTGGATCAATTAACACACGTTTAACCCGAATTGTATTTATGAGTACAGATATTACCAGTGCATCATTGTGGGGCCAGTGCATCATTGTGGGGTTGTACGATTCCTTCCGCATCCCCGTCGCTGATATATAAAGGTTCCTTCTTGTATGTAGTCTCGAGTTCGTTTCTCCCTAGTGATGGATATTTTAGTGCATTTCAACATCTGCCCCTTGTGGGATATCGACCCCATCGATGATCATGTTAATGACGTTTTGAGGTTCTTCTTGTTTTGCCTGTTTGTTAGAATCCATGTTCCTGAAATGATTCTTGGCTTTGTCACTCAAGAATTCTCGAAGGTGTCCATTGTTGAATAGTTGGGCTACTTCCTCCCTCAGCTGTCGGCAATTCTCCGTTCTGTGACCGTGAGCGCCATGATATTTGCATATCTGGTTAGGATCCCTTTGGGTTGGATCGGATTTTAGAGGTCGAGGCTAGTAGGTATCTTTGATGCGCCCGATAGCTGATACAATGGTGACAACATCGACATTAAAGTTGTATTCCGATAGCCTTGGCGCTTCTTTAGGCCCGATGGGACTGTCGAAGATGTTTTTGGTCATGATTCACCGGTTGCTTTTTCCTCGTTCATTTCTTCTTTTGTTTTTTATGGAGTTCCGCCCGGACCCACTGCTTCTCCGATCTCCATTATAAGGCTGATACCAACCCATGTGTGGTCTCGATTCACAATCGAAGTCTCTCTTGATTCTGTCGAGGGTTCTGACAGGATAAACAGACCCCGAGGGGGCCCCAAGTTGATCGACTTTGACTATGATTTTCGATTGATATCGGTTATGCACATCGACCCAGGTAACAACCAGGTATTCTATCAGGTTCTTCTTCAACTGCTGTGAAGCCACTGAGCTTCGAATATTGAGTCCCTGAGTGAAAGCTTGAACAACCTAATCATCAGCGACCGGTGGCAGATCCATTCGTTTTATTTGAAACCGGGACACGAACTCTCTGAGCATTCTATTTTCCTTCTGTTTGACTTTAAAAAGGTCTGATTTCTTGGTATCGACCTTGATGGCACCAGGGTGTGCTTTTACGAAAGAGTCTGCAAGCATAGCAAATGAGCCAATATAATTAGAAGGCAAATTGTGGTATCATATCATAGCTCCCTTTGACAAGGTCTCTCCAAATCTTTTCAACAGAACAGACTCGATTTTATCATCCTCCACATTGTTCCCTTTGATGGCACATGTATAAGAGGTCATATGCTCATTTGGGTCGGCCGTTTCGTTATACTTAGGTATCTCGGGCATACAGAATTTCTTGGGGATCGGCTTCGGAGCCGCGCTCAGAGGAAAAGGTTTTTGCACGAACTTCATGGAATCCAGGTTTTTCAATATTAGAGGCGCTCCTCAGATTTGGTCTACCCTGGAGTTGTAGATCTCCACCTTTTTGTCATTAGCTTCGATTTTCTTTTCCCCTGATTCTACCCGTTTCGCCAGCTCCTAGAGTATCTTTATGATCTCGGGGTTAGCCCCCGATTCGAGTTCATTTGTCCTTTCTATGACCTGTTTATCCCTGCGGGTGACTTCCCGGGGTGGATTGGGCTCAACCCCGCTTGGTGCACGGCCCTGGTTATGCAATTGAGCTATCGCCGCCTGTTGAGCCTGCAACATTTCGAAGATCACTCATAGACCGATCCCGTCTCCTTCAATATTTTATGTGTTTCGAGTTGCCAATCGGGCTCCACCACGAACGCTATTTTAGGGGTTGGTAGGTAAGTTTGCGTCGATAGCCACATGTGAATTGACGTCGATCAGATCTGCGATCGGAATTCCAACGGGATCAACGGGTGGTACCTCGTTATCTGGGCGTTATGTTGTTGTTTTCACCTTGATGACCTGACTCGTTGTCAACATGTAGGGGTGCTGATTGAGAGCTTGACATTTTGTGTTTTATCCTGGAATCAAAAATACTTCAAAGAGCAAGTGTAAAGTAGCGTGTGTTATGAAGATTCGTATCAAATAACCACTATTATCTTTAGCTCCACGGTGGGCGCCAAACTGTTTACCCTCAAAATCGAATAACAATTGAACTTGTACGTGGTTTTAAGGATACGTGATCTAACTTGATATAAAACAGAAAATCAAATTAATATTGAAATAAGCAATGAAAAAAATAAATGCAACCCACACAAGTTGAACAATCTTAGCCTTGAAGATTAGTCACGCTCGAGTCAGAAATACTTTTATCGATGCCGGAACAGAATGACAAGATAATGAGAACTAGAAATAATAATATATTGCTTTGTGATGCGTGTTACAGTGTTTTGAATGAATTACCAGACCCCTTTTATATAGTAGAGGAGTACTATTCTAGGTACTTTTTTTATAAAAGGTAAAAATATCTTGATTTGCTAATTACCGGTTCCTTGATGATACGTACCGAGATTCTCGCCGTAATATCTGTCCGGTCGCGGATATTTCGATCTTCTGTTAGTTATACTCGAGCTCGTTCGAGGCTAAGGTCGACACCGGACTCAATTTTCCTCGAAGGCAGTTTTTTTAACCTCGAATTCTAGCTCGATGAGACTCGAGGTCGATCTTCAATCTGTGGTCGCCATGTTCCGAACCTAATCTACCAAGTTGAAGTCGATTTCGACTTCGACTGTATACAAGTATCTAAGGCACTCTTTCCATTATTTGTACACAAGTTTTCATTTATAGTGCAAAATATATATGCGCTAGTACTATTTCGATGTACTCCTTGTAGTTTTTACAACGGGTGTGTTCGTATCGCTGGTTTTAATTCGGATCATAATATAAAATTAAAACAAATCTTAAAATGTAGATGCATGGTAATCAAATACTAGCAACTTATCCAATTTCTCTAACGTCAAATTATGAATTCACATGTAAGGAAGTATTTTGTATCACGCAGACTTAGAAGAAGACTTACTAATTGTTTGGGTCATGTAGTTAGTCTGGGGGATTTGCATCTATACCCGGTTTTTGGGTCACTTTTTAACCTATACTCGCTTTACAAAAAAAATTGCAATCCTATCCACTTTTCGGGTAACTTCAGACATACGGGCCAGAAGTAGCAAAAATTTATGTCTGGAGTTTGAACTTCAGAATATTTTGCTTAAAGTGCAGCCTTATCAAAGCAAAACTTCAGATATTTTTGCCCGAAGTTTGGCCTGACTTGTAAAGGCAATCACACAAATTTCAGTTCACAGTGCAATGGAAAACTTTAGTTCAATAATTGCTGAACTTCAGCAATTTTGGCTGAAATTTTTATTTTGTAATTGCTGAACTTCAGCATTCTAGGAGCTGAAGTTTGTTTAGCATCTGCTGAACTTCAGCATTTTAGGAGCTGAAGTATGTTTAGTATTTGCTGAACTTCAGATCCTAGAGGATGCACTTCAGTTTAATAATTGCTGAACTTCAACAATTTTGGCTGAAGTTTTTGTTTTGTAATTGCAGAACTTCAGTATTCTAGGAGCTGAAGTTTGTTTAGTACCTGCTGAACTTTAGCATTTTAGGAGCTGGAGTTTGTTTAGTATTTCCTGAATTTCAACTCCTAGAGGATGCACTTCAGTTCAATAATTGCTGAACTTGTGCTTACTTGTGTTCACTTGTGCCTACTTGTGTTCCTAGAGGATGCACTTCACTTGTGCCTACTTGTAGGGGTGGGCGTTCGGTACTTCGATTCGGTATTTGAAAACTTCGGTTCGGTATTTCAGTATTCGGTTTATCAATTGTGTATACTAAATATCGTACCAAAGTAGTTCGGTACGGTTCGGTATTTCTTATTTTGTTTCGGTACGGTTTCGGTTTGATACATTAATAGAATCATGTATTTTTAAAGGAATATCAATTATCATAATGTACACATTGACGATTTACACATGTTCTGGCTCTGCCAAAAAAATATTGAAGAACGAGCAGCAACACTTGCCAATTGCAGCAGCCAGCAACAACTAAGGAGCAACAGTCATTCTCATTTCTAACTTGACAATTGGAGTAGCAACTAGCAGCAACAACAACTAACGAGTTACCTGCTTTAGTTCACAATATCCAGTTACACATCTGATTGGAGCCTCAAAGTCATTCTAAGCAGCAACTAATTAATGTTTAGAATCCAATCATCAAATATTCTATAGTAGCAGCAGTCATTCTATACTGACATATGTAAGTATATAATGAGTAAAGAAGTTTAGAGTTCATGTAAACAAGATGAGTGAGTTGAATTGTTGCGCACTGGTATAGGGACTAAGGACAAAATGGAAGTTTTGCAACACTTCTGCTGCATGCAACCATCTTCCTTTTTGCTTGAGCTGAGGCACGGCATAGAGTAATAGCAAAATGCCAAAACCAACATTCCAAGGCTCCAAGCAAGCAGTCCGTGTATCTCCTGAATGGATTATACCGAAATACCAAAATACCGAAAAAACCGATACTAAAATACCGAATTAATTTGGTCCGGTTCGGAATTCGATTTTTTAGATTTTATGCCCACCCCTAGTCACCGCAGCCAGTCTGTAGTCTGAACTCTGTTCTTCACTTCTTTGTTTGAGAAGAGAAACCTAATTCTAACTTAGTAAATAGAAAGCGACTGAGAGAGTAACTTGGGCTTAGTCTTATTGGGCTAAAAATAGAAACTTGAGCTGGGCTAGGGCCTGGGGCAATGTAGGTAGGACTAGGATAGCTGGATAGGAAATATATAAATAATTTGGTATTTCGGTATTTCAGTATACCGAAATATCGAAATCTTAATACCAAGGACTGTACCGTTATACCGAATAACCGAAAATTTAATACCAAATTATACCAAAAAAGCCAATACCAAAATACCGAATTAATTCGGTTTGGTTCGAAATTCGATTTTTCGGATTTTATGCCCAACCCTACCTACTTGTGTTCAGAAATATGAGTTACTTGACGAGTCCAACACTTTGAGATTACAATCATCAATAGCGATAACGAAAAGTTCAGTTGATAAAAATAGAATTGGGTAGTCCCTGTTGGCAACCCACACAACCGTTTCGGGACTCACCTCGTACCATATGAATAATGATATCATCTAGAGGAAAGAATAATATCACCCGAAGAAGAAGAAGAAGAAGAAGGAGGAGGAAAAGAAGAAGAAAACGAAAGAGGAGAAGGAGAAGGAGGAGAAAGAGGCCTAAAGTTGTTTTAAAAGTTGGTACAAGCTAAAAAAATTTAAAAAGTGGGTATAGATTAAATATTGGTGACCAAATAGGGCGCCCCGTGTAATTTTTACGTTAGTCTGGTATTCTCATCTTCTTCTCGCCCAACCCAACGAAAACTTCTGAATCATCTTGCTAAAGCCCAATGGGCGAATGTTTGGATAGTTTTCTTTTTACAAATAGTCATTTTCAGCTCCAATTATTAAAATATAGCCATTGTCACAAAGTTTCGAATTTCATAGGTAAAAAAAAGACAGAACAATTTTTGAAATTTGAAACTTAATGATAATGGCTTTTTAAAGACAAGGTCGAAAAGTGGCTAATAGGCTCTATTTCTACCAATTTTTTCGCATGCTCTTCTAGGTCATATTTTCTTCTTTTTTAAAAAAATAATAATAATAATACATAGGGGAGAAGAATGAAAAACAGGGAAAGAAATTATAAAGTGGAGAACTGCGCCTCCACTAACAAGGTAAAAATTCGAATAACCGATCAACTGAGCTATCGTGATTCTTCCTATCGTACTGGCCTTACCAAGCTGTATACCAACAACATATGTAAAGAGCCCACCCAAATAACCAGTATTAGCCCAGATTGACGATGTCCTATGTACATTAAGCAAGGGAAAAAGTGGGAGGAAATAATATTAGGTAGTCACTCTAAAAGACTACTATTTAAGAATTAGTCAATGTATTTTGAATTTCAGTTATCCAGTAAAATGTTTTAGGATACAAATGTTCTAAAATTAAAATTTTTAGTTCAAATTTTAAGGACAAAATAAGTAATAGCTGTATAGGGTAAAAATATGTTATGCTAAGTAATTGCATAAGAGAGTGACACGTGGAGCCGAAGACAGAGGATAGCTAAAACTGAAGACAATTATTCAATTTGTTACCGGAAAGAATGACGCTCATAAAGATGAAATAAATATCTGTCATCCGATAGCATTTAATTGAGAATATTCTACAATATTTAGTACACTTCCCGTTACAAAAAATTTATCATTTATGCTCACCATTACACATTCTTTAATGGCCCTCTTAATTGACATTAAAGAAGGGCATGATCCTAGGATCTTGTTTCCTAGGTGCAACTATAAATAGTGAGCTATGTTATCATTGTAAATGAAACGAATTTTCTAGCAAACTAATGCTATAATATATTCAAAGCTTTATACAATTTTATCTTCTTATTTTTTTGTTTCATTATTGTTATACCCGGAAGCCTTGCTCCCGAAACTACTGTTTCTACTATTTCATCTTCATCTCAAGGTTAAGTATTGCATATTTTTTCAATTCTTATATTATATCAGAATGGAATTAATTCACTTGTCTAGAAACTACGTATAAATTCAAATATGTCATTTTACGGGTAAAAAGTTTGGCACCCACCGTGAGGCCTAGATAGTCGTATAATAAAGTTGGTCCTTGATTCTTTTACTAACGTGTTTTGATTATTTGTTCTTAGCAAAAAATCACAAAAATTGGCGGATAATGGTGTTAACAACAAACATAATCTTGAGGCCCTAGGAGACCAGCCTCAGCACGAGGATTCAATCAGTGACACCCGTAATGAGGAAAACGATGCTATGCCGGTCCACGACAGACGATACCCGCGACATGTTTGGGAGGCGACCCCCGATGATGCTGAAGAGGAGCATGTTGTTGAAGCGGTAAGGGTCCTGCAAGATCAATAAGAGGTCATTCTAGGCCATCTCACATGACAAGACAATATTATGACAAAAATAAAGCAGGCGTTGTAGGGTGCTTCTAATAATGCAAATGGTCGAGGTCCAGTCCCTCCCGGCGCTCCCACAAATCAAACAATGCAGAGGGTCGACAACAACACCCCTAGGGGCAAGCTCGACTTTCATGTGGCTGGGGGGGGGAGCGATTCCGGTCATAACAGCGAGAGCAATCCCTTCAAAAGCAAGCTCTTACGGTTTATGAGGGAAGTGAACGCCCACATTGACCAAATCCCAGGTGTACCACCGGTGCTGAAAGGGTTGGACTCCAATAAGTATACCCAATTATCGTATAAACCAAGCGCGACACCAGAATTGATCCCGAAGCGGTTTAAAATGCCCGACGTACCGAATTATGATGGGACTTTGGACCCTCATAAGCATATACCACATATATAATGGCGGTGAAGGGGTACGATTTAGCTCCCCACGAGATTGAATCTGTTTTGCTAAAGAAATTCGGAGAGACTCTCACGAGGGAAGCCTTGACGTGATATTCTATGTTACCCGAGGATTCCATAGATTCCTTTGAGATTCTCGCGAATACTATTATTAAGGCCCATGCCGGGCCCAGAAAGGTGCAGGCTCGAAAGACTGATATATTCAGAATTGCACAAGGAGACTCCGAGTTGCTACGGGAATTCGTCACCCAGTTCTAAAAGGAGAGGATGTTGCTCCCGGATGTTCTGGATGTATTGGCGGCTGAAGCATTCACCAAGGGTCTGAATCCGAGAAGTTCTAATGCTTCTCAAAAATTGAAGGAAAGCTTGCTTGAGTTGCAGGCGACGACTTGGGCGGATGTTCACAATCGGTACGAGTCTAAGATAAGGATTGAAGATGATCAGATTGGCTTTCCGGCGTCGGCAAAAAGGTCGGGAGAAGAATAAGGAAAAATCAAAAGACGATTTTGACAAAGATAAACGGTCTTCGAGAGGCCGGTTTTTGACTTACGGACGGGCCGAAGGACGCAACAGAGATTTCTGGCCTGCAGACAGGTTCGTTACCGACAGAAGAACTGATCACGTCAGAATAACAGATCATTGTAGGATAAAGAAACGTCAGGTGCACGAGATCCTTCTTACCCCAGGCTATCAAATACAACTTCAATGTCAGTGTAGTAGAGTTGGTATCAACTATGAGGAACATTAAAGAAGCACGGTTCCCGAAGCCGATGAGGTTCGATCCCAGCCAGAGAGATCCTAATTTGTAGTGCGAATACTACGGGACGAATGGCCACCGACTTGGGACTGCCGACATTTGCGTGAAGAGGTGGTGACACTATTGAAAAATGGCCATCTCAGGGAATTCTTAAGTGACTGAGCCAAGAACAATTACGGTCGCAACCGTGATAACACGAAGAACTCAAAAACAGGAGTAGACCCCCCGCGCCATATGATCAACATGATCTTCGGGGGGAATGAGATCAATAGGTTTAACTTCTCGGCAGCAAAGAAGACGAAGTTGTCAATAACCCACAGCAAGAGACTCCGGGAAGTCATTGAAGACGACATCACTTTCACGGGGGAGGGCACAGATGGACTGTTTCTACCGCATAATGACGCATTGGTAATTTCTTTAAATGTATTAGATTTTAAAATCAAACGTGTTCTTGTAGATCCAGGAAGTTCGGCCAATATCATATAATGGAGTATACTGGAGCAAGCCAAACTTACCAGAAGCATCATTCCAGCCACAAAACTCCTCACCGGATTTAACCTCGCAAGCATGACAACCCAGCGAGAGATCTTGCTGCCCACGAACGCCGAAGAGGTGATGAAGACGACTCTTTTCGAAGTTGTGGACAGTGATATAGGTTATAACATAATTCTTGGAAGACCGTGGTTGCACGAGATGAGAGTCGCACCATCAACATATCATCAGTTGCTGAAATTCCCAACTCTCGAAGGAATTAAACAGATAAAAGGTGACCAACACGCGGCAAAGGAGATGGATGTGATTTCGGTCTCTAGTAGCAAAGGGAAGGAGCATGCGGCATAACAATTACAGGAACCAGTGCCTGCTCCAAATCAGGTGAAGTTAGACGGGGGAAGAAGCGTCGGAATCCTATAAGGTGCCAAGATACTTCAAGGTGCCAGAAGAGACGGATGCAACAAATTCCACAGGGGAAGAACTCGATCAATTTGCATTGTTTGAAAAGTTCTTGGAGAGGAAATTCCACTTGGGGACAACACTGCACCCCAAGCTAAGGTCTGGATTTATTGAATTTCTTAAGTATATTGCCAATTATTTTGCATGGTCACATGCGGATATGATAGGTATCCCAATGGAAATGGCTGTACACAAGCTAAGCTTGGATCCCAACATTCCTCCGGTAAAGGCAAAATAAATGCCCTATTGCGGAGGCTAGGAATAAATTCGTCAAAGAAGAAGTAACTCGCCTACATGATATCGGTACGATCTGAGAGGTAAAGTATCCAGACTGTCTAGCTAATGTAGTAGTAGTTCCTAAGAAAAAAAAAAGTTTCGCATGTGCGTAGATTATAAGGACTTGAATAAGGCGTGCCCAAAAGACTCGTTCCCACTGCCAAACATCGATCAAATGATTGATGTAACGGCCGTGCACGAGTTAATGAGTTTACTCGATGTTTATTCGGGGTACAACAAAATTAAGATAAACCTGGAAGACCAGGAAAATACTTCGTTCATAACGAATTTTGGCACATATTGCTGTAATGTGATGCCCTTTCGGGCTAAAGAACGCTAGAGCCACTTATCAGCGGCTCATAAACAAGATGTTTAAAAAAGAGATAGAGAAGATCATGGAAGTTTATATAGGCGATATGCTTGTTAAGTCTTTGAATGCATGTGATCATCTTAAGCATCTACAAGAAACTTTTGACATCTTAAGGAAGCATAACATGAAGCTTAACCCCGAGAAGCGCGCGTTCGGGGTCAGCTCCAGAAAGTTTCTAGGATTTCTAGTATCACAAAGAGGGATTGAGGTAAACCTCGATAAGATCAAATCCATCGAAGATATCCCGGACCAGCTATCAAGAGTGAAAGAAGTTCAAAGGCTCACAGGGAGATTGGCCACTTTGAGCATGTTTATTTCCCGATCATCAGAGAAATGCCACCATTTCTTCGCGCTGCTCAAAAAGAAAAATAACTTCGAATGGACTCCGGAATGCCAGCAGGCTTTGAGGGATTTGAAAAGGTACCTGCCAAGTCCTTCGTTACTGTCAAAACCGAAAGAATGTGAAACACTGTTAATCTACCTAGCAGTCTCAGAGTTAGCGGTAAGCGCCTTTTTAGTCTGTGAGGATGAAGGTACGCAATATTTCATTTATTATGTTAGTAGAATTTTAACAAGAACAGAAACTTGCTACCCGCATTTGGAGAAGCTGGCCTTAGCTCTCGTAGTCGCCGCTCGGAAGCTGAGGCCTTACTTCCAATGTCACCCGATAACTATGGTGACCACCTTTTCCCTGCAGAATATCCTTCACAAACCCGAAATCTCGGGTAGATTGACCAAATGGGCCATCGAAATGAGTGAATTCGACATAGAGTATAAACCTAGGACTGCGATTAAGTCAGAAGTTATGACCGACTTTGTGGCCGATTTTAGTACGGAATTGCTGCCTCTAGCAACCAAAGAAGCAGTGATGGTTTCACAATTGACATCGGGGGTTTGGACCTTATTTACGGACAGAGCTTCCACTGTAAAATGGGTCCGGGCTTGGCATAGTATTAACCACGCATTGGGGAGAAACCCTACAGCAAGCCATAAGAATGTTCCCTTTAACTAACAACGAAGTAGAGTATGAAACTTTGATTACAAGACTCGAACTGGACCGGGGACTGGATTCCGAGGTCATAGAGATCAAATGCGACTCCCAACTAGTGGTAAATTAGGTCTACGTGATCTTCGAAACCAAAGAGGAGTGCATGCAATAATACATAGTAAGAGTCCATGCTCTACTGGCTCGGTTCCGGGAGTGGTCGATCACTCATATCCCGAGGGAAGAAAATGCAGAAGCAGATGCATTAGCTAACCTCTGTTCATCAACAGAAATGAATGGATCAAATTTCGGGAGGGTAATATAGCTCATGCACTCGGTTCTGGACGCATATAGTTACTATGAGGTAAATACGACTAATTTGGCCTGGGACTGGAGGAATGAGATCATCGATTATCTCGAGAACAAGAAGTTGCCCGAAGATTCCAAGGCGTCACAGGCGCTATGTGCCAAAGTATCATGATATAGCTTCAAAGAAGGCCAACTGTATAGGAAATCTTTCTAAGGCCCGTTGGCCCGATGCTTGGGAGCGTTCGAAGCTAATTATGTTATGCGGGAGGTCCACGAAGGAATAAGTGGAAATCATTGGGGCGCAGACTCCTTAGTACTAAAATTGGTAAGGGCAGGATATTATTGGCCTCGAATGGAACAAGACGCCAAAGATTTCATGAAAAAATGCGATAAGTGTCAATGCTACGCCCCGATGGTACATCAAGTAGCAGAACCATTACATTTAGTTTTATCTCCATGGTTGTTCATGAAGTGGGGAATGGATATCGTCGGACCACTGCCACTGGCCCTTGGTAAGGTAAGATTTCTTTTAATTTTAACTGATTATTTTTCTAAGTGGGTTGAAGCAGGTCCTTATCAGAAGAACGACGAACGTGAAGTGGTGGATTACTTGTGGGAGAATATAATTTGCAAATTTGGAATACCAAAAGAGTTAGCCTGCGATAACAGCGCAAAGATCACAAAATTCTTTGAAGACTTGAAAATCAAAAGAATCACATATTCGCCCTATCATCCAATCGCAAATGGTTAAGCGGAATCAACGAATAAAGTGATTTATACAAAATCTCATAAAGAGCTTGGAAGTGGATAAAGGTAAGTGGCATGAGGAACTGTCTGGGGTGCTTTGGGCGTACGGAACAACGACCAAATCAAGCACATGAGAAACTCCTTTCTCCCTTGTGTACGGAGCCGAAGCCTTAATCCCGGTGGAAGTAGGAGAGCTTACCTTGAGATATTTCCACGCCAGTGAAGATACGAAGAACGAAGCAATGTTAGTCAACTTGGAGCTACTCGATGAGCGTAGGGACCTGACACATATAAGAATGACAACCCAGAAGCAGAGAATGGAAAGATATTATAATCGAAGATCCAACCTCCATTATTTCAAAGTGGGAGACTTGGTTCTAAGGAAAGTAACTCAAAACACCTGGGAACTCAACGAAGGGAAACTATGTCCAACCTGGGAAGGCCCCTACCGAATTTCAGCTATCACCGAGAAAAGTTCATACGAGTTGGAGAATCAGGATGGAGAAAAGTTGCCTAGCAACTGGAATGTGGTACATCTCAAGAGATATTATTGCTGACAAACATCACATGTACTGAAAGTATGTGCTGCACTCTTTTTCCCTTCGTCTAGTTTTTGTCCCAATTGGGTTTTTCTCGTAAGGTTTTTAATGAGGAAGCAACGGAAAGCATACTACGAATAAGGTTTCAACAGCAGCAATAATACCTTTAATAGTAAGGCACATAAGCGAAGAACCACTCCGGAGTGGTTAGATAATATTTGGCTCGATAGCTAAATTCCTACCGAGAAATTGATTTTGCTATCAAGCAAAGGTTAGCCGCCCAATCACAAGTGCAAATTACTAGAGGATTGTTAGATAGTATTTGGCTCGATAGAATAAATTCCTAAGGGGAAGCGAAGTTTGTTACCAATCTAAAAATTATCTAGCAATTCATTAGTGGAAACCTCGAAGGTGCAAAACTTCCAATGTACCAATTCGCGTTCTTCGCATTCGAACACTAGGGGAATTAGTATGAGGATATGACAACAATGACTGCCACGTTAACCGGAATATGAAGACCAGGAACATAGTTATGTCATCGGGACCGAGGACTGCGCAGCTAGCCCCGTAGAAACAAGTGGTATAAGCTAGCCACAAGAATGACAATTTCTTTTTAGCATAACGAATGCTTATGTACTTTTTGAAAATAAAAGGAATAGAATAAAGTCCTTTTATTTCTATCTTTTTTCTTGTCTGAACGATGAATTAATTTTATTATTTGAAAGTTAAACAAGTATTTCAAATGCTAGTGCCGTAATGAACAAGAGACATCCTCTTCAAGAGCATCGTAAACATAAGAGGGCCATCTCTTATAAAAAAAAACCACGATAAAAAGGGTTGATTTCGGATTGTGCCCGAAATCCAAATGCTTTTAGGGAAAAATACACCCAAGGCCTTACATAATTAGACATAAATAGTAGAACTTGCGCACAACACTTAAGCAAGAAAGAATGCAAATATTAAAACTTGCATAAATGTTCAGACAAAAGAACGCTGAAAGATTCATGCAATATTTGAAGCAAAAAATGTTTTTATTCATAATAAATATGCCAAAAACGGCACAGGCACAAAAGTTGGGAAGAGAAAGGAAAAGCTAAACTGCTACATCTCCGAAACCCGAAGGAAGTGAGTGTTTGCGCCCCCAGGGGAAGTGGATAGATCCGCCGATGTCTCAACATCTTGGCACACATCAGTTTGGACCTCAACATCTTCACCTTCCGGTTCCTATTCAGTTCTCGAAGTTTCGGAACCGGAACAAGAAGAAATGGAAGCATCAGGTCCTGCCGGGAGACCTCTTTTAGCAGCTGACTTTAGTTCACGGGCTTTAGCGATTTCGGCATCAAAGTCAATGATACGCGCTTTAGCCTTTTCCAAGGTTTTTCTCCTCATGTTGTACATAACATAAGTTTTCTCAACAACGAGGGAAGTCACTCGGTGCTTGGGTTCTTCTTTAGGTTGGATAACCTCGACAGAAAGGTTTTCCCTGGCGGATCTAATGGGCTTGAGGCTAACGTCAAGTTCGCGGACAGTAGAGTTGAAAATTCTATTATGCTCAATGGTCTTCTTATACTTCTCCTCCAATTGGGCATATTTCACCCCCACAGCAGCAAGCTCTTTAGTTTTGGAGTTCAAGGCTGCCTCTAGGTTTGTCAATCTTCAGCAGAGGCAGCCTCACGATCGGATACAGCAAGAACGACACTATAGACTTCAGCCCATTTGGCATTAGCCTCTTCAAATTGAACCCTCAGTGGGGCAATCTCCTGGTTAAGGGTTTTCACTTCTTGATCTCTTTGTTGCAAATGAGTTTCCAACACAACGGCCTCAATAGATTTGGCTTCCATTTCTAAGAGGCGAGCAACAGTTTGATCTCGCTCGGCCAAAAGTTGATTCCATTAGGAGGTAAGTCCTTCTTTTTCCTGAATCAACATCTAGAGGCCATTGGAAGCAAGGGAATTTGCATGCAGAACAAGAAAGACAAGCTTAGAATATTTATTTAGTCAAAGACAAGAGAAATGAAAAAAGAAATAAAGAATGTACCGCTGCGAAATTGTGCATGGCATTGTTCAACAAGCACTCTCCCGAGAGAGCCTGTATCTTTTCCTAATCTTTTTCTTAAGCTAAAGGCTTTAATAGTTAGCAAGTTCCACCAGCCGGGATAGAAAATTGCATCTGGTGGAGACCGAGAGAGTAACGCTCCTCCACCTTTACGGATCTTCTAAGGGGGCAACATAATTTTGCCCCAAATTCCCATGAACTGGGGATTGGGGGAGAGGAACATCCTCCTCTCGGACAGATACGACCGGTGGAGATGATGTAGCAGTTACTGGTGGAAGAGTTGGTGAAGATGGAGATGAAGTTGATGGTGCTGAAGGGTGAGAATCAGTTGCGTCAAACGTAGTGCTGGTTATTGGTTGCTCATCAACTGAAGACGGCAGGGACCCGGTACTCAGCCCCACAGTACCGGGCGTAGCGACTAGGATTCGAAAATGGGAGTTGGCATTTTTCACCATCTCATACTCCCCAGAGCGCCGAGGCTTCAACCTCGGTTGGTGTAATTAACTCAATAGATTGAGAAGTCTGTTGAGTTGAGGAAGGTCGTTGTCTTATATGTAGAGAATCTCCCTCCTCGCTAGCTTTTTCATTGTCGTCAATCATCACGGTATCTATGGCCGGCCCAGATGGAGGGCTCATCACCACGACTTCCGGAGATGACTCAGGGGCATCATTCTTCTCCCTCTTATTCTTTCCCCGGCCGTAGAGGAACGCCTTCTTTTTGGTTGCTTGTTCTCCGGTCAGGGACTCCAAGAAGAAGCACTTGCACTAGAAGCAGGCCTAGAGGCGCATGTTTTTGAAAAAACTTTCTGCAGCAGCCTCGCCACATCAGCAGGATTAGCCAAAACGTCCTCCTCGGGGACAATAACTGAACCCTAAGGTAGACCTATATTCAATAGAATAAAAAGAATTAGACAACTTTTCTCATAAAAAAAGGTAAGGACAAGATGAGTTAAACTTACCATGATTTTTGGCCTTCCACCCATATTTCAGGGACAACTCTTTTCACGAGCGGGTTTCGGGCGTAGTAACGTCCAAATTTTTTTGAACCCATTGGTTCAAGCCTTCAACTCTAGGTGGAACCCATTGAGTCGTTGAGGCATTTAAAGGAAGAAAAGTTAATAATTACGAGGAAGGATCTTTAACAGGAGTAGAAACAAACTGTATACTTACGAGTGCAGTTCCACAATTCCGAGAAGGAATGAGCCGAGGCCGGGATGATGTCACTGGTGCCAACTGAAATAAAATGTTCCATCTACCTGCGATCATTATCATCATCCATGCTGGATAGCAATAGATGGTGGCCTAGCTTGCTGAAGTTAATCACCCCCCACGGAAGATCTTGGGGGAATAATGGTTCATCACGTGAGCTAGGGATAGCTCCTCCCCCATTTTTTTGCTCTGATACCAACTTGTCACGACCCAAAATCCCACCCGCCGTGATGGCGCCTATCTCAATACTAGGAAAGATGACAATCTCAATAAACCACGTATTCTTTTAAATTTGAAAAGAGAATGATTAAATTCAGCGAAAGAAATCTCACAAGTACAAATATAAATATTCCCAAAACCTGGTGTCACTGAGTACATGCGCATCTAATATGATTACAAGTTTAGAAAATACGGTCTATAATAGTATGAGACCAAATACAGTAAACATGGAGATAGAGAAGGAGACACAAGGTCTGCAAAACACGATAGCTACCTCAGAATCTCCGAAAAATTAACTGCGCGAAAAGATCAACACACGTTATGTCCGGGAATACCTGGATGTGCACACGAAGTGCAGGGTATAGTACGAGTACAACCAACTCAGCAAGTAACAATAATAAATAAGGAACTGAAGATAGAGACAAGCTACACAGTTATAGTTCATTTTTAGTAATTCCAACAGAGAGTAGACATGCTTTCAAATCCAACAGTTCAAGTTCATGTAATCCGGATATAAAATCTTTCAGAGAATTTCACAACAATGACAGATAGCAACTAAGTGCAACAACAAATGAAAAAGAAAGTACACCCTCTTAGGACAACAATCACTCACTGGGCTCCCATCCCTCAGCACTCACACTCAATGGGTACCCGCGCTCACTGGGGTGTACAGACTCCGAAGGGGCTCCTACAACCCAAGTGCCATAATCCGCAAGACTTTTTCTGTGGGGCCCACATCTCGGAACCAGACAAAAGTTATAAAATCCGAAAGCCCATTCCACCATGAGTCTACCCATACTAATTTTACCAAAATCCGACCTCAACTCGACCTCCAAATCATCAAATCTTATTTCCAAATTTTCAAGTTCAAATCTCCGATTTACAACTCAAAAACATGTAATCTAGTCAAATTATTCGATGATAATTTAATATTATGGAGTAGAAATGATCACAAGGGACTTACCTCAAGTTTTCCTTGAAAATCTATCAAAAATCGCCTCTCCTCAAGCTCCAATCTGTCAAAAATGGCTAATGGGACGAAGTCCCCTGCTTTATAATTCTGCCCGGACAGCCCTCGGTCTTGCCACGATCTTGGCCTTCGATTCTGACCCTAGATCTTGGTTTCGATCATGGCCCTCGACCCTAGCCTTCGATCGTGGCTTCGATCATAGCCCTCGACCCTGCCTTCGATCGTGTCTTAGATCCTTGCTTCGACCATGTCCCTCGACCCTGCCTTCGACCGTGGCTTAGATCCTGCCTTCGATCATGGCCCTCGACCCTACCTACGATCGTGGCTTCAATCCTGGCTTCGATCATGGCCCTCAACCTTGCCTTCGAACGTGGCTTCGATCCTGGCTTGATTCTGGGCTCCCCGAATTTCCAGCAGAAGGAATTCCTAGCAGAAGGAAATTGCAGCATCTGTTTTAGTCTAACTTTTGATCCGTTAAACATCCGAAACTCACCCGAAGCCCTCGGGACCTCAACCAAATATACCAACAAGTCCTAAAACATCATACGAACTTAGTCGAGTTTTCAAATCACATCCAACGATACTAAAAATACGAATCCCACATAGATTCAAGCCTAATGAACTTTGAAACTTTTCATTTCTACAAACAATGCCGAAACCTATCAAATCACGTCCGATTGACCTCAAATTTTGCACACAAGTCATAAATGACATAACAAACATATTAAAATTTTAAGAATGGGATTTCGACCCCGGTCAAACTTTCCAAAAATTTAACTTTCGGCATTTCAAGCGTAATTCCTATACGGATTTTCAAATAATTTTTCGGACAAGCTCCTAAGTCTGAAATCACCATACAGAGCTATTGGAATTATAAAAATTCAGATCCGAGGTTGTTTACACATAAGTCCATATCCGGTCAACTTTTCTAACTTAAATTTTTAATTATGAGACTAAGTGTCTTGTTTCACTCCGAATTTCTTCCGGACCCAAACCAACTAACCATGTAAGTCATAAAATAACTGTAAAACATAAATTGAGCAATAAATGGGAAGACAGGGTTATAATACTCAAAACGACCGGCTGGGTCGTTATACGAAGGCAAGCAATCGTCCTCTATACAGAGGCACCCACCTGGGCCAAACATACTTGGTAGCAGAGGCAAAACTCCACAATAACGAAGTCAAGCTCTCCGCTCAGTGCAAATGTCCCCAAAGTGAAGGATACGTATAAAAGTACGTAAAACCCTTCTTGGGTGATGTTACCCGCTCCGCCAGATCAGGAGAAATAATATCTAAGTCCTGGCAACGATAATCTTCTTTCACAGCAGGAATGCTGGAAGAACATATGGAAGGAGGATATTTGCTAACGGCCCATGTACGAGGGCTAACAGAAGGAAATTTTTGTTTGAAGTCTTTAGTTGTGACAAGACTTCTAGGGATGATAGTGCTCACTGTGGGAGGAGCGGCTTCATCGGCTTTGTTTTGTTCTTTGAGGAACTAGTATTTTTTGAAGAAGAAGCCATTATATATTATAGAATAAGGAAAAACTTTTCTCGTATGAGGAGAGTTAAATAAAGGTTGAAGAATAAAGTACAAATTGAATGAAGAGAGTTTGATAGAGTTTGGAGAACTATGGGGTGTGAATAAATGAGAGTGATGCATATAAGTAAAGGTTTAGGTGGCTAAATTCGTGGGCATAATTATCTTGATAACCAGCAAAAGTTATGCTAAATTATGGGATAACGCATGTTCGGGGCATTAAATACGGAGAGACGTATGTATAATCAACAGTCAGAAACTTTTCAGAAGGGGTCAGAGAAATTCCCGCCAAAAAGAATGTTCCTGCCAATTTCCTGGTGACTCAAAGTTATGTCACCGAAAAGCAGGGGGACTATTTGTATAGGGTTAAAATATGCTATGCTAAGTAATTGTATAAGAGAGTGACATGTGGAGCCGAAGGCAGAGGATAGCTAAAACCGAAGACAACTGTTCCATTTATTACCGGAAAGAATAACGCTCATAAAGATGCAATAAATAGCTGCCATCCAGTAGCATTTAATGGGAAATATTCTACATCATTTAGTATACTGACCGTTACAAAGAATTTGTCATTTATGCTCACTGTTACACATTCTTCATTGGCCCTCATAATTGACATTAAAGAAGGGCATGATCCTAGGATCTTGTTTCCTAGGTGCAATTATAAATAATGAGCTTTGTTATCATTGTAAATGACACGAATTTTCTGGCAAACTAACGCTATAATATATTCAAACCTTTATACAATTTTATCTTCTTATTTTTTGGTTTCATTACTGTTGTACCCGGAAGCCTTGCTCCCGAAATTACTGTTTCTGCTATTTCATCTTCATCTCAAGGCTAAGTATTGCATATTTCTTCAATTCTTATATTATTTCAGGATCGAATTAATTCACTTGTCTAAAAACCACGTATAAATTTAACTGTATCATTTTACGGGTAAACAATAGTTAGTGCCTAAATAACCGCCCTAAAACCATTGATTGTGTACTTCTCCCGAAAAATAGTTTAGGTGTACGTCTACGTCAATATGTCATCACAAGATGGACCTAAAATTCAGCTAATGGAGCAGATATTCAACATTTCAAAGGTCTACCGTGGAATGACAATACCATGATTATCAGATAAAACAAACTAACACCTTTCCTTCCCAACTAAGCTTCCTACTTCCACTCAACAGGTTTTCCCATGAAAAGTTCGTTTTGGCTCTATATAAAACAACACGTTCCCCAGCCTTAGAAAATACTAGTAAGGTTTAATAAGGCCAGATTTATAAGCTGCAGATGGGTTCGATTTCAAGCAAATCTATGGACATGACCACCCCATTGGATCAAACCCAAAGGCCTTAATTAGAGCTTCATTAGAATAATTAAGCTAAATTGGCAGCTTCATCATTTTCAATTCGTCGCTAAATGTCTTTTTTTAGTGGGCATTAAAAAGGGAGGCAGTGATGCAAGCTCGAGTAACGACAAATTTAATTTGTTTGAAGACATCGTTTAATTAAGTTGTTGGACGATATAATTATAATTAAACATGGTACTAGATGTTTTGAGTCGAAATTTTACGTAGTTTGTTATGTCTTATGTCTAAGTGGTTAAACTCTCAAATGAGATTTGCAGCCTATTCAACTTTCAGTGACAGAAAAAATCTTTTTGTTTTTGTTTTTGTTTTTGTTTTTTTGGGATAATTAAAATAGAAGAGAAGATGCATGATGGAGTTGGGCGCTTCAACTTAAATCTCAACCTATTTTTTTTAATTGATTGTAAAAGTGATTTCCTCATCCATTAGTTACACTTTTATTAAAAAATACTTTTTAGAGGCTAGGGTCAATCAGGAAATATATGTATGTTTATGGGTGCAACTACATTATACCTTGGGGTCCAACTCTATATACACGTAATATATATATATATATATATATATATATACACACACTCTCAGGCAGTGGCGGACCCAGGATTTTGTGAAAGCGTGTTTAATCTTAGAAATACATAATTTTAGTCGTAAAATAGTAGTTGTCAAGTGGGTTCAAATAGAATATTGATATAAAATTTACGCAGCTTTAATCCTAATTTATGCATATACACAATATTATTTTTTGATGAAGCGCGTTCAGTTGAACCCGCTTGTCACCACGTGCATCCGCCACTGCTCTCGGGGCGTATGTAGTATGTAGGTGACGGGTACCGTGCATAAATTTAAGTATAAAATCTACTAAAATTACAACAAAAAGTATATATGAATCCGTAACTTTAAGAAAATAATAAATTTATTATTAAAATTTTTAAAGATTAAATTGATAAAATTTAAATTCTAAATTCGGCGGTGAATATACCCATACAATAAGTCTGAACCAATTAATTATCACTAAAGAATAAAGAGGTGAACTCATCATGATACTCACATTTCACAAATTTTAAATTCGGATTTTGCTTTTATTTCTCAATTGCATAACTGAGTTTTTATTAAAGCGCGGGAATGAATAACGTACGAAACTCCGTTAAACTTTTCCTCTTTTTCCCACAGCGCCTTTGGGTCATGTCTGTATCAAATTCCTTGGTCGAAGCAAAGCAAAGTGCGCGCACCCTCTTCTCTCTCCATTTCTTTAACAATATATCTCTCATCAATCACACCATTAAAGCTATAAAGCAAATCCAAAAACCCGCATACAAACAAGATTGTCCAACAAAAAGAAAGAAAAAGAAGTTTGAAATCTTTCTACTATATCACAATCACATTCTTTTCTTGCTCATAGAGAAATCAAAAGCTAAAGCCCCCCTCCCTCCCTCCCTCCCTATTTGCCCCCACTTTCCATCCAAAGTATCTCCACAACACTAAGTAATATATACACAAATTATGTCTTTCTTTACTACAACTCTGGCGAAAGAACCAGAGATTTTGGGGAAATTATGGCGAGTACGAGTGGAACGAAGGCGGAAGGGGGCCCACCGCCTAGAACGGCGTCTAGGCGGGTTTCTAAGGCCCCCACTATGGTAGACCCTGCCGCCGGTGAAGATCAAAATTCATTAGACAGTGAACTTGTGCCTTCCTCCTTGGCCTCCATTGCTCCTATTCTTCGTGTTGCTAATGAAGTCGAAAAAGAAAATCCTAGAGTTGCTTATCTCTGTAAGCAAATTTCCATGATTTTTTTTTTCTGATGCCTGATTGCTTTAATTTGATAATTTAGTTCTACTGATTGGAGTTTTTGTACCTTATGATTAACATGGAAATTCACTCAAGGACTTAACTTACATTTTGGAGTCAATAGGTATAACAAACTAAAATCAGATTCTCTTAGTCTAGGTTTAATTTCAAGTCCGTAGTTTTTATTTTTTATTTTAAATTTGAGATAAAGATTTACTTTTTCTAATGCTGGTGGTGTCCAGCCTAGCTTGCGCTCACCTTGATGTTCCGCCGGCAAATGAGAAGAAATCACCTAATGTTTAATTTAAATAAAGATTCAAGCCCTTAGTTTTTTGTAGTTATATGACCAATAACAGATTACTTTGGATCTTTATGGCGGTCAAGTTAAATATAAACATGGAAAATCTTTCAACTAGTGCATATGGGACCTCATAAAATTTATAGGATGAGTGATTGGTAATTCGAGGCACACTTATTGAACATCACTCTGGATGCGCGAAAATCATATGTGGATCATTAGTACTGGAGATATCTAGGTTATGTTTTTAAAAAAATGCAGTGTCATGATTAGTCATATAGCAGGAGCGGAGGGTCTTTCGGAAAATGCATCTCTACCTCCACAATGTGGGAATACACTGGGTAATATGTTGTTGTTATGTTGAGAAGAGGTCAATGTTATTTTTTATGCTCTCTTATCTTTGCTTGGTGCTAGTAATTGTCTTCACTTATATTCGGTTTACGCTTTCTCATCTTTTCCTCCTTTTTATATATTTTAAAATTAGGTCGCTTCCATGCTTTCGAAAAGGCTCATAGGATGGATCCAACATCAAGTGGGCGTGGCGTTCGTCAGTTCAAGACATACCTGTTACATAGACTTGAAAGGGTAGGGGCATCATATGCAAGTTAAAGCTTTGTGGTTTCATCATAAAAAGCTCCCTTCTTAAGTGTAGTCTCTCACATGTTGTTTGGTATAGCCATATAGATGGAACAACCTTCCGCAAGTTGACATGGAGGAGTGACTTAAGCAGATTCTTTGTAGAGGATTACATGTCTGGGTTTTACATTAGGCTCCCCCTGAAACCTATTCATGGAATAATTTCATATTTAGCTAGTATCTGCACAATTCAACTGATTTCCCATTATGTTGGGATATGGCCTCAATGTGTACCAAAATAATAAGTTCTTTCCTTTTAGTGGTGTTCACTGTCTGGAGTGTACTACTTCAACCTCAGGGTTAAAGCCTGTTTCTGCCATTTTCTTGTTTACGTGTTGAAACTCTGTGTGGTTGTGACAAATATTTTGCATTTGACATGTTTGTTTGACAGTACCCGTATTCGTTATTTCCGTAAATAAGTAGTTCATTTTCATCTTTTAAATTGTTTATGTCCTATGCCTTTAGTGTTAAAAGCTTTGAAATCCTCCCAATGATTAGCAGGACGCAAAATTTGTACTGTTTTTGTTGATTGTAGGAAGAAGAAGAAACTCAACCTCAACTTGCAAGAAACGATCCTAGAGAAATTCAGAAATTCTACCAGAACTTCTATGAGAAAAATATCAGAGATGGCCATCAAACAAAGAAACCGTGAGACTTCAACTTAAATTTCATGACCTTTTTGGAATTCTTTTGTAATGGCCTACCGCTGTTCATTTAATTACGGGTTGACCTTGGTTGCTTTATTAGAGAAGAGATGGCTAAGATCTATCAAATTGCAAGTGTGCTATATGATGTGCTGAAGACAGTGGTACCCTCTTCAAAAGTGGATGATGAGGTTTGATCTGTGTTCGTATGTAGTCCTTTGAATTTTTGCAGTACTTATACCTCTTATGAAAACTTTAAGCTCTAGTGTCTTTTTTTTCACAGACACATAGATATGCCAAAGATGTCGAAGAGAAAAGAGAATACTATGAGCACTACAACATTCTTCCTATTTATGCAGTTGGGGTCAAACCGGCAATAATGGAACTTCCTGAGGTTTTACGAAAATTCGCTTTAATCTCAGTTTCATTTGCTGGCATGCTCCTTTTGTGTGATTAAAAAGTACTTCTGTATCATTATTATTACAGAAAGGTTGATGTAATTGTCTTTCTTGATCAGATTAAGGCTGCTCTTCGAGCTATAAGAAATATGGATAATCTTCCTGTTCTCAGAATGCCTGATGACAAGGATAAGTCAGTCAATGATATACTCGAATGGCTTGCTTCCGCCTTTGGCTTCCAGGTAAAATATAGTACTGACCATGACTCTCTAAGCAGGCGTTCAAAACTAATTGCCTTACATAAGACAACGTGCTTAAGTGGCCATTAACTCTTGCATTGCACAAATTTTCATTCACACCAAAAAAATCTCAAGTTCTGAAAGGGGACAATCTCTCGTACAAAAGGCGACACTGGATGAATAGTTAATGTTCATTTCTTCGCCAGTGTAAATTTTCATTTTGAAGCTATATTGTTTTAGACAGCAGAGTCAGGTTAATGAGATGGTGGTGTCACCATTTCGGGAGTTGAAGGGTAAAGTTGAGTTTGGATCTGAAAGCTCATTCCCTACAGTTTCAACTCATTCCACCTAGAAAATCATGTATCTGAAATATGTTTCATTGAAACATGTTTGTATCTTAACCACCTCCTTTCTGAAACCCACCACCTCCCGACATTTTTATTACTATGACTTATGAGTAGAACTTGTTTGGAACCCAATTCCCACAGAATGCTGCGGAAGATATCTTCAGTTAATAAGCATAGCTGCCTGGATCTTCCCTTGGCTGTCTGATGATAACAGTGCATTCAAACCAGGATAAATTCTTCTTTCTATCATCAACAAATTGTATGAAACATGTGTCACGTCCAGTTTGAAATGAGCAGAATTTACTAGTGAAAAGAAAAATCTCAAACGTGTAAAGCATATCTGACCTCATTTAGTTACTTGTTTTCTGAAGTGTTTACGAAATACATGTGAAACCAAGACGCTTACATGAATTCATGAGTTTCTGTTTGAACTTCAGAGGTACTTTAAACTCTTCCTCGATGAAATTCTACACTTTGCAAGTTTCCCTTGTTGAAAGCGAACCACCTGCTAGTCTGTGATTGTCTTTTAATTTCTATTGCATCACACTTGGGGTGCTGTGAGATATGTTATGGCATACCTTAGTATATCAGGAATACGTATACTACCTTACAGGAAGCTACCTCCTTGAGTTCGCCTTGGTTCTGTTAATTGCATTCGATACTATTTGTGATGCCTTAGAACAAAGATGTGGCATTTAGCATTTTTCAATTGCTTCTAGTACCATTTCCTTCAACATGCTGATAGTTGAGATTTCCTAACTTCATCTGACTGTATCTTGCTGCTGATTTATGTGGAATCAAGAAAGCAAATGTGGCAAATCAAAGGGAGCACTTAATATTGCTACTTGCAAACATGGATATAAGAAACAAGAGTGTGGAGGAAGATGCAAATTATAATCAGGTAACTGTGTATCTGCTCATTTAATAATTATGCCAGTTTGATTAAATATCCATAGTGGTCTCTACTTATTTTGTCTGCTTAGCAGACAACACTTTTGGCACTTTTCTCTTGAAAATTGAGTCCAAGAGAACATTTTTGCAGTTGGACATGTATACAGTTCAGCAGCTGAAGGATAAGATATTCAAAAACTATGAATCATGGTGCAAATATTTGCACTGGCCTTCAAACCTCAGGTGAGCCAAGTAGCGATTATGAAATTACAAGCACAACCTCCTAGAATACATTGAATTGGTTTGCTTTTTTTTTTTTTCCAAAAAAAAAATGTATATATTACTCCTTTCATCCTAAAGTGAATGAATCAGTTCAGTGTAAAGATTCCAAACCTGCTCATTGCTGCCGTAAATATGAAGCTTAGTTCTTTACTCCTTACGTTAAATTTACATACTTAAAAATTGTATTAAACGTACTATAAGTCACAATTTTTATAATTAAAACATATTTAGAAGATGTTTGAAGAGTCATAATCGAAGTAAAAAATATATTTGATTCTCAGGTAGTAATAGTGTATTATAAAAATGGGACAGGAAGCGATTTTTCTCTTGCTTGGCCTTTACGTCTTGTGTTTCAGGTTTCCGCAGGGTTGTGACAAGCTACAGTTGGAGCTTCTTTACATTGGCCTATATCTTCTTATATGGGGGGAAGCTTCAAATATACGATTTATGCCAGAATGCCTATGTTATATCTTCCACAATGTAGGTTTGCTTTCCTATCAGATGAGATAATGCTTCTCTATTTTTATATTGGATTGCTTGGATATCTATCAATATCTTCAGTACATGCCTTGGATTTGTCTAGAATCTGCTGGTCAGTTTACATCAATCACTGCTTGTGTTGTCTCTTGTAGACCATTTCATGTGCACTATTCTCACACACTGAAGAACTGACATGATACTAATACGGTAATACCAAGATAAATAAGTCTTAAGGGACACTTCTTTTTTTTTTTTGGAAGGGTGAAGTGGAGGAACAGTGTGACAACATGTATAATGTTACCGTGTGACCTCTTCATGAAATGTGACCAGTTTTGCGATGCTTGATTGATGCGATCATTTCTCCATAGTGAACTGTCCAGTCGTGTTATACACATTGCACACATGTAATGCAAGAGTTCTATACACATTGCACACAAGTATTTCAGATGGATTGTAGAGATTATTCTCCATGTTCTTTTCCAGAAATAGCGCTACATTATTTGTATAAGAAGTAACCCTCGATCGGTGTGTGTGCTTTTTGTACTTCTAAAAATCAGATGGCACATGAGATGCATGGAATACTATTTGGCAATGTACTTCCTGTCAGTGGAGGTGCATATCAACCAGTGTCCCATGGCGAGGAGTCTTTCCTGCGGGATGTTGTAACCCCTATTTATGAAGTCATTCGTAAGGTAACTCCTATATTTGTGCTATTTGCTTCAGAGTATTGTTGTTTATCACCTTATATGAATTATTTTTTCTGAAAAAGGAAGCTAGGAGAAACCAGAGTGGGACAGCAAGCCATTCAGCATGGAGAAATTATGATGATCTGAATGAATACTTTTGGTAATCAATTGTATAACATGTTACAATTTTTGTTTTTGCTGTCTAAGGAAGAAGAGACTTATACTCTTCCTTTGCAGGTCCGATAAATGTTTTAAGCTAGGTTGGCCAATGGACAAAAAAGCTGATTTCTTCGTACACTCAGATAAAATAAATAAAGCAAATGTGGTATGTGTCTCTTATCAGATTTATTATCATGTCTGTAGAGATAGCGTGAGAGACATTATTTAGTAGTTGCGACGATCTTGGGTGGCTATGTTTAAGTCCTATTAACTTCCTGAGGTTCCTGTATACTAATGGAAGCACGAAACTCTCCATGGCATCAAATTTATTCACTAGATTATTCCATTGTATTGAATTATGCTTCCTTAAATAAGGTTATGATATTGGTTTGCAAGATCCCGTCATAAAATGTTGTCTTTGGATCAACTCTTGCTGCCTTACCTCAACAGGAAAATTAATCATACTTCAAGAATGTCATATTCTTTTGTACTTATATATTTAACAACGAAACAATTATATCTGGCTAAATAGAAGAGCACAAGTTACTTTGGCAAGGTCTTGCCTGCCTCACTTACTTCCAATTGGGTTTCTGTTGGGTGATTTGATTCTTAACATGATGTTGCATCGTGAGACTGAGTCAGTATTCAACCATTCACATGAGATATTTAGACTCACGCATGCATGTAAATAGGAAGTGAAGTTCTTTGAATAAGCAGTTTGTTTACGCAAGTTTGAGTGGGTTTTTTGTGATAAGAAAATGGACCTTGGTCCTAAATCAACCCCAAAAGCTAGCTCAAGAGGTGAGGATTTCCCTAGACCATATAAAGAGACACCAAATCACCCTTAACCCACCAATGTGGGAACTCAACAATTTGCGTCACTTTTGAATAGCGTTAAGAATAAAAATAGTCATCAAACCTTTAGCATGTGAACCACTGTATACTGTGCATACTTTTTGAGTTCTTTGCCCGAGTAAGTTTGAGCACTAAGAGTGCGTAGCTTGAGTTAGTTCCAACTTCCACATAGCAGGTGTAAAACTAAGAGAATTTTGTTGCTCTTTGAATGTGGTTAAAAATATAAGGTGCTCCACTTGTTGAGGATTGTTTTGTTTTGGTATTCATTCTCTTATAAACCATGCTTAGCTTTGAAGTGCTCACTCATAACTTCCATGTTAAACTTATTAGACAAACTTTTTTTTTTTTGGAGCTGCGGAAAAGGAGAATGAACTTTTTCTACTGTACCAATATGCCAAAAGATAAAAACTAGAAAATAAAAAATAAAAAGAACACATGATCCTTGACTCCGGGAGAAAAGAAGGTACGTAATTGCTCTTCTCTGAAAGTCTGGCAGGTCGGTATCTTGACTTCCGAAGTGAATATTCTAACATTCCTTGGCAAGAACTAAGACGTTCAAAATACCTTAAATTGTCAAACTTGTAGAATTTGGCTTTACTTTGTCTGACATTTGCTTTGTTTTAGACACAGTATTCTCTCATGTTTCTCTATAATTGGACTAACATAGCTTGATTATCAGGGACATAATAATGGTGCTACTGGAGGGAGGAAGCCTAAGACAAATTTTGTTGAAATTCGAACTTTTTGGCACCTTTATAGGAGTTTTGACCGGATGTGGATATTTTTTATATTGGCACTTCAGGTATGCTATGTTTTATTTGAAAATCTGCACGCTCTTCTTTCCTTGTCTTAATAGTATAAACTGTGTGGGAACATATTTACAAGGGATGAAAGGTAAAAAGAAGTGAAGGAGAAGGCAGAGATAATAAGGCCACACAACCATTATAAGTTAGTACAAGCACTCTTTGGAAATGGAACTAATCAGCAGGTCTGAGTGCTACACATGCCCCAGTAAATGTTAAGGGATCTGGTGCTTCAAGATAGTGGTCTAGTATTTTATTGGATATAAGCCGTTATTCTTCTGTAGTACTTAGAAAACCAAGCGTACTAAGAATTTAAATCTCCATATAGATGTCACTGAAATGTATAGTTATTCAAATATCCACCTTTGGCTATTTTGTGGTTGAAGAGCAGTGTTATCAAAGGCAAAAAGTGCAAAAAATATATGCTGAAGTCTGTTGGGAAAGGCAAAGCACAACTAAAGCGCGGTCATTACTGAAAAAGGCATCAATCAACTGAGCCCTGGATTCTGAACTAGTGGGGATTGGCTGGATGAATCATCTGAATTCATTCTGCTTTATTCAGACTCTTAGAATTTATCATATGCGGCCTCCTCCTTTAAGTCCGTCACTGCTTAGCAAAGCTCACATTTGGCGAATGTTATAGCTTTCTTTAAATCTATTTGATGTATTTTAGATGATTAGAGTCGAAATTTATTGGTTTAACTATTGCTGAATTCTTAGGGTTTGTTTTTCTGGGTTGGCATTGAATTTAATGGATACTGGACTGAAGAGTTCAGATTCGTTAACTTGACACATGGTATGCCATATATTTACCTTGCATGTCCACAGTAAGTCCTCCAATTGACAGTTACCTGATCACTTAGAGTGTTATGAGTTCTTGTTCGGGTATTGTTAAGAATAAGAATATTTTTATTCTTAGTGTTATGAGTTCTTATTCGGGTATTGTTAAGAATAAGAATATTTTTATAGAAGATATTGAGGTGGTTAATAAATATTAAGGGCTAAACATGCGTTGTCATTATTTTGATTGGGTGTTTGGGTTTTTACAATATAAAAAATTATACTTGCAAATATATTGAAGTTCTGTTGTAGCTCATGTCATCTTTATAAAATATTTGTAATGATCTCATTTCACTCCCTCTCAGGCAATGGTTATCATTGCGTGGAATCAGTCAGGATCTTTGTCCGTGATTTTTGACGCGGATGTTTTCAAAAGCGTCTTGAGCATTTTCATAACTGCTGCTATTCTTAACGCGTTGAGAGGTACTTGCATTACCTTATTTAATTTCCTTTCTTTATCGTCTACCGGGAACTCTTTTATTGAAAGTGTAAGGAGTGCATCTAGATTTGACCACTTTTGGTACTGTGACTGTATTTCATGTATTTCATTCGGAAGCTGAGCGTTGGTCCATCTATATGTGCTTTCTGCAGCTACTTTGGACATAATTCTTAGTTTGAGAGCTTGGAGGAGCTTAAAGTTTACCCAGATTCTTCGCTACCTTCTGAAATTTACATTTGCCGCATTCTGGGTTGTTGTCATGCCTGTTGCTTATTCAAAGTCTGTTCAGGATCCAGGGGGAGTTTTGAGAATCTTGAGTAATTTGGGAGGTTATATTGAAAATGAGTCACTGTATTACTACTGTGTTGCTATTTACTTGATACCAGAGATATTGGCCGTCTTTCTATTTTTCTTCCCTTTCTTGCGGAAATCCATGGAGCGTTCAAATTGGCGAATCATCACCCTCCTTATGTGGTGGGCTCAGGTCAGCATATTTATGCTTTTGTACTTGTATGGACAGTTCTGTCACATTTGTCTAATAGCTATAGTGTTTCCAGCCTAAGCTTTATGTTGGAAGAGGCATGCACGAAGACATGTTCTCCCTTTTAAAGTAAGAACTCATTTGTCTTATATCTTTACACATATAAACAAGTCTTGTTTGATAGCATTTCTATTCTTCTGTTCCTTTCATATTCGTTTTTGGTAGTCTGCGTGTGTGGATGTGGGGCAAGGCTAATGGGTTGTAGTGAATACTCGTAATCATCTTTCGTGCAGCGAATTGATTTAACATTTCATTTGCTCATTTTATTTGCTCAGGTACACTCTCTTCTGGATCATGCTCATCATTAGCAAGCTTGGATTCAGCTACTATGTTGAGGTAATGTTTTTCCTTAAGCTCTATTATTCCTTTTCTCCTTGTAAATCCATTTTAGTATGTCTGAGGAGTGGTTATCTTTATGACTACCTTATTCCACATTTGAGAAAAAATAAATTAAAAAAAATATAAACGAAAACTTGTATAACCGTTGTGGGTTCCTACATAACATGCAATCCAGGTGATTCTGACGTGACTGCTATGTCATCAAAAGGTTGTCTTAATGATACTGTCAACGTGGCTTGCCACGTCATTAGACCGTTGTGAATAAACTTGTCCACGTTGCTTTCTACTTCCGCATAACCGTCATGTTATGTTCTTTCAACGTGGCTTTTCCGAAAGGACCACACATTATTCAACTCTATCTGCGACACCTTTTGTCCCTTTAGAAGTATTGGTTATTTAGTTCTAGCTGTTCAAACTAAGATGTTCTTAGAAACTATGGTGCATGGTTGGCTTGCACTACAAGGTTAGGAATCAGTTTTTCTGATGTTGCAATTTAATGTCAATTCTGATTTATTTTTAAGACCAATTTCTATCTCAATAGTCTAATCTGTACTACTTCAGAAGCATTACTTAAGACTAACGGTGTTATTTGCAACTTCAATTGGCAAAAGCGTCCACTCCCTTTGCTTCTTCAAGAAGAAGAAAATGAAAGAAAGTCAAGCTGAAACTTCAATTTTCGTCAGAACTCTCTATGTCTTTTCAGTATGTGATGGTTCTTAATTGGATTGTTCTTGTTTCCTTCGTGTCTCTTTTTTACTTTTCCCTGCAGATATTGCCATTAGTGCAGCCTACCAAGACAATTATGGATATAAGAGTCACAAGCTTTGACTGGCATGAGTTCTTTCCACATAGTAAGTCTTTGTCCGAAAATCTTTGACCTTGCTTTGTTGCCAACGTGTGCTTAATCATTTCGAATTTGAATGTTATTCAGTGCCACATAACATTGGAGTAGTGATTGTCATATGGGCGCCAATTCTTCTGGTATGTTATGGAAGAAAAACCACTCGAGAATGACAATCTGATGTTGAGTTCTAAGAGATGTGGATTGCCTGTAGGTCTATTTCATGGACACACAAATTTGGTATGCTATATTCTCTACAATTGTTGGAGGGATCTATGGTGCATTCAGCCACCTCGGCGAGGTTGGTTAATTCTATTGAACCGATGAATGGTTTCTTGGACTGAATTATTCTGGTTCCTCTTGAAAAAACTTGTCACACTGTTAACTATTTCTACTTTTTTTGTTTTTCAGATAAGGACGCTAGGGATGTTACGATCACGATTTGAGTCAATTCCTTCAGCTTTTAGTGAACGTCTTGTGCCATCTTCAAAAGCTGAAAGAAAACATAGACATCAGGTAGCACTTACTTATATATGCAAATTGATGCTCCCATATTCTTGCATCATCACAAATCCTTAGTCCTTCTTTACTATTTTTGTTCTGCTGAACTTTGTGTTACTGTGGTAGGATGATTCTTTGGAAAGGAAGAACATTGCAAAGTTCTCTCAGATGTGGAATGAGTTCATACTTTCCTTGCGGATGGAGGATCTCATCAACCATAAGTGGGGACTATGCCTGAAATTCATTATGCTCCGAACTTAGTGAATAGATTTTGGTAGTTATGCACTTTAAAATTAAGTTGGTGATTCTTTTGTCGCTGTGAACTGCCAGGGAAAGAGATCTGCTTCTTGTACCCTATTCATCAAGTGAAGTCTCTGTTATTCAGTGGCCTCCTTTCTTGCTCGCTAGTAAGGTGATACTTGATTCCTGTTGTTTATTTTAGATCATTGCAATATTCCTTTTTTGGCTCATTTTTTTACCTGATTCTTGTTAGATTCCAATAGCACTGGATATGGCAAAAGATTTCAGAGGAAAAGAAGATGCTGACCTGTTCAGGAAGATTAAAAGTGATGATTTTATGCGCTCTGCAGTGATTGAATGCTATGAGACACTCAGATATTTGCTGGTCGGCATTCTGGAAAACAAAGATGACAAGATGTAAGGCATTTTCAAGTACTATTTTTTTGTTTATTTTTCGGGCTATCTAATGCTGAAGGTTCAGGTCCATGCTTGTCATACAGTTTTCCCGTAATTTGTCGCGAAGAAGCCATATGACCACTTGGAATTTGGTCTCTTTTATAGGGTTGTGGAGCAGATACGCAGAGAAGTAGATGACAGCATAAAAGAAAGAACGTTCTTAAGGAAATTTCGGATGAGTGGGTTGCCCTTACTGAATGATAAATTGGAGAGATTCTTGAATCTGCTGGTTAGTGCAATACATGTATTTGCACAAACACAACTAACTAGTTCTAAATGCTTCCTTTTGTATTTTTCTACTTTTTGAAGAAATTGTGGATGTTTAGTTGTCTGCTAGTACGTTCTGTGTGTTTAATATGGTACTTACAGGTGACTGATTATGAAGATGAAGAGGCGAAAAGATCCCCTATGATTAACCTTATCCAAGATATCATGGAAATTATCATTCAAGATGTTATGGTTGCTGGCCATGAGTAAGTTCTTGACAGAAAGTAGTTTTCTCAGAGGACACGAGATTTACGGAATCAAATCTGCATTGTAACGAGCATCTTCAATTTTGATGTACAATTTATATTTTCTGTTCTTTTCCCCCTAGAATTCTGGAGAGAGCTCACCAGGTTGACAGAAAGGAGCAGATATTTGAAAGGATAAATATCTATCTTACTCATAACAGATCTTGGAGGGAAAAGGTATTTTGAAATCTGAGCTTTGTTTCTTTGTTAATTCTGTAAATCACGCTGTTATATCTTACTAATGCTTTTTATCTGGCTCTTCTGTACCACATTTGTTCTATAGGTTATCAGGCTTAATTTATTGTTGACTGTGAAAGAGTCTGCAATTAATGTGCCAACGAATTTGGATGCTCGCCGTCGAATGACCTTTTTCGCAAACTCCCTATTTATGAAAATGCCAGATGCTCCAAAAGTTCGTAATATGCTTTCTTTCAGGTTAGTTCTGAGCTATAATTAAAGGACCTTTATTGCTTTGCTGGTGAATTTTATGTCTCTCTTCTTTATGAAGCATTCCCCAGATCTCACTTGTGGGATTTCACTGAGTATGTTGATGTTGTTCTTTATGCAGCATTGCTGAAGCTATATAGGAGTGGCATTTTATATTTTCTTTTATATTTTTTTTCCTTTTTACACTTTGTTATTTATCAAAACGCATGCAAATTTAACATGTTTCAAATAGTGACACAAAGCAAACCTTAATAGAATTTGTTACTGAATGCTGACTCTTTCAGTTTTCAGCATCTTCCAACTTACAGTTTTAAGCGAACAATAAATTAGAAGATACTTGTCCACTATTATGCTCCATATACAACTTGAATGGATGTTTAATTATAGAGTAAAGTGCTCACTCTTTCATTTTTCAACTCACTGTTCCATTAAAAATGAAATTAAGAGTAAACTGTTTGTACAGATGATATTTTGAATTTGTAGTACTTCAAACTATAGCTTGAAGTATGAGTAGTTAGTTGAAATTGTGACATCAAGTATGGCATGATATAGAATACTGTATGATTATAATACTTTGAACATTGGACAGAGAAATTATTTCTATAATGACAAAATGCGAGTTCCTTAAGAATGGCTAAAAAGAAGAGCAGATCAAGTTTTGGGGATAAAGGGAGTACACTCCCTTATTAATAGGTTTAGAAAAGCAGTTATCAACAGATGCTTGTCCTCTGTTATGGACACACCGACACCGTACAGATACTTGATAGTTGTGGTACGAGGATTTTGAGGGAGAAAAACGACAATAGCAAAGAAATTTTTGTAGAAAATATGGGGACTCACTTTCATATATTAAATGAATGACAACAGGCACTTGAGAAACTTCTTCTTTCGTTTGTTCACTTGATTGGTTCTGAAAACACCAATTCTCTACTTACCATGCGTGTTACCTTTAAATTCTTCCTCTAAATATCTTATAGTGCTTGATATTCATGTTTCATAATATTTTCTCATGTTGCAACGACGTGTCTGCTTGCTGTGCTGCAATTGCAGAACTGATTCAATATTTTTGTTTATTGTCCAGTGTCTTGACTCCTTACTATAATGAAGATGTTCTCTATTCTGATGAGGAACTTAACAAGGAAAATGAGGATGGTATTACCACTCTGTTTTACCTTCAGAAGATATATCCAGGTGAGTGTAATCTGTGGCTTGTTAATTGCTGTATCACATTGCAACACAGATAAAGCACTAAACTTAGTTGTTTTTATTTGACCATGAAATAGATCAATGGAAAAATTTTGAGGACCGCATCAATGATCCTAAGATGGGATGCTTAAATAAAGACAGGAATGAATTGATTCGTTACTGGGTATCTTACAGAGGACAGACACTTGCAAGGACAGGTCAAATAGCAATAACATATTTGATATTTCATGCAACTTCTGACAGTATATTTTGTTTTCACTCAACTATGCTCTCTTCTTCTATTGTGCTCGTGAAATTCCAGTGAGAGGAATGATGTACTACAGGGAGGCTCTTGAGCTTCAGTACTTTCTAGATTTTGCAGAGGACAAAGGTGCTACTTGAATCTTTTTGTTTCATTGTGTACTGATACATACGTGAGACTGTGAGTCGGATGTGGTTGGTGCTAACTATCTACTCTTTACTTTGCAGCAATTTTTGGAGGTTATCGGATCATTGATATGAATCAAACAGATTACAGAGCACTGAAGGAGCGTGCACAGGCATTGGCAGATCTGAAGTTCACCTATGTTGTGTCTTGTCAGATCTATGGTGCTCAGAAGAAATCCAGTGAACAGCGAGACCGTAGTTGTTATGTCAATATTCTGAATCTCATGTTGACGTAAGTTGGAATATCTGAGTACTCTACTAGTTGGAAATAGGGGGTATCGTTAATTCTATTCTCAACCTTTCAGGTATCCATCTTTGCGTGTTGCTTACATAGATGAGCGTGATGAAACTGTTAATGGGAAGTCCGAGAAGGTTTACTACTCCGTACTGGTGAAGGGAGGTGATAAATTGGATGAGGTATGAGTGTGACTGCGAAGGAAAACAAAGATTTTTTTTTAACAAATGCTTTTTTTCTCAATGATTTGTTATTTGCGCAAAAATTTTCTTTACTAAAGTAAGATCTTTCTGTCTTCATATAACTGGAATAAGCAGTGTTTTCTTGTGCTACCATGCTAGGAAATATACCGTATCAAGCTTCCTGGTCCTCCTAAAATTGGGGAAGGGAAACCTGAAAATCAAAATCATGCCATCATTTTCACTCGTGGAGAAGCATTACAAACCATAGATATGAATCAAGTAAGTTTCAATTTTTTCTGCTTCTTCATTATAATGTACGAGGAGTCTTACTCCTTTTTCTTCTAGGATAATTATTTTGAAGAAGCTTTCAAGATGAGGAATGTATTGGAGGAATTCTTGAAGCCTCATAGGCAGCGAAGACCGACAATACTAGGTTTAAGGGAGCATATTTTTACCGGAAGGTTTGCAATATTTGATGTTACAAGTCCTTGATAGCTCACATGGTTATAGAAGTGCTTACTGTGTCCTTTGTGTTGTAGTGTCTCTTCGCTTGCTTGGTTCATGTCCAATCAGGAGACCAGTTTTGTAACCATTGGACAAAGAGTTTTGGCAAACCCATTAAGGTGAGTCTTCTTACCTACCTTCAAATGAAGTAGGTTCTCCACTGATACAGAGTAGGTCACCAGAAGCTGCTAATGTTCGTTACATATAGATCATTAATTAGAAGCTTTATTTGATGCTTCTTCCTGTGGCCTCTTGCCTTTACAACTGTCTGCGAGCATACCTTTTATTCCAATTGTGGTGAAATGGTTACTACATTATTTTAATTGCAATTAACTCGTGCTACTTTATTGTTTTGATTTTCTCTCTTTTCAAAGATTGACTCATAACTTTTGTTTTTACTCTTTTTAAATTTCACAGGGTAAGATTTCATTATGGTCATCCTGATATTTTCGACAGAATCTTTCATGTAACAAGGGGTGGTGTTAGTAAAGCTTCTAAAACAATTAACCTAAGTGAAGATATATTTTCAGGTGAGATGGTATTCTTTAACGGTGACAGTGCTACGGCATTTTTTGGATACTTAACTGGGGTGCATCTTCAGGTTATAATTCAACTTTACGAGGAGGATTCGTAACACATCATGAATACATCCAAGTAGGGAAGGGTCGTGATGTGGGGATGAATCAGATCTCTCAATTTGAGGCAAAGGTGGCAAATGGAAACGGAGAACAGACACTGAGCCGTGATGTCTATAGGCTTGGGCGTCGATTTGACTTCTACAGGATGTTGTCATTCTACTTCACCACAGTTGGTTTCTACTTCAGTAGCATGGTATGCAAACTGCTCTTAGTTCTATGCATACACTTCATTACATGAAATCTTTTGACTATCTGATTGATGGAATCAGGCAGGGTTTCTGGCTAACTGTTGTGGTAAAAAACTAAGTCAACAACAATATTTTGCACGAGTAAACAATGCTAGCTGATATAGCATAACTGATGCATGACATTATCTATATAGCTGAAATATTACCAAAGAAAAAGTAATGAGAAATAAAAATTTTGGAACACACATATGAAAGAAGTTGATGAATAAAAAACAAAAAGTAGCAGAAAAGCACATACTTATAGATTCATGCAGCGTCTCTTTATTTTTTTTTTTGGAGGCTTGATAAAGCGCTGATGATTATGTAGTGAACTTGGCTTAAACATTTCAGAGGCTAATTTTTAAAGCACATTATTTCAACTTCAATCTGTTTATCTTGATAGAGATGAATGTTTAGAACTGCTTCAAGCAGTTTGTGTGTTTGTGCTATCCAAACAGCCTCAGAGAGTGGTTCCCCATTTCAGACATATCATCCTCTCTCTCACTCTCTCTCTCTCTCTCTCTCTTTTTTGTTAATACCCTATCTTCCGGCATTCCTAAAACAGAAGGGGGAAAATCAGAAATTAGGACCCATGAAACTATGTACTAGGGCTCATGATTTAGTACAGATGTGAAGCCTCATGCTACTTGCACATTTTGTTTCTGAACGTTTTGTATCTGTTCATGACTATGCAGTAAACAAATTTAGGACACAATTCTAAGTAACAAATTATTTAACCATCAGATCATAGTTCTAGTATTTGGAATACAAAATAGGATAAAGAAAATAAGTCCTGGGCTTGTCCCTGCATTTATTGCTTGTGACTTGCAGCTCTACTACTGTACGATATGAAAGATTAATTTTCATTAAAAAGCTAACCTAATTCCTTCAGCTGTACAGAAAATCATAAACTTGGTTAAATGGTGAAAACTGGACTTCATGTGTAAGTATTTCATTCATGTGAATGAATTGAGCTCTCTATGCAGACTATGTTGTACTTACTCCGACTGCTGATTTCCTTACCTTTAGTTATCTTCAAGGAAGTCCAGATACTTTTATTTTCTCTTGTTTCTAAACTAGCAGTAGTTATCCAGTCCTCGAAAAAAATTTAGCTTCTGTCTCCTTCAGTTTCAAGCTTGTTGTTGCCATTTATTTCTGCTGCAACCAGAGTTTTATTCTGGAGTCTAAATTTTCCAGGTTACTGTGCTTACTGTCTATGTGTTTCTTTATGGACGCTTATATATGGTCTTGAGTGGGTTGGAAAGGCGAATTTTGGAGGATCCTACAGTTCGTCAGTCCAAAGCTCTTGAAGAGGCTATGGCTACGTCGTCTGTATTTCAGCTGGGATTGTTGCTTGTACTCCCTATGGTAATGGAAATTGGGTTGGAGAGAGGATTTCGCACGGCCCTGGGTGATTTTATAATTATGCAGTTGCAGCTTGCTTCTGTATTTTTTACATTCCAACTTGGAACAAAAGCACATTATTACGGTAGAACAATCTTGCATGGAGGTTCTAAATATCGAGCTACTGGTCGTGGCTTTGTTGTTTTTCATGCAAAGTACGCCGATAACTACAGGATGTATTCTCGCAGTCACTTTGTCAAGGGGCTTGAGCTGTTTATGCTGTTAATTGTCTATGAAGTCTATGGGGAATCATATCGCGATTCACAGTTGTATTGGTTTGTTACTGTTTCAATGTGGTTCTTGGTAGCTTCCTGGTTGTTTGCTCCTTTTGTCTTCAATCCATCTGGTTTTGACTGGCAAAAGACGGTAGATGATTGGACAGATTGGAAGAGGTGGATGGGAAATCGTGGAGGTATTGGGATTTCACCGGATAAAAGTTGGGAATCTTGGTGGAATGGAGAGCAGGAACATCTAAAACACACAAATTTTAGGGGTAGAGTAATTGACATAATCCTTTCCTTCCGCTTTTTTATTTACCAATATGGAATTGTCTATCACCTTGATATAGCTCATGGCAGCAGAAGTTTACTGGTAAGAGCTTTACTTGTCCTTCTTTCCTTTTAAATTTTGTTTCTCCTTTTTGGAGAAGAGTCTTACGGTTTCCATTAAATCATCTCATACAGGTGTATGGACTTTCTTGGTTTGTTATGCTAACCGCTCTTCTCGTCTTAAAGGTATTTACCTCTTAACGTGCTTGACACATTACAACTTAACTAAACTAATATATAGGAAGTGGCCGAAGGAATCACATTTACCATAGTCTTACTGTTGATGGGGGTGAAATGCTGTTTAAACAGATTGCAAAGTTCTACCTTTCCTTCTTTTTCTTTTTGATGAAGTAATAGAGCTTTCATTAAAAGGCGTCAAGTAGATGCAGACAAAAATTACAATAGAGTGAAAAGGTGACTGCTCAGATACAAAAAATAATCTATAACTAAGGAGCAGACACCTTCCAAAAGTTGTTCACAGCTAGATACAGGGGTTGGTTAAGCCAGATTGCAAAGTTCTATCTTACCTAGTTATGTCTATTACAGAATATCTAGTTTTTTTTTTCAATTGCAAAATACCTGCTTCATCGACAGTATCTATCAGAGTAATTCATATTGCACCTTTCTATATGCTTGAACTGGATGTGCGAAATGTTATGAAAACAATTATGCATATGCTTATGTTGGCCTAAATGTGTTTCTCTGATGCTGCTTCTTGTTATCTTGCTTGCTATAGATGGTATCCATGGGCAGACGAAGATTTGGGACTGATTTTCAGCTCATGTTCAGAATTCTGAAAGCACTTCTATTCCTTGGTTTTGTATCTGTCATGACCGTGTTATTTGTTGTTTGTGGCCTCACCATAACTGATCTATTTGCTGCCATTCTTGCCTTTGTACCGACAGGCTGGGGCATTCTTCTTGTAAGTTCATTTCTTTTGCGTATCATACGGATCATCATTTTTGTTCTATTTACTTGCTAATATGGTTCGTTCTCGGGCTTGTGCTGAAATAGCAAAATTTAAATTTACAAACCCCAGGGGCGGTACCGCCAGGTTCATCTGATGCGGAGCATAAATTTATGTGTAAAAATATACTAAAATTGTAACAAATAGTAGGTCTGAACCCATAACCTTAAAAATACAATGAGTTCAATATTAAAAATCTTAAAGGTGAACCCATAGAGCTTAAATCCTGGATCCGTTTCTGACAATCCCCCGTCTTACATTCTTTCAGTTTGGTTAACATTGAAACTCTCTCTTAATTCATGGAATCCTACGATAGCAACTTTTGTCTTTCTTTCTCCAATATAATAAGCTACTAGAATGAAGTGAAAATGTTTCCATTGTCAAGTGATACAGCTAATGGACTTGACAATTATCAAAGAAGATGAAATGAAGATTTTCAAAGATAGTAAATATTTTGTAAGAGCATGTGACGAAGATATATACCTTTGTGACTTATATCTTTCTTCATGTTCATAGATTGGTCAGGCATGCAGGCCGTGTTTTAAGGGGCTCGGAGTTTGGGATTCAGTAATGGAATTGGCAAGGGCATATGAATGCATTATGGGACTGTTCATATTTGCGCCAATTGTAGTATTATCTTGGTTCCCATTTGTATCAGAGTTCCAGACGCGGCTGCTCTTCAACCAGGCTTTCAGTAGAGGTCTCCAGATTTCAATGATCCTTGCAGGGAAGAAAGAATCAAATTCTTGATGTTTTTCTGGCTATTGTTTAGCACATTTTTTTAACTGAATGCACAAAGAAATCTTTTATTCTATAGGGTTCAATCATATGTTTCAATAGGGTGTAAAAATATTTTGTAGCAACTTGGAAGTCTTGAAAATATTACATATACTCGTGTAGAAGATACATACAATTGGCTGTTTTTCTGTTGGTCACGAATCTTTAGGCTTTTACTTACAATTATTTGTAGCCTTTATAAATTCTCATTAATATTATTATTATACTGAAAATGCAAAGACTCAAAGCGATAATGGTATCAGTTGATATGCTTGTCAGTGTCCTTTATCAGCAAACTGGTCTAAATTAAAGAATGTTGTATTGAAGTTTTCGACCCTCTTAAATTTTTTCAGATGCTCCTACTTTTTCTTCCTGGTCAATACTCAGGATGTCACAGGAGTACAAACTTCTCACTTATTTTATCGCTTAATCATGATAAATTAATATAATTTGGTGTAAACACCCGATGCGAATAATTTTTACCTATTTTATTTTTCAGTACTAAATAATTTGTCTTTACTTCCACTAGGTTCTAATAGCTCCTTTACCATTTGGTGAATTAAGCATCTGAATATCAGAGACCAAAAGGACTACTCATAAACTGAATTTATGATTAGTAATAAGTCAAGAACCTGTACAGATTCTGGTACTTACCATGGCTATATTCTTATATGATTTGCCAATGGTGCTGAAACTTGGAACCATCAGAAGATAAATATTGATTCCTAGTCGGCACAGATATTTGTGGCTTCTTCTCTTTTTATTTATTTATTTATTTATTTATTTATTTATCCTTGTCTGTCTTCTTTAATTTCTGGCATCGCAATCAACATATATGCAAGACAGCCACCAGCCAAAATTCCAGATTCTGATGCGATTTTAATATGAAGTCACTTCAAGCAGCAATAAGGATGTTTATCATCTGATGCTAAATGTCTCTTTTCATTCTAATTATAATATACATATCTGTCCCAATTAGAGGAGAAATACTTGCAAATAATTACTCCATCTGTCCAAATAATTGCATTACTTCTTTCTAACTTTTGACGATATGGTTCAAGGAGCATCATAAGCCTCTCAGGCTAATACTTGTACAATTAAACTTTATATTATTTGCAAGATATGAATCATAATTTCTAAGGAACGTTTTCTCCAACAATAAAATAACAGTTTGAGTACGTTAAAAAAAATTAGAAACTACTCAAATTTTATACATTAATAAAAAGATAGAAGGTTGATCTTTGTAGGTGAAATATTTCATATATCAGAAACAAGATTGACTTTAATTATTTTACAACCATAAATATGAACCAAATTTAGTACATTTTGTTTTCTCTAACTTTGGATGTAATTGTAGAAGTATAATAAGACAAAGTAGCTGAATAGTTGTTGCGTGCCTTTACTGTTCTTCTGCCTGATACATACATTTTATTTTATTCATTCATTTCGCCAATACAATTTCCTGTCAATCCTATAGAAATTGACTAACGTTTACATTTAACTGCCTAACAATACACACCAATCCATGTAATTACAATTCTTGGTATATTGTCGATAAGTCTACAACTTGAGGTCAGGGGCGTCCAGAACCTAAAGCAAGTGAAGCAGTTGCTTTACGCCCAAAAAATTTAAGGGCCCAAAATTGCTATTTTTCTATATATAGTAGTATAATATTTATATAATTATTTCTTATTATTGATAAATTTATTTTTTTATTGTCATATTAATTTTTAATAACTCGATTTCTTCCTCTAATTAATATAACTAAAATAGTTTTATGTCAATCTTATTTTACCTTTTTATTTAATTATATTTCTCTATTCATTAGTTGGTCACGTAACTATATCTAATAATCTAACTTATTATTTATTTTCCTTACATAAATTATACTCTCTCCGTCCCAATTTATATGAAAGTATTTGACTGGACGTGAATTTTATGAAATAAAGGAAGGCTTTTGAAACTTGTAATCTTAAATAAATCATAGAAATTTGTGGGCTAGAAATCATCTCATTAATGGTAAAAAGAAAAATCTAAAGTTGAATTGTTACCAAATATAGAAAGGGACTTACTAAAAAAAGGAGTCACTTAAGTTGGGACGGAGGAAGTATGTTTTCTGGGTTCTCCCATTTCAGTTGTGATGCAATCAACGTTAAATTCATTTAATTTTCTGTACTTTATAAAACTAAGTTCTCATTTTTTTAAATTCCACATCCTCACTTATCTACTTTTTTAGAAAACGATATTCATTAAATAATATATATATATTAAGACCTCTTATTAAGGCTTTGTTTTAGGCCTTAGATGACCAACATCGTATAATTAATCAATTGCAAATCCAAGAATTTTTATTGAAAGTGTTTAAAATTTGATAAATTATATATATATGATTATATATATCTATATATATATATATATATATATATATATATATATATAATTCTTTTGCTCGTTATCTGCTTTTCCTTTCGTACCAGTAGTTTTTCGTGCAAACAGTGTCTTATTATTTTGCTTCCCATATTTTTTTTGCGTTGCTTCTTCACTGCCTGTTTTGTTTTTCAAATCTGCTTTGAAATGCTTTTCTTGAGCCGAATGTCAAAGTCAATCGAAAATTACATCTTTACCTTTACAAAATAGGGGTAAGATCTGTGTACGCATTACTTTTACGACGTATGATGTTATCGTTGTATATATAATTTTTGAGCGAAGGGTGTTAATATACTAATCACTCTTTGTTAGTTGTAGCTCTGCCGAAGGGTATAATATTAGATAACTAGCACCGCGGAAGTAATTAAAGAGTCAATGAGAATTATGATTCATGTTTTAGAGTTATCTAATATTTATTGAAGGTATAGATATCGAATAGAATAGTTGATGTAAATACAAGTTGATTTGGACAAAAATAAAAGGAAAAGATAGAATAATGAACTCCGATCCAATTTTCACACTTTAGTGCAGAATTAATAAACATCATTTTCAGCATCTTTTAAAATCTCCTTCTCCAAAGTCCCGACTCAAACCACGTCATATATATCATCCTCAAAATCCTTCACATATATTATTAATACTTCCTCGATAGGAGCTAAGAAAGCAAGAGAAAAGCTTCGGTGAATTCTAAGACTTTTCCTAGTTCTCTAAGCAAGAAAATATGGGGAAGAAAATCACAGCTGGTCAAGCTTCAAAATCACAGAAGATATCCAAGAATAACAATTACCATATTATTCATGACAATAAGAAACAACTCAACAGTTTGATCAAATTCTTGAAACCCAAAGTTTATATCACAAACTCTTCAAACTTCAAGAATCTTGTCCAACAACTCACTGGCAATGGATCATCAAGTCCTATGATCTCATCCCCATCACCTCCTGATCATCATCATGATCATGATCAACGGTTGCAATTCATTGATCACCAATATCAAGAATATAGCCAGGAATTATCCATAGATTCATCAGAAGGAAGTATACCATCATCCTTTAATACATTTGAAGCTTCTTTCCAAGAACCATCTTTCAGTTTGTTGGATAGTAATAAATATTCCAATATGGGAAGCCAAAATCAAATGGATTTTTCTGAAGAATATAGGAATATAGAGACATGGCTATTGGAGATGGATTCATATACTAGCTATCATCAACAGTATGAAGGACACGTTCCGTTTATTCAAGAACAGGTTTCTGTTGATGATTATGGTTATGATTTATCCAGTCTTTTGTGAGACTTAATTAGCTAATAAGTCCCGCGTCTGCATGATTATCTAGACTACGTACGTGTTGTTCATATCTAGCTATATATAGAAAGTACTGTAAATGGTTGTGCATATATATGTTATACTTTCATATCTCTTTTTTTGGCTTTTTCTCTGTCTAGATCTCGATGTAGAGAGAGATGTAGATTGTTAATTTAATAATTAGTGAGTGTGGAGTGATCAGTATTAGTCGATGTACATTTCTTGTATGTAGAAGAGGCAATCGTTGGATTTATTATTATTATGCCGTGAATATTGTACGTATGTACATAGGTTTTGTTCATACATATGAATGTCTATATATAAAGTTTCAGCTGCAAGTTCTTAATTAGAAATGTCTATTTTGATACATTCCAAACTCTGTATGGTAGTTTTATGACGTTGGTTTTGTCACATTAGGACAGAGAAGTTATATTCTAGTGTTTCAAGTCGGATCTCTTTTATGTGTAATTCAAGTTTTACAGATAGTTCTTATTCCTTGTGAATTTAAATTATATACATCATCAATGTATCAACCTTTTTTCTCCTCCTTCCTCTTCTTCTTCAATCCTCTTTCTCTTTCTCGTTCTCCTCTAGGATATAATGGAGTGTGTGGTCTAATGGAGGTTTTAATTAACTTTAAACAATTTCTGAAAAGTATGGGATTCTTGCTCGGCGATGTTCATTTTATATGAATATCATATATATCACAAGATTTGCAATAAGAGAGAGCCATTTATACGCTCGTATGAAACAGTGTAAATAATGTTGCATGAGACGTTGCTCTTTCTTGAGGCCATATCAAAGCAATTAGCAATCTTAAGTTTTCTTTTCCATGGAATTATATATGCAGTTTTCTCCAATAATCTTGCCCAAATATGACATTAATGTCGAATACGATGCCGCCTTCATTTTTGTTTGAGTAAATTGTAATTACCCATTTTAACCTTTTAAAGTTAGAAATTAAAGTATTACCATTCATCTATTGATTATGAGATGGAGAGTCTTTTCTTTATAAAATTAAAAATCAATATGAGAATTTTGATAGTGAAGAAAGTAGCATATATCTTAATTGGCTGAAAACTTATTATATACTAAAGATTGGACAGATTAGGTGTTTGGAGAAATAATTCAAATTAAAAACAAATAAATTTATTCCCTCACTACCATTATAATGGTTCAAGTTTTATTTGTCACAATTTTTTCTGAAAAAAGTTTGAAGCGTGAGTATTTATTAGAGGAACATGTGGAGTAATATGTTGAGTTTTGTGTTCTAGAATATTACTACTTCCTCCGGTCCATAATAAGTGACCGTTTTACCTTTGGCACACCCATTAAGGAAATACGAACTCCTAGAGAAAAAAAATATATTAACTAAATTAACCTTAATTAATTATTATCTTGACAAATTAGAATATGTAAATCAGGATAAATTTTGAAAAAATAAAATTAATTCCTTCTTGATTATGTAAATGAACACTTATTTTGAACCAAAATAAAAAGATAAAATGGTCACGTATTGTGGATCGGAGGAGTAACTAGCTAGAGAGAATTTAGTGCTAGGAAGAGTAAAAAGAAAGGCCTACATAACTTTTTATGATATAGTGTATTAAAGTTACTTTGGAAGATGGAACGAACTCAAAAAGAAAGTACAACTATCTCAAACCGACGGGAGACTCAGGCCTCATTTTTTTTTAAGATTAAGACGTCTGAATTTGAATATACATCTGAATATCAAGATATGTATTAAGATTAAGCCATCTGAATCTAAATACACAACTGAATATTAAGATGTATATTAAGATCTGAATACTAAATAATTAAGACTGTTTGATTTTTAACATCTGAATGTATAAGATTTATCTTTATTTAAAAATTAATAAACATAAAATTCAAATAAAATACTAATTAATCTCTTATTCTATCCATAAAATATCTAGTTTTTTAAAATATGATAGTTGTTAGTGGTGATGGCTAACAAGTGAATGCCGACTAGAGGCGGTGGTTGGTGGTAGTTTTGGTTGATGGTGGTGGTTCACGGTAGTAGCTAGTGGTGATTGATAATGGTGGCGATTATGATTGAGGATGGTGGTGGTGAGTGGTGATAGTTAATAATGGCAGGTGGTGGTGGTAGTTGTGCTTGAGGAAGGTGGTGGTGAGTGGTGAGGTTATAATGATGGGCAGTGACGGCTGTGGTTGTTGAAGGTAATGTGGTAGTTAGTTGTGGTAGTTGAGGTAAATGAGTGTTGATTCTGGTTGAGAATGCTGGTGGCGGCAGTGGTGGAGATGGTGGGTGGTGATAGTCGATAATGGTGGCGGCTATGATTGATGAAGATGGTAGTGTGGTGGTGGTTGTGGCGGCATGGTGGTATAGTTGATAATGGTAGGCGGTGACAACAGTTAATAATGAATATAGATGATAATATCTTAATGAAATTAATTCTCTGTTATATATCTTAATCATACGGACCTATTCAAACCCATTAAGTGGTTGTGAAGTAAAAAAACAAACACACTTAATGATTAAGATCTGAATAATTAAGATTCAGACCTCCATTAAGTGCAAACAAATGAGTTATGTGTTCTTAATAGAGCCGTCAATATGGGCTTGGCCCGTTGGGCCAGCCCATCTCAGCCCGTGATTTAGCAGGGTTGAGCTAGAATTTTTGGAGCCCATTTAGAAATAAGGCTTTTAAGACCGGCCAGTGGCCCGTGAGGCTTGACTGAGTTTGGGCTAGGCCGGCCCGTGGACCTAATAAAAATGTCTTTAAAATATAAAAAATATATGACACTAAAAATAACAAGAAGAGTATCCCAACTTAAAGTTTATTAAGCTCATCATATTAAAAGATCAACGTCTTAAAACGTTAATTAGTTTTTAAAATTTAATTATTCTTAATATTTAACTAATTAATATTGCATATGAATTGTAGATGTAGATGAAAGTGAAAATGTTCTCACAAGCGAATTCAAATATGTTTGATGAAAATGATGTGGTGGATATTCCATAAGCGTCATGGACGTTCTCTTGAATAGTTTGTTTTGAGTTTTGATTTTTAGTGAATGAAATATAGTCTTGTCTTTTACTTTTTTAGTGTTTATTGTGATATATTGGAACAATATAAAAAGTTATTAAGTTTTGTGAAATTTGTTCAATAAGATTTTTTTAACTTTTAAATATTTATCTTTTTTTAGGTTAGAATTTAAAGAAAAAAATATAAAACTATATTTAAAAAAATAATGGGCCGGCCAATGGGGGCCTACAGCCCACATAGGGCTGGGGTGGACTAACCATTATAAAGTCCATCAAAATGGTGGGTTAGCCCAGCCCAGCAATTGCTAAAGCCCACATGGGCTACGCTGGCTAGCCCGGCCACGCCCATCTTGACAGCTCTAGTTCTTAATTATTTAATCATAAAATAAGCTAATTGACATGTTATACATATGTTTCTCAATTGCTAAACAACAAGACTCTGTGGCCCAATGGATAAGGCGCTGGTCTACGAAACCAGAGATTCTGGGTTCGATCCCCAGCAGAGTCGATCTACCTCCTTTTTTTCTTTAATTTTTAATTTCTTTACAATAGACGGTTATTTGTGTTAATTGTTCATTTTCTTCTTTCCTTTTCCCTTAATATTCACCCCTCTTTCTGACAAGTGGTCATGGCAAGATCCCTATTGTTATGTCTGGGCTGTATCTGGGTAATGTTTGGTAAACCAACACAATTATTCGGAAAAAACAAGAGAATCATTACCCTTCTTTCTGATAAGTGAATCTGCAAGATCACATTGCTATGTTTGGACTGTATTTTGGGTTAAATGTTTGGTAAACCATACGAATATACAAATAAGAAAATATGGGTTCCACATTTGAGATTATTTGGCTCCACCTTCAGAGCATTTTCAAAGCTATAATATATTGTTCAATACAAGAGGGGAAAGAAAATCGCAAGAACACTTCTTTCTCAACAAAAAAAATAAAAATAAAAATTGTGAGAACACTTGAAATGAATACCAACATGATGACATATGAACAACTATTGGCATTGAAAATGAGTTATTTAGCAAAGGGAGCGAAGCCACTTTCATCTGTCATCGCTTGCCTGGCGTTAGTTGAGAAGCTGGCAAAGTGTACAAGGATTTCAGCTGCTGGCTAATAAGCTTGCTGTTACTAATAGCCATTTGTAGTTCCAAGTTATCCGACCACCATTGTTCCAATCCATGCGCCTCAAGAAACTTCTGCTTGCCTTTCGATGACAAGAAAAGTTTAGCTGCTGCTTGGCCAATTGTTGGTTTTGCATTCTCCTTGTCAGCAGCTTGGTCGTTTTGCGCTCCGTCTGGATCAGTATAAGAGCAGCATATGTAGTCACTGTTGTTAATATACAAGTGTGGCACCCATTGCTTTAGGCCTACCTGAATAGATGTCGTTGCGCCTTCCTCGTAGCTGATCTGAGAATCAGACTTTGACGGAAGCATTGCTTTGAGCCTTTTCCAGGCAAAGCCAGCTTTTTCTCCAATGTTTCTAAAACTCATAGCAAGTGAAACTGAAGGAGGATTGAACAAATGTGCCTCTACATATATTCCTTCTTTGGCTAATGATTTTCCCACTTGAAGAGCAAAACCAGCTCCAAGGGAATGACCAGCAATACATACATTATTGCTTCCATACTTGTTGGCAAGTGCTTTTAACGCCTTCAGGGCTCCATTAAATCTCACAGATCCTTTCAGACTTTCCCAGGCTAAGAATCGTAGATCATCCTCGATATCCCTTCTCATTGTTGGGCTTTTCAGAAGTGTTCCCCTTAAGGCCAAAACAGCTCTAGGTGCACCACTGGGTCTGATAAGTACAAAATCAGCCAAAGCTGCAGATCGATCCCACTCCAATATTGCACCAAATATGGATCCATCTCTTTCATCTTTTAGGGTCTCAACCAACTTGTACTTGAAGGGTATCCACCATTTTGGAGCAAGTGCATTTTGTTCTGTCCTATTTTCTTGTCTGTCAAGCTCAATAAGGTAAACTGCTTGGATAAAGCAGGCCATTACTGTTCTTCTGTAGTTAGTATCCTTCCTGTCCAAGTGAATTACTGATTGGTGTCAGAGTAAAAAAGTCTAATATTTCCACAGAAAAGTGAACAGAGAAGCATTATGAGATCTAGTAAACCATCGCAATAGTTGCATATTCACGGATAGAAGAAAGAGGATGATAAGAACTTTATCATGCAGGAAGACCACTTACAAGTTCATAAAAAAGACTAGTTCCGGATTATTTAGACTAGTAATGGATTTGGCTCCAGAGCTAGACATTAAGTAAATAGTTAATTACACGTGCAATTAGCATACACGATAAATAATTGAAAGAGAGAAAAAGCCTACACTAAGATCGCGCTGTAAGCCTTGTAGCCATTTCCCAGAAAGTACAAATATTACTAATAAAGAAGAAAATAGTGATCTTAAAAATTGCATGAAACAAATAAAAATTTCCAAGAACCTTTAACTTTTAGGGATTCAGTAAGATAATGCCAGTGCTTTTAACATCCAGAATGGAATTGAAGTTATGTTATCCCCAAGACCAGAAGAACCTTTACTAGCAAATGGACTTGTTCTTCACATTATTGAATTCAATTACAGTCAAACCTCTCTATAACAACCTTGTTTGTTCCGAATATTTTTGGATGTTATAGCGAAGTGCTGTTATAGAGAATATATATTATAACATAACATAAAAAATGGTTCCGAAAAAGCTTGGCTTTTATAGAGAAGTGTTGTTATATAGGAATGCTGTTATAGAGAAGTTTGATTGTATATAAAATAATTAGCATGAAAGAGATTCTTATCGAAAAACATAAATAGCAGAAAGAGATCATATTCAAAGTCAACTTCCATGGCCTTAGGCTAAAGAGAGTAGTTGGGAAAACACTTATTAATATGAATTCAGAGAAGGCAAATCTCTTCTAGTGCCTGGTGATAGGATATTCGTAGGAAGCTTATGTGACTCTGGCCTTTATTCGAAAAGAAGATTCTCCTTCTTTTTATTAGAATGGCTACTTAAACTTTCAATTAATTATCACTTCAAATCAAATTGCAAAAGCCTTAAATATTTCCTTACCAACACCATCCAAAAAGTGGAAAAGAATTAAAAAGAAAGAACAAAACAGAAAGACATCCAGTGGTATAAGCGAAGCAGACAGGCGATCAAATTCTTCAATACTGTAATTAATTTGCCGTGTTTCTACTCACATAAAGCACTTCCCATAACCATTAGAACACCACAGGGAGGGAATATACCCTGTCAATGTGGGATGGGCAAATGTCTAAAACTAAAATTATGCTGGTGATGACCTATAATCAATATTGTGCAACTCTAAATTGATAATCTCTAATAACTTGTTCAGCCCATGGCTATAACATAGATAAATATAACTATAGGGTTTACCAAAAATAGCTAAACGGAACTTATTTTTCATGCTGAATGGCATGACTAAAGCCTAATGCTCAATTCAAACCTAGTATATTAGTGATGAGAAGTGAATTTCGGCTGTATGTTGGAGAAAACATTTTGGAAAATAAGTGGAGAATTGTGTGAAAAGTTCTGAGCTAATTGTGAGGAGCGCAAAATCCAGAAAGACAGGAAGCAGCAAGGGGCGAAAATCAAAGTGAAAGGACTTCTTCTGAGGAAACTTTTACCTCATTGCTTGACTCCTTTAATCCAGTTCTGATGTATATAGATTTGCCATTTCTAATCAGTTTCTAACAAAAGTCAGTCCCGAAAAGATAAATATATTTACAATTAGATCCTTTAATGTTCTCAACGTTTTCTTGATACATCCAAACGACATCAACAAATTCAACTTCATCACATCTTGCTCATTTTTTTATGCTTGTCTTCTCCACAACAATTTTTTGGATTGCAAATGCCCTTCAATAATATATAGAAAGAGGATCTAGAACCCAAGGAACTACCACTACACTAACGGATATTGTGAAAAATAAATTATACCATTACCAACTGATAAAGAACACATCACCAGCATAGCATTTCTAGTCAGATAATCAGGACCGACATATCCAACAAAAAAAAAAAAGATGAAAAAAAAGAACCATAATTCAAGGCACTCAAATTAACAATCAGCTTCGTATAAACCACTCAATGAATCAAATCAAAGCTAAAAAAGGTATCCAATTTTAGAAAGAGGAAAATAAGAATAGGAGTATTAGAAAACTAACCAACTGGAATTAATAAGGTCTCTCCAATTAGGAGAAGAAACATTGCGAGGTCCAGATACATGGAATGCATAGGGATGAGACTCAGTGGCACTCTCCTTCACTATTTCTCCTTCAGTTCCCGCTTCATTTCTCATCTCCTCTGCACTAATTTTGGCCATATATGCAAACCCTACCTCACTTCTCTTCTTATTCTTGTTAATCACCTGAACATGTGCGACCCCAACAGAGAAAAAAAAGGGGAACTTCAGAGGAAGAGATAGAGACAGGAGTGGGGGAATGGTTGCCTTTTCTGGGGTGTTGTCAAGGCTTTTTCATGGTATTGGATTCGAAGGAATTAATGAGGGAATTCAAGTTGTTGGATTTTAATAATCTATGAGTAAATCGTTTATTTCGAAAATGTTGGTGTCTCTAACGGTCATATTTCTTTTCCTACCTGGATTTGCTACCTTTTTCAACAGCCCGTCACCCCTGATGAGTAATTGACAAGAAAGCCCTTAACTTTATCCAGGTGCACGCAACAAAACCTATCTTGTTATGGAGGTTACTTTTGGCAATTTGTGAGATCTACCTCTCTCCTTTTTTTTTTTCACATAGTCAACGGGCAAGGGAAAAGTAATTGGGCAACTTGTTACTTATGAGATTGAAACTTGTGATACTAAAAATTAAAATTTATGATTTCTTAACTGTTAGGGGTTGTTTTGTTATCGGGATTGAATTAATCCTGATATAAATTTGGGATTATATTTATTCAATGGTTAATTATGGTCTTATGAATATTGATGTTGAAATAAATTTTATATCAAAATTTTGGTACTTATTATTTGGTCCATAATAAACAGAGTATGGAATTTCAATCCTAAGATAACTGTATTCTTACCTAAAAGACCCCTTATGATATTGTGGCATTATATTGACCCTCTATCATTACAACTCTCTTTGTGTTATAAAATAAAAGCAATTTAGTAAAGCATGAACAAGACATGTTATTATGAAATAAAAGCAATTTAGTAAAACATGAACAAGAAATGGAGATAGAGAGAAGGAAGAGATTTTCTTCTTCAATTGTGTGTATTTTCCTATCTATTACAACGCCTTTATATAGGCATGAAAAGTAAAGAAAAATATGTCATTGAATATATCATTAAGCATAGAAATATGTCATTGAATATGTCATTAAGCATTTGAGATGATCATGGAGGAAGAGTAGACATCCACCATAATTTGATTTTTCTTATAACACTCCCCCTTGGATGTCCATAGATAATGTACCTCGTTAAAACCTTATTAGAAAAAAAAAAATCCTATGGGAAAAAAAAATCCTAGTGAGGGAAAAAGAGTACACAAATTTAGAAATACGCCTTTTGGTTGCCTCGTTAAAAACCTTGCAAGGAAAACCCAGTGGGACAAAACCTTGTAAGGAAAAAAGAGTACAACGCGTATTAACTCCCCCTGATGAGAGCATCAATTCACATCTTTGAGCCTTCACATCCCAATCTTGTACACTAGTTTCTTGAAGGTTGACGTCGGTAGAGATTTGGTGAACAAATCAGCCATATTATCACCTGAACGGATATAGTTGCACATTGATATCACCATTCTTTTGAAGATCATGTATAAAAAATAACTTTGGTAAAATGTGCTTTGTCCTATGCCATTTTATGAATTCTCCCTTCAACTGGGATATGCATGCTGCATTGTCTTCATACAAAATTGTGGGTGGTTTGTCACACTTCAAACCATATTTGTTTCGAATAAGGTGTATTATAGACCTCAACCATACACATTCTCGACTTGCTTCATGAATAGCAATTATCTCATCATGATTAGATGAAGTAGTCACGATTGATTGCCTAGTCGATCTCCAAGATATGACAGTGCTTCCATATGTAAACACATAGCCTGTTTGAGATCGAACTTTTTGTGGGTCATATAAATACGCAGCATCGGCATAACCAACAAGATCGAGACTGCAATCATTTTCATAAAATAATCCCATACCGATAGTCCCTTTTAGATACCACAATATATGTTTGATTCCATTCCAATATCTCCTTGTAGGAGCAGAGCTATATCTTGTTAAGACATTAACTGAAAAAGTTATGTCAGACCTTGTAATGTTAGAAAAATATATTAGTGCACTAACTGCACTAAGATATGGTACGTCGGGACCAAGAAGCTCTTTATTATTTTTATGAGGTCGGAATGGATGTGCTTTATCCATATAAAATTGCTTTAAAATTATTTTAGTGTATGTTGATTGATGGACAAAAATTCCATCTTTTATATACTAAATTTGTAGACCAAGACAAAATTTTATCTTTCCAAGATTTCATTACAAATTCTTTCTTTAGATAGTCTACTACTTTAGGAAGCTCTACTGCTTTAGGAAGCTCCCTAGGAGTTCCAATGATATTTAAATCATCAACATACTCGGTGATTATAACAAATTTAGATCCAGATCTTTTTATAAAGATACAAGGACAAATTGAATTATTCTTGTACCATTCTTTCAACAAGTACTCACTCAGGCGATTATACCACATGTGCCCTAATTGTTTCAATCCGTATAAGAATTTTTGAAGCTTTATTTAATAAATTACTTGGAAACCTTAATATGCTTCAGAACAATTTAAATCCTTCAATGATTTTCATTATACGCATATCACGTTTTTCTTGTATTGCCAGATTAAAACCTGAAATGGCGATATCCACCACAGGAGAACATGTCTCTATATAATCAATGCCAGGATATTTGCAAATCTTCTTGTGACACAAGTCGTCTTTATGTCTATCGACTTGACCTTTTCTTTTTTTTTTCCGCACAAGAACACATTTATACCTCAACTGGCTTTATACTTTCAGGTGTTGGGACTATCCGTCCAACTTCATATTTTTCATGTGAAATCAATTTTCATTGCGTATTTTTCATTTGGCCAATTATTTATCTGTCCAAATTTCATGACAGATTTGAGCTCAAGATCCTCGTCAATATTAATAATATTGAGCGCTACATTATATTAACAATATCGTCGACGATCATTTTATATCGGTTCTACTATTATTCAATAAAGACATAACTTATTGAGATCTCTTTATCTTATTATTTTCAGGTACCTGAGCCTCTCCCATGAGGTCTTATGAAGTGTTATGTCGTGGTGCTTCTTCTAGAGCACTTGCCTCCTTATTATGACCATCTTGAACATTTGCTCCTCTCCTTCTTCAAGGAGTTTTATCTTTGGAACCGATTAGTCTATTATGCTTTATGCATGCCATGGACTCTATTCATTATGGACTTTATTTTATTTGGAGCATTAGCAGCTAAATATGACATTTAGCTTTGGGTCAGCAAATACGCCCGGCAATATTTTGCAAATGAATTATCACTTGAACTTCAAGTTCACATTTTCTCGTACGAGGATCTCGATGTACTCATAATAATTCATTACATGCATTACTTTTTCAGCTGCCCATTTTCTTCCTCTATTGTTGGGATCACCAACACATATCCCTAACCTTATTTGGGGATCTATTTTTGTGCACTGTGATGGAACAATTTAATCATATAGCACATTCATATTTCTAGATGAAAATTATTTGGTTCCTGACCCTGAACCGATTGTGATAGGGAGAACTTATCATAACTTGGCTAGATGCTTACAAGTGCTGTTGTATATTAAATAATACATCAAATACCAAATTTTATTTTGGCAATTTTGTTCTCATAACCAATGGTTTAGATATAATTGGAGGCATACAATTTCTACTAAACCAACTTGGATTTAAACCAGTATTATCAAGATAAATTATCATAATTTATATTCTGGAACTGTGCTCTAATAATTTGAGCAATCAATCTTGCAAAAGCCAAACTACAAGTTGATAACAAATGCACATGTGACCATAAAATAGATGCATCTATGAAAATCATATAATAGTAAACGGTCCACATGGAAGGTGACTGGGCCCATATATTTATCACCTTTTATTCGTTCCAGAAATCAAGGGATTCAATCCCTAACCTTAACTGGTATATCATGAGAATAAGCAGCACAAGAGAATTCTTGAAGAATCTTATATTTCTTCAATATATGCCAATGTAATTCTCAATTAATTTTTTCGCATCATAATTGAATCGAGATGGTCAACCGGTCATGCCAACTAATATTTATTTCAGTTACCTCTAGTTTACTTGTGGCTTGTGATTGCATCATCATGCTTATACTTGTGTAGTACAAATAAAAGAAAAGTCAGGTAACCTTTTATATTTACCCGGTATGATTATAGTAATATAAAGATATTCAATCTTCTTTTCATTTAAAGTCTCAATATGCCAACCACTTTGGCTAATATATTTGTAAATCAAAATATTTCTTTTGAGACTTACTACAATATTAATGTTATGAAAAATTTCATTCATCCGGGTAGTAACAAATTAGTTCTTTCAGAACTCTTAACTGTTTTTTTTTGTACTACAAGATCTTTTGTCACACCATCCATATAATGAATGTCTCCTTCACAAAGAGAATCATATCGTAATAATTGTAATGTTCAAAATCATCACAAGCAAAATAATTTTTTTTTTTTTTTGCTTTAATTTTGCTTTTAATAATTTTCATAAGGCATGACAAAATATATTTTGGCGTATCATATGCATGCGACCAATGATATATTTATGTAACTACACAATAATATTCATTATCTTTCTTTGTTTCAAACCTCCCTTAGAGGTGAGTTGTAGTATTTATCCAACTATGCACAAGTACATTATTATGCATAATCTTTATCATATATATATTTTCATATTCACTTTCAGGAATGAGTATGCAATCTCAATGTTTATCACAAGTCACATTCTCTTCAAAGAATTTCTCCCTTTTTATAATTACCATAGTGATAACTATTATTATTTTGGCCTTTCGCACGCCCACATTCATTGGTCAACCACTTGTCTTTATTTAGACTTATCATACACTGCTATCACATTCACTTCAAGAATGGAGCAAATCAAGTGGGACAAGCTTCATGCTTTTTCATGAAAATTACATTATTTTTTCTTTAGTTATTATTATTATCAATATGGTGCATTAGACTCAAACCCAATGCCTTACCCATATAAAGGCATGCTAGGCCATAATGCGTTGGAACTTGAATCCAACATCTTTTCATCAACATAGTGCGTTGGGACATGAACCCATTGTCTTACCCTCAAACTTTGGCATAATGGGCCAAAATTCACTAGGACTCGCACTCGAGCCTTTAAAATATTATTACTTCATAATTATAGGCATAAGTAAATTAACTTTCAAGAAGACATATATAACTATTTCAATCTTGAAACAATTCCTCTGCAACAAAAATGCTAGTTAGGATATATGCCCTTTTTTTTTTCTTTTTCAAATGATACAATCACTTTTATATTTTAATAAATTAATTAGGGGAAAGGTGCAGATAACCTATAACCACTTATATTTCAAAGACTATAAGAACATCACCAAAAAAATTCAATACGGAGGAATGAGCCTTATATTTCCAGCAAAAATATTTAAGGCTTAATGCATAACTGTGACTATTATAAATTATAACTATATTGAGTTTATATTGATTATATATTCGAATGCCAAATTTGCAAGGTACTGTAAAATCGCCTACATATTTAATAATTTTACTTTCAATGAAATACATCATGTGATGGTAAAAATATTATTACTAAATTACCTTAATAATTATCTATCATAGTATGTAAAAGGTCAGAACATATATATACGTTAGAATATTATCTTTGTTCTATAAGAGATGTAGCAAATAAAGACATACCTTTCCAGTTCTTTATTTCACTGGATACAATTAAAAAAAATATTTTTACTAAATATTGCACATAAAGTTAATACAAAGATATGAAAATATGAATAGGTTTAGATGGATGTAAAACTTATCTTTGTATTATCATCCAAGACATTTTTCATTGTACTTGATCTCATTGCCTGCTTATAACTTACATAGTCTTGACATATAAGATTATGAAATGAGCAATTCGTGCTGATAACGTGTTATAAAATAAAAGCAACTTAGTAAAACATGAACAAGACATGTGGTTATGAAATAAAAGCAATTTAGTAAAACATGAACAAGAAATGGAGATAGAGAGAAGGAAGAGATTTTTTTCTTCAATTGTGTGTATTTTCCTATCTATTACAAGGCCTTTATATAGGCATGAAAAGTGAAGAAAAATATGTCATTGAATATGTCGTTAAGCATAGAAATATGTCATTGAATATGTCATTAAGCATTTGAGATGATCATGGAGGAAGAGTAGATATCCACCATAATTTGATTTTTCTTATAACACTTTGGACATACTACCATTATTCATTCTCAAACTAGTGATTTCCAACTAAATAAATCTTCAATATCAATTATCATTTTATAAATAAATGTTTCTATATTGTGACAGAATTTTTTTTACCTCAATTTATATCTATTTGTGTAATTTTTAATCTAATATTTAGAGTTTAGAGAAAAAAGAGAGAGAATACTAGCAAGGAACAACTTTATTCTTTTATGGATGTTCTAGATTGAAAGAAAGAAATAGAGAATATCTAGCAAACAATAAAGGAGGGGAGCGATACTTTTTTTAGTTTCATAAAATATAATGGGTATCAACTGATACTAGTGTCCTGTAAAATATAATAGTTTGATGTGTCATTTTCACATTAAAAACGTTTCAACAAGAGTGGTCTAATGTCCCTTCGTTCAGCTAATATTTGGATAAAATAAAACTTATCATAGGTTAAAGGACACTAATAACATAAATTAATTTTAAACTGTTGATATATATAACTTAAATATTTTTCTTCGCAGCCTTTATCTCTCTCTTTTTTTTTTTTGCTCTTCCTAACAAGAATCAGTTCGAAAGCAAAAGGTTGAACCCACCCTAATCCTGTTCTCTTCCTTTTCATTCTCAATTTCAATTTTCAAACCAGAAAAAATCTAAATGTACGGTGTGAGGAGACAAAGACTGGTGAGTGTGCTTATTCGTCTTATCTTCAAAAGCAATAAAGCATATTACTATTACTATATTTGATTCTTCAACTAGTGGAGCAACTTATGAATTTATGATCACTCCCCATTAGACAGTTAAGGAAGCCATATAATACTTCCTACCTTTTGCTTTAAACTAGTTATTCCTACTGGTTCCTTGTAAAATTATAAATATGGATAGTGCAGAAAATATATGAAACAACAAACGTTTCAAGATGCATTACATTGTAGTACCAAAAACGCATTATGCATAATAAAATTTTCTCTTTTCCCCTTAGTTTATGTCCTCAATTTTCAAAATTTTATCGAAAAATAAAAACAAGAAAAAATGCCGCATAATTGGAGACAAATCAAAATATTGCTTATTGCTTGTTACTCATTAAAAGAAAGGCATACAGAAAAAAGAAGGTGTTAGCCCCCACACTTTACATACAAAACAAGAGTTGATCGCTCATATAGTCATTTAACTTTGGGTAATTAGCCATCAAAGTCATATATTTTTTGTTTTATATTTTAAAAGTCACTTTACTTTATCTATCTCACTTAAATTATCACTCTTGCCGATTTTGCACTTTTCTAGAAAGACATACAGAAAAAAGAGGGTGTTAGCCCCCACACTCTACATACAAAACAAGAGTTGATCGCTCGGATAGTCATTTAACTTTTGGTAATTAGCCATCAAAATCATATATTTTTTGTTTTATATTTTAAAAGTCACTTTACTTTATCTATCTCACTTAATTGATCACTCTTGCCGATTTTGCACTTTTCTAGTGAGATTTAATGACATATCAAAAATTAATTTAAAAAATAATAATTAAAACACGAATTTAAAACTTGAACCATTTCAAAACCCAACCCACCCGTTTACCCTTTGTTCAGTTGTTTCTGGAATATCCATTAATAGTTGGGTTGATTTAAATCTAAAGATACTCAGACCATTACCTCCCGTCAAAAGAATCCATCATTGAATTTCCTCTTTTCTTTCAAAGGTTATTTGGTTGCTCGTTAGAATTATGCTGGTATTAGTAATGTAGGGCTTAATTATGCAAGAATTAGATGCATGGATAAGTTATATAGGAGCTCCTAAATGGGCATTCATATTGAGGTTGGTGGCACATGGGAGAATACTTACCGAAGATGGACTACTTCATTGGGGAATGGATGTAGCACAATCTTGTCCTCTCTATAATAGCGGGATCGAGAGTATTTCACACTTATTTTTTCAATATGACTGTGCTGCTTATATCTGGAATAAAATCTTGTTATGACAAGGAGTTAACAGGAGGGCCATGGATTGGTCGGAGGAATTAAAGTGCGCAGAAGATCATGCAAAGGGGAGAAGCTCTGCAGCAAAAGTTTATAGGATGACACTTACAATAAGTATATACTATGTTTGGAGGGAAAAAAATCAAAAGGTGTTTCAAGATAAATATTCAGTACCAGATCTTATTCTAAAGCAAATCATTCAAGAAGTATATTGCAGGGGATCAATGAAACCAAGGCTAGCTCGAAAATTGAAAATGTTGAACCTTTATCCTTAGCACTAGGGTAGTAGTAGGTTTGTAGTAGCATGTAGTAGATGTTTGCTTAGCTTCAGCTATTGAAACAATATGTTCAACAATCTGCTGTTTTTCCCCTTATGTACATAATGACGAATTGGTAATAAAATCTTTTATTTACCAAAAAAGAAGAAGCTACGTATCAATAAGTAATGCATGAATTAGTTATACAAGAATTAATTATGTAGGGACTGTTCATTTGTATGTTTGATTTTGTTGTATTAGAAATTAATATACCTTATATAAATTTTAAAATAAAATGTTTGTTTTACAATATACCTTTGGCCTTCTTTAGCTTTGTTTTTTTTATTGGGAATAAACCCCCACAGAAATAATATTTACGATATACGACTATAATAAATGCGGATTACTAAAATACTGTAACCAACGGTAATAGTAAGAGAAACAAGGACACCGAGATTTTTACGTGAAAAACCCTTCTGAATAAGGGAAAAACCACGACCCGAGAGAAACAACTGATTTCACTATAGCAAGGATTTTACAATTTGTGGTACCGAGTAAAATACTCCAAGACCACTAAACACTTAAAAGAAATAACCCTCTTTTGATTTTTCCACCTCACTACAAAACCGCTCAAACTCTCTATATTTTTCCTTATAGAGTATTTTGCTTCTCCATGCACCTGAAGAAGGTAACACAAGAGTTTCTAATTTGATTGCATGCCGACAAGTTCTTTGCATAGCTCGAACTTGTCTCTTGGTACTACCTTGGTCAGCATATCCAAAGGATTCTCACTTATATGGATCTTCCTGACCTGTATAGATCCATCCTCTATTCTTTCTCGAATCCAGTGATATGTCTAGTTGATATGCTTCATCCTTGCGTGATACATGGTATTTTTGCTCAGGTCTATTGCACTTTGACTGTCACAATAAACGACATACTCCTTTTGATTCAATCCAAGCTCTTGAAGGAACCGTTTCAGCCAAACCATCTCCTTGCCAGCTTCAGTAGCGGCAACATACTCTGCTTAAGTTGTAGAGAGTGCAACACACTTTTGCAACTTCAACTGCCATGATATAGCTCCTCCTGAAAAAGTGAACAGGTATCCTGTAGTAGCTTTATGATTATCAAGATCACCTGCCATATCAACATCCATGTAGCCCTTCAAGACTGGATTTGATCTCCCAAAATACAAGCATTCATCTGATGTTCCTTTTAGATACCTAAGTATCCACTTCACAACTTCCCAATGTTCTTTTCTGGGATTATCAAGAAACTGCTAACAATACCGATAGCATGAGCAATATCAGGTCTGGTACATACCATTGCATACATCAGGCTCCCGACGGCAGAGGAATATGGAACTTTAGCCATACTTTATTTATCTTCCTTTGTTGTAGGACACATTGTCCTGCTCAACTTCATATGACCAGCAAGAGGCGTGCTAACTGGTTTAACACTCATCATGTTGAAGCGTTTAAGTATAGTTCAATAGACTTATGCTGTGACAACAACAACTTACTATTTGTCCTATCTCGGACAATCTCCATTCCTAGAATTTGTCGTGCTGGACCCAAGTCTTTCATGTCAATTGACTTGGATAAATCTTCCTTCAACTTGGCAATCAACTTCTTGTATTGTCCTACAATCAGCATGTCATCCACATATAACAATAAGATGATAAAGTTATTGTTAGAGAATTTCTTATAGTATACACATGGATCTGAAAAAGTCTTTATATACGTTTGACTTCTCATGAATGAGTCAAACTTCTTGTACTACTGCCTAGACGCTTGTTTCAGCCCATAAAGACTCTTTTCAGCTTGCACACCATGTGTTTCTTCGCCTTTACTTCAAAACATTATGGATGCTCCATATAGATCTCTTCTTTCAAATCTTCATGCAGAAACGTAGTTTTCACGTCCAAATGCTCCACTTCAAGATCTAAGCTAGTTGCCAAGCGCAAGATTGTTCGAATAGAAATCATTTTGACAACAGGTGAGAAAATTTCATCAAAATCAATACCTTTCTTCTATTCGAAACCTTTTATCACCAATCGAGCTTTGTGTCTGATCAGCTTGCCGTTTTTATCTTTCTTGAGCTTAAAGACCCACTTGCACTTGAGCGGTCTTTTGCCTTTTGGAAGTTCAACCATCTCGTACGTTTCATTCTTCTGTAGAGAATTCATCTCTTCTTGCATGGCTTCCATCCACTGGATTTGTTCTGGATGAGATAACATCTCCTTGAAATTCTCTGGCTCCCCCTCATCAGTGACGAGGATATACTTCGAAGAAGGATACCTTGTGGACTCTACCTTCTCTCTTTCAGATCTTCTCAAAGGTTGTTGTCCTTATTCTTGTTATTGTTGCTCTCCTTCTTCCTCTTGTGGACTAGGGTGCTCCCCCTGCTCAGCAACCTCTCCAGCTACACCTTTCGTGTGCCATTCTTCACTTGTGGAAGAATTATGTACATGTACAGTAGGAGTAGTAACAAATTTAGTAACTATACCATTATCATTTTTGGTCTTTGTTAATTGATCACTATCAATCCCGACCACATCTTCTCTGAAGATCAAATATCTGCTTCTGATGATCTTTTTGTAGCCGAACTCTTCATCTCCATAATAGATGAAGATGCAGGGAATAGCTTTGTGATCCAACTTCGTTCTCTGCTCCTTCGGCACGTGTGCAAAAGCTTTACATCCAAACACTTTCAGATGGGAGTAGGGCACCTCTTTATTGGTCCAGACTTTCTATGGAATGTCAAACTCCAATGGAACTGATGAACTTCGTTAATTAAGTAACAAGCTGTGCGATCTACTTCACCCCAAAATGACTTAGGTAGTTTTGCCATTTTGAGCATACTTCTTACTTTTTCGACAATGGTGCGATTCATCCTTTTAGCTACACCATTGTGTTGTGGGGTTCCAGGAACTGTCTTCTCATGTCTGATTCCATGGCTTGAGCAGTAGTCTTTAAACTTCTTTGAAGTATACTCTCCTCCATTGTCTATCCTGAGACGCTTTAATTTTTGACTTGTCTCTCTTTCCACCAGAGCATGGAATTTCTGAAATACTTGAAATACCTAGTCTTTGGTTCTCAAGAAATAAACCCACAATTTTCGTGAAGCATCATCAATAAATGTGAGAAAATATTTGTTACCTCCCATTGATTCTACATCCATTGGACCACAAACATCTGAATATACTAAATCAAGTATATTCGATTTTTTTCCATGAGTTGCTTGAAACGATACCTTGTGCTGTTTTTCAAATAAACAATAATCATAAGAATTCACAGTTGTACCTTTTGCAAATGAGATGAGTGACTTTTTGGATAGGATCTGCAGTCCTTTCTCACTCATATGGCTCAATCTCCGGTGCCATAAATCTGCAGGCGTATCATCTATAGCCGTATGTAATCCATCTTCACATATCTCAGCGGTTGTCTTGTACAATGTGTATGGAGCAACTCCTTTAGAAATTACCAATGATCCCTTGGTGAGTCTTCACTTCCTATTGGCGAAGTAATTATCGTACCCGTCTCGATCTAGAGCGATCCCTGAAATCAAATTTATTCGCAGATCTGGTACGTGCCGCACATCTTTTAAAACTTATGTGCATCCGACATTTGTCTTGATACAAATATCGCCAATCCCCACAATCTTTGAGTGATTGGTATTCCCATCTTGACCATTCCAAAGTCTCCTACTTTGTACCTACAAAAGAATTCTCTTACCGGTGTGGCATGGTAGGAAGCTGTTGTGTCAACCACCAATTCTGACTCTTGGCTTGCTAAGTGCATGCATTCCTCCTCCTCGTGCACGAAGAGAACCACCGAATCATGTGCACTGCAGTAGTTGTGTTGTCATCATTCTTCTGGCCACTACTCTCTCCTCGACCTTTCTTTGGGCACTCTCTTTTGAAGTGATCGAGTTGACCGCAAATGTAGCAATTCTTACCCTTTGATCGGTTCCTGGACTTTTCACGAGCTTTGGATTTATCACGGCTACTCGATGCTCTATAAAAACTTCTTCCCCTATTTTCGGGCTTGTTCCTTATCTTATCATTAAGTAGGATGGCTGATGTGACCTCCTTTAAATCGATGGTATCTCTACTATGCAAGATAGTTGTTGCCAAATTATCATAGTAAGATGGCAATGAGTTTAGAAGCATGATAGGCTTATCTACTTCAGTGATTGTTTCTCCAAGGTTTGCCAACTGCTTGATTAATCCATTGAATATATTTAAATGGGACAAGAAATTTGTACCTTCACCCATATGGATGGCATAAAGTTGCTTTCTCAAAAACAACTTATTTGTTAATATAGACTTTCTAGTCTTTTCCAAATACCACATGCACTATTTTCATCCTCGACATTATTGAGTACTTCATCGGACAAGTGCAGTCTGATTGCACTAGCCGCCTTCTTATCCATGTCTGCCCAATCCTCGGCTTTCATGGTTTCCAACTTTGCCTCTTTATCATCTAGTGCAATATCTAACCCTTGTTGGATGAGTAGGTCCTTCATCCTTCTTTGCCATATGGAGAAACCGTCATTGCCGTTGAATCTTGTTACTTCATATTTTACTCCTGACATTTGTTTTTGTCACAAAGTAAAATTTACCGTAAATAATATTTTTATGAATGAGCAGAACCTGTGCTCTGATACCAGTTGTTGGGAATAAACTCCCAATGTGCAACCAATCAAAATACACTCTAATACCCATAATTAATAAATTTAAACAAATTCTCAACTCCGCTCGAAAAGTCGTTAAAATCAACTCCCGGGTCCATGTGCCCGGATTTCAAATTTTTTTGAAGATAAACATTACCCACAGCACCACAAACTCAAATATATAATTTATTCCCAGTTTCATGTCCAAATTTCGTGGTCAAAATTCAAAAACGCCAATTTCTAGATTTTTCTTCAAAATCTCAAATTTCTACTAATTTCCATGTTTAAATCTATACATAACCATATATTTAACTCACAACGTGAAGCAATCACTTGCCTAGTGATGGGTGACGAAGAATCTCCTCCAAAATCGCCCCAAGCTCGGCTCCCATGGAAGATTTGAGATAAAATGAGCCAAAACCTATTTTTGCTAACTTATACATTGCCCAAGTGATCTTCTTCGCGAACGCGGCAAGCCCCTCGCGTTCGCGAAGCGATACAAGCTCCAGCTCAAAAACTGCCTTTCGCAAACGCGAGTCACAGCTCGCGAACGCGATGCTTTACCAGGCGAACCTTTGCGAATGCGGTTCACTCTTCGCGCACGCGAAGGCTAAAATTCTCACCAACCGAGTTCCCTTTCGCGAACGCGATGCCCCAATCGCGAATGCATAGCTTCACCTTCTTACCTTACACGAGGCCCCAGTTGCGAACGCGTAGCAGAAAAGTCAGTAACCAACAGATCCTTCTTCGCGAATGCGTGAACACCTTCGCGTTCGCGAAGAACAAAACTAGACCTCAGACATCAACAACATCAACTCAGCCAAACTTGATCCGAAACCACCCCGAATCATACTCGAGGCCCCCGAGACCTCGCCCAATCACACCAACCAGTCCCAATACATACCACGAACCTGCTCGAGGCCTCAAATCACATCAAATAATGCTAAAACCATGAATCACACCCAATTCAAGCTTAGTGAACTTTAGAACTTCAAACTTCTACATTTGATCCCGAAACCTATCAAATCAAGTCCGATTGACCTCAAATTTTGCACACAAGCAATAATTGACATCAGGGACCTACTCTCACTTCCGGAATCGAAATCCGACCCAATACAAAAAAGTCCACTCCTGGACAAACTTTTCAAAAATCATCAAATTTCCAACTTTCCCCAATTGACGCCGAAATGACCTACAAACTTCCAAATCAACGTCCGGACACGCTCCTACGACCAAAATCACCATACCAAACTATTTCCAAGCTTGGAATCCCAAACGGACATCGATAACATTAAAATCCACTTCAAATCAAACTTAAGAAATTCTTAAGCTTTCAAAATGCCGACTTTCCATAATAGGAGCCCAAATACGCCCGAACCACCCGATACTCAACCCGAACATACGCCCAATTCCGAAATCATCATACAAACTTATTGGAACCTTCGAATCCCGATTACGAGGTCGTTTACTCAAAAGTCCAATCTTAGCCAATTCTTCCAACTTAAAGCTTTCGAAATTAGAATTTTCTTTCCAAATCCAACCCGAACTTTCTGAAATTCAATTCAGACCACACGTACAAGTCATAACACCTAAAGTGAAGCTATTCAAGGCCTAAAATTGCCAAACGACATACTAGAGCTCAAAACGACCGGTCGGGTCGTTACAAATACCGCTCAAACTCTCTATAATTTTTCTCATAGATTATTTTGCTTCTTACTCTATAAATCACTCTATTTCTCTTTGTTTTGGTGTGATTACAAATGAAAGTATAGGCACCTATTTATAGTTGCAGAATACCCATGATGATGTATGTAATGACATCAACACTATTGCAAAAGTCTGCCCAAATATTTTCTAGTATTAATTGGTTGGCTTGAAGTTTTCAAAGCAAAAGAAAACTTCTCTTCTTTCAAATGCCCATGATGATGTATGTAATGACATCAACACTACTGCAAAAGTTTTCCCAAATATTTTCTAGTATTAATTTATTGGTTTGAAGTTTTCAAATCAAAAGAAAACTTCCCTTCTTTCACATATGGGATGGACCCAACATTTTTTTCTTTTCATTTTCATTTAGGCAATAATATAATCACGAACTTTGGGTGGTACTTTCACTTCCTCGTTCTATAGTTGAACTGATATCAAGTTGTAGGCATATTTTCACTCCTTGTGTTTGGTGTTTCAATTCTCTAGTAATTTCTTTAGTTCACCTTGTTCTAATTTCGTTCTTAAAAAATGAGGCAAGACAAGGTATATAGTTTGCACGTGAAAACACTGCAATCAAAGCCATAAGATGCAACGTCACTATCAAAGCCATATGAAGCAACAACTTAGACAGGACTGGTACACTATTATTTCATATATATATATACGCGACTTACATAATACATATCGGTGAATTTATGAAACTAGGCACATAAAGAGACAAAATCAAAGTGAACCGACTCTGATATTTATATTATGCAACTTTCATATAAATACATAAGTTACCCCCTAAACTATGGACCAAATCCCCGTTACACACTTTTTACGGATAAAAATTATTTTTACACACTCAACCTTTCTAAAGTGCAACTAAGATACACCACTTTTGTTACGTCACACGCGCGTGTTGACAAAAAAAAATGTAAGCGCGTGGAACTGTGAATTTTCTGTCTCAATCATTATTTAAATGACATATTGTCAAACTTTCAATATTTTCTTTTTTTAAACACTATTTGGTTCCTTAACTTTGACCCCATCCCTTCCCCGATTTATCTTATCAAGAGCCCCTCCCCTTTGTGTTAGTCCACTGAAACTCCCCCTCCACCATTTCCGTCTTCTTCCACACTCTTTTTTTCCATCTTCTCTCTCTCTCGATAATTTTAAGATAAACAATAATGTAAAAGGATTTGGAAGAAATTGATAAAGAAAATTAAGTGGACTCTATAACTAAGAAAATTCTGTAGATCTGGGTTTGATTGCTTATTTTTTTCTAATTTTTGAAGAGTATATTAGGATCGTTTTCTTTGACCTCTCGTCAGGTTGAGCAAAATAATGTCCTCTGCTCTATTTTAGGAAATACATGAGACCTTCCTCTGCTTGATATGTTATGAAAGATCTCTATTGTGAAATGATCTCTTACACAGTCAACATTCATTAAGAGAATTTAGAGAAAAGTTAAAATTGATGAAAACTCCGACAACGAATTTCTTTAATGGTGTTTGGAGTTTTGGGTCATAATTTGTGTTAGATTCGAATTCCGACTCCAAAACTTGGGATTAATCTGCTTGGGCATCTAATTTTGATTTGTAATTGGAAGGTGATAATTGTGGTTTTTTTATGGTGGTCGGCGTCAATGGCGATGAGGCGGAGAAGAGAGATTGAAAAGGAAGGTTGAGGGGTATATTTGTAATTTTAAATTGTTTTATTCTTAAAAAATTAATGACACATGGCATAATATTATTGGTGCGTGATATTACACATGTTTTAAAAAATTGGTCAAAAAGAAAGTGGTGTGTCTTAGCTACACTTTAGAAAGGTTGAGTGTATAAGGTGATTTTTGTTCGCAAAAAGTGTGTAACAGAGATTTGGTTCATAGTTAGGGTATAACCTATGTATTTTGTCTATTGTCTCGAGGAGAATAGTATGAAGGTACGTGAACAAAGTGTTCCAATTTCCAAAAGTTCTCTAAAAGCATTCTTTTTTGACAGTAGTAAAACAACTCTAACTTTTTAAGACCACTGTTTGATGCTGACTGTGTAAAGGTAAACTTCTTACTTTATAAGAATCTTCTTCTTAAGTTCTAGTCATTGTTTAGATGTTTGTAGTCCTATATCTAGTTAGCGTGGGAGATTGTACTTTCTTGATATGTTGTCTTACTTCGGCAACTTGCTTCTTTATGAATGTTGTTTCTCTGACTCTGTAACTGGTGATTTTTGAGTTGCAGATCAAAAGAGCACTGAGAGGTGTGAAGGTGGAGGTTACTCATAGCGGAAATATGTGGAGGAAGTATTGCATTTCGTGTTTATTAACATCTCAAGCAACAAGAGAGTTGAGGTATGTAGGCTTTTGTATTAGGTCATATCATGTTTAGCTGCAAGTAGTGGTGTTCCTACATGCTGGCCTTCCGTTTCCTGTCAAAAATTAATTTAAATAAAATTTTCTGTTTTCTTCATTTATGGTGAGGGAACGTCTGTCCTGCTTTGCCACGGGCTATATTGGTGAACGATAGCCATTTTTGAGTCCCGTGTTATGATCCCTCTTCCATCTTTAACACATTTCGAAAATAATGTTAGATCGTTAAGGCTAAGCATTTGCTATGATCACTGACAGAGGATTGTTCTTTTTGTCTAGATTTCTTTTAAGGCTAGACAGTAGTCATTTTTGACATGTTGAGACACGGAAAAGAAATCATCGTTGCTGTGTTTTACTTCTTCACAATATTTATTAGCAGTGAGCCAGTCACTGTTTATGACATGGTAATTTACTTATAAATTCACTTCCATTTTATTTCCATTTCTATATCAGACTGTGGGGCTGTTGTTCGTTGTTCAGCTAAGATTAACTTTGTATCTCTTATTGACTGAATGGTAAATGGAGGAACAGTTAACAATTGGATCTGAATACACTTTTCTGGCAAGGAGCAAGACAGTGTTGCACATGAGTTTTGTTCTGAGCTTGCACAAATGTGCCAGATATCTGGCATGGTAAATAAGCAGTTTGCAGTGTTCTTTTCTAGTCTGTTTGGTGTTTCAACCCAATATTGACTTTACTATTTTGTTTCTCAATCCAAATCCTGTTCTGCCACCTTCGAGTGCACGCCCTGATCAGGTCGAAAGAGTCTTGAAAACTCGATTACGCGATGCTATGACAAAGTTGCAGCCTCATGCTATGACAATAAAGTTTTATCTTTATGGTATAAATGAAAATAAAACTTCTTGTCTTCTTTAGCAGAAGTTTGCAATTTGTGGTGGCTAATCTTTTTTATTTCTTGACCAGGTGATCTGAAGAAGCGAATTTGTGAGACTGAACTAGGAGTTGTCTCACAGTGCTGTTTCACAAAACATGTAAGAGTATATAAGATGAGCAAACAGTATCGATCTAGCCAATGTAGCGCTGAAAATCAATGTGAAGGTGGGAGGAAGAAACACTCTGCTTTTTTATTCTATATCAAGGGGAATTCCCCTTGTCAGCGACAGTCCTAGCATTAGTTTTTGGTGCAGATGTCACCCACTCTCACCCTGGGGAGGACTCTAGCCCATCTATTGCCGCAGTAGGAAACTTAACCAGCAAAATGAACTCCCCACAGCAAAACTACTGGGGTGAAAACTGAAGTGGCTCCAGTTCAAAGCTTTTCCAAGAGAACATGCAGAGTAATCCAGCTCCAATACATTACAATCAACCATCTCAATATGTTAGAGAACAGAAAGCAGAAGATGGCTACAATTGGAGGAAATATGGGCAGAAGCAATTGAAAGGAAGTGAGAATCCTCAGGATTTCGCAAACCATACCAAGATTCTTTTCTAGACTTTGAAGACGAGTACATGAAAAACATCACTTTCTGTGCGAGTAGCTCAATACATCAGTTAAGCTTTGTCCTTCATGTGCATCTGAGTTGGCTACTTTACAAAAACACTAACGTCAAACATTTCCATGTGCATTTGTTATACAAAAACAGCCAGCTTTAAGGCCACAACATCCACATATAGTCATCTGCGTCATATTTGCGCTAATCCGAGCTGTATAACTCAAATGCTGAGGATCCAAGGATAGAAAAGATCTTACCACGAATATCAGATAGGTCACGCTCCCCTAACTTGTCAATTAAAGAACCCATTCCCCTTAATTTATGTACTCAATTTTCAAATTTTCAGTGTCAGAAATTAAGCATAGAAAAACAAAAACAAGAGACACTGCATCATTCGAGACAAATCAAAGAATTGCTTATTGATTAGTAAACACGAAAGGTATACAGTGAGAAGAGGAAATCAGCCTCTGTACATACAAAACAATATTTGAGGGCCTACCCAATATATATCAAAGTACAAAACTCTTTGTTTGTTCGAACCTCATCAGCAAAATTAAAACGACTCAGATTGGACAGAGCAAAACAAATACTAGTATTTCAGTAGTCCACTACGTTATTAGCATGCAACTCCAATAAATGCCTTAGACCATCTCTAAATCGTCCAGAAACCTTGGAACGGTGCCTTTCTGCTGCAGCTGTATGATGATTTGTTGAGAACTTAAACTCTGGAAATACAAAACCGTTTTTGCTGAAGAGAGTATCAATCATATTCTTCGAAGCCTCCGGTGTCAGTCGAAATCCATCCCAATGTATATGCGAAGCCCTATCAGAACATGCTACAACTCCTTCCTCTCCACACTGCTTATGCGGATCAAAATTAAACGGACCGCTGTCAGTACTACCACAACAAACCTTCATCAATGTCTTAGTCTTGAATCCCAAGAACTCATGATTGCATAGAACTGCCATAAACGCCTTGAAATAATCTGCATATATGATCTCAACTTCAGGGTACTTCAATCGTAGCTCCTCCAACCCTTGCCATAGATGATCATTGTGCAATGTTGCGAACAAATTTAGTCCTTTGTGACATTGAATTTTCCTGCTATTATCGGAAAACATCGTTCGAAAACCTGGAAGGCAACCAATTGGAATAATTCCAGAAACCACTAAGTGTTTGGCCTCTGCATCTTTGATCAGTTGTTCGATAGAACTCTTGATTGTCTCCACAACATCAGGGACAAGTTTGGACACTTCGGAAATAGATTTTGTATGCAAAAGAGAGTGCTTGTAATCATTAAAACCAGGCTGATCCATAAAGACGATAGCTTTCTGAAGAACCTTGTTCCTGCCGCAGTCATGAAAAGAGAAGCAATCCTTATAGAAGAGTTTCATAAAGGCGGAAATCTGCGAGTGATGAGACTGCTGAGGCGCTGGGATGCCATTCTTTATGAAGGAAAAGGGACTCATAACTGTTGCTCCAGGCGTCATGAAACTAATACCGGACTCAAACTCAACGCCTTCTTTGGTGTAATGTTGTAGAGAAGGCAGACCAAGCACAGCGGCTAAATGATCAGAAGTAGAAGCAGAATCACTGTCTCCGAAGCTGTAAATGGAATAAAACGGGGAAGTTTCAGCCTGCGCGAAAAAGAAAGAGGAGATCACTAATAGAAAGATGAAGAAACAATGGTTGGTAAGGGAAGCCATTGAAAGAGAAGAAACAACGATCAGGGAATTAAAGAAGGCAGGGGAAAACTTAGTTTAGGTTAGTGGTAGTATTTATAGAGGTCCCTCATCCGTGGAGTTTAAGTATCACATTTTTAAATAATAGTATATACAGAATCCTAGCATCATTAAGTATAGACACCTAAAAGACTTTGGCATCTTCTTAATGTCCGAGAATGTCGCAATTTCATCCCAAAAATCTCTCCTAAAAAATTAGGACTTCACTTTTATCTCCTTAATTCTTGCCATCATCTCCTAAATACATTCATTGCTAACACATCATTCCCCTCCCGCCCATAAATCATGTTTAACTTCTCCTATATTCTTTTCCAATAGCCTCTTAATAAAATGTACAAAATATATTAAGTATATTATACATACATATCCGTCTATTATATGTTCATATATGCTTCCATATCTTCCATTTTCACACCCAAACTCGACAACAAAATATTATACCTAACCCAAGTAAATGTTAACCAAGTTGCAGATAAAGTGCATACCATTTTTATATCTTCCATTTTCACACCCAATCTCGACACCCAAGTATTATACCTAACTCAAGTAAATGTTAATCAAGAGGCAGATAAAGTGCATACCATTTGTATACCTAAACACAATTAAGTAAACAAAATATCCATGTATTTTTAAGATGAAGTACATACCATTTTTATACCTAAACACAATTAAAATCCATGGTATATTTTGGTTATCTAATTGTGTTTAGGTATAAAACTTTTATGCACTTTATCTTCAAAATATTCATTAGTATAATTTTAGTATGATTCGATTCACTCTTCATAGGACCATAGATAACTTCCACGAGTTTTACAATATAATTCAGTATAATTTATTATATTCACAGTATACCTTCTATATAATTTATTATATTCACAATATAATTTTTATAAAATTTATGATCCATAGTAAAATTTTAATATATTTTTTATAGCCAGTGTACAATTTCAAATATGATTCACTTAAATAAACTCCCCAAAGATTTCAATTGTATAATTTCAGTGTAATTTAATTATATTCACAATATAATATTAATACAATTTATTATATCACATTAATTATTACGAGCATCAGAGACCGGGCGGATTGCTTCGGAGACTTGAAATTCAGGAGTGGAAGTGGGACCGTATTACCATGGACTTCGTAGTTGGGTTCCCACGGACTTTGAGGAAGTTTGATGCTGTTTGGGTGATTGTAGATTGGTTGACCAAGTCCGCGCATTTTATTCCAGTTGGTACTACTTATTCTTCGGAGCGGTTGGCTAAGACTTATATCCGCGAGATTGTTCGCCTACATGGTGTGCCAGTGTCAATCATTTCAGATCGGGGCACGCAGTTTATATCACAGTTTTGGAAAGCAGTGCAGCGAGGTCTGGGTACACAAGTTTAGTTGAGTACAACATTTCACCCTCAAATGGACGGACAGTCTGAGCACACTATTCAGATATTGGAAGATATATTGCGCGCCTGTGTTATAGATTTGGGGGGTTCTTGGGATCAATTTCTGCCACTCGCAGAGTTTGCCTACAACAATAGTTACTAGTCGAGCATTCAGATGGCTCCGTATGAGACTTTATATGGGAGACGGTGTCTGTCTTTGGTGGGTTATTTTGAGCTTGGTGAGGCTAGGCTATTGGGTACTGATTTGGTTCAGGATGGTTTGGAGAAGGTTAAATTAATTCAAGAGCGGCTTCGTATGACGCAGTCTAGACAGAAGAGTTATGCCGACAAGAAGGTCCGTGATGTCGCTTACATGGGTGGGGAGAAGGTTCTGCTCAAGGTTTCACCCACAAAGGGTGTGTTGAGGTTTGGGAAGAAGGGCAAGTTGAGCCCTCAGTATATTGGGCCGTTTGAGGTGCTTAAAAAGATTGGAGAGGTGGCTTATGAACTTGCTTTGCCTCCTAGTTTATCGAGTGTCCATCCAGTGTTTCATGTATCTATGCTCCGGAAGTATGTCGGGGAACTGTATCATGTTTTGGATTTCAGCACAGTGCAGTTGGATGGTAATTTGACTTATGATATGGAGCTGGTGGCCATTTTAGACCTGCAGATTCAAAAGTTGAGATCAAAGAACATAACTTCAGTGAAAGTGCAGTGGAAAGGCCAGCCAGTTGGAGAAGCTACTTGGGAGAATGAGCGGAAGATGCGGAGCAAATATCTACACTTATTTGAGGCTCCATGTATAATTCTAAACCTGTTTGAGGACGAACGTTTGTTTAAGAGAGGGAAAATGTAACGACCCGGCCGGTCATTTTGAGTATTACAACCATGTTCCCCTATTTACTGCTCAATTTATGTTTTACAGTTGTTATGAGACTTGCCGGGGTAATTGGTTCGGGTCCAGTGAGGTTTTGAAATGAATTGAGACACTTAGTCTCCAAAATAAAAATTTAAGTTGAAAAGGTTGACAAGATATTGGCTTATGTGTAAACGACCCCGAAATAGAATTTTGATGGTTCCAATAGCTCTGTATGTTAATTTTGGACGTAGGAGCGTGTTCGAAAAATTATTTGGAAGTTCGTAGTTAAATTAGGCTTGAAATGGCTAAAATAGAAATTTAAGTTTGGAAGTTTGACCGGGGAGTTGACTTTTTGATATCGGGGCCGGAATCCGATTCTAAAAATTGGAATACCTCTGTTATGTTATTTATGACTTGTGTGCAAAATTTGAGGTCAATCGTACTTGATTTGATAGGTTTCGGCGTCGAATGTAAAATTTAAAATTTACTAATTTCATTAGGCTTGAATTGGGGTGTGATTCATATTTTTAGTGTTATTTGATGTGATTTGAGACTTCGACTAAGTTCGTATGATATTTTGGGATTTGTTGGTATATTTGGTTTAGGTCTCGGGGGCCTCGGGTGTGTTTCGGGGTGGTTTCGGACCAAGTTTGGCTGGGTTGTTGCTGCTGGGTTGCTGGCACTGATGTTGTTCTTCACGAACGCGAAGGGGAAATTTGGACTGACCCATTTTGTGCTTCGCGTTCGCGACTGAGGGCACGCATTTGCGAAGGTTCGGGGGGGGGGGGGAAGGGGGGTATGGGGCAAAGCTACGCGTTCGCTAAGGGGAAAGTCGGCCTGGGGGAAATTGGTCTTCGCGTTCGCGATGGAGAGGACGCGTTCGCGATTGAGCAGCCCGGTGAAGCATCACGTTCGCGAGGCAAGGCTCGCGTTCGCGAAGAAGGAATCGCTGGGCAGAGAGTTTAAGTTCTGAAAATGGGACTTCGTCCCATTTTTTATTTTTGACGAATTGGAGCTCGGGAAGAGACGATTTTCGGTAGATTTTTAAGGAAAATAACGGGGTAAGTGTTCTTAAATCAATATTGGTCAAATTACCCGAATTCATTGTTGTTTTTAACTTTTAATCGGTGATTTAAGTTGGAAAATTTTAAAAACCCTCTTGGTTTAATTTGAATATTTGAGGGTGGAGTGGATGTCGGAATTTGGTAAAAATTTATATGGTTGGACTCATGGTTGAATGAGATTTCGAATTTTGTAACTTTTGTCGGGTTTCGTGTCGTGGACCCCACGAACGATTTTTAAGTGCAATTTCGGATTTTTGTTGGAAATTTAATATTTTCATATGGAATTAATTCCTATAATTTGTATTGACTTAACCGAATTATTTGTGACTAGATTCGAGGCATTTGAAGGACGATTCGCGAGGCAAAGGCATTGCAGAATAAAGAATTTCACGGTTTGAGTTAAGTAACAGTTCTAAATTTGGTCCTAAGGGTATGAAACCCCAAATTTTGTGATATGTGATTGTTTTGAGGTGACGCACATGCTAGGCGACGGACGTGTGGGCGTGTACCATAGGAATTGTGGCTTGATAAATTTCATGTAACTATGTGATTGAATAATCTGTTGATATCCGTACATTTTCGATGTATTAGAGAAATCGAACTATAAATCACGTTTAAACCATGTGTTGACACTGTAGGGACCCACAGAGGTCGTGTACATGTTGAGTTATCTGCTAACTTGCTATTTTATACTCAGTCACAGTTTTACTTGCACATTACATCTCAGTCTCTATTGTTCATTATTGATGCACCATATCATTGTTGTTTGGGCTGTTTAGCATGATTTCTGAGAGCCCGAGAGACTAGAGAGATTGATGACTAAGTGAAGCTGAGGGCCTAATTGTAAGAATATTTATGGGATCGGACTGCATGTCGCAACATATTTCAATGATTTATGCCATGATTGGCTTGTTATAGCGCTTGGGCTGAAGGAGCCCCTCCGGAGTCTATACATACCCCAAGTGAGCACAGGTACTTACTTAGTACGAGTGTCGAGTGCTGAGTGATTGAGAGGAATGAGTGACTGTGAGGAAAGGGTGATTGTGAGGTTGGAGTGAATGAGAGGACTGAGTGACTGTTGCTCTGAGAGGATGCATTGATACATTATTGTTGCACTTCAGTTGTCATATATCACTATTTTGGAAACTTCTGAAAGACATTATCTTCTATTTTAGTAGAATTTGATATAAAATTACTGTTTGAGTTGTAAATGTTGAACTTGAAAGCATGCCTACCTTTTTATGTTGGAAATTACTGTAATTGGACTTAGTTGTGAAGCTCGTCACTATCTTCATTTCTTTATTTAGTATTTTTACTTGCTGAGTTAGTTGTACTCATACTACACCCTGCACCTCGTGTGGAGACCCAGGTACCTCCGGACACGGCAGTTGCTAGTTTTTCGGAGCTTTATCTGTTGGAGACTATTGAGATAGCTGCTTGACGTCCGCAAACCTTGACCCTCCTCCTTTCAGTTTTTGTACTGTTTTATATTTTCAGACAGTGTTTTTATCAGTCAGTCTTTGTTACCCTTTAGATGCTCATGTACTCAGTGACACCGAGTTTTGGGAGTGCATTTATATCCAGTATTTGTGGGATTTTCTCTTAAACTTAATTATTATATTTTCAGTATTTAAAAAATATTATGGGTTATTGATGTTGTCGGCTTGCCTAGTATTGAGATAGGCGCCATCACGATATGTGTGATTTTTGGGTCGTGACAAGTAATGGCAGCGGGATTATCATTCAACAGAGCCATATCAAGATCCATTACACCTAAGTGGAACTTGACTTGTTCATGCCATTCAGAGAAGTTCAATCTGTTGAACACAGTAACAGAAGAAGCATGCGAATGAAGAGGAATTGCTGCAAAATAGATAATACATGCTCACAAATCAATATGGATTCAGTTAAACAATTAAAGCATATTGTAATTATCCTTGGGGTAAATACTACGACACACTATCATAATTTAAATGTCATTTAGTCATTAATAGGCAATTAAATATTTTTAACCAAACACATATGACATCTTTGGACAGACAATATATATTTGACTAAGAATATTAATTTACCTCATTATTTTCACTATTCATAGAATGATTGATCCACCTTTGGGTAAATCCTTAGGTTCTAGCAATAGTGAAAATTAATTTATCCATTTATTTTCAATTATAGACATTTCATTAATTTCATGGATAAACTATAATTTTATGTATGCATATTTTTCATGAACATACTAGTTTGGATACTTTTGTTTTTGGTAACTAACTTTATATTAATCACCAGGAATCAACATTACAATACCATAGCCAGTTTAACACAACTAGCTATCTAAAGAAAAACACCAAAAGTCTAAGCTGAACTAGCAAACCAGTAATCACCTCTAGTTAGCCAAGCTAGAACAACATGCTATGTAACAAGTTTTGGACACCATGAGATGCTCTAACATTGGACAAGTAGGCAATCTCTCTAGCTATAATCTCCCAGTTCCTTGATTTCTTTTCGAAGATCCTCTGATTTCTCTCCATCCAAATGGCATAGACACATTCTGCATAGACACTTTTGAAGATGTGTGCTTGTTGAGTCCTCCCTTTTACATTCTGGATTATCCAAGCTACATGTTGATCCCATCCAATGGTTGGCCGTTCCTGCTTCTGAAGCCATAGGAGAATCCTATTCCACACTGCTCTGGTGAAATCACAGTCCATGAACAAATGATTTCTACTTTCAGGTTGAGTATGGAACATGACACATTCTAAGTCAAGAGCTATGCCCCATTTTGCTAGCCTATCAGTAGTGAGAAGCTTGTCTTGTAGCTGCAGCCACATGATGAATTTGGCCTTGGGTCTAGCATCATTCTTATACATCACACATTTCCAGGGTACTTTAAGGTAACTAGGTAGCAGCTGCTCATAAATTTGTTTGTCAGGCTGCCTGGCCCCTTTCTTATCTGCACTTGCAACAAAGTCTGTCGAGCTTCCAAGATTTTCCTCATGATCCAACAAGCTTGTTGGGGAACTCTAGCTATGCTAAGAGGCTGGCCTTTGAGGTAGAACTCATGGATCCATTTGATCCATAATTTGTCATCTTTATGAGAAAGGTCCCAATGTGTCTTAGCTAGAGCAGCTCTATTCCAAATCCTTATGTTAAGGAGGTTTAATCCTCCAAAGGTTCTGGGAAAACACATTTTTCCCCAAGAGACAAGGGCCTTTTTTGTAATAGTTTCAGTGCCCGACCACACAAAAATTCTACAATATGCATCAATCAGTTTAAGGATCTTAACTGGAATTTGAAATAGCTTAGACCAATATGATTGGACTCCAAAAAGAACAGATTGCACCAGTTGAACTCTTCCAGCATAAGAGAGTTTCTTAGCTGTCCAGGAGGTAATTCTGGCCACTATATTCTCTATTAGAGGGTTTCCATTGAGTATAGGAGATCTTTTTAGTGGATAGGGGAACTCCCAGATACCTAATAGGTAACTCACCAGCAGGAATGCCAAGCTTATGTACAATTCTATCTCTTTCCACCTGATCAACTCCACCAAAATAGATAGAGCTTTTCTGTAGATTAGCTTGTAACCCTAAAGCTTATGAGAACTGTTTGAAAGCTTGGTAAAGTGCATTAACTGACTTCAGGTCATCTCTAGAAAATAACAATAAGTCATCTGCAAAGCTCAGATGGGTGATCTTCAATTTGGCACATCTGGGGTGGAAGTTAAAGGATTTGTCGTCCCTAAGTTCATGTAGCTTCCTGCTCAAATATTCCATAGCCATTGTGAATAGATAAGGAGAAATGGGGTCTCCCTATCTCAATCCTTTAGCAGCATCAAATGGCTTTGTAGTTTCCCCATTTACCATCTCAGTATAATTCACAGTTTGTACACATTCCATTATCCAAGAGACAAATCTGTCGCGGAACCCCAATTCACTTATAACCTGCTTCAAATAGGGCCATTCTACTGAATCATAGGCTTTCTGCAAATCAATCTTCACCATACATCTGGGAGATGCATTTTTCCTTCGATAATCTTTGACTAATTCATGGGCCAAGATAATATTATCTGAGATTTTCCTTCTTGGAATAAAACCTACCTGAGCATCACAGATGATACTAGGTATAACTTTCTGAATCCTAGCAGCCAAGATTTTTTCTATGATCTTATACAATATGGTGCAGCAAGCAATTGGTCTATACTCCTTTACTGTCAGAGGACTAGAATTCTTTGGAACTAAAGTGATCGTAGTGCAGTTAATAACTTTAAACATTTTCCCCGATGCAAAGAACTGTTTAACTGCCAGAGTCACCTCATCCTTCTGTATTGGCCAAGCTTGTTTAATGAAATGAGAGTTGTACACATCAATACCTGGAGCTTTGTCATTCTCTATGGCCTGTAATCCATACCATACATCTTGGTCAGTAATATCATCACATAACTCCCTTATTTATTGTTGAGAGAGGGTTGGACCTTTCATCATTGTGAGTCTGTTAACTGCTGGAATTGAAGGGGAAGCTGTACCCATAAGGGATTTATAGAAAGCAATAATTTCCTCCTTTATAGCTAGAGGATCAGTCAGTTATGCACCAGTAAGGGATGTAAGATGTAATATCTGCTTCTTTTGTGTTCTTTCCTTAACCAAAGCTGAAAAATACTTGGTATTGGCATCCCCAAGTTTTAACCATTTTGCACGAGCTTTCTGCCTAAGAGCACTTTCTTCCACAAGTGACCATTTCTCCAAATCAAGCAAGATTTGTTTCCCTTTTTGCCAAGAGATGGTCAGTACATTGAGCATTTATCATCTCCTAAGTTAACTGCAGCTCCTCTCGAGCTAGGACAATTTTCTGAGAAATACTCTTGAATTTTGCATTGTTCAGCTGTTTCAACAAAGGTTTAAGCAACTTAAGCTTTAACCATATATCCTTCATAAGCCACATATCTAGTTTCTGCTCCCAACTTTATTGCACCATAGGCAGGAAATCCTGATGACCAGTCCATACATTGATGTTTCTAGCCTTAGTCTTGAGGGACAAGATCATAGGAGAATGATCAGAGATTAAAGGAAGTTCATACGGAGTTACTACATGCCCCCATTGCAACATCCATTCATGATTACCAAATGCTCTATCTATTATGCTACAGACCCTATCTGCACCACTCTGCTTATTTGACCATGTATAATACTCCCCTTTCAATCCTTGCCACATAGCCTCTCTATGTTCAATTGCATTAAAGCCATATATTACTGTAATTATACAATCTAAAGGCCCTTGTCTCTCCTTGACATGACAGTGTAAAAATTGAGCATCCACCTTCATACAGATACCTCATATAGATTTTTGTCCCATAGTTTGGCCACTTTGGTGACTAACAAACTATATAAACATAATCCACACATAAATTAAATATCTGAAGATTTTATGCATGTGAATAGTTTAAACAATCTAGTTTGATCACTTTAGTGACTAACAAACTATATAAACATTGATCACATACATAAAATAAATAATAAATGGATTCACATCTTAATAATCCAAAATATTATAAGAGATGAGAACCTAAATTAAATATCTCCACAACAGCTACATAATAAAGTTATCAATTTTTGTTTTAATAAATTAATAATTAGGTGGAAGATATTTCATAACCTAATTCCTTTAAACATGCCAGAATCGTACAAGCCATGCATTCGATCTTTATCATCGGCGCCACCTTCAAGGCTAAGGCTTCTCCATTCATCCTTATTTTATTATTAACAATAATATAGGACCTTTAAGATTTTGAAGCCCAAAGCGGCATAAAAGATTTTCATACTAGCAGTACCAATCCTCATAATTTGCAGATAAAAGAACGTGATTCATGATTAGTAATTGAATGTACAAGGCTATACTATTCTTATTACTTAAAGCTATTGACACATTCAAAAGCATTCTTAATTCTCAGAACATACAACGAGAATGAGAGAAAAAGGATTTTTCCCCCTTCCTTTTAGGATAGTCCAGGATAAAGAATGAATATTCCATTATTTTTGTAATGACCCGACCGGTCGTTTTGAGCATTTACACTTCGCTCGGTTGTTTGAGGGCATGAGTAGCTCCGTATGATGTATTATGACTTATATGAATCGTCGGTTTTGGTTTCCAGGTTATTCGTAATTCATTTAAAAGAATGATTCTCAGCTAGAAGCTTTAAATTTAAAAGAGTTTACCAAGTTTGATTTTTTTGTAAATTTGAATCCGGAATGGAGTTTTATGGTTTTGTTAGCTCCGTTGGGTTATTTTGGACTTAGGAGCGCGTCCGGATTGTGATTTGGAGGTCCGTAGTGGAATTTGGCCAGAAATGGCGGAAGTTAAATTTTTGGAAAGTTTGACCGGGAGTGAAATTTTTGATATCGGATTGTGATTCCGGGAATTGGAATAGTTTTGTTATGTTATTTGGGACTTGTGCGCAAAATTTGAGGTCAATCGGACGTGATTTGATAGGTTTCGGCATCGGTTGTGGAAGTTTGAAGTTTTAAAGTTTATAGATTTTGATTTGAGGTGTGATTCATCGTTTTGATGTTGTTATGTGTGATTTGAGGCCTCAAGTAGGTCCGTATTATGTTATGAAACTTGTTGGTATGTTTGGACGGGGTCCCGAGGGGCTCGGGTGTGTTTCGTATTGATTTCGGATCATTTTCTTCATTGTTGCTATTGCTGGCTCTGGTGTGATTGCACCTGCGGCTGGTTTGCGCAGGTGCGATGGTCGCAGAAGCGGCGAAGGAGTCGCAGGAGCGGAAATATTACTGGGAGCAGGGTTCCACAGAAGCGGAGATTGCTTTGCATTTGCGAAGGCACATATGCGGTGAGTTGAGCGCAAAAGCGGTTGTCAGCGCAGAAGCGATATTTGAGCGCGCACCTGCAAGTGCACAAATGCGGGTATTTACCGCAGGTGCGAAGGCAGGCCTCCAGTGCTTCTCCGAAGAAGCGTGATTTTTGGTCGCAAAAGCGACGCCGCATAAGCGGCTAATGTGTCGCAGGTGCAAAAGTGCTAGGCAGAATGATAACTACAGGGTTCGTGATTTTGGCTTCATTTTAACATTTCCAAGCTCGAATGGAGGCAATATTTCAAGAAAATGTCACCATATGAGGTAAGTGTTCTCTACTCGATTTTGGTTATATTTCATGAATCTACCTTCGTTTTGGTAATTGGATTGTGAATTTAAAGAGGAAATTTGGGGGTTTTGGCCTAAAGTTTCATAATATGAACTTTTGAGTTTTGAATATCGAATTGGAGTCGGATTTGAGTGAAAATAGTATGGTTGGACTCGTAATTGAATGGGTTGTTGGATTTTGTAAATTTTGTCGGGTTTCAAGGTACGGGCCCGGGTTGGGCATTTGGCCGATTTTGGGCTTTTGATTCAAAATTTGATCTTTTTCGATCGGGATTGGTTCCTTTAGCATTATTTGATGTATTTGAATTGTTTTTGGCTAGTTTTGAGCCGTTTGGAGGTCACTACGCGCGTGATGGAATCTTTGGAGCACCGCTTGGCTTGCTCGGCATTGGTATTTGCTTGTTCGAGGTAAGTAACTCTTCTAATCTTAGAGCTGAAGGTATGAACCCTAAATATACGTATTATGTGAATTGTTTGGAGGTGACGCACATGCTAGGTGACGGGCGTGTGGGCGTGCACCGTAAAAATTATGACATAATTATTCCGTAAAATTTTGTAGTCAAATAATCTTGGCATTATTTATGCAGGTTTATGTGTTAAAGAAATTGAGTTGAGAATCATATTAGAAATCATGTTGAGGCTATGTGCCAGTATTATTGGGACCCACAGAGGTCATATTGCTCTGAAGTATTTATTTTAAATTAAAAATTTATACTCAGTCATATTCATTTCATTGCATATTATATCTCAGTCTCTGTTGTTATTTATTGATACATCATATCATCATTTTCGGGCTATTTTTATGACATTGTGAGCCCATAAGAGAGAGACCGGAGAGATTGATGACTGGGGGAGGCCGAGAGCCTGACTATAGGGGATATTATTATGTGGATCGGGGCTGCCCGCCTGTAGCAGGCCATATATATATATATATATATATATATATATATATATATATATATATATATATATATATTATGTGGATTGGGGCTGCCCGCCTGCAGCATGCCTTATAGGCTTTATATAGCGCTTGGGCTGAAGGAACCCTTCCGGAGTTTGCACACACCGCCAGTGAGCGCGGTTGATATTATTGAGGGATGGATCTTCCCTGGACATGGATCTTGTCCGAAGTATTATATACCTGGAGATGGATCTTCTCCACTGGCTGGATTGGCCCTACTCGGTACTGAGTGACTGATGATCAGTTGATATGTATATTTTGGGATGGATCTTTTCTGGGCCGGATTGGCCATATACAACACCGAGTGATTGGGCATGATGAGTGGAATGTGTGAGAAAGGGAGATTGAGTACTCTGAGAGTGTGAGTACATGAGTTCATCTCTGAGATATATTGCATTGACATGCACACATGACATACAGGCATATAGATGTATTTTTCTCATGCTGTACGGTATCACATCATTCATGATTTCTCACACATGTTGACAGATGGGCATAATGATGTATTTGTTTTACACTAGTTATCTGGAAAGAAAATGAAACATCTTATTTATTATTGAAAGGATTTTGGGAAAATTATGGTTTTCAAACTTATTCATATTTTGGTAACTCCAGTAAACGATTTGGGTTTTCATTGATGTACTTGAAAGGCATAATTATTTTCAGAGATCATGTTTTTGTTGAGCATTTGATTATTGAGTTACTTCTGGTATTACTTGTTTTATGTTGTTATGAACTATTGTTGGTTATTGAAGTTGGGACCCAACCTTGGTACAAGCTCGTCACTACTTTCAACCTAAGGTTAGGTTTATTACTTATTGAGTACATGGGGTGGTGACAGGTGGTATCAGACCTCTAGGTTCATAGGTTCTACAAGTCATGAGCAAATGTCTAGTAGAGTCTTGCGGATCGGTATGATGACGTCCATACTTATCTTCGAGAGGCTACAGGCTAAGTTACTCGGACTCGGGTGCAGGTGTCCGACATGGGTGTGGATCCAAAGGACGGATCCTTCATGGTCTAAATTTTAGGATTCGAGGATACGGATCTAGGTACGGGTACGGGTGCGGAGATTCGGCAAAAATAAATTAAAAATCTAGAAATATAGTTATAGAGATATGCATAATTATGAGAGATTATATGGAAAACTTACGTGTAACTTGTGCCTTGTAGAGTGTAGTAACTGAGTCATTTAGTTTTCAAGTTGTAGGCAGGCACGTAGACACTCTCCAAAATGGCATGATTCATTAATTTTCCTACAACTCGCACAACAAAGTATTAAAATAAGTTATTATAAACTTGTTGAAATATAACAAATAAAAGTTATAAAGAGATTTAGAGATACAAAATAAATGAAACATACCTTTGGAAGTTAGAACTTAGAACTAAATAGACTAACATATATTCAAGAGTCACTAGTCAAAAGTTTTAAATAATTAGCTATTCAAATTAAGTTACTCAAATAACTACCAAAAAGTCTTACAGAAATTGTAAGTTCACAAGTTCATAGACAAAAAATAAGTACATAGCATACATATTTAAACTACTAGACTTATCACTTGAAACATTGTGCATGAGTACATTCTATTCAAAGGTCATCTTCCTCAATCTCTTCAATGTCAACTTCTTGCAAATCTTGAACTTCCTCTTCAAAGAAGACTCCTTCTAGTTGAGGTTCGTCTATTGACAATTCAACTAGATCATTGATACTTTTATCAATATTAAAATAATCCCCACCTAAAACAACACCAATTGTTTTTTAGAAGATTGTGAAAGGAACTTATCATGCTAAAGAAATTACTCAAGAAATATCAAATCATGGATATGTATATATACGGATATACCTAAATCCCAATATTTGCTTGGACCACTTGTATACTTTTCCTTTCTTCGAGAGAGCAAGCGAAGATTATAATGGATAAAAACTAAATCTTCGGCTCTAGAAGTAGCTAGCTTGTTTCTCTTGATGCTATGAATCAATGAAAAAGTACTCCAATTTCTCTCGCAACAAGATGAAGAAGCTGGTTGGGAAAGCAATTTGTAAGCCAGACTTTGTAAAAGTGGAGCATTTATACCATGGTTAGCCCACCAAGATAAAGGTTCCTCATACCCCATAGCATCAATCACATGAGGCTCACCAAAGTAACCATTCCCACAACAAAATGCCCCATACTCCAAAGAAGCTTTCTTTAAATCATTTGGATCCTTGAAATATCTTTGAAAGCATTTGAGCCTATTTTGTGAAATCTTTATATCTTCATTAGGAGCAAGTCTTCTTAACCCGTTGCTTTCACCTTTAAGCCACGACTCATGATAATATTTCGGAACCAATGAATGTGCCATGCAATGCAATGGAGTATTACTCTTATTCCACCTTGCCACAAGAATTCCTTGAATTGTAGCAAAAAAATTCGGTTGGCCGGTAATAAGATCTTTCCCCTCATGCTCAAATACAATCACCTTCACCTTTTCAATCATTGTATCCCACATGTCATAAATAAGGTGCAATTTTGGACAATCAAGGTCGGCACTTCTAAGCATGGATACAATTGGCTCCGTACACCTCAACAAGTATTCAATAGTATCCCACCATTCATCATCCATTACAAGAGATTTTATTTCGCGCGCTTTAGCTTCAATTACTTTATATCCTTTATAATTCGTCCATTCGTCATCCATCACCATTTTTTCCAATGACGATTTAACTCTATGAATACGAGAAGTCATAATAATATGGGAAGCAAATCTTGTTTCCGCAACTTTCAACAAAGATAACTCCGAATACTTTTGGAAAATGGCAAGCGCCATGTCGTGATTCACCGCAAAATTCTTTAAGCTACTCACTTGACCAATCAACTTTAATATCCATTCGCAATTTTTAAAGTGAGTTGATTTTTCTGAAGGTTGACACATACTTTTAAAAGCAAGATTCAAACAATGAACAACACATGGTGTCCAAAATATGTGCGGAAAAGTTTGCTCAACAATAGAACCGGCAAGCTTCATATTACCTGCATTATCAGTGATAACTTGGACAACTTTCTTTGCATCGACATCTTCTATGGCTTTAATAAATAACTTAGCAATATATTCACCATCCTTAATAATCCCACTTAAATTGATTGATTTTAAAAATATTGGTCCGCCACTAGATGCTCCCATTATATTTATCAATGGCCGCCTTTTAACATCTGACCATCCATCCGAACAAATCGACAATCCTTTTCTTTTCCATGTATCAACACTTTTTGTTGGTCTTGATATGCCTTTTCCTTTTTGTTTCACAGCTGTTGATGAAGCCATTTTTAGGGATATTGGGTGAAGAAAAATTCTAAAATTTTTCGGCTATGGATTCAAAGAAAGTCGAGATGAAACAGAGAGAGTGAGAATGGCTTGTTTGTCTATGTTCTTGGACAAGAAAATTCATTCAATGAGAAAAAAGATATTCTGATGGGGAGATGGGGAGTTTACGATGACAATAGACTTATTGGACAAATAATTCATTAAATAAACAAAAAGGTATTATGATGGGTGGAGTTTATGATGATAATTCATTTTTTTAACAAGATAATTCACGTCACTTTTCATGGGATAGTAAAATATTGCATTAAATGATATTTGTACCATTTAGTTTTATCATTTTAATTTGGAAATATTTTTTAATTTTAATAGAAATATAATTATTAATCATACTCCAAACCCTAAACTCCAAAACTAAAATCTCAAACCCCAAAATCATATAACCTTAAACATTATTTAATTACATATGATATTGTGTATATTTTATTATTGATTAAATTAGTCGATTAATGTGATTTGTCTGAAAGCTATATAACCTTAATCATGAATAATTAATTATATTTCAAGTATTTCAATAGATCAATATTAATTAGCTTGATATTCTAGAACTTGTATTGATAGAAAGAATCAAACAATCTAACAAGACGGGATCCCTAATATGATAGTAGATATATCTTGTTATCAGTCAAATTAGTCAAACAAAGTCAATCGTTATTTTCAATCAAACATATATTTAGATTTTAAGTATTTCGATAGTTCATAACTTGTATTGATAGGAAGACTCAAATGATCTAACAAGAAGAGTTTTCTACTCTAGTCGATTAATGTGATTTGTCTGAAAGCTATATAACCTTAATCATGAATAATTAATTATATTTCAAGTATTTCAATTGCTCAATATTAATTAGCTCGATATTCTAGAACTTGTATTGATAGAAAGAATCAAACAATCTAACAAGACGGGATCCCTAAAATGATAGTGGATATATCTTGTTATCGGTCAAATTAGTCAGACAAAGTCAATCGTTATTTCCAATCAAACATATATTTAGATTTCAAGTATTTCGGTAGTTCATAACTTGTATTGATAGGAAGACTCAAATGATCTAACAAGAAGAGTTTCCTACTCTAGTCGATTAATATGATTTGTCTGAAAGCTTTATAACTTTAATCATGAATAATTAATTATATTTCAAGCATTTCAATAGCTCAATATTAATTGTATAAATTAAGTGTTATTAAGTTCTCTCATTCTTTGTTTATTTTCTAAAATTCGCTAATATTCTTCTTTGTCATATTTCTAAAATATTTCGATATTCTAGAACTTGTATTGATAGAAAGAATCAAATAATCTAACAAGACGGGATCCCTAATACGATAGTGGATATATCTTGTTATCGGTCAAATTAGTGAGATAAAGTCAATCGTTATTTCCAATCAAACATCTATTTAGATTTCAAGTATTTCGATAGTTCATAACTTGTATTTGATAGGAAGAATCAAATGATCTAACAAGAAGAGTTCCCTAGTCAATTAATGTGATTTGTTTGAAAGCTATATAACATTAACCATGAATAATTAATTATATTTCAAGTATTTCGATAACTCAATATTTATTGGTGGTGCTAATCAAATATAATATAAGAATACTCTTCTTTGTCATTTTTTAAAATTATTTTAGCTCATTCACAAATCATGTAATTTATAATTAGTCTTAAAATATGTGTCACAACATAGCATATAGTGGAGAACTGAAGGGTCAATTCTATTATGTACAATTTATAAATTTTTCATGATCTTCGCGAGAACGTAATTTTTCAAAATATTTACATGCTAATAATTAATTTAGAAATTATCCCCCGTTTCTTTGAGAAAGAAAATATTTATAAATAGTATAATTAGGTAAATTAATAAAATTTGTTTATTTAGAGCATATACTTATTTAATATATATGAAGTTTACTCAGATAAAAATATGTGTCTTTAAAGCATATACAATTATATTTAGTTTACAATTAAATAATTATTTATTATTTTTATTAAAACTATAACTATTTTTGGTACAATTAAAACTGTAATTTTTATAAACAAAAAACTATTGAAGACATAGTATATGTAATGTCTATCTCGGCAGAATATTAGCAAACATATCAACTAGTAATAAAGTAGTCAATTCCTAATTAGTCTAAAGTCTTCTTTTTCCTTATTCTCTGCATTCCTGTCTTATTCTTTGTCTGGTCTAAGTCTTCTTCTTCCTTATTCTCTGCATCGCTGTCTTCTTCTTCTTTCCCAACAAATTTTTTTCCATGTTTCTGCTTTTTTCCAGTAGAACAAGACCCGGGCCCTTCCAAATAAGCCTCAGTCCAGTAGTCCACCACTCATCTTCAACTTCTCTGCCCTAAAAAAATATTATAGCTCTTGATTTTAGAAACCTGCAGCATGAACAAGAAGATTGATCAAGACAAAAAGCTTCAAAAGGACTAGTATAAATTACTACATAGCAGTGTAATGGAAGGTATTTCGTTTCCCATCTCTTCAAATCTTTACTTAGGGAAATCAATTCTCAAAATTTTTCCCAAATTTTTGGTCAATACATCCGATCTCGTTTGACCGGATCTGACCCAGATCCCACGCCCTTACCCGTGTCAGTGTCGTGTCGACACGAGTATGGCACCCAAATTGCCGAGTCCGAGTAACTTGGGCTACAGGTCATTTAGGATATACTTCCCATCTTTCTTTCCTTATCGTGCGGCATTGATTCAGCTTGAAGCATAACTCTTTGAATTCCTTCCATGCATTCGTATGCGCATGTGAGCGCTTGGTATCGGCTGTGCGCCGGCAGCTTGTGATTCCATGGTTGAGGTGCGAGGTGTGTTTTTGGCGTGCTGATGGTGGGCCAGCCTGGAGGACTTGAGTCCGAGTTTTGACGGTAGCTTGAGCACGGAGATTTTGATTGTGTGAGCACGTGCTTTTGTGACTTATAGGTCCGTTGGTGTCCCTATTAGTGGAGTTTGTGATTGGATGACTATGTGGTGAGTATGATGTAACTGCGAGATGTGTTCAGATTATACGAATGTGACGAGACGAGTTTACTTGAGATGTAGCAAGGACTATGAAGTGTTTGATTTCTGTCTTGATTTGGCGTATGGCCTCGAGTTATGGATGTGTTGAGGGATCTCTTATGTTGTTTAGTTGTGGAGTAAAGTAGATTCTCATGTCTTGTTGATGAGTTCAGAATCGAGAAGATTAAGTGATTGCGTTGTAGTCGTGACTGCGGAAGGGTATAGGGAGATGTCAGTTTGAGGCAAAGCAGGTGGGTTATTCCCTGCGAGGTGTCCTGAGGTTGTGTGGTCCCTAAGATGTTTTGTAGAGAGTTCTCTTTTACCAATGAATATATGCTGCAATTTGAGTTTGGATCGCCTGTGGAAGTTGGCTTAACCATCACGAGGATGATCGCGAGATTTGCAGATGACTTGAGGTACTAGATGGTTTGTGTTCCATGAGCGGATGAAGGATTTAATGGAATCTCATTGTGGTATTATGGTAGTAATGGGTTATGATTATTGTAAGTGGCCAGATGTTTTATTCCATGGCTGTGAGCCAAGTGAGGGAGTCTGCCATCGACGAGTTAATTGCACGGTTATGTGTTGTATTGATTTTAGTTCGGGGTATACTGGGGAATCAATTATGACTTGCAGAGGTCGAGATCGAGTATGACTCGGGTAAAAAAATTTCTGAATACAGGTTGTATTACACTCTATGGGTATATGGGAATCATAAAATAATTGAGTGGTTATTCGCGAAGGATGTAGTGTACATGGAGTAAGAATTTGCTCGATTTCTTAGGAGTATGGGTTACTCTTTACTCCCTTGGGTATTGATGTACTAATGGGGCACAGGTTATTCGGTCCGTTTGGTCGGTTTAATTGAGATTTGAGTAGAGTGTATGAATCTCGAGAATGGTTCTAATGGATTAAAGATTTATATATAGCGATTTGGAATTTTCAAGATTTGTATATGGCTAGAAACTGGGAGTTTCATTGGATGGTGTCGATACTAGTGGCATTTTTTAAATCATTGTTGATTGTGTATTTCAGTATCAAGAAGGTGAAGGAAATAATTTTAGATTCACATAAGGTCTCTTTAGAGTGGGTGTCTCGGTTGTGGTACCTTGGGGTGCTTGAGAGGGAAGTCAGCGGCTTATGGGCCTTAGGGAATTGTGGTTTTATACTAGGGTCTCTTATGTGGTGAATTTTGGTTTAGGATTGTAGTGTTCCAGCAAGGAGAAGTATCAATTTGAAGGCAATTTGGAAGGGACTTGGAGAAATAGGATAGCGTGGTAGTAGGTTGGATCAGCACAGTAATGGATATAATCGGTTCTTTGGGTACTTATGATGTGGCTAGTCTCCACAGGTGTTTCTTGGCAATTCTCTTGTGTTTTGGCAACCTACGTGGCTGGGTTGAGTTAGAAAGATTCGGTTCTGATAGCTTGGTTGTGTGCAAATGGGTTTCAAAGAATTCTCAATGGTTTTTACCACGGTTCGAGGAGAATATTTCCTACCGGCGTGAGGAATATGTTGCGTATTGGGATTTTCTCCGGGATGAGATCAAATGCAAGGTTACTGACTGATCGGGTATGTATTCTTCTTGTGACTCAGAGTTGATTATGAGATTCTTGTACTCTTCACATGATGGCATGGTAGATGCGGTGTGTTGTGTGAGATTGAGATTTACATATGCAAGGTCACAATTTAGTTTTGAAGGGAAGGACATAAATTTGTAGGCAGCATGGACGGTTTCAGATGAATAGATGAATGATATTACTTCATTGGTATTGCGACACTTTCCTGGTTGATCGACTGCTGATATTCAAATTATGATTTGTGGCACGGAAGAATTATAGAAGTATTCCTTGTGGGATAATCGTGTATGGGAGATATGTTAGGCATTCGGGTGGTGGAGTTGGGATAAAATATGGTGATTCGTGTGTTCTATGTATTTGGAGATTGGGAGTTCTCAGGAGCAGATTGTTTCATGGTTGTGGATTATGAAGTTGTGGCCGAAGCTAGCCAGATGATAGTATGTGTTATGATTAAGTCATTGTGGACTTTCGGAGGTTATTTATCTATCTGTGGGTGTGTTATGATTAAGTCATTGTGGACTTTCGGAGGTTATTTATCTATCTGTGGGTGACTAGAGCTGATTTGGGGGTCCATTGGTAGGCCCAATTAGGATGTGTATTCTACACCAAGCCGGATTGGTTGGCTCCATACTGCTATTGTTGAGGGATGTGCCATTCGGTTGTTGTTGAGCTTATTTATTTTCTGAGATGATCTGTGAGTTACTCTTCTATGCTACGAGGAGTTGTGATTCGTTGGTTATATGCACATATGGTGTGGTTCTATTGGGACCTTATAGCGAAATTTGAGCGAGAAGAGTATTGGGTATTGCTTGGTTGATGGAGTATTGGTTATGTTCTTTCGGGTTTTGTGTGACATTGTGTCATTTGCTTTTCCGTGGTTATGGAAATGCACTTTGGGTACTTGATGTCGAATTGCGCATGGTTATTGATTTTTAGCAGGGTGGCTTGAGGTATTTAATATGGACCAGTATTTGGATAGGGTCGCGCATTGCAGTAGAGTTATGTTGAGATATGATCCCTCATGTTAGATTCGTATGTTTTGGTTCTACGGTGTGTGATAGGTTCTTAGCATTGCGTTGTGGTGGTACTTGTTGAGCTTGCAGGACAGTTCTCCCGTCTGAATCAGTTTTCCATGATTTGAGTATATTTGCAATGTTTCTTATTGGTGCATGGATTGCACGGGTTATGGCGTTAGATTGTAATGATATGGCATGTCACTAGAGTGGTCGTGTTGGATGAGATGAGATCATTGGACTTATAGTGGATACTATCGGAATTGATTACAGCATGTTTGGAAGGATAATATCGAAAGTCGGCTTAGAATTGGCTATAGTTCTTGTCGAATGAGAGGGAATTCCATGACTGGTTAATCTGATGAATGGTTATGAGTTCTGCGTGTTTCTTTCATCATCGGCAGTGTACGAAGGTTTTAGAACGAGGTTTTGTTTGACATAAGGTTTATTACCGATATTGGGTGGTTTTGAGCAGCCACTGTGATTAGATATTATTGCTATGAGTATTTGAGTTGTGTGGTATATCATGTGATTACATCTTGGGTTATGGTTATAGCTTGTTCAGACTTATACAGTGTGTAGATGCGAGATTACGATCTTATAGAAATTCCGGATGTTGGAAATTAGATTCTAAGTTTTATGGGCTAGGTTGAATTAAGAAACTATAGCTATGCTGTGTTGTCGGGCCTATATGGGATAGGGTGACGTGAGATCACCCCAGGGTATGTGCATAGTAAGGTTACACGGCGATTTGATGGCTTTTGGAACAACTCTTGGCACGTTCGAGAACGAACGTATGTTTAAGTGAGGGAGGATATAACGACCCGACCGGTCATTTCAGGTTATTCGGAATTAATTTGAAAGAATGATTCTCAGCTAGAAGCTTTAAATTTGAAAGAGTTGACCAAGTTTGACTTTTTGTGAATTTGAACCCGGAACGGAGTTTTGATGGTTCCGTTAGCTCCGTTGGATTATTTTGGACTTAGGAGCGCGTCCGGATTGTGATTTGGAGGTCCGTAGTAGAATTTGGCCTGAAATGGCGGAAGTTGGATTTTTGAAACGTTTGACCGGGAGTGGACTTTTTGATATCGGATTTGGATTGTGATTCCGGGAATTGGAATAGCTTCGTTATGTTATTTGGGACTTGTGCGCAAAATTTGAGGTCAATCGGACGTGATTTGATAGGTTTCGGCATCTGTTGTGGAAGTTTGAAGTTTCAAAGTTCATAGATTTTGATTTGAGGTGCGATTCATCATTTTGATATTGTTATGTTTGATTTGAGGCCTCGAGTAGATTCGTATTATGTTATGGAACTTGTTGGTATGTTTGAATGGGGTCCCGAGGGGCTCGGGTGTGTTTCAGATTGATTTCGGAACATTTTCTTCAATGTTGCTATTGCTGGTTCTGGTGTGACCGCACCTGCGACTGGTTTGTGTAGGTGCGATGGTCGCAGAAGCGACGAAGGGGTCGCAGGAGCGGAAATATTGCTGGGAGCAGGGTTCCACAGAAGCGGAGATTGCTTCACATCTGCAAAGGCGCAGATGTGGTGAGTTGAGCGCAAAAGCGGTTGTTAGCGCAAAAGTGATATTTGGGCGCGCATCTGTGAGTGCGCAGATGCGGGTATTTACCGTAGGTGCGTAGGAAAGCCTCCAGTGCTTCTCCGCTGAAGCGTGATTTTTGGTCGCAAAAACAACGCTGCATAAGCGGCTATTGTGTCGCAAGTGCGAAAGTGTTGGGCAGAATGATAAATACAAGGGTTCACGATTTTGGCTTCATTTTAACATTTCCAAGCTCGGATTGAGGCGATTTTTCAATCAAATGTCACCATATGAATTGTGGTAAGTGTTCTCTACTCGGTTTTGGTTATATTTCATGAATCTACCTCTATTTTTGTAATTGGATTGTGAATTTAAAGAGAAAATTGGGGGTTTTGGCCTAAAGTTTCATAATATAAATTTTTGAGCTTTGAACATCGAATTGGAGTCGGATTTGAGTGAAACTAGTATGGTTGGACTCTTAATTGAATGAGTTATTGGATTTTGTAAATTTTATCGGGTTCTGAGGTACGGGCCTGGGTTGGGCTTTTGGCCGATTTTGGGTTTTTGATTCAAGATTTGATCTTTTTCGATCGGGATTAGTTTCTTTAGCATTATTTGATGTATTTGAATTGATTTTGGCTAGAACTATTTGATAATTGTATTATCTAGCGGGTTGGGTTAGGTACCATCACGACTCGTCAGAATTTGGATCGTAACAGTTTTCATTAGTGAAGATTATAAGTTCAAGCAATCCAGGCTAGAATACCACATGTAAACATAAACTTTAATTCATACCAGGATCTTGAACATGATAATCTTATACATAATCATTATAGAAAACATACATGAAGCGGAAGCCATTATCACGAAGCGGAAGCGTTAATTGAAATCGATTTCTCGCCCCTTTCTCTAGCTTTCGTTACTGCCGCCTTTAATGATGGAAAAGAAGAATAGAATAGGTGGTAACCCTAATGGGTGGGGAGATGACCAATTTATAGATGTTCCCACTTAATCTGGTACGTCCATCAAGTAACCGATCGGACGGACGAGATTTGTCTTTCATTAAATATTAATTACAGGCCTTAAACCTATTGGGCCACACACACGTAGGAAAAAACTTACACAAGTGTCGCACAATTTAATATTAAAATATCAAAATGTAAGGTAAATAATGGAATAAATTAAAGATATAGAATTATGGCCAAACATCACGCGTGTATGAAGAAAACTTTTGTATGATATACTCCATCCGTCCCAAATTATATGTCGTTTTTCGCTTCTCAAAATTCAATACTTAAAAATGTATTTTTTTTATCATATTGACATGAGAAGAATTGCAATCGATAGTAATTTTTGTATATAATTTTTTGAATATTTATATTTAAAGTTTAAAATTGAGCCGATCTAATCCAATTTTGCTTCCACAATTAGCCAATTGACTCTTAAAAAGGAAAAGTGATGCATATTTTGGGACGGAGAGTGTATATATATATATATTAGTTATAATATACCTATATATATATATATATATATATATATATATATATATATAAATTGGCTAATCATTTAGTATAATATGACGTAAAGTAGAAATTTAGTATAATATATAGTAGTTAATCATTTAGATGTTATGTTTGAAGAATTTCATAGGTGGATAGACTAACAGTGCACATGTTAAATAATCAAAGATTAAATGTACTTAACAAGATATCACAAGAATCAAAACAAAACTTAACTATGACTGTAGACTATAAGAAGAGTAATTTCCATCAAAGAATATGCTTCTTGAGTTTAATAACTAGTACATCTAATTTTCATAATTATTAGTGTATTATTTTATGAATGAAACTTACATATTCAAAACCAAGTAATAAACAGTTAAAGTACATAATTTTTATAATTATAGATATTCAAAAACATCATAATCAAAGAAAATTATAAAGTGAAATTTTTTTCAAGTGAAAATAATATTTGACAATTAGAGTTGTGTTTGAACATGAATACAATTGGAGTTGTCTTTGAAATTATTTGAGTACTTCCCACTTACTCTGATGTGCTTAGACTTCACTAACTGTTCTTAATATCATTTCTTCATGTATTATTTGACTTAAATATTATATTGTAAAGCAGAAGGGGAGCCTTGGCGTAACTGATAAAGTTGTTGTCATGCGATCAGGGGGTCACGGGTTCAAGCTGTGGAAAAAGCCTCTTGCAGAAATACAGGGTAAGGTTGTGACAATAGAGCCTTATGGTCCGGCCTTCTCCGGACTCCGTGCATAGCGGGAGCTTAGAGCACCGGGCTGCCTTTAGGACATATGAATTCTGAATTTGAGGTCTTAAATAATGTCAATTTACAAGCGAAGATAAAATTTACATCATCCACAAAAGTCAACTTAGATCGGGAATTTAACATTTGCTTACATCTAGCTATTAAGCAAAAGCAACTAGACTATTATCATCGAAGCATATGCGATTCTTTTCCTTGCGAACTGCCCATAATATATAGTACCTTTGGCATAAGACATGAGTGATTTCTTGGCAAGAATCTGCAATCCCTTCTCGTTCATATGACCCATTTTTTTGTGCCACAAATCTGTAGAAATCTCATCTTGTGCCACGTTCAATTCACCTTGGCATATTTCTGCATTTGTCCTATACAACGTGCCATGAGCAACTTCCTTTGCAATCACCAATGATCCCTTGGTGAGTCTCCACTTTTGATTTACAAAATAGTTCTCGTATCCATCTCGGTCTAAAGCAATTCCCGAGATCAAGTTCATCCGCAAATCAGGTACATGTTGCACGTCCTTTAGAACCAATGTGCATCCGATATTTGTTTTGATAAAAATGTCACCAATCCCCTCAATCTTTGAGTAACTTGTGTTACCCATTCTCACAAGGCCTAAATCACCTGCTACATATCTGCAAAAAAGATCTCTTACCGGTGTGGCATGGCAAGATGTTGCGGTATCAAACACCCATTCCGACTCTGGACCTGAAAAGTGCATGCATTCCTCTTCCTCGTTTATAAAGAAGACAACATTATCATTATTTTGCACCATGGCGGATGTGTTGTCGTCATTCTTCTGGCCACTAGTTTCACCTTTGCCCTTCCTTGGATTTGGGCAATCTCTTTTGAAGTGACCTGGTTGACCATAATTGTAGCAATTTCTAGCTCTTGCTTTGGATCGGTTCTTAGACTTCCCACGAGCTCCGGATCTACCATAGTTGTTCAAAATCCTTTGATAACTCCTGCCTCTACCTTCTGTGATGAGAGCATGTCCTAGATTTTCAGGCTTTTTTCTCATCTTCTCATTGAGTAGAAAAGCCGATGTGACATATTTCAGCTCAATGGTAGTCTTACCATGCAGGATGGTTGTTGCCAGATTATCGTACGAAGTGGCAAAGAGTTCAATAGCAAGATGGCTTTATCTTCTTCCTCGATTTTCTCTCCGAGATTGGCGAGCTGTGTGATTGGTTCGTTAAACACATTTAAATGTGACAAAAAATTTGTACCTTTACCCATGTGTAGGGCGTATAGCTGCTTCTTCAGGTACAATTTATTTGTTAGGGTTTTGTACATGTATAGGCTTTCCAACCTTGTCCAAATGTCACGTGCTGTGTCTTCATCAATGATGTTATTTACCACATCATCTGATAAGGGCAACCTGATTGCACTAGCAGTCTTTTTATCCAAGTCAGCCCAATCCTCAGCTTTCATGGTATCAGGCATTTTGGCATCAGCATCTAGTACCTTGTGTAATCCTTGTTCGATGAGCAGATATCTCTTCCTTCTTTGCCATGTTGAGAAACCGCTATCTCCGTTAAATATTGCTAACTCGTACTTTACTCCGAACATTTTTGATTTTCACCGAGTATAGTACTACCGACAGTGAATAGTATTTATGTAAACAAGCAGAACCTGCGCTATGATATCAGTTGTTGGGAATAAACCCCCTAGAGAAATAATATTCACAGTAATAAAAATGGAATAATAACGTAGCACCGAGATACGGTAATTAGCAAGAATAAAAGAGTGACAACGAAACCAAGATTTTTACGTGAAAAACCCTTTTGAATAAGGGAAAAACCACGGCCCCGAGACGAGCAACTGATATCACTATAGCAAGGAATTTTACACTTTGTAGCTCCGAATAAAATACTTCAAAGACCACTACAACACTCAAAATAAATAACCCTCTTTTGATATTCCCACCTCACTACAATATCGCTCACTCTCTATTTTTCTCACAGATTATTTTCTTATTCCTTGTTTGTGAAACCTCACTCTTTCTTTCTCTTTTTGTTTTGTGTATCTTCAACTGAATCAGGAGCAATCTATTTATAGACGTCCAATTCTCCTTGCATGCATCATGGATGACAATATCATAATATAAATGTCAAACTTTCACCTTGTGAAAGCAATCAAAAATCTGCCAACCCAAATCACATGTCCTGTAGATTTGGCAGCATGGTACTTTATGTCAAAGGAAGTTTGTCTTCCTTTCATATTCATGGGATGGACCCCACAATCTCCCCCTCCAGTCCCATGCACCTGAAGGAGGTATCTCCAGTTTTTCATATAGAGTTCATGCCGACAAGTTATTTGTATAGGTCGAACATGTCTCTTGCTACCATCTTGGTTAGCATATTCGAAGGATTCTCACTTGTATGGATCTTCTTGACCTGTATATATCCATTTATCTATTCTTTTTATAATCCAGTGATATCTCACGTCTATATGCTTCGTCCTTGCATGATACATGGTATTTTTGCTCAGGTCTATTGCACTTTGACTGTCACAATAGACGACATACTCGTTTTGATGTAGTCCAAGCTCTCGTAGGAACCGTTTCAGCCAAACCATCTCCTTGCCAGCTTCAGTAGCGGCAATATACTCTGCTTCAGTTGTAGAGATCGAAACACGCTTTGCAACTTCGACTGCCATGATATAGCTCCCCCTGAAAATGTGAACGGGTATCCTGTAGTAGATTTACGATTATCAAGATCACCTATCATATCAGCATCCATGTAGCCCTTCAAGATTGGATCAGATCCTCCAAAACACAAGCAATCTCCTATAGTACCTCTTAGGTACCTGAGTATCCACATGACTGCTTCCTATTGTTCCTTTACAGGATTTTCAAGGAATCTGCTAACAACACCAACTGCATGAGCAATATTAGGTCTGGTGCATACTATTGCATACTTCAAGCTTTTGACTGCTGAAGAATAAGGAACTCTAGCCATGCTCCCTTTCTCTTCCACTGTTGTAGGACACATCTTCTTGCTCAATTTTAGATGACCAGCAAGAGGTGTGTTGACTGGCTTAGCATTCTTCGTGTTGAAGTGTTCCAGTATACGTTTAATGTACTTCTCCCGAAACAGCCACAACTTTTTGCTTGTTCGCTCTCGAACTATCTTCATACCCAGAATTTGTTGTGCTGGGCCCAAGTCCTTCATATCAAATGACTTGGACAAATCTTCCTTCAACTTTGCGATCAACCCCTTGTTTTTTCCTACAATTAACTTGTCATCCACATACAACAACAAAATAATAAAGTTGTTGTCAGAAAACCTTTTGAAGTATACATATGGATCAGAATATGTCTTTGTGTAAGTTTGACTTTTCATGTCAAACTTCTTGTGCCACTGCCTTGGTGCCTGTTTCAACCCATAAAGACTCTTATTCAGTTTGCACACCATGTGTTTTCTTTCAGCTACTTCAAATCCTTCTGGCTGCTCTATATAGATCTCTTCTTCCAAATCTCCGTGAAGAAATGCAGTTTTCATGTCCAACTGCTCCACTTCAAGATCTAGGCTAGCTGCTAAACTCAAAATTGTTCGAATAGAAGTCATTTCAACAACAGGTGAGAAAATTTTGTCAAAATCAATACCTTTCTTCTGCTCGAAGCCTTTTACCACCAATTGAGCTTTGTACCTGACAAGCTTGCCATTTCCATCTTTCTTGAGTTTAAAAACCCATTTGCATTTGAATGGTCTTTTACCCTTTGGAAGTTCAACCAGCTTGTACGTGCAAATTTTCTGTAGAGATTCCATCTCTTCTTGCATGGCTTTCATCCACTGGTTCTTTTCTGGATGAGATAACACCTCCTTAAGACTTTCTGGCTCCCCTTCATCACTAATAAGGACATACTCTGTGGAAGGGTACCTACATGACTCTACCCTTGGCCTCTCTAATCTCCTCAGAGGTTGAGGTTGTTCTTCTTCATGAGTGGGGTGCTCGACTTGCTCGACACCATCATCAAGTTGCTCCCCCTGCTCAATAACCTTACCAGGTTGCTCCCCCTGCTCGGCAACCTCGTCGGTCCTACTTTCTGCACTTGTGGGATTGTTAGAAGTAGAAGGAATAGTAACAAGGTTAGGAATTATACCATTCTTGGCCTTCTCTGGCATATAATCAGCAGTTCCAACTTTACTTTCTCGGAAGACTACATCTCTGCTTCTGATGACCTTCTTCTTTACATGATCCCACAATCTGTATCCGCACTCTTCATCTCCATATCCGATGAATATGCAAGGAACAGATTTATCATCAAGCTTTGTTCTCGGCTCCTTTAGTACATGTGCAAAAGCTCTGCAACCGAACACCTTCAGATGCCAGTAGGACACCTCCTTGTTAGTTCAAACTCTCTCTGGGATGTCAAACGCCAACAAAAATGATAAACTCCTATTGATCAGGTAATAGGCTGTCTAAAATGCTTCACCCCAAAATGACTTAGGCAGTTTAACCATTCTAAGCATGCTTCTCACCTTCTCCACAATGGTGCGGTTCATCCTTTCGGCTACACCATTGTGTTATGGGGTTCCAGGAACTGTCTTTTCATATCTGATCCTATGTCTTGAACATTACTCTTCAAATTCCCTTGAAGTGTACTTACTTCCATTGTCACTTCGGAGACGCTTTAGCTTTTGGCCTGTCTCCCTTATCACCATAGCATGAAACTTCTAGAAAACTTGAAACATCTGATCTTTGGTATTCAAAATATAAACCCATAATTTTAGTGAAGCATCATCAATAAAAGTAACAAAATATTTGTTACCGCCCATCGATTTATTTTTCATTGGACCACAAACATCAGAATATACCAAATCAAGTATATTCAATTTTCTTTTAGACGATGTCCGAAATGAGACTCTATGCTGCTTACCAAATAAACAATAGTCACAAGGTTTTACCGTTGTACATTTGGCGTAAGAAATGAGTGATTTCTTGGAAAGAATCTGCAATCCCTTCTCGCTCATATGACCCATTCTTTTGTGCCACAAATCTGCAGAAATCTTATCTTGTGCAGCGTTCAATTCACCTTGGCATATTTCTGCATTTGTCCTGTACAATGTAATATGTGCAACTCCATTTGCAATAACCAATGATCCCTTGGTGAGTCTCCACTTTTGATTTGCAAAATAGTTATTGTATCCATCTCGGTCTAAAGCAATTCTCGAGATCAAGTTCATCTGCAAATCAGGTACATGTTGCACGTCCTTCAGAACCAATGTGCATCCGACATTTGTCTTGATACAAATGTCACCAATCCCCGTAATCTTTTAGAAACTTGTGTTACCCATTCTCACAAGGCCGAAATCACCTGCTACATATCTGCAAAAAAGATCTCTTATCGGTGTGGCATGGTAAGATATTGTTGTATTAACCACCTATTCCGACTCTGGACCTGATAAGTGTATGCATTCCTCTTCCTCGTTTATAAAGAGGACAACATTATCATTGTTTTGCACCATGGTGGTTGTGTTGTCGCCATTCTTCTGGCCACTAGTTTCACCTTTTCCCTTCCTTGGATTTGGGTAATCGTTTTTTAAGTGACCTGGTTGATCACAATTGTAGCAATTTCTCGCTCTTGATTTGGATCAGTTCTTAGACTTCCTACGAGCTCCGGATCTACCATAGTTGTTCAAACTCCTTTGATAACTCCTGCCTCTACCTTCTGTGATGAGAGCATGTCCTTGATTTTCAGGCTTTTTTATCATCTTCTCATTGAGTAGAAGAACCGATGTGACATCTTTCAACTCAATGAGAGTCTTACCGTACAGGATGGTTGTTGCCAGATTATCGTACAAAGATGACAACAAGTTCAATAGCAAGATGACTTTATCTTCTTCCTTGATTTTCACTCTGAGATTGGTAAGCTGTGTGATTAGTCCGTTAAACACATTTAAATGTGACAAAAAGTTCGTACCTTCACCCCTCTGTAGGGCGTATAGCTGATTCTTCATGTACAATTTATTTGTTAGCGTTTTGGACATGTATAAGCTTTCCAACCTTGTCTAAATGCCACGTGCGGTGTCTTCATCAATGATGTTATTTACCACATCATCTCATAAGTGCAACCTGATTACACTAGCAGCCCTTTGATCCAAGTCAGCCCAATCCTCAGCTTTCATGGTATCAGGCATTTTGGCATCAGTATCTAGTACCTTGTGTAATCTTTGTTGGATGAGCAGATATCTCATCCTTCTTTGCCATGTTGAGAAACCGCTATCTCCGTTAAATTTTGCTACCTCATACTTTACTCGGACATTTTTGTTTTTCACCGAGTATAGTACTACTGAAAGTGAATAGTATTTCATTGAACGCGTAGAACTTGTGCTCTGATACCAGTTGTTGGGAATAAACTCCCTACAAGGATAATATTCACGGTAATAAAAGCGAACTAATAACGTAGCACCGAGATACGATAATTAGCAAGAATAAAAGAGTGATAACGACACCAAGATATTTACGTGGAAAACCCTTTTGAATAAGGAAACAACTACGGCCCCGAGACGAGCAACTGATATCACTATAGCAAGGAATTTTACACTTTGTAGGTCCGAGTAAAATACTCCAAAGACCACTACAACACTCAAAAAGAAATAACTCTATTTTGATATTCCCACCTTACTACAATATCGCTCACTCTCTATTTTTCTCACAGACTATTTTCTTATACCTTGTCTGTGAAACCTCACTCTTTCTTTCTCTCTTTGTTTTGTGTATCTTCAACTGAATCAGGAGCTATCTATTTATAGACGTCTAATTCTCCTTGCTTGCATCATGGATGACATTATCATAATATAAATGTCAAACTTTCACCTTGTGAAAGCAATAAAAAATCTGCCAACCCAAATCACATTTCCTGTAGATTTGGCAGCATGGTACTTTATGTCAAAGGAGGTTTGTCTTCCTTTTACATTCATGGAATGGACCCTACACTACACACAAAAATAACTCAATTAAGCTCAAGTGTCGCACAATTTAATAGTAAAACACCAAAATGTACGGTAAATAATGAATTATGGCCAAACATCACCCATGTATGAAGAAAATTATTGTATGATATACTCCATCCGTCTCAAATTATGTTGTTTTTCGCTTCTCAAAATTCAATATTTTAAAATATTTTTTTTATTATATTAACGTGAGAAGAATTGCAACTGACTAGATCTTTGCTTCCTTTCCGCTTTTGTTATTGAGAGCGGAATAACCCTTTAGTTATTCCATACCATCACTGACTAGATCCTTGGTCACTTAAATCCATTAAACAATAAAAAATTCATGTCATTATTGGAAAGGTTAAAAAACAAACAGATTTGAGCTCAAACAGCGAATTCTTATGTAAGTGCTTCAAACCTAAACTAATAGATTAAAGCATAAACCAACGGAATCACCATCCAAGCAATACATAGTTAATTTGAGCAAATATGCAGCAGGGTATTTAAGGCAAGAATTTTGCCATAATAAATGCAAACCCACATCTAAGCGAAACACCAACAGATACGTGAAACAAAGACTTGAGATAAGAGATTGAACCTTTAACAACAACAAATATTCCTTTATTAGCAAACTCCTCCAATGAAGTTACAACAGCTAATATCGATGCCGTATGGACTCAAACAAAGACAAGCCGCCGGAACTCAAACGTGATCCCACCGGAGACCCCCTTTTTTTGTACTATTTTTCGCTCAAATTTGAAATACCAAAAATTGGGTTTTTCCTGCTGGTTTTTTACTCGGTTTGAGAGGTTGTTTGACTGTTTTTTGTGGTTGAAACCAGTAGCTGGTGAATAAGGGGAGTAGAAGAAAGCTACTAATTTTGTGTGAAGATGACGAGCTTAATTGTGGGCTTTGACATTAATGGTGAAAAATGAGAAGGGAAGAAGATGCGTGTGTGGTTAGGAAAAAGAGAAAGCTCGGCTCCTCCTTTTGTGTTTTTCTTGCCCCTTTAGCTCTTAGGTGCTAATTTTTATCCGATTCCTCCTCCCTCCTTTTGCGAAGAGAACGCCCCCCTGTTTTCTCTCCCCTATGTTTTGACTTTCCTCTTCCACTTTTTTATTTTCCTCCCCTTTTTGACTTTCCTCCTCCCTCCTCTTTTTGACTTTCCTCCTCCCTTTTTAATTTTTCTCCTCCCCTTTTTGACTTTTTGTTGTATGTGTTTGGGGTAGTGATGAATCTCCTTCTTTTTTTTTGTGAGTATCCGTGTGTGTTGGTGGAGGGATTATGTGAGGGAAGTGCATGGGGAAAGTGAGAGTGTGAATGGAAAAATATTCACGCAGAGTAAAAAATATTACGAAAAGCAACTTGGGCGAAAAGTACTTCTACCCGGAACTATGAGCTGGATCCCCCTAGGAGAAAAGGTTCTACCTGGGTTAAACTATGTAAAACAGCCTGAGCGAAGAGTGCTTCTACTTGGAAATATAAGCTGGATCCCCTAGGCGAAAAGGTTCTACATGGGTTAAGCTACGTAAAACATCCTGAGCGAAGATTACTTCTACCCGAAAGTATGAGCTATATCCCCCTTAGGCGAAAAGGTTCTACCTGGGCTAAGCTACGTAAAACAACCTGAGTGAAGAGTACTTCTACCCGGAACTATGAGCTGGACCCCCTAGGCGAAATGGTTCTACCTGAGTTAAGCTACGAAAAATAACCTGAGCGAAGAGTACTTCTACCCGGAACTATGAGCTGGATCCCCCAGGCGAAAAGGTTCTACCTGGGTTAAGCTATGTAAAACAACCTGAGTGAAGAGTACTTCTACCCGGAACTATGAGCTGGGTCCCCCTAGGCGAAATGGTTCTACCTGAGTTAAGCTACGTAAAACAACCTGAGCGAAGAGTACTTCTACCCGAAACTATGAGCTGGATCCCCCAGACGAAAAGGTTCTACCTGGGTTAAGCTACGTAAAACAACCTGAGTGAAGAGTACTTCTATCCGAAACTATGAGCTGGATCCCCCTAGGCGAAATGGTTCTACCTGAGTTAAGCTACGTAAAACAACCTGAGCGAAGAGCATTTCTACCCGGAACTATGAGTTGGATCCCCCTAGGCGAAATGATTCTACTTGAGTTAAGCTACGAAAAACAACCTGAGCGAAGAGTACTTCTACCCGGAACTATGAGCTGGATCCCCCTAGGCAAAACGGTTCTACCTGAGTTAAGCTATGTAAAACACCCTGAGCGAAGAGTACTTCTACCCGGAACTATGAGCTGGATCCCCCTAGGCGAAATGGTTCTACCTGGGTTAAGCTACAAAAATGATTTGTATGAACAATAGTGATGCATGCTGAAAATAAAAGAAAATTAAGATTTTGCGGAAACTTACCTTTCATGACTTTCGTCCTTTAAGAATCGCCATTTTGCACTGCTTTGTTCCTGCTTCAAACAAAGGAAAATTGTTAGTTTTAGAAGTGGTGGTCAGTTTGTGGCCTTGATGTCTTTGGCAGCTTGGCTTTGTTCCCATTTGTTTCAGGAAGACCAACTGTATTGGTAGTTGGCTACACTGCTGGTAGACTCTGTTGTTGCTTTCAAGAAACTTTTGCTCTCTGTACCAACCCTGATTGTGTTTGTGGCTCAATCAGCCTTATCCCAACTAGAGATCTTTGCTTAGGTGACCTTTTCTGATATCTTGAATAACTTCTTGCTTTTAGAGCAATTTGTTTGTAAGAGAGAATCGCAACTGGGTATGCTCTTTTGCGTGATGTGCACATTTCATAGTCTCTGTTCAGTACTACAGGGAACCCGTAATCAATCTTGCAATCTTTTCTTTGCTTGTTTTTGACAAATAGGCAGACATAAATATCTTTTGGGGAACCTTTGTATAGCACGAATCCTCAAGACTTGTCAACTGTAACAACTATGTGTGCATGTTACTTCTCTGATAATGTTATCTTGAATGTTCAAGCCAGAATTTTCTTTGTGAAACTGAAAAGCTGGTAGGAGATTTTGAAATCCTTTCTTACTTGTTTTGACAAGGACTGACTCAAAGCAAAGGATATAATGATGCGAAGAAACAATATTTACAAGAGATTCCTTCATGAGGAAGGAAAGAAGGAAGAATTTATATATATATGGAAGAGGCTTTGTTTTTTTTTTTGAATGAGGTAACTAGCCTTAATGATCATGACATGCATTTTGGACTCAACGGCCTAATCTATCAAACTGATCTAATCATTCCTTCTGTTATTCCTTCGGGCCTTGAAATCGTGCTTGTTTGTATTAATTCTTTGCATCAGTTTCACGACTTACTTTCGACTAGTGGTGCCCCGAGAGATTTTCATCGACAAGTCTCTCTCATTTATTTATCTCTATTTACAGTCGTCTTACAGTGCCTGTGAGGATTTTCACTAGTAAGACTCTCTCATTTATTTATCTCTACTTACCGTCGTTCTACAGTGCCTGTGAGGGTTTTCACTAGTAAGACTCTCTCATTTTTTTCTTTTTTTTTTTTTCTTTTCTTGATCCCTTGAGTGAGAACGATGACCATGTCCTCCATATGACAGCCATTGCTCATTGCGGAGTTTCATTGGCATTCTCAAAACTGATCAGGAGGTCTTGTTTGGAAGGCTTTTGGATATAGTTAGAAAGAAAGGACGACATGAAGGCTTAAAATAAACTCAATATGATGGGTTTTACATTTACAACTCTTGGAATCGACTATTTAAAAAATAAACTAAAACAAACTCATGCCCCAGGTTTAGATACTGGATTTTTTTATTTTTTATTTTTGGAGTTCTTATTTAGTTGGACCGAACCGTGTAAGGCTGCCTACGTATCCCTTTTTTTATGGAGTCAGGTCAAACGTAATTCAAACATCTGACCTAACTATTTTTTTTATCTTTCTTTTTTCTTTTTTCTTTTTCTCTTTTTTTTTCTTTTTTTTTTTCAAAATAAGTTGCCCCAACTTTTATTTTCTTGGGGCATGGATCTTTGACTGTTCTTTTCTTATTCTTTTTTTTCACTTGAACTTTCTAAGAGTTGCCCCAGTTTGTACTCTAGGGGCATGAACTTTTCTTTTTATTTTTTTAATTTCATTTTTGTTTTGACTTTTGACTCTAAACTTGATTCCAAAAGAGGGTGGTCAAAGAAAATTACACAAGCTCAAAAGGGGTAACGAAGGGTATAAAGTGTTTGAATAGCAGAAAAAGGGCCTCCCAGCCTCGAGAACGCCAAACATAGTATCCTTTCGTGATCACAACATTGATGAACATGTCTGTCTTTTTGGTGTGTCGTGGTCAAAAGACACTTTCCATCAATTAATGTCAAATTTTCCACCAAACTTCAGTTAATTCTTCCTTAAACCCGATCTTCACAATGATTTGAAGGTAAAGATCATTAACCCCACGGATATGACTATTCTAGTTCCACATGAATTTGAACCGAGCTTAATTCCAAAGTGTTTCGACTGTGTATTCATCCTTAAAAGTGTCTTGTTCTCAGTTAACTAGTTCAAGACTAAATCAGTTATCTAGGATCTGACCAAAAATTTTGCTTGCATGTCATGTCACTAGAACTAGCGTAAAAAGAACTATGCACAAAATGGACACAAATTGACTGACTATTTTTTTTATTGAATAAAGGATAGCGGGATCTGATAACATAAAAAGAAGAAGAAATGACGACAAAATAAGCTACCATGTCTCCTTAATGGATAAAAGATGAGTGACTTTCCAGTTACTAAGCGACATCTTAGCCACGGACTTGCACATCAGTATTACTACGACATTCAACCATTTTTATTGCTATGGATTCAGCACTCAAATTTTTACTTTTGATTAAACCGCTCCCCATATTGGCTATCAGATTTTAGGACTTACAACATGTGAACTTTCACAATAACTAATTTTCCAAAGGACTTCGACGAATTCGCATGTCTCCCTATCATCACAGATCAGCCAAGCAGAACATGTCTTGTTGCTCAAAACTGGTAGAAGTCAGCCAACATTTGCCTCCATTTTTATCACCAACTTGTCTACTTGCCTTTTCGTGACCTTAGTTGGATCAATAATAGTGGTTCTTGTTCCTTCAGTTGAGAAGATGATAGAGTGATCCTGGATTATTTTCGTGATTCACCATTGCAAACCAACAAACCAACCACATTTAACTAGCTTTTATTTCAAAATAACAAGCATGTTAGAATGCACACATTCTTCCTCTCTTTCTTCTGTTGTTTTTCAAAACCATTCGATCGAACCTGATGTGGGTTGCCTAAGTATCATGTGGGAACATGAATCAGATCTTGCGTAGTTCGGAAAGATCAAAAATAAAATAGATAAACTAATTCTTTTTTTTTACTCATATACAAATAATCCGACAAAATCTCCTAGCAACTAAAATATTTTTAATTTTTTTTTTGGGAATTGGTGAAAGACATACTTCTAAAGAAGAAAGAAAATATTTTTGGATTTTGATTTTTTTTTTTTGTAAATTTCAAAAGAAAGAAAATATTTTTTAGGATTTTAATTATTTTTTAATTTTGGGAGAAAGACTTTTTTTTTTAAAAAAGGAAGAAAATATTTTTGAATTTTTGGATTTGACGTTTGTGATGACCCAAAAGGTCATCTTATGTTTTAGAACTCAAATCTGTGCTCTTAAGCCTTAAAAAATCTCATTTTTACCCCCATCAATTTGTGTGCGCAGTCCGGGCAGGTTTCCGGAAAGCTTTTATGTTGAAAATTGATGAAAATAAGAATTTATGCCTTAAAAGTTGATTTTAGTTGACTTTGGTCAATATATTTGGTAAACGGGCCCGGATCCGTATTTTGACGGTCCCGGTGGGTCCGTATCGAATTATGGGACCTGGGCGTATGCCCGGAATCGAATTCGAAGGTCCCTAGCTCAAGTTATGATTTTTTGATGAAAATTAAAAGTGTGGAAATTATTTGTTTTAAAGAAATGATTGATGTTTGGAATTGTTAGTACCGGGTCAATATTTTGGTTCCGGAGCCCGGTACTGGTTCATTACGATATTTAAGACTTGTATGTGAAATTTGGTGAGAAACGAGTTGATTTGACATGATTCGGACGTCCAGTTGAGAAAATAGATATTTTAAAGTGTTCTTGAGAATTTCATTCGATTTGGTGCTAAATTCGGAGTTCTAGGTGTTATTTTGGCGATTTGATAGCGCGAGCAGGCCCGTGTGATATTTTTAGACTTGTGTGCATGTTTGGTTTGGAGCCCCGCGGGCTCGGGTGAGTTTCGGATAGGCCACGGGATGTTTTGGTCTTGGGAAAAATTTTGTTTTCTACAGATTCTAGTGTCTGGCATATCCTTCTTCGCGTTCGCGAAAGTCCTCTCGCGAACGCGAAGAGTAAACAGGTAAGGCTGAGACATCTTCTTCGTGAATGCAAAAATCTGCTCGCGAACGCGAGGTGATGGGGATTTACCCTCCGCGAACGCGACCGGCTCATCGTGAACGCGAAGCACTTGGGGACCTGGGGGAGGGTTGGTCGTTCCTTCATCGCGAACCCGAGCAATGCGTCACGAACGCGAAGGCTAGGGAAGAGTAACCATCGCGAACGCGAGCAGGGTCTCGCGAACGTGAAGGCTTGGCAGCCAGTACCCTTCGCGAACGCGACAGTAGCATCGCGAACGCGATGCACACTGTCGCCCAGTGCATAAAACAGAATCAAACACGGGCTTAAGCCATTTCTTCAACATTTTTCAAGAACCAAATGGGTAGAGGCGATTTTCAAGAGTCATTTTCTTCCCCAAAGTGTTGGTAAATGATTCTAAACCATTTTCTTTCAATTAACCATTATATTTCTTGAATTATCAACTTAAAATCTAGAGTTTTCATGGTAGAATTAAGGGTTAGGGTAGAAATTAGGAATTTCAGAAATTTGGGGATTTAGACCTCAATTTGAGGTCGGATTCCAAAACCAATTATATATTCAGGCTCGGGGGTGATTGGGTAAATGGATTTTGGTCCGAACCTCGGGTTTTGACCAAGCTGGCCCGGGGTCGATATTTTGACTTTTTGGAGGAAAATTTGGGAAATTTAATTTATGTAATATGATTGATTCCTTTAGAAATATTTGATTTTATTGAGTCATTTTTGAATAGATACAAGTGGTTTGGAGGTGAATTCCAAAGGAAATGCTGTGATTGAGAATTAAGTGGCCTTCGGAGCGAGGTAAGTGTTGTGTCTAACCCTGATTTGAGGAAATTAGGAACTTTAGATTACTTGCTAAGTGAAATTCATGTGAGCGGCGTATATGTGAGGTAACGAGTACTTATGCGACGCCAATTTATCTGTTTTCCATATTTCTCTATTTTTCTTATATTGTCTCATTCCTATGCCTAATTGCTACGTGTTATACTAGTGTTGTTCAATTTATCGTTCTTATCATGTTTACGGATTTTCTGGTGATAATTGAGTTTTTATTTCAAAGTTGAGATTGATATTATGGAACCAAATGTTGAAGTAAGGTTTGTACTTGTTATTCTATCTCCCTGTTGTTATTTATGCATTGCATTATGGTAAGGGAGAGTGTTAATGCACGAAGGGTGATGCCGTGCCATATTGTGAGTGTTAATGCACGAAGGGTGATGTCGTTCCATATTGTGAGTGTTAATGCACGAAGGGTGATATCGTGCCATATTGTGAGTGTTAATGCACGAAGGGTGATATCGTGCCATATTGTGAGTGTTAATGCACGAAGGGTGATGCCGTGCCATGATATGAGAGTTAATGCATGAAGGGTGATGACGTGCCATTTCTATTAATTTTATGGTGAGATTGAGAGTAAAAGCACGAAGGTTGATGCCGTGCATTTTTCTTTACCGTATTCACTATTCCTGTTGATTCATGGTATATTGACTGCTCCGGTGATCATTCTGTTGTAGTTCTTTATCTTGTATTCCCCACAGTATGTTCCCCTCCCGACATTTGCTATTTAGTTCTTCATTTTCTGTTATTTGTATATACACTGTTAAATTGTACAGGTTGATTTGTAGGTGCCTTGCCTTAGCCTCGTCACTACTTCGTCAAGGTTAGGCTCGGCATTCACCAGTACATGTGGTCGGTTATACTGATACTGAACTCTGTACTTTCTGTGCAGATTTTGATACCGGCTCGGGTTGATCGAGATTTTGCTATTGGTCCGCTGTCCGGAGACTCAAGGTAGATCTGTCGGCGTTCACAGACATTGAAGTTCTCGTCTATCTTTTCTGTTCTACTGTTTCTTTCATTCAGACAGTTGTATTTCTTTGAAACTATTACTTGTAGAAAGTTTTAGAATGCTCGTGAATTGTGACTTCAGATTCGGGTGGTAGTAATTAATACCGTTTTATGATATTTCGTACTTATTATATTTTATCTTTGTTAATTATTGTTAATTACTGAATGGGAATAAGGACTTGGTTTAATGATTCTCTAACGTTGGCTTGCCTAGTAAGTGAAATGTTAGGTGCCATCACGGTCCCGTCGGTGGGAAATTTCGGGTTGTGATAACGTCTCAAAGAAAAACTTCTAAAGAAGGAATTAAAGAAAAATATCTTTTTGGATTTTTGAAAATTGGGGACCGGAACCGATGAGGTTTGCCTACGTATCTCACATCCGGTGAGAATCAGACCCGCGTAGTTCGGTCGATGTTGACATAACAGAAAAACATGATTTTCTTTTTGTTTTTGGTTTTTTGTTTTTTGTTTTTGAAAATATTTGGCTTATTTTTTAAATGACTCTTCTTTTTTTTTTTTTCAAAATTACGGCAGAGTTTTAGGACTTTTCAAATACCTGGATTTTTTAGAAGTGGGTAAGTTTCTTTCTCCTCACTCTTGTTTTTTCTTGATTTTCTTTCCCTATTCTAGAAGATGTTCAACATGCAAGCCAAAACAAACAAGTGCACAAGTAGCACGTTAAATGCATCAGGATGGTCTTTTAAATTGGGTACACCTGTCCTAGACGGACCCAACCCGTGTGTTGAGTCCCCAAAATCAAATGCACGTGATGCAAACAAACGTACCTACTAGGGATCCCGCATGAGGTTCGTTCGTCTATGTTTAAATCCTGGTGGAGAAAGGTATCTAGACTGCCTTACTCGAACGGACAACTCGAGCCGAGGAGGGTCACCGTACCGGTAGCATTACTTTCCGTCTTAGCTGGTGGTGCTCCTTGCCTAAAATATGTCTGACTAAAAATCCTTCACCGGGTGGCAAGCACCTCGGCTATCTCAAAGAAAGCGGGCTATGTCAAGCAAATGCCCAATTTTAATTTCAAGAAGACTCAGAGGGGGTGCGTGAGAAGACAATTTATATATACAGTTCAATAATATCAAAGCAGTAAAAAGCAGGCAAGTAGTACATTAGACACAAATAAATCACAGCATATACAAAATTAATAAAGGCAAATAAAAGTCAACATTTACAAGCTCGAATTCTGATATCCCCAGCAGAGTCGTCAGAGCTGTCACACCCCTTTTCTACCCCAAAAGATGTATAGTTATGGATTGTACGTTAAAGAGTTTTTCCAATTAAAGTGACAAACTTGAGTATGGATTGTTTTATTTACAGAGTCGCCACTTGGAATTGAGTTTTTGGGTGTTCCAAGTCACCTTTTATTTGAATCCCTAGTCAAATGAAGGTTTGACTCTATTATTATTGGTCTGCGAAAATAAAATTCGGGGAGAAATTCTGTTGACTGGGGAGAAGGTGTAAGGAATTCTCAGAGTCTCATGGTTCTAGCACGGTCGCTTTATTGACTATATTTGGCTTTAATTATTTTTGGATAAAGTGTGTTGTATTAATTTTCATGTTTTACCTATGTCCGCTTTTATTGCTTGATTAGATTTACGAAAATTATCTTGAAATAAGTCACGCGTACGTGTACTTGTCTCATTTGGCGTGTCAAGAATCATGTCGCGCGTACGTGTACTCGTCTCATTTGGCGTGTCAAGAATCATGTCACGCGTACGTGTACACAATTCACAACACTTACTTATTTAAGATTGTTTGGCCAAAGTCGCGCGAACGCGTACCTTGATTTATTTTGAGAATCACAATTATGTCTCGCGAACGTGTACACAATCATGATAATAGATTAAAAGCGCGCCTAAAAGTATACTAGCGGTGTTCATTATTCTTGCTAAACTTTGAGATTATTGTGAGGTTGTGAATTATGAAGTAGTTGCGGAAAAATATAGTATTTAGCTATTGATGATTATTTATTACAGAATTTTCTTTATTAATTAAGAATATGGATACGCCATCAGTAAAATAACAATTAGAAATCCACAAGCCCACTAACAATATAAATACACTAAATTATTTAAACTAACTCTCAAAATCAATGTATCAAATTAGACATACAGCAGCAACTAAGAATAAATGTGTAAGTCAATGATTGAGTTCCTAACCCATTAAATAAAACACTTTTATATAAAGATATAATCTAAATCATGTCTCTCTAGGAACCTTGATCCACTCAAATACATTAAACAATAAAAAATTCATGTCATTATTGGAAAGGTTAAAAAAACAATCAAATTTGAGCTCAAACAGCGAATTCTTAAGGAAGTGCTTCAAACCTAAACTAATAGATTAAAGCGTAAACCAACGGAATCACCATCCAAGCAATACATAATTATTTTGAGCAAATATGCGGCAGGATATTTCAGGCAAGAATTTTGCCATAATAAACTCAAACCCACATCTAAGCAAAACACCAACAGATACGTGAAACAAAGACTTGAGATAAGAGATTGAACCTTTAGCAACAACAAATATTCCTTTATTAGCAAACTCCTCCAATGAAGTTACAACAACTAAAATCGATGCCGAATGGAGTCAAACAAAGACAGCCCGCTGGAACTCAAACGTGATCCCACCGGAGACCCCCCTTTTGTTGTACTATTTTTCGCTCAGATTTGAAACACCAAAAATTGGGTTTTTCCTGCTGATTTTTTGCTCGGTTTGAGAGGTTGTTTGACTGTTTTTTGTGGTTGAAACCAGTAGCTGGTGATTAAGAGGAGTAGAAGAAAGCTACTTATTTTGTGTGAAGATGACGAGCTTAATTGTGGGCTTTGACGTTAATGGTGAAAAATGAGAAGGGAAGAAGATGAGCGTGTGGTTAGGAAGAAGAGAAAGCTCGGCTCCTCCTTTTGTGTTTTTCTTGCCCCTTTAGCTCTTAGGTGCTAATTTTTATCCGATTTCTTCTCCCTCCTTTGCGAAGAGAACGTCCCCCTTTTTTCTCTCCCCTCTTTTTTGACTTTCCTCTTCCACTTTTTTATTTTCCTCCTCCCCTTTTTGACTTTCCTCCTCCCTCCCCTTTTTAACTTTCCTCCTCTCTTTTTTGATTTTTCTCCTCCCCTTTTTGACTTTTTGTTGTATGTGTTTGGAGTAGAGATGAATCTCCTTTTTTTTTTGTGAGTATCCGTGTGTGTTGGTGGAGGGATTATGTGAGGGAAGTGCATGGGGAAAGTGAGAGTGTGAGTGGAAATATATTCACACATAGTCAAAAATTAGGTGCTCACAGCTGCTAAACTCAAAATTGTTCGAATAGAAGTCATTTTAACAACGTGTGAGAAAATTTTGTCAAAATCAATACCTTTCTTCTGCTCGAAGCCTTTTACCACCAATCGAGCTTTGTATCTGACAAGCTTGCCATTTTCATATTTCTTGAGTTTAAAGACCCATTTGCATTTGAGTGGTCTTTTACACTTTGGAAGTTCAACCAGCCTGTACGTGCAATTTTTCTGTAGAGATTTCATCTCTTCTTGCATGGCTTTCATCCACTGGTTCTTTTCTGGATGAGATAATACCTCCTTAAGACTTTCTGGCTCCCTTTCATCACTAATATGGACATACTCTGTGGAAAGGTACCTACATGACTCTACCCTTGGCCTCTCTGATCTCCTCAGAGGTTGAGGTTGTTCTTCTTCCTGAGTGGGGTTCTACACTTGCTCGACACCATCATCAAGTTGCCCCCTGCTCAATAACCTCACCAGGTTGCTCCCCCTGCTCGGCAACCTTGTCGGTCCTACTTTCTGCACTTGTGTGATTGTTAGAAGTAGAAGGAATAGTAACAAGATTAAGAATTATACCATTCTTGGCCTTCTCTGGCATATCATTAGCAGTTCCAACTTCACTTTCTCGAAAGACTACATCTCTGCTTCTGATGACCTTCTTCATTACAGGATCCCACAATCTGTATCTGAAATCTTCATCTCCATATCCGATGAATATGCAAGGAACAAATTTATCATCCAGCTTTGTTCTTTGCTCCTTTGGTACATGTGCAAAAGCTCTGG